>NC_080779.1:18615590-19815590 GCF_020826845.1 Diceros bicornis minor
CCATCATTGGCTTAAATACCTTTCTGACACAGAAGGAAACGAAGTGCTGTTGGGGTGCTCGTTGGGAAGTGGAACTATGACATCATCGTTCATTTTTTGTCTATTTTCCAAAGCAATCTCCCCAACATAAAGATATCCAAGTGTTCTCTTGGCAGTTTGGAAGATTCTGTTGAGAAGTTCTGCAAGCAAATGAGCGTCCCCTGCCTCACTCCTGGGTTCATGTCAACAAATATGGACAGACCGTCTTCTGGGTTCCAGGCAGAGCAGCAGGGGGGAGCTACCTCAGCCCCCGCCTTATGGTAGGCGCACTCTTGATGCCAGCAAGTGTTTGGCCATTTCCCAAACAAAAACTAATCTTAAATGATGACAATTTGCCACCACTGAGGATATTTGTGTTCTGAAGCCTGGTGACAAAGAGTTTGGAGCAATAATGGGAACAATGTGTAAAATCTCCAAGAGCGACCCCTTCAAAGAGGATTACACCCATGAAAGGGCATGTCCCGATATGTTTGTTTTAAAAAAAAAAATTGGTGGTGTCCCGTTTAGAGCCAGCCACACTTGATAGTTAGGAAAAGAACTCGTTGTCATGACAACCTTCCCAGAGAGAGCAGAAAGGACCCACCCCTCTAAGAACAGGATTCTAGAAACTCTGTCTCCTCCGTGACCCCAAATCTGTTCTGCTTCTTCTTCACTATCCAGTCCCAGATAAGCACCTCACAACGTGCCTCGTCCATCCTAAAGAGAAAAGGAGAAAATGCAGTCTGATCCCATTACTGCCCATTGTTTTGTTTTCTTTTTTCGGTGAGGAAGATTAGCCCTGAGCTAACATCTGTTGCCAATCCTCCTCTATTTTATAAGTGGGACACCTGCCACAGCATGGCTTAATAAGCGGTGCACAGGTCTGTGCCTGGGATCCGAACCTGTGAACACCAGGCCACTGAAGCACAACGTGCAAACTTAACCACTATGCCACCGGGCCAGCCCCTCCACTGGCATTTTTAAGAGCGCGTCTTACTCCACAGAAGGAAGGCAGCCTCCAGTTTAATATGAGGTAGGGCGGCATCGCCTCCTCATCACGTAATCGGCTTGCCTGAGGCAGGGAGCCCGATGTGCGGTCAGCCTACAAGGAGAACCAGGACGACACCAGTGAGTAGAACACAGATTTTAAGGGAAAATCAGATTATTTGTTTTGGGGCTTCTTATACTCAGATTTTGCCTAGGGGGCACAGCCTGCCTACAGCCGAGATTAAAAATAATACCTGCCTCTCTCTGTTCAGCACTTTCCATCTATCAAAGCTCTGTAGTGGCCGTTTTCATATCAGAACGCTGTTGCTAATCCCTGAAGGTTGTAGGGGGGGAGTAGTTACTCCCTGGAGGAGAGGAAGGCAGAGGGTTTGGGCCGTGTGCCCAAGGTTTGAGGCAGACTCAGCATGGAAAATCCATTTCCTGGCACCATTCTTGTTCATGCCCCCGGGTACGAAGCCACCTGAAAGAGAAAAAGAAAGAAGCTCTAGTGCACAGGAAATTGGAAGATAAGACTAATAAAAAGTTCTTATTCATGATCCCTCCCTGACAATTTCCTTTCTCTTTGACTTTAAAAGAAATCTGCAAATGGAGAGGGAGTGGGGAGTGAGGTGAAGGGTATGTGCTTCAGGGTGTTTTAGGGGGGCAGAAGGAGGAGGACGCAGCATCCACATCTGGAGGGAAGAGAGAGAAATGTGATCAAGGGCAAGCCCATCTCACAGTGCAATGACTTTTTTTTAACTTGCAAGGCTGAAGATGCGCTCTCAGAACAAGATTCATTTCTGTGATTCCAGGATGAATTCTGGAAATGTAAGAGTTGGAAAGGAGTGTTGATGGAAACTAATCCAATCCCCCTCATGTCCCACCTGAGGAAACAAAGTTTGGAGAGGCTGAGCCGTTTTCCCAAAGTCAACCTGACTTTGTAAAGTATATTAAAGACTTTAGCCCCAAGATCAGTGGGAAAACGTGAAGGTATTTTCAAGGTATAGACAAGATTAGAAATTGAGTCTCCTGGGTCCCTTTCTACTCCATCGTGTTTCTGCTGAAATTAATGGCTGCTTTCAGAAGCCCAGATAAAATCAACCCTCTATTGGTGCTGCAGAGAAGAAGGCCAAGAAACGAGAAGAACAGGCGACAAGCCCTTGTGAGAGAGAAAGAGCTGTAAACAGGTGAGTGTCAAAGCAAAGTGGCAGATATGCCCAGTCACCACGCTGACCTGCCTGAAGCCAGAGGGAAGGGGTAAGGATGTGGAGGGCGAGGAAGGCCTGAGATGGTGGCATGAATGGAATCGAGAAAAACCATCAAAGGGAGACTATAGCGCCTCACACAGAGTTTCAGAGGGGCCGTTGGAGACTTTCAGAGGAAGACACACATGACAGCACAGGCATATGAAGTCTACACTAAGGCTCAAAAGGAAACTCCCACAGCTCCACCCGCGGTGAAACATCTATGCATTCACGAAATATTTATGGAGCATCCACTCTATGCCAGCCCTGAGGATTCAGCAACAGAATGTCCAAGCCAGCCCACACCCTGCCCTCATGGGGCTGGCAGTCGAGAGGAGGATGTAAACATCAAACACAGAGCTATTTAATGACAAGGCAGAAAGCACATGGAGGAAGCCTGAAACAGAGTGCTTTGCCTGAGCCAGGGCTCACGGGCAGGGGGAGTCACGACGGCTTCCCTGGGAGGGCGCTTGAGAGAGACTTGATGAATATGTGGGTGTTCACCACATGAGGCCAGGCAAGAAGAGTGTGCCAGGGAGAAGGGAAAGCCCTGAGTATGAGGGGTGCAGCTCACTGGCCACTGGACAGTAGGTCAGGGTGGCTGGAACATAGGGAGAGGAGAGGGAGGGGCCTGGCGATGACCTTTGTTGTTAGAGATGTCACACTGGCTTCAGAGCCATGAGACTTCGTTAAACTCATGATCAGGCGTGAGCTTTTCAAAGACCACTCCAGTTTGGGAGTCAAGAGTGGAGTTTGAGTGTGCATGAGAGGATGAGGGGAGACCAGCATAAGCTCTACTTGGGTGACCCCAGTGAAAGCTGGTGGAGGCTTCATCTGATGGGGTACAGGGGAGGTAGGGAGAAGTGACCAGGTGCAAGGGAATTTTAGGAGTTAGGATCAAGGGAAGGTGCTGATGGATTAAATATGAGGGGCCCTGAGGGGAAGTGTCAGGATGACCCCCAGGACGGTGGTGACATGTTCTGAAACAGGGAACACGAGAAAAGGGTACCTTTGAGCTGGAAGGTAGCAGCACAGTCCTGGGTATGTTGAGTTTGAGACATGGGAGGCCACTAAGGAGGCAGCCAGAGGTCCAAAATCGGGTGTCCTCAGCATGTGGATAGTAAATGACCAACAGAGACGCGGGGAAGAGTGAAATTAAATTGAAAGAGAATACAGCAAGAACATAAAATAGACTAGTCCCAAGGACATTCAGCGTCTGGGTCAGGGAGTGGGGAGCAGCCAGACAGGGGCAACCAGGGAGGTGGGGAACCAGCAGAGCTTGGGACCCAAGGACATGAGGGTCACCAATGACAGAGACTAAGACCGGTCCAGGGGATTTTGCAGGATAGCCTCAGAGGTCCCTTCCCGGACTGCTCCACCCGAGTCAACAATGGTTCAACACACCCAAAAAAAGCAAGCCAGCTGGCTAAACAGTCCGCTGTGCCCTTATGATGTGTGCACTTTTCAGTCGTGTGTTTTACATCGATAAAAAAATGTAAAAGCAAATTTTTGAAAATCCTCATCTGTACTTCTCTCTGGTGGTATAAAGGATTATTCCTGCCCAAGATTACCACTTTCAGAAGAAATCAAACAGGTAATTCTTTCTGGTGGCTTCATATGGTTAAGAAGCCTGAGAATTCATTCACTCACTTATCCGCAAACTCTTTATTGGGCACCTACTATGTGTCAAGTACTGTTCTAGGCAATCAGGATACCTCAGTGAACAAGAGAGAGAGAGATGCTTGCGGTCCCAGAGGTTATAGTCTAGAAGAGGGAGACGATCACAACAATTAAATATAAGTTCTATCGTGTAGTAAAAGACGATGAGTGTATGGAGAAAGAAATGGAATAGGGTGAGGAGAATCAGGAGTGCCAGTGGGGAAGCGAGGGAGCTGTGATTACATTTCACATGGAGTGGTCAGGGTTCGTCTCACTGAGAAAGTGACCCTTGAGCAGAGATAGGGCTCACTTAATGCTGGACCTCTCCGTCCCTTCCTGCACACAGTACACAGATGAAGTAGAAGAACAGAAAAGTCTGGGGGCATCTAGAAGTTTCCATCAACAGGATTTGTTATGAATCCGTCAACAGAGTTGGGCACAAAATTTCGGAAGAGCGACCAGGAAGCTCTCCAAGATGTGAGACTTGGCAACCATGATTGTGATGAAATAAGGAACCTGCCCGGGAAGTCCCTAAGGGTCAGTCTTCTGAGTGGCCTTAACCACAGCCGGAAAACACAACACACCACCAAGGGAAACGGTGACGGTGGTGTCAAGCCCCAAATGACGGACACCTACGAAGCACGCCCAGGAGGTCACGCAAGGCAGCTCTGAGTCATGTCCACGTGCAATGACGGAGGAAGAGGGGGCTGCTGCTCGTAGCCAAGGTGGGAGTGTTGGCATGTGAGAGAAAGGAGAAACTCTACAGGTTCTAATTCTCCTTCAGTTGTTTCTCACCGATATGAAAAGGGAGATTCTGCTTCCAGGGAGAAGCTGAGTCCTGCGAATGGATCTGTGTCTCCTGGCCAACATCAGAGCTGTCCTCTATGACCTGTTGAGAACCATAGGGAAAAGAAGAGACACCAGAGACTAGAGACGGGGAAATGTAGCTCTAGATAGCAAAAGGGAAAAAGGTGTCGCATAAGAAGTGGAATGATGGATGGAACTGGCCTCTTGATGATGCTGTTGAACCGTTGAATCACTGTTGGGCCTCCTGTTGTGTTCGGGCCTGTTGAGTCGGGGTTTTCCTTTCTTACAGCTAAAGCAAATACACTGGTCAGTGTTTCTAGTTATAGACACCAGAATCCCTTCCAGCTAGTTTAAGGAGTAAACTGTTCATTACAGGATAAAGATAGCGTACCAAATCATTGAGTGCTGGAGAGCAAGACCTACCAGCGCCACACCATAGAACTGACCCAGCAAAGGGCAGCCACTCTGGCACCATCTTGAATCAGAAATCCACTGCCACAGCTGTGGGCCCCAGCCTTTGCCCCTCCGCCACAATCCACACCAGCAAATGGTGACTGTTCAGAGTGAAACCCTGGAGTGGATGCATTTGACTACCAGACCCTAAATCACACTTGCACCTTAAAAGCAAAGAACGCTGTGAAATGGAGGGTTTGGGAATTCCACTTTGGAAGGTGGGATTTATGCTGTGGGGAACGATCAGACTGCAAAAAGGGTGTTGAAAGAATTTGGGGGAGCTACCAATGCCAGAGGTGCACCAGAGCACACTCACTGGTTCGTCCAACAGGTGACAAAACAAAGGGGAGAGGCTGTTATGCTCTGTGTGCTACACTCCAGAAGAGCAAGGAGCATCACATCTGCCTCTGTTTGGGCAATGGAGGAAAACAACGCTTGGCAGTAGAAAAACCAAAAAGAATGTGCTGTTCACCAACAAAATCTTTTTCACAAAGGGACTCCATATGGGCAGCCACATCTCTGCAAACTCTCCGGGCAGTTAAAAATCTGGGGCAGGGGGCTGACCCGGTGGCATAGTGGTGAAGTTCACGCACTCCTCTTAGGCGTCCCAGGGTTCACAAGTTCGAATCCCAGGTGCCGACCTACACATCACTCATTAAGCCATGCTGTGGTGGCGTCCCACATACAAAATAGAGACAGATGGACACAGATGTTAGCTCAGGGCTAATCTTCCTCAACAAAAATAAAAATAAAAATCTGGGGCAATTTTAGGGCTCACCTCTTTTGCTTCCCCCTCTCTCAGGGACCACTCTTCTGCACTGCCTGATGTACAGTGTCTCAAAAACTGGCTTGTTTAGGGGGTTTTTTTCAGATATTTTGTCCTCTGTTTAGTTATTTCAGGTGGGAGGGTAAATTCAGTCCCTCTTACTGCATCTTATGTAGAAGCAGATATGCAGAGCAATGATTCTTGAAGTTTGAGAATTGGATGAAAGCTGTAGGCCCTTTCCTTGTCAACCACAGAGGAGGCGACCCCGGGCAAGGGAGCTCTGGAGCCCTGGAAGACGTGGTTATTTTTCGTGCGTGTGATAGATTAAATGATGGTCCTGTTCCTTCATGCCCTGTAGTTACATATCACGTCCTTGTCATGGCCTCATGGTGGGTGGGGCGTATTTCCGCATCCTGGAGTTGGCCTGTGACTTGCAGCCTTGACAAAGCA
The DNA here is from genome assembly GCF_020826845.1 of Diceros bicornis minor. Taxonomy (NCBI): domain Eukaryota; kingdom Metazoa; phylum Chordata; class Mammalia; order Perissodactyla; family Rhinocerotidae; genus Diceros; species Diceros bicornis. Next base: position 18,621,975 of record NC_080779.1, read on the forward strand.
GAGGTTTGCAATGCGCCTCCCAGCTAGCCTTGGACACGCAGGGCACCCAGAGGAGCCATCGCCCTGGACCCTGCAGAACCAGTTCCTCTACTCCGCCCTGAGGGGTGTTTCCTACAGAAGGTCATGGTCATTGTTTCAGCTGGAAGCACAGGGAAAATGTCATTCAGAGCGAGTTTGGTTTCAGATACTGAGTGTGGCTTGGCCTCAGATGCAGTGCACTAACTAAAAGAATTAAAGAGAAATTGGTACTGGTCTGAGAGCTCTGGCCACAGCAGTACTTGAAATTCTAGTGGGATTCAACTTTTCTCCCCAAACAAGATGAAACTGTTGAAGCAAAAATAATGAGGCCCTTACTGGGAGAATGAGCAGCCTTAGGAGAAAGACCCCAAGAGAAGCAGGCCCTCTTCTCCTAGGTGGTTTCCTGGGGGAGTGGGCCAGGGGGGCAGGAGCCCAGGGCAGAACGGGCTTTGTGGATGAGAGAGGGTGGGAGGATTTGAGCCCAGGTCCTGAGATGGGACTGCAGCTGGCACCGTCTTCCTCTTGGGCTGATATCCTGAAATCCATCAGGACCCCTGGGACTTCTGGCCTCCAGAAAGACACGTGATGGCAACCACTGCAGTCTCTGGCCTCCACTCGCCCAGCCACAGGGACCCTGGGCAAAGATGCACAGTGGCAGCCCTGGGGAGACAGGAGAAGGGCCGGGTGGAGTTGGCTGTCACCTCCTCTGCACCCACCAAAAGCCCACTTTTCTGCCTTCTCAAGAGCCACGTGTGAAGATATTGTTGATGGGCTCCATGGCCAGGTCAGGGAGGATGAGGACAGCTTCCTCCAACCCCAGCCCAGTCCTGGTGCCCTGGCACCTCTGACTGCCTGGAGCCTCTCATGACCTACCCCCACCTCTGTTCCTCCCAGGAAGAAGATTCCTCCCCCTCTGGTCCCCTCGCAGACCGCACTGCTTCTGGGCCATTTCCTCTACCTTACTCACCTCGCACATTCCCTTCATTCTCCCCCACCTTTGCCGAGCTTCAGTGCCCCTCGTAGTGGACCCCAGAGGTCGACGTGCAGGGAGGGAGGGAGAGGTCCAGCATTAAAGGAGCCCAGTCTCTGTTCAAGGGAACTTTCTCAATGAGGCCAAGTCTGATCACTCGAAGTAAAATGTGATCATAGCTCCCTCCCTTCCCGACTAGCACTTCTGTTTCTCTTCACGCTTTTCTATTTTTTCCTTCTCCATAGCTCTTACATCATTTACTACAATATAAACTCGCTTCATCTGAACATGCCCCATTCTTACTGCCTTTTTACTCCCTACTCCATAGACCCACTTCCCCCTCACAAGAACTCAAGCTAAAGAGAATGCCGATGTGTCTGTGTGGCCTCAGTGCCTGCCTAGTTTGTTTTTTTCTTCTTCTTTTGTAAGAACCCAGTATGTAGAAACTGAATTTATTTCATGCATGTAAACCCAGGCACTGAACTAAACTTTTGTGATGAACAACAGAACAGAAAAAAATAAGAATGGAAACTGACATCAAGTCCTTGAACGACGTTTTCTTAATTTAAATAAATAGAGGACCAAGTAAACTATAGCCTCCATCTTCCTGTCACATCATTTCTCAGCAGTAACCAAAGAGAAAAAAACTTCGCATTTCAGAGAATGACACCGTTTTCTTTGGCCATATTACTCCGGGCCATGACCATGATTTCAGTGGCCCTTTCTCTGGCCCTGCTCACTGACCCTGTAACTCACAGGCCCCCCGGAACCCCTGCACCCACCATACAGGACTGCAGACTGCGCGGCCCAGTCAGCGTAACTCAGGATTGGAGGCCCACGGGCACAGCCCTTCTTCATCTTGACCGTCATGTGGCCAAAAAGCCCACGGAAGAGGAAACATCGCCATGGACCCAACCTCCACTTACAGCAATACAAAATGCTTACCAACTTCTCCGAAAGAGAAATAGTCCCTAGATTAATCAACATCCATAAACACATTTGAGCTTCCTAATAAGTTGTCCTATAAATACCACACATTATTTCTGATCAAAACATTATAAATTCCTCACACTTATGTGACCCTTTCCTCTTTCAAAACACTCTCCATACGTTATCGTGATAGTCCTTCACGAACCACGTGAAATCTCTAAGCTACTGGCTTATTTCACAATGGACACAAATAAAATTCCTGTATATTAACAATTTAAGATGGTAACATTTTCGCAGTAATTTAAGTACAACTCCCCTAAGCGTATATGTTCTCTGAAGCAATTCTGACCAGAGCATTTTTGCGCGGTAACAAGGATGCTCGCTCTTCAGGCCTTCTCCCAGTAGGGGGCACTCTAAGCCAATCTAAGCATTTCCACCAGCTAACATCAGCACCTGACACCTGGCTAGGCCTAAGCAGCTTGCTAACGGAGCATGCACCAGCCAATTTTCCCAACAACTCTGGGAGGTGGGGATCCGGCTGTGTTGGCACAGGAACCAGGGATTCATGATCCCATATTCGATGCCAAAGTGTTTTTATAATTACATCCTGGAACAAAATGCTGCATTTTGAGCAAAACTTTCCCCCTAAGGCATTCTGCAATCCTCAAAGCCCATCTACCTAAAACGAAGGAACACAGCAGTTCTCTTTCTTTCTCATGGACCGATGAGGGGAAAAGGAAAGGAGGCCGGGGAAAGACCACAGCAGTGTTCCCCTCACTGGGGAGAACGTGCAGCCAGGACTAAGAGGTCACAGAAAGAGAGAGAAAGGCCTGGGTGGTCTAGGGGGTCCTCAGACAGCTCGCTTCTGTGGGCTTTTCTCAGCCTCCTTTGGGGAAGAACAAGCAGGCATTTCCAGAGCAGGAATCAAGGGGCTCCCCGAGACCAGAACTACCTCTCCCTCCCTGCCCGCCATGATACCTCAAATGCCAGGTGGCCCCCAATGAACCACACCTCTCAGTGTCACTGAGCCACACGCCAAGTGAGTTCCCTCCTCACCAACTCAGCACAGCCATGTGTTTCCTTTCCCAGCCTTTTACTTAAAGTGTGTTTTTTGTAAATAGCATACGGTTGGGTCTTGCTTCTTTTATGCAGTCTGGCAATTTCTACCTTGAGTTTATATCATACCATTTTACACCTAATGTAAGAAACTCTGGTAGCCCAACCCCAGCCTCCTGCATTGCTGCCATTAAAGGACTCATCTTTTCCCTGTGACTGGGCTGGTGGGTGGCCATTGTTTCAGAGAGTTTGAGTTCACCTTTACGTTCACCTCCTGCAGGGCTCAGAACCCAAGCACGCCAGGAACGTGTAAGACTGCCTGCATCCTCTGCTTAGGAACCCCTTCTCCAGTGCCCTTCCCAGCAAGATCCCAGGGAAGGGGAGAGAGTTGTGGGGCTGAGAGATGGATATTTCATTTGGAATGCTTCCAGATCCTAATCTCTCCCCCCACCCAGGATGCTGCTTCTCAGCCCTGCAAAGCCCCCTGTGTGTGGCAAGCCTGCTGCTTCTCACACCTGTGCTCACCCAGGCACCTGCCCCCAGAGAGCTCCAGGGCTCCCTGCTCACCTGCGGAGGGCATCTGTCTGCAATTCAGCCCATCAGAGCTTCCTTACATCGACCAATCTTCGAAAGGCTGAGGAAACGGATGCTTTTTGTTCCATACAGTTAATTCTTGTTACCGTCATGGGAGGAAAGTGTTTATATCTTTCTACACTGTAGCCAGAAGCAGACAACCCTATCTTGCTTAAGCCACTGATATTTGTGTTTTCGTTATACACAGCCAAGCTTAATTCCTGGGTTCATTATATTAAAAAACCGATCACAACTTCTACTGAAGCTGGCCGGAGGGCTGAGACTGTCAGGTGCATAGGCACGAGTCTCCCTGGAATCATTCCCATGCCTGCGAGTACCACAAGGTTCAAAAATTGAATTTGAAAATATCTGTACTGAGCCCATGATCTCCAGTTTGTTGACAATTCCCCATACTTCCTATTATTATTTATCCACTTCATATGTTCAAGTTTTCTTCTGCCCCTTATTGACATTTGAGTTTGAGACCCCTCATACTCAACGAACATTGAGAATTCTCGCATTTCACCTAGCAATCATGTCCACTTTGCACTAAACTACATACATAAGGGTATTTTCTCTGCTTTCTGTCCATATATTTTGCACTTTGTGGCAAAGTTTCCATAAGCTTGTTCATTTCTTTGCATCTCAGTTTCTGAAAATATAACCACTTTCTATTCAAGTCAGATGATACTGTTCACGAACACAGGGCGACTTTGCCTACCTGACCCAGCAGGTGGATCCTGCAGTTTACCTTTAGAGATATGAGAGTGCTTGGTACAACGTAAAGCAGCTCACAAATCTAGGCTCTAACTCTGATCTCCTCCTTACAGCCACAAAAGTTTTCCAGCTCACAGGCACTTCTCTCGCCCTTGATGTCTCAAGAGAGACCTCGAGGCCTGAGTCTGCTTACAACGTCAGCCTCCACGGGAGACTCACATATATCTTCTGCTCTCCGCCAGCAGGAGAGAGAGGACTGAGGTCTCTGGGGAGTGTGTGGCCCTTAGCATCTTTGTTTAGAGGCTATCTCAGTGGATGTAGCCTCAGGACTGCACAGAGGAAATAATCCAAGCTATTCAGAAGTGCATTGAGGACACAGCGGGGAGAGCAACTGTACCTACAGAGGTCAGGGTCCCAATCCTAACTCCAGCTCGCTCCATCAAAACCCAAACAACTGCTCACCAAGAAAAAGGCAACTAGCCCTTACACAGATGAGAAAAATGGGTTCTGTGCACACAGAGGCCATTAAACAGAAGCCTCATTAGGCTGTCCATTACTTCTTTGCTTGCACCAGGGAAGGGAAACAGTGAAAACACCTGGACATCATATATGACACATAAAAAGACTCTGAAAGGTAGAGAGAAGAAAGCAAATAAGATAATAACTCCAGGACCTAAGAACAACATGGCAATAAGTTCTCTGGGTTTTCTTCAAGGCTTCTTATATCTCAGACTGGGCTGGAGAAGCCAGCAACCCAGAAATGCCAATAGGTGCAGACAGGAAAAAAAAAAAACTCGAGAAAAGTCTGCTTTCTTTAGTCAAAAGACCAAGAAAAAGAGCAGCCTAGCAAGATAGAAAACTTACGGACAATAACTCCAGCCAAAAACCATGAAAAAAATTGTGATCCCAGCACCACACTTGTTAGAAAAGGCTGAGTGGAGAAGCCAGACTTCCACTCTCTCCTGGCTGTAACAAGGCACCCTGTCCCTCCCACCACAGCTGGGGTTGTGTCAGACAAGGCTGAGTGAGAGCGAGGAATTTCATCCATGCATGGCAATAATGAGGCATGCCCCACCCCTTGCAGCGCCAGTGGAAGCCACATGGAGATCTTGGACTCTCACCCCTTCCAGAAAGGATCCTTCCCCAGCCAAGGTGTCAACAGAGCTAAGTGGGGAACTTGGACTTCCACTCCTACCTGACATTAATAACGCAGTGCCCCCTTTCCCCTGCTGGCATGTGTCAGAGGAGACCGGCTAAAATAGAAGACTTAAATAAGGTCTGGTCTCGTAACATAATACCCAAAATTTCCTGGCTACAATAAAAAATGACTTGTCATACCAAGAACCAGGAAAATCTCAACTTAAATGAGAAAAGACAAGCAACAGACACCAACACTAGATGACATAGATGCTGGAATTATCTGACAAGGATTTTAAAGCAGCTATCATAAAAATGCTTCAGGGAGCCATTATGAATATGCTTGAAAAAAATGAGAGAATAGATACTCTCAGCAAAGAAATAGACGATATAAAGAAGAACCAAATAGAAATTTTAGAATTGAAAAAATATAACTAAAGTAAAAATTTTAGTATACGGGGCCGGCCCCGTGGCTTAGCGGTTAAGTGCGCGCGCTCCGCTACTGGCAGCCCAGGTTTGGATCCCAGGTGCACTGAGGCACCGCTTCTCTGGCCATGCTGAGGCCACATCCCACATACAGCAACTAGAAGGATGTATAACTATTACATATAACTATCTACTGGGGCTTTGGGGGAAAAAAAAAAAGGAGGAGGATTGGTAATAGATGTTAGCTCAGAGCCAGTCTTCCTCAGCAAAAAGAGGAGGATTAGCATGGATGTTAGCTCAGGGCTGATCCTCACAAAAAAAAAAAAAAAAATTTGGTATATGAACTGGACAGCAGAATGGAGAGAACAGAGGAAAGAATCAGTGAACTTAAATGTAGAACAACAGAAATAACCCAATCCTAACAAAAGAAAGAAAATATACTAAAAAGGGGTGGGGGGAGTCTCAGGGACCTCTAGGAATATTACAAAAGGTCTAACATTTATATTCTCAGAGACCAAGAAGGAGAAAAGAACTAGAGTAAGGCTGAAAAAAGTAGTCAGAGAAACAATGGCTGAAACTTCCTGAATTTGGCAAGAGATATTAACCTACAGATTCAAGTAACTGAGTACACCCCAAAGAGGATAAACCCAAAGAAATCCATGCTATGACACATCATAATCAGACTCCTGAAAATTAAAGAAAAAATCTTGAAAACAGAGCAAAGTAACACTTTACCTACAGGTGAACAACAATTTGAATGGTGATGGATTTCTCATCAGAAACAATGGAGACCAAAAGAAAGTAACTCAACACGTTTCAAGTGCTGAAAGAAAAGGGCTGTCAACCCACAATTCTATACCTAGCATGAGTGTCCTTCAGGAAAGAAGAGGAAGTCAAGACACTGTCAGATGAAAGAAAACTAAGAAGATTTGTTGCCAGCAGACCTAACCTAAAAGAATGGCTAAAGGACTTTCTTGAGATAGAAAGGAAATGACATAGAAAGAATTTTGGAACACCAGAAAGAGAATAGAACAAAAAAGTAAAAATAGGGATAAACACATATTATAAACTTACCTTCTTTTCTTGAGTTTTCTAAACTATGTTTAATGGTTGAAGCAAAAAGTATACCAATGTCTGATGTGGTTCTCATGGATACAGAGGGACTATTTAAGACAACTATATTATAAATGTGGGAGGGTAAAGAGACTTAAAGGGAGATGAGCTTTCTACACTTCATTTGAACTGCTAAAACAACACCAGTAGCCTGTGCTAAGTAACGTATATAAACAAATCTTCCTTGATGTATAATGGGGTTATGTTCTGATAAATCCATCGTTTAGGTTGAAAATGCATTTAACACACCTAACGTACCAAACATCATAGCTTAGTCTAGCCTACATTAAAAGTGCTCAGAACACATTTGCCTACAGTTGGGCAAAATCATCTAACACAAAGCCTATTTTATAATAAAGTGTTGAATCTCTCATGTAATTTATTAAATACTGTCATGAAAGTAAAAAACAAAATGGCTGTATGGGTACACAATTGTTGTAAGTGTATCAGTTATTTAGTCTCATAATCACTTGGCTGACTGGGAGTTGCAGTTCACTGCCACTGCCCAGCAGCACAAGGGACTATCATACCATATATCACTAGCCTGGGAAAAGATCAAAATTCAAAGTATGATTTCTACTGAATGCATATCACTTTTGCACCATTGAAAAGTCGAAAAATTGTAAGTCAAACCATCGCAAGTTGGGGACCAACTGTAATGTAATGTCTAGAGCAACCACTGAAAAATCAATACAGAGAAATACACTCAAAAACACTATAAACTAAAATAGAATTATAAAATATGTTCAAGCAACTCACAGGAAGGCAAGAAAGAGAAAACAGAAACAGAAAACAGAGAGAACAAAAAGAAAATAAAAAATAAAATGGCAGACTTGGCCTTAACATATGAATACCTACATTAAATGTAAATACTCTAAATCCATGTAAATACTCTAAATCCACCTATTAAAAGACAGAGATTGACAGAGTGGATTAGAAAACATGACCCAACCATATACCATCTATATGACATTCACTTCTAATATAACAATATAGCTAGGTTGAACATAAAAGAATGTGAAAAAGATATAATATGTAAACATCAGTCAAAAGAAAGAAGAGTGTCTATATTCATATCACATAGATTTCAGAGCAAAGAAAATTTCTCAAGAGGTATAATAGAAAATATTATCTAAATGTTCCCAAAATACCTGGAATAATTCCAAGTTCTTTCTCAAAGCCAAACCTGTGATAACTCTACTTGGGAACTCCAAGTATTTCCTTTAATTGCCCAGCTGAGGTTTTGTAATGGTGATGTAAGGGACCAAGCTCACTCTTCTCCCCTAAATGGAAGAAGGTGAGCACCCATGTGCAAAGGGGGTCTTTGAGAAAAAGGTTCATAGCAGACTTGTCCCATCAAGAGCTCCAGCCAGGCCTTAGCCAAATGAAGTGGCAAGACAAGAGATACACAGGACAAAAAGATACTCCTCTTTGGTCCCACCCACACCCTGGGGATCATGTTAATAGATGTTAGTCTCAGATGCACCAAGGGAGTGGGTAGAGGAGTGGGGAAGGGTGATTCAAGACTCTTGAGAATATGCCGAGATTTCCCCCAAACCTGTCACAATTCAGGTCAATGCTACAAGCTCCTCCATAGGCTCTGGCCATCTTAGGGCAGCATGCTGGGAGTGCACAGCCACAGGGAGGAGACCGCTCACTGTGAGGTTTGGGGTCATTGTCTGTGGAATTCTCTTTTCTGACTTGAATACTCTCCAGGGGAATCCAACATATCTCCATTCACAATCTAAAGTAGTCTCCAAGCCTTGCCAAAGCATCTACCTTACACCATCTATCCATCACTGGTGTTTCCAAGAAATGGATTTACAGTATTGTGCTGGGTCCCTGGGCACATTCCAGAATAAGATGTTGTCACTCAGCTTTAAGGCAAAGGAATAGGTTTTACCCTCCTGGTCCAAGCTGTGGCCTCTGCCCTCATTCTACACCTTTACGCAATGTCCCCCCCTAGGATAATAGTGTATTTATATATTGCTGGATTATATATTGTATGGATTGCAAAGATATCTCCATGTTTATTATCTTACTGTACCCTTGGGATCATAGGAGTTACCTAATTTGACCATAGTTATTCAGATTAGTCAGAATGACTTGAATCCAGAACACCCAGTTCCTGGTCTAATGCTGTGTCTTAGTGCAGGACTCACTCTGGGAAAAACAGCAAGTCCCTTGGGATTTGCTTCCATTCATCCTCTGTGAGGATGTGAGACCATCATTCTTCCTCTATGTGAGATCATCATTCTTCTCCTGTTGCTAATGGTGTAACCGTGACAAGGCCTCCTCTAATTTCAGTAATCAAATATGACCTGGTCGTCAGAGAGCATAGGGGGATGCCCTCATACCCCCAGACTGGTGATGTGTTTCAGGAAAGTTAGGTGCCTTCTAACATGCAGCAACAGCAGCAATGGCATCTATCAAACATACATGCTGACACGCATTCATCCATTCCAAAAATACTGTAGAGTCTGTGCTATGTTCTTTAAAGGGTGATGCAAGAGTCATCTTCCTCATCCTCTCCTAGATTCATAGCAGCAAACCCCCAGTGGAAAGATTAGGGTGTGGAGCAGCCAACATCCTACCACCACCACCAACACCCACAGAGACAGCCAGGTGGGTTAGCAGTAGATACCAAAATACAGAGGGAAAACTGGGTGTGGAGGGACAGAGGGACAGAGGGCACACTCATCAGCTCCCACACACCCTAGAGGAAGTGGAGGAAACCCACAGACATCTTCCTGGCATCATCAGCCAAAGACAGAGCCCAGCTGCACTCTGCTACTAGCAAACTCATAAAGAAAAGGAACACAGAGCCCACACTGCAGCTGGCACCACCACCATTGACACCACCACCACCACCACTAGAGGAAAAGAAACAAGCTCTGCAGTGCCACTATCACAGGAAGAGTGGAGATGGAGGTAAGAGCTTAAGCAATAGGCCAAGATATCCTCCTCCCCCTACGTCACTCCCCCTTCATCCTAGGAGAGCTGACACCATCAGGAAAGGAGAGAAGGAGGCACAGCTCACCTTTCCTCCCCTTGGCTCCATCAACACTCTATTTAACACCCAAGTCACAGGAAGATTGAGAGAGGGAATGTTTTAAAGGAAAAGAATGACCTCTTTCGATTGAGCCCGGCATAGACATGGCCTGATGATAAGGAAGAGGGGAGAAAACGATTCCTGTCAAGGCCCCATCACCCTGCCACCCTGGAATCCCCTGCCAATGGTTCTCAGAGCTAGATCCTGAAGAGCAGAGTACCTAGCCAGGCTCAGCACCTGGTTTGTCCTGTGTGCCCTCCACATAGCACTCTTAAAACTTTTAAGAGTGTTGTCATGGTTTAAAGTTTGGAAGATTTAACACTAAAGTCTGGATTTCTGGCTTCTTTTGAAACATCACAAGCCCCTGACCCCCTAGAGTATGGATCCTCCACCTAAGCCAACATATGGAACTGGGTGGCCACAGGTGACAGCTGCTCCCCTTGACTGAGCATGCCCTCTCAAGCCCTCTAGCCTCCAGCTCTATGCTGGCCTCACTCTGGGTGCTGCTGACTGGTCCCAGCAGGCATCTGTTGTGCAGTCCAAGCTAGTGACAATGCCAAACTTGTCTTCCCTCCCACCATCTATGCTGAAGATGTCAAGGAAATAAAAATTTCCAGAATAGAGAGACTCCATAAAGAAGCTTCTGCTCCCCTCCCTTCTCCCCCACTCCCAACAACAACAAAAAAAAACCAACTTGCCCTCCAAGAGTCATATTTCACTAGGAAAACACTTATCTGGTGTGAAATCTGAAGAATGTAGGAGGCAGGAACCTAGCCATCAATCTGAAGGGGAGCCCTGGCTTCAATGATAATCCCTCTGTGGGCTAGAATTGGGAATGGAGACCACAGACCCAACCAGGGTCAGGAATCGCATCTAGGAGGGAGAAGAGAAGAGGGCTGCTCCTCATCTCTTTCACCTATGGACTCCGCAGTTCTTATGGGGTACCACTACAACGGAACCACGGCAGAGCCTGCGGCTCACTCCACACCAAAGCTTGTCCCTCACATTCCCAGTGGAAAGAGCACTCTTCAAGGGACCTGGCTCTGCCACATGGTGCTCGTGTGTGGTCTTGGGCTAGTACGGGGTGCTCTCAGGGCCACTGTTTGCTCATTTATCCATAAAGGTCTTGAAATGAATAAGTTTTAAATGACTTTCAGTCGTGAAATCTTTTTATCAAACAGATTTCTCCACTGATCCCAGTATACAAGCAGACACAAAGGAAGCTGGTCTGGTTGAAATGAGAGAGGAAGGCAATTTCACCCCCTTATTCTACTTGACTCACACACAGACACATTCCTGCCACCACCCCTCAAAAATCACAGCACCTTAGCATTGGAAAGCCTTTTTGAGTGGAAGAGAGAGAAGGAAAGAGTGAAACCTCTGCCCATCTCCTTCCCCACTACCATCTTCTCTCCATGACCCTGAGTGCTTCCATTTAACCTAATGTGCCCCAGACAAGGCACGTACACCCCACCAAGCAGCCTGTTCCACGTGTGACCAGTTCTGTTTGTTTAAAAACGTTCCTACTATTTTTGACAAGAGTGCGAAGACCATTGGCACTTGGTCTTGGGGAAATAATAGTCACTTCAACCAATGGTGCTGGGACAACTGGATATCCACATGAAAAAGAATGAAGTTGGACCCCTACCTCACACCATATACAAAAATTAAAGTAGATCGAAGACCTAAACGTAAGAGCCAAAACTATTAAACTCTTAGAAGAAAACATAAGGATAAATCTTCATGACCTTGTTTCTTAAATATGACACCAAAAGCACAAGCAACCAAAGAAAAAAAAGTAAATTTAATAAAACTTAAAAATTTTGATACTTCAAAAGGACACCATTAAAAAAATGAAAAAATATATAGAATGGGAGAAAATTTTGCAAATCATATATCTGATAAAGGAATTGTATCTAGAATACGTAAAGAACAATTATGGCTCAATAATAAAAAGACAAATTACCCAATTTAAAAATGGGCAAAGGATCTGACTTGACATTTCTCCAAAAAAGATGTACAAATGGCTGATAAACATCATACCACTAGCCATCAGGGAAATGCAAATCAAAACTACAATGATATACCACTTCACACCCACCAGGATGGCTATAATAAAAATACAGGTAATAATAAGGTAATAAAAGACAGAATGTGGAGAAATTGGAAGCCTCATACATTACTTGTGAGAAATGTAAAATGGTGCAGCCACTTTGACAAACAGTCTAGCAGTTTCTCAAAAGGACAAATACAGAGTTACCAGACAACTGCAAGAAAAATGAAAACATATGTCCACACAAAAACTTGTACACAAATGTACATAGCAGCATTACTCATAGTATACAAAAAGGGGAAACAACCCAAATGTCCATCAACTGATGCATGCATAAATAAATGCAGTACATCCATACAATGGAATATTATTGGGCAATAAAAAGAATGAAGTACTGATACACGTAACAACATGGATGAACCTTGAAAACATTATGCTACATGAAAAAAGCCAGTCAACAAAAGACCACATATTTTATGATTACATTTATATGACATGTCCAGAATAGGCAAAGCTATAGAGACAGAAAGTAAATTAATGGTTATCTAGGGCTGGGCATGGGAGTGGGAGACTATGGAGGGGTTGGGGGTAATGGCTAAGGAGTGTAGGATTTTTGGGGGGGATGTTGAAAATGTTCTAAAATTAGATTGTTGTGATGGTTGCACAACTCCGTAAATATACTAACAGCTACTGAATTGTACACTTTAAGTGGGTGAATTGTATGGTATGAGAACTATATTTCAATAAAGTTGTTTAAAAGAAAAACATTGCCTCAGTTTCTCAAAAAGTTAAACATAAATTTACTATGTGACTCATAAATTCTACTCCTTTGTTATCTACCCAAGAGAAACGAAAACATATGTCCATACACAGACTTGTATGTGAGTGTTCATAGCAACATTATCCATAATAATAAAAAAATTTTTAAAAAAACAAATATTCAACTGTGAATAGATAAGCAAAATGTAGTATATGCATACAGTAGGTTAATATTCAGCAACAACAAGTAACCAAGTACTAATACATGCTACACCATGTATGAACCTCGAAAACATTATGCTCAGTGAAAGAAACCAGACACAAAAGAACATATATTGTATGATTGCATTTATATGAAATTTCCAAAGAAGACAAATCTCTAGAGAAAGAAAGTAGATTAGTGGCTGCCAGGGGCTGGAGGTGGAAATGCAGAGTGACTGCAAATGAATGAGCAGGAAAGATCTTTTGGGGTGATGGAAATGTTCTAGAATTAGATTGTGGTGATGGTTGTTTAACTCTGTGTAAATATACTAAAATTCATTAAATTGTATATTTAAAATGAGTAAATTTTATGCTATGTAAATTATATATCAATAAAGCTGTTTAAAAATAGGGTTGAAGAACAGATAGAGGGATGGACAGATGAATGGATGCGTGTGATAAAGCATTTATAGTAAAATGTTCATCGTAGAGTCTAGGTCATGTAGGTCATGTATATACAGGTGTTTATTACACAATTCTTTCAATTTTGCTGGATGTTTGAAAGTTTTTACAATACAATAATGAGAGAAAAATGTTTTTAATTTCTCTGAGCTAGAGAATAAGATCCTTATAATATCACCTCACCAAGTTTAGTTTTGGCTCCTCTTCTACTTGGCAAATTTTCAAATATTTTAAAAAGCACTTCTTTAGTCTCCATAAAGTCTTATCTTTTCGTGGCTAAATGTATTTCATTAGCACAAATTACTACAACTTTTATTCATTCTGACTCTTCACCATCTGTCCATTCCTGGTAGAACATTCCAGGTTGTCAAAATGCTTCCCAGAACCCCATGGGAATACACATCGTCCAAGGTGGCTTGACTAGTGTGGTCCTTCCTGGGTCAGGAGGTGAGTGACTGCTGGGAAAGGTGAACCTCATGGGTATGGATGTCTCTTCCCTCAAATTGGCTCTAAAAAGAAGGATAGAAAGAACTATCCTTGGTAGCTAGAGTGAGGTAGACAGTTTCCCAAAACTTTATTTTTCTAAGTTGGAAGAGACTTGAGGATAAACAAATGTGAAAAGTATGTGAATAGAGAAATCAACTCCAATAAAGGCAAGTTACAGGGATGAGGAAGTAGTTAAGTATTTAAACAAATAAATTTATTAGAATAATATCAAAAAAACTCAATAAATTTAAAAGGATTGGAATCATACAGAGTATGTTTCCATGTTCGTAAATTCAACAACTTAGAAGAAACAGACCAATTCCTCAAAACCACAAACTATCAAAACTCAACTAAGATGAAATAGACAACTTTAATAGTCCTATAACCATTAAAGAAATTGAATTTGTAATTCCCAAAAAGGAAATCTCTAGGCCGGCCTGGTGGTGCAAGCAGTTAAGTGCGCGCGCTCTGCTATGGCAGCCCGGGGTTCGCCAGTTCGGATCCCGGGTGTGCACTGACGCACTGCTTATCCAGCCATGCTGTGGCGGCGTCCCATACAAAGTAGAGGAAGATGGGCCCAGATGTTAGCTCAGGGCCAATCTTCCTCAGCAAAAAGAGGAGGATTGGCATCAGATGTAAGCTCAGGGCTGATCTTCCTCACAAAAAAAAAAAAAAAAAGGAAATCTCTAGGTCCAAATGTCTTCACTGGAGGAAATTCTACCAAACAATTAAAGAATAATTAACACACAAATTTTAGAAATTATCTTTCATAAACTAGAAGAAGAAGGAACACTTCCCAACTCATTTGTAACAGTACAAAAACAGTACAAAAAAAGAAAACTACAAATCAATATTTCTTATAAACTTAGGTGCAAAAATCCTCAACAAAACATTATCAAATCAAATCCACCAATGTATAAAAAGAATTATACACCATAACTCAAGTAGAACTTACTGCAGGTATGTAAGTCTGTTTCAACATTCAAAAACCAATGTATACAATCCACCATATCAATAGGCTAAAAAAAGAAAAATCACATGATCATATTAAGTGATGCATAAAAAGCATTTGACAAAATCCCATAACCATTCATGATAAAAACTCTCAGAAAACCAGGAGTAGAGGAGGAACTTCCTCAATTTGATAACACCTAAAAAATCCTACAACTAACATTATACTTAATGGTGAAAGAGTGATATTAGAAACAGCCAAGGATGTCCATTTTTACCACTCTTATTCAATATGGCACAGGAATTTCCAGCCAGAGCAATAAAGCAAGAACAATAAATAAAAAGCATACAGATCGGAAAGGAAAAAGTAAAATTGTCCTTTAGATGCAGAAGACATGATTGTCTACGTAGAAAATCCCAAGAAATCTGCACAAAAACTCCTAGAACTAATAAGTGAATTCATCAAATTTGCAGTACACAATTTAATCACTTTTCCATATACTAACAATAAACATGTGGAAACTGAAACTAAAGACACAATAATACCATTTACAATTTCTACAAAGAAACTTATGTATAAAACAAAACATGTATAGGACTTTTATACTGAAAACTACAGTATGCTGATGAAATAAATCAAAGATCTAAATAGATTACCTATAAGTAGACCTATAAATAGATGAGGTATAAATAGAAATCAAAGACTTAAACAGATGTACCATGTTCATAGATTGGAATACTCAACATAGTAAAGGTGTCAATTTGCCCCTAATTAATCTAAAGGCTTAATGTAATTCTTGTCAAAACTAAATATGCACTTTACCACATGACCATGGATCATAAGCAATAAAAAGGAATGAACTATTGATTTATGCAACAACTTGAACTGTCTCAAGGGAATTATGCTGAGTGAAAAAAGCTAATCTCAGAAGATTATACACTGTCTGTTTCTGTTTATATAATATTTTTGAAATAACAAAATTATAGAGATTAGTACTTCCCAGGGGTTGAAGTGATAGTATGTAAGAGTAGCATGAGGAATTTTTGCAATGGAACTGTTCTGTATCTTGACTGTTCTGTATTTTGGTGGTGGTCACACAAGTGTATGCATGTGATAAAATTGCATAAAACTAAATACAACTATACACAAGCAAGTGTGTATAAAACTGGTGAAATCTGGGGGGCCAGCCCTGTGGCATAGTGGTTAAGTTCAGCACATTCTGCTTTGGCCACCCAGAGTTCATGGGTTCAGATCCAGGGTGTGGATCTACACCACTCATCAGCCATGCTGTGGCAGCGACCTGCATATAAAGTAGAGGAAGATTGGCACAGATGTTAGCTCAGGGCTAAGCTTCCTCAAGTGAAAAATGAGGAAGATTGGCAACAGACATTAGCTCAAGGCTGATCTTCCTCAGCAAAAAAAACTGGTGAAATCTGAATAAGGTACAATGTCATTGTACCAATGTCAATTCCCTGTTGCGATATTGTACTATAGTTAGGCAAGTTGTAACCTTTGGCAGAAATCTGATGAAAGGCAAATAGGATCTCTCTATATTATTTCTTACAATTGCATGTGAGTCTACAATTACAGTCACGTGCCACATAAATGACGTTTCAGTCAACGACGGACCACATACACAATGGTGGACCCATAAGATTAGTACATATAGCCTAGGTGTGTATTAGGCTATACCATCTAGGTTTGTGTAAGTACATTCTATGATGTTCACAACAACAAAATTTCCTAACAACGCATTTCTTAGAATGTATCCCCCTCGTTAAGCGATGCAGGACTGTATCTCAAAATATAAAAGTTAAAAAATTTTTAATCTTAATATAATAATAGCTAAACACAAATAAGAAGAAAGGCAGTAAAAATAAACTACATTAGTAACTCTATTATGGATGAGAAATTAATCAAATTTAATTCTGTATTTTTTCATTTTTTTGATATGTGGATGTATCACTTTCATTTGGAATCATTAATTGATTTGATTAAACACAAGATGTGGTTCAAAGTGGAGGTAATGTTGGGATCAGAGGAGGTGACCCCGGTATTCAGGCTGGGATGCTAACTTCGTCCCACTATGGCCTTTCCTAGAGTGCCTTTTATAAACCAGAGCAGCTCCTGGTGGAATTGTGTGATGTCATCAGTGACTTGTGTAAGGGCTCCGGAATCTTGGAAGCCATTTGATCTCAAACACTTGGCCAGTGCTCTTCTCACACTATTGTGAGGCTGCGCTCTGGGTAAGTGTGGGGGCCTAGATCTTGAGAGAGCGACGAGGTATTCACTAGGGATGAGTGTCACTCACTCCTGTACTAGACTGAGTCTTGGATCCTGAACTATGTTCCTCTAAGGAGTCCCAGGGGATGTGGAAGGGGACATGGAAGGGATCACCTGTGAGTTTCCAGATGAGTGACTGGGGATGCAGTGGGAATAAAAATAGGTCTCAAATTTAGGGAGAAGAGAGAATAACAGGGGGTGTGGGCAAAAGAGAGAAGAAAATGAATATGGGGGAAGGAGGAGAGAGAGTAAAGCCAACTGTCACAGAGAACTCGGCCGTCAGTGGCTGCCTTGAGAGCCCTGGAAGCCATGGGGACAGTGGGGAGGAGTGAGAAGAGACAGCACTCTACCAGTCAGGAGGAATATTGTCCTCAGATGGGGTAAGTGGCACTGACCTTCTTGAGGGAGCACTAGGCACTGCCTCAATCAGCTTCAAGGGCTCTTTCAGACAGGCATGGGCCACTCTAGTCATATTTTTGCCAGG
Organism: Diceros bicornis minor; assembly: GCF_020826845.1. NCBI lineage: Eukaryota > Metazoa > Chordata > Mammalia > Perissodactyla > Rhinocerotidae > Diceros > Diceros bicornis. The sequence continues at coordinate 18,639,647 of NC_080779.1, forward strand.
CTTGATTGCCCATGATTTTATAATGGTTCACAGGGATATTCTGGTAGAGCTGATGACATCAGTATGTAAGGTCATCCAGCTTGACCCTAAGGGAAATGTGACTGAGGCTCAACTGTCAGGACCACTAGCCACTCTTCCCTTGAGCACTGGTCAAACACAAATTCTAATCCCAAATCCAGAGAGCTTTCGCCACGGTCAAGGAACAAATCCTAGACAAGTTAAGTCATCATCCCTCATCTGTAAATGAGGTAAATAATACACCTTACCTCATAGATCATTAAAGGGTTGAATGAGGTAATCTTAGTGCACTGATCAATACCTGAAGTTCAGTAAGCAATCAATAACTGTTAGCTACCATTATTGTCATTTTAATGATTATTAGGTTTCACAAGAAGCAGATTAAGCAGAAAGAAACGGCCCGGTCAAAATCAGGTGGGTTCCTTTCCAATTTTTTGTACCCAGAGAAGACAGGATTCCTCTGAGCTCAACCTCAGCCTCCTCAGAGACTGCTCCAAGCCAACAAGACCAGCAAAGGAGGGTCAGAGGAAAAGACTGTGCATGAAAGGGAAGACAGGTTTGTGTGGTTGTTCACCCTTTATCCACGGTCTCTGAATGAAGGAAAGGGATAGAACATTATGGTTCCAGCATCACTTCTTCCCCTCGACTCTCACGAGCGTGGGTCGGCAGGGGGAGGGTCCCCAGGACGAGACAGGGAGGTCAGTATCTTGATCACTTTTGAAGCTACTGAAGACCTCTATGACCAGAGAATTTCACATTTGTCTCCATAGAGGTGTCCTCCAGGCAGAAAGATCCATGGAAAGAGGCACAGGAGAGTGGCTTTTGCCTGGCAAAGAAAGGTAACTATTAACTCAATTCCTACCCTCCAATATAGATAAGTGCAGAAATGGTGGTGGTCATTCTTCTCTCACCCCTTCAGATGTCACAAGCAAAATCCTCAAGGTGAGTGGGAAGGGAAGAGCCAAGTGTTTCCTAGGTAGGTCCCTCCCACGATCACACAGGGTCCTTCCTCTCTCCCTGCAGCTCCTCGGAACAGGAGCCCTCTGGCCTCCAGTTCTGCCTCTCTGGAGGCTGTGCCTGAGCAGAGAACCAGGAGGAGAGGCCAGAAGAGGAAGAGATTGATGGACATCAAGGCAGGTAAGTGCCCTCACTTTCCTTGGCCCTGCATGAAGCATCAATTACTGCTAAGTAATCACTTGTCATCTTGACCCATGAGGCAGGGTCCAGTCTTCAGGGTGAGCTGCAAGGGAAGGACTCAGGACTTCCCAGATGGGTCAGGTCCATGATCACATGGAGTCTCTCGTTCCTTCAGCTGCCCAGGAGAGCAGCCCCCCAGCCTCCAATTCCACCTCCTCAGAAGCTGTCTCCGAGCTGAAGTCCTGGAATAAGAGAGGGCAGAAGAGGACCATGTGGACTGTCAATCACGTCGAGGGAACAAAACTCAGGATGAACAAGAGGAGAAGACCCAGTTACCGTCCTGAAGACCAAGAAGCATTCTACCGACTTCTGGGTATGTGCTCCGAGCTGGTGCAGTTCTCAGGATCCTTCTCAACTGAGAATCGTGGGGGGCACCGTGGCTCTGGGATCATGCTCAAACCTCCCCCTGGGGCTCTAAGCTGTAAGGCGTCCAGGTGGCAGGAAAGCAGAACCACCCTGGTTCTACTGTGGTACTGACAGTAGAATCTTTCCTCCCCGAGACAAGTTTTCGGAGGGAGGGAAAAGAGGCTCACCGTTGAGTGTTCAATTATCAAGACATTTCAGGACAAACCAAGGAGTGCATCCTCTGCCCACAGAGACGCATTCCTTTATTCCTTACAGCTCAGATTTTAGAGATTAGTGATGACAGGACAAACTAGATCTTGCTGTCTTTATGCTCACAATGGGAGGAGACAACAAACAAACAACTTGTATAGAAATAAATTGCTCTCAGCCACTGACAAATGCAGAGAAGGAAATGTTTTAAAAGGCAGTGACGCCTAGAGATGGGGCGTGAGCAAGGGTAGGAGAGCTTTATGAAACGGGAAACTCAGGGAAGGTCTGTCTGAGAAGGTGAGTCAGGACCAGAGGCAGGACTGAGTGTGGCAGGTTTGGGAACAACACTGAGCTCACACTGTCCAATATAGCATCCACCAGACACATGTAGCTATTGAAATTTAATTTTAAATTAATTAAACTTTTAAAATTCAATTCCTCAGTCTCACTAGCCACATTCCAAATACTCAGTAGCTACACATGGCTCATGGCTACCATATTGGACGGCATAGATATGGAATATTTTCATCACCACAGAAAGTTCTATTGGGCAGTGCTCTGCTGAGGGCCAGGCTGACTGGAGAAGGGTCCGGGAGGGCAAAATGATCCGTGACCCCTCCATCCTCCTTGCTGTGCAAATGTCATTGTCCTGGGCAAGGAGTGAAAGAAAGACAGGACCCAGCATTCTCAGGTCATCCCTGGAAAATGGCACCCCCAGAGGACAACTCTAATCCCAGCTGAGTCTGCTGTGGGGAGGGGAGGCCAGGTCATTATCTGCAGGGAGTGAGGGGATCCAGGAAAGGGAGGGCAGGATGCCCAGTGACCCCGGGGGCTACCAACTCTCCACCACCCGCCCAGAGTGCTCAGTTATCAGATGGGGCAAGGAAGCTTTGCACAGTCACAGCATGATAACATGACAAGGATGTGGTGTCACAGAGGTCCATCCATCTTTTGGCTTAAGGCAAATTTGTAAACTTTGAGAACCGGGTCACATCTCTGCAGTAAACGCACATCACCTCCCATGTGTTGAAGATTAAATAATAATAGGAAAATCCCTCCCCCACAGTTGAAACTCACTCTACATGTGTCAGTGGAAGGACCAGCAGCTGTTACTGGTATTAAGTTCATAACCCTCCTGGAGGAAAGGGAGCTGCCTCCACTTCCATGAGACAGAGGAACTCAGAGAAGGTTCCGGTTTTCCTCCTTCCCTCTGAAATGTCCACAGGCCGACACACTTCTCCCAGAGGGCTGCTCCAAGGACTTCATCATTTCTCCCTTCCTTTGCAGAGGATCCTGTTATCCAGAGCTTTTTGGAAGCTGACATTTTCCTCAAAGTGTCTGACAAGGTACCTGTAGCACTAAAAGGATGAGGAGACCAAGGGGTCTGCAGAGTCACCACTCTATGGGGGGCACGCACAGAGAATAAGATTTCTGTCTGGGCAGGAGAAGCTCTGGAGAGACCTGCCCTCGATGCCAGAAGAAAGACAAGACATATTACCCATGCCCTGCCCTGCCCACTGGGCATCTCCTCCCTGGCCTTCCCGTCAGACCATCTCCACCTGTCAAGGGGCTGTGAGACCCTCAGCAAGTCCCACCCTGAGTGGTTTTCCTGCCGTGGCCTTTGGATGGGAGCAGAATCCACAGCCCATTCAGAACACTCTCCCCTCTCTTCACCCCCTCACTCGCCCTCTGTCCCCGCACAGTACCTGCTTTCCATGGTGGTGGAGTACTTCGGCCGCGTGGGGCTGCCCGGACACCTCTACAACAGGATCCACTTCTTCCTGGCCCTGTAAGCGCCTTTGCAGGGACCTGCTCTCCATTCTGCCCAAATCCCCCAGTCCCACAGCCTCATCACCCCCGGCCATGCCCATGCGCCTGAGGGTCCCAAGTGGTGGCTCCCATCGGCCACAGAGCAGACAAGGCCTTCGGGGGTCACATGGTCGTGGGGGAGGGGAAGGCGATGAGCAAGGTCCTGAGATAAGGAAAGTAGCTGGGAAACACCACTTGCTGCCCAGGCACTGAGTGACGAGGGCGGAAGCCCCAGGGAGACGGCGCGTAGCCAGAAGCTGGGCCTGGGCTGAGCCTAGCCCACAGGCTCCGGGACGAGCACCATCCTGCCGCCCCTATGCACCTAGGTCCCCCTGCAGATACGCTTCCTGGGACTCTCTTTCCTGGATACACTGCCCCGGGTTTCTCCAGTGTGACCTCTGCACCCTCTCCCCGCTGTCCCGCCTGAGACTGGGAGTCGTTGGGGCCAGGACAAGCTTCCCCTCTTCCCACGGCAGTTACATCGCCTCTGACATGGAGGAGGACAACCCCACCTCCAAGCGGAGCATCTTCCAGTTCCTGTTGGGCAGGGATCACTGGCCAGACCTCTACAAGGAGTTTCTGCAGCTGAAGATGGAGTTCTTCTACGCAATGGGGCTCCAAGCCTGGGTCACCCCGGAGTTGTGCGAGGAGGTCTGTCCGGGATGATGGCCGGGGGGCACACGCCGGAGGTGGCGGGCCTGGGCCCTTCCTGCAGGCGCTTACCTCGCAGTGTTTCCCCTGCAGATCCAGGCCCAGAACCCACACCACTGGGTCTGGAGTCGAACGCGCCAGTGCACCCCCTAGGGTCCCGGGGAATGGATCGGGGGCTGCAGGTGGTCCAGGTGAGTGAGGGGTGGGTGGGGGAAGCCCTGCAGGGTCGGCCCCACCCTCTGTGCCCCTGCAGTCACCTCCTGGGCTACTGGGCATGAGGAGGAAGCCACCGCATCCATCAGTGCATATTAGCATAGCAAGGGCTCTGAGAAATCCCCAGGTAAAGAAAGCAATCACCAGTGTTTATGTCAAAATTCTCCAAATGACTTTGATTATGGAATCACGTACTGTGCAACACAAGGTCCCAATCTGCATAACTTTTTTTTTTTTTTTTAGGAAAACTCTTGGAAATGCTGATGTAAGTAATGAAAACCTCTGCAGAGTTTTGATCTGTGTTAAAAATTTTAAACATAAATACCTGAAAAACACTGAGGTCATCCTTTCTGGAAAAGGGGCTCTTACCTGGGTGACTCTTAGAGGAAAGAGAAAGATAAATCCTAACATTTCGTCAAAAGTTTTGTGTGCTTTGCTCCCACATGAAGCAAGCTACACTAAGCTGGGTCCCTGAAAGATTGCTGGGACAAAAAGGAAACAAGTACACACACAGAACCGTGAGGAGGTCTGTAACAGACGACACATTGACAGACAGCCATCACCTGACTAGCGTCACTCTCTTTCGAAGGCACTTTCTTTGGTTTAAATTTATTTTTTATATTTGGATTTACTTGAAGTAGAGAGAGACCTTCAGTGACATGCATAAGGAACGCTTTGCCTGGGCAGACAGTTGTACTAGAATAATCCTGTGAACAGAGCCCCCCCTCTCCCTGCAGGGTGTTAACAGAGCCCTTTCTGACCCCAGCAAAAAACAAAAAGGGAGACAGGAAAACGAGTCAAGTGTGCCCTGAGATAAGCTAACTTTTTATAAAGTTTAATTCATCCGTGGGCTTTTCCTATGAGTACTAAGAACTACTGTGCACATCAGGAGTCTCAAAATTCCAGAGAAAAATAGCATTTTTACTACAAAAAAAAAAAGAAAAGGAAAATAGTTACTGGGGGCCCTCTCAGGTCTGGTCACTTATTAAGAGCAATGAAGGTGACAGCTGATTTTCCCTGAATTCCCGCTACCCCCCCAACAGAGAAGCTGCTGCCTCCTCCCAGGCTCCAAGCAGCCCCAGAGGGACGGCATCAGTATCGGGCCTCCAGCGTTCCTCAGACCCGCAGGACCCGCAGGAGGGTGCAGGGAGAGCCAGGACCACGGCAGCCTGAACCTGAGATGCCAAAACCAGCCAATGGCACAATGGCCCCCAACCTTCCAGGGGTGTCAGCCAACAAAGGCCCTGACCCCTGGATATCCTGGAAGGGTCTAGCAGTAACGTGGAGGGGGCGCTCAAGCGAACCAAGACACCAGAGCTGGGGCCTCTACAGAGACTGTGGATGGGCAGAGGGAGAAGGGACGGAAAGTCCCGGAAGAGGACCAAGGAGGAAGAGCCTGAAGCCAAAGAACAGAGTGGAAGACGGCAAGGAAAAGAGGAGATGGAGGGCAGAAACACACTAGGAGAGTGTAGAAGACGAGCCCCTTCTAGAAAATCAACATCTCCAGAAAGTTGCACTCGGAGCCCTTCCTGACAATCCGCTAAATAGAGAACAGCTGTACCCAAGGAGGAGACAGTGGGGAACTTCAGCCAAAGGACTAACAGAAGGCGTGACGACATTGGTGTGTTGGTCTAAGGCTGAAACAAGAGTGGGAACAGGCAGGGGAGGGGGGAATCACATGCCATCTCGCGCTCCAGCGATATAAAAATAACCCAACTTTTAAAATGAGAGGAGAAGGGAAAGAAAGAGGGAGGGAGCCTTGAATTCTGGTGAGGGAGAGGTAGGGAGGTCCCAGGGTACCATCAAAGCTGGAAACAAGACTGCGGAAGCCGAGGTAAGGGAAAGAGGGATGCAGGGAGTCCTGCAAAGATATTAGTGTTGAATGTATTCACAAAAACACAAGCCATCCTAAATGCCAAGAGTAAGGAATACAGGGGCCAGCTCCGTGGCCTAGTGGTTAAGTTCGGCACACTCTGCTTCAGCAGCCAGGGTTCACAGGTTCGGATCCTGGGCACAGACCTATACCACTCACTGGCCATGCTATGGCAGTGACCCACATACAAAATAGAGGAAGACTGGCAGAGATGTTAGCTCAGGGTGAATCTTCCTCAAGCAAAAAGAGGAAGATTAGCAACAGATGTTAGCTCAGGGCCAATTTTCCTCAGCAAAAAAAAAGAAAAAAAAAGAGTAATGAATACAATGAATATTTTAAAAGAAAAAAAAACAGACCAAATAGAGACACAGAGTAAATATAAGAAATATGGTAAATACAATACAAAAACTGAGACCACTGAGATCGGTCATATTATTTGTATGGATAAATTTGAACTCACTATTAAAAGAAAAAGATTTTTAGATTGGCTTGCAAAGCAAAACCCAGCTCTGTGTGATTTGTAAGAGATTATCCTTAAATCATTCAGAGGAGCCAAAAATAAGCAGGGGAGGTACACCCAGCAGACACCCTCAAATGAGAATAGGAATTGTTATCTTCATACCAAGGGGAAGGAAAACTGAGGCTCAAAATCCTTCAGAGACACTGGGAAGAACGCTTGGGGCGGGGGGCAGGGACGGGGGTCGGTGCCCAGTGGTAAAGGTGATCCCAGGGGTCCTGGGCTGGCAGCTTGATTTGCTCACTAATGTTTAGGTTTTACAGCTGTATATACATGTATAGCTATTTTTGATAGGAAACTTTATTACTGGGCATCTGCAATACAGTATTATTGGGCAATAACTTCAATTGCCACGCAAACTGTCTAGCTCTTCACCTCTTCTTTCCCAAGGAAATGCCTGATTTTGCCACAAAATTTCTGATAACTACAAGCTTCCCAGGAACCTCACAGTCAAATGTTGGACAGAACAGCCAGTCCTGTAAACAGCTGACTCCTTTCGGGAAGCAATACAGTTGCTGTTCAACCCTCTCTCTATCCCCTGAGGGTTTAGCATTTTCTTCTTGAATCCTCTGCAAACAATCACAGCTCTTATGATCTGCGACACCTGGTCACGTGGCCCCAGAAGGCCAAGGTGGAAACAGTTGGGCTAAGGGGTTGTTTCTCTCCTCAGGGTGGCCACAGAGGGGCAAACCCAGAACTAACAGGACCAGGCAACCAGGCACACAAGGTTCCTATTCACACATCTTCGACTCAGTCCCGAGAAGTCTGATACGAAACGGGGCCAATTCCAAATCATCCCAATTAGCTAAAAGACCATGCATTCTCCCTTCAGTCAGCGAGCCCCTCAGCATGTTAGGCAGAAACCTAAGGCCCCTCAGGGCTTCACTGCCACTGCGGCTCTGAGGCTGGTGCCATGCAGCTGAGTTAGTGCAGGGATTATCAGATTGCAAAGAAATCTTGGCGTTTCCGAGAGCAACTGAAGGTTTGATAATAGAAAAGGAAAGTGAACAGCACTGGGAGCTCAGGGGAGATAACCAATACCACGAGCAAAGCCCAGGGGAGACCAAGTGGTGGCGAGCAGTTTTCGTGGGACTCGGGGATGGGGCTGAGTTCACATCCGGGTCATCGCATTCCACATAGCATCCCAGGGTTTGCTCAGGAACCCAAGAAGAAAGGGTGTTGATAAAAGGAAGCAGACTGAGGGGTTTTGGGAGCAGGGGATGGAGAAGCCCCTGCAAACCTCCAGAGACTCAGGGGTGGGAGCATCTGTCCCAGCTGGTATCAGTTTCCTGCATTCAAGCGTGCACCCTCTGCCTCCATGTCTACCTGGAACCAGGCAGGAGAGTAACGCCTTTCCCTCCTCTTCCATATGCAGATCTCACACGGGCATCTCCCACTGACACCTCCCATTGGCACACTGTTACCTGGGCCCACAGGGGAAATAAAGTTCAAGGCTGAGAAGGGGCCCCCAACCTTGCATGGAGGAGGCAAAAAGTATTCCTGGTTTGGATCCCAAATTGGTACACGGCCTTCCAGTTCCACCCACCCCCCAACACCCTCTCCTGGCTTTGGCTTTCTCCTGTCCCTCAGATCCGGCTTTGGCACGGGCTTTCCTCAGAACAGACACAAATCTATTCCTCTGGCAATTCCTGCCTCAGCTCCCACATGCTCTGGCTTTTACTTCCAAATCTTGGCTCCCACACTCTGCCCTGCCTGCCCAACAGGCAAGCTGGCCTCCCACCACATAGGTTTTGCACACTGATCAACAAGCTGAGGGACGAGACCCCCTTCTTCTTGCTTCCTTTGGGATGTCAGGAGATCCTCTGAGCTGGGACATGCCCCTCACCGTAAGCAATGGAGTCGGCTGGTTTCTAGACAAAGGGTAAGAAAGTGGCCTCATTCAAGTAAGATTCGGCAGCACAAAGGGGAAGTTCTGTGGGCTTAACCCAATGGTCTCCTCCTGCTAAGGCCTGGTGTCTGTATCTCAGAGTTCATGCTTTCAATCCTTTGTAAGACACTCAAGGAGGCACACAGATGTCAGTGTCCATCGGGGAAACGATAATAATCTGAGTGTATGTGTGTCATTGTGCTATATAACGATGTCCATCTGTGGCAGCAATGATATGCATTTCTACCTGTATAAGTAGAAAAGATGGATGTAGGGGATTAGTAAATCAGGAACCACACTGTGAGACACTACTAGTCCTCAGCAGCATCTGGTTCTCCTCCTCCTCGTGGATACACGGGAGAGGCTCTATGTGAGGTGGAGCAATTTGAGGACCTCCTGCCAACAGGCTGTAACTGGAAGTGATAGGTGCCACTTCTGGGCCAAACATTTAAGAGCCTAATGTGTTTCTCCAGCTCTTCTCCTGCCATGGCTCTGAAGAGGCTGAAATGTTCTGGATGGTGAGAGCCACAGTCTCTCTTTTTGAGAACACATAAATAGCTGGAATTGATTTGATGATCCTAGAATGTTTTCTCAAGAGCAGACTGCCCAGAATATCCTCTTTGCTCCCTGCCAGCTTATGAGTAGGCCCCAAATATAAAGACAACGCTGTTTCCAGACTGTCTATCATCTTTTATGCTGCTCCCTCTTAAAAAGCCTGATTTTTGCTTTTGTTGACAACATTCTAATGACTGTTCTCCCTCCTACAGGAAAGTTCATATGTGTGCAAATAACTGTCTTCCAAGTCCTTCTTCCATCAGAGAAAAGCATACAAATCGTAAACAACTGAAAGTTGCAAAGGGTTCCTGGACTCAATTCCAACGTGTGTGTGGAGGCTTCCCCACACCAACAAGCAGTTCTCGGACACCAGCAGGGTGTCTCAGAATTCAACTCAGTTCTGATACTATCTACCCGGAGATAGATCAGGTGCCACAGGTAAAGGGCTGTCCCACAAGACTGCCCTCCACTTCAGACCGCCAGTCTCAATCCCAGGTTGTTACCTGTACTTCTAACTGACTGGCTATAAATCAGAGGTTCACACAACCCTCTCCTCGGGTTTGATTAATTCGCTAGAACAGCTCACAGAACTCAAGAAAACTCGTTTACTCACTAGATTACTGATTTATTACAAAGGAGATTAAAGGACACAAATCAACAGCCAAATGAAGAGATACATGGGGCGAGGTCCCAAAGGAGCTCTGTCCTCGTAGAGCTTGGGGCCCGACACAGTGGCTTGTGGAAGCCCTCTGAAAAAGAGGCCACTGGACTAACTGTCCTTTTGGATTTTTACGGAGGCTTCATTACGTAGTCATGATTGACCAGGTCATTGGCCATTGGCAACTGATTCAACCTCAAGGCCCCCTCCCCTCCCCAGAAATCAGGGGGTGGAGTTGACAGTTCCAACACTCTGATCATATGGCTGTTGCTCCTGACAACCAGCCCCCACCCTTGGGTGGGGTCCAAAAGTCACCTTCATTAACATAAACAAGACATCCATTTCACCTTTATGGCCCTGAAGCATTTTCAGGAACTGAGGACAACAGACCAAATCTTGTAACAACAGATGGTCCCATCCCTCTTACCGCTCAGGAAATTCCCAGGGTTTGGGGAGCTGTGAGGCAGAAACTGTGAATGAAGACCAAATATATCTGAGAAATATATTTGGTCATCTGAATGACCAAATACGTATGTTTCTTATAAATCACAATCTCACAAAAGTGAAGACAGCAACAGTTGCCCAGATGTTGAGTTCTTTAAATCTTGATTCAAATGGAATTTCCATAATCTACCATTTTTTCCTTTTATTTTTAATTAGAAGAAAAACTATGTAAGTGTGAAGGGAAGAACATTTCACCCTCCCAGCGTTACCAAACCAGGTTCATTTCTGCCCGTTGCAGAAAGCCAACCACCAAGACGATGGGATTGCAGTGGAGAAAGGGTTTTAATCACAAGGCAGCCAAGTGAGGAAGCAGATAAACAAGTCTCAAATCCAACGCCTCAAAAATGGGGACTCGGGGATCTTTAGGGGTAGGGGGGCAAGGTGGTCTGAAACGTGTAGATGGATGACTGGAGGTGAGGAAACGTGAGGTAACTGACGATCTGCGCAAGTGTGGTCAAACTTCATGCCTCTTCACAGGGCACATGTTCACAAAATGGCAGTGGCCTCATGATCTGAGAGCGGAGTTTTAGCTCCTTGATGTCAAAAAGGTTATTTATTTAGCATTTGCAGAGGCCCAGTTGATGGGTTGATGGTCTCAACCAGCCTGAACTAGACAAGGGGTCCTAATTCCTGAAAAACAGCTCAAACGTCTGTTACCATAGTGACCCAGGTGCCAGGGAGATGTTATCTCTAGGAATCTAGTTAGTTACTAGCTAACTAATCAATGGCTAACTGTGTACTGGTTTCCCCAGTCAGCCACATCTTGCCTGTGCTTCACACGCAGGAGCCAGTCCTTGGGGCAGGCGCAGAGAGAGAACACAGAGCATCCAGAGAGAACCACTCTGCCTCTAGATGCATGCCTTATAAACGCAAGCCCCCTCTGCAGAAGTAAATGCCACGTGGGTTTTTGCCAAAATCTCAATGGAACATTTTTATTTGCTTTAAATTTTATTTTTAAAGCTAAACGCCATAATTCAGGATGTAGAAATGCGCAATCATTAGACGGATCTTGCAACTTGCACAGTTTTTGGTCCCACTGGCCATTCAGGAAGCACAGGGTATATGCGTCAGAAGCTGAACAGCAGGGAGCTTTCTTCCTCTTGTACTGAAAACTTAAAGCTACACACACCTTTATACAAATCTTTCACCATCTACTCTAGAAACCCCTGACACAGAGGTACATTATCTACATCTTGGGTGGAAATTGACTATCTTTCATTTTAAAATAGAATTTCTGATGCCCTCTCTGCAGTGAAAATTTCATATTTTCTTTGTTTAGAGCAGGCTTCATGTCGGGCAATTCTTCATTAGGGTATAAATATCCTCCTTAAGGTGATCACTCTGTGAGCATCCCTGGCATTGTCACAGGAAGTCAAAACTTATTTTAGCCAGGATAATTGTGACATCTTTTTGTTAGTGCTGTCAAGTTGATTCCAACTCCTAGCAACCCTGTGTACAGCAGAGCTGAACCCGGCCTGGACTTTTTGCGCCATCCTCTCACCTTGTGGCGCTCTATCAGACAATGCTCCACTGCTATTCATAGGGTTTTCATGGCCAATTTTTTCAGAAGTGGGTGGCCAGGTCCGTCTTCCTAGTCTGTCTTAGTCTGGAAGCTCCACTGAAATCTGTCTACCATAGGTGACCCTTCCGGTATTTGAATATCAGTAGCATAGCTTTCAGCATCACAGCAACACGCAGCCACCACAGTATCACAACTGACAGATGGGTGGTGTGGTTCCCTGACTAGGAAACGAACCAGGGCCATGGAGGTGAGAGAGCTGAATCTTAACCACTAGACCACCAGGGCTGGCTTGTGACACCTTAGGAAATGCTAAGAGTCCTTTTGCTGCTGCAGACAGTAAAACTTTATGACAGAGCTTCTTTAAAAACTTTGCATTTTTGAGCATAAAGTCACTTCACCCGAATAGCGACAGTCGAAAGACTAAAAACCGAATGTCCACCCCAGCCCCCACTGATCAATTCTCTGAAGCTCCAAACTGAAGCAATCATCGAGAGATCTGAAAACAAACCAAAAAACTTTATTTACAAAAGTAAATTTTAACTCATTTTTATATATCACATAATGTTAATGCTGACAGCAACAGAGTCTCTGGAATATTTAAAACATTTAGATTTTAAAATACATTGTGATTTGTGCAGCTCGTTTCCCCCTAGTTATATTATAAAACTTATAAATGTTTCTTTAGCCTGGTTGTTGGGTCACGTTTCTGTGCAGAAGTCACGTTGCAAGGTAGGTTTACCACCAGGCTGATCACATAACCATTGGCTGTGGATTTCCAAGAAGCAAAGGAGCCAATCTTAGCAAAGCTCGCACTGGCATTTTCAGGTGTTTAAACTTGAAGAGGAGTTCAGCAAAGCTTGTGCTCCCTAAAGAAATGGAATAAGGGAAAAGTCACATCTCTAAGTAAGTTCAGCCATACAGCCTTTTTCAAGGAAGCTTCAGACACATAATCATATTTAAAGCTGGCATTCTTCCCTTTGAAAACAATTACCCAAAGATAATATTTAAATTATGAATTTCCCTAATGCACTGTAAAATATGATTTGATATAAAATTTTAATTTATCCATTCTGTACTTCAGAAAGTGACCTCTAAATGTGAAACTATTACTATTGTTTAATTGTACATATTATTTAAATATAATAAATGTGCCTGTCTATCTTCAATTACCAAAATCTATGCACTTAATACTTTACCTAAAAAAAAGAACATAGGGTCAAAATGAGTAATAGAGAAGTTAATCTAATGCCCCTTCTTCCTCTAAGAAGCAATGGTTCTCAACCTTGGTCCCACAGAGATTGCGAAGTAATTCAGAGGGAGCCAGCCTGGACATCTGGAGTGTTGATAGCTGCCCAGGTGATTCTGATGTGCAGCCAAGGTCAAGAACCACTGCTGTAAAGGGAAGTCGGAAGTGTATTACCTAAAAATTCTATTAAGCATCATTTCCTTTTTGCCTCCATCCCCACCACACGCACTATCCACAGCTCCCTTTCCCCCGGCAGTCAACATAGAGACACATACGATCCCTATGATTCTCTGAGCCACAGCAAGCATCCTAGTAGCCGTGCAGACAGCAGAGAGGTACAGGTGGGTCATACGATTCCAGGAAGATGGACAGAGGAGAGTCTCATGACATGATCAAGTGGCTTTCCGATAAAGGCACAAATAACACAAAACAAGAGTTCCACTGATGCACAGAATATGAGGAAGAGAGCTACTTCTCCTAAGTGTTTCCTTTGATTGGGCTCTGCCAGTCAGCATGAAATACATGTGTTTAATAAGCTTCACCAGGAATTAGGACAAATTTCCTATTTAACTGTTACTCCCCAGAACTCCCCAGACCTCGCAAAATCCAACCACAAAGAACAAATACATACAAGAAGATATGAAAACAACTCCGACATTCTGATACACTCTGGAATCTGACAGACCATTTACATTTAGTGTGATGAGTGGTACAGCTGGTTTAAACGCATCATCTTGCTATTTGTTTTCTATCTGCTTCATCTGTTCTCTGTTCCCCCTTTTCCTCTTTTTCTGCCACTTTAGGATTGAGTATTTTTGTGATTCTATTGTAGCTCACTTGTTGCTTATTAGTTCTCTTTTTCTTATTTTAGTGACTGCTTTATGACCTATAGTATACATCTTTAATTTATCACAGATTGATTACCCTCAAGTGAGATCATACCGCTTCGCGTATAGTATAAGAGCCCTACAACAGTACTCCCATTTCTCCACTGCTGGCCTTTGAGCTGCTATTGTCATACACTTTACTTTCGTATTTTATAAACCCTATAGTTCATTATCATTTTTATGCAGTCAATTGTCTTTAAAGATTACAAAAAAAACCTTGCATATTTACACACGTGGTTAGCATTTCCAATGCTCTTCACTCCTTTGTGTAGATCCATATTTCCACCTGATATTCTTTTCCTTCTGCTTGAAGGACTTACTATAACATTTCCAAGGTCTGCTGGTGATGAATTCTTTCCGTTTTTGTATGTCTGAAAGAGGCTTTAGCTCACAATTCTTTTTTGAAAGATATTTTTGCTAAGTATAAAATTCTAACTAGACAGTTTTCTTTTCTTTGAGTTCTTTACAGAGTTACTCCACTAATTTATCACCTGCATTGTTTCCTACAAGAAATATGCTATGACTCTTATTTTTGTTTCTCTCTGTATAACATGTCTTTTTCCTCTGGCTGCTTTTAAGACTTAATCACCAGTTTGGGGCAATTTAGTTATGATGAGACTTGATGTAATTTTCTTCCTGTTTCTTGGGCTTGGGATTCACTGAACTTCTTGAATTTACAGTTTTCATCAAATCTAAAAATTTTCCAGGCATTATTTCTCCAAATATTTCTTCTGTCCCCCTCATGTCTCTCTCTTCTTCAGGGACTCCAATCACATGTAAATTGGGTGCTTTAAGTCCCACAACTTACTTCATTTTTAATGCTCTGTTCCTTTTTTTAAAACTCTTTTTTTCTTTTTAAATTTCATTTTGGATAGTTTCTATTGCTATGTCTCCAAATTTATTAATTTTTATTATGCAATGTCTAATATGCCATTAATCCCATTCAGTGTATTTTTCATTTCAGACATTGTAGTTTTCATCTCCAAAACTTCAATTAGTCTTTTTATATCTTCTATGTCTCTTAATGTTTTGAAATATCAAATAGCATTATAATAATTGTTCTAACGTCCTTGTGTACTAATTCTAACATCTAATCTGGCTCAGTTGTAATTGATTTTTCATCTCATTTTAGGTCATATTTTCCTGTTTCTTTGTATGCCAGATATTGTGAATTTTATTTTGTTAAGTGGTGGATATTTTGTATTTCTATATTCTTGAGCTTTGTTCTAGAATATAATTACATTACTTGAAAAACAGTTTGATTCTTGTGTGCTGTGCTTTTAAGATTTGTTAGGTAGGATCAGAATGCTCTTTAGTCTAGGGCTCAATATTTCCCATTACTGAGCCAAACTCTTCACAGTACTCGACCTAACGCTCCTTGAATTATGAAGTTGTGGGAATAGGCACTGTTTGAACAACTGGTAATGCACCCTCTACTCCATTTAGATAGCTCTTCCCTCAGCCTCAGATAATACCTTCACATGCATGTGCTAATCACTAAGTACTCTTCTCACATTTGAGGGGGCTCTGGCATTCTATGTGTAGCTCTCTCCTCTGTGACACTCCATCTTGGAAACTCCAGCTCCTTTGTTCTCCCTGTATTCTCAGCTCTGTCACCTCAATTCAAGGAGCCTTCCAGCCTCTGCCTGGGTTCTCTCTCCTTACCCTAGTCTGAAAACTTCCTCAAGGCTGTAAGCTGGGGCAATCATAGGCTTTATCTCATTTGTCTCTCATCTCTCAGGGATCATTGTTCTTCACTGCCTGATATACAATGTTTCAAACACCGTTGTTTCATACGCATTGTCCAGGTTTTTTCGCTTCAGGCAAGAGAGCAAATCAGATCCCTGTTACTCTATCCTGGCCAGAAAAGGAAGTCTATGCTTTAAATTTTTTTCCTCTTTTATTTTTATAGTTTGACTACTACGTGACTACGTGTGATTTCTTTGAAATTTATACTGCTTAGGATTCACTGTAGGTTGATGTCCATCATCCATTTCTCAAAATTCTTAGCCTCTGTCTCTTCAAACATTGCTTCTATCTCACCTTCTCCCTCCTCTTATTCTGGGATCTCAACTACACGCATGTTTGACCTCTACACTGTGTTCCACATGTCTCATACTCTTTTCTGTATTTTCCATCCATTTTTTTCTCTATGCTTCAATCTGTTTACTGTCTACACACCTGTCTTCCAGTTCACGTATCTGCTATTTCTAATATGTTTTTTAATCCATATACTGAATTCTTAATTTCAATTATATTTTTCAGTTTAGAATTTTCATTTACCTCTTTCTTATTGATTCTAGATTTCTGGTGAAATTCTCTATCTTTTCCTCTATTTTCTTGGAAATATTAGTCATAGCCATCTTAAGTCCAAGTCTGATAACTCCAATATCTGGGTCACATATAAGCATGTTTCTAATATCTTTTTTTCTTGTTATATCTTCTAATTTTTTATTCAACACTATTGAATACTGTGTATTAGAAGTCGCAGAGATGCTGGATATGTTTTCTTCCTCCTGAGAAGGTTGAGTCTTCTGTCAGGTTGGCAGAATGCAAGCAGGTCTCCTTGATCCTGCTTTAGGCTAATACTAGGTTTTGTCCACTTCAGTTTTACCTTTACTCATAGAGCTTGGGCCTGCTAGGGCTTTACCTGAATGGCTGGATGCTTACCACAGCCACTTCACCTTGCTGAGCCTGGAACTCTACCCTTTCTTTCCTTTGCACGGTGCTATTGCTGAAATCTGTGCTCACACTTTTAGCCTTCTGGCTTCTGCTAGGTTTCTTCAAGTCTTATCCTGTGCATGTGGAGGTTAAGATTTGGTAAATGCCTCAAGTGAAAAGTGCATCGAGGTTTTTGAGTTATTATTCCTATTGCTCCCTCCTATCTGAGATTTTGCTCCACAAATTCCAGGCAGGCTCCCGGGCAATCATGAACCCAACCTCCCGCTCCTCTGTCCAGTAGGAGCACTGCTGCTGTCTGCTGGGGCTCTACTTCTCGTGCTGTGAAGCGGCAAATGCCTCCAGGGGAAAGCCGGAGTAAACACGCAGCTTCCTCACTGGGGCTCTCTTCTCTTAGGGACTGCTGCCCCTCAGTCAAGTCCTGCCAGCATGGCTGCTACCAATTCCTTTAAACAGTGGTTTTATGTCCAATATAAGCAATTCCATCATGGTCATAACTAGAAGTCTCTAGATAGTGCATTTTTATCTGAGGTTTTCAAAATAGCAATAAACTAGTAATGTCATTAAACTTTAGGTTTAAATGATTAAATGGAGCAATCTTTGTCCTTCTCAAAAATATTTTTTCTACTCTCAATTAAGGGGCAACGATTTGAAAGTGATATAAATAAATAACGGTGCTCAGAATTAATTATATTTTATTATTCAACTTATTGGACAAACTTTGTATCTGATTCCATATTCTGAAACATATAGTCAGGTGCTAATATTTTAAACTCTCTATTATAAAAACATTCAAACACATACAAAATTAGGTACCTGTTCATTTTAAAGCTTTATAATATTAATTAAGATAATGTGATTGAAAAAAACCCAAACTGAAAACCCATAAAATAATTTTAATAAAAATCAATCAACAGAAAGAATAATATGAACATTTAGTTTATTAGTATATTCTAGTATTTGGGGCTCTGTGAAGAAGAACTCATCCTTGTCTGAATATAAATAAAAGTTTATGCATGCATAAAGTTCAGATAGTTTTTTCTAAAAAAAGTTCTCAACAATAACACTCAAACAAGAATGAAAACAAAAACCTAACTAGAGAAAAATAACTCACTAGAAATTCCTCCTACCAAGAAACTAAAAACATAAAGTTAAGTCAGTAATACAAGCATTGAAGAGAGGATTTAGAAATACAATTACCTTCTAGTCCTATAGACGGCAGGTGCCGTGGTGCTGGCACCGAGTGGTAGACGAGGAAACAGGCCAGCATGCTTAGCTGAGATTCCTCAGGGGGCTGCCCACTGAGGTAGGCGTGCACACACACATCACCCCCAGCTGTGAGAGAAACACAAATGGAACAGAACCAACTGATTACAGAATTACAGACCCAAGAGGCATAAGGGATACCTTCTTTTTATTATTTTTCCACTAAGAACTCACTGAGCACTTACCAAACAGGTACCATGCTAGGCGTTAAGGCTGCTGTGGTAAAGCAGACAGAGTGCCCATCAGAGTGCCGTGGGGACAGAGAGGTTATACACACAATGACACACACGCACAATTACAAACTGTGCTGAGTGCTATAAGGTCGGGTGGTCACTGTGGTCATCTCCCCAAACACCCACTCTGCCGCCCTTCCTTCCAGCGTCAAACACTTGAGGGGCAACTTCAGCTCCAGGGCTGGAGCCTGATTAGTCTTGGCCAGAGGTTCTCACACTCTAACATGCATCAGAATCACCTAGAGGGCTGGCTAAAACACCAATGAGTGGGCCCACTCCCAGTCTCTGATTCAGTCAGTCTTGGGTGGGGCCAGAAGGACTGCACTTCCAACAAGCTCCCAGGTGCTGCTGCTGCTCCAGGGACCACACTTTGAGAAGCTGGTCTAGGGCCATCAAGGCAATCCCATTCCCCTGACACAGTGATGCGTTCAGGGACAGGCAGATCTTTTTTTTTTTTTTTTCCGTGAGGAAGATCAGCCCTGAGCCAACATCCATGCTAATCCCCCTCTTTTTGCTGAGGAAGACCGGCTCTGAGCTAACATCTATTGCCAATCCTCCTCCTTTTTATCCCCCAAACCCCCAGTAGATAGCTGTATGTCATAGCTGCACATCCTTCTAGTTGCTGCATGTGGGACGCGGCCTCAGCATGGCTGGAGAAGTGGTGCGTCAGTGCGCGCCCGGGATCTGAACCCGGGCCGCCAGCAGCGGAGCGCACGCGCTTAACCGCTAAGCCACCGGGCCGGCCCAGGGACAGGTAGATCTAAGCCACTCAATAAGAGACATTCTCTACCACAGGGATTAACTGAGGAATGTGAATGAGTTCCAATTAAGCCAGAGATATAAGGAGACCCTTAACATGTTTGCTAGAGGCTTCTGGGAAACAGATTTCCCTCATTCTTATGGTGAAGCTCCTAAAAGCAACTCTATTCTTCCTCTGAAAAATGCTGAGCTTAAGGCAAGAAACTGTTACAGCCATTTTATTACCACGAGAAAAAAGCCCTCTGAGGATCAAGCCACAGCACAGAGTGTAACTGACGGAACTTCAGAGAAATGGAGCCGGAGCCACTGGAATAAGATGACCCTTAAGCTCACCTTACCTGTGGACTTCCAAATAATGTAAGCTTACACATGTCCTTATTGTTTAAGCCAGGGTGAGTCAGGCCCTGTTACTTCAAAACAAAGGCATTCTGATCAAGAGAAAAGCTGAGAGAGAGAGAGAGAAAGATGGCAGGAAAGCAATCTGAGGTAGTGTGGTCTTAGAAGGCCTACGAGGAAGGGGCTGTAAATTGAGGTTGCAAGGATGAATATGAGTTGGGCAGGCAAAGAATGAAGGGAAAAGGTTCTAGGGAGGGAAGCAGCATACCCCACAGTCCCGTGGTGAGAGGAAGCTCTGTGCTTTTGGGGAACTGGAAGAGGCCAGTGCGGCTAAAGGGGGGCTCATGAGGCGCAAGAGGTGTACAAAGAGGCTGGAGAGGGAGACGGGGGCCTCGCCAGTAACGCAGGGCCCGGGGACCACAGGACAAAGATCGTTTCACAATTGAGTCAGCAGCCTTTGAAAGGTTTGAAGCAGGAGTGTCAGAGTAGCTTACTCTTTAGAAGACTGTTCTGTCAGCTGAGTAGAGATGGTTAGAAGGGAGACGAGAATAAAAGGCAAGAAGGCTATTATCTCGGTTCAGACAAGAAATAACAGTGGTTTTGTTCTAGGGTAGAGGCATGATAAATAAATGGCAAGCAACAGGATATATTGGAGCACATGAGGAAGCCATCTGGGGTAAAACTAATTCAGCCTGAGTTTGTGTTTCCAAAAGGGCCTGTCGCCTACATTGTGTATCTGCTTTGCCATGTCCCAAAGAGAAGAGTAAATGCCTTTAAGATAAGGATGCAACTTCTCCCACAGTGGCATTTCCTTAAGGATAAGCATTTCTCCCTAGGCTATGATTTGCTTGCTGTGCTCATCCTGTGACCACCCAACTTGAGACAACAGACCTGCCACCAGCCACATCCATCGAGACAGCAGACCTGCTACCCGCTGTGTCCATCAATAGCTATTCTGGCAGGGCAATCTGGCAGGGCGATCTTGTGGCTATTGTAAAAGGGACACTGTAATCATATGTGATACATGCTCTTTGACAGTATATAATACCTCTGTACACCCCACTTCTTTGGTGCCCTTCTTTCCTTCGGGAAGGAAGGCCCTGGGCTATGGTCCTCAAAAGTTGGCTCATAATAAACTCACCCCAATTTTGATTTACAGATTGATTATGGATTATTTATGTCAACAGATAGTAAAATGTGGACAGATTCAAGAAATATTTAAGAATTAGGACTGAAAGAATGTGGTAACGGATTGGCTACTGCAGAGGAGGGGAGAAGGGAAGGAGAGGAAGGAGCAAGGACAACTCCCAGAAGGGTCAGTGAAGGAATAACAGTGAAATAATGATGACTACTGAGAAAGATGGTCCGAGAGGTTAAAAAAAAAAAAAAAAGGGAAAGTGTGCTGTCACTGAAGTCACAGGCAGTCCATTTCAATAAGAATGAAGTAGTTAAAAGCCTCAATATGGCAGAGATAGCATGAGATGAAACTATCAAGAGTCCACTGAACATGACCATGAGGGTGCTGGTCTACCCAGAGGTGGAAACATCGGGGGTTGGCGAGGCAGCAGAAGGAGAGCAATAAACGAGGCAAGAAGAGACTCTGTATTAATAGCTTATGAAAGGAAAGAGAGCGCACAGCAGTTCAGTTTCTCTTCAATGACTTTCTCATGCCTACTGGCTTTTTGTTTCATTGATTTTCTCTATCATTTTTCTGTTTTCAATTTCATGGATTTCTGCTCTTATATGCTTTCTTTGGGTTTATTTTGCTTTTCTTTTTCTAGTTTCTTGAAGTAAGAACTTAGCGACTTGAGACCCTTCCTCTTTTATACTGTAATAAGCATTTAGTACTATAAATTTCCCTCTCCACACCACTTTAGGAGGAAGTGGTGTGGAGATTACACTACCAGATTTCAAACTTTATTCTAAACCTGCAGTAATTAAGACAGCGTAGTACTGGCATAAAGACAGACAAATAGATCAATGGTGCAGAATTGAGTCCAGAAACAGACTCACACTTAATCAGTCAACTGATTTTCAACAAAAGCCCCAAAGCAATTCAATGAGAACGAAAAGTCTCTTCCACAAATGGTCCTAGAACAACTGGATGTCTGTATTAAAAAAAAAAAGAAACTGAAGTCCCACCTCACACCACATAAAAGATTAATTTGAGATGAAGCATAGACCTAAATACAAAAGCTAAAACTATAAAGCTTCTAACAGAAAAATTTTTTTAAATCTTCATGACCTGGAGTAGGAAAGATTTCTTAGACAGCACTCAGAAAGCAATAACCATAAAACAAATTAACAAATTAGACTTTATCAAAATTTAAAACTTCTGTTCATCAAAAAACACCCTTAAAAAATGAATAGGCAAGGCATAAAGTAGGATCAAATATTCGCAAAACATATCTCACACAGAACTCGTAGCCAGAATATGCAAAAACTCTTACAACTCAACAATCAAAAGACAATCAATTAAAAGAATTTAAAAAGGTTTAAACAGACACTTCAAAAAGGGTATATGCATAACAAATAAGCATATGAAAAGGTAGTTAACATCATTAGTCACTGGAAATGCAAATTAAAACTACAATGAGATACCACTACACACTCACTAAACTGTCTTAAAATTAAACAATTGACAATGCCAAAAATTGCACTGCATTCCACTGCTGGTGGGAATGGAAAACGGCACAATTTGGAAAATAACTGAATGCGGCAATGGGTGACAGTACAGAGGATACAAGAATGGCAGAATGTTGGTAACTATTGAAGCTGGCTTTACTATACTATTCTGTTTACTTTAAATTTTCCATAATAAAATATTAAAAAGTTAACAAAACCTTTTTAAGTTCTTAAACTTAAAACCCATCTTCTTTGTTCAAGATTAAAATCTAATTGAGGAGATATACACACAAAACACCTACACAATATGATAAATCCAATGCATTTTCAGATTTAATGCCTGTAGTCTGGGTTATGAGTGAATTAGCGAGTGACTCTAAAAGTCCACATACGCAATTGTGATTTTACTAAGACACAAACATGAATGACCTTTTCCAAGGCTGAGCCCTAGGCTTTACATCTTCACTTAATTTATTGCTCTCTATCCCAAAGCCAACCGCTAGTACTTATGAGAGAGGAGACCATATATTATTTAAGAGTTTTAAAAAAAGTCATGGTTCTTCACTGGAAAATAAATACACAATTTTGGCAATCAGAGTGGCAAGTCAAATTGGATGCAGATGGGATGCAGGTGTTAAACATAAATACTGGGAGTTCGAAATTACTGTTTTTCATGTATATCCCTCACAATCTGGTTTATAATTTATTTTTCTCAGAAATTTATTTCATAGTATTCCAGGTAGATAGTTTTTAACTTAATTATATTCAAACTCTTAGGTTCTACTGATTACTAATAGCTGTAAAGAATCAAAAATTGTTACTACTAATACTACGAGGTCTAGTATTTGCCCAAGCAGGTTGCTGTCAGGTATGTTTCAGAAGCATTTGAACGAACTGAAAAGAATAAAAAGATCAAGGAGTTTACTAAAAACCAGTTTCGGCCATACATCACATACCAGACAGCTTTCCATAATCAAAAGGCCCCACCACTTGTCTCAGGTGAGGCAGAATTACTCCTACACTGTTGGCAGTAACTTCACAATTCTCCTGCAATCAGTCCCTACTCCCACTGACAGAAAGCCAGCTACATGATGTCCCAGGTTCTCCCTGACTCAGAGAGTTGGGAAAACAAGCATTCACTCAATAAGCACACATCAAGTTTTCAGCGTACATGGGGTAGAGGTACAAAAAAGGGAAGAAAACAGGTGCTGGCCTCAGGCAGGTGACAGGCCACACCCCTAAGAAACAGAAGACCGGGGCGCTGGAAAGAAAGGATGATCTGATGCTGGAGAAGATACAAGTTCTTAAATGTCAAGCAGTATTTAAAATGCTATATATATTCTTGCCACGATTTATAAAGCAGAGTTAAATATATTTTTTAAGGAAGTTGAAGTAGATAATCAGAGTCTAATTCACCTGACTGGAAACATTCAATCTACAGCCATTCTGGCTTGTACTCAGATTTATCTTGCTTACCAATGAGAAAAAGTATTAAAACACAAAAGCCTGAGTCCCAGTGTGTCTTAACAGCACAAGGGGCACAAAGCCATTATTACCTTGCAGCCACTGGTCAAGGGTGTTATCAATAGTGCACTTGACGACAGGGAGGAATTCAGAGTTCATCAAGAGCCCTCGCTTAGGGCGGTTCTGCAGCCGCTCCTGATGGCTTCTGGAGCTGAAACACTCTAACACCAACTTTATCTGCCAAAGTTCAGATGTCTCAGACATTTCTCTCCTTCCTAGTCTTCTTATAGCCTTGAAGAGAAAAGAGGAACAGCCATCCATTTAATGAAAGCCAAGCTGCTGTAACTGTCTCCTCCTCAGAGTTGTATACTAGAGTATTTTTTAAACGTGGTTCATCAGATCAAGAAAGGGCAGCGGGGATCCCCTTCTGTTCTGATGCAGTCTGCCCCACAGAGGAGCCCTTTACTGGGTCACACGGCACTCTCTCGTCAATACGGTCTCCACATGAACAGCTTTCAGGTAAAGGCAAACGAGCTCCTTGGTTCAACGGCTCCAAAAGATGAAGACCAAATAGGTCTACCCTCACCTCCGGGAAACCCAGGTGGGGTACCTGGCTGGGACATGGCCGGCATCAGGCCAGGCATCCCAGGGGTCAGAAGGCAAAAAGAATACTATTGATAATACTGCTCTTGGAAACAATACTATTGATAATACTGCTCTTGACACCCATCTGCAAAGTTACCATGGCGGCCACCAGAGGGGATTTCTTCTATAGACATCTGCCCACGAGTGCAAAGGGGGGAAAAGTGTTCAAAGTGTAAAAAGAGGAGAGCACACTCTCAGCCAGCAACTGAAAAGCACAACTCATTACTGGGCTGCTGTACAGAAAGGCACTGTGAGAAGCAGTGCCAGTGTGGATACCACATATTCATATTTTCTCATGAAAACAGGTGAATACCAGGCAATAATTCTGGGAGGCATTCTGGGCCTCCTTGGTTATATTGTAACTCGCCTTTTAATTAAGAATGTTACTTAACACAGTGTGATTTCCAGGTTTTTGGGAATTATCCCCATACGTATATCTATTTTCCCACTCAGCTTTTCAGCAGAGCTTATTTTGCCATTAGATTATTTTGTTTGGCTTTAGACACTGAGTCCCAAATGCTTATCTGTTAACTCAATATATCATATTCACTTGAAGAGCTGTTTAAAATCATAGATGCTGGACCTCATCCCAGAAATTCTGATTCAGTAGATATGGAATGGGATTTGAAGATCTGTATTTTTAAGAATCCCCAGATAAATTTTAGCCAAGTTAGAAAACCACTAGCTTAACATAACCACAAATTTGGGTCTCAAAGATATACTATTAAAAAGCTATTTGTATTATTAATAACCTGAAGTGAATAAATTGGTCTGATTCTTTAGGAAAGCTGTCAAGCATTATTTTCTGCATTACTCTTTTAAAATAGCAATAACACAAAAAAATTTAAAAATGAACTCCAGCTCCCTAAATCACTATATACTGATACTGTAACCTCTTGCAAGCTTAATCATCCAGGTATTATTGCACATCACTGCCATCACTAGGGCACTGTCTGTTCACTCACTGCTCACTTACATAGTCTTTTCTATGAGAAGGCTTTGTCAGGCGGGAGGCAAGAGACCATATGAGGACACTAGGGGAGAAGGGGAGGGAATGATCTCTTCCTCTCCTAGTCAGAGGAATAGGAAAGAAGGGGAGAATGGGAACGCTTAGAGTAAGATAGCCCCCCAAGGGGCACTCTTGTCATCATAAATGCCAAGTTTTTTTGATATGCATAGAGCTGTGAACTTTGATGGGTTTCATTTTTTGAATTTCTAAACGCAGATGAGAAACTGGGAAGATGGACACACAGGGACCCTTACCTCACTGTTCAGTATGTTATGAAATACAGGATAAATCTCATCAGAACTGCAACAGGTTTTCTGAATCATACCTGATCCATTGCTATGTATGCAGGCAACATCTCCGGGGTCTCTTGAGTAACACATTCATAAAGTACTGAAGAAAAGAGATCCAGAATTTCCTGTTTCTGCGGAAAATCAGAAGCTATTTGTAGCACATCAATGTACATTCCAAAATCAATTCAAGAAACAATTGTATAGCAACCACTATGGCCCATTCTTAAGCTCTGCAGTGATTTACATAAAAGGGTAAAACAGTTAGCTCTTTATAAAATCATAGCGCATGCAACACTAAACATCAATAAAATACAACCAAAATGAAGTCCCAAAGGACAGGAAAGGACATAAGTGCTGTGGAGGAAAGGAACGGATCAAGCTGGGGTAAAATGAACAGACAGAACATCACAGAGATATGCTGTGGCTGGGCTGGCAAGAGCAGGATCCAGAAAGCGAAGCCAGAATCCACAAAGAAGCAGGAGAGACACTGAGCAGAACAAGGATGGGGGAGGCAGCACAGCTGAGTCCGGCTGGGGTTAAGGGTAGGCACTGGCTTTCATCAGAGACCTGTGGCCTTGAGCGCGTGCCCAGCCTTTACCAGCTGTGTGATCTCGGGCGTGTGGCGTCTCCGAGCAGCAGTTTCCTCATCTGTAAACCCAGAATGATAAAGCACCTACCCTCAGGGTGAGAGTTCAATAAGAAAATTACATCAAGTCCTGAGCAGAGTGTCCGATATATAGTCAAGATTCAATAAATGGAGGGGGAAATTATTTCACTTTATCCTTGAAACAACATTGTAAGGTAGGTGCTATTATAATCTAGCTTTCAGAAATGAGGAAACTGCACTTTGAAGAGGTAGAAAATGTTCCCAAGGCCACACACAACTGTAGGCAACAGGGCATCTAATTCCTATATCCAGTCTTTGCCATCTGCAATGGTGGATTAAATCAGCAATCTGCTAGGAAACCTCCTGAAGAGAACAGCTTTACGACCCACAGAAAGAAGGGTTATAACATACAGAGGAAATAAAATTAATAAAATTATGTAAAAACAAAAGAGGGTAGTAAACATTGAAAACATAAATCAGTACAAGAATGGACATAAGAAAGTGTCCCCTATGAAAACTAGTGTCTTATAAATTTTAAGTTGTTTCTTCTATCAAGGTAGGAAGTTACTGAATTTAACAGTTTTAGACTATGAAAAATTTATATTTGCAAAGCAAAAATCATCCAATGTGCCTCAGGCATGTTATCACTCTCAAAGACAGATACAGATATTATAGATTTTTTGGCAGTGTCCACAGACAGAAATAATAACAATTCTAGCCTTGGAACTGAGCAAACCATATAGCATATACCTGACCCATGTTCACAGTTGGTTTACAGAAATAGTCAGCAAATGACAGAAGTGCTGGGTCAGAAGTGAAGGCTGAAATCGTTTCAGGCTAAAAAATAAACACACAACAACAAATGTAAGTGAGATGATAAAGATTACTTTCTTAACCGCTCAAATTGTAACGTATGCAGTTGTAAGAAATCGCACTTTGTTTGACACAATGTTCCCACAAAACAAAAATTCTGTCAAAATCACAAAGACAGAAAGTAGAATGGTGGTTGACAGGGGCTGGCCAGAAGGAGGAATAGGGAGTTGTTTAATGAGTATGAAGGTTCAGTTTTGCAAGATGTAAAGAGTTCTGGAGATGGATGGTGGTGATGGTTGCATAACAATATGAATGTACTTAATACCACTAACTGTACACTTAAAAAGGGTTAAGATAGTATATTTGATGTTATGTGTATTTCACTACAATAAAAAAAATTGGGAAAAAAAAAGAATATCACTCAAGGTTCAAGACTGAAAATGGAATATGAAGGTATTACCATTTTCCATTGATGTTTATATTTTACTTCTGAACTCCCAGCAGGCAGGAAATTGAGATGTCTTAATTTTTATATGCTTTCTCCATTCGAACTCAAGTTAGAACTAATCTATTTTCTTTACAAATTGGATTAGGGTCTTTAAGATGGGCTCTAATTTATATAAGAAGCAACAGTGCTAATTTAAGCTAAACATTGTCTGAAAATCCTTCAAAAGTATTTCATAGACAACCTATCGAGTACTGCCAAACAAAAGTTACTGACGTCAACCACATCTATTTAAACTCTGGGAACTATTATAAAGGCTCAGTCATAAGTAACTGACCTAAAACGAAATGTGAGTTGAATTAAAATAAACTGCTGTCTCCTTAACTTTGAAAAAAAAAGAATGCCAACTCAGTCCTCCGGCTGCCACTTAGCTAGTCCATCTGCCACATTTTTGCTCTATGTAACTATCCTTAGGGGTCCTGGCTACTTTAGACTGCTTCTCAATGTACCTTCAGTAAGAACATTTGCTCATGGAATCCCTCAAAACCGGAGTTAAATTCAGAAATTTTAATGGTAGATTATGGAGCACATTTCTAGTGTTAGACACTTGAGTTCTAGAATGTAGAGCAAAATATGTACAGACCTCCAAGAGAATGAGCTTGTTTCGTACACTCTTTTAACTATTTATCCATTCTAAATACTATTGTATTAGCAGTCAAATACTATGAGAATAAAGCAAACTAATAAAGCTAAATCTGTCATAATTTTATCCTAAGATTTAAACAACAAATAGAGATTTAAAAATGGAACTAATAAGTGCTACCTTCCAAAAATCTTTTTATATTTTTGCCAAGAATTAAATAAATCTTGACAGATTTGAGGCTTTATAAGTAAAATTATTAAACTAAATATTTTGATGGCGTTAAGATACATTGTGACTATCTCTGCCACTAAATGTAAATCATCCTTAGAGTCCTGGCAGATGGCCCATATTTTATTATGGTTGCCACATATAACAGCAGACTCAAGGTCAACCAGTCTTTACAATCTGCAGCAATGAGAGGGAGCAGATCCATCTAACGGTACCATAAATGTTATCAAAGAAGTATGTGTTTTGGGTGGGCTAGTGAGATTTGGAACTATTCCCTCTCGTCCTTCAGTTTTTACCAATCAATACTACCTTGAAAGCCCGAGCTTCAGAGTTCCTATTAGCAACAGTCTGAGCCAACAAACTTTGCCACCCCATTGGATCTTCCTTGTAGGAGAGCTGACCTGCTCTGAGCTTAACATATAAAACTCCATCCTTGGAAAGGATTGACCTGAAAGAACACAAGAATAAATTTACATGAGATATTATTGGCAGCTCTTGGCTGGAAATGTAGTGTTTCCCATACCATGTTCATATGAGATGAAGTCTTTACCATTTTCCACTAAGGTACATGATTATTTACTGTGTCTAAAATTAAATTAGTCCCTATGAGAAAGCCAAAATAAAGTTTTGCTTTTCTTTGGTGTCTAGATTCATGCAACTTATTAAACAAGAAGGCAGTCTGACTGTGTCCTCAAGGGAGAGCTTCAAAGGCAGTATTTTATCTAACACTTCTTCATATTCCCTCTATCCCCTAGCACTATGCATAAGACACTGGAGGTACTAAAGACCTATTGATTGGTTTGCAGCAGAAAGAATATGATGCTGCAAATCTAAAGACAGAACAAAACAGAAAATAGCTATTATATAGATAGTTTGGGGGAAATATAAATTAGGACTAAACTAAAAAAACTTTTACAAGCTTGTTAAACTTTCTGGAAATTTAAAGACTTACTTTACATACCACCTAAAGTATAAAATTAACACTCTCTGTTCATTAAAGTAATTACTTGCATATGACTACTTCTACCCAAAAGCAATCTACCATAATTTTAATTTAATGAGAAGAGCAAGAGAATGGTAAAGAGATGCAACAGAAGACGTGATCTGACAAACATCAATAGTTATCAAGTTACCTTTGTGGACATACACATCACCCTTATTTTCTTAAACTAAATCTTTTTTTATTGCTCCAACAGACAATTCCATTACTGTCTCAACTTAAGAAACTTCAAGTTTCTCAGTGAATAAATACAAATATTTAGGGTCTGATTTCTAAATTAAAACTTTCATTTTCTAATACAAACTTGTTTCAAAGATATAGACCACTTTATTCAATATATAGTCTACATATTGTCCTGAATGAGATCGAAGGATGACAAGGACCATTCTAGATAATAATCTGTAATTTATACCTTCCATATACTTCTCTTCAATTCACACATACATCTGAGAAATTCAATATACTTACTTCAAGTGTTGTGTTCCCTTGCTTAAATCTATGAGCAGTTCCCAGTATCGTGGGCCTTTAACTTTAATCTGCCAAGATAAACGTAAATACAGTCAATCCAATGCTGAAAAAGTGCTAGACTGGCAAAACGAAACCCCTGCTTCTCAGAGGATTTAAGAATAACTAGGCTGGAAAGAGACATCAAGAGGTTAACAAGCTTCATTTCCAGACGAAAATGTATGTGAATCATGTTCTGAGGCCATCTAACCTATCAGTAAAGATCTCCAAGTAAAGACCTTCTCTACTCCTCATGACAGTTCCTTCTGGGGCTGCTTTCCTATTTCCTAGAAAACACTGAGAAAGCATAGGCTTTTATTTAGCTATCTTTAATGCTATGCTGTTGTAGCTGAATTTATCCCTTGGACAGATCTTCCTAAATCATATCCAACTTACCTGCTTTAAAAGGTGGAGCTCTGGAAGAAGGGTAGGAGCCATCAATTCTTCTTTGGTTTGTTCATACCACTGAGTGCCCTTTACAAATATAAAAGAACAGCCACAGTTCACTATGTAATTAGGGGAAGCTACAGAGAAGAAACATCTCCACTCTACACTTCTCCTTTCCCGCAGTTTGTACACAGACTGTCAAATGGCATAAAATCCTCTCTGATACC
Source organism: Diceros bicornis minor (assembly GCF_020826845.1). Classification (NCBI taxonomy): domain Eukaryota; kingdom Metazoa; phylum Chordata; class Mammalia; order Perissodactyla; family Rhinocerotidae; genus Diceros; species Diceros bicornis. Next base: position 18,669,900 of record NC_080779.1, read on the forward strand.
CAAAATCTTAAAGGGGTGAAGTCTACAATCCTTTGTGGGCCTGTATCACCTTCTATCACTTCGAGTCTTGCACTTCACGTGCCATCAGCACGGAAGATCTGCACTTTTGAGGCCTCTGGGTTTTTGCAATCTTGTCTTTCCTGTTGGGAATGTGCACTCAGCTTGGTAAATCTCAGCCCGAACACTGTATCTACCTCCACAACCTTCCAAACACCCACAGCTGGATGGGAGCACTTCTCCTCTCCTCCCCCTGCATTCCATACATACTTCCAATTATCACACTCTATTCTTACTGCATCCATGCCTGGCTCCCCAATAGATACAAGTTCCTTAAGGAATATGACAAGTTCATCCCATTTTTGTATCCCAGAGATTAGCACAGTTTTGATACATAGAAGGTACTTAATAAATTTCTGAATGAAGGAAGGATACATGACTTGTAATCTATTTGTGCATCTAAATCAAGATCTCTCATCAAATACACAATCTTGGGCTTGAAAGAACTCTGCTAACAAATCTCAGAATAGTTCTAACTCAATTCACTTGTTAGAACACTACTAACAGCCATGTAAAGTTAACAGGGTCATTTTCAAACTCCCAAGCTCTAAGGACAAAAGAGCAGCTGTTGATCTCTAAACTATTATACCCACAGACTTAAACGAGCCTGAATGGTTTGCCAGGAGGTACAGGAACTTTGGAAGCTTCGATTGTTATGAGAGTTCAACTCACTACTGTCATCTTTTAAAGGACAACACTTTCGAAATATTTTGACCTGCCAAGATGGATGAGCGGTAATAAAATTACAAATAAATGATAGGGGGAAAGTTACCTTATAGGTAACTTCTAAGAGGGCATAGCAGGGTGTGTTTGTATCCACATCCACAGGCACCAGAAGCCTTGGTTCTGCAGCCAGCACATACAGGTGCCGGAGAGCCTGGAGATGGTACCTGTACACAGAAAACACAGAGAGGAGGTAACAAAGAGTTGACAACAGCATGAGCTCTACAACCTGCTGTTGCCTACAAACTGAACCAAGACAGAAGCTAGAGCAGTATCTTCCAAATACAGCAACCCTAAAGGAAAATGATGAGATTCAATTAAAAGGTAATGGAGAAATTCTCTTTTAAAAAATTATAGGGGCTGGCCCAGTGGCGTAGTGGTTAAGTTCGTGTGCTCTGTTTCTGGCAGCCCGAGGTTCAGATCTAGGGCGCAGACCTACGCACTACTTGTCAAGCCACACTGTGGCAGGCATCTCACATAAAGTAGAGGAAGATGGGCACAGATGTCGGCCCAGGGTCAATCTTCCTCAGCAAAAAAAAAGGAAGATTGACAATAGGTGTTAGCTCAGGGCTGATCTTCCTCTCACACACACACACACAAATATACATACATACAAAAAATATATAGACACATGATCCTTGACCCAAGAATTCTTTACTTGAGTTTTCACAGTCAAAGCTCTTCTACATATATATACACACCCAGAATAGAATACATCAAAAATTAATGGGTGAGATTATGACAATATTTTTCTCTCTTTGTGATTTTCTGAGTTTTCAAAATTTTTTAAAAATTTAAAATTTATATTTTAGAATTTAAACACACGAAAAGGTTTTACATTTTAAGATCCTACAAAATAATAAGATGAGACTTCAAATTTTTTTAGTTATAGCCATAGCCTCCCTCTTTCCACCCAAATCTATCCACTCCTATAAATCTATTAGACATAGAATCAATCAAGGCAGAAAAAAAAGCAATATTTATCAGTTACATAAAGGTTCTTGGTGCTTATTGCCAAACTGCTTTGTTTAAAATAGCTAACCAACTGATCCACTGACCAGCAATATATGAGTGTGGCTCCACTGTACCCTAACGAATAACTGACATTTAACAACTCAAAAAATCTTTTCTAAATTGACAAGCAAGGGACCACATGTCGGAGCTGTATTGATTTAACATGAATATTCTTATGCTCCACCTATCTTCAGACTTTGGACTAGAGATCAGGCTACTTTTGTAAAACAGTTATCTTTTTTTTATTAATATTATTTTAAACTACATTACACTCTAGTTTAAAATGATGGCTTAGTTACTACAATGAGTGCTCCATCCCTTGATCCTTCTCTGGGCAGATCAGTTGAGCAGACTGGTCATCTCAGATGTCACTGGGATATAAGGAGTTATTTTCTTCCCTTCCTCCATGAGCAGTAGGGATGGGCTATTCCTGAAACTTCTAGGGAAACTGATGTGTTTGTGGTTCTTTCTGCTTGAAAATGCAGAGCTTTTGTATTATCAGACTGCTTCTACATGTCTGAGGTTCTAATGCTCACTGCCACTTCTAAATTGTCTTTATTTTTTGCTGCATTTTGCTTTTCTTGTCCCTTCTACGTCATTTATACAAAACTTCTCGACATTCATGTAAAAAGGAATTCATATAGACACTGCCACTAATCTGACAGATTCCTCTCTTTGAATTAAACAATCGTAACACAAAATGTATTGTCTGCAGCTTCTCTTGGCTACTATCCTTTGCTTGATGGATTTTTCCCTAAAGATAATCTTGTTTGGCCTACTTCTGGGTTTAGAGCAGTTCTACTGATTGGAGAATGGTGGAAGCCTGATCAGTCACCAGGCGTCCGAAGTTCTCTTCTGGTCTAACACTTTGTGAGAGAAACTTTTTAAAAGATTCAGCCAGGAAAATAACAAAATTCAAGAAGAGAATAAAGCTAATTTGGAAATGAGCCCATGGAACCAAAATACAATCAAATCACCCTTTAAAGAACCTAAGAAAGATCACGTTGAGGACAGAATCACTCGACTCACCGGTTGTCAGTGCTGTGAGCTGGGAAGTGTGGGTAAAGGGCACACAGGAGAGCAGCAATGGAAGAGTTTGATGTGCTCAAAGAGTACCTGCAAAATAAATTCGGGAGGGATAGACGTGTTTAATTACACTGCGCAAACTTTCAAGGCATTCTTAAGAATCCAGAAATTAGGATACTGCGGCACAGCACACTGATGGAACACCTGGATAAATACAAGGGTGTCAAAGCTGTGAATGTTTCACCTTTCAGTTAGTTCTTAAGCCATTTTAAAATCACCTACTATTTAAAACAGAAGCAATATCCCACAAATGTTAAATTTTAAAACTTGAATTAATAAGCTAAGTTTTAATCTAAAATAACATAGTAGTGAGGACTATGAGTGCAATCCTAGAGATTATAGATATTGAAAAAGTCATGTATAAAGTATGCCACCTTCTCCAGTTTTATAGATAACTATTCATAGAATTACGAACTTTACTTTTAAAAATACAAGTTTTTTACTGAGCATCTCAAACATTTTTTTCCATTTCTCTAAAGCATGAGCATTTCCTTAGAATGATGCACTAAGTGAAAAAGGCACAAGTTATCATTAAAAAGTTACAATGAATGTATAAACAATTATTCCTCAAAATATAAGTACTTTTTTTATCATCAATATAATAAACATTTTATAGAGACCCATTCTCTTAGTAAAGTGAAATCTTTTGAAATTTTCCTTAAATTATTATTATTTTTTGTGTGTTTGTGAGGAAGATTGGCCCTGAGCTAACGTCTGCCAATCCTCCTCTTTTTTTGCTGAGGAAGACTGGCCCTGGGCTAACATCCATGCCCATCTTCCTCTACTTTATATGGGACGCGGCCACAGCATGGCTTGACAAGCGGTGCATCAGTGCGCCCCCGGGATCTGAACCAGTGAACCCCGGGCCGCCGCAGCGGAGCGCGCACACTTAACCGCTTGTGCCACCAGGGCGGCCCCTTTCCTTAAATTACTTGTTGTTGTTAGTGCCATGGAGTCCACTCCGACTCCTAGCGACCTTGTGTACAGTGGAGTAGAACCCTGCCCGGGTCTTTTTAAACCGTCCTCCCAGCTTCTGGTGCTGTATCAGACAACGCTCCGCTATTATTTACAGAGTTTTTGTGGCCAATTTTTTTGGAACCAGGTGGCCAGGTCCTCTTCCTAGTCTGTCTAGTCTGGAAGCTCCACTGAAGCCTGTCCACCATGGCTGACTCTGCCGATATTTGAAACACCGGTGGCATAGCTTTCAGCATCACAGCAACATGCAGTCGCCACAGTATGACAACCGACGGACAGGCGCTGTGGTTCCCTGACTGGGAAATGAACCCAGGCTGCAGCAGTGAGAGTGTGGAATCTTAACCACTAGACCACCAGGGTTGGCTTCAATTATTTTACTCTTGCTCAAATTCAGCATGGCAAACAGGTAGATCAGTCTAAAGTTCTAGAGTTTTTCTCACAAATATTTGAAATAAAGATGGTACCGGACATCACAAAAAACCACTGTTGTAGCTATTCAATATCCATATATATTTTATTATAGACATATGCGTACACATCCCCAAATCTCTTTCCTTGTCTATCGTTTTTAATAATTATGGTATCAAGTAAGAACTTAGCATTTATCACACACACACATATCTAATGAACTAGGAGAAAGAGATTTCAAAATTTAAGGAAATACATCTACTTTGACATGTGCATAGACTAGGACATTTCTCCTTACCATTTTGATAAAACCAAAATCCAAAGATATACATTAAATGTTAATGTTAGAAATTATCAGACAAAACATAAGGGTGTAGCTGCGCTATGAGAAATTTAATGCTGTCACAGAGTGCACACGACTATTTAAGAGCAGAAATCACCAGAGAAGCAGCAGCAGAGCGGGAGAAAAGCTCCATGTGAAAGAAGAGCAGGTACAGGTCATACAGCAACGAAACATCAGACTAAGAGAATAAAATAAACGTAGAAGCTTATCTTGAAAGGAAAATGAATTTTAAAACATCATAAAGTAAGAATTTTCATAGTAATATTTCTTTAACAATTCTTTTTTTGTGAGGAAGAGTAGCCCTGAGCTAACATCTGCCAATCCTCCTCTTTTTGCTGAGGAAGACTGGCCCTGGGCTAACATCTGTGTCCCGTCTTCCTCCACTTTATATGGGGACATCGCCACAGCATGGCCTGACAAGCGGTGCGTCAGTGTGCGCCCGGGATCCGAACCCGGGCCACCAGCAGCAGAGTGCACACACTTAACCGCGGCGCCACGGGGCTGGCCCCACTTCAACCATTCTTAATGCTAAATAATTAAAGAAAGAACAATTCTACAAAACCCGTTAAAAGGGAATGCACACCTTTCTGATAATCTTTACTTTTTGTACTTCTGGAAAGGTAAGTTTCAGTGTTTAACTCAGGCTCAAAGACGAGGGGAAAATAAACCTACATGACTTGTAGAAATTGTACCAGTTGACCAAGGTCACATATACTAGAACTAAATAAATGAAGGGATACACCATATTCACAGATTAAAGACGCAATATTGTAACAGATTTCAATTCCTCCCAGACTGATGTATAGACTCAATGCAATTCCAATCAAAATTTTATCAGGTTATTTTGTGTGGAAAATCACAAATGAATTCCAATATTTATATGAAAATGCAAAGAGCCAAGAACAGAAAAACACTTTTGAAGAAGAAATCCCAGTTTTGAGGATTTACTCTACCGGATATATCATGACTATTATAAAATTACAGTAATTAAGACAGCATGGTATTGGTGCAAGTATAGAGAAATAGATCAATTGAACATAATAGCCCAGAAACAGACACATGCATACGGATACTTCCTTTATAACAAAGGTGGTACTGCAGAACAGTGGAGAAAAGATAAACTTTTCAATAACAGTGGGGCATCAATTGAGGAAAAAACATACAGAAAAATAAGTCCCAGGTAGATTTTAAATACAAATGTGAATGGAAAAACTAAAAAACTTCTAGAAGATAAATAGGAGAATATCTTTATTTGGGAGGGGTAAGGAAATACTCATTAGAAGGACAAAAAAGTACAAACCATAAAAGAAAAATATTAATAATTCTGTCCATCAAGAGACACCATTGAGAGAGTTAAAAGGCCAGCCACAGAGTAGGAGAAGATAACTACAACACACAAAACTGACAAAGGTCTCGGGATCATGATAAACCAATATGGAACAGTCAAATTAATAGAAACAGAAAATAGAACAGTTGTTGCCAGGGACTGAGGGAAGAGGGAAATGAGGAGTTGGGTATAGAGTTTCAGCTTTGCAAGATAAAAAAATTCTGGAGATTGGTTGCACAACAATGTGAACATACTTAATATACTGAACTGTACATTTAAAAATGGTTAAGATGGTAAATTTTATGTGTATTTTACTACAAATAAAAATTAAAAAATAAATCAATAAACCAATATGAAAATGGGTTGCAAGAGATTTGGACATCACAAAAGGAGATTTCCAGTTGGCCATTAAAGACACAGAAAGGTGCTAAATATCATTATTCAGGGAAATGGAAATTAAAACCACAATGAGATACTACTACCAGATGGCTAAAATTAAGTTTAACAATAACAAATGTTGACAAGGATGGTGAGTAACTGGAATGTCATAAAACACTGATGGCATTATCTACCAAAGTTTAATATACACATACACCCTATGACCCAATTCCACTCATCGATCTATACACAACAAAATCAAAGACATGTACAAGAATATTCATAACACTATTATTCATAATAACCCCAAACTAGAAATGACAAACACACCCATCAATAGCAGAGTAGATCAATAACTGTATAACCACACAATGGAATTCAATAGCACTGAAACATGAAAAAACCACTGCTACATGCAACATGGATGAATCTCACAAACACAATGTTGAGCAAAAGAAGACAGGTACAAAGGGATTCACAGTGTATGATTCCACTTGAATTTCAAAACTGGCAAAACGAATCTAAGGTATTAGAAGACAAAACAGTGGTTATCTTTGGATAGAAGTAAGGTAATAGTGATTGGGAGGGGCACAGCAGGGCTGGAGACAGCTGGTCTGAGTTATATCTTGATCTACATGGTACCAAAGAGATTTTCATATTGTAGGTAGTTCATTGAGGTATGCTCTTAGGATTTGTACACTTTTCCATATGTGTATTTTTATTCAATAAAGACCATTAAAAGCCAGGGAAGTCTTACAAAAGGATCAAGTGGTCAGGAATGATAGATGCTGGAAAGAGTAAGATAGCTGGAAACTAAGAAAATTTCATGGCATTTGATGACTGACGGTGTTCATGACCTTTATGAGAAAGCAGTTTAGTAGAAGGGTAAAATCACCACACAGTGGGGAACAAGAGGTAGTGTACTGAAGACGTGAGTACAGACTCCTCCGAGAAATGCAGAGAGAGGAATGCAGAGAGAGGATGATAACTCTACTAAGTAGGACACAAATTGATGGTTAAACTATAAAAAAGCCCCTTTAAAGCCTAAGAATGTCCCTAGATAAGCCAACAGCAAGTCAGAATCGAAAATTTTCATGCATCTTCAAAATCAAAATAAGTCACTCTTACAGACCTTGCTCATGAGATCTTTCCATTGAGAAAAAATAAAAAAATATATATATATATATACACACACTTACCTTCCTCCTCCCAAAAACAGAAGTCCAAGGGCCATGTGATGGGCTAAGTGGAAACCATAGTTCATTTCACCACCTGTTTTCATGTGCAAGAAGCGACAAAGCTGCAAAACCTTTAGGTTCCCCGAGCCAGCCATGACCATGGCAAGAGACAGCAGCACCACACTCAGGCAGGTCTCTAGGTTGTAAGGACCTGTCTGGAAATGCGAAAAGAGGACATACTACAACTGTTGTGTTACATTTCTTTATTATCAAAACTAAACTGGCCATTAGACCACAAATGTTTATAACTTTACAAAATCTGTAAAAACAAATAATTTCCCTGATTATGAAATTAAGTTCAATGTAGAAAATTCAGAAAATAAAGTATCAAAAAGGAAATAAAATCACTTAGAATACTAACACCCGAAGAGAACTGCTATAAACATTTTGGCTTTCTTTGTCTCCAAACCTTTCCCCATATCTATTTAATTTTTTTTTCCAAATGAAACTGAGATAGTACTATACACATTTTTAACCTTTTTAATCTATTATAAGCAATTTTCATTCATAAAAAACTCTTGTAGAACATGATTTTGATAGCTCCATTGTGTAACAATGTATGTATACACCATAATCAAATTTATTTAACTACTTTTAGGTTTCTTGATGTTTCCAATTTTCTCATATTATAAATAAAGTTGCATAAATCTGTGTGGTTTTTACCAGGAAATAAAATCTTGCAGTCTTCCTGCCATCAGGGCAGCACTGCCTCAAAAGCAATTGCATTTTTACTAAGTCCTAATTTTTTAAAAAAACAATTATCAATACTCAGTACTGAAACAGATTGGCATATGGTATGACAATACACGAAGGTATGGCTTTTGTTATTTATTCTCTTGTCACAAGAATCAGATACCTGTGCATCCTTCAAAGGTAATCATATTCTCACCTAATTAGTATCCCAGAACAAAAATACAAAGATGAGCCAAAACTTCAAATCTCCCACTCTAAATTCAAACAAACTGCAGAGATATTTGACAACACACAAGTAATTAAATTATAAGTGAATTTTCTCCAAGTTTAATTTAATTCCCAAGAAGAATCATCATAAAAAGACTTACTACAGAAGCATTCGGTGCAGACAAATAAGTCATAAAATCTTTTGCAAATTTATGCTGGAAAAATAAAGAAAAAATTTAAAGTTAAAAGCAGTATATTAAGGATTTGTTAAAAAAAGAAAACAGTACAGAGTAAACTAAGGTACTTCTTACCAAACAGTTAAACGCTGATAAGTTTTCTGAGCCAGCAAATCGAAAACCCAGAGACAAACAGGCTCCTGCAATTATGTAGACATGTGCTTGCCTGAAAACAGATTAAACGAAATTTAATACTATCATTATTTTGCTTTAAAATTCATTATTACTATTATCTTAGGGTAAAAATATAAATATTCCTGTTCTCTAAACTAGTTCATATTCTTCTGGGAATGCTCAATTGTGCCTCTACCAATGAGCAGATTTCTATGCAGTTTTCTTCAGCAGAGGCACCATGTGGCCCTTACTGGTTAAGGGTGCCTCTTGACAGCATATTTCATAAGCAACAAAAGAAGATAATTTTTAAAAATCACTGCCAATTTTTCCTAAAAATGGAAAAGATAAAAGAGGCATATGTACAAATTAAATCTCTGATTCTGTTTTTTGAGGCCAAGAGCTCTACATTTCTGAGACCTAAACAAAAAACAAACAAAAAATCAACTTCGAGAACATCTGATAAATAATGGTTAGAAATACGGGGGATTCAGATTTACTCAAACAAGGACAGTATTGCTCCTACACAGTATATTTCTATTCATTTCTCTGGCAGCTGCTAGGGTAGCTCATTTGTATTACACATTTCATGACTTACGACAAAGTTTCCAAATTCAAATCCTCTGAGCAAGGCAATTCAATTTCACTGAGAGAGATACTATTTTCTCTTATAATCTGTCAAGACAGAAAGCAAGAATACTTGGACATTAATATTCAAGTTAAAAATATTTAATGATTTGAAAAATAACATACTGCTTATCAAATGGCCACATTTATATAAAATAAGCTTTATCAAACCATTTCATTCAAAGGCCTATATTTTAATCACATTGAACACAAACCAATTTCAAATCTAAGATGGGCCAAATAAGAACAATAACTGAAGAGGACTGAATGAATATAACCTGGAGGACTTAAGTATATTCTGAATCAATAACAGAGTGATAACATTTCACACCAGTGAACAGAAATGCAAAGATGATGGCTATAGAGTAGAGGTGGGGCAAGGGTGTGGGGAAGCAGTGAGGAAAGAAAAAAGCAATTGGAGAGAATTCTAATCAGAAACATATACCTCTTATGCATGGGCTGTTTCTAGCATTAAGCCTACCGGGCTGAGGTCAGTCACTAGATTAATTACCCAGGCTAAACTAAACTGTCAATACATTAATCTGTAACTATTGTTTAGAAACACATCCCTTTCCACTTAGTATAGATAGGGAGCAAGAATTTATCAAAAAACATACACAGAATATCTAGCTTTAACAACCAAGAATGGATTTGATCTTCTTTACTTAAAAAAAAAACAAATAAAAAAGAAAAAGCTATATATTTTCTAAACATATGAATGCAAGTACACAGAACAGAAGTAGAACTCTGAAAATTTATTCTTATGATTGTTTTTAGAAGACTGCTCAGTAGAATAACATTTCAGGATGCTTTCTATAATAAACCAATAAATATTCAGAAGTCACTTATGATACAATTTTCTTATGTACTGAGTATCATCAAATCAAGAAACCTGAAATACCTTTTTCTCTCTGATAATCTCAATGAGGGAGCCAATTATGTTGACTGTGTAATACAGGCTGATAACTACACTTCCATCTTTCTTCCTCTCCAGTCTTTATTTTTAATTTTGAATGTCATTTACTCAGAAATTGAGTGACACTCTGAAAAACTGATATAACTCCAAAGTGAGTAATTTATATATGCATGGATAACCTGATTATAACATTCATATAAATTAAAGTGTTTAGCTACAACATCTTACAGGAATGGAATATTCCTATTTTGACAGTAGACATTTATAAGCTCCTTTTTGTCTTCATAAGAGTACATAGGCACCGGCCCCATGGTGTAGTGGTTGAGTCCACAGGCTCTGCTTTGGCAGCCCAGGGTTTGCAGGTTCGGATCCCGGGCACGGACCTATACACTGCTCATAAAGCCATGCTGTGGCAGCGTCCCACATACAAAATAGAGGAAGATTGGCACAGACGTTAGCTCAGGGACAATCTTCCTCAAGCAAAAAGAGGAAAGATGGCAACAGATCTTAGCTCAGAGCCAATCTTCCTCACCAAAAAAATAAATAAATAATATAAGGAGTAATCAAAGGGAGAAATGTAATCCTTTAAGAGTAAGTTTAGGCACACAGGAAATGAACAAGAAAAGACTAAACTCCTATCTTATACCGGGTCCAATGCAAAACTCAAGGTCTGAAGTCCTAACAGCTAGTTTCAGTTTTACCCCATCTCTTACTAGCTGGGTGATTTTGGATCAGTCTGTCCTCTTTCAGTGTAACAGTGATGTACTGAATTCTAGTTACTATGTGCTAGTCACTAGGAATGAAAGACAAAAAACACATACTAGCTGACCCTAAGGAATTCATAGTCTAACGGATGCAGAGACATACAGATAATCAAAAATAGGACATCATTCCCACCCAGACACTGGGGGAAATATCTGAACAACTTACAGCACAACACTATGTAAGAGAATAACATAAGGCGATATACAGTAAAGCTTTTAATGAAGGAAAAAGTGCTATGAAGATGTTAGTTGTTGTTATTTTATACACGCCTTAAGTCCAAACAAACAAACAAGCAGTTTACAAAGTGACCTTTTTAATCCCCCTTTTGATGCTAGGTTGCTCCCTACAAGAGGCCCTGCTACAGAATCAATAAAATGAGTAGGTGAGAACTAGGAGAAAAGCAGAGAGTGATAGGAAATATCAATGAATAGAGCTGAGAACTTGTTATATGTTGTATCTGGGGATCCCTGAAGTAATAAAGACCAAATTTAAAGTTATTAAGTCTGAAGTAAAAGAAATGTCAGAAAGACAACTTTATACAAAGTCCAACGACCACATTTCCACAGAAGTTAAAAAGAAAACTCTCTGACACGAATTTTCACTTTCCGTTTTGGAATACAGTTACTTGTGTACGTGTTTAATCTAACTTTGTAAACTAAACTTAGTACATGCAGTAAACTAAAGTTTCTTGAGGGCAGTCTACATGTCAGATGCATGTTAAATGTAGCATAAAGTTTACCACAGTGTCTTACATTTGCAGAGGAACAACAAATAATTGCTGAGTAAAAGAATGGAAGAAAAAGTATAATCTTATCCTACAATATACACTTTAAAGGGCACGTTCAAAAAGAACTGACATCTTTGACATCCAAATGTGCTCAGAGTTAAAATTTGGTGACAAATGCCTGAGTCAATTAAAACAACTCTTCCTCATCTGTTTCACATCAGTGATTAACAAAATTAAACAAATAAAAACAAATCTAGGAGTTTTACTTCAGATAATGGATGAATAAACTCCTATCATACTGATCCTCTTGTAGATAAGTATAAACTCTGGGCAAAATATAAACACCAAATACCAAAGCAGGGGTCGGCAAACTTTTTCTTAAAGGGCCAAGGAGTGAACATTTTCGGGTTGCAGGCCATACAGTCTCTGAAGCAACTACTGATCTCTGCTGTTGTAACACAAAAGCAGCTATAGACAATAAGTAAATGAATGGGCATGGCGTGTTCCAATAAAACTTTATTTATAAAAACAAGTGGGCTATAGCTCCCCAACTCCTGACCTAAAGGCACTAGACATCCATCAAAAGCAGGCAGTTTCTAGAGGGGAGATGATACTTGGAAGATAAGGTACACCACTGGGTAAGTTTCCTTTTTCATGGTTTCTGGCCTGAGGGCAGGTTCTAGTCTGTGCCATCAAGGGTAGTTAAAACTCCAATTAAAAACCCAGTCTTGGGGCCGGCCCGGTGGCATAGTAGTTAAGTTTGCACGCTCCGCTTTGGCAGCCAGGGGTTCGCGGGTTCGGATCCTGGGCACAGACCAACACGCCGCTTATCAAGCCATGCTGTGGCAGTGTCCCATACAAAGCAGAGAAAGAGGGGCATAGATGCTAGCCCAGGGCCAATCTTCCTCAGCAAAAAGAGGAGGATTGGCAACAGATGTTAGCTCAGGGCTAATCTTCCTCACCAAAAAAAAAGGTTGTTCTGCCTTGAACAACCAGAATACAGAGCTTAGGAAACCACAGCCACTAGAAGGTGAGGAATGAATACTGTAAAGAAGAGAGCCTCAGAGGGAGGGTCCAAATTCTGCATATAAATTCTGTGCAAATGTTTGCCTAACTCATGAACCATGTGTGAGCAGGGCAGACTCTGACAGCCCATAGGATAAAAGAACTGAGATTAGTGATAGCACCCAAGAGACAAGATTTGACATTTGATTCCAAGTAAATTAATTGCCTGCTTAAAAAAAAGTATTTGTGTATGTGCGTATACATAAATACACACACATACGTATGTATATATGTATCAACACTCTGTAGAGGAATACAACAGAACCCAGAATCTTCAAAAGACAACATTCACAATGTCCTGGATATAATTCAAAATTATTTAACATAAGAACAAACACAAAAATGCAACATATTCTTAAGAGAAAAAACAATGGAAAACAATCCTGAAATAATCACATTGTTGGCATTAAAAGAGAAGGATTTTATAGCAGCTCTTATAACTAGAAGAATGTGAAGGAAAATACGCTCATAATGAATGAAAAGACTGAAAACCTCATCAAGAAAAAGTGAAAATTACAAAAAAGGAAAAATGCAAATTTTACAACTAAAAAATAAAATAAACGAAATTTTAAAATTCACTTCATGGACTTAACAGGAAACGAAATTTTAAAATTCACTTCATGGACTTAACAGGAAAATGGAAATGCCTGAAGAAAGAGTCAGTGAACATAAAGACAGATCAACAGAAATTATGCAATCTGTAGGAAAGAGAGAAAAAAGAATAAAAGGCAATAAATAAAGAGGGCCGGCCGGGTGGCACAGCCGTTAAGTTTGCGTGCTCCACTTCAGCAGCCCAGGATTCGCAGGTTCAGATCCCGGGCGCAGACCTGCACACCACTGATCAAGCCACACTGAGGTGGCAACCCACATACAAAAAAATAGAGGAAGGTGGGCACAAATGTTAGCTCAGGGCCAATCTTCCTCAGCAAAAAGACGAGGACTGGCAACAGAGGTCAGCTCAAGACCAATCTTCCTCACCAAAGAAAAAAAAAGAAAAGCCATAAAGAGAGCCTCAGGGAGCTACGGAATGATTTCCAAAGGTTTTAACACACAGATAATTGGAGGCCAAGAATGCAAGAATAGAGAGTATGAAGCCGAAAAAAATGTTTAAAGATATAATGGCTGAAATTCCCCTAAAATTAATGAAAGACATAAACTTACAGATTTAAAAATCTCCATGAGAATTATACAAAGAAAACCCCAACTGAACACATCAGTCAACTGCTGAAAACTACGTACAAAAAGAAAAATCTGAAAATCAGCTAAAGAACTAAATGACACATTACATACAGGTCAAGTCCAATGACTTCTCATCAGAAAGAACAGAAAACAGAAGACACTATAACATTTGTAATGTGCTCAAAACAAACAACGAACAAACAACAACAACAACAATTTCCTTGTGCAGAAAAGAATCCATCTAGCAGGCCAAAGAGTGTTATCCACAAAAAGACCTGCTTGCAAGGTTGGCCTTAGGTTGGCACCTGGAAACTTGAATGGCAAAGAGTTTCCTACACTCGTATAAAACTTTCCCTAAATGACACGGGTGGTTTACTGTGCCTTAACTATTTGTACAAACAATGTGATTTACACTAATACATACTTTCTTCTATGAGTCTGCAATTTTGGTACATGCTAGACAGAGGGTGCCTACATGAGCAGACCCAAATAAAAATCTTGGGCATGGAGTCTCTAATGAGCTTCCCTGGTAGTAACACTTCACATGTGTTGTCACAATTTAATACTGGAGGAATTGTGTCCCATGTGACTCCACTGAGAGAAGACTCTTGGGAGCTTGTGCCTGGTTTCCTCGAGACTTTGCTCCATCCACCTTTACACTTCGCTAATTTTCATTTGTCTTCTTTCACTGTAATATATCATAGGAGTATGATTACATGATCAATCTTATGAGTCCTTCTAGTGAATCAACAGACCTGGGAGTGCTTTTGGGAGGACTCCAAAACACTTACTAACCCAGATTTCTATATCTAGCAAAAATATCATTTAAAACAAACGCAAATTAAGACAATCTCAGCTAAAACAAAAAACAGAATTCACTGCCAGTAAATCTGCCTTACAAGAAATGCTGAAGGAATTTCTTTAGCCTGAAAGTAAACGACATCAGAGGTAAACATGAATCTTTAGGAATAAATGGAGATAATCAGAAATAATAAAAATCTAGCAAAATATAAATGTTAAGTGGAACTAAAAATTTCAATTAAAAGGCAAAAATTGTCAAAATGGATAAAACACAAGATCCAACTGTATGCTTTTGCTCTCTATATGCTTTTGCTGTCTATAAAAAACACGTTTTGAACAAAGAGACACAAATAGGTTGCAAAACAAATGGGTGGAAATAGATGTATCATGCAAACAGAAACAAACAAAAAAGGCTAGTGACTACCATTTCATTAAATAGAGTATCCTTCAAGAGAAAGAATATTATCAGAGAAAAAGAGGGACAGCTCATAATGATAAAATGGTCAATTCAACAGGAACATGTAGCAATCAAAAATGTGTTTAAACTTAGTAAGAGTTTCATCATACATGAAACAAAAACTAAAGGAAAAAATAGACAATTCTACAATCATACGAAAAGACTTTAACATGCCTCTCTTAGCAACATCATAAAGACTGGATTTTTTAAAAAATTAGTAAAAAATGCAGATGATCTAAACAGCACTATTAACCACCTTAAAAGAATTCAAATTTATAAAATACTGCATCTAACCAACGTAGAATATACGTTCTTTTTAAGTGCATACAGAACATTTACCAAGATAGATCATATGCTAGGTCATAAAACAAGTTTCAATAAGACCACAATGAAATTAAATTAGACGAGAATAACAATAATGAGGTCAGAATAAACCCAAAAAGTTGGATATTAAAAATCATATTTCTAGGGGCTGGCCCAGTGGCATAGCGGTTAAGTGCACACGCTCCGTTTTGGAGGCCCAGGGTTCGCAGGTTCGGATCCCAGGCGCACACCGGCGCACCACTTGTAAAGCCATGCTGTGGCAGCGTCCCATATAAAGTAGAGGAAGATGGGCACAGATGTTAGCCCAGGGCCAATGTCCCCCAGCAAAAAAAGAGCAAGATTGGCATTGGGATGTTAGCTCAGGGGCTAATCTTCCTCACACACACACACACACAAAATCACATTTCTAAAAAAATCTATGAGTCAAGAACAAATTATAAGGGATACCAGAAAATATTTCAAACTAAATGATAAAAATACAACATATTAAAATTTGTAGATGCAGCTAAAGCAATGCTTATAGAGAAATTCATAGCTTTAAATGCTTGTGTTACTAAAGGAAAGTCTAAGAAGCAATGACCTGAACTTCTACAATAAGAATCCAGAAAAAGGGGGCTGGCCTGGTGGCATAATGGTTAAGTTCACACACTCCGCTTCGGCAGCCCAGGGTTCACAGATTCAGATCCCAGGCGCAGACCTACAAACCGCTTATCAAGCTATGCTGTGGCAGGTGTCCCACATATAAAGCAGAGGAAGACGGGCACGGATGTTAGCCCAGGGCCAATCTCTCTGAGCAAAAAGAGGAGGATTGGCAAGAGATGTTAGCTCAGGGCTAACCTTCCTCACCAAAAAAAAAAAGAATCCAGAAAAAGAAGCAAAGTAAACTCAAAGCAAATAGAAGGAAGGAAATATTAAAGGTAAGCTCAGAAATCAATTAAATGAAAACAGTTAAGCAATAGAGAAAATTAACAAAGGCAAACATCACTTCTTTAAAAACATGAACAAAAATGAATGAACTCTTAGCCAGACCAACAAAGAAAAAAAATTTACCAACATGAAGAATGAAAGAGAGGTTACCACTATAGATCCCAAAGACATTAAAAAGATAATAACGAAATATTATGAACAACTTCATGGCAACAAATTCAACTTAGCTGAAATGAACAAATTTCTCGCAAAACAACTTAACCAAACTTACACAAAATTGAACAGAAAATATGAACAGCCCTTATCTATTAAAGAAATCAACTATGTAACCAAAATTACAGATTTGCAAAACAAATTACAAAACTAATCCTACAAAGAGAAAACACCTGACCTAGATAGTTTCACTGGTGAATCTATCAAACTTAAGAAATAAAATCAATATTAAAACTCTTTCAGAAAACAGAGAAGAGTCCCAACTCATTTTATGAGGCCAGCATAATCCTACTATCAAAATCTTACAAAGATATCACAAAAAAAAGAAGAAAAGTTAGAGATTAGTATCACACATTATGATATTCAAAAAAACTAAATGAATTATTACCAAACTAGATACGAAAATATATAAAAAGAATAATAAATCAGGATCAAGTTGGATTTATCCTAGGAATACAAGGTTGTATTCCTTGGTTCAAAATCCAATCAATGCAATTTACCATAATAAAAGAATCAAGAAATACCATATACCCAATCAGAAAATACAGAAAAATCTTAAATGTAGACAAAGCATTCAATAAATTCATTATCCAATCATGATAAAAACTCAGAAAACTAACAATAGAAGGAAACTTCCTCAATGCCTGATAAAAGGCATCTAAAAAACCCATAGCTAAAATCATACTTAATGGTGAAATACTGAACACTTTTCATCTAACACCAGGATCAAGGCACGGATGCCCACTCTCACAGTTTTGTTCAATTGTATTGAAGATCCTAGCCATTTCACTAAGTAAAAGAAATAAAAGGCATAAATATGGGAAAATAAGAATTAGAATAATGTCTATTTGAAGAAGACATGTGTATTTACGTGGAAAATCCCACAGAATCTACAAAACAACTATAAGAACTAACATGCACTTAAATGTCACAGGCTAAAAGATTAACATACAAATATCAATTGCGTATTTTATATCAACTGTATAGCAGCAAGCAACTAGAAAACGAAACTCTACGTAAAGATTCCACTTATTGTAGAATGAAAGAACATAAAATACTTAGGAATAAACTTATTAAGAGCTGTGCAAGACCCTTACCTTTCTGAGAGAAATGAAAGACAGCCTAAATAAATAGAGAGAGTCTATATTCTTGGATTGGAAGACTCAATATTTAGGTATCTATTCTCTATACATTTATCTATAGATTTAACCCAACTTCCATTATAATCCACCAGACTTTATATCAATATTGATGAGTTGATTCTAAATTTTATATGGAAATACAAAGGACCTCGAGTATTCAAAGAAATCATGGAAAAAAACAAAACTGGCAAACGAGCACTACTTGACTTCAAGACTTGCTATAAAGCTACAGTAATCAAGAGAGTATGATACTGGCATAAGGATCAACAGATTAAAGGAACAGAATAGAGAGCCTAGAAATAAACCTACTCTTACACAGTCATCTGATTTTTGACAAAAGAGCCACAGGAATTCAATAAGGAAAAGGAGGTGTTTTCAACAAACAGTGTAGGTACAACTAAATATCCATATTATTAAAAAGTGAAAACCTCAACCCCGACCTCATATCATAAACAAAACTACTTTGAGATGGAGTACATAACTATATACAAAAGCTAAAATATTGCAGCTTGTAGAGAAAAGCATAAGAGAATATCTTTAGGACTTGGGGTTAGACAAATGTTTTTTTCATAGAACACAAAAAATAATAACCATAAAATTAAAAACTGATAAATTAGACATTCTCAAACATTTAAAATCCTCCGCTCATTAAAAATATTACTAAGAAAATGAACAGGCAAACCACAGACTGCAAAACATCTGACAAAGGATAGGTTTCCAGAATACATAAAAAATTCTAGTTAACTCATAATAAAAACACAAACAATACAAATTTTTTTAAATGGGCAAAAGATATGAACAGACACTTCACAAAAAAAGATACATGAAGGAGTAGTAAGCAAATGAAAAGGTTCTCTCATCATTAGCCAGTCAAGAGACGCAAATTGAAACTATAATACGATATCATGAGATATTTACCAGCAGAGCTCAAGTTAAAAAGACTAACACCACCAGATAGTGGTAAGATGTACAGCAGCTACCAGCACTTTCATACATTGTCGGTCAAAGTGCAAAATGGCACAAACTCTTTGGAAAAAAGTTTGCCAATTCTTATGCAACTAAACACATCATCTACTCCATGCCTCAATAATTCCAATCCTAAATAGTTACTCGAGAGAAATTAAAACATAAGATTCACAAAAATATCTGCATAAGAATATTTACGGTAGCTTGATTCATAATAGTTAAAACCTGGAACCAGCCCAGGTGTCCAACAAAAGAGAATGGGAAAACAAACTGTGGCATATTCACACAACGGAATATCTCTTAATAATAAAAACGATGAACTATTGACATACTCAGTATCTCAAAATCATGCTGAGTAAAAGAAGTCTTACACAAAAGGGTATATACTGTATGTGATTCCACTAATATAAAGTTCTACATCAGGCAAACTAACTTATTTTGGGAAAACATCAGAACTTTGGTTGCCTTGGGGGTGGGGGGTGAGGGCACAGACTGAGGGGGAAGAGGAAGGAGGTAACTTCTGGCCATTTTGATAGAAGTTTGTTTCCACGAGCATATGCATTAGTCAAATCTTATTAAACAGTATACTTAAGATTTGTGCATTTCACTGTATATAAATTTTATCCTAAAAGGAAAAAAAGGTACATAAATACTGAATTCTAGTTAACGATACACATGTTGAAATATTTAGGGAGAAGTATACCACTATCTGCTACTAACTTTGAAATTCATCAAAAAGTTATGGACTGGATAGAGGATAAACGGATAGACATGTGATTAAACAAGTTTATACAGTAAAATATTAACTGTAGAATCTAACTGGTGATATAGGTGTTTGGATAAAGTTCTTTCAACCTTTATTTTGAAATTTATCTTATTAAAATCTTGGGGGAAAACACTCTAGCATTCTAAAGGATAAATAGATTTATTTTATAAATAAAAAGGAACTGAGACCACCAGACATGGTCAGTTAATTAAAGGGCAGTATTTAGTTAGAATATTTGATTTGGAGTTTTTACGACGGAATCTGCTTATTTTTAACTATTTGGCTTATTGGATAAATATGCTATAAAGTAATTAAAACACGTTATTATACAGGAGATCTAAAATTGTCACAAAGTAAAATAGCCCCTTAGATAAGAGTGTACTTAAGTAGGATAAAAATGTCAAAAATACTTGTTTAGGGTACTTTGGTATATTTAATTTTTTAAAACTACAATTTCTCAGGATCTGGGGCTGAAAGGGAAGGCTGTGGTCTGTGGTTAGCATACAATCTTAAAATGAAAATTTCTATGTTTTCAAGAGATATCATAATCATCAATATTGCCTTCATAAGGTAAAGTATTTCATAGGGTTTTGGAAAATCCCACAAGAAATGATAATTTTATGCTATTAAAGATATAACAATACTTATTTATGTACTTACTTGAGGAACATTGCTATCAACCCACTTGGAATTTGGTAAAATATCATCCCACAAAATCAGGCATCGAGCAAGTGTCTTAAAAAATGTAATACAGATAAAATTAATTAGGGCAGGCAAAGTTCATAGATTTTATAACAATAATATTAAATAGAATAATTTAAAAATCAGTTCCCAACTCATGGCAGTTTTGAAAAATAAAGTAAGTATACAGTATCAATCTAAGCTATCACTGAAATAAACTGAAGATTTAGATTTTAACACACACAAAAAACAAAATTGAGTTGATCATCATCAAAGGTTAGAGGAGTTGGAGAGGACTTTTAAAAACTTGCTCCATAAAAGAAAAACCACAAAGAAAAGAATCATAGCTCTATCTACATAATTTAAAAGCTTTCATGTGCTAAAAACATTCAAGTTTAAACATTAAAGAAGAGAGGGAAAAATCTAGGCAACTATGCCAAACAGTTACTGTCATTAATTATACTCTTAATAGTAATATTGCATCATTAATAATAATGAAAGAATGTAAAATAAGGCAGTAATGAAGCCCCAGTCACTTGTCACTTGATAGGAAGTTTTCAGTAATAACGTGAGAAGCTGAAATGTCAACTCCAAGTATTAGCTATCAATGTGGTTGCCTTTCCTGGCATCCCTACAGTTATATTCGGGAAATTTCAAAAGAACACCACCAATTACATATACACGATGGATTAATAGTAAAAGGTCCCCTTGTAGAAATAATCATATTTGCAAGAGAAACTTGAGAATGACAAACAGACTCCTTATGTTAAAAGAAATGAAAAAGTGCAAAGCACCATACCCTAAGCAAGAGAAATTCTGGTTTCACAAAGTCCAGCAAATACATGGTGTCAGGAGCTCGGAGCCAATCTGCAATGGATCTGTTGGTGGAGGATATCAGTAAGCATTATTGCTCCAATGGAGGGCAAAATAATCAAGAATTCCAAGACAGATTTCAAAACATTTCTCCCCCCTCAATCCACTGCCCTATTTTTTTTCCATACTACTTGACACTTTGTAACATAACATTTATTATTTATGTATATACATCTTACTATAACATAAGCTTCATGATAGCAGATATTTTAGTTTTATTTTGTCCACTGAAATATATCCAGTGCCAAGAAAGCACTGACATACATATTCATCCAAACAGTAAATGAATAAATATTTTTTAACAACTTTGTTAATTTTGCATACACTCACTTTTTGTAAGAGGAGGAATTTACAAAATTGAAAAGTTGCTTATATTTTAGAATATTTCTTAAATTAAAAGACTTAAAACATGGTTTAATGTCTCCTACCCAAATTACTCTCCTATACAAAATGTAAAAGAATAAATGACAAAGGTCTATTTCAAGTGTCAGCAGTAATTCTTGGGGGTTGGAAAGGTAGATGCTGTGGTCATTAGGAAGGCTCTCAAACTACGCAGAAACCATTTTCATAACTAATAACCAAGAACAGAATAATGCTAAGTATTTCTGGCTTAAGCAGTCCTCATGACACGCACAATTAATGAAAAGGAATTTGGGCATTTTTTGATTGTCAGTGACATCAACCATAAAACAGAAATGAACAAAAATTGGCAATTATATTGTCAAATATCATTAAAATAGCAAAATATATTATTTCTAGATAAAAATCTATATAACGTGGTATTTGAGAGAATTAAAATCAGGTTGATCTAGCACAGGGGAAATAAACACATTAAGATAATTTAGTTTTATAACTGGGGTCAGAAAGGAAGTCACATTGTTATGGGAGGGGTGGGGTCGGGGGATGCAATACCTGTTATTGGTTTTTAAGTAGATCATAGCCAAAGCCAGAGTGGCACCTGGACAAGTTACATCCACATTTATGGTATCTCCTTCCTATAGAAACAAAAGTTTCTTCATGTCAAAGAGTTCTGAATTATTATAAAATTCTTCTGAATACTAGGCTATGCTTGAAATTAACATATTTACAAATGTTCATATGAAAACTACTATTTTCAAAGTAACTTCTTAGCTTCCAGAATTTTGATCTGTTGCTTTGATTTGGACTTACTTTGATTTGATAACTTGGAGACTTATGTTTCTCCCTGTGCAATCCAGCTTGAAAGCGCCTATGACCTCCAACCATGTACTGATACAGCTGCTCAGGCACATTGAGATCAGACATACCTATCAAATTACTGCCGTGCTGGGAAACAGAATAACAGACATGTAAAAGGAAATCCTTCAGAATAAGATCCATAACACACACCCATGACAAATAAAAAAAATGAACTAACTTCGAAGCAGGGTATTTTGTTTTTTTCCCCAATTAAAACAACTATTACTCATGAGTTAATACTCAAGCTATTAATAATTCACATTAAAAATTACAACACTTTTATGTTAGAGTTAATACTTTCATTTCGCAAAATAAATAAAGGCTTCCATATACAGTTAATTGCACTAACAGCAAAAGAAAATATTACATACATAAATGAAACCTGAACTATGAACATCTGAATCCTTTCATTACTGTGTCTATGAGTTCAGTATTCCAGCAACAATAACTATAATAATAAAAATAACTTACTGAACATTTAGTCTGCTCCAGGCACTATGCTGTGTGTTTAACATGGATTAACTTACTTAATACGACAATTCTATCAAACAGCTACTATTTCATAAGTCAGGAGAGGGAGACATAAAGAGGTTAGGCTCAAGGTTACATAGCTAGTAGGTGGCAGGGTTGGATATACAAGAAAGCAGTTTCGCTCCACAACCCATGGCGCTGCTTAACCACTAGGCAATAGTGTAGTTAACTGTCACGACTCACTGGTCAGGACCAGAATTCAAGTTCCAATTTCCAGTATGACGCTTTTGCATTGTAACATCTGCCTCTTCAGCTCACGTATCAATGTGAAGAGTCAAAAACCTAACAGTCAACTTTCTTCATATAATTTGGTTTCAGTATAACTCTATATTGGTGCTTCTTCCAGGAACCTACATTCCAGCTGACATAGTCACTTAATGAAATGTTTTTGATAATTCAAGACTATATCTCATGGATGGCGTTAAAGATGGGTCAAAGTGATACAAAGCAAATGCTACTGTGGCAACATTCCGGGACACCTAGTGAACACCAGGGTGCCAAAAGAAGGTTATGGTTTATCTCTAGCAACGACTACAGACTCTTAAAGCTCCCCATCATGCACACATTTTCACTATTTTGTTTTCTGTCTAAGTGGGATGTCACTTCGCCATCTTAGGTCTTAAACTCTTTTTGAGAAATTTCATTCCCTTAGTTCATTCATGAACACTTACATCTAAGCCAGGGGGAAAGAAAGCTTAAAGCCCCATTCTTCACTACAATTTCTCTCCATTTTCCAAATCTAGCACTTTGAAAAATATCCAGAAAGAAAAAAGAGCTGAGAATCAGGTTAAGTCAAGTCACAGCAGGGCAGAGTGGTATTCAGAGTACAGTGTCAAGGTTATTTGTCTCCACACGAAGGTGAA
Source organism: Diceros bicornis minor (assembly GCF_020826845.1). NCBI lineage: Eukaryota > Metazoa > Chordata > Mammalia > Perissodactyla > Rhinocerotidae > Diceros > Diceros bicornis. The sequence goes on from NC_080779.1 coordinate 18,693,737, forward strand.
GTAACTGAGGCATCTGAAGGCACAGACTGTACTTACCCCCAAGCAGACCATGCCCAGAGCCAAGCCAGCAGCTAAAGAGTAGGACTCTCTGTCAGTGCAGTATTCCATTTCGGGACCAGGGGGCCGTCCTATAAAATAGAAAACAACACAGTTCAAGCCGGCCTTCTTAAAATCCTAATTCATAAAAGTTTAAGAGTTAACTTTCTAGTAAGTTGTGTAAGAACTATGGATTTAATATAACTCCAATAGAAAGATACGACATTATCACAAATGGTGTCCCAACTGTCAGTTTACTACAAAATAAAGCCAAAAAATGGTTCTTTTATTTGCCAATTTGAAAGCAATGACTTCAAAGTACTGTAAAACCTTGGGTTGTATTTTAAAAAATTACCAAGAAATAGGAAAAAAAAATTTAAAGGGAGGGGTGCTAAAAAAAGTTTTACTTTTCAATCTCTTGTATTTTTTTTTACTCTGTTATTTTCAAATCTATTCATTAGATGTCATGAAAACATTTTCAAATACTGACAATGGACAGGAAGAACATTTGCTTTAAGTTTTTAAGCATGTGAAATGTTTTATTTCCAGACACTTATTTTGAATCTATATCAACTGAGCACACTATGGTAGAATTTCTGTGTACTGATCCTAAAGTTTGGCTAGATGTATAAATCATACTTTTAAAAAGCACCCCATAATTCTAACTCTACCCTTTAGGGCAGCAAAATGTATTATATATAAAGATCCCTCCATCCAAAAAACAGTTCACACTTCTGGGATTTTATCCCCAGGAAAAAAATACAATTTTTAAAAAAACAAAATCTTACACAAAAGTAATCAGTGTAATGCTTAATGCATAATAGCAAACCATTAGAAATAACCTAAAAAAATCCTGAAAATAAGAAAACGATTAGGTAATTTATAGAACACCAACTGAATGATATATTACATAATAGAAAATTAATTTTAAAAAACATTTCTGATGATATATGAAAAGGGCAGTATAAAAACAGTATGCACATTCTGACTATAATTATATAAAAGAACATATGCTTAAGAATCCAGATTAAATTCCCCATACAATATGAAAGAGGTGTGCTACGGCTGTGAGATATATGAAGATATCACTAGATTATCAGTATGATTTAGGTGAAGAATGTTGAATTACGTTGTAGATGAACAAGCTTTAAAAGCCAGTCTTGAGTACCTTCTGAATTAAGTGTTTCACAGACCAACAACTTATGCTATTATATATTTTGGTAACAGGAAAATTTAAGTTTTGAGAATAATTTATTTCATCACCGCAGTAGACTAAATCGTTGGTCCCAATTCTTCACTGCCCTACAGAGCCAGTATATACACATCCACACTCTTCACAGAGCCTCACACTGGACCTAAACATGTGACTAGCTTTGGCCTGGGATCTTAGGTGGCATGATGGAAGCAAAGGCCTGAAATGTGCTTCCATTACTTGGTTCTCCCTCTTGCCCTTCTGTGATCACCTTACAAGAAGCACACCCTCCAGCCTGGGTCCAGAATAAGGCAGCCGGAGCAGAGTCAGAGTAGCAGACCCACAGATCTACAGCCTGAAGCAGAGAGGCCCAGGCCAATTTTGTGGCTGTTTGTTATGTAGCGTTATCATGGCAACAGCTAACTGATACAATCATTCTAGAGAATAATATATCTTCAACAATACATCCTGAAATATATGTAGAAAAGATCCTGAATAGAACAAGACATGTAAGTATGTACCTAAATTACTGAGCATACTAATAATGCCAATAGCATTTCCATTTGTCAGAAGAAGATAACAGACAAGACAGACTTCCAAAAAGTTTAGACTCAATTTAAAAACACAGAAAATGCATTTCATCACTAACATACCCACCAGTATGTAAAGGAAGAAAACAGGAGTCAATCACTTTCATTCTCTTGGAAGTGCTGTTGTCCAACAGAATAAACACTCTGGTTTTAAGGACCAAGACAATCAACTTTAAATTTTAAGTGCAGATCATTGTTAGACCTTGCCTGCTAAAGACACAGCAGGATAAACAGCATGCTCATTTGTGATTAAGACCATAGGCCACCTCACTAAATGGGATCACTGAAGCTCAATAATGGGCTAGCAAAATAAATATGCAGACTAATAACATGCACAGTAATACACGCTTTGGAAAACTATTTGCAGCTTTTTATTATTTTTTTTTGTTTTAGTACCAGATCATTCTGTCCTCACAAAAACTACTATTTTTTCCTTAATTTTTATAATTTTACTACCATTTTTACTTTGGTTCCTGTGCAGTGGGAAACGTACGCTTATGAAGACACAGCACGATTAATGCCATACCTATTTCAGCCAACAGGACTTCAGCAGTATGCCTGTGAGCCGTCCCTTGATATACGAGGCCGATGCCAACCACCGCAGCCACCTGGACGTTGTGAGGAACATCAAGCTCCGTGGACGTTGGGGGTAGGAGAGCAGGAATGTGAATGCTAAGAAGCCGAGTAATGGACATATCCATGGTGCCCAGTTTAGCAGCAGAAACACCGAGGAGCAGTCCAATGCTTGTCATTTCATGACCCTGAGACAGAAAGTAGAACGAAACTTAAGTCACTACCAAAACAGATACATGGTTTTAAACACACTGCCTGTCAGTACGTTCAGCAAGAATTCTTATTTGACAGGCACAGCGAGAGCACCAAGAATATTAGAGCAAACTACACAGACACGGTCCTTGCTCTCAGGAAGCTAGTGCCCTAATGGGGGGAAAAAGTGTTAAACTAAAAATACACAAACATATTATTAAAAAGTAGTATAGTACTGGGGCCGGCCCCGTGGCGTAGTGGTTAAGTTCCACACCTCCACTTCAGCGGCCCAGGTTTGTGGGTTCGGATCCTGGGCGCGGACCTACACCACTCATCAGCCATGCTGTGGCGACAACCCACATAAAAAGTAGAGGAAGACTCCCACAGACGATAGCTCAAGGCTAACCTTCCTCACGCGAAAAAAAAAAAAAAAAAGGAGGAAGACTGGCAACAGATGTTAGCTCAGAGTGAATCTTCCTCAGCAAAAAAAACGTAGTATAATAAAAAAGTACAAAGTAATATGAAAGGGCATTTAGATCAGGAGGGGCTGGAGAATTATTAGGAATCTCTAAAGAAGTATAATTTACAATAGGACCTAAAGGATGAGCACAAATTAGCCAGGAAAAGTGGCAGAAAGCAGAGCACTTGACTTTAGAAAGTGAGAGAATGCTGTCAGGGGAGAGAACGACATGTACGCGGCTCTGAGGTGATCCAGAAATAAACCATCACACTGATGGTCAATGGACCACAAGGTGCGAAACAATTCGATGGGAAAAGAATAATCTTTTCAAAGAACGGTGTTGTGATAACTGTAAAGCCACATGCAAGAATGAAGTTGGACCCCTTCCTTACATTATACACAAAAATTAACTCTAAATGGATCACAGAACTAAATATAAGAGCTAAAACGATAAAACTCTTAGAAGAAAATATAGGTGTAAATCTTCATTACCTTGGGTTAGGCAATGACTCCTTACATATGCCACCAAAAATACAGCAACCAAAGAAAAAACAGATGAATTGGATTTCATCAAAATTAAAAACTTTTGTGCTTCAAAGACACCATCAGAAAATGAAAAGGCAACCCACGGAATGGGAGAAAATTTTTGCAAATCATTTATCTGCTACTGACCTAGTATCCAGAATACATGAAAGAACTCTTACAAGCCAACAATGAAGACAATTCAATTTAAAAATGAGCAAAGGATTTGAATAGACATTTCTCCAAAGAAGACATACAAATGGCCTATGAGTACACGAAAAGATGCTCAACATCATTAGCTATCAGGGAAATGCAAATCAAAGCCACAATGAGGTATTACTTCACACCTACTAGGATGACTAGAAAAAGACAGACAATAACAAATATGGCAAGAATGTGGAGAAATCAGAACCCTTATGTACTGCTGGTGAGATTGTAAAATGGTGCAGGTACTCTGGAAAAAAGTTTGTTAGTTCCTCAAAAACTTAAAGAGTTACCATATGACCCAGCAATTCCACTCCTCGGAATATACCCAAGAGAAATGAAAACATACCTCCACGGTGTACATGTTTGTGGCAGCATTGGTCATAATAGCCAAAAAGCAGAAATAACCCAAATATCCATCAACTGGTGAATGGATAAATAAAATATGGTATATCCATACAATGGAATGTCTATTCAGCAATAAAACGGAATGAAGTGCTGATACATGGTACAACATGGACAAACCTTGAAAACATTAAGGTAAGTGAAAGAAGCCAGTCACAAAGACTACATACAGTGATTCCATTTATATGAAAGGTCCAAAATCATCAAATCCATAGAGATAGAAAGTAAATCAGTAGTTGCGAGGGGCTGGAGGGAGAGGGGAACAGAGAGTGACCGCTACTGGGTATGAGTTTCCTTGATAGAGTGATGAAAATGTTCTAAAATTAACAGTAGTAATGGATGCACAACTCTGTGAATAGACTAAAAACCACTGAGTTTTATACTTTAAATGGCTGAATTTTCATGGCACAAAAGTGGAAGAGGGGCCGGGCCAGTGGTGTAGTTGTTAAGTTTGCGCACTCCACTTCAGCCGCCCGGGGTTCACGGGTTTGGAGCCCAGGTGTGGACCTACGTGGACCTCATCAAGCCTGTGGAGGCAGCCCACGTACAACATAGAGGAGGACTGGCATGGATGTTAGCGCAGGGACAATCTCCCTCAAGCACAAAGAGGAAGACTGGCAACAGATGTTAGCTCAAGGCCAATCTTCCTCACAAAAAAAAAAAAAAAAGAAGAACAGTCACTATTCTGGCTGTTAAAAAAAAAAAAGTGCAAGAGTTTATGCCACGAGAAAGAGTTGGTTTGTCAATCTCTGCAGCGGAAGAGTGTGGTTTTCCAAGGAGCTAGAATGGCAAGTCCCTGTGACTGGAGTCTGGGGAGCAAGGGGAAGGGCAGCACAAAGTCAGGCTGCAGAAGCGAGCAGGATCACACTGGCACCTAGAACACACACTAGGAGCAATGAAAGGTCACTGAACAGTTCTGACCAGGCAAGTGACATATTCCGATTTATACTTCAGCAAGGCTACTCTGCCTGCTGTGAGAAGAATGGATTTAGAGGCACAGGAAGGAAGAAGGAAGAGCCAACAGGACGCTTAGGAGCTGCTGTGACAGCCCAGGTGAGGCACAACGCCAGGAGCTGGCAGCACCAGTTCTCACCTTGGTCAAGTAGTCGTGGATGTTGAGCGTAGCCAGCTTGGTAAGATGCCCATTCAGACCCAGGGCCATGAGAAAGCCAGCATACTCATTGGCTAACTCAGCATGCTTGGGCTTATTATAAACAATCCACGCTGAGTCAATCTGGGAGGCGGGGGCTATCTTCAGGCCGGCAGCCACGCCATTATGGAAGCTGGCCCAGCTTGTCATGTTGGGAGGCACATCGATGTTTCCACTGTTAAGGTCTACTGTTGTGTTCCGAGGAGGGGCCCGCCCTATACAGGCAAACGAAACTTTAAATTCAGAGAATAAAAATTCACAAAACCAAAATTGTTAAATTTAGATTTTCGAGAACAGAGATTACTTTTCCTACATTTGAAAACTCTTAACCCCCTAATACCTGGGATGAAATTAGGTTACTATGAATACTTAAATTTGTGTACATGTGAGTCAAACTTGATGCAAGGTGGAAAAACCTAAATTGTTCAAAATAATTTACTGCATTTTTTGCTAAAATACACAGAGCTATATAATAAGATAACTGATAACAATTTAACTTTATAAGGATCTGATTAGGATACCCACCCAGTGCTTTGAAATCTTTCTTTCTAACAGCAGGAAGCTTATTAAAAAATAAAATGAAAACTAAATCACAGTTAAATTATGTGAATAATAAATTCCGACGTGATTGATGACACTGATGTCAATTTCAAACATGCCATCCCATATTTTTCTCTTGACATTAAGGAAAAATGACATTTTAAAAAGAGACAAGGCTGGGGCCAGCCCAGTGGCATAGTGGTTAAGTCTGTGTGCTCCACTTCAGCAGCCTAGGGTTCCCAGGTTCAGATCCCAGGCACAGACCTACACACAGCTCATCAAGCTGTGCTGTGGCAGGCGTCCCACATAAAACAGAGGAAGACGGGCACAGATGTTAGCTCAGGGATAATCTTCCTGAAGCAAAAAGAGGAAGGTTGGCAACAGATGTTAGCTCAGGGCTAATCTTCCTCACCAAAAAAATAAAAATAAAAACTATAAAAATAAAAAATAGAAAAAAAAAAGAGAGAGACAAGGACCTTCATAATTTGCTCTATCTTTATCTCTCATCTATATATGCTCATCTCTCTCTATATGTAGGTATCTTTGCTCTTGTTAGTGCCGTCCAGTCCATTCTGACTCCTAGTGTACAGCCCTGTGTACAGCAGAGCCGAACCCTGCCTGGTCTTTTTTGCGCCATCCTCTCACGTTCCTGCACTATATCAGACAATGCTCTGGTGCTATTCATGGAGTTTTCATAGCCAATTTTTTCCGGAAGTGGGTGGCCAGGTCCTTCTTCCTCGTCTTAGTCTAGAAGTTCCTTTGAAACCTGAGCACCATGGTGACCCTGCTGGTATTTGAAATACCAGTGGCACAGGTTTTAGCATCACGGCAACATGCAGCCACTACAGTATGACAACCGACAGACCAGTGGTATGGTTTCCTACCTGAGAGACGAACCTGGGCCACCACAGTGACAGCACCAACTTAACTACTAGACCACCAGGGCTGGCTGTAGATATCTAATTTTATGCTATTATCAAAAACGTCAAATTGCATTCAGAGATAGCTATATAAAAACCATCATTTTATAGACTTGAGTTACCCAGTAAACTATAAAAGAGTATTTACTAAATTTAATTTTATGGTCAATTTATTTAAGAGCAATGTAAATTAAATGTTCATGACATTATGCTCTCTTTGAATTCCTTTTCTTGAGTCTTTTGGCTTTAATCTATACTGTGTACAGGCAAATACTGAATTCTTTTTTTTTAATTTCTTTTTGTATTTTTAACATTCTGTATTAACTCAAGTCATGGATGATTATTTAAAATAAATATTCTAAATACTGAATAAAATTATACAGTTCACTAGAGGTTTGAAAACATGGTTTTAAAGGAGTTCTGAAAGTATAGAAAATAAATTTTATATAGATGCACAGTATCTCATTTGTGGTGTGTATCACATACACACAGACACGAGCACCAAGTATAATATATTTGTCTTTACCATTTGCTTTTTGTACCTCAGAGCTAACTCAAATGCTGGTGCATGACAGCACCACACCAGGTGAGAAGTTCATCAGTTATACTTTTACTTTCTCAAAAAAAAGGCAGAGATTAATAATGAAAAAACAAGTACACTTTCCAAAACAACAGCTCATCATATGCATAAGAGATTTACACACAAGAGAAAATGAAAGGTAAAGGCTAATGTAAATTTTCTTCAATAAGAATAACAACATATAAAAGTACAACAGGCCATATCAGTGCAAGTTAAGGAAGTACTTTAAGAAAGTATTTTTTCCTAGATTAGTTTATTATTAAAACAAAATAATCTTTCCATTGGGAGGGGCTCCCAGAATGTCTAAAAGAATAAAATTTTGGATTAATGTCATGTCATTTTTAATACCCACTCAAGCATCACTGCCCAGATTTAATACATTTTAACATTTGTCAATTTTGCATGAGATTCTTTTTAACCCAAACTTTTTATATGAAAACATTCAAACAGGTGAAAGACTAATAAAATGAAGACCTGTATGCCATGCCCTCCATCAAGAGTCAATAATTGTTCAGATTTTGCCACAGCTGCTTTATCTCTAAGAGAGAGAACAATTAAAATGCTGAAGGTAAGTCTGCTTGCTGTGCCTCTCAATGAGATTAGGGCTCCAGAGCAGGTGAGATATTGGTGGTGGTGGGTGGAGGGGGGAATGTGTTCCTCACTCAGCTGATCTCACTTTCCATACGCTGCTAAAAGCACAAGCTCTTTACCAATCTGAGCAGGACCCTGGATTTCTATATTTATGTAGCTCAAAATACTGTGGAATTATATTTGCATGTATTACACACTATATATTACTGCATGTGGTAATATACCAAACTGTTAACACTAGTGAACTCCAACAAGTGGGACTTGCTATAAGTGACTGTTTTTCTCCTTTTGCTTAGTATATTTTCTTGTTTTTGTACAAAACCATATATTCATAATGAGAAGACATAAGACATTTTAAGACTAAATATTTTTCATATTACACTTTAAGATGATTTAAAAGTTCAATAATCTCACTGTTATCACTAATATCTTTCTAAACTTTCCCAAGTGCCTTTTTATACCTTGAAATGGTCTCATTAAAAGCAAAAACTGGGGGCTGGCCCAGTGGCATAGCAGGTTAAGTTTGCGCACTCCACTTTGGCCTCCCAGGGTTCATGGGTTGGGGGTCTGGCACACACGGACGCACCGCTTGTCAAGCCATGTTGTGGCGGCGTCCCATATAAAGTGGAGGAAGAGGGACACGGATGTTAGCCCAGGGCCAGTCTTCCTCAGCAAAAAGAGGATTGGTGACAGATGTTAGCTCAGGGCTAATCTTCCTCACAAAAAGAAAAAAAGCAAAAACTGGTATTGGGGTACATTCTACTTCCCTCAATGTTTAGTTTAATTTTCTATTTGAGCTTTGCTAACCACTACAGTAGATATTAACGATATTTAAAATTACTGGGGATAGAAAGAGCATTTCTCTGGTTTTAACTAAAATAATTCAAAAGAACTCCACTAAACATATACTTAATCATTTTCCTTTCTTGTTGAGCCCAGAATTTAACATACCAGTCAAATTCAATTTAGGAATAGGCAATGGTTCCGTTGGAACAGGATGGTATGAAAACAAGGTAAACATTCCTCGTCCTACCGGAAGGGCCATAGTTCGCTGACACAACTGGAGTAATCTATAATTAAAATTAAAACCAACATGTGAACAATTTTTAAGCAAAATATAATTAGAATGTAATCTGTAGGCAAGTATTTCAAAAGAAAGCATGCTAAGAAGTCACATCAAAGCAAATACATATAAACATGTGGATGAATCATCTAAACACAGTTATTCTCATTTTAATACTCTTGTTCCCATTAGAAACTCTAAGGGGCAGACACATTTCCTTTCTTTTGTTTCACATTTGCTCTGATGAAAACCAGCTGGTCTGTAAACCAAGCCAACTCTCCCTAGGTACCCAAAAAGAGAAACCTAAAATTCTACTCTAACTGACGCTAACCCTCTCAAAGGAAAATTCTACTTTTTGGAACATTGTGTTACTTTCAGCCTAGCTGCCCTCAGTACATCTGGGATGCTCCTTCCATCCTTTCTCACAATACAGCCTCAGGAGTGCCACCACCATGGCCTGTACACAAGGAAGGAAAGGGAGTCCCTATATTGGAGGTCAATGGATTTCATAGTGTCTCCAGGGAAAATACAGAATTAGTTTCACTTACATTAAGGCTAGGATTTACAGGACTAATAGTACTATGTATCAGTTATGTTCAAAGTTAAAATGACTTCTATGGGCTATACTTTGAAACACATTACTCTGTAACTTGTTTCTGTTAAAATAAATTACATTCCATATAGCCACTTAAAACACAATCAAACAGAAATTGTGGAAGTAGGAGCATTTATAACCAGGAAATATTTAACACAAGTTATATCCAAAGACACAGAAAAGTCCCTTCAGAGGCTAACATTTTCTCTGCAGACAAAGCTATTCATAAGCATGCTCTCTCTATAGCTGCTTTTCTAGTTCTTTGGGGAGGAAAATTTTGCTGTCCTAAGATCCTCTGGGAACACTGACCCATGTTAATTTAGAATTAGGCAAATTCAAGGCCAGGAGGCTACATCCCATAGAATTTTTAGCAGAACCTTACACATAATCCATAAAATTATAATAATGAAAATAATAATATTGTATCCCTTCCGTTTAAGATGCCACTGATTAGAAGATGCATCATTATTTCATGAGGTACTAAGAAAAAAAAAACATTGCCAATTAGACTATAACATCTATTGATTGAAAAACATATTCTGACTTCAGAGATATTAAAAAGTAAAAAAAATTAGCATCATAGAGTCAATGAACTCTGTTAATAATAAGGGCTGACTGCATTATTATTATTATTAATAATAATAATCATCTTTACTCTGTACTGGCCAGTGTTCTAAGCACTACATAGAAATAACTCACTTGATACACAGAGCAACCCTGTGTGATATGAATGCTACAATCACGCCCATTCTTACAGTTGAGGCAACTGAGGCAGCAAGAGGTTAAGTAACTTATCCAGTCACCCAAAAGATAGTGGCCAAGCGTAGCTCCAGAGCCCATGCTCGTAACTACTATGCTCTCACTCCAATTCCCCCTCACTCCATCTCCTCATTTATAGGTGACTAATACCTGGGTACATATGGAGAGGAAACAGTGATAGGGAGATTATGACTAACTCAGATCTTCAGCAGCCTGTGGCTAACTCTGGATAGTCCTTCCCCTTGAAGCAGTACCACTATAAGTAAAGTAAAGAGAACTAGAAAATAGTGGCAGAAAAATAACAGGTGAGAGAGATAAGGCAGACAGAAGGACAGGAGAGAATTTTAAAATAAAAGTTGAACCGTCTGAAAGCAACAGTTCTGGAATGTCACAGGCATGTGATGTTGGTTTCTACTGAGTCTTGGAATTGATCAAGGGATATACTATGCGTTAGAGGATGGCAGGAGAGAAGGCTTATAGAGTATTACTTATCCAAAAAAAAAAAAAATACTGGTGTTTAAGTTTAAACTACACTAAAAAAAGACAAAAAACACCTCAAAATATTTTCCTGATCAAGATATAGAAGAATGAGGTCAGTGTTTTGCTTTATTTGTAAATTCTTAAGGTAACTACGAGTAAAATGGCTTTAGATTCACCTTTTCTAAACAGCACACAACTGTAATTCAAGAGAAGGGTGTGAAATACAACACTTAGGTCATCAAATGCCAAAATATTTTGAAAACGTACGGTTTATTGAGGTTGATAAAAACTTAACAAATGGTACTTTTAACTTTAAGGTCTCTTCTTAGGGATTTTAGCATTAAAAGAAACTCAGACAAGAGATACCGACGTGTTTTCCTTTACCTGTTTTCTTTTTCCTCAATGAACTCGTGGTCACTGAGTTCTGGGTACTGTACTACATTGACACGGACAGGATGCGCACTTTGAAGAAGCCTTCGCACGTCCTGCACCCTTAAATCTTCACTCCATATTAATGACATAACCTCCTGATTCATGTCATTCATGCCATCATCTTCCTCCTCAGTTTCTGTTCCTGAAGGAACATCTGATGAGAGCACCTGAGTAACAGACTTGGTTGTAATAATAATTTAAAAACCAGTCAACATGCACTTATTGAACATGAGGATGACGTACTGTGACTATATCAGTACAGAGAAAATATGCATCCCAAAGCAGGGCTGACTTGGGTTCCCAATGTATACTGGGACTCTAACCTAGAAGTCTTGTTTAAAAGTACAATTATATTGCCCACTTGGAAAAATTCTTTATTGAGTCAAAGGAAAAGGCTTAAATTCAGGACAACAGTCAGCAGGCTGATTCCATTGGGAGAAACATTCTAAAGAAATCACAAAATCTAACTATATCCTAAACATCTGAAAAGGAAACGAATTACTATAAGTGGAATATGAATCCCACTCACTATTACTGAAGAACCCACACTAATTTCATATTATCTTTGATTAATATGAGCAGAAGAAAACAACCTGGAAGGATATTCACCAAGGGCTAGAGAAAGCTGGACAACACTTCCTTGCTTTAAATAGAACGGATCATGGTTAGTTTTCACTTTTTTTGTATGTTCCAAATAAAAATTTCTTGAAAGGGACTGAGTGCAGCAAGACAAGTGAGGACGATTACTTCCTTGATTATCATTCTGTCCTCATAAGCTCAGCATGTGCATTAATATGAGCCTCCCAGTCCAAGTAACTCAGACTTCAACACAGATGTGAAAAGCATGAAATCTTCTCATTTTCTCTCAAAAAGAGTTTTATACTCCTTTAACCAAAGATTAAGCCCTGGTTAGAACACTAAAGTTTTACAACATTGAATGCAGAAGTAACAACACTAGCCTGAGAAAAATAATGGCAGATATGACTAAGATAATCACTTACTTGGTTCAAAAAAATAATGGTTCCTATAGAATATCTAGTTTTAAAAGAAACTATATTCTAATAAGTGAGTTAGCTATAAAATATAGACCCAAATAGCTGAAAAACTGAATTTAGATGAGATTAGCCATAAAGTGTAGCCTCAAATAACTGAACAAATTGAATTCAGACAGAATTACTTAAAATGACATTTAAATACAGATGAATGATTATCAGTACCATTTGGTTTTAGTGTTAATGATGTTCAACTGCTCTCACTCATAGTAACAAAAGAGGTCTAAATGATAAAAACTTATCTTGGTCAAGGAAAGGATAACCACATCATTGGCAAAAAAAATGTGGTTTTCTGTTTAAAACAGGACCAAACACTAATTCAATTAAGAGTTGTTATTTAAGTGCAGATTAAAAGAGATATGTGCTAGGACAACCCTGCCGGAGATCGGATCCCCATGGAAACTGCTTCTGTCACGGATCCATCAGGCAACTCTGATCTTAGGAAAAAATTTTGACAGAGCCTCTGAAGAAGCATTAATAGCCTAAGACCTAAATATTAGAAACAGTCACAATGTATTGATTACTATGTTGGTTCACAGGCTAATAAGAGATAGCCAAATTTGCACTGTTTTCTCAGGGACATAAACAAAGTACGAGAGGCACCAGGAGTAGAATAACCATCTCTGATCCTCAGGGCAATGCAATGCTACCATTTATTTTTTTTAAGTTAACTAGAGTTTTAGGAGAGGTTTTAAAAGTTCCATTTTTAAGTTTTAAAAGAGGCTAATTTTAAGAGAGAGATAATTGTAGAGTAACGACGTATTTCACTTTCTATTTGTAGGCTTCTTAGAACCCATTCTTAAAAAAAAAAGATTTGAAGACTGATGGACATTATTTCAGGAGGGACAACTTAAGACGTCTTCTAAACAACTTTAGTGCCCCCCATCCCTTCCCCAAAAAATCCTTTTCCTGGGGCTTCAGTTCTATGTAACTACATAGATATATTCACACCTATTTAAAAAGCTAAATTCAAAAAATGCAACACATCAGGCCGGCCCCGTGGCTTAGCGGTTAAGTACTCGAGCTCCGCTACTGGCTGCCCGGGTTCGGATCCTGGGCGCGCACCGACGCACCGCTTCCCCGGCCATGCTGAGGCCGCGTCCCACATACAGCAACTAGAAGGATGTGCAGCTATGACATACAACTATCTACTGGGGCTTTGGGGAAAAAAAAAGGAGGAGGATTAGCAGTGGATGTTGGCTCAGAGCCGGTCTTCCTCAGCAAAAAGAGGAGGATTAGCATGGATGTTAGCTCAGGGCTGATCTTTCTCAAAAAAAAAAAAAACAACATATCAAAAAAGCAAGAAAGAGAAAACAGCTATATATTAACTATTCAAGTTCAGGATATATGTGCTCTCCCTTTTTCTATACGATAATTACCAAGTAGTTAATCACCAATACGGTACAAGTAGGGAATCAGTCATGGCAGTTGCTCTACTGACTCAGCACTTGTTCTGACCTGAGGCAAAGAAAGGTCCAGGCAAGACACAGCATTCACAAAATCTCCTGTTCCCATGTTCAATTCACAATTAATAAGATTTGCCCAATTATAAACCCCATCTGGCATATAATATAAAAGACAATCTGATATACACACTTACAAAAAGACTCAAAGGAAAATGAAAAACATTTCCACTTTGATTTTATTGAAGCTAAAACCAAACTTTGAACTTTCTATGTTGATACTCACAGATTTCCCTTTAGGTAAGTTTCCTTCACAGGCCTGCTTGGAAAGATCTTGACGTCCAATCAAGACACAGACAGCTTCTGGCCAGTCTGAAGCAGGCTGCTCGCGACAGTGATAAATTGCATCTCTGATGGGAAGAGCGATTCCAAAGGGAAGAGTTTCCAAATCTCTTAAAGTGAAACCTTATGGTGACAGGAAGGGAGGAAATTTTTTCATTTAGACCTGCCACTGTCCTAATTATCCTCTGACTGAAGTTAGCAAACGTCTATCCTGACAAGTAAGAAAGAACTTATTTTATTCATCTTACTACCAGACTAGCATCTTGACATAAGGCATTAGTATAAAAGGTCTCCTTAAAAGAACTCCTAAAAACCTTAAGAATAAAACACACAAGCCAATCAGAAAAACACAAAGGACAAAAAGACATTTTCCAAAGAGGAAATACAAATGGTCAATAAACATAAAAAGATGCTCTATCCTGGTGGCGCAAGTGGTTAAGTGCGCGCGCCCCGCTGCGGTGGCCCAGGGTTTGCCGCTTCGGATCCTGGGCACGCACCGATGCACCGCTTGTCAAGCCGTGCTGTGGCGGCGTCCCATATAAAGTGGAGGAAGATGGGCATGGATATTAGCCCAGGGCCAGTCTTCCTCAACAAAAAGAGGAGGATTGGCAGATGTTAGCTCAGGGCCACTCTTCCTCACAAAAAAAAAATAAAATAAAATAATAAAAGATGCTCTATCCAAAACTGCAAATTAAAACCACAAGGAAATACAATTTCACACTCACTTGACAGACAAATATTAAAGTCAATCAATACCAAGTGTTAGCAACTCTGTAGAGCAACAGTAATTCTCAACCACAGCTGGTGGTGGTATACACTGGTACAACCATTTTGGAAAACATTTGGTGCGTATGGATAGGTCCACTTCTATGGTCCATCAACAGCCATACAGAAACTTGTGCACATGTGCACCAGGACATAACAAATGAATAACAAAATATTCATTAGCAATGTTGTTTCATTATGGCAAAAAATGGGAAGGAAGGAAACAGCCCAAGTTCTACCATCAACAGAATGGATAAATAAGTTTTGATATATTCAAACAATGGATTATATAACAGAGAAAATGAATGACCTGCTGCTACTAAGTCAACATGGATAAATTTATAAAAAGTAACATTGAGTGAAGAAAATAAAACATTTATATCTATATCCATTTACATAGAAGTTCAAAAAGACACAATACTAAGCAATATATAAAGATGATAAAACTACAAAAAAAACCGAGGGAAAGTAACACAAACTTGAGGTAGGCTGGTGGTTGCCTGTAGCAATGGGGTGTGTGGGAAGAGGATACCATGCAGGAGTAGATACACAACGGCCTTCTACTACACTAGCAATGTTCTATTTCTAATGATGGGTGACCAGTACATCAATATTCACTTTATAATTATTCTCTAAACATATACATTCTTTTGTATGTATACCATATTTCATATCTAAAATTTTTCAAATCCTCAGATTAAAAATTATTTTTTCTGTATGATTTATTCAATTTTACAATATTATACATTATTCATTAATATAAAAAGCTGATTGGATAGAACTCATCCAACATTTTTCTGTGTAGGTATCCTATCTGTAATACTGTAAGACAATTATTGTAATTTTCAAGGGGGCATACAAAAAAGAATAGTGAAGATCTAAGTCATTTAGAACATTCTTTAAATAAGAATTCAGAAACATAAAGCATTACTTTCTAACATACTATTCTATAACATCTTTGGTTTTTAATATCTTCATATCAGTAATTTTGAATTTTCCTTTTTTTAGTTCTTTATTTTCAAAAGAAATTCTTTAGTATTTTACTCAGTTTAAAACCCAGGAGCCCTTCCACCACCTGAGGACACAGCCAGAAGTCGCAAGTCTGCAATCCGCAACAGGGTTCTCACCAGAACCCAACCACACTGTACCCTAATCTTGGACTTTCAGCCTCCAGAAATGTGAGAAATAAATTTCTGTTGTTTATAAAAAATAAAAATAAAAAATAAACCTGGGAGCACGGGCTTTGGGAACAGAGAACTCTTTTCCTTCCCTTTCCCTCTTCCTGGCTGAATCTTCACCTTGGTGCCTAAAATCCGTGGCCTATATCCTTCAAAAGCATGCCTTGAAATGTCTATACAATTACTTTTAGGTTTTGCCAGAAATACACACTTCTGGTATCTGAGTATTATAACTGCTTCAAGTTTGAATGTGAAGTGATTAGAGTTCTCCACTCTGAGGCTAGTCCACACAACCACAGCCTTGACTGGTCTAAGGTGAATGGCAAATAAAGACTTCTTACCCACCGAGAGATAAAAAAGCTGGTCTATTATTACACGAAGGCAGTGAGATTGTCAGGTAAATGAAGTGTGGCTTGATAGGCCATAATCTCGATCCTGTGAGACCCTTTCACAGAACAAGAGACCCTCTTCCTACGCCTCCCAGTGCTAGCTAGCTCTGAGGAAGCAGGGCCTACTTAGGAAAGAGGTGTCCAGGGAAAGCAGGGGGTTTCTCACTGGCATTTCAAAAGCACATAAAAAGTAACAGACTACCTTACCTACATTAGTCATCCAGACAACTAATCTTTCAGCTAGACTAGAAACTGATGTAGAATGTCTGAAACTAAACCTGTAAGAGAACAAAACAGGAAGATATTAAACAGAACAGTAAAACACAACAGTATTTTATATTCTTAATATAAAAGAACAACCTGCATAAAAGTCACCTGTTTTCCTCTGGTTCTGCCTGACACTTCTGGGGGGCTAAAAGACAACAAAATGAAACTTTATTTTGATAGTTATCCTGGTAAAGAAAACATATAACACATAGACTTTGGAAATAAAAATTCACTAACAAACAACTCCTCAAAAATAATAAAATAAGCAGTACCCTGGTAGGCTGGAAAGCCTAATTTCCCTGAGGCTAAAATACTCTTTTTAGGCATACCGAAAATAGAAACTTTGTTAGATTTTTAAGTAATCCTGGTCTCTGAAAATCAGTTGTGCAAGACTAGGACAATGCAAGACGCTGCCTCTAAAATGAGGCAAGATATGGCCTCTAAAGCAAACACTTATAAAATTTTTAATTTTTTTATTTCATCTCTGATACTGACACTTATAAAAATTTGTTTTGGGAAGCCTAACATTACACTGACTTACCTATAGTTATTCTAGATAAATACTGTGAAGATTCATCAGAAATAGAGCTCTCATCACCAAGTATGTAGAGTGCAATACTCTGCATAAGGAGAAAATTAACATATTTTTTAAATGATTGAGTTATAATTACATATAGGAAAATTCATCCATTTCAGGTGCACAGCTCTGAATTTTGACAAATGTTATACAATCATATAACCACTACTACAATCGTGATACAGAATACTTCCATCACAACAAAAGTTCCTTTGTACCCTTTGTGGTCAATCTGCTCCCCCTACATCCAGCATGTAAACAACTCGTCTGTTTTCTTTCCCTGTAGTTTTGTCTATTCTACAATGTCATGTAAATCCAATCATAGAATACATAGTCTTCTGTGTCCTACTTCTCTAACTTAGCATACTTTTGAGACTCATCACATTACTCTATGTATCAGTAGTTGTTTCCTTTCACTGCTGAGTAGTCCATTACACAGAGACACTAAACTTTGTTTACCTACTCATAAACTGATGGACGTTTGGGATGTTCTCAGTTTGCGGCAATTCTGAGTAAAGTTGCTATAAACATTCACATACAGGTCTTTGTGTGTGCATATGTTTTCATTTCTCTTTAGCAAATACCAAGGAGTAGGATTGTTTTGTCTTATGGTAACTATATGTTTAACTTTATAAGAACTTCTTTATCAAAGTGCTATGCCATTTTTGCAATCCTACCAGCAATGCATGAGAGTTTCAGTTTCAGAGAGTTGCTCCATATCCTCATCAAAACCTTTTTGGTTTTTTAGCCATCCTAACAGGTGTCTAGTAGTAGCTCATTGTGGCTTTAAATAGTTTTTAAAATATAATGTTCATTTACAAACACAAAAAAAATTTACAAACCAATTTATATGACTAAGGGTCATCTGCTACAGTAAGGTAATTATTTAAAAGAGAGGGTCTCATTACTAAATGTGTATTTTAAAAGTGTTAACTGCCTCAAATCCATTTTGGAAATAGGTGGGATTAACTAGCAGGCTAAAACATCTTTATTTACTAAATATCCCTATGTCCTCACCCTAAACCCAAAGAGCTATAGTGGTATTTGCTTGAGGAAGAAAGAAAAAACATAGATAAGACAAAGAAAAAAATACATTAAACTCTACAGAGAGTTTAAAATACTTAGTGTATAACACAAATGCAAAAGTCTACTTTTCATCTCAAGTTTTTTAACTGTAAATTACATTACTCAAAAACACCACAGTAATAAACAGAGACAATCAGGTCTATCTTTCCACTAAATGAGAAAAAGTACATAAAGTTCCTTGAAGACAACAGGCCACCAATAAATGTTCGATTACTTCCTTACTTTCCTTTCCCTCATTTCAACAGATAGTAAAAAGATAGTATCTCTTACACAAGTGACTCAGTAGTGAAGAGTAACCAATAAACTAGAAAGGTCTGATACAGGTTGCTGCAAATGTCTCATTAGCTAAACATCACCTCAAAAACAATTAAAATCCAATAAAACTCAATGACAAAACAAAAATCTATCAAAAAGGGCTTCTGTTTCCAGCAATTTGGCAAAGTAAGTATTATTGACCAACCCTCCTGCAAAGAATTAAACAAGCTACATAAAATATTTTTTTAAATATTTTTGTAAATACATTTGTGAGCTGGCAAGTTACAAAGAAATACTGAGAGGACAAAAACTAAATGAAAGAGAAAGGCCAGAGGTCAACTGAGCACTGAAGCCAGTTTCATTGAGAGAACACTTGCAAAGGGACAACCTACAGAATGGGAAAAAAATATTTGTAAATCATATATTTGATAAGGGATTAATAGCTAGAGGATACAAAAAACTCCTACAACTCAACAATAAAAAACAGACAACGCAATTCAAAAATGGGCGACAAACTTGAATAGACATTTCATCATATAAATGGCCAATAAATACATGAAAAGATGCTCAACATCACTAATCGTTAGGGGAATGCAGATCAAAACCACAATGAGATACCACACTTCACACCTACTAGGATGGCTGTAATTTTTTTTTTTTTTAAAGGAAATTAGGACTTGGGAACGGCCTGGTGGCATAGTGGTTAAGTTTGCGTGCTCCGCTTCAGCAGCCCAGGGTTCCCAGGTTTGAATCCCAGGTGCGGACTGACGCACCGCTCATCAAGCTATGCTGTGAAGGCATCCCATATACACAAAATAGAGAAAGATGGGCATGGATGTTAGCTCAGAGCCAGTCTTCCTCAGCAAAAAGAGGAAGACTGGCAACAGATGTTAGCTCAGGGACACTCTTCCTCACCAAAAAAAAAAAAACAAAAAAAAGTAAACTAGCAAGTGTTAGCAAGGATGTAGAGAAACTGGAACCCTTGTCCAGTGCTGATAAGAATGTAAAATGGTGCAGCTGCTGTGGAAAACAGTTTACCAGTTCTCCAAAAAGTTAAACACAGAACTACCATATGACTCAGCAACTCCATTCCCAGGTATACATGCAAAAGAACTGAAAGCAATGACTTGAAAAGATAGTTGTACACCCATGTTCATAGCAGCATTATTCACAATAGCCAAGAGGTAGAAACAATTCAATGTCCATCAACACATGAAAAGATAAACAAAATGTGGTAAATGCATACAATGGAATATTATTCAGCCTTAAAACGGAATGAAATTTAGACGGATGCTACAGCACGGATGCACCTTGAAAACATTACACTAAGCAAAATAAATCAAACACAGAAGGACAAATATTGTATGATTCCATTAACATGAGGTATCTAGAATAGGCAAATTCAAAGAGACAGAAAGAAAAATAGAGGCTATCAGGGGCTGTGGGGGAGGGGGAACAGGGAATTATTGTTTAATAGGTACAAAGTTTATGTTAGGGATGATGAAAAACTTCTGGGCATAGATAGTAATGAGGGTTACATAACATTGTGAATGTATTCAATACCATTGAACTGTATACTTAAAAATAGTTAAGATGATAAATATTATGTATAGTTTATTACCATTTTTTTAAAAAAGCAGAATCACCATTCTACGTGTCTGTTTCAAAGACACAGAAGACTCTGAGCCTTTCTCAACACAAAGTAAGGCAGAATTTGAAAAGACAAAGACAGGTAGGGTGCAAGGACATTTATAGTCCATGGACATTTGGGAGAGGAGACAAAAGCATATGGTTCTCCTAGAAGCTGGGAAGAGCCCATCTCTGGAAAGGTCCACAAAGAACCTATAAGCAGGCTGCTCCAGGGCAGGGGGACCCAGGGACAGAAGTGTGAAGGAACTCACCTTTACTGACATCCTTTGGCTCTATTTGAAGGTTTAACCTTGAACATGTATTAACTATTCAAAATGAACTAATTTTTAAAAATAAAGATGCATTTCTTCGGGGAAAAAAAACCAAGTAGGATTTTTTCGTAGTTACACATAAGCTGATTACAAAATTTAAATGAAAAGGCAAAGGAATTAAAATAGCTAAGACAATTGTGAAAAAGAAGAGTACACTAACCAATTTTGAGACTTACTATAAAGCTACAGTAATCAGGACAGCGTGGACAGCAATGTAGATCAACGGGCCAGAATAGGAAGTCCAGAAACAGACCCCCACAAGAACGTAGTCAACTGATTGTGGATAAAAGTGCAAAAGCAAGAGAGAAAGAATAGTCTTTTCAACAAATGGCATTAAAAGAACTGGCCATCCAAATGGAATAAGAAGCTCAACGTAAGCCTTACATCTCACAAAATATTAACAAAATGGATCATAGATCTAAAGGTAAAACATAAAACTGTACAACTTCTAGGAGGAAACACAGGAGAAAATCTTTGTGACCTGAAATTAAACAATGAATTCTTAGATATGACACCAAAAGCACTATCCATAAAAGAAAACACTGGATAAACTGGCTTTATCAAAATTAAACTTTTGCTCTTAAGAGAATGATAAGACATAATCTACAAACCAGGAGAAAATATTTGCAATCCACGTATCTGACAAAACGTCATATCTAGAAGTCACAAAACATCATTAGCCATTAAGGAAATGCAAATTAAAACCACAATGAGGTAACATATATCAGAATGGCAAAAATTAAAAATCATGACAATACAAAACACTGACGAGGATGTAGGGAAACTGGAACTCTCATACACTGATGGTGAGAATGCAGAATTTTTGGCCACTGAAAAATAGCTGAAGTTTCTTAAAAAACTCAATATATACTTACTATATGATCACCAATCCCATCTCTGGATATCTACCCCAGAGAAACGAAAACTTACGTCCACACAAAAACCTGGACATGAATGTTTATAGAAGCTGTATTCATTAACACTAAAAACTGGAACCAACTCAAATATCCTCAACGGGTGAATGGACGACCAATGTGATACATCCATACAGTGGACTAGCACTCAGCAATTAAATGCAACAAACTGCTGATACAGGCAACACTTGGACGAATCTCAAAAGCATGAGGCAATTCTTGGGGGGTGATGGAACCGCTCTGTATTCTAATTATGGTGATGACTATACGAATGTACATATTTGCTGAAATTCACAGAAGTGTACACAAAATGAAAAAAGTTATTTTTTTGTATAATAATTTTTAAAATTAAATCTAAAAAGGAAAAACAAATTAGGCAGCACTCTGAATACATACCAAGACTACGAGTCTACTTCTTTCACAGATGCCAGGGAGGTAAGGATAGGGCGGCGTTCCTTCGCCCTTCAGACAAGAACTCACCCACTGATAGATACTTGGTGGCTCAGAAGTAAAAAATGATGGATGATGCATAAACCCTGTTTGACCTTTAGAATTAGAT
The DNA here is from genome assembly GCF_020826845.1 of Diceros bicornis minor. Lineage (NCBI taxonomy): Eukaryota > Metazoa > Chordata > Mammalia > Perissodactyla > Rhinocerotidae > Diceros > Diceros bicornis. The sequence goes on from NC_080779.1 coordinate 18,715,769, forward strand.
AAATGTTTATAAAGATATAAGAATACAAAACCACTTTATTCCAAAGGAAAAACGATCAACGGTACCTGTCATTTAGAAACAATCAGAATAACACTTTCCCATATTCTCCAAAATGCTTCATGTTTTCTGCCATAGTAAATAACTGACTATATTATAAGATGTAGAATTTAAATCACTATTTTATCCCATTCCGGATGGAAATTTAGCAAATTCTTGTACTCAAGGCATATAAAGAATCTAACTAAAATTTTTTGTCCTAACCCTAAGTGAGAAAACAGAAGAGACACCCAGGATTTCACTCTAACAGCTGGGCCCCAATCTGGAGTCCCTTTAGCTCGAGGTCTAGGACAGTACAGTGGTGACAGAAATATTCTGTGTCTGTACTGTCCAATATGGAAACCACTAGCCCCATGTGGCTACTGAGCACTTGAAATGTGGCTGGTCTAACTGAGGAACTGAATTTTTAATATCAATTAATTTAAACAACATATGGCTGGTGGCTACTAATTGGACAGCACAGGTCTAGGGCAAAGCATCCTTGGCACTTAGGAATGGCTAAAATTTTTCCCACACACTGAAGAAGTTATGGCTTACTACAAGTCAGAGATCAAGCACCACAAACTAAAATCTGCCTGGTGGAAAGACACTGTCTCTGACTTAGAGGCTAACGGTAAGAAATACACCCTTTGCTATTCACCGAGAAAGATACAAGCAAACGTCACTACACTGTTCAGAAAATCTTCAATGACACAAACGCTTACCTTGATCAACTGTGCACACTTGTCCAGTAGTTCTAACAAGCCTTGGGTAATCTCTATAATAATGATCTACATAAGGCTCCAATTTTAAATCCCTAAAAGAATATGAGCATATAAAAAATAACAAGGAAGGTATTACAGCATTTTCTCTCCACAGAGGGAGAAGGATTCATCAGGTGAACTTTTCAATTTAAAAAATTTACTTATGAGAAAGAAGATAATCAAATCTAGAGTCTCTTCTTCTATTTCTGGACTTTAAATTGCCCAATATGACAAATGCAACCCAAACTCCTTTTGCTCGATAAATTTTGTGGAGGTAAAACTAGAGTAAAGACACTAGTGGTCTAGTTTCTCCTCTGTTATTTATTAGCTGTGTCATCTTCAGGAAGTCATCTCTACGAACCTCAGTATTTTCTTCTAGAAAATGGGGAAATATCTGTTAACTCAGAAGTTTTAAAGATTAAATAAAATAATATATTTGAAAAATACCTTATAAAACGTAAAACATTATACAAATGTTACTTATTTCACAGAGCCATGATTAGGGTTTGGAAATCATTTCATTACAAAAGAATTTTCAAGATAGTAATGATTTGTCATAAGAGAATTTGACCATCAATTAAAACTGCCATCTCTCAGAAAAAAATTTCAGTATCTCAAGGAAAATCACAGAAATTAGAAAATGTGCTATAATCTTAACTCAGAGGTTGACATTTCAATTCAAATTCAACTTTCTTTCTCACCAAGGGTCACAAAGGCTCAAACAACACCTAAATACGACCTTTAGAATTCACTGCCAAACACAAGGTGCTACAAACGCTGTTAAAACATATTATTAGAACAATCTTATTGTGGATCCACTACAAGAGCCTGGAAGACAGGGATGACGACAGACTGTGACAACAAAAGCACAGCAAAAAGAGCTCACAACTAGCAAATAACATTCACGTTCTTAGAAACAAACTTGGGTAAGTTTGCTCATCACTAAAATAGGGATCGTAATACTTGCCCTTTGACAATTTATATATGTAAACTACACTTCTGTTAACTGTAAGCACTGTTTGAATGTTGGTATTATTACAAAACAGCAGGTGTTATTATAGAACTTCCACCACACTGTAGCCAGTCAGCTTGTCAAAAGGAAAAGCTGAGCAGGTCATCTCCACTGTCTAAAACACTCTTGTGACTTCCCACTAATCCTCGGGCAAAGACTTGAAACCCCAGCATGGCCCACGAGGCCCTACATAGCCAGAATCTTCAAACAATTCTGTGGTTTACAGAGAATATTCTGATGTTCTGAGAAGGCAGATTTCAAAAATTTATTTACAAGGCTCCTATATGATAGTCACGGCTACCAGTGAGTCATCTAAGGACCTCTTGGCAGCTTCTAACCTATAAACAACATTTACCTTGCCAACTGAACGAGAAGGTCAACAAGTGAACGAATTCCTTCTCCCATTAGAGTATTCAACTTAAGCTCCTCATAGACAAGGTGAAGAACAAAAAAAATTGCAGGTATATGCGTAAAGAGAAGTGTAGAAGAATCCAGAATGAGATTCTGTGAAAAATCCTCATCCTTCATCTGTGAAACTTCCAAAGGACTCAAGCATAAAGATCTATTCAAAAGATGAGACTCAACATTCTGGTGGTAGTCTGAATTCAGTAAATATTCCCAGTCCTGAGAAGAATAAAGACGACATTAATTTTTTTAAATAATGCCTCTTTGTAATGTCATTATTAAAAAAGAAAATCAAATTCACTTAGAACAATTCAAGTTCCATTTTCACATTAAATTGATCTAAGAATATGGAAAACATCACAATGCTGAAAAATTAGGACCAACATCAAAATAGCTAAGCAATTTCCAGATGCCAGCGATAAACATCAAGACAACCCACTTTAAAACCTATTTGAAAAAATTTAGTCACGCCGTGTTAGGGAAGAGACTTTGGGAGAAGAATCCTACTACTTACATAGAGATTGAGAAAAAATTTAAGATTATCTTAGGTGATGTCTTATGAAGCCAAAAGCAAAGAACGAAAGGTGGGAAGTGTAGATAGGCAGGTTTAGGGACCACTACACTGACGTGTGTTCTGGTAAAAGGAGGGCTACTTGTATCTAGTTAGTATATTTATTTTTCTATGTTTATAAAATGCTGATGCCAGTAATAACCTAATAATCAACTGAATTTTATATTCAGATTGATTGTACCACATTTTCCAAGTATTGAGTCTGTTTTGGTTTCTACTTGTGATTTATTGTATTATATGAGAGAATGTGGTCTATGGTATTTTCAGACCTCAGAATTTACTGCAGTTTTTGTGAGGCTTAAGACAGTGTGTTATTCTAACTTAAAAATTCTTGGACTAGATACAGAAAGAACACCCACAAAAGTAAAAAATTGATAAGTTGAACAACTAAAATTTTAAAAATTTTGCTCATCGAAAGACACTATTAAGACACATACATATGACAAAAAACTCATATCCAGAATATATAAAGAATTTCTACAGCTCAGTAAACAATTTTTTTTCTTTTTTTGTGTGAGGAAGATTAGCCCTCAGCTAACACCTGTTGCCAATCCTCCTGTTTTTGCTGAGGAAGACTGGCCCTGGGCTAACATCCATGCCCACCTTCCTCTACTTTATATGTGGGACACCTGCCACAGCACGGCTTGATAAGTGGTGCGGAGGTCTGCGCCCGGGATCTGAACCTGCAAACCCCGGGACCACCGAAGCGGAGCACATGAACTTAACCACCACGCCATCAGGCCAGCCCCACTATCGCTCAGTAAACATTTTTAAAAATCCCATTTAAAAACAGGCAATAGGGCCAGCCCAGCGGCCTAATGATTAAGTTCGGCATGTTCCGCTTCAGCAGCCGAGGTTCAGTTGCCAGGCGTGGACCTACAGCACTCATCAGTGGCCATGCCGTGGTGGTAACCTACATAGAAAATAGAGGAAGATTGGCACACATGTTAGCTCAGGGCGAATCTTCCTCAGCTAAAAAAAAAGAAAAGAAAAAAGAAAAAGGCAAAAGATTTGAACAGAAACTTCATAAAAAGATACATAAGTAGCTAATAAGCACATGAAAAAGTGCTTAACATCATTAGTTATCAGGAAAAGTCAAATTAAAACTACTAAGAGAAACTACTTCACACATGCTCAAATGGTTAAAATGAAAAAGACAACAGCAAATGTTGGCCACGATGAAGAACAAGAGGAACTCTCATATATTACTGGTCACAGCGTAACGTGGTACAACCAGTTTGGGAACCAGCAATGACCCAACAATTTCACTGCTAGGTATTTATCCAAGAGAAATGAAAATATACATCCACAAAGACTTGTTACTGAATGTTGATGGCAGCTTTATTCATAACACTCAAATAACAGAAACAGCCTAGATATCCATCTGCAGAAGAATGAATAAACAAACTATGGTATATTCATACTACTCAGCAATAAAAAGGCACAAACTACTGATATCTGCAACAATGGGGATGAATCTCAAAAATAGTATGCTAAATGAAAGAACCTTATACTGAAGATTACATACTATATTCTTTCATTTGTATCAAGTTCTAGAACAGGCAAAATTAACATATAGTGACAGAATTCAATACAGTGGTTACTTCAAGAAGAGAGGAAAGGATGATTAAAAACGGCTCAAGAGAACTTTATGAAATGACGGAAATGTTTTGTGTTTTTTGAAAGGGGTGTGGGTTACATGAGTGTGCATTTGCCAAAACTGATTAAAATGTAAACTTAATATCTGAGCATTTCATTTATGTAAATTACACCTCAATTAAAAAAACTTTTTGAACCATTTAAGAATATACCTATGGAATCTGATACACTTGAGAACCTAAATTAGAGGATCAATTGGCAATTTTACAAACCTAAATTTAAATCATGCAGCATTACGTATGTCTAGTAATTTTTAGATGATCACTAAAGACAAAAGTGAATAAATAACGACAGAAAACATAACAAATCCTATCCTTCAAAATAACTGTGATTCAGTATTAAAATACATAAAGCAAAAGGTGTTAGAAATATACACAAATCAACAGGAATATCACAGAAGTGGGAGATTAGTATAAGTATCCATAAATTAATTTATATTAGGCAAGAAATAATAATGCTTACATCATCAGATCCTGTCTCAGAAGGCCTTGCTTTTTTGGGTGCAATGACTGGTGAAAGTGATCCTTCAAAGTCAAACTGGAAGATAATCCCAAAAGACAAAATCATATAAATTTATCACTGTCAACTAATCAAGTTAAAGGATTCAGAAATCAGTTCTACCAATTATAGAAACTGAGGAAAGTCATCAAAACTCATTTTTTCATCTGGAAAAACATGCCACAAACGCCTTTCTTCTAGGGTCATTGTGAAGTTTAAATGAAATCATGTAAAGCATCTAGTACAGTGCCTGGGCTCACAAGTGTTACAATGGTAGTTTTCTTTCCTCCCCTGCTTCTGCAATAACACAGATCATCAATCCTTTAGTAAAACAGGACCTGTAACCAGATGCAAAATATGCCAAGTCTCAAAAATATCAACCCAATGTTAGTCAAATGTCAGAACAAAGCAGACATTATTTAGTCTGTCTACAGTGGACAGTCTAACAATTCTATGGCACAGACAGGTAGCTACTCTCCAAAATCTTTGTTCTCCTCTTTCTCCTCAACCCACAGCCAGGCTACATATCCCTGCCTCCTTTAGAGTTAGGTGTAGCCCTGTGACAGTGTGACTACGAATCAAAGTGGATGCCACCACTTCTGGGCCCAGTTCATAAAAACTTCCCAAGCATGCTCCTCCAGGCTCTTTTCCCTTGCACCTGACTGGATGCAGTCAACTCGAAGGCAATCTTTGAAGCCTCGTGTTAAAGATGGCAGATGCTCCATAGCCTGGGCCCCTAATAAGTGCATGGCCTGTTTACCTGCTAAGTACTGTTATATGAGCAAGACATACATTTTTATTGTGTGTGAGCCCTTATATCTTTTGAGGACTTCCTGTTATAATAGTTAGCCTATCCTAACATACAGTGACAATAAAAGCAGTTTTCTGAAAGTTCCTTCTTATTCAGTTCCCTCTGGCATAACCTTTGCCACCTCTGCTACTTTACATGGGCATTGAACTACCAACTAATCAACCGTAACTCTATAAATGGCAATGGCTATTTTCCTATGCTTTAAAAACTTACATATTTATCAATTAATCTCCTTCATCTGAAAGTTGATTTCTATACAAAAACTAAACATGGATAGTAATAAAGTAATTTTTAAAACTGAATATTTAAATATAAAGCTGTATAAAGCTGTTTGAAAACTGAATAAAGTAATTTTTGCAACTGATCAAGAGAAAAGGTTTTCTTGTGAAACATTCACATAAAACACAGCCAACTCACACACAATATTATCAAAATACAAAAATGAGTAAAAGAACAAAAAAGTAAAATCAAAGCAGCTGATGAAATGATAGCTATCTTACCTAAAACTTCAATCAAAATACAGTACACTCACACAGACAAAGTCTAAGTCCCAGAGTCAGAAAGCATGTCCCCGCTGTGGGTACCAGACTCGTGAGACCTGGAGCTGTGGAAAAGCACAGCAGAAACTGTCTGACACAGACACCTCTTTGTGGCATACAGGGATCTGTTTTATTTTCATTATTTTAATATTTCGCAGGTTCGCCAACCCTGTTATATGCTCCTGTGGATTCCTGACTTTAATCTATAACAGTCAGATTGAGTTTGACTCAATCTGAGTTTGACTGAGACAGCCAATTCCATGAGAAGAACTATCTGTCCTGTCTAATGCATATGTGAAAAGCCTGGCACCATGCCTGGCCCACAGCAGAGGCTCAATATCTATTTAATGAAGATATGAGCATCTTGGACTCAAAAAGTTAACCCCATATGCGACCGTAAATAGAACGTAAGAACCAGAAGCAAACATCATCTGGTCCAGTGCTCTCATTTCACACACCAATAAATTAAGGAAGGCCCAAAGAAATGCCAAAAATCACGTAACTAGTCACCGGCAGAAATTTTTTACTTCCTACCCTCCATCCTATTATTTAAATGAAAACAAAAAAGAAGATAAATCTGGACAAAGCAAAATGAATACCATCTGCCACTGAGGACCATTTCATCCTGAGCTTTGATGGTAAGGACAAAAGATAGCAATGATTTGGGGCCGGCCCGGTGGCGCAAGCGGTTAAGTGCGCGCGCTCCGCTGCGGCGGCCCGGGGTTCGCTGGTTCGGATCCCGGGCGCGCACCGACGCACTGCTTGGTAAGCCATGCTGTGGCGGCGTCCCATATAAAGTGGAGGAAGATGGGCACAGATGTTAGCCCAGGGCCGTCTTCCTCAGCAAAAAAAGAGGAGAATTGGCGGATGTTAGCTCAGGGCTGATCTCCTCACAAAAAAAAAAAAAAAAAAAAAAAAAAAAAAAAAAAAAGATAGCAATGATTTAACTATGCAGTGCTCTAAATAAATGTCAAAGCAACTCTGCCTCAGAACTGATTTCCTTGTTTCTTCCTTCAGGACTATCATGCAATAAGTCAGAGAGGCATGCCCTTCTTTACAAAAGAAAAAATGGTAGGTGCTCAGTCCTCCTCATTATATGGAAACATGAAGGGGCACGGGTTCTCTCCTAGAGGATGGAGCAGAATGATCTGTATTTGTCAACAAGTTCCACAGCACAGTAACACACAAAATCTACAAAAAGCTAAAGTGGACTTATTCATATTGTAGAAATCCTCAGTTTCTATAAGGCTCAATTTTTTCATATTTAATAAAGAACAGAAAAATCTGGAATGAGGTAGCTTCTGTGCAATTGTTTGGAATAAGAAAATTGTCCCTACTTTCCCAGTAAGATTTTTCTCAAGGAAACTGCAGAGGGCAATTCTTTCATATGTTACAACAGACACAAACTCTTAAAATAATCTCTCATTCAGATGGAAAAGGGCATTCATTCAACAAATGTTCACTGGGCATCCATCTACACCAGGAACTATTGTAAGTCCTAGAGACTGAGTAGTGAACAAAACTACACAAAAATCCCCGCCTCCGTAGAACTGACATTCCAATGAGAGGAGGAGAGACACAAAGACAAATAAGTAAAATACACAGTATATTATATTTACTTAGTGCTAAGAAAAAAATAAAACAGGTAAAGGGGATAAAAAGTATAGGGGGGTACAATTATACATAGAATAGATAGGGCAGGCTGCACCAAGGTGACATCTGAATGAGACCTAAGCTTGTCTTGTCTGGGGAAAGGCATTCTCTCCGGAAGTCACAGCGTGCAAAGACCCTGAGGCAGAAACATGCTTGGTATGTGCAGGGAACAGAATGGAAGCCAGTGTGGTGGGGACAACGTGAGCAAGGCAGGGATGAGTAAGAGCTAAGACCAGCGAGGTCAGAGAGGGCTGGGTCACATGGTGTCTTACAGGCCTGTGGCTTTTACTCTAAGATGGGAAGGCACTGGAGGGTTCTGAGCAGAGGAGTAACACGACCTGGCTTTATCAGTCAGGATTACTTTGGCTGCTGGACAGAGAAGCGACTGAAACATAGGTAAGGAGATGAAATGTGAGCCAAAAAACTAGAAATGACCAATGAGATTTTGACAAAACCATTCCCATTTATCTATACAGAAATAAGAGAAAATTTCTAAGCTGGCAAAGGTGCACCACACCACAAATAATCATAGTGGTGAAACGGGCACTCTTAAATGATGCTAGTGTCAATTGGACAACTCTTTTTGAACATTATTTGACCTAGTAATCCCTCTTTTAAGGTTCTATTCTTGGAAAATGACTAGAGATATAAAGATTTGTGTGTCAAAGAATTTTTCCAAATTACTCATAACAAGAAAAAAAACTGATTCAACAACGTTCAGTTATTAGCTATTCGTTAACTACAATAAAACCACAGGGTAGCCTATTATAAGGATGATAAAATGAGGGGTTTTTTTTTTAAAGATTTTTTAATGATATGGGAAATTTTCACTGATACCGTGTTTATCTAAAAGGCAATACTAAAAATGTTCAGAGTGGTTATCTCTTAGTAGTAGTATTTTTTTCTTCTTAATTCCTCCATTTTCCAAATTTTCCTCAGCTTCGGTAAGCATGTATACTTTCATAATGGAAAAAAAATGATTTTTTTAAACGGATTTGCTAGTACAAGACTAAAAGGTATAGACAGGTATAGCTGAGTTACCAGAACAAAGGTAAATGTGTTCTAGAGTGATTTCTTCACAGTAACCCAGGCAAGGTTGTCCTGGGAGGGATCTCCAGAGCCAAAAGGAAATCACCAATACTGAAAGACACTTCCCTGCTGATTTTGTAAATAACCTGTTAAGAGTCTATAAGAAAGTTTCGGGGGGTGGGGGGAGAATACCTTTATATCATTAACAGAGTAGATACTTAGGCTAAGGCACTTTAAATCCCCCTGAAATCAAACCTCCCTCATCACAGACCAAGTAATCTGCGTGTGAAAACAGAGTCTGGGCTTCAGAAAAGAATGTTAAGCCCTGAGTCAGAAGACACAGTCCAGGCCCAGTTTTGACCAAATCTCCAGTCTGTGATCTCTTTGTGATTCAGTTTCTTCATTAATAAAACCAAGAGTATTACTACTAATCCTAGCATAACTTGCAGTCATTTTACAAAAATGAACTGAAAAATAATGATCAAACATGCTCTACCATGTTATAAAAACTCAATAATTACTAGTAAAATGTTATTATTAAATATTAAATGACATTTGACTTCTAATACATAGATACAACGAGCCTTAGTATTATTCTATTTTGTTGAATAAGGTGTATCTATTAGTAAATTGATCTGTTAACATACAATGCATGTTGTATTACAAAATTATGCAAACATCACACTGATAGCGACAGAATAACTCGGGAAGAAAAACAATTATAAGTACTTACATTTCGGGTCCATGCTAAGCGGTCTGTGTTATAACCCATCATGTTCATGAGACAAGTCACAAATAAATTCCACTCTGAGTGATAACTGGGTCCTCCCGGAGCACTGTGGACACTGTACCACTTGACAAGCATCTGAACAGCTATTTCTTTTGGCAGGATAAACTTAATTGCTTGCAAACATGTTTGTACTATTAAAAACAAAGATTAATTTTAGTATGCTTCCCACGCATGTATGTCTTTCCTCTTTTAATAAAAAAGTTTTTTAAATACTACCATGCAAAGGCCAATTACTATGAAAAGAGAACTGTCCGTGGGATGCAAACATTACCTAGCCAATCATTTGAAACTTAAACCAACTACTGAATTTAACAGGGCTTGCAAGAGGTCTCAGGACAGCTTGTCCATCATTCATTTTGAATCAGAAATAAGGTAACCAAATAGTCCAGTTTACCTGAGACAGAACTGATTTACATCCACTGCCCCCACAATTATTAATAGCTCATTTCACTCTCAAAAATGTCCTAGTTTGGATAACAAATTAAGTCATTCTATCAAAAAGACAAAATTTCTACATGAATAAATTCATATGAAATACTGCTTAAATACTTGAGTAAATATATAACATTCAATACAGTCACACATCACTCAGCAACAGGATACGTTCTGAGAAATGCACCGGTAGGTGATTTTGTCATTGTGTGAACATCACAGAGTGTATTTACACAAACCCAGATGGTATAGCCTACTACACACCTAGGCTATATGGTACCAATCTTAGGGGACCACCATTGTATATGTGGTCTATCGTTTACCAAAATGCTATGTGGTACATGACTGTATATGCAATCTCAAATAGCAATGCTTCACTAGCATTAAAAGATGTTCTAAATGAGTGAACAGTCCCGTTAACCAAAGTTTTATAGCTTTTAATTACATCTGACAGCATTCAGTTTCTAAAATGCTTTATACGCTCTGTCTTACACAAACCAGCCAATACCACGTAATTCATATGTTTCTTAATGACTCAGTGTCATTAGTATGAATTTACAGTGCTACACTGTCATACAGTGACCCCCTCAGGGTGGCAAGGGCTACTGCTGTGAAGAGGCCTGGGTCTGCTTTTAGTAGTAAACGGCCCAAAACTGCAATGTTTTTGTATTCTCCTATCTTTTCTTTAGAAGATTCTTTTCTTCTCTTCCCACTGTCACTGTCACCAGGCCCATCCTCAACAGCATACCTTTTTTCATTAATTTGCTATGTGTGTGCACACACAGCAAAGGATGGAATCAAATGGAATGAATGTTAGAAAACTACATAATCAAGTTTGTCATGGTTGAATCCAAAATAAGTGTAAACTAGATACTGCCTGAGTGGCTGAGGAACACTTTATAAGTACAGAAACTTACATGCATAAACTATGTGACTTCTATTTGGCTGTGCGAGAGTAAGATTTTATTTTGTTTTTATTTATTTTATTTAATCTGTTATTTGTTTTTATATATTTTGTTTAGGCTTATTCTCATAGATACATGGCCTTGCAATTACTGGCTAAACACCTTTTAGAGAAGCAGGGTGTCTCTATACCAACTCAGAATATCATGTACCACACCAGCGAAGGATATTTCCTAAAACCAAAGTTATTCTAACCTACTTACCAAACTCCAGAAATCACACAATCTACCAATGCTTTGCTTTAGCAGTTAGATTTTGAAACTAATAAATGTCATGAATTTTCTTATATCATATAGGCATTCTTTTCTTAACTTACATTTGTTGGCAAATCTTTTCAATTCAAAAGTTTTCTTTACTATTCTTTGTTCAGAAATATTCTCCACCCACTATTTTCCAACCTGCATTTCAATAATAATTCAAGCAGACTCCAATCTTATTAAAATACTTCTGACTGTATTTTGACTATAATATTCAGTTTTATTCAACTAAGGCAATTATGTTCATTTCTCAATTTATCTAACAATTGAGAGATTTATTTTAGGATTAAAAATCATTAAATATGCCAAAAATTATTTGAGTTGCTTAGGCTTGTTTCTCAGATTTTTTTGCAAGAAACGTGTCCATGTATTGTAATCTCACTGCATGGCATTCTTCAATATAAGAAATCTCAGAGGAACAGAACTAGCACATTCTTCAAGTGCACACTAGCCTTAGAGCACACATGGAGTGGATATCGCAAAGCACTCCCCAGCTCTTTACAGTTTCTTTGCAAAGTAAAAAAACTCCATCCCATGGCCTCAAAAACAGCAAAATTTTTAAAATCCCAATTATTATTGTAAATCAGCAATTACTCTGAATCTTATCAACTGAACTGAGAACACGGAAGTGAGGTCTGATCCTCAGTCGTACCTAATTCAGAGGTGGCAATTTCAGGAATAGTAATCCTAACCATGGAGCCATTACTCAGTTCCTAGTAAAAAGAATGGAAACAAACAAGAGCAAGTAAACAGAATCTGTGCATTCTAAGTCTTCGAATGTCTTAAAAATAGTAATAGTTGATGCTTTATAAGACTGCTTGCCTCTCAAAGCAAAATTCAATAAAATAAATGAAAAACAAACAATAGTTTTTAAACAGAAGTGAATACTTCCAAATTTCCAAAACCATAAAGGTGCTTATTTAAAAAACATTTCCAAAAATTCTTGTTTTAATTGTCTAATTTTTATATAGACATTAAGAGTCACCATCACCAAAAGGAAATTAACTTTTAATGAAAAGATAAAATTCATGTCAATATAAAATTCAACTGACTGAACAAGCTTTGTTTTCAATAATTTTTAATACTATAGAAACTTTAGAAAAGTTAAGCAGAATTATTTTCAAGTAAAATAGTGCAGAAAAAATGACACAAGAGATTTAAAAAACCATGAGAAATGTTTGCTTTCATTTTTCAGACAAAATTCTGCATTCTGACAAATCTGAAATGACAGCCATTTTCTTGGAAAGCTACCTAATCTTTTAAAAATAAATACACTTACTAGAGTTACTCTGTTACGGACAGGGTCTCTTATAGAATGAATGTAAGTTCCAAGCTGTTGGAAAGTACAATCCTCATTATAGAGAGAATCATGAAGTTTCGAAGAATCCCTTAGTTCTGGAACGGGGGACAATAGAACAACCTGTAAAAAGTCATAAATACAACATATATGAAGTATTTTTTGAGAAATTAAGGATAAAGAAACAACTTTTGGGGCCAGCCCCGTGGCTTAGCAGTTGGGTGCGCACGCTCCGCTGCTGGCGGCCCGGGTTCGGATTCGGGCGCGCACCGACGCACTGCTTCTCCGGCCATGCTGAGGCCGCGTCCCACATACAGCAACTAGAAGGATGTGCAGCTATGACACACAACTATCTACTGGGGCTTTGGGGGAAAAAAATAAATAAATAAAAATCTTTAAAAAAAAAAAAAAAAAACAACTTTTGGGGGGATACAGTCCAACTAACAATTGTACATAATGATTTAAAATCACTCTGCTCTAGGTATGATCAAGTACTTTGTAACAGACCAAGCGTTCACCAAAAGCAACTAGAAAAAGTACATAAAATAGCAAAACATCTGATCAATAGCACTGGAGAGCTGTGGAGACAACCTGGACTTGAGGGACCAAGATATAGGAGAAAGAAGGGAATCACAGGGAGGTGGCCTGAAATTCTTACACTGCTTTTCCACCCTAGGCATTTGCAATATGTGGTGGGGGCTGCATGGAGGCAACACGGATAGACAGAGTGTGCAAGGAAGGCCATGGCTAAGAGAAAGAACAGGCAGCAACACTTCCAACAATCTTACAGGGCTAGAGACAAACTGTAATTTGAGGCAGCCACGGCAGATACGACCTGAGCATTTAAGACCTGAGAGAGAAAGGAGAGCAATGAGAACGCAAAGAAACCAGACAGGTACGTGGTCTATTTCCCTTATGGGCAAATGTTTGTTCTGAAAATACAAGAATGACATTTATTTGCTCAATTGTAGTTACGCAAACAAAAATTTTAAATGATCTTAGTAATTACAAACAGATGCTTTCAATTTTAGATCCAGTCATCACCACTGACCCTTTTTGTATTTCTATAATTCAGTTTACAGAACATCTCTAAGTGAATATCTTGTTAACACTGAGAGCTAATCAAGCATAAGATGTATTTATTATATTTCAGCTTCTACTCCAAAGCTGCCAAAAACATCAGGGTGTACCTTCCTATCAGTGAATCTCCTATGGTACTTTCTGTTCCTCTTTCGTAAGTCTTCATAGTCTACCTTAAATTATAATTTCTCACGCAGACAATACATCTCTTTCACCCAAGTAAACTGTGAGATCCCTAGATGGAAAAGCATGCATCATCTTCATCTCTGTAGCACCTTCAAAAGTACCTTACACACCACAAGGGAGGTCAATGTATGTTTACTGAATCATTTCTGTTCGAAAACATTTATAGTCTACAAGTATTAGCTAAACTTCCAATTCTATCATTTAAAAAGAAAAGTTAATAACCATGGAAAGAACTTATATTTGACCAAACTTCTTTAAAACACTATTATTTTTGACAACATCTAATTCATGTCTCACCTCATCCAAGGATCCAAGTAGTTTACTCAGAGGCTTAGGAGTGCTAACGCTGTCAAGTGGAGTGCTGGGCCGAGGCATCGTGTTGGACATTGTCAGGGAAGGAGCTGGCAGTCCCGGAATAAAAACCTTTCCCACCTTTAAGCAATAAAAAGACATGGAAAAAAATATTGGCTTTACACTATCACATCCTTAAATAAAACGTTTGGCATGTAAGCATGTATTCCTCTTGATATTTCCAATTTTATGCTCACCAAACAACTAAAAAACAAAGAGAATTGGGCCGGCCCTGGTTGCATAGCGGTTAAGTGCGTGCGCTCCACTGCGGCAGCCCAGGATCCGGATCCTGGGCACACACCAACGCACCACTTGTCAAGCCACACCGTGGTGGTGTCCCATATAAAGTGGAGGAAGATGGGCACGGATGTTAGGCCAGGGCCAGTCTTCCGCAGCAAAAAGAGGAGGATTGGCAGGGCCGGCCCGGTGGCGCAAGCGGTTAAGTGCGCGCGCTCCGCTGCGGCGGCCCAGGGTTTGCCGGTTTGGATCCTGGGCACGCACCGATGCACCGCCTGTCGAGCCATGCTGTGGCAGCGTCCCATATAAAGTAGGGGAAGATGGGCACGGATGTTAGCTCAGGGCCAGTCTTCCTCAGCAAAAACAGGAGGATTGGCAGATGTTAGCTCAGGGCCGATCTTCCTCACAAAAAAAAAAAAAAGAGGAGGATTGGCGACAGATGTTAGCTCAGGGATAATCCTCCTCATAAACAAAAAAAAAAAGGAGACAATTAAAATTTTAGTAATGTATCAAATTCTACCATCCAACTACAAATAGCTTGGTACAATTTTTCTTGGTCTGATTCCTTGTCTTCGTTGCTGACGAAGACAGCACAGGAAAGGGCGGGGAATGTTAATACAGTCAAAACATTATAAAAAATTCCATATACTACTCATTTTTCTACCTTATTAGTGCTAAAGACAGCACGGACACTAAGCTTTCAAATACTATAAGCAGCAATCTGATTAAATCTCCAGACAGGAAGAACATCAATTACTTCTCAGGGCTAAGAAAATGAGACTGAGTGATGCTCAAGAAATTAAATCCAACCTAATTCAAACTGTGCTCTCTAGTTCACAATCAGTCTTCCATCACAAACTCTCAAATACTTCTTCCTCAAAAAAACTTTACATACAGTAAATTCTTTCTTGACCTTAAAAGAACGAGTTGACAATTCATGCTAACCACCCCTCATTTTAGCTATCCGTAGGGTTCTCAGGAAAAACACAACAGAAATTCACATCCATACAGGCTGAAAACTCTTGATAAGACTAAAAGGAAATACTCAGCACTGAAGTGAAATTTTAACGATACACACATTTATGTCAATATACTACTCAAAAGCTAATAAAATTACAAAAGTTGCCCGAACAAAATCCTTAGGATTAAAAAACAAAATGGAAAGTTTTTGAAAACCTATCAGCCCTGCAGTGTAGTGGTTAAGTTCGCACACTCTGCTCTGGCGGCCCAGGGTTCACGGGTTTGGATCCTGGGCACAGACCTACACCACTCGTCAGCCATGCCGTGGTAGCAACCCACATACAAAATAGAGGAAGACTGCACAAATGTTAGTTCAGGGCTAATCATCCTCTAGCAAAAAAAAGAGGAAGACTGGCAACAGATGTTAGCTCAGAGCAAATCTTCCTCACCAAAAGAAAAAAAAAAAACCTATCAGAGACCTCCAGTTAATGAAAATATGGAGTAAGCACATTCCATGCTCTTCTTCCCACTAATTACTACAACAACAAAAAACTTTGCAGGAAATTTATAATGCAACAGAGGACTATTAAAGGTGAAGAAAAGAGGACTAACTGGCTAGGGACCTGAGAACCAGTAATGAGCTATGATGAATTCTCTAGGTTTTTGTTTTTTTAACTCCTTACATAACTGGGCTGTGGGCTCTTGAGGGGCCTATAACCCAGAAATGCCCACAGGCACAAACCAAAAGAGACCTCAAGAAAACCCTGTTCTAGCCAAAGTGTCAGAAAAAGAGTGACCGAGCAGGACAGAAACATTTTCACCATACCTGCCACACTCCAGACAAACACTATGAAAAAAGCCATGGCCCTCAGTCCCCTCCTCGTCAGGAGCTGTGGTGTGGAGTCTATGGGCAGAGTCCTGTCTATCATTCTACCTGCAAAGGCTAGGTGGCGCCCCTGCCCCAGCACAGAGACTGGGCCAGTCCTATCTTACATCCCTGCTCTGCAGTTACTAGGTGGCATTCCTCCCCTCCTCATCAGGCACTGCAGCTGCAGAGACTGTGGACAGAGCCCTGCTTTCAGTGCCAGGAGGTAGCCCCTCTCCCCTCCCCATGATGTGCAGCAGCTGTGAAAGGAGCCTGGCTTTCACCCTTGCTCTACAATAAAAAGGCAGCATACCTCTCCCGTTCGCTCCACAGAAACTGTGGGTGGAGAGCTGCAATAACCCACCCTGCAACGACAAGGCAGTAACCCCACTCTGTCCCAGCTAGGGAGTGAGGAGGAACGGAGAGGAAGGAAATAGAGAAAAGGATTTTCTAAATCTGTGTATGAAATCCTGGGCAGGTCTCTGAGTGACCCATGTGTGAAACTACCAACAACGACACAGTAAAGGATATGAGAACTAAACACTGGTCTGTAACACCATTCAATTCTCAGACTGGCCTCCAGGTAGCACAGAAGTTGAGGCTGACCACAGTCTACTACGGGAGCAGACAGAAAAAAAAGGCCCAAGAAATACTGCTCTCCCTGGCCAAAGAATCAGAAAGGAATAGCCTAACAAGACAGAAAACTTTTAGACAATAACCAACCTACTCCAGACAAAAACCATGGAAAAAACTGTGCTCCAGCCTCAGCCCTGTCAACAAAGGCCAAATGGGGTGCCCAGACTTCCATTCTCACCTGGCTATAACAAGGTGCCAATTTGAAAAAAAAAAGAAAGAAGAAAAAATTGATAATACTCTAGATTAGCAAGAACGTAAAGAAGCATGCAGAACTCTCATACACTGTTGGAGGCAAAGAGTATGGGGAGATGTTGTAAACTGGTACAACTTACACTTTGGAAATCAATTTGGCACCACATGGCCAAGTTGAATATGCAAATACTCTAAAGGCTAAGAGACACATATAATTTTTGTAAAGTATTGTTTATTAGAGGAAACAGGAGAAACAACACAAACAATCCTAGTGACTGGTAAAATAGCAAAAGTTCTGGTATAATCATACAATGGAATACTATATAACGGTGAATGAGTACACATCAACAAAGATCAATCTAAAAACAGCATCACGTTGAGCAAAATAATCAAGTCAGACAAGAGTATATGGTACGGGTTCCTTTATATAAAAATTCAAAAACAAGGAAAACTAAACAAGTTACTCCTCAGTGATACATACATAATTGTAAAAAAAACCAGTAATAAAAGAAGGGGACTGATTTACTGCAAAAGTCAGGATAGGGTCTATCTGGGGGGGGGAGGGAGGGAGATGAGGAAGCAATCAGGAAAGAACACTCAGGAGACTATAAAGATACTGGCAACATTCTGTTTCTTAACCTGGTAGTGGTTATATGAATGTTCACTTCATTATTCTTCAAATTGGGTGTATGTATTTAAATTTCATAATTTAAATCTGTAAAATTTACATTATTCTGTATGTACATTTCACAACTGTTAAAAAAAAATACAGCCGACATTAACATAAACTTTTCAAAAACTCTGAGACTTAACAAAGCTACCCGTATGTCAATTTCAAAATTAAATTCTCTATAAAACTTCAGTTTAACTTTTTTTTTTTAATAATCTATCTATACTCATTAAAGGTTCCCCATCTGTGGCAGGTCCATAGTGCCAACCCATCTAATGACAGTGAGTCCTAGCCCTCCGAATTAGGACCAACCTAAATTGGAGACTTCATTTTCAACCCTTAGAAAAATCTTCTGCCAAATCCTGCAGACAGGAGGTAACAAATATTAAATATCAAACTAAGGAGGTAGTCCTACAAAAGCATGAAATGCTACTTATTACCTACCCGAACCACTCCTGTGTACAGTACCAGGTTTCCACTGCCTTCCAAGACCAGCATGGTGTCTATCTTCTAAAAAGAGATAAAAATTTTATCTTCCAATCTGTGCAAATTATGAAGCATAATGATTTTCACCTTCTCAAGAAATGTGCCTGCACTTACCTCCACTGGCGCTGCATCCTTTGCCTGTATGTTGGTGACAGAGCCAAAGATGAGCTGGGTTTTATCATTACTCTCTTGAAACTTTACACAGCTAAATATCAAAATAAAAAAAGAAACAAACTATTGATACATGCAACAACCTATACCAATCTCAAGTGTATTATGCCAAGTGGAAAAAGCCGATCTCAAAAGGTCGCATACTGTATGATTTCACTTATATAACATTTTCAAATGACAAAATTACAGAGATGGAGAACAGTTAAGTGGTTGCAAGGGATTAGCGACCGGGGGGGGGGGGGGGGTCGTCGGGATGGTCTATGTGACTATAAAGCTGCAGCATGAGGGAGATCTTTGAGGTAGTAAAGAAGTTCTGTATCTTGATTGTGGTGTTTGCATACATCTACACATACAAGAAACCTTCATGGAATCATATACGCACACAAATGAGTGCATGTAAACTGATGAAATTTGAATAAGGTCTGTGGATTATACTGATGTCAATTTCCTTATTTTCATAAGGTATTATAGTTATATAAGATGTTACTTCTGCGGGAAAAAGAGTGCAGGGTACACAGGACCCCTCTACTATTTTGCAACTTCCTGTGATTTATAATTATTTCAAAATAAAAAGGTAAATAAATGTGGAAAAGATTTGAATGCACATTTCACCTAAGAAGATTCAACCCAACAATGCCACTCCTAGATATCTATTCAAGAAAACAGAAATCCCGTATGTCCACACAAAGACTTTTGCTCCAATGTTCATAGCACCGTGATTCACAATGGTCAAAAAGGGGAAACAAACCAAATGTCCAACAACAGATGACTGCATAAACAAAATGTGGTGTATCTATACAATGAACTACTACACAGCAAAAGCAATAAAGTACTCAACATGTTACAACACGGTGGATCCTAAAAAACATTATGCTAAGTGAAAGAAGCTAGACACACATTTTGTAAGATTCTATAAAATGTGCAGAAAAGGCAAATCTCTATAGGCAGAAACCCTATAGAGTGGTTGCCTGAGGTTAGGAATGGGACCAGAGATTGACTGCAAATCAAGCACAAGCAATTTTTTTAAGGTGATAGAAATGTTTTAAAACTGGGTGGTGGTGGTGACTGCACAACTCTGTAAATTTACTGAAAATCATTTAACTGTACACTTAAAACTTCAATTTTATGGTATGTAAATTATTTCAATAAAGCTAATTAAGCAAAAAAAAAGCAGTCTTAAGTTTATCTATACATAAGCACTTACCGTAACTGGAGCTGGGATTCTACTAAAAAGCACAAAAACTTTTGCCCACATAGGTCAGATGTAATAAACACTTTTGAGGCCTGTGAATTTTTCTCTCTGCAATAGATACATTAATAAAGTAACTGTCAGCATTGGTTCAAAAACCTACCATGGTAACTATTAAGAGTCTCTGAAAATATTCTGCAAGAAATCTAAAAACTACTTGGGTCAAGTAATAACCTTGAAGACCCAAAAACACTTCTAAGATTTGAACTTCATGATCTCTAAGATTCCTTTCAGCTCTCTGATTCTGAGTCCATTCCACACCTTTCTTGGGAAAAATTACAATAAATTAAATCATTATTAGTGGACCTTTTAATTCCCTATTATGCAAGTCACCTACTGCTAAAGTAATACAAACTTGAATTCCTATCCCTTAAAGGGTCTAAGGGGTCAGACGTTCTATAACACGACCTCTCCTATCTCTCCTCTCTCTCTGATTAAGCTCTACTTCATCCCTCTTTTTTAAACCATACCTCTAATTCCCGAAGATTTCTTCCTAGAGTGGTACAGAAAGCTATAATTCCATAAAATAAAGACCTGTAATATATTCAACTTACCAGTAAGGCATTTAAAGATAAATGATTTTTAAGTGTAGGAAGTTTTTATTTTATATATGAGGAACAAAAACAGAGAAGCTACTTCAACACTGTGTTCACATCTACTTTCCTCCAACTACCTATCCCCTACTCCCCATCTAAGGACACACATTTGCCTTCTGTTTCAGAGAAAATGAGGCTGTAAGGCTTGAGCTCAACCTCCTGCCCTATCTACCTGATAACCATCACCTTCTTTCTCTCCAAGGCTAATCCCTCCACTTGGGCTCCTTTCTGGTTCCTTGTTCCATCCATCATTTCCTCTCCCCTGTATTTTCAATGCTTTCCCTGCTTTGGGTGCAGTCCTTGTGGCCTACTCCCTCATATTAAGATAAAATTATTGAAATACGAAGATAGACTGAATATTAGATGATATAAAGGATTTACTGTTAACTCAATGAGTGTAAAAATGGTATGGTGGTTAGGTAAGAAAATGTCCTTACTTTTCAGAGATACACACCAAGGTATTCAATCATGAAGACTAGCTTTCTTTAATACAGTTCAGCAAAAACAAAACTCTCCCTTGACCGAGACTCCCTCTAGCTGGGTTTGTATCCTCATCCCCATTCAAAAGCAAACTCCTTAAGATAGTCTATATGTCTACGTTCACTTCCTCAGTCCCACCCCATTCCACTCACACCCCCCACTACCAGGTGCTCTAGCTAAGGTCACCAGTGAATTCACTGCCATCCAGGCACCTCCACTCTGAGCTCCTCATCTCTGAGTGCCACACGTTTACCAGCACCTGGCAATATTAGCACTTTCTTTTCGAAAGGCTCTCTTTTCTTGTGTCCCGTGACACTTCCTGCTGCTTCTCCCACCTGACCTCTTGCTTTGTCTTTCTGCAGCAGCTTCGTCCCTTTTCTCTTTTCACTCCCAAAATCTTAAGTTTCTAAGACTTCATTCCCTAGGCCTCTTCTGATTCTACAGCACAGGGTTTTAACTATTTGGAGGTCACAAACCCCCTTTGAAAATCTTATAAATGTTCAACTCGCTCCTTAGGAAAAGGCCTCTAGGCTACATACACACAATTACTGTACATGATTCCAGAGGGTTACCAGAACGCCTGCAACCACAAGCTCATCCACAGGCCCTCCAGGAACCCCAAAGCTGACGTCTACACACTCCTTAAATTCCAATGCACCTCTCTTGCCTCCATCACCAATTATAAGCTGACAACTCCCACATTTATCCGTCTGCTCTTTCCTGTAAGTTTATGACCCACATATAAAGCACCTTCTTATAGCTCTCATCAAACAGAACAGCCCTAAAGGGAATCTCTCTCTCAAGCCTCTTCTTGAGTCCTTTTCCTTCCTCCTGGAACAAGCAAAGTGAGAGTATCTGTAAATCCCTGAACATAACACACACTCACACTTCTGAACTTTCATTCTCACCCCCCTGCCTACTGTAACCTTCTCCACTTTCCCACCCTGCAAATACATATTCATCTTTCCAAAGCCTTACCAGCAGAATAGGTAGTGCCTCCTTATGTCACCATCCTTCAGCTGTCTCTTTTTGAGGACAATTTGCCTGTTAACCCATAGCACACACACTGCAATCGGCTGAGTTGTGTTCCCCAAAAAGAACCGCCGACACTCAACTAACATAAAGAGAAAACTTAAGAAAAATGCTATATAATCCCAAGTTTCTTAACCTACAGAAATTAGTTGCTTCTCCCTAAAACATCAAACACCTTGAATCTGAGAGATTATTACTAAGATAACGAAGAAATAGCAAATGACAAAAGAATATTTTTATGATCACTTTAATATCATTAATACCCTCTACTGAAACTGAGGTGGCCTTATCTCTATGTATTTTTATAAGTACTAATAACTGATTAGAAAGCTTTAAGCAAAATACCAAGTATTTTTTAAGACTGTTAGCAACATTTTTCTTTGAATATAAAAACATATACTCCAAACCTTATATTAGTAACAGTTTCTGTCCATAAATGGTCAATACAAAGCTCAGGAACAATTGGTTCTGTTTCTGGTGCAAAAAAGGAGCCATTAGAATTACTGTTGGGAGAATGAGAAATACTGTGTCTCTTTGGAGACTGATTATGGCTTGAAAGGTTGAACCTCTGCACCCCTGAGAAAGAGTGCACTCCTAAGGCGGGAGAATGAGCACGACTGCAAAAGAAACAGAGAAGAGAGTGCACTCCAATTAACAATGCAGGCTGATACAACACACTTTCCAATAGCACTTCCCAAAATTCTATGTATGGAGAGCATTCACGGCATAATCCCAGTCAGAAAAATAATTTTTCAGAAAAGGAATAGCCACTTAAATGGTTCATGTCAATGTATTTGACTGTATTCTAAAGATTTAGAATTCTTCTCAGCATTCTTTTAAAACTGAAAATTAATTTGTTTTCTGCCTCAGAAAATTGTTTATATTATTCAAAAAGGTCTCAACTATGTATTCAGACATATACATAGCAACAAAACTATGACCCTATATCACTGGGTGGATAGATATTAACGAAAACAAAAGAAAAGCTAATGCAAATTAAGACAAAAGAAAACAGTATCAAAATATTTTTGCAATTAATATTCATCAAACTGCTGCCATTTAGTAGTAGAAATGAGGCAACCAATCTTATGACAAGCATAGGTAGCTTCTAAATATGACTCATTGAGAAAAAGTAACATAGACCTGGAAGTCTTGGGATAATGGCTATTTTCCCTAAAAAACACCCAGGAGCCATCAAAAGAAATTTTAAATCCTTCAAAACATAAGAGAAAGTCAGGAGCCGCCCGGTGGCATAGTGGTTAAGGCACGTGCTCCACTGCAGCGGCCCGGGGTTCACAGGTTCAGATCCCGAGTGCGCACCGATGCACTGCTTGTCAAGCCGTGCTGTGGCAGCGTCCAATATAAAGTAGAAGATGGGCATGGATGTTAGCCCAGGGCCAATCTTTCTCAGCAGAAAGAGGAAGACTGACAACAGATGTTAGTTCAGGGCTAATCTTCCTCACAAAAAAAAAAAAAATAAAATAAGAGAAAGTTTGAAAAGAAGTGGTATTTTTCTTGGAGTATGCTTGTTTAAAACAAGGAAACACTTCCACAGGTAATTCCCACCTTAGAGCTGCCATGTTGGAAATAGAAGGTGAACGAGAGTGTAGACTAGGTGATGAGGTTGAGCGACTTTGACTGTGAATGGAGGAGTAATTCTGGAAAGGTGAAGCCACGGGGGAATCTCCTTTGGAGAGGCTTCTGAGGTGTGCTGTGAGAGAGCTACTAGTGGCCACGTTCTGTGGGGTACCCCCCTGTTCAGAGAACTTTAAAACAACATTCTCTTCCTTAAGTCAAAACGATGAGAAGGGGGGAAAAAAAAGACAATAATTAGATTAAAAGGGTAATTTCCTTGCGAAAATTTCTGGTAGATACCAGTTATTAAAGACACAATATTTCCTTTTTGCTAAGAAGCTCAATCTCACAAATGATTCTTCCAAAAACATGCGAATTTTCAATATTAACCATCCTTTCATATGAAAAAGTGACTTGCCTTTATCCTTACCTCTGTTTTGACTCTCCGGAGAGCCCACACAGAATGCAAACTTTGAACAGTGTCATAGGTCATTATAATGGAGGGGTCAGTGTTGAGAAAAACAATTTTCATTGCATGATCTACAACATATTGGACCCGGGATGAACCAAAAAGACCTTAAAGATAAAATAGAAATGATCAGGTATTGAATAACGGCCTTCACAAGACTGCTCTCTCTTGCAATTCCTAAAAATAAAGAGAAACCAAGCCCATTAAGGCACAAAATCCATGAATACATGACATAATTAACCTTGAATTTTTAGTATATTTACTTTGGGCATCAACTTCCTTAAAATACATTAAAGATGATAGTGTTACCAGTTTCAATTCCACATACATGCAATTAATTGTTGACAATTTGTGCTGACTCACCATTAAATTCATCAGCCACAGGTAAAAGGTCCACTACTCCTTCAATAATGGACTTATTTATAAATTGCAGTCAACTACTCTGCCAAGTTTGACTTCTTCACAGGTTCTTTTCCTCAGATGAAATCTGTCCTCTATAATAACTATTCGAACAGTGCTGAACAGTACACTACTGTTTCTGCTTTATTGACTACACAGGCAAAATAAGTTTTTTCCTAGTAAGTTTAGCTCATACTTCTATATTACCATGAATTGATTTCTAAATCCTTATTTGACAGCTTCCTAAATGCTTCCCTCTCAGTTAAAACATTAGAAAATTACAAAATAATTATTTTATAAAAATAAGAAGTACTTCATAAAGAATTAAATAGAAATCACTCATAATTCCACCATCTCAAAATATCCACTATTAATATAGTAAGGGGGTATTCCTTCTAGTTTTTTTTGCTATACACATTTTTTATGTTTCTACAAAATTAGAATCATACTGTATTTAGTTTTATATCCTACTTAACATTATGAATAAGCAATTCCTGAGGTCACTAAATATTATTCAAAAACATGATCAATAGTGGCTGCATACCATTCAATCACAGGCTCTAACATGTTTATTTAGGTTGCCTGTAATTGTTACCAATATAGAATTATCCAACAGGCCTTCTCTGTAAAAGACCAAAGAGTAAATAGTTTAGGCTTTGTGGAGCACATACTGACTCTGTTGCATAATCTTTTCTGGTTTTTTTCCCACAACCCTTTAAAAAGGTAAAAACCATTCTGAGCTCATAAGCCTTACAAAAATAGGCTGTTGGCTAGATTTATTAGTCCATGGGCTACAGTATGCCAAGCTCTGATATAGAAGATAAAATCCTCAGTGGTATTTCAGAATATGTACCTGGGATAAAGTTCTAAAAATAAAATTGGTCAAAGAACATAAATTTTTTTTTGCTTTCAAGTCCTTATTATTTATAATTACTTATCATGTTTAGCCACATTTAAAATTTTAAAATAACCATCTGGAAAAACTGTAGGAAATATTAAAACTTTTAAGCCCTAGCAAATTATGTTATTATGAGCAGGGAAAATGAAATATTAAAATTTATAAATTTATACAGTACAGGCCTAAGACCCTACATTTTTTTTCTTCAAAAAAAAAAACCAAACAAACAATTTTAGTTCATCTAAGTATCATTCATTTGCTTATTAATCACTGAGGAACAGAGTATAGAGTCATCTACAGGTAGGTTAACAAACATAACATTCCTGATTGACTTATAAGGCCCTATTTTTACTAAAAGAATAACTGCTAAAATAGTTAATACCATGGTATTCAAGGAGTTCTTGCTTTAATACGAATTATTTTCATAATAAAAAAAGTACTTTTCTAAAATGTTTAAATTATTTTTATAAAACAAGTCAAACTTTTGTAAGCTCCTTCATTTCCTTCTATCCCCTAAACTCAAAAAAAAGCATATGTGAAAGAACTTGTAAAAATCTTACTTACTTCCAGATTTACAAACAAGTGGGGTTATTTCATCTAGTGGATGCAGCATGCTGAACATAGTGGGTAAAGGTTCCCTAGTAATAAACAAATAATCAATCACCAACACAAGATAACTCCATTTGTGCAAAAACGTTTCACTTTTTCGCAAGGAAATATCTTCTCTCGATTACACAAACAACTAGAAACCTATCATCTTAAAAAGCAACCCTCTGAACTTTTTACATACTGTTTTTCACAGTATCTTCTATTGCATTCCTAGAAATCTCTCCTCTTATGCAGGCTAATTCTATACATACACACACACAGGGAAATCAATACAGCTCAGGAAATACCAACAGACAGCAGTCGTCACATTACAGAATCAATGGAGTATTGGGCATGAAGCAGTCTTTTTTTTTTACCTCCTTAGTGGCAGTCTGTCTTTGGCAGCTAAAAAAGAATTTAGTCTTCTACGTCTATTTACAAAGGAGTGCACTTAAACGAAAAGAAAAACTTCAAGAAAATAAAAAGTCTGTATTTTTCTAAGGAGTGATCGAAAAAAGAGGGAAAAAACAGGTCTTCTATCTAAACACACAAAGAGATTAAAATCTTTAAGCAATTTTTTAAAAACTTAATATCAACCACTTGTACCACACTTTGATAGGTACTATATGTTCCTACCCTTCAAGGAGCTCACAATTTATTAGGGAGACAAGGTAAACACACTGCCAATAAGCACCTGCCATTTATTGCATGCCTAACAGGTACTAAGCCCTGTGTCAAAGATTATATACATTAGCCCATTTAATCTTTGCATAAATTCTCAGAGGTAAATGATAGTATTTCTGCAACAGATAAGGAAACTAAAGCTAAGGAAGCTCTAATGATCTGCCCAAAGTAGCACAATGCAAAAATGGCAGAGCTAAGAATTGAATCTTGTTATCTTTAAGCCACATGCTTGTTGAATTTCACTACTTGGGGGGGAAAAAAGCTGTAGATAATTAAGTACCAAGTGAGAAGTAGAACTCATAAGTGTATACTGAGATGAGAGAAAATGGCATATATCTATGCTGTTAGCACGGAAATTATCATTCCAAACTTCTAGGTAAACAATTTTAAGTAAAGCTAAGAACCAACACAAAAAAAGCCCAAGTAATAGTATTCTGAACTAAGGCAAATAAATACCTGGGTGGACCTGGAGGTACCTCATGTGAAGAACTGCTTCGCTCAAACAACAGTCCATATTTGGTGGGCCAAACATTTGCAACCTATCAGGTAAAAGGGTAGGAAAAAACAGATGTAAAAGAAACTACTCTTTCTAACATGTTTTTAGGAAGCATTATGGAACACTAGATTTTCTTCCAATTTAATAAGAGCTTTATAAAATGACATGACTATTAACCATAATATTTCAAAGAAAGAAATTCTAACAAGCAAGTCTAAAACAAAATCAAATCTAAGGAAGAGTTCAATAGCGGCTCTTTCTGACAAATTCCCGGTAGCAAATTCCTGACAGTGGCTAATATCAGTACCAAAATGACAATGTGATAAAATTTTAACAATAGCACTAGGCATGAAGAAGATGACAAGAAAAATGGGAAAAAGACTAATATTGCTCATGTGCTTTAATATAATCAAAATGATTTACCACTTAAACTGAAAAAAACCTCTCAGAAAAAACTTTATAATTCACTTCGTTAAATAATTTATTTTATTTTTGTGTGTGTGTGTGTGAGGAAGATCAGCCCTGAGTTAACATCCGTAGCCAATCCTCCTCTTTGTGCTGAGAAAGACTGGCCCTGGGCTAACATCGTGCCCATCTTCCTCCACTTTATACGGGACGCTGCCACAGCATGGCTTGACAAGCGGTGCGTCGGATGGGCGCCCAGGATCTGAAATGGCGAACCCCGGCTGCCGCAGCACAGCACACACACTTAACTGCTACGCCACCGGGCCGGCCCCAAAATAATTTATTTTTTATGCAAAAGATGGAAAAATGATAAGCCACTAAAGCTGGTAAAATTTAGTTATTTTGAGTGAAAAATAACATTCTTGATTACTACAAGATATAAGAGGAGCAATACTTCTAAAACGAATTAACTCAAGAATATTCTCCAAAAAAACACAAAAACATTCAAACACCCAAGTTTACCTGAAAAGGTAAAGAAGCTATGTAATCCTTTCCTTCTATGCTATGCATGTTAATACATGAGCTTTGCAATATACATATGCATTTTTCCACTTCATCACTACCTAAAAAGAAAGGGTATAAGATTTATGCATTTTTTTCAAAAAAATCCCAACAATCAAAAATTGCAATTCCCAACACACAAATTCTTTAATGCACAATATAAAAATGCTTAGGCTAAACCACTATTATTAGTGGCTACTTATTTTGAAAGGAAAAAAAACAATGAGATAAACATTTGGAATCATAAGACGAAATTAAATGTCAAGAAACTTACTGTAGGCCTTTTCAGACTTATCCTGTGATATAACGAAGTCACACCACAATGCCTAAAATCAAAACAAGATGCTTACCTAAGAAAATTGTATCTCAACAGTAACCTATAACTAATGGTATCTAAATAATAATAATAACATCTACATAATAAGTGTCCCTCCTCATCAGCTCAACACATACACCAAGGGAACAGAAAACAATAAGATAAAGTAAAATTAGACTAATTAATGATAACTACTATAAGGAAAGATAAACTATGTTTGCAAATAAATTTCACGAAAAGAGAAAGGAAGACAAAAATCAAAAAGCCTATTAGGTAGAAGCCTTGCTGCACAAGTGAATTCAACAGTGGCTCAACCCATATTAAACCCTATATCCTATATAAAGCTAAAGATTATGAGAAGAGTTGAAAATTGCCAAGCTATTTTATAATCTCCAGACTTACCTAATGATTTTATCATTCTTAGACTGTTTTAGACTCACTTTAGAAAAAATCTTTAGAAAAACTAACATTTCCCTTTCTTAAAGGCCCCATCTTAGAAAATACAAACTAGGAAAAGCCATTCAACTTTTAACTGGCATGCTTGACAGTCACTTATTGAAATTATTTAACAGCATTTTTATGTGTTTTTTTTAATTGTGGTAAAATATATGTAACACAAAATTTACCATTTTAACCATTTTTAAGTGTACAAATGCAGTGGCATTAAATACACGCACAATGTTGTGCAACCTCACTGCTATCCATTTCCAGAACTTTTTCATCATCCCTATCAAAAACTGTGCCCACTCAACAATAATTCCCCATTTCTCCCTCCTCCCAGCCCCTGGTAACCTCTAGTCTACTTTCTGTCTACTTAGTCTACTTAGAATTTGCCTATTCTAAGTACCACATGAAAGTGGAATCATACAGTATTTGTCCTTTTGCATCTGGCTTATTATACTTAGCATAACGTTTTTAAGGTTCATCCATGTCGTAGCATACAACAGAATTTCCTTCCTTTTTAAGGCTGAATAATATACCATTATATGCATATACCACATATTGTTTATTCATTCATCTGTTGACGGACACTTGGGTTGTTTCCACTTTTAGCTATTGTGCATAGCACTGCCATGAAAACTAGTTTACAAGCATGAGTCCCTGCTTTCAACTCTTTTGAGTGTATACCTACAAGTGGAACTGCTCAATCATATGGTAATCCTATGTTTAACTTATTAAGGAAGCATCAAACTGTTTTCCACAGTGGCTTTTTTACATTCCCACCAGCAATGCACAGGATTCCAATCTGTCAACATCCTCACCAATACTCATTATTTTTTTCGTGTTTTTAATAACCATCCTAGTAGGTGTGAAGTGGTATCTTATTGTGATTTTGATTTGCATTTGCCTAATGATTAACAATGCTGAGCATCTTTTCATGTGCTTATTGGTCATTTGTGTATCTTCTCCAGAGAAATGTCTATTGAAGTCCTTCGCCAATTTTTTAATTAGATTACTTGTTTTGTTGTTGAGTTGTAGGAGTTTTTAAAGGGATATTAGCAAAAGAAAATTCATGAAAAAAAACAGGCATCAGAGCTACACTTTAATCTGACATGTCCAAAATCTACACTGTACCTATTATGGTCTCAACTTCCTTTTACGAAATCCCCACAGCCTCTAAAACTAGATTATTTCACCATTCTCCTTTATCCCTAATATCTAAGAGATCACTAGCCCTTTTCATGTTTCCTGCAGCTTTGTCTCTCACCTCTGCCTTCTCTTTCTTTAAGGTGCCAATCTCTTTCACCCGAACTACCACAAAATAGTAGCCCTGACACTAGTCTCTCTACTCCCCGGGGAGTCCTATATATTGCCACCAAAGTAATCTCTTCTCAAAATACAAAACTGATGATGTACTTTCCATTTTAAAATCCTTGATAGGCTCCCTCCTGCATACACTTTACAATCAAAATTCCTTAGTTTACGTACAAAGCCCTTCAGTTTGGATCTATCCAACACCTGCTAGCATCTCTCCAGAGCCACGCCCTGTGCACAGCCATTCTGAACTTAGGAAAAAAACATGTTTTTCCACAATTCTTTTTGCTGCAATTCCCTCCGCCTAGAACGCCCTTCTTTCACCAACTTGCAATTCAAATAGCATCTTCTTTGAGAAATCCTCCCTTCAGAGCTAAGTCCTCCTGGCTCTCACCACACTACGGACATATAGCTACTATAGGCACTTCAGTTTATCTGAATACAGCATTTTCATTTGTTTATTTGTTCACCTTTCTAGACTATCAGTTCTTCAATGGCAGAAACTGTATATTCATCTTTGTAGCCCCAGCATACTGTCTGAAACAGAATGACACTAAACACTTGTAGAACGAATGCAGAAATAAACTAAAGCTGAGTCACATACACCTGGTATTATTTCTTAAACAAAATATAAAATTACCTTTCTCCATATTAGCAAGAAAACTAAATAACAATATGTATTCCAAACCAAAAGGACTGAAATTAGAAATCTTATGATTCCACTTACATGTGATTTTGAGAGAAAGGAGACAATACATCTAACTGCATATCTGTGGAATCTAGTAAACTGACAATCATTCCTTAGAGAAATTAAGCTGGAAATACAGAAGCAAAGAACTATTTGGATATCATCAAATCTACTTTTTTTTTTTTTTTGGTGAGGAAGATTGGCCCTGTGCTAATAGCTGCTGCCAATCCTCCTCTTTTTGCTTGAGGAAAAGTGGCCCTGAGCTAACATCTGTGTTAATCTTCCTCTATTTTGTATGTGGGATGCCACCATGGCATGGCTTGAGGAATGGTGTAGGTCCACGCCAGGGATCTGAACCCGCGAATCCGGGCCACCAAAGTGGAGCACGCCAAACTTAACCACTATGCCACTGGGCCAGCCCCTAACCAAATCCACTTTTCACATCTACACTAACCATAAGGGTTCCACAGGGAAAAATAATCATCAAAAAGATCACTGGCTTCAACACTTCTGGACAGAAATGCTTTCACACATGCCCTCAAATTTTGGAATAATTCACTTTATCCTTCCCAACAAATTGTTAGAAGAGTGCAATGCTCATCAAGAAATAGTTAATGGGGGCCGGCCTGGTGGCACAGCAGTTAAGTGCACGCACTCTGCTGCAGTGGGCGGGGGTTCGGACCCCAGGCATGCACCAATGCACCACTCATCAAGCCATGCTGTGGCGACGTCCCATATAAAGTGGAGGAAGATGGGCATGGATGTTAGCCCAGAGCTAGTCTTCCTCAGCAAAAAAAAAAAAGGAAAAAAAAAAAGGAAAAAAAAGAAGAGGATTGGCAGATGTTAGCTCAGGGCTGATCTTCCTCACAAAAAAAAAAAAAAAGAAATAGTTAATGGAAAGAAAATAATAAGCAGTGTCCAGGTAAAGAAGATTTCAGTGTTCACCAATAAGGAACTTAACATTAGTCAAAAAGCCTCCAAAACCTCTTGTCAATGGCCTAACAATTAATTCAACTACTATAAATGTTTTTGTTTACCCCCAACTTTTATTCTAAAAATTTTCAGTACAAAAAGGTGAAACAGCAAACAGCTGTTTCACCTAAATCTAACAGTTATTAACATTTTGCCATATTTGTTTATATGTGTGCACTGTGTACACATGGGATTTGGGGGGGGGGGGCCTATTTGAAAATGGCACATGTCATGACACTTCACTCCTAAACATTCCATCATGCATTTCCTAAAAATAAAGATGGTCTCCTATATAAACACAAAATCATCACCCTGCCCAAGAAAAAAATAATTTTCAAACATCACCCAATACCAGTCCATGTGCAACTTTTTTAAATTTTCCCAAAAATGTTTTTTTAGCTGATTTTCTAGAACCAGGATTCAGAGTTCACTCAACAACTTTCAAAAAATATTGCATTTGGTGACATCCCTTCAGTATCTCCTTATCTAGAACAGTCCCCATCTTTTTTTCTTTCTCCATGACTTTTTAAAGAAACCAGAATGTAGACTGCCCCCCTAATTGTTTTCTCATGGTGTTTTTTCTTTAAACCTTTTGTTATGGAAAATTTCAAATATGTACAAAGTAAACAGAATAACATAACGAATCCCCATCAGCCAGTTTCAGTAATTATCAACCTTTGGCCATTCTTGTTTCATCCATACTTCCAACCCACTCCTCATCTCATGATATTTTAAAAATTGATCCTCTACGGACATTGAGGGTATAATGCAAAGTGAAATAAGTCAGAGGGAGAAGGCAAATACCGTATGATTTCCTTCATTAAGTAGTAGATAATAACAACAATAAACAAACACATAGAGACAGAGATTGGATTGGTGGTTACCAGAGGGGAAGGGAGGGAGGGAGAAGGGTGAAAGGGATAATTCGGTACATGTGTGTGGTGATGGGTTGTAATTAGTATTTTGGTGGTGAACATCATGTAATCTATGCAGAAATAGAAGTATAATGATGTACACCTGAAATTTTTACAATGTTATAAACCAATGTTACTGCAATAAACAAAAAATTAAGAAAATTAAAAAAATAAAAATTGATCCTCTAGTCCTCATATTTCCTATAACCGGAAGTATACAGGTTAAATATTTCTGGGAAGAAAACTTAGTAGATGACATCATGTACCTCATGCTGCATTACACTTGGAGGTACATAATGTTCCTTTGTCTCACTATTAGTGATGGTAAACTCAATTACTTGGTTGAAGTAGAGACTAACAGATACCTCCAAAGTAGAGATACATTTGTTCTTTCACATTTACCAAATAATCCACAGAGTCATACCTGGTGCCATGGTAATATCCTTCTACCCAACAGTGTTAGTACCCATTTACAATCCTTGTCTGAATCAATTATTACATTGGAGGTTGCCAAATGGTGATTTTATAATTTTACCACTCCCTTTTTATTTATTTACTGGCATTCTATAAGTAAGGGTTTTCCTTCATTAACTGGAGATGAACTGCATGTCTTCCTAAAAAGGCAAGGCAAATGCTTAATTCTTTCCCTTTAATTACCACTTCAGAATAGAGTTAGACATAATAGCCAACCGCAATGATAGTAAATTAGTTTTTCTTCTTTCCCTTTCTAAGTACCACTATGAACCCAAATTTTACTTATTCAATACTTTGCAATCAATCATAATCATATTTTAAGCATATTTTTATATCCTTAATGTCATAAATTTTTATTGACAATAAATCAAATTACTCAAGGACAGTGTTTAAAGATTATCATTAAACTGACAAACAGTGTAAAAAAAAGTGATCATATAGAAAATAAACAAAATTTTTATTTTCCTACCATTATCTTCACTACATGTTAAGATGTACACCCAGCTGCTGGGATCATTATGCTATGTTTTTAACATCTCTGCTAAACTTTAAAAAAAAATCTTTTTTTAAAAAAAAGTCTTACGGTCAATCAAACGCTAGAAATCAAACCAACTTACCTGTTGAACAGGACTGTCAACTGTAAAGGCTTTATAAACAGCCAATGCCTGGCTTTTACTTCCTTTGCTCCAGATCACCATATTTCCAGCCACATAGAGTTCCTCATCATAATCCACTTCTTCTCCAATTTCGCTTACACCTTTCCTTAACTGCCAGCTTTCCTTAAAAATCAGCACATGTAAGACATGTTCAAGCACTTTTTTTCTTTTTCAGTAGTATGGAGCAAGATTTGTTAATTAAATCAAAGTCATCCAGATACAAGTCTCTGACTCTCTCTGCCTGTGGAGTAAGACTCAATCCAAGCCCAACTCTTAGGTTTGGTGGTACTGATTAACAGAGGTGTGTGGGTGTCTGTATTATATATCTTTCAAGATTTCATGAAAGAGAATTGATACTCAAGAACTCTCTATATTAAATGTTTTATATTATACTAAATTATTCCACCAAAAATATAAGCAAACAAAAATTATACCTTACCTATAGATCCAAAAATGAAACCAACATGCTTGGGAGACTAAAAAGGCATATTAAGCATATGGGGGTTATAGAGAGAGGGCAGCGAGGGATACACGGGAATCACTGGGGGAGTTGATGCATAATGCAGATTGCCTTATTTCACAACTGCATATACATTCACCTTCCTCCCTTATCCCACCCACCAAAATGAATGGGAGAGAGAAAGGTTGACATTTCTAACTACATAAACTTTCCCCCCTGAGAATTTGGTATCCCAAAGGGATATGAAAACGGAATAAGACAGGAAAGATTGATTTTCTGACACAAACTTACATCTCATCCCCTTATTTAAGAACTACTACTCTACTTATGTAGCATTTTTTTCTCCTCTACAAACTAAGTTTTCTGTAGCAGGGACCCTTTCTAACTCTAACATCTAATCATCAAGTAACATGAAATCTGGTCCCCACGTACCAAGAGAAGAGAAAGAGGCTTAAAATGGACCATAATCACAGTACTGAACTTGACTCTCATTGTAAAACCATGAGTTATATGTCTAAATAAACAGCTATGACACTATAATACAATCAAGTCATTATTTTAGCCTTGTTTAAAATGACCAAATCTGAACCTCTACCCTAGAAACAGCATCACACTCATTTCTCAGTTGCATCTGGGTAGCCTTAAATTACAAGCAGATTACACCACTCTACATTTCAAAATATAATGGGAAACTGAATGAAACCTTCTGTTTCTCGTGGATTGTAACCTCCTGAAGGGATCCCACCAAACCAGCAGCACCATCAGAAGACCACAACTCAGAGGCTGGCTGCAGCTGGCGAAGCTGAAGGTTCAAAGCATTAGGGTGGTGCTTGCAGTGGTCTCGACCGAAAGGAACAAATTCCTGCAAATCCCCGGCTGCAATCATTGTTGCCCTTTCTTCATAGAAGTTCGACATGGGTTCCAAATATCAACATTATTTCTGTATGAATTCAAACACATTCTGGTCAGCTTCTAGAGTCAAAACCAGGATAAAAATATCACAAAAGTTTACGAAGAGTCATTAATTCTTAGCTGAGTGTCAAATAATCCTATTATATTGCAGGTGTATAAGTAATCAACATCAAAGGGCATTCCAGATCTGACTCTTTCAGGTAATTACAGTTATCACCACACTGTAGTTGCAGACTGACCAACAGACAGTTACCGCTGTCAGAAACCACTGGGCTGAGACAAGCACTTATGCCCCACAACACCTATCCTATGTTTCCTACCACTATACGCTAATTTTTCCACACTTCACACAGAAAGTATTTAGACAAGCTGTCCTTTATATAGTTGTACTTTTTTATAGTTGTACTTTATAGTCCCATGACTGCCGTGCTTCTCAACATTTAAGGTCATTTCTATACAGATGCTGGAACCTCATTTGAAAAGCACACCTAGAGGATCACTGGTATATTGGAATGAAACAAATAAAAAAAAAAACCCACATATTATTTCTAATTCCTCACAAGTTGAACTATTGCTTTCAGTTGACCAATCCACAAAACAGGTAATAAACTATCAAATGTCATCAGTAGTTTTCACACCCCCATTCACCTAAATACATGACTACAATCAATTCGAATTCTTTGTCCAAACCCAGGGAACCAAGGCATGAATAACTCTGGCCATGGAACAGTCATGCTTGTAGCAAATTTAAGCGTCCTAGTTTTTAATTAACATAATCTATTACAGTACAGTTCATTATACAAAGATGTGGATGGGCTGTGAGTGGAAACAAGTCCCTTTACCTCCAATACATTTCTACATATAGTAACTAACAGCTAGAACTAAAATTCTGACACTGTATAATCTTGTTTGTAAGGTGGATGCCAGTCCTGTCTCCAACACAACACCTACATTAAAAATGGGTTTTGCGTGATCACATTTAAACTGCAATCCTCAGACACAGAAATCAAAACAAACGTGATGTCAGCACTATAGACAACCTTTAGAAAGCATCTGAAACAGGGCTCACAATTAGAGTTTAATTAAGTTTGATTTAGATATCTCATCTGAGCTCTTTCTGGCATCAGTTTTCTTTGCTGCAACATCTCAAAGCCTCTGTAGTTTCTACACAGCTCCTCTAGAGTCACAAAGTTATTCTGCTATGAATTAAATGTTATTCCTGACATGACTGTATGTCACAATCATGACTTTTATTTTCCTCCTGCTAAAGCTCAGAACTGAGAACACTTGAACTTGGGACATAACTAAAATAGTGCCTTATAAAACTTACAAGAAAACAGCAAAATTCAGCTCGTCTTCCTATATTCTAGTCAACAGGTTAACCAACACTTAAGAACTTGCCACTTTATCCAACTTCAGTTGTGTAATTTTGAAATGTTATTCCATTAAAACTTTGAGAGAAAATTACAAAATTGTTAATCATACAATTATTTTCACAGTACAGTTTCTCTTTGCCCTGATAAAGGTTAACATTAAAAAATTTTACAGTATCCCAAACTTTTATGCTTTTACTTACTAGGGCAACATACACAGGTACATACGAAAGTACTATCTTAAGGTGACACGCTGTAAGTCGAGATACCAGCACGGCTTACTAGGAACAAAAACAACCCTGCCAAAGGTAACCGCAAAGCTACTTCAAGAGGAGACCCAAATGCACACAAAAGGCACCTTGAGTTGAGTCTTCGCAAAAAGGCAGAGCTTCGTCGGCCTCCTAGGGTTAAGCGAAACCAACAGGCTAAGGGCCTGGGTTTCAGAAAATCCTGTCAGAAGGACAAGGGGCCGATGCAGGAGCTCGGGCCCACGTGGGACTCCGCGCTTAGCTCAGGAAGGAAGTCGGCGAGGCGTGCAGCGGAGAGGGGCACCCCCGAAAGCCCAGCCCGCAGGCCCGGGCCCCCTCGGCTCCGGGTCAGCGGGCCCGAGGGTCAGGGGACGCGCGAGGAACCACCGGGCGCTGCGGGCCCGGGCCCGCACCTGTGTCACTCGGGACGCGTCAGGCGCGGCGAGCCCCGGCTGCTCCCCGGAGGCGCGAGGGCCAAGGGGGCCCGAGGGCAGCGGCAGGGTCGCTCACGGTGACTCCTCGGCCGCCGCAGCTTCTCATCCCCTCCTCCTCCCCTATTCCGGAGGAAGAAGGGGCAGCGGCTGCGGGCGCGACTGCTGACGAGAGGCAAGCGTGCAGGCGACCCACTCAGGCGAGACGTTCAAATGGACGCGTCCATCTTGGCTTTCCCGTCCTGCCTCGCGCCGGGGCGGGGCGGGACATCGCGGGAGGCTCGCGCCAGTCCCGCGGTCCTGACGCCTGCGCAGTTGCGGGAAGAATGCGCGGAGCGGAAGTTGCTGGGTACTTCCATCTTTGTTAGCGTGGCGCCGAGCCCCGAAGCGGGGAAGTCTCTGTTCCAGTCTGTCCTGTGATTGGACCCCCGTAGCAGAGTGGCTCCAGGTCATGTCGCTACGAGCTCGAACTGCTTCCCAACTCTGAATTAGGGGATATCCTGGCTGTTTTCGCTCCTGTCTCCCGACCCGACGAGGGGACTGCTGATTATCTCTTTATGCCAGTGCATTTTAACCCTTTGGGGTCCAGGCCCCTTGAAAAGTTGATGAAGCGTATGGAGGCCTCGCGAACACGTTGTGTGCAATTTCTGAGCGTCGCAGACCCAGGTTAAGAATCCCAGCTTTATCCTTCCTTCCGCGTCTGTGGAGTCAGCTGTACAATTAGCGCACTTGGGAAAGGAGCAAACTCTCTTGAGCTCTAATCTCCCATTGCGTGGTGTCTCTAGGTTGAAATTATTGACAGGCGCCCTGTTGCCTAAGAAAAGTTCAAATTCTTTATCCAGAAATGTAAAGTTGGCAGAAACCGTATGTCGGCACTAAAATTGTCCACTGGGCTTCCCGAAAACACCTTGCAGTGTGTGGCCTTGGTATCTCAGTTCATTCTCATCCCTTGATTTGGAATGTCCACGTTCAGGGTTTAGCTCAGATACCTCCTTAGAAGGCTTCACTCCAACAGGAGCCTACTGAGGATTGAATGTGTGTGTCCCCCCAAAAATTCATAGTTGAAACTATGCCCTATGTGATGGTGTTAGGAGGTGGGACCTTCAGAAGGTGCTTAGATCATGAGGGTGGAGCCCTCATGAATGGGATTAGTGCCCTTATAAGGAGACCTACAGAGCTCCCTGGCCCCTTCTACCAAGTGAGGACACAGCAAAAAGACAGCTGTCCGTGAATTAGAAAGTGGGCTCTCACCAGACACCGAATCTGCCAGCACCATAATCTTGGACTTCCCAGCCTCCAGAACTATGAGAAATAAATATTTCTTGTTTATAAGCCACACAGTTGATGGTATTTTTGTTATAGAAGCCCAAGAGAACTAAGACAGAGCCTCTCTTAGAACTCTGAGAAGACCTGTTCACTGTAGTCATTTACCTGAAACCAAAATATCCCCAGACTTCCCTGGCCTGAGGATACAAGGAGCAAATTTTAATGAAGGCAAACTGATCAATAAGAACAAGGCAGGAAGGAACCAGACAAGTAAATTCCCTTTTCTTCTCTCTCTGGTGGACTATTCTAAGGCAAAGTTTCTCCGCACAGCCTGTCAGGAGACGTCCTGTATGGCTGAGTGGACACACCTGCCAAGCGGACTGCTGCATTGTTGGCAGCCTGTTGTGAAGCAGCGCCAGTGTGGCACTTCTCATCCTTCCATGCTTCATTTCCCCTTTCCTTCATTCTCTCTATCTTGGGCTAAAGCATCAGCGCTCATCAAACTTCCCTCGGGCTCTGTTTTCTAGGACAACGCAATCCACAAAGCATGTCTTACGCCGTCAACTGTGCAATCCGTGAAGCAGAATCACTGAAAGGGTCACCCAGCTCTTCCTCCTGCCTGTTCCCTTACTTTCCCTAAATTCTCTCAAGATGCCTTTCTGTGGCCTCAGCCTTGATATCCTCTGTGAGGACAGCAAGGTCCGTCCTGATAGTTCCCCTCCTACTCCCGAAGACCTTGGGCCCTCAGGTGCCAGAGCAGTGCTGTGTTCCCTGCAGCACTCCAGTGTCATTAACGACACTTGGACTCATGCTTTGACAGTCTCTTAAGAAAGCAAATCCTGCTTCTGCCACTGACCTCTCTGCTCATGGGGTCCAAACCACAAATCCAGGAGTTTCAGAGAAGAGTTATTTCCCGTTGTCTCTATCGTCCTCCCATTCTCTTCTGTTGGCATTTGAGGCATCCACTTGGCTCAGAACACGTAAGCCCTGGTATAGACTCCTGCAGGCTGCCAACTCATTGCATTTCCGCTGCCCTCCAAGCAAGCGTGAATTCCCTTGTGGGCGCCTGAGATTGCATCTTGGATACAGATACACATATATCCAATATTATACACTAGACCTCTTTTGCTGATGTACTCACCCCAGTAGTTAGCAAAATTCTCTCTATATGATTGGTATGCAAAAAATTGAATACAGGGGCAGGCCCAGTGGTGCAGGCGGTTAAGTGCGCGCGCTGCGCTGCAGCGGCCCAGGGTTCACTGGTTCGGATCCCGGGCGTGCACCGACGCACCGCTTGTTAAGCCATGCTGTGGCCGCGTCCCATGTAAAGGGGAGGAAGATGGGCACGGATGTTAGCCCAGGGCCAGTCTTCCTCAGCAAAAAAAAGAGGAGGGTTGGCAGATGTTAGCTCAGGGAGGATCTTCCTCATGAAAGAAAAAAAAATTGAATACAATCCCTATTTCTCACTTTTAATCTGTAATAAAATATACGTCTCTGCATTAGTAGCTATCGCTGCATAATAATATTACCACAAACTTGGTGATTTAAAATAACCTATTTATTATTGTCACAATTTCTGTGGGTCAGGAGTCCAGGCCCAGATAGGTCTTGTGCTTAAGAGTCTCACAAGGCTGCAGTCAAGGTGTTGCCTGGGACTGTGGTTTCATCCAAGGCTTACCAGAGAAAATTCTGCTTCCAGGCTCGCTTGGAATTCAGTTTCTTGTGGTTAAAGGACTAAGGGCTTTGGTATGTTGCTGGCTGTCAGCCAGAGGCTGCCCTCAGCAACCAGAGGCCACCCACAGTTCCTTGCCGCACAGG
The DNA here is from genome assembly GCF_020826845.1 of Diceros bicornis minor. NCBI lineage: Eukaryota > Metazoa > Chordata > Mammalia > Perissodactyla > Rhinocerotidae > Diceros > Diceros bicornis. The sequence continues at coordinate 18,756,034 of NC_080779.1, forward strand.
GTTCCCCAACATCATCAAAGTATGCAAGCCAAGAGGGCAATAGAGTCTGCCAGCAAGAAGTCAGTCGCGATCGTAGACAATCTGATCACAAGAGTAACAGCCGATCACCTTTGAGGGTCAGGAGCAAGTCACGCTCAGGGAGGGGATTACACAAAGACGCAGGGATCACTGGGGGCCATCTCAGAAGCAGCCCACTACGGTCTCCAATATCTGTCTGATAGTATATAAGGCCCTAAACTACCCATTTTAGCCAGGAGGGTGAAATGGCTGCCAGACTCCTCTCCTCTGAGCCCTCGCAGCTGCCTGCCCTCAGCCCTTCCCCTCTGGGTCTGCAGAGGGCCCTACAGCTGCCTCTCCACCAGGCCTGCAAAGGACCCGGCGGCTGACCCCATCTCACCCTCCAGTTCTCAACAATCTCATAGTCTCAGAAACTACCCAACAGATTTTTGTTAAAGCAAAGTTTGGTGTTTTTTAACTACTACTGCAGAGGAGAGACAGGGAAGACAAGCTGCTTCGCAAACCCCTGAAACCACACTTGATTTTTATAGGGTTGGAAAAACAGCACCCAAAAGTCAGGGGACAAAGGAAAAAAAGGACAAAGGAAAAAAAAAAAATGAGGTTCATTACCAGTTCATTTACATGGTAAGTGGTGAACAACAGGTACAATTAATGAACTGTCACATAACCATGTTTTCTGAATTTATTCAACTTCCAATACCTGGTTCACAAACTTGAAGTCAATTCAGGCATGGGGTTAGGATTTATACTTGAAGTAGGGTGACCAACCATCCCAGTTTTCCCAGGATCGAGGGTTCCCAGGACATGGGACTTTCAGTTTTAAAACCAGACATCCTAGACAAACAGAGACTACTAGTCACCCTAATTTGAAATGATAAAAGGTAGTCTTATACACATCTGAGCAAACTCTTACTTCTGGGACCTTGGGTATTGGGATATTTAAGAGAAATGAACGCCACAGCATATAAAACACATCTTCTCCATTTCAAACTTCTGGCTAGCCTGGCTGGCCCAACTTTATATCTCACAAGGTGTTTGTAAAAATAGTTTTGAGACCAGGGGCAATTTGTAGCATTGCGCTGAACAAACAGGAAGTCTAAAAATCTGGAAAATTAGGGGTTCTATTCATTTAATCAAAGCTTGTCCCATCTTAAAGGGGAAGTTTGTATTTCTGATTTGAAATTTTTCCTTCTCAAAGAGAGGGTTTACAATATTTTGATTCCACAATTTAAATGCTACCTTTTCAAATCTCAATAACTCACTTCCCCTAAGAAAAACGCAATAATTTGAGAGAGTTGTAATTATAGATTAAATTGAGAGTAGGTGGTATAGGGAAACTAAGTAATAAAAGATTGGATTCAATCATCCGTTTTACAGAGGCAAGTCTGATATAATCAAAGAGTAATTGACTAGTACCCTTTGTATCAAGTTCTTGCTTCCCAATCTGATTTTAACCAGCAATATTTTACTATTTTAAGCCTCTGGGTCTCGTTGCTATTGCTATAATTGCTAAATTAGTAGAAGCAAGAGTTGAAATGGTGCCTGTGAGGGACTTTTCATAGTACAGTGAATATGTTATTGTATGTTACTGAATGGGGACATTAGCTACAAATGGCACCAAGCAGTCATTCTGTGGAGGGGATGAAAGCCCTGGTAACGTACGAACAACCACCAAAGAAATACTTTCTCAAATCCTTCCATGATAAAGGTATTCTTAGCCATTGTTGGTGCCTAACTAATCCCAGGTGTAGAGGCTTTCCCATGTAACGGTGGGTAGTTGAGGTTGGTAGAGGACTGACACCAATGCGGAGAGAGAAGAATTATAAGGCTTGAATTCTCACTTGCCTAGTTAATAGGTTCAGAGTTAACCTTGTATAGTATTTACATTTCCATGTCTTTTAAAAAAATGTTTCCCAATTTCCACAGGTAAATATGTGCTTTACATCATTCTCTATAGCTTTTCAAGAACTCTGAGGGGTCTGAGATTTTGCCGTCTGCCTGCCACAATGCCATGAATGCTGGTAGAAGCCAGCAAACTGCTGGGTCGGAGATGAAGGATAGTCTATTACAGCAGTAGCAGCAGAGTATCAGCATTTTTATGCCAGTTCCCTGAGCCCTAATTCCCACAGGTGATGTGAAGGCCAGATCATATCTGCATACACGCTGGGTTGCATCACAGGAAAGGAACCGTGAGCTTAGGAAACCCAAATCTTTGATAATGGGCACTAAGAATGTCTGCCCTCTGCTCTAAGGGAAACAAGATCTCTGTCTTCTAAGGCTGTAAGCAAACCTGCCCTTTGCTCCAGAGGCAGACACTATCTCTGTCTTCCAAGGTTGTCTCCTACACAAACAAAAGAACAATGGCAGACAGTGCCCCCTTCCAAGACAAGCAGAAACATGAGAGCCCCAAGGAGAACTGTCTCCCAATGTGGCAAAGTATAACTATCATTTTAATGAAATTTTATTATTAACTAGTGTCTCTCTCCAATATCAAAGTTTCTTCTATACAAGTAAATCGAAAGACATAGAACCTAATTTCATAAAGGTTGTGTATTAATAATTTATTGCTGTGTAACAATATTACCACAGACCTAGTGACAATACACATTTATTATCCCACAGTTTCTACAGTCTAAAATCCGAGCATGGCTTACGTGGCTCCTCTGATTAGAGTCTCACAAGACTGCAATCAAGATTTTGTCTGAGATTGTGGTCTCATCTGAGATTCCTCTAAGAAAGGATATGTTTCCATTCTCACTCAGGTTGTTGGCAGAATTCAGTTTCTTGCAGTTGTAGGACTGAGGGATTTGTTTTTTGCTGACTGGGAGTTGGAGGTCACCCTCAGCTCCAGGAGGCCACCTGCAGTTCCTTGCCACATGGGGTTCCCCAACATGGCCACTTGCTTCCTCAAAGCCATCAAGGGAGAGAGCAAGCAACTCCAGCAAAATGAGTGCTACCATCTATGTAACGAAATCACATAGTCATATATATTCCATCGTGTTTGACATAGTCTATTGGTTAGTGTCTTCAGATGTGTTTATGGAAGGGGCTGGCTGTTGGCTACTTTGGATAATTTATCCAATAGAGTGAGGAAAAGTCTTTCTGAGGAGGGGACATTTTAGCTGAGACCTCAAATGATGAGGAGCCAGCTATGAGAAGATGGAGGTTGGGGGCAAGGAGCATTCTGGAAGAAGGAACCAAAAGCGGGAAATGAAGCTATACCCACAGACAGAAAATATTATCATACCATTATAACATTGTATTTTGTTTGTTTCTGTGTCTGTTTTCTCTATCATCCATTGAACTGTACAAATTGTCTCAGAATCTTCAACACCTGTTACATAGTAGACAGTAAATCCATTTAATAAATGGATGGATTTATTCATTTAGGAATCCTTTTATTAAGCTTGCATGTACCAGGTACATCAGAGATACAAAAGGACCATGTGAAGGCCTATGCCCTCAGTGAACTCACAGCTGTGGAGACCAGAGTTGCAAACAACTACTAACACAAGGTGGTCAATGCTATTGGTGCTACTATAGCATTGGAAGAAAGAACGAAGCCTCCCTCTACGGGGGATTTGGGGAAACTAAATAAAAGTGGTAAAGTTAGCACTGACCCTTTAAAGATACCTAAGTTAGTTGGGGGACATAAATAGGAAAAGGCATTTTAGGCATAGGAATCAGCTTGAGCAAAGGCTTGGAGATGACAAAATATATGGCTGGTTTGCAAAAACCCCAAGAAGTTTAGGAGTAGAGAAAATAAAACCAGGAGGATGTGTGGAAAGAGGAATAGCAGGCCAGGAGGCTTATTCAAGAAGTGTCCATGGATCACCGTCAAAAGGACAAAGAAGCCAGCTCTAAGGTGTGCCACAGCCTAATGGGATAATTTGAACATCATAAAGAGTAATGATCACAATAGATTAAAACACATCAGCTATGTAAAAATGTGTGCATTCTTAGTGATACTAAACAAACAAACAAAACCTTATTGGTTAACATTGGAGGTTGCTATGCATCAATTTTATTTCTCTGAAATTTAATAATTGAAGGGAAAGAATCCAGCATTTATCCAGTCCTTCCTCTGTGATCTCTGTATTTCAGAATAACCGATGAGTTGGTGAAAGAAAGTTCTTCTTATAGAGAAATCCCAGATAATAAACAGAAATATTGAAAGTATTAGAAATTCACTGTCCTAGGATAAAAGACTTATGAGACATACCAAAATGCAATATGAGGACTTTTTTGAATCTTTTGATCTGAACAAACCAACTATTAAATAACATCTTGGACTCAACCAGGGGAATTTGAATATGTACTGCGTATCAAATGACATGAAAGAATTATTAATCTGTTATAAATTGTTAATTTTGTTACATGTGATAATGGTGATTAAGTTGAAAAATCGGTATCAGTTTGAGATGCAGATTAATTTAACGTAAAATGATATGTCTGGGATTCGTTTTAAAGTACTCAAGCCAAAAAAGGAGGAGGGAAGAGATAGATGAAACTAGATTGGGAAAACTTTGATACTTGTTGATGGGTACATGAGGGTTCATTACTAAAAGTGGAATCACTTTTGCCTATGTTTAAAATTTTCCATAATAAATAGTTTTGAAAAGCAAAAAAAGAAAGAAAGAAATTAGTAAATAAATAAATGCTACCTTTTCAGAGAAGACTTCCCTGACCGCTCTGTCTAGACTTGGTACCCAAAGTCCCCCTCTATGACCCAGTTTACTCACCTTAAAAGCTTTCCACAAACTGTAGCTGTTCTTTTTACACATTTGTATACTTGCTTCTTAACTCCTTCTTTAGATTATGAGCTCCATCTTATTCATGATGGTGGCACAGCACCTACCCCTCAGCCTGGAACATAGAGGATGAGCAACACATATTTTTTAAAGGAGTGAATGAATGAATGAAAGCATGGATGAATAACAAAAGCAGATTTGGGTGAAGGTGGGAGTTATGAGCACTCTCGGGCACCATCAATGAGATTGTAAATGGGTATACTTCTCCGGAAGACAGAAAGGGAGGCAAAGATGCATAGTCTAGGCTTCTTATACCATGGGAGGAAATGGAAACAACCTAGGTATTCAACTATAGGGGACTTCTAGGTAAAAATGACAGATTAAACAGAGCGCCCCTTCCCAAAATGCCACTTAAGCAACAATAAAGGATTTTTTAAGTAATAAACTTAGGGGAATGGGGTGCATGGTAAAGGAGAGGATAGCTCCAATATTTTGGAAGCTGTTAAGCACCAGAGTGACAAATTACTTAAGTCATTTAAGAAAACTGAATATTAAGCAACAATGGGGGAAAGGTAAGAATTAAGCCAGATTATACCATAAAACCACAGAAGTCTCAGGAATTGGTGGCATCAGGTACTTCTAGATGTGAGTGCGAATACAGAGGCAACAGAGTGCTAAGATGAGAGAGTTGGTTGAGAGTCCATTTAAAAATGAGTCAGATCTCCCCTACTCCTACCCAACACGGTTAAATAACTGTGCCTCCCCCATTAGGACAAAAGCCTGGAGAGGATGAACAGAGAGTCTCTGGTTGGGGAATACTAAGCACAGTGAAAGGGGGTGATACCATGGTGAAAATAAGGAAAATGGCCTATTGGATTTTGGCATGCACACATCCAAACCAACCTCCACTCTAGTCCCCTCCTATAATCACCCAGAATCCAGCAGCTGGTCCCTACCCTTCAGTCAGGAGGGTGGGAGTCTTCTCTGCAGAATCTGACTATGCCAAGGGGAAAAGTCTAAAGGCATTGATATCAGGAGTTCCCAAACCAGAAACTCTTACTGTCAAGAAATCTATCCATACAGTCAGAGTTTCCAATCAGCCTTGTAGTCCTCTACTCTTAAATATTATCAGAGTGGTGGTTTTAAAAATGGCTGCACTATTATGTCCTAATTAATGCAGTAATTAGGCTGCACTATGATGTCCTAACTAGCTGCACTAATTCATGTCCCCTTCAATCTGAGCTGGCTTTAGTAACTCACCTTTAACCAATAGAATGCAGTGGAAGTAATGCTGCCTGATTTCTGAGGCTAGATCAAAAGAGGCTATGCAGCTCCCATTTTGTTTACTCTTGTAAGCCACCATGTGAGAGTCTAACAACTCTGAGACCCCCATGCTGTGAAAAAACCCATGCCACATGGAGAGGTCACATGGAGGCACTCTGGTAGACAGTCCTAGCTGAGCCCAGCCTTTGAGTCATCCCAGCCTTGGCACGCACTGCGTTAAGGAGCCTCCAGGTGAATCTGAGCCCCTAGCTGTCCAAATCTTTCCAAGTGAGGTTCCAGACATTGTGGAGCAGAGATGAGCCATTCCTGCTATATCCTGGAAGATTCCTGACCCACATATTTTACGAGCATAACAACATGTTTGTTGCTTTATACTACTAAGTTTGGGGTCACTTGTTATGCAGCAATAGATAACTAGAACAAACAGACAATCAAGAATTAACAGACATCTAAGGAAAGCCTCTGGACTAGGTTGAATAGTCTCCCCCATCCCACCCCTGCAAATTCATGTCCACCTGGAACCTCAGAATATGACCTTATTTAGAAATAGGTTTTCTGCGGATATAATCAAGTTAAAGTGAGTTTATACCAGATTACAGTTGGCCCTAACCCAATGACTAGGATACTTATAAGAAGATTAAAATTTGGACACAGAGACATAGACACACACATATAAGGAATGTGGCCATGTGAAGATGGAGGCAGAAATTGGAGTCATGCTGCCACAAGCCTAGAAACACCAAGGATTACTGGCAACCACCAGAAGCCGGGAGAGAAGCATGGGATGGTTTCTCCTTCAGAACCTCCAGAAGGAGCCAACCCTGAAAACTCTTTGATTTTGGACTTCTGGCCTCCGAAACTATGAAAGAATAAATTTCTGTTGTTTTAAGCCACCCAGTTTGTGGTAATTTGTTACAGTAGCCCTAGGAAACTAATAAAGAAAAAGCAACTTGGAATAAAGGGAGACTATGCATAGAGAACACAACTTCAAAAAAAATTAAGATCTTCAAACAGATAAGAGAAGTTAAGAAATGATATTACAACATGAATTTGGTTTTTTGTTTTTGTTTTTTTTTTAATTGCCTTTCTATAATTTTTATTTATTTATTTTTTCCCCAAAGCCCCAGTAGATAGTTGTATGTCACAGCTGCACATTCTTCTAGTTGCTGTATGTGGGACGTGGCCTCAGCATGGCCGGAGAAGTGGCGCGTCAGTGCACACCCGGGATCCGAACCCGGGCCGCCAGCAGCAGAGTGCGCACACCTAACTGCCAAGCCACGGGGCCGGCCCCTACAACATGAATTTGGATAGCATACCATAAAAAGGAATAATCAGAACAAAAAAGAATTCTAAGAAATTAAAAATATAACCATAGGAAGAAAAAATTTACTAGAAGACCTGTAATATACAATGAAGACAATCTCCTAGAAAGCAGAACAAAAAGATAAGAAAATGGAAAACAGGTAAGAAAATAAAGGAAATTAGAAAGCTGGTCCAAGAAATCAAAATCCAAATGAGAGTTTCAAAAAGAGAGAACAGGGATAAGAGAGGGCACAAAATCAATGAAACCAAGAAAATTTCCAGAACTAAAAGATATGATTTACTTATTGAAAGAACTATCAAGTGCCCATTACAGTGAATAAGAAAAGATGTAAATGAAAGCTTATCAATGAAATTTCAGAACAATAGGGATAAAGAAAAGATACATTTTTGAAGAGATAAAATAGATCTTATACAAAGTGTTATGAGTCAGAATGGCTTCAGATTTATGGTAGATTGATTGCATTAAGGGCCCTAATTAATGGCCTCCCTGTATCCATAAACTTTGACCTGTAACTTTATAGTCCCTTCCTACTCTATGGCCTTGGCCATGTGACTTACACTGGCCAAAGGTACAGGAGTAAACTTGACACAGAGGGTGGTAAAAGTACTTACATATTTCTTCGTCCTCTCTTGCACCTCTGAGTCTCCATGTGCACATGCACAGGCTAGTGGATTAGAGAGATATGAAAGACATGGGGGAAAGAACAAAGGCCATCTTAGATCAGCCAATAGTTGATCACCAGACAGGTGAGAAAGCCCAACCATGATCAGCAGAATTATCCATGCATGGATAAACTCAGCCAAGATACACACACAAAACAAAACAAAACAAAAAATCCAAACAACCCATAGATTTGTGAGCAATAATAAATGATTTTTTTTATGCCACTGAGTTGTTGGATGGTTTTTTACACAACAATGGTTAACAATTACAAAACGCCTCAACATCAGTATTACAAGCTAGAAAGCAATGGATGCCTACAAAATTCTAAAGGAAGGTTATATTCAACCTAAAAGTCTGAACCTAGAAAAGCTATCAATCAAATATGAGAATAAAATAAAGACGTATTCCAAAATGCAAGGTCTCAAAATTTTACTCCTGGAAACAAAGGATTTCAACAATACTATAGACCAAATGGACCTAACAAACATATACAGAACATTCTGTCTGACAACAGCAGAATACACATTATTCTCAAGCACACACGGAACATTTTCTAGGATAGATCATATATTAGGGCAAAAACCAAGTCTTAGCAAATTCAAGAAGATTGAAATTACACCAAGTGTCTTCTCTAACCACAATGGTATGAAATTAGAATTCAATAGCAGGAGGAAAATTGGAAAACTCTTGAATAAGTGGAAATTAATCAACACTCACCTAAACAACCAATGGACTAAAGAAGAAATTAAAGGGGAGGTAAAAAAGTATCTTGAGAAAATGACAATAAAAACAACATACCAAACTTTATGGGATGAAGCAAAAGCAGTTCTAAGAGGGAAGTTTATAGCTATAAATGCATACATCAAGAAAACAGACAGATCTCAAATATAAACAACCTAACTTTATACCTCAAGGAACTAGAAAAAGAAGAACAACCTGAGCTCAAAGTTAGCATAAGGAAGGAAGTAATAAAGATTAGAGCGGAAATAAATGAACTAGAGAACAGGAAAACAACAGAAAAGATTAACAAAACTAAGAGGTGGTTCTTTGAAAAGATAAACAAAATTAACAAACATTTAGCTAGACTCACCAAGAAAAAAAGAGAGAGGAGCCAAATCACCAAAATTATAAATGAAAGATGAGACATTACAACTGGTGCCAAAGAAATGCAAAGGATCCCAAGACACTACTATGAACAACTATATGCCAACAAACTGGACAACCTAAAAGAAATGAATACATTCCTAGAAACATGCAACCTACCAAGACAGAATCATGTAGAAATAGAAAATCTGAACAGACCAACTAATAGTAAGGAGATTGAATCAGTAATCAAAAACTTCCCAACACAGAAAAAAGTCCAGGACCAGATGGCTTCACTGGTAAGTTCTACCAAATGTTTAAAGAATTAATACCAAGCCCAAAAATTGAAGAGGAGGGAACACTCTCAACTCATTTTACAAGGCCAGCATTACCCTGATACCAAAGCCAGACAAGGACACTACGAGAAAAGAAAATTACAGGCCAATATCCCTGATGAACATAGATGTAAAAATCCTCAACAAAATATTAGCAAACCAAATTCAACAGTACATTAGAAGGATCATACATCATGATCAAGTGAGATTTACTCCTAGGATGCAAGGATGTTTCGATAAATGCAAATCAGTAAATGTGATACACCACATGAACAAAATGAAGCATAAAAATCATATGATCATCTCAATAGATGCAGAAAGAGCATTTCACAAAATTCAACATCTTTTCATGATAAAAACTCTTAACAAATCAGATACAGAGGCAGTGTACCTCAATATAATAAAAGCCAGATATGACAAATCCACAGCTAACATCATACTCAACAGTGACCTTTAAGATGAGGAACAAGACAAGAGTGCCTTCTCTTACCACTTCTATTCAACACAGTACTGGAAGTCCTAGCCAGAGCAATTAGGCAAGAAAAGAAATAAAAGGCATCCAAATCAGAAAGGAAGAAGTCAAACTGTCTCTGTTTGCAGATGACATAATATTATATGTAGAAAACCCTAGAGATGCCAACAAAACACTGTTAGAACTAATAAATGAATTCAGTAAAAACACAGGATACAAAATCAATATACAAAAATCAGCTGCTTTTCTGTACAGTTGATAGTGAACTATCAGAAAGAGAAATTAAGAAAACAATCCCATTTACAATAGCATCAAAAAGAATGAAATACTTAGGAATAAGTTTAACCAATGAGGTGAAAGATTTGTACACTAAAAACTATAAAACGTTGATGAAAGAAATTGAAGAAGTCACAAATAAATGGAGAGATATTCTGTGTTCATGGATTAGAAGAATTAATATTGTTAAAATGTCCATATCACCCAAAGTAATCTACAGATTCAATGCAATCCCTACCAAAATTCCAATGAAATTTATCACAGAAATAGAAAAAACTATCCTAAAATTCATGTGGAACCACAAAAGACCCAGAATAGTCAAAGCAATCTTGAGAAAGAAGAACAAAGCTGGAAACATCATACTTCCTGCTTTCAAACTGTATTCCCAAGCTACAGTAATCAAAATAGAATGGTATTGGCGTAAAAACAGACACATAGATCAATGGAACAGAATAGAGAGCCCAGAAATAAACCTATGCATATACAGTCAATTAATTTTCAACAAAGGAGCCAAGAATACACAATGGGGAAAGATAGTCTCTTCAGTAAATGATGCTGGGAAAACTGGATATCCACATGCAAAAGAATGAAACTGGACCCTTAACTTACACTATACACGAAACTCAACCTAAAATGGGTTAAAGACTTGAATGTAAGACCTGAAACCATAAAAATCCTAGAAGAAAATGTAGAGGGTAAAGCTTCTTGACATTGGTCTTGGCAAAGATATTTTAGATTTGACACCAAAAGCAAAAACAAACAAGTGAGACTACATCAAACTAAAAAGCTTCTGCACAGCAAAGGAAACCATAAACCAAATGAAAAGGCAACCTATGAAATGAGAGAAAATATTTGCAAACCACATGTCTGATAAGGGATTAATATCCAAAACATACAAGGAACTCATACAACTCAATAGCAAAAAAACAAATAACCCAATTTAAAAATTTGGGTAAAGGATCTGAATAGACATTTTTCCCAAAAAGACATAGAAATGGTTAACAGGTCCATGAAAAGATTCTCAACATCACTAATCACCAGGAAAATGCAAATCAAACTCATAATGAGATATCACCTCACACCTGTTAGGATGTCTATTATTAAAAAGATAAGAGTTAACAAATGTTGGCAAGGATGTAGAGAATCGGGAACCCATGTACACTGTTGGTGGGAATGTAAACTGGTATAGCCACTGTGGAAGACAGTATGGACGTTCCTCAAGAAATTGAAAATAAAACTACCATTATGATCCAGCAATCCCACTTCTGTGTATGTATCCAAAGGAAATGAAATCATCACCTCAGATATCTGTACTCCCATGGTCGTTGCAGCATTTTCACAACAGCCAAGGTATGGAAACAACCTAAGGGACCATTGACAGATGAGTGGATAAAGAAAAATATATATACAATGGAATATTATTCATCTTTTAAAAAATAAGGATATCCTGCTATTTGCAACAACATAGATGAACCCGGACGGTATTACGCAAAGTTAAGGTAAACTGAGGAAGACAAAACTGCGTTGTATCACTTATGTGTGAAATCTAAAACAAAAAAAAAAGTTGAACCCATAGAAACAGAGTAGAATGACCATTGCCAGGGACAGCGGTGGGGTGGGGAAAACAGGGAGAGTTTGGCAAAAGGGTACAAACTTTCAGTTATAATATAAATAAGAGCTGAGGATCTAAAGTATAACTTGGTGACTATAGTTGATAATACTGCATTGAATAATTGAAATTTGCCAAAGGTGTAGAACTTAAGTGTTCTCACCTCCAAAAAAAAAAAGAAATCTTTGAGATGATGGATGTGTTAATTAACTTTAACTTGATGGAGAGAATTCTTTCACAGTGTATACATATATAAAATTATCATATTGTATACTTTAAATATATTACAATTTTATTTGTCAATTATACGTCAATAAAGCGGGAAAAAAAGTGTGTTATAATAGAAATGATAGACACACAGATCCATGAAACAGATAGTTGAGAAACAGATATACTCAAATATACCCAATTGATAATTTAGAATAAACTTTGTTTTTTAAAACAGTTTAACAGAAAACTTGCAAAGGTAGTTCAGAGAGTTCCCATGTACTCCACACCCAGTTTCCTCTATTATTAATATTTCACATTAGTATGGTACATTTGTTAAAATTAATGAACCAATATCAATACATCATTATTAATTAAAATCCACACCTTATTCAGATTTCATTAGTTTTTACCTAATGTCCTTTTTCTGTTCCAGGATTCCATTCAGGACACATTACTTTTAGTGGTATTGTTTCCTTAGGTTCTTCTTCTTGTTTTTTTTTTAAAGATTTTATTTATTTATTTATTTTCCCCCCAAAGCCCCAGTAGATAGTTGTATGTCATAGCTGCACATCCTTCTAGTTGCTGCATGTGGGACGCAGCCCCAGCATGGCCGGAGAAGCTGTGCGTTGGTGCACGCCGGGGATCCGAACCTGGGCCACCAGCAGCGGAGCGCACGCACTTAACCGCTAAGCCACAGGGCCGGCCCCTTCTTCTTGTTTTTGATAACCTTGACAATTTTGAGAAACACTGATCAGGTATTTTGTAGAATATCCCTCAACTGGAATTTGTCTGATGTTTTTCTCATGATTAGACTGGGGATATGGATTTTGGGAAAGAAGACCACAGAGACAAAGTGCCATTTCCATCACATCTTATCAAGGGTACATACCAACCACATGACGTATCAATGTTGATGTTAGCTGTTGTCCCCTGGCTAAGGTATTGTTTGTGAGATTTCGCTACTTTAAAGTTACTTTTCCCACATTTTCATACCGTTCTCTTTGGAAACGGACGATATGTGCAGCCCTCACTTAAGGAGTGAGCCAACCGGTTTTTTTTTACCAAGTTGCAAAAGCAATTCAATGGAGGAAAGATGGTATTTTTGACAATTAGTGCTGGAAGAATTGGATATCCACATGCAAAAAAAAAAAAACTTGATCCGTATCTCATACTATTAACTTAAAATGGATCAAAGATCTAAATGTAAAACTATAAAACACTTAGAAGAAAATATAGGTGTAAATCCTTGTGACTTTGGATTAGGCAACAATTTCTTAGATATGGCACCTAAAGCTCTAGCAACCAAAGAAAAAATTGATAAATTGGACTTTATAAAAATTTTATGATTTTGTGCTTCGAAGGATACCATCAAGAAAGTGCAAAGATAATCCATAGCATGGGAGGAAATGTTTGCAAGTCATACATCTAATAAGAGTTTATTATCCAGAATATAGAAAGAACTCTTAGAACTCAATATAAAAAGACAACCTCTTTTAAAAATGAAAAAACGATTTGAATAGATATTTCTCCAAAGAAGATAAACAAATGGCCAAAAATCACATGAAAAGATAATCGATATCATTAGTCATTAGGGAAATGCAAAATCAAAACCACAATAAGACACCACGTCACACCCACTAGGATGGCTATAATCCAAAAGATGTAAAATAAAAAATGTTAATGAGGATGTGGAAATATTGGAACCCTCCTACATCACTGGTGGGAATGCAAAATGGTGCAGCCACTTGGTAAAACAGTTTGGCAGATTCTCAAAAAACTAAACCTAGAGTTACCATATAACGCAGCAATTCTACTCCTAAGTATACACCCAAGAGAATTGAAAACATATGTTCACACACTTTTACATGAATGTTTGTAGCAGCACTATTCCTAACAGCCAAGAAGTGGAAACAACCCAAATGTCCATCAACTGATGAATGAATAAACAAAATGTGGTATAGACACACCATGGAGCATTATTCAGCCATAAAAGGGAAAGGAGTACTGATACATGCTACAACATGGATGAACCATGAAAGCACTATGCCTAATGAAAGAAGCCAGTCACAAAAGGCCGCATATTGTATAATTCCATTTATATGAAATGACTGGAATAAGCAAATCCGTAGAGACAGAAAGTAGATTAGTGGTTGCCAGGGGTGGAGGTTGGGGTAGAAGGTGGGGGCGGGGGAATAGAAAGTTACTGCTAATGAGTATGGGGTTTCTTTTGGGGGTGATGAAAATGCTCTAAAATTAGATGGTGGTGTTGGTTGCACAAGTCTTTGAATATACTAAAACCTGATCAATTGTGTACTTTAAAAGGGAGAATTTTATGCTACATGAAATATATCTGAATAAAGCTGTTTTCTTTTTAAGTTCTTAGATAAGACACCAAAACCACAATCCAAAAGAGAAAAATAATAGTGAATTGCATTTTATAAATAGGAACAGTTTTTGCTCTGCTAAAGACACTGTTAAGAAAAAGAAAACAAAAGACAGGGCATAGAGTGGGAGAAAATATTGGAAATCACATTACTGACAAATGGCTTTTATCCAGAATATATAAAGAATTCTCAAAACTCAAAAAAAGAAAATAAACAACGTTGTTTCTTAATAAAGCTCTTATTATACTTAAGTGAGACCTTCGCCATGATCATGGTTACAAATTGATTTATCCGATTATAACCCCATAAAACGGAGGACAGATTCTTACTGAAACTGTGCAAAAAAATTTTATCGTTATAAAAGAAGAGAATTGGGTAAAGACACTTTGTATAATATTTAACCAATGTTACCATTATTCTGAGTGGTTTTGTAGACAAGACTAACTAATATGTCATTAATCATAACAAAATCATTATTATATCTTTTTATTTATTAGCTTATAATCTACATTACAATCTTTTATGGGATTGCTTATTCTGAATTCTGAGGGGTCATTTGGTACGAGATACTATTTAAAGGATGTTTCCCAGTTTGAACAAGTATAGCAGTAAAAATGATGGCTAGAGATAAAGAAAAAAAGCTTTTTAATATGGTCATTAAAAATAGAATATTATTAGGGCAGCCCGGTGGCATAGTGGTTAAATTTAAGCACTCCACTTGGGTAGCCCTGGGTTTATGGGTTCGGATCCTGGGCATTGCCCTACACACTGCTCGTCAAGCCATGCTGAGGCCGTGTCCCACATAGAAGAACTAGGAGGATGTACAACTATGACTACAACTATCTACTGGGACTTTGGGGAGAAAAGAAAAAGGAGGAAGACTGGCAACAGATGTTAGCCCAGGGCCAATCTTCCTCAAAAAAAAAAATTTTTTTTAATAAATAAATAAATAATAGAGAATTTAGTTCAGAAAAAAATAGAATATTATCCATAATTAAATCAAAAGTAGGTTTTGTATCTCCCGAGTTAAGCAGTAAATTACTTACTTACTCAGTATTTACTGAGTTAAATACTTTCATGCGTTTGTCTGCTTCCGGACTAAAGAGTCTGCAAGTTCCACCTCAGGCCTTAAGTACAGGTTGCCAGCGGTCTGTGTCGGCAATGTCAGTTTATTCTGGAAAGCCTGTTGTCTGTGGTATAGTCCTTGGCTGTGGCTCTTTTGATGTTTCTTCCAGGAGACCAATTACTCTCGGGCAAGCTAGGACCCTCAAGAGGAGTTAATAGCTGGATTAACTCCAGCTATCTTGTTATGTGTCCTTTGCTGTGGTACTTGTCCAGGCAGATTGTGGCTCAAGTTAGGGGCACAGCTTTACAGATTTAATAACACTTTATTGTTGCACATGGAGCTCTCTCTCACATCTCAAATTGACTCATGTGACTATTTTTGGGACCCCCTCCCTAATTTCTTCTAGGAGAAAGGAGAGAGAAAGCCATGTTCTCCAAACCCTAGATTTCTCAGCAGGACCACAAACTCAGAAGAAGCCACAAGCAATCATTCTCTGACCATCACACATTCCAGCTCCTTCATTCAGTTGTTATCCAAACCAAACCAAACTCTCTTAAAAGTGTCTACTTATTTGTTCTCCTCAATATATAAAGCCAGTTAAACATATTTCCTTCAATCTTTGTATACATTTTTCTTCCCTTACCAAAGGAATCAGAAAGATCTGTGTGTCTGCACTAGATTTTGCTAGAAGGCACACACGATAAGCTTTTATGATCTATCTATCCCTCCAAATTGAGAGACAGAGAGATATAGAAAGAGTTATAGACAAACAAGCCTTTGTAAAAGATTAATTATTATATCTTGCTTTTGTAAGGAAGGGAGAAGGCTTTTTTTTCCTCTCTTTAAATTCTCGCACATACAAAAAGAGCTACAAGCTTAGGTTTTACAACTTCAGCCGTGGGTCAAAAGGAAATACAGAACTCAAAAACTCACCAATCCAGCAAATACACACACACAATTTTTTTTTTTACAGAATTGCGCTCCTAGTGGCAAGCAAACAAGCCAAACAGCATAGAGAATGCCAGGAAATAACAGAGTACCCAGGACAAACAGACAACGAAAAATTATTATCAATCAGATTTTCTATTGCCTACCACTTGGCAGAAAACCAGATAGTCAGCCATTCCCAAGAAACTACAAGAACCACACCTGTAATGTCAGGATGTTGCTCAGCAAATGAATGTTTGCTCTTAGAGCCCAGAGCCAACATGCAACACTTCCGACTATCCCAATGTCACCATGGAGAAGCCTTGTTCAGGTGCTCTGGTCTGCAGCCCTAGTCTTCAAGTCACCCCAGCGCAAGTGCCAGCTATGTGAGGCAACAAGCCTTTAGATCAGGGGTTGGCCAACTTTTTTTGTAAAGGGCCAGATCCTATGGCTTTGTGGGCCATGTGATCTCGGTCACAACTATTTAACTCTGCTGATACAGCACTAAAGCAGCCATAGATAATACACACATGAATGGCTGCATTCCAATAACACTTACTTGCAAAAACAGGCAATAGGCCTGCAGGCTGTAGTTTGCTGACCTCTGTTTTAGATGATCCTAGTCCCTAGCCATTTGAGCCTAAGATCCCAGCAGAGATCAAAGAGCAAAGACAAACTATCTCCCCCGTGCCCTGTCCAAATCTCGGACCCACAGAATCCATGAATCTAATACAACTGCTGTTGTTTACCCCCACTATGTTTGGGTGGTATGTCACGTAGCAATAGATAACTAGAACAGCTTTATACAAGGAAGGCCTCATCAAGAAACTGAGATTTGAACAAAGACTTGAAGGAGGAGAGTTAACCAAAAGGGTGTGAGTCTGGGGCAAGAGCCTTCCAGGCAGAGGGAACAGCCGGTGCAAACCGCCGAGGTGGCAGAGTGCCTGGTGTCTAAGAGCAACAGCAAGGAGGCTGAGCGAGAGCTGCTCTCCTGAGATGCCCTTGCACATCGCAACCTTGCACATCACATAGGCATGTAGGCAAGGCTGGACTGCAGTCTTGCCCAAATCATACGGCGGACTGCCCTATGATTCCTCCAGGAGCAAGGGGAGGTAAGCCTGGTGAGCAGTTGGTGGGAGGCAGTTTCATATCTTTATCTTCAAGGCTCTTTTTCTTCCTTCCCCCTATCTTCAGTTGAGCACAAGACTTTCCATCTCCTTCTCTCCATGCCTCTCCCTTCCCCCAAAGACACAGCTGCAGGCTCCTGTGTAAATCTGTAAAACTGCTTGGCTGTAGTTTAGAGTTGGCTGCTCAGCAGTGACCCACTGCTCACGTCTGTTCACCGGCTCCTCTGGTTTGGTGTCATCCTGGGTCTAGGTCGATCTAGGGACTCAAGGATCTGACAACATGCTGATTTTGCTTTTGCTGTCAGTATAAGTAATAACCTGCCCAAATCCATTTGGGCTGCTTGTCTCTTTACAGCCAAATCTACCTGAAGGGGCCAGCCAGCCTGCAGGTCAGGAACTGCTTGACAAGAAACCAGCATAAATGCTAGTGGAGTAAGGAGATGAGGTCAGAGAGGAAAGGGGACCAGGTCACGTAGAACCTTGTAGGCCACAGGCAGGACTTGGGCTCTTATGCAGCGAGAAAGCAGGAACCACTGCAGAGTTTTGCGCGTTGTGAGCAGAGGAATGGCATGATCTGGCTCATGCTGTGAAAGGCTCACATTAAAATACATTGATTCTAAAAATGTTTCCTTTAAGGAGGCATGTAGATAAATGTAAGTGTTGCGATTATTAGTAAAAGCCGCTTAGATTTCTTCTGTGATTAACATTCTCCGCTGCTGCCCTCTGGGCCCCTCCGCACTCGATGGCTGCAGAGCTGTCTCTTTCCACTCCTGCTCCGCATTTTTTCGTGGAGGTTCATCTCTCTCCATGAGCTTCACCTCTCTCTGACTCGTCACGGGGCCACAGCAAAGACCTCTTCCCCGGGAACCGCTCCCCAGAAGGCAGCGAGCTGCCCGACGCCGGGCGGGGTCTCCCCCCTTTGGCCCAGCACCCAGGGGGCGCTGGGCACGGAGCGCTGCCACGGTGGCCCTAGCCTCTGGGAGCGTTGCTGCCTAGGCTTTCTGGGTCTGCTACTCCTGGATCGCGGAGTCGCCAGGGCCATCTAGCTCCCGGACCCTCCTCGCGGGTCTGGCGCCCTCCGCGTCTCTCCAACCTTTTCTCCGCTCTCTCCCCTCCCACCCACACGCGTTGGACGGCGGGCCCCTTTCTCCTCGCCACCTCCGGCCCTCCCTCCCCATTACTGGTCTCCAACTCCCTCCCTCCCGTTCAGCCCCCTCCCTTCCTCTCCCGCTCCCGCCCAGCCCAGGCTCGGCCGGCAGCCTGCCCCTCTCCGCCTCTCCTGTCCAGCCCGGCTCCTTCCTTCCCCTCGCGGCCCGCCTCTCCCGTCCTCCTTCCCGCCCCCTCCTGCTCCCCGCCCCAGCCGGCTCGGGTCCGCTGGGACTCGGCCGCCGGCCCGCCCCTGGTCTCCAGCCCCAGTCGGCCCCGGCTCGGCCCCCGGCCCGCCCCTTCCAGCCCTCGGCTCCGCCGCCGCGGCGCTTGGTGCCCGGGCCGCCGGCACTGGGCAGCTTCGCTGGCGCGCGTGGCCGGCGACGCGGCAGGTTCGGGACGTCTGTCTGTCCGTCGGTCCGGAGAGAATCTCCAGATCCGCGGCCTCAGGATGGGGCAGGCTCTGCTGCTGCTTCTGCCGTGGCTCTTCCTCCCGGCGATGCGCAGAGGAGGTGGGTGCGCGGGGCCGGGGTCCAGGCGCAGGGGGCCGGGGGCCGGGGGCCGGGGGCTCGCGGCCCGGAGCTCGGGGAAGGGAGCGCGCCCGGCTGCTGGGCAAGTCTGCAAACACCCCCCGCCCAGGGGTGCCAGGGAGGGGAGCGCAGGGGCACCCGCTAACCCAAGGACAGGGCGCCCCGGCTGGGTCGTGGGTGCGCGTCCCGGAGAAGCCGGGTAGGAGTGGGCACCGAGGACCCCCCCTTTACTGCAGAGGAGGAAATCGAGCTCGGCCGGGAGCGCTGCAAGTCCCGAAGTTTTCGGCCGAGAGCAACGTTGGTGGCAGGTCTGGTCGGGAACGCGCCGAAAACTTGCTCGACTTCGTTTCGTGGTTGGACCTCGCCTCCGGCGGGAGTTCTGGGAGCCGCAGACCCTGTGTCCCGGGGGACCGGCGCCCGGAGACGAGCAGGCTGCGGGAGTTGGGGTCACAGTCCGGGTGCTGCGATCGACCAACGCCGGGAGTCCGCCGGGGAAGGACGGCGGTCCCGGCTGCTCCCCCTGCGTCTTCATGGTCAATATTAGCACCCCTCTGCAGGGACACGCTGTGAGTGCGGGGGCCCTGGAAAACGGGGAAGCATTCTTGTCACCCCTGTTATTGCTGAACAGAATCTAATATGCTTGGACAGTGTCTAGGTTTATCTCAATTCTGCCAAACGTTGCAACAAGCATTCCAAAATAAGATGCTGGGTTGATAAGTGGAGGCAAGGTTAAGGCAGGTCCCATTCTGGATCGACAGCTTGTTTGAGGGGGAAGTGATTAACAGGTTAGAAGTTTGATCTCCGATGCATTTCTTGAGGGAGCTGGAAGAAACTTAAGGCTTTACCAAAAAGAAAAAGAAAGGGAAATAAAAAGATACACTAAATAAACACATCCCAGGCATTTTTCTTAACTAAAACTTTCTATTTCCATTCAGCATGCGATTTTTGTCTCTTTTGGCCATGATTATGGCTGAATAGCTTTCACTTATTATAGTTAAAGATGTTTTGTAAGAATACCTGGAAAGTTCCATTTATAGTTAAGCAGTTTATGGAAAAATTTTTTCTTTGCAGTTTTCTTTGAAATCTCAGTTGCTCAAATGAAATCTTAAGCAGGGAACCTTTTTTTTTTTTGTGAGGAAGATCGGCCCTGAGCTAACATAGTTGCCAATTCTCCTCTTTTTTTTTTTTTTTTTTTTTGGTGAGGAAGATCCCTGGGCTAACATCCGTGACCATATTCCTCTACTTTGTAAGGGACGTTGCCACAGCATGGCTTGACGAGCAGTGCGTCTGTGCGCGCCAGGGATCCGAACCTGAGAACCCTGGGCGGGTGAAGCAGAGGGAACGCCCTTAACTGCTTGCACCACCCGGCGGGTCCCCAGGGAACGTTTTTTTTTGCACATTAAATTACATAGGCAATTGATAATTTGGGGCAACTCAGGGATTGGAAACAAACATCAAAATCTAAAAGCAATCAAAGAACTAAAATAATTCTGTTCCCCCCCCCAAAACCTCAAAACTTCCTCAGCATTTCTCCCAGCTCCATTTTTCATAATTGCCGCAAATCTGTTATATTTTGCTACAAGTGAGGGCTGGCCATAAATAGTCTTGGGGGTAGTGAATGTGGTAAAAATTATGGGAAAAGTAATGGAAAGAATAGTTTTGGTGTAAGATATTTAAAAACGGAATTTTTTTCTTTTTCTAAAATTTAAAATTTTTAAAAGCTGTAATAAAAAGACTTTTGTAGCTGACAATCAGGTTTAGTCAGATAATCATCAAAGGTCTATTAAAATCCACCCAGCAGGAAGAATGAAACATTTCTCCAATTTTTCTTCTGCCTTTTGCTTTTTATCTTGAATTTACTTGTGAGATGGCTGACAGTGTTACATCTCACATTGTGAAAAGCTAAAGAAGGGGATTCTCACTGGCAATTGGAGCAGAGGTAAGACTGCTATAGGAAGAGACTAAAAATGGAAATTAGACTCTGGTTGTAAGATTTTCATATTGCATATTGTGGGTCCAAGTGGTTTGCTTACCAGACTGGAGAGAGAGCGAGCAAGAGAGGGTGGAATGTGTGTGTAGACTCTACACTGTAGAGGAATGGATAAATGATTAAAATTTACGCCTCACTTTAACCCAGGAATCCTCCCACCAGCCCCATGCAAACAAACACCATCCCACAAAGACTCACACACACAGAACTGAAACTGCTGACCCAGCGGCATTTCCAGGCTGTCCAGTCCTTCCTTTCTACTCAGTCTCTGCTGGGGGTGCCAGCGAGCAACAAAACCGGGCAAAGAGTGGCTCTCTGGAGGGCCAGGGAAAGGATAGAGAGAGAAGAAGTACAAAAGTGGATCAAAGTGAAGGACGTAGCCCATGATGAAGCCATGCGTGCAGCTAAACGCAACCCTTAGAACAAATTGGGCTTTTAAAATTCTTCAGTGTTAGCGTTTCTCTCTCCAACTCATGCTGTAACCTGTATTACAATACGTTGTAAACATTTTCCCAGGGAAAACTTTAAGTTGTCCTGTTTTCTTATGGGCTTTATCACAATGGCATGAAATGCTTTTTGGAAGTATGCAAGGCACTTTTTAAAAATTAAGTTTAAAAAGTTATGCTGCTTCGCTTCCTTCAAGTGCTGAATGGAACACAAATATTTTTTAGATTAACAGTAATTATGTTTTCCATTTTATTTTTAGAAATAATTTCCAGGTAATCCTAGAAGCAGGGCCTGTGAGTTACCCGTCAGAGTTGGTTATGAACAGGTTGCATCTTGAGATGTCTGTCAGTTGGGAACGTGCTGCCAGGTAGAAAAGCTGAGCCAGGACCTTGGTTTGAATGGGTTCCCCCATCTGCAAATGAACGCACGTGTGTAACTGCCGCTTCCCACATAGTAGTCAGAATGAGATTCTGAAGATGAATCTGGTTGTGTTGTCCCCTTGTTGAAAATCCTCCAGTGGCTTCCCATTCCTTACCAGGGTTTTCAAGGACTCATCAGCCTCCCACTCTCTTTGACTCATTTCCAATTGCTCCCTCCTTGTTCATGCTGCTCTAGCCACAGTGTCTTCTTTCTAGCGCTTTTGTGTGGCTATTCCCTCTGGCTGGAATCTTTTCCCTGAGATCTCTGCATGCTGGCTCCTTCTTGTTGTTTGGGTTTCAGCTCAGATGTTCTCCTGAAGAGGCCTTCCCTCACCCCGACCCCCACCCCAGGTCACACACACACACACACACACACACACACACACACACACACTCTGTGTCTCTCTCTGTCTCTCTGTCTCTCTCTCTGTCTCTCTCTCTGTCTCTCTCCATTAAATTTGATTTCCTGATAACACTTAATCACTACCTGATGGTAGAGGGCACAGTGCTGAGCCCATTGCAGTGCTCAGTGAGTATCTGTGGATACTATCAAAGAACCAGGCCTCTGCGGGTCTCGTCATGTGCTCTCCCCCCTTCCCTCTTCCTACTGGCTTTTCCAGAAACAGAATTGCTGCGGCTCCCACACGTTTGTGCTTGAGGCTTGGTGGATGGAAAACAATCTTTTATTTTGCTGTGAGGCCAAAGTGATTTCATTACTAGAAAAGTTAGGACACTGAAAAAAAATAGATTTTTGGACTATATTAACCCCAATATAGCAATATTAACATATTTTGTATTCTCTTAACTATTCTAACTAGGAAAAGAAGTCAAAAGCTGATGTTGCACGTTAAAAACACAGTTTTAGCAGCTGTGGGCCCAGGGGCAGGTTGCCCAATGCCCAGGTAGTTGTGGCCCCGAGTCTCTTGACTTTGGCCCATTGTCACTAGTTGAATCTTAACCCAAGCACACGGCTCTGGGTTGGTATGCATCCCAGCAGGAGGTTAATTATTATAAAAACTGAAAAAAAGTGGGTTCACCATGTGTACTTCGGAAATGGAAATGTTAACAGGGGCTTCTGCTCAGGGGCTGAGCAGCTAGCAAGCACAGCTTCACGTCCTGCCTGGCTGGCCTCTGGGGAGCCTTGTGGGGAGTGGTTAACTCTTAGGACCTCAGTTTCCTCTCTGGTACAGTGGGATTCTTCATTATTCAAAGAACTGTTGGGAGGATGAAATGAGCTAATGGTACATGGTACATGCTCCAAAAATATTGGCCATTATTACCAATGGTTCCCCTCCATTCTTCTGAATTCATATTTTGGGGTAATTGGTTTTTTAGACAAAAGGTGTTGGGGGGAAAGGTTCTTCTTTTCTCCATGAAACATATCCTAAATTGCAACTTGAAATATGAGGGCAGAACTGTGGGCCACCCGACGCTGTTCATAGCGCTTTAGTGAAGGGGTGGTGGGTATCTGTCCTAGAGCACTGAAGTCGTTGCTGTGGCTCTTTAGGACTTTGTTTCCTGGTACTTCTCTAGCAAAACCCACGCTGTCGGATGAGCCAGGGCCTGCCCTGACCGCCGCCCCCCATTCCCTTGCCTTGTTGAATTCAGCCTTAAAGCCTAGTACAGGAATAGCTTCCTGTCATGTGCCTCTCAGGAAGGTATAAAAATGAAGTCCAATTCCTGCTCAACTTTTCCCACGTAACTCTACTCCGAAGTGGGTGTGGTTTTGTTTTCGTATTTGTTTTGTGTTTGGTTTTTTGATCATAAACATCCAGATAGTCCCTTTCCTTTTTACCAGCTAAAACTAGGCTTCCCAAGTGAAGCCTTTTGGCTGCAGTGGATAGAATGTGAGGCTTTGTTTCTTAGATTACGCTGTGTACGTGGCTGAGTGTGTGCATGCAGGCGGTCCTCTAGCAAATGGAACAGGCAGGGAGCCCCAGGTGCACTCCAGGCTCCCGGATCCTTCCTCCTTGGTGGCAGGTGTCAGCCAGCCCCCAGGCGCCCTGAGGGAAGCCCTGCCTCCTCTGCATCCCACACTCTGGGCCTTTGCTAATCCCAGTCTGGGAAGTAACCTATTCCCTCTCTTCACCCCTGCTTTGTTCCAGCCCTCCTGCCTCCAGCTAGAATGCTGAAAATGCAGCGTGGCAGGGGTTGAGAATTCCCTTAGGATCTGTGGGCCCCTCTGGGAGAGCAGGAGTGCTGAGAAGACCTGCCAGTCTGGCCCCTTCTTCCTTCTAGGTCTTAATTTTCTTGGTCTGAATTGTAGCTATTGAACTCTGTGGAAGATTCTTAACCATGACGGGGGTGCAGGTCTTCCCAGGTTTGTGAGACCTTGCAGCTTGGCCCCCAGTGGCACCTTGAGCAGCGGGGCAGCCCTCCCTTCTTGGTAGCTGTGCCATTCCCACTCTCTGGGCCTCCTTCAGGCTGCAAGATCCAGTGGGCATGGCCCTGGGGTGAAGCCCTAGGCTGCTATGTCCAGATCGCCTCGTCCTGTCCCGTCTTTTAAAGTGATAAAGGAAGGAAGAGTGATTATGTCTTCAACATTTCATTGAGAAACCTACGCTCAATTCTAAAGCATTTTATTTATTTCATCCTTTTGCCCATTTCATCCACTATCAGTGTTTCTTTCACTTAATGGTAAAATGGATTTTCCGTGAGTCTTGTGGTTGGCAGGGCGTGGGGGAAGGAACAGAGGGGAAGAGAGAGAGAAAGAGAAAGGGGGCAGATGTTGACTTTATGTTTGGACCAAGATCCTATATGAGAAGTTTTACACCAAAAGCTAAGAATACTTGAGAGACTTATGCTTGGAGAAAACCCATTTCATTTCATATCTCAATATATAGATTTTTATAGCAGCAAATTTTATGCTTGTGTGTGTCTCCTTGTGCTCAGTCATTAACAGTGTCTTCTGGATGTTTCTCAGTTGGTCCCTTCAGAGGTTCTGTCTAGGGTCTGTGGGGTGAGCCAAGGCCCTGGCCAGATCCGATCATCACGGGGTTAGTGTCCTGTCCTGGCTCCCTCGGGGAGGGGGCCATCCTCAGGACTGCAGTCTCAGGTTGGCACTTGAGAATCAGGGTAATTCCCTCGGACAGATCCCCTTTTGTGTAATCTGCTTTTGGTGGGGGAGGCTCCAGTTACCTCAGCATTCGGGGACAGTAAACGTCTTAGAATCTGCTTTAGCCGGGTCTCGCCTCTCATTAGACACACAAAGGAAAGCCTTGTTTATTTTGGAGAAGGGATTGTTTTGTTATTTTAAGCCTCAGGGCTTGTTAAGCTACTAATAGTAGACTGGCCTCATTATGGTTTTTGAAAATGATCGTTTTTACAAGTAAGAACAGGCTGTCTTGGTGGAGAATATTAGAATGTAGACTCAAACGTGGTGAAAGTGGTTTCTGCCATGGCACTGCTTAGTGAATGCACAGTGGGGTGATAAATATTCATGGGCTCCCCGTGTTGCCTGGATTTGGAGGCTGTGTGGTCCATGGCAGGCTGCCTCCACTCAGGAAGTAAAACCAGCCTTTAAGCTTTTTTACAGCTCTGGCACGTGATTGGAAGATTTGTTGATGAAAAACAATGTTCTTTGAAAGTTTTGGGGCAAAGGAAAAAGGAAACTCATTAGATTTAACATAACATCTAAAGCATTAGTTAAAAAAAAAATAACCGCTTTGGGAGTCCAAAGATGTAAATTCTCATCCCAGTTTTGATAGTAACACGCAGGGACACCTGGGGTGTGGTGCGTCATCTTTCTGAAACTCCATATTCCCTTTGATCAAATGGAAGGCCAGGTGGTGATTCTGGGGTCCCTTCTGGGCAGAAAACAGGTTCCATCTGAAGGAGATTCCATCTGAAAATGGGACACTTGGTCACAGTGCAGTTCCAAACACAGTGCCTTAGAATGAGTGTGACACCCACCCCCCTGTCCTGCGCCTGACTCTGGCTGTAAGTGTCCTCAGGCATCAGCCTAGAAATGCGGCCAGAGGCAATGCAGGGTATTTCTTAAAAATGAGTCATGCCAGTGGGTTCTTTACTCTGGGTAGCTGCCATTCCCCGCTGCCTCGGCTGTCTGTGCCCCTGTGAAGTACCCCCTCCAGCTCTGTCTGGGGCAGTAGAATAGTCTGGAAACACAGAGGTGTATTTCTGACAATACTGGGCCTGCCTAAACAAATTATGACCTCTTACTGTCAAATCTGCAGGGAGATGAACTCTTGGGTTCTGGGGAGATGTCAGTCTTTCTGGGCTGGGTGGAGTGGGACATGTCTCCCCCCAGTGCACAGCAGAATCTCCAGGGTCCCAGGGGGATGATATCATTTTCAAAAGTCTATTCATTCAATATTATGGTGTAATTTTATATTTGGAAACTTAAAAAATATTTTATAATATGAATTGTAGAATGTAAAGCTCCCCTAAGCATTTTGGCTAGGAAGACAAGGGGAAAGTCAACTAGGAAGCTTTTTCAAAACACAGAAGCCCAGGGGCTGGCCCGGTGGTGTAGTGGTTAAGTTCACGGGCTCCCCTTCGGCGGCCTGGGGTTCGCAGGTTCGGATCCGGGGCGTGGACCTACGCACCACTTGTCAAGCCATGCTGTGGCAGCGTCCCATATAAAATAGAAGAAGATGGGCACGGATTTTAGCACAGGGCCAATCTTCCTCACCAAAAAAAGAAAAAAAAATACAGAGGCCCAGGCTGCATCCAGGACCTGTGGATCCAGTCTTTGGAGTATAAGCCTATCCTGTGTGGGTCCAGACCATTCTGTGCCACATCTCTTGTTACATTCCACTCATCCAGTGTGTCTGATTCTTGAGGAGGGGTGGGGGGCCTCACACCACCCCGCTGCACCCCCTCCCCCGACGGGTATGTATCAGAACCTGGCCACTGAGGGTAGGAATAAGATAGTTATGTTTATCCAAGGAAGGTGGCAAGTCTTGGACCAGGGTGAGAACTGTGGGGCTGGACGATTCCTCAAGCCAAGTGCCCCTGTGATTTTAGGACCTACAGGTGGAAGGAAGGTTCAGTTCTCTTATGTGAGCCGCTTCAGAGAAGGATTCCATCATTCTTATCAGGTGGGCCAACCGGTAAATAGAAAGGCCTTCCTCTTTTTACCATTACATTTTTTCTTTATCACCTACTCTTTTTTCTTTATACTCAAATGTTGTTATAAAACACTTAGGATACGCAAAAGGATGTAAAAGATAATAAAACTCACGTCTGTGCTCACCACTCAGCATAAGAAATCAGACATTAGCAATACAGTTGAAGTCCCCCGTTGCTCCCCCTCCCCCCAGAGAAAACCACTGCCCCACATTAAGTGTTTTAATTCCCATACATCTCTTTATCCTTTGGCCACACATAACTGTATTGGTAACACTCTATAGTGTTGTTTTATACCGTGTTAGGGTTTACATTTGGCTGCATGTAACAGAAAACATCATTTCAGTGGCTTAACCAAAAGGCAGGTATTTCAAGCAGTCTGAGGGCAGCCAGGCTGGAGTTGCAACAGAGGTTCCATGATGTGGTCAGGGACCTGGCTCTTCCTGGCTCTTTATTCTGCCATCTTTGGTGTATGGTTCTGGAGCTGTTTGTCTCAATGTGGCTGCTACAGCACCGGGCATTTCATTTGCATTCCAAGCAGAAAGAAGTAGGAAGGACAGAAGACAGTTTCACACCCAATAAGTCCGTCCTTTTTGGGACATAAGAAGACGACAGCTTTATTTGAAGCCCCATGCTGTGGACTCCTGCTTACATTTCCCTGGCCACTCTAAGCTGCAAGGAAGAGTGGCAAATCAAATGTGTTAGCAGGCAAGTTGCTGTCCTGAATGAGATGGGGCCTTTTGTAGGAAAAGAGGTATGTGCATTGAGCAGGACACTAGCAGCAGCTGCCGTGCACATGTTATAAAGTTTTATATAAATAGTGTGCTTTCCTCTTGAGCTTGCTTTTCACTCCATGTTAAGTTTGCTAGATTCATATGGGCTGGAAAGTGTAGCTCTAGTTCATTTATCTTCATAGGCAAATATGTGAATACACCATAGTTTATTTATCCAGTCTCCGCTTAATGGGTGTTTTTCTGGATTTTTCTATTACAAGCAGTGTTGCCATGAATATATTTATTTTAATCTTTTCTTTATAGAGGTTTAATTTGCTATAATAAAATGCACAGATTTTAGATACTGACTTTGATGAGCTTTGACAAACATATGTGTCAAAACCACTATCCAAGTCAAGATAGCCACAAACTTTCGTACATGTCTCTCTGTGGACACGTGCAAGTCTTTAGGGGTGGAAATTCAGGGTTGTAGGTTATGTGCAATTTCAGCTACATTAGATATTGCCAAATTATTATTCGAAGGGAAGAAAAAGGCTTTTTTTCTGCACATCTTATAGGCAGGATATTGAGTGGACGATCTGAGCTAAGGTATTTCTTCCCAAGACTACTCCATACAGGTCCAGTAATACTCAGGGCTGGTTGGAGCCAGGTTGTGAGGCAGGCTGAGGCCATCTTAGCATCACCCACCGGCCCTCCCAGGCTTGTCACCCAGCGCCCCATCCTCGCCCTTGCCTCTCGCGTACTGGAGCCCTGTTCTGTGCAGCCCTCAGAACCAACCACGAGCAGGGGCTCAGGAGCTGGTCCGGAATGTGGCTGGCAAGATAGGGGTGGGAGGGGGGGAGCTGTGAGAAGCGGCTTCACTCCTTCCTGCCCGCATAGACCTGGCCGAGGCGCTTAGCACCTGTGAGCCTAGGCTCCTTACCCCGAACTGGGGAGAATGAACTCCCTTCCCAGGATCAGAGGAGATCTTTAGGTGAAAGGGCTGGTGGAGGGTGTGTACGCAGGTAATACAGGTGCCGGAATCTTGGCTTCTTACCCAATAGAACATATTGAACATAGTTGGATTTTTAAAGTTAAACTTTTAATTTTGAGGTAATTTTACATTCTCATGCTATTTCTAATAAATAATATAGAGAGCTCCCATGTATCCATTTTTTTTTTTAAAGATTTTATGTATTAATTTTTTTCCCCCCAAAGCCCCAGTAGATAGTTGTATGTCATAGTTGCACATCCTTCTAGTTGCTGTATGTGGGACGCGGCCCCAGCATGGCCGGAGAAGCGGTGGGTCGGTGCACGCCCAGGACCCGAACCCGGGCCGCCAGCAGCGGAGTGCGCGCACCCAACCGCTAAGCCACGGGGCCGGCCCATCCCATGTATCCTTTACCCAGTTTCCCCCAATGGGTAACATCGTAGAAAACTGTAGTACAATATCACAGCCAGGATATTGACATGGATGTGGTCTATATACAGAACACCTCCATCACCACAAGGATCTGTCACGTGCCCTTTTATAACCACACCCACTTCCCTCCTACCCTGTCATCTCCTCAACCCTCTGGCAGTCACTAATCTGTTCTCCATTGCTCTAATTTTGTCATTTCTAAAATGCTATATAAATGGAATCATACTATATTTGTTTTCCAGCTGCTGCCATGACAAAGGACCACAAACTTAGTTGCTTGAAACAACGGAATATATCATCTTACAGTTCTGTAGGTCAGAAGTGTGACATGGGTCTCACTGGGCTAAAATCAAGGTGTCTACAGGGCTTTGTTCCTTTCAGGCGGCTGCAGGAGAGAGTCTGTTTCCTTGGCTTTTCCAGCTTCTAGAGGCGATCCGCATTCCTTGACTCATGGCCCCTTCCTCCGTCTTCAAAGCCAGCGAGGGGGTCGTGTCCTTCTCAAACTGCATCGCTCTGACCCTGACTCTTCTGCCTCTCTCTTCCACTTTTATGGGCCCTTATAATTACGCATGCTCACTAGCATTTGGTGATGTCACTATTTTTAACTTTAGCCATGCTGATACGTATTTAGTGATATCAGATTGTGGTCTTAATTTGCATTTCCCTAATGGCTTATGATGTTAAACACTTTCATGAGCATATTTGTCATCCGTATATCCTCTTTGGTGGAATGTTTCTTCGTGTCTTTGCCTATTTTCTAATAGGCAAAGTTGTTTTTATTGTTGTTTATGAGTTGTTTCTTATTGTTAAGTTTTGAGAGTTCTTTAGTATTCTAGATACTAGTCCTTTGGCAGATATGTGGTTTGCAAATAATTTCTCCCAGTCTGTAATTGTTTTCCATCCTCTTAACAGGGTCTTTTGCAGATCAAACATTTTTAATTTTGATGAAGTCCAATTTGTCAAATTTTCCTTTTATGAATTGTAATTTTGTTGTCAAGTGTAAGAACTCTTTGCCTAGCCATAGATCTGGAAGATATTTTTCTAAAAGTTTTTTTTTTTTTTTTTTTGAGCAAGACTAGCCCTGAGCTAACATCTGTTGCCAGTCCTCCTCTTTTTTGCTGAGGAAGATTGGCCCTGGGCTAACATCCGTGCCCATTTTCCTCTACTTTATATGGGACGCTGCCACAGCGTGGCTTGATAAGCAGTGTGTAGGTCAGCGCCCGGGATCCAAACCTGCAAACCCTAGGCCACCGAAGCAAAGCATGGGAACTTAACCGCTATGCCACCAGGCTGGCCCCTAAAAGATTTATACTTTATTTTTTACATTTTACATTTAAATCTGTGGCCCATTTTGGGTTAAGTTTTGAATAAGGTGAAAGACACCCAAAGGTCAAAGTTCATTTTTCTGCCTATGGCTATCCACTTATTCTAGCACCCTTGGTTGAACAGGCTATCTTTCCTCCCTTGAATTGCTTTTGACCTTTGCCAAAAAGCAGTTGGATATATTTGTGCGGTCTTTTTCTGGTTCTGTCTTCTGTACCATTGCTCTGTGTGTCTGTATCCTTCTGCCAATGCTACACGCTTTGACTATTGTAGCTTATGCAATTAGTCTTGAAATTGGATAGACTGATTCCTCCCGCTTTATTCTTCTTTTTCAAAATTGTTTTAGCTATTGTAGTTCCTTTACCTTTCCACACAAATTTTAAAAATGTATCGTCTACATCTACAAAAAGTCTTCCTGAGATTTTGGTAGGAATTGTATTAAATCTGTGTGTGTTTTTTTTCTGATGCCAAAATATGTTGTTTCAACAACAGCCAATTCTCTGATTATCTGACATCAACTGAGTGTCTTAGAATTCAATTCAGTTCTGTCTCTAACTACCTGGAGTTAGCATAGACCCCACCAATTAAGTGCTCAGTCCTATAAGACTGCAGCCTCACTTCAGACACCAGCTCAAATGGAGTGTCCAGGCTACCCACACTTCTGCCCAGCTGACTACCGATTTGGGGATTCCCATGACCTCAGCCCCCTCCTCGGGTTTGATAATTCACTAGAATGACTCACAGAACTCAGGAAAGCACTATACTCATGGTAAGTTTTATTGTAAATGTTAGAACTCAGGAACAACCAAATAGGAGAGATACATGGAGCAAGGTATGGGGTAAGGGACTGAGAGCTTCCGTGCCCCCTCCAGGTGTACCACCCTCCCAGCACATCCCTGTATTCACCAACCCAAAGCTCCCCAAGCCCTGTTGTTTAGGGTTTTTATATGGGGTTTCATTACATGGGCATGTTGTGTAAATCATTGGTCATTAGTGATTAAACTCAATTTCCAGCCCCTCTATCCTCCTCTGAGGTTGTGGGGTAGGACCGAATGTTCTAACTCTCTAATGCCATGGTTGGTTCTTCTGGTGACCAGCCCCATCTTGAAGCTATCTACGGGCCTTACCCTGAGTCACCTCATTAGCATAGACTCAGATATGTTCCAAAGGGGCTCATTATAAATAACAAAAGACACTCCTATTGCCCAGGAAATTCCAAGGGTTTTAGGAGCTCTCTGTCGGGAACTGGGGACAAAGACCAAATATATATAGTTTTTTATTATACCACAATCTGTATATCAATTTGAGGCAAATTGCTCTCTTTACTGTGTTGAGTTTTCTAATTTATGAACACCATATATCTCTCTTTTATTTAGATCTTCTTTCATTACTTCTATCAATGTTTTGTTGTTTTCAGAATACTATTCTGTATCTGCTTTCTTAGATTTACACCTAAGTATGTCATTATTTATGAGTGATGGTAAATGGTATTGTGTTTTTCATTTCAATGTCTATGTGTTCATTGCTTAGGATATAGAAATACAATCATTTTTGTATGTTTATCTTGTATTCTGTGTCCCTAATGAAATCACTTACTAGTTCTAAGGAGTTTTTTTTTGTATCTTCCTTGGCGTTTTCTATGTAGACAATCATCTCTGCAAATAGTGACTGTTTTATTTCTTCCTTTTCTGATCTTTCCTTTCTGATGCTTTTTATTTTTATTTTTCTTGCTTTATTGCATTGGATAGAACTTTCAGCACTATGTTGACAAAGAATGGGGAAAGCAGACGTCCTGCTTGTTTCCAATTTAAGGGGGAAAGAATTCAGTTTTTTACCATAAACTATAATAATAGCTGTTAGTTTTTTGTAGGTGCTCCTTATCAAGTTGAAGAAGTTCCCCTCTTTCTATTTTTCTTAGAGTTTTAAAAAAAATCATGAATGGTTGTTGGATGGTTATTGAATTTTGTTAAATGATTAGTATGATTATGTGATTTTTCTTCTTTAGAAGATTTTTCTTATTCCTGTTGATATGGTGGATGACACTGATTAATTTTCATATACTGAACCAACTTTCTGTCCATGGAATAAATTCCACTTGGTCCTAGTATATAATTCTTTTCATATTTTGCTGAATTCTATTTGCTGATATTTTGTTAAGGATTTTTTGCATCTATATTCATGAAAGAGTTGATCTGTAGTTTCTTTTTTCTATGCTGTGTTTATCTGGTTTTAGTATCAGGGCAATATTAGCTTTATAACATCTATTGAGAAATGCCCTCTCCTCTTCTACTTTCTGGATGAGATTATGTAGAATTGGTATTAATTCTTCTTTGAGCATTTAGTATAATTCTCCAGTGAAACCATTTGGGCCTGGAAATTTGTTTTTTTGGGAATTCTTTAACTTACGAATTCAATTTCCTTAATAGTTATAGGGCTATTCAAATTATCTGTTTCAGTCTGGTTGAGTTGTGGTAGTTTGTGTTTTTTGAGGAATTAGTCCTTTTCCTCTATGTTGTCAAATTTGTATGTAGAGTTCATCATAGTATTTACTTATTATCCTTTTGATGTATGTAGAGTCTATATTGACATTCGGTGTTTCATTCCTGATACTGAATTAGTAATTTGTGTCTTCTCTTTTTTTATTTGTTAGTCTTGCTAGAGATTTGTCAATTTTATTAGTCTTTTCAAAAAACCAGCTCTTTGTTCCATTGATTTTTCTCTATTGCTTTTCTTTTTTCAATTTTATTTCTTATATTTATTATTTTCTTCCCTCTGCTTGTTTTGGGTTTGTTTTGCTCTTTGGGTATGTTCTGAGCTTAGATTACTGATTTGAAACTGTTCCTCTTTTCTAATGTATGCATTTAGTAGTATAAATTTTCCCCTCAGCACCGTCTTAGCTGTGTCCCACAAATTTTGATATGTTATATTTTCAGTTTCATTCAGTTCAGTGTATTTTTTAAGTTTCCCTTGAGACTTCCTCTTTGATCCATAGATTATTTGGAAGTTTAGTGTACAAGTGTTTAGAGAATTCCTCTTACCTTTCTGTTATTAATTTCTAATTATTTCCTTTGTGATCAGACAACAGAAACTGTATGATTTCAGTTTTTTTTTAATTTGTTGAAATTTGCTTTATGGCCCAGGATATGATTTTTCTTGGTTTATATCCCCTCGTCATTTGGAAAGAATGTGTATTCCGCTGTTGTTGGGTGGAATGTTCTATAAATATAGACTAGGTTTTTTTCTTGGCAGTGTTGTCAAGTTCTTCTATAGCCTTGCTTATTTTCTGCTGAGTTCTTCAGTCAGTTGTTGAGAGAGAAGTGTTGAAGTCTCCAATAATAATTGTTGTTTTGTTTATTTCTCCTGTCAGTTCTATTGGTTTTTGTTTCACGGATTTTGCAACTGTTTGCTTTGGTGCATACTCATTTAAGACTGCTATGTCTTCTGGGTAGATTGACTCTTTCGTCATTATATAATGTGCTTTCCTGTCTCTGGTAATTTTCTTTGCTTTGAAATTTTCTTTATCTGATATTAATGTACCCATCCTGCTTTCTTTTGCTTAATGATTGCAATGATATATCTTTTTCTATCCTTTTGTGTTCAACTTGCCTATCATTATATTTGGAGTGAATATTTTTTACAAACGGCAGATAGTTGGGTCGTATTTTTTTAATCCATTTTGCTAATCTCTGTCTTTTAATAGATATATTTAGATCATTTACATTTAATGTAATTACTGATATATTAGGTGTTGATATTTTATCACTTCAAGTGAATTATAGAATCCCTACCTCTTTGTAAGTCCCTTTACCTCCTTCATTTAAAACATAATTACCTAAAATATTTCCTTTTCACATATAGAACCACATCAGACAGTGTTAAAATTTTTCTTCAACCATCAGACATAATTTAGAGAACTCAGGAGGAGGAGGAAAGTCTATTGTATTGATTGATATTTTTGCTTTCCATGTGTTTTCTTCCCTCTTGATGATTCAAATTTCCTTCTTTTATTGTTTCCTTT
The DNA here is from genome assembly GCF_020826845.1 of Diceros bicornis minor. NCBI lineage: Eukaryota > Metazoa > Chordata > Mammalia > Perissodactyla > Rhinocerotidae > Diceros > Diceros bicornis. The sequence goes on from NC_080779.1 coordinate 18,790,660, forward strand.
CTGTTTAGAAAATTTCTTTTAGCTATTCTTTTAGGGTAGGTCTGATTCTCTTAGTTTTCCTTCACCTGAGAATATTTTCATTTCCCTTTCATTTCTGAAGAATTCTGAGTTGACATTTCTTTTCTTTCAGCACTTAAGAAATGTTGTGTCACTTCCTTCTGTCCTCTGTGGTTTCTGATAGTAAATTCACTGTCATTTGAATTGTTTTTATCCTATAGGTAAGGTGTCATCTCTGTCTCGGGGTTTTCAAAATATTTTCTTTGTCCTTAGTATCCAGAAGTTTGACTATGATGTATCTTGGTGTGGATATTTTTTGACTTTATCCTGTTTTGCGTTCACTCAGGTGTTTGATTCTGTAGGTTTATATTTTTTGTCAGATTTGGGAAGTTTTCAGTCAATGTTTCTTCCAGTACTTTTTCAGCCTTACCCTCTTTCTCCTCTCCTTCCAGGACTCTGATGATACAAAGTTAGATCTTTAGTGATAGTCTTACAAGTCTCAGAGACTCTGTTCATGTTTTTTTCAGTCTCTTTTCTCTCTGTTGTTGGATAATTTTCTGTTGTTCTGGCTTCCAGTTCACTGATTCTTTCCTCTGCCCCTCCATTCTGCCAGTGAGCCCATCCATTGAATTTTTATTTTGGTTATTGTATTTTTTAGTCCAAAACTTCCATTTGGTTCTTTTTATATCTTCTGTTTCTTTACTGAGACTTTATATTTCTTTGCTGAAGCTTTCTATTTTTTTTATGTGATTTATGTTCATAATGGCTCATTGAAATATTTTTATGATTCTTTCTTTAATAGCTTTTTTGGATAATTCTCTGTTATCTTGGTGTTGGTATTTCACTCAGTTTGAAATCACATTTTTTATTGAAACCTAAACACTTTGGGTATTATATTATGAGACTCTGGCTCTTCTTTAAATCTTTTATTCTACCTGGTTTCCTTTGAACTCCTCTGGCAGTGGAAGAGGGTATACTGCCTCTTTACTGCCTGGTGGAGGTAGAATTCTAGGTTCCCGACTCAGCCTCTGTTGACATCTGAGTGTAGGAGGGTCCTTACTACTGCTGGTTGGATGTGGGGTGGGAGTTCCAGCTACCCACTAGGCCTCCACTGATACCTCCCTGGCTGGGAGGGGTAGGAATGCCTTATTACTTTCTGGACTGTTCCTCGCCTGATTTCCACTGACACTAGGGGAGGGGGAAGGAGGGCCTCACTAGGCAGTGGTGAAAGCCCTGACTCTCTGCTAGGCCTCCTCTGATACCACCCCAGGGGGGACGAGGAAGGATACCTCATAAATGCCAGGTGGGAGTGGAAGTCCAGGCTCCTCATGTGGTCTTTACTAACACCAGCCAGTGGGCACGAAAGTCCCAGCTCTCTACTTGGCCCTCTCTGATGTCACCCCAGTGGAATAGTTGCATCACCTCTTTATAGCCTGATAATGGTGGAAGTCTAGGCTCCCCACTTGACCTTTGTGGGCATGGGTGGGAAGAGGGCCATAGTTTTTTCTGGGTTGTTTGACTGGAGGAGAGCAGTTTATTGTCTGGAAGTCTTCTGTCTTGCTGGGCTGCCCATTTCCTGGTCCTTTGACTAGAGAGAACAGGGTTTTTTTTTTTTGTTTTTTTTTTTTTTTGGTCTTTGCCTGTTAGCATTTCCAAATTGGGACATATGGGGCAAAAGGAAAACCCAGGGAATTCATCACCATGTTGTTCTTGGGTCCTGAGGACCTTAGTCAGTCTGCCTTCTCTCCACTTTTCAGTGTTTGTTTTCATTGTTTGCTTTATATATGATGTCCAGTGTTTTTTGGTGTACTTAGTGGGAGGAATAGGGAAAAGTACATCTACTCTGTTTTTGGAGGGAATTCTTTGCCCTCGGTCACTTAGGAAAGACTGACAAACTATTCTTGCTAAAATGTTTTGTCTTCCAGAGACAGTCACATTTTAAAAGGAGGTAATTTTTTCCTTAAAAGAATAGCTTTTTATCAATAGGATTTGAGGTGTTGGTGGGCTAGAGGACGTGTGTTGGAGGCGGTGTGATGGAGGAGTTAAACTTGGAGACTGAGAGTCTCTCCTGGGTCTTGTGAATGCCACATCTGGTTCTTGGGGAGAAATGAACCCCAGGCACCGGGGGTGGGGGTGAGGGGGTGAGGGGGAAGCTTCTTTGTGAAAGCTGGCCAGAAAATGTTCCCTCAGAGTCTTTCTGTGACACTTGGTGTGTTGCCAAAGGGGAAAGAGAAGGAAAACCCTTGGTTAAGTAAACATATATTCATATTTCACTGCAGGAGGTTGAATGGTCTAAGTCAGCCTAATCAGTTCCATATGTTCAGCATTGATAGTCCAGGCATGACTAGTTGTACCTTTAAAACAAGACAGATCAGATGTTTCATGTTATGAAAATAATAACTGCCATTTATTGCATATCTGTGCATGCCAAGCACTGTGCATAGTGTCTTATGTGCAGTATTCTGCTCTTACCTCTGAGAGAAGTGGGTATCTGTGTTACTTTACAGATGAGGAGGCTGAGTCTGAGATGGACAAGTGACTTGCACAAGTTCATCTGGCCTCTGAGTGGCTGTGCTGGGGCTAACCCTTGCCCCCCTGACTCCAGAGTTCCTATTCTTACCACGTCCCCAGGCCACATGCATTTGAACCTGGGCCTTCTGCGTGGCGATTCTTGGGCTGGACCCTCAGCAGCACCCCCTCCCCCAAGGTGATTTAGGCCACCGGATCCATGCACTAGAATAGAGGGTCTGACCCTGACTGCACAGTAGAATCACTAGAAAAAGTTTTTTAAAATCCCGATGGCCAAGCTGCACCTGAGGTCAGTAAACTCAAGCTCTGGGTGAAACCTGGGCATCAGAGCTTTAAAACCTTCCCTGGAGATTCCGACGTTCTGCTAGGTTTGAGAGTATGGTGGAGAGTTGGAAAATGATGGCGAAGAGTCACAGCCAGATTCTGGAGCTCTCTTTTTGGTTGCGTGGGTGCCCACTGAGAAGGGACTTGGGGGTTGCAGTCTGTTTGGGAAGCTTCTTTTGTGAAACACTTCTCCCAAGAAAAAGTCAAATGCCCAAGTCAAAAAGTGGGTACAGCTGAAGGGGGTCATGAGGGACTACCTACTGCCAAAGTGTGTGCACAAAGTCGAGGGGAAGGGCACTTGTGGAGCTCTGCTTCTACTTTTTTTTTTCCTGAGCCAAAAAGAATGTATGGGGGCCAGGGGAAGTGGGGAGGTCACCCTGATTATCATCGTTTTTGCTCAGAGGGCTGAGCCCCTTCACTCCGTCCAGGCGAGGGCTCAGAGGCTGAAGAGCTTGCTCTGTGGGCTGGGGTGCCTGTTTGGCCCTGCAGACGCATCTTCACCCTGCTCTCTGCCCCAGGAGGCCGGCCTCTGGGGAGGGCAGCAGTGAACTCCCCGGTGCTCTGGCTCCAGCTGGTTTGGGCTAAATGGTACTAAGTTATATTTATTTGACTAAGTATAACCAGCATATTTGTTGTTTATCTGAAATTCAAGTGTAACTGGGGTATCCTGTTTTTTATCTGGCCGCCCTATGCCCACTGTGGAAAATCTGACCCGCCAGCACAATCTGCCAACTGTGCAGGCATCTCAGTGGGTTTTCACTGGCACTCCCGCTTTTCTGCTGTCACACCGCAGCTGTGACCCCTCCAGGCACAAGACGCCAGGCTGTTGACTCCCCTTCCTTTCCAGTAAAGCCCCTGCCCAGCCGGTTCTCTCGGGGTCAGCTGGCCCGTTTCCCCTTGCAGGGCTTCGCTACACTTGGTGCGGATGGGACGGCCCTCCAATCACTTTCATCCCATGAATGGCCTTTTTTGCTATTTAACTTTCTCCAAGGGGTGGAGTGCATTCACTCCAGCGAAGTAAATGTTTACTATTTACAGTTTGGGAGCCATCAGGTCAAGTGATTTCAGGTTGAAGGTGTTAAAAATTTTCTCTCTTTCTTATTGGGGCTACTCGTTATCAATCAGGAATCCTTTGAGTTTGCTTCAAGTGAAACAATGATACGTAGAATGTTTGTTCTGGGTTTGGCCTCAGCTGGCAGCAGGAGTTGGGGGAGGAGTCCTTAACCTAGGTGATAGGGAAGCTGCCCAGGGACGTGATTCAAATATTGGCTGGAATTGGGGGACACTGATTCAAATATTGTCCAGAATTGGGGGACACCGGTCCAGGTACAGCCCTTTCTCCTGGGGGGGACATGGAGCGCAGCAGCGGTGGGGGACAGCGGCGTGGGCACAAAGAGGAGTCCAGATGCCAAAAGCCCTTCTGTAAACCGCAAACCCACCCCAGAAGGGGGCCTTTCTCCTCCCACCGCGGGGGCCTGCTTGATAGCAAAGCCGCGGAGACAGAGAGGAAGCCTTAGCGCCTAGGCAAAAGGCATCCTCCTGGCCGCTCGCAGCTCCCCTGCCCCGCGTATGCTCCGCGGGTGGGAGGCTAAGAACCCCTAGGAGCTCAAGGATAAATCTTCACTCTTGTAGCCTCCTCTGGGCCTCCTGGTTTTGAGGTTGGACTTCAGAGAACCGGGGTGATGCCTCTGTCCATTTTGTTGGTTGAGAAAGAGTGGAAAGAGCAGAGGCAGTGGGTCCCAGTGGCTGGCAACTGAGTCCTGCGTTTATTCGACCACTGTGGCCAAGGCACTTCTCCTCTCCCTTCCTCGATACCCGGGATTGTAAAACAGGCTGATGGCACTAACACCCAAGGGCAGGGTTGAATTAAACAGGGCTCGCCAGCCTGCACGGTGACTGCCCTGCCCAGCTCTCTTCCCACAGCCTGGGGGAACTCCAGGCCAGGGAGGCTGCTTGGTGCTGCCACTTCAACTCCTGTCCTGGGACCTGAAGTTTCTGCAACTGCAGCTTCCTTTATCACCTGGGGCTGTGATCCTGAGGCTTCAGGGACATCTAAAGGAGCTCATGTTGGGAAAGGATTGTAGAGGCCAGCCCTAGAGAGGGTCCGCAGAGCCCAGAGCCCTTTGGCCATCACAGCCAGCAGTATGTTTTTTCTCTCATTCGTGGCTGGCAGTTATGTTGCTCCAGTGTTGCTGTGCATTGTCTAAGACAGACCTCCCTGATTGGTTCTGGCGCTCATTCCCACAAGGCCCAGAAATTCCTCCTTCAGGTGGCCAACAGGCCCAGGTTCACATGCAAGTCAATAACAACATCAACCAATATCAGTGGAGTGCGCTGGCAGACCAGTATATCTAGTCATCTCCTACTGCCGAGGTACTCTCTCCTTACAGGGGAGCGGAGAGCTTTCCTGAGGTCATGTCTCTGGCAGCGAGGGACCGGGTGGGCCTCGGCTTTCTAACTGCAGAGCTGCTGGCCAATCACCGAGCAGCACTGCCCACCCACCCACCTGTCATCAGGCACGCTCAGCAAGCACTCAGCAATATTCACGGATTAAGGGTAAGAGGCACTAGTTGATCACACAGAAAAAGCCTCTATAGTAGCAACCCCCAATTGACCAATTTTGAGTCTAAAAGACTAAGGTCCCTAAATGTCTGACCACCTGTGCTGTGTGTAGTCAGTGGAAGTGGTACTGCTTCAGAGGCGTGCCAACAGTCCCACCTCAGTCCCACTCTCAGTCACAGCAGTGTCCCTGCCTGGACCACCTCTCTTCCCTGCTCACTCTGCCCACATCACACCCATTTATTCCGTAGATGTTCACTGCATATCAGCTCCATGCCATGCATCATGCTGGGTTCAGGGGATGCCATCTCCAGCCTTCCAGGAAGCCAGGGAGACAAATTTGTTCAGAAAAACAAGGTAAACCCGTGTGGAACAATGGACACCCATTTATTTGTTGGGTGAATAAACATTTGCTACTCACGTCCCAGGGGCCTGTCCCTGTGCCGGGCACTGGAGGTAGATGATGGAGACCCAATCCCTGTCTTTAAGAAGCTGACATTGGAATTTGGTCGAGGGCTGAGTGGTGATTGGAAACACATGGCCGGTGGCAGGGTGGCTCCATCAGCAGCTCCAGGACTGGATGGGTGTGGCTCCCTGGGGTTGGCAGATGCAGCTGCTGGAACATCTGGACAGTTACTCTTGGACCTGAGTGGGAGGCCATTTGTCCAAGGTGGCTTAACAGCATTTGCTTGTAAGGTTAAATTCCCACTGCAGCTGCTGTCCGGTCCACGCCAAGAAAGGACCTTGAAAGAAGGTGGGAGGGGGAAGAGGAAGGTGGAGATTTCTTGTGAATTCCACCCAAGTTACAGCCAGAGTCTGTCTACTTTTCCATGTGTAATGTGTAGAAAGGACCACGTTCTCGTTAAGTCTCTGATTTGGGGTTTTTAATACATCTCCCACACTGACTAAACATTGTCTCTAAAATGGTGATCATCAAACAGGCCCACCACATTGGCTTTTGTCATCTTGAAGATGAGTTAACAGGAACATGTTAACGAAATTTAAAAGTCTTAAAATTTTTGTTCTGATCTCATCCTCCTACCACTACTCCCCCCAAAATAATTTTGACGTGTTCCACTTCTGTGAAGAAAAACAGGGAGAGGGGCATTTTACAATCGAAGAAGTCGAAATAGTACAAAATTAGCAGCTTAAATTATAATATCTAATTCATCATTGTCCTGACCCAAGTCCAAAACCTTGGAATGGTTTTCATTTTGCCTTTTTCACATTATCCGTAATCATTCAGGGCCCCCACGTATGGCTGGTGAGGTTATGCATGGGACAGCTCTAGAGTACCATTTACACAGACAGCTATGTGAATGGCCACACCCCCTCCCCAAAAGTTGTGCAGTGTGAACCTCACCAACTTCACCAAGCATGTGTGGTTGGTCAGCCCTCAGTACCAACCCTGTAAATCAACAGTTCTCAAGTGTGGGGCCATGGCAGGTTTTTACTGATTCACAATAAAAAGAGAAAATAATCAAACTAATAATAGCTGACATTTATTGAGTGCTATGAGCCAGACATAGTAATGACTCTTTTGTTCCTAAGGGCAACCCTACAGGCACCATTGTGACCGTCCCCATTTTCCTTGTGTGGGAAGTAAATCTGAAGTAGCCTCAGAGACTGTATTCTTGAAGCAACAGCCAGTATAAAGCTGCCAAATGACTCCTGAGAACTATCCTGCCTTCTGAGATTACGTCCTTCCTAGATATTTGGTGTCAGGCTGACCTTTCTTTTGTGAACTGATGGCGAGACTGAGAATGCTGTTGTGGTCCAACCCTCTTCTGTCTCCGGCATCCTTCCTACTTCCTGGGCACTCCCATAGTTAGGTCTTCAATTTCTTCCTGGCGGGTTTCCCACTCCCTGGCTTCCTCCTTCCTGCTCCTCTTCCTCCCACTCAGCCAGCTGTCAGTGCCCTGGTCAAGCTCGCCTCTGATCTTCTCCCTCCCCTGCTCAGAAACCTTCCAGGAATCTCTGCCGCCTCAGCCAGATTCAGGGCTCTCCCGCTCAGCCTAACTCCAGTTTTTCTCCTCTTTTTGGCCTAGCACAGGAGGGCCACCCTACAGCTAAATTGATGTTCCCAAACTGTTAGGGCCTCTTCTTTCTCTCCAGTTTCCCACCACCCCTGCCCCTTGAAACCTCGTCCATCCTCCGCATTCCTCCTCCAGTTCATGCCTTTATTCATTCATTCAACAAACCTATTTTGAGCACCTCCTATGAAGTAGCTATCGTGTGGGTGCGAGGCCTCATGGGGCTTCCAGTCAGTCCAGCAGGAGAGAAAGAACCGAATGAGTAATCACAGGAGCTGTTACAAAAGGGGAGTGCCCCAGCGCCTAATCTGAGAGGGCTAATAGTCTAGGGGGGCAGGGATGGGGGGAATCAGTGAAGGCCTCCCTGACACTATTGGGACAGCCTCCCCCCACCCCCATTAGCTGTGTCCCGTCTCCCCTTTAGCTCCTGGGACCCTCTGCTGCTCTTCTGGGGCAGGTGCCTTTCTTTATCCCATTAGACGGTCACAGCAAAATCTTAGACCCAGGAGGTGCTATATAAATATCTGTTGGCATTTAAATCGTTCTACCAACTTCTGGCAAATCAAATTGTGGGGATTAGCTATCTTTTAAACCATGCATAGTGATTACGGGGTGGGTTTGGCTGCTCCCCGACGTCTGTGATATCATCTGAGCGGGTGGCCTTGCCATTAGTTTGTTCAGTTAGCACCTCGCCTCACAGAAAACTGAAGGTTATCTCTCAAACTGTAATCAGAGGTTAGCCTGCAGGGTTGGGGTTCCAAAACAGGTTTCCATTTTATACTTTCTATGCTTCTATAAATATTTGAATTTTTCACAACAGACTTGTGTTACCCTTATAATTAGAAATGTTAAATGTTTTTAAGTAAATTAAACAAACCAAAGAAAGTATTATTTGCTTTTCTCACTCCGCTTTTTGCCTTCTATGAAAGGGATGAATATTTAAAGGAAAAAAATAGTCATTTGGACAAAACCCTTGACTCCCCAGTTCCATGGAACTCAATGAATAGGAAGGACCACAGATGAGTTTGCCGATCTGAGACAAAGGTGAAGTGTAAGTGCTTTGAAGCCTATAGAAAAAGAGTCTTCTTGAGGAGAGTCTGCAGGGATAAGAGAAACAGTCAGAGCATTCATAAGTGAAGAAAGTGTCCCCAAATCAGAGGAAGAGGGGAGCTGGATGGGACCCAGGTACTGAGTTTCGCCTCCCGCTACTAAGAACACAGGCCCACACTTGTGCACAAAGTTTGCCTGGCGTGGGGGCCACAGGAGAGGAAGGGGCTCCTCTCTGTAGAGTCACCCTGACCTCTTGTCCCTGGAATAGATGAACGCTCCCGTCGCAGCACACATCTGGATGACTGGACTCAAGACCAGCCCATGGCTGACCCACAAAGCCCTTCCCCAAAGCATGCAGATGGCCCCTGTACTCACGCCCACTGAGACCTCAGGCTAAGGACAAGCAGTGAACCTCCCCTGGTTTCTTAAAGTGAAATCTCTTGTCCTCCAACCTGGCAGCAGCCATGAGAGTCGCCCTGGCATGGGAGAGACAGTTGTATGGAGAGGACTCCCTGACAGGAGCCGTGACCTTCAGTTGAGGGAGATGTGCAGTCCAGAGTGACTTGGCAGGGAGGGAGCCAGGGGAATAAATTCCCAGGTCCTCCCTTCTACCCCCACGTCTCTTGCTTGTACCTCCATTAGCCAAATAAGTACTTAGCTGGATACTTATACTAAAAATGGCTTATTGTTTATCTGAAATTCAGGTTTAACTGGGTATCCTGCGTTCTTATTTGCTAAATCTGGCACAGTCCTAAGTAGAGACTACCCTACTCCCTACACACACACACTCAGGAGCCCAGGAGGGTGTGACATTGTGAGCGTGGCAGGAGGCACAGTCCTCGAGCAGGGATGGGGCACCTTTGTGTGCCCCTAGTCACTAAGCCACAAAGTACCAGGCCTGTGTTCTTCCCACCTGCCTGTCTCACCCACTTGCGGTCAATGTGTTTGAATAGATAACAACCAGTATAGAATGTATGCTCCAAAAATGCCATTAAAAAAACTGAAAGTGCAACTATTGTGAGCCTATATTTTTAGAAATTCTGGTGGGCCAGATGAAATCAAAACATTTTCAGGTCCATTCCAGCAGGCAAGCATTTTCCTGGAAGTCCCAAGTCATTCTATAGCTGGTGACATAAGCGTATGATGACTTTTTCCCCCCATTTCTAGGGATGGGTCATGTTGAGGCACAAGAACTGTAAACTTGTGTCTTTGTGATGAGTAGCAGCCTTTGCAAGACTGTTGGCCAAATTTTTGGCATAGTCTGTGACTAAGCAGACGATGAGAAAAGTGATCTCAGCTGCCATCACCTTCCCGCCATGCTGTTGAGTTGGGTTTGAAGGACTTGGAATGAATCAAAATTTTTAAAAAAGGATGAAGGTCGTCAAAAGGTACAAACTTCCAGTTATAAAAAAAAAAAGTCCTGGGAATGTGATGTATAGCATAGTGACTATAGTTAATAATACTGTATTATATATTAGAAAGTTCCTAAGAGAGTAGATGTTAAAAGTTCTTGTCATAAGAAAAAAAATTTGTAACTATGCATGGTGATGGATGTTAACTAGACTTATTGTGGTGATCATTTCACAATATATACAAATATCGAATCATTGTGTTGCACACCTGAGATTAATGTGTTATATGTCAACTATATCTCAATAAAAAAAAGGAAAAATATTTTTTGATGAGGAGGAATTATATTTCTTAAGCATTCTTTAGAAGGAGGTAAATGAACAAATGAATGGACTTGTGAATGAGAAGATACATCCAGACATGTGTATTAAATAAATTCTGCTTGTGTTTTCTGAGGACACTGAGGATGCCCCATTTCTCTCTCTTTGTGGCCTAATAAGTTGAGTACCTACTGGGAAAACTCCATTATTTAAAAGACTAAAAGTCAGACGTTCTGTTTTGCAGCTATCGCTGAGGTGAGGGAGGAAACCAAGCCCAACCTGCCATTCCCAGGACCTTTCCCAGGAAGCCTGCAAGCTGACCACACGCCGTCCTCCTTTCCTCACGCCAGTGGGTACCAGCCTGCCTTGACGTTTTCACCAACCCAGCCTGGAAGACCGCATACAGGAAATGCAGCCCTTCCCAGGGTGACCTCTGCCAGGTCAAGGCTCCTACCGCCTCTTGCATTTAATCACACAGTTGGCCACATAATCCTTTCTGAACATAAAGATGTCAAGTTCAATTGCTCAATCAGTATACCTAATGTGTACCAGTACACCGAAGTTATTTCTTGGTGGAAAGATGGGAAGGAATTGGTTGGGGCACATCATGCAATTACTCAGTTTTATGCAGATGAGGAAGTGACAACAATAATCGCTTCCTTCAGGTACGTGTTCTTTCTTCCTTTCCTTTTTAATGTTGTTATGCTATTGGTCAAAAGTAAAGACCTTGATTCAAAAGTAAAGACCTTCTAAATAAAAGACATCCTTTGAGCCAGCCCCGTGGCTTAGTGGTGAAGTGTGCGTGCTCCGCTGCTGGCGGCCGGGGTTCGGATCCCGGGCGCGCATTGACGCACCGCTTCTCCGGCCATCCTGGGGCCACGTCCCACATGCAGCAACTAGAAGGATGTGCAGCTATGACATACAACCATCTACTGGGGCTTTCGGGGAAAAAAGTAAATAAATAAAAATTTAAAAATAATTAAAAAAAAAAAACATCCTTTGGTTTTCTCTGTTAGCAGCTCCACTGGTCCATTTAGAGTGTAGATTAATAGCTGACAGTCTGTATTGTTGACCTCTTTTAAATTGATCTTGGCCCCACGGAAACTGTTGGTTATCAGATGCTCTGGGTTCTGGGGTACCACTTTCCCACCTGACCTACAAGTCATGTCAAGTCCTGCTTGACTCCAGAGCTTTCCCAGTGAGTGGGATCAGTGTTTCTCACCAGGTATGAGGAGACATCGAAATCACCTGGTGGGCATGGAGCTTTTAAAACAGTGCAGCCCTCCCATCTCTCTCACGTGCCCTGCCCGCCTCCTTTCCACCTCTCCCCAACACTCCCCAGATCATGGCGCTGATGTGGCCCTCATGTATACTGGGGTAGGAAAATAGTAGAGAGTCTAAAGTTTGGGGAAACTAGACAAACCTTAGCCACGTGGGTCAGTATTGCACTTTGTTTTGGCGGGGACATGCCGAATGAGTTAGGGGAGCGACAAGGATAAGCCACGCCAGGACATATGTCTAGAATAATTCATTGTCCCTAGGACTGAGTCATCATACCTCAGAATACTGGAGACAGTGAGACTGCTGCTTCTCTTCTCACCACCCCTTTGTTGTTCTCTACTCTTTCCTCTCAGCCAGGAAAGTTTGTGTGTTTTTTGTTTATTTTATCGTCAGGACCTCCTTGCATGTACAGTTTTAGAGTTAGGTGGACCTGTGGTTGTTAAAAGCTCAAAATGAGGTCAGAGTTGAGGCGAGAGCCTTTTGTCTGGGATGCCCCCACTCCGCTGTGGAGCCCTCTTTGATCTGGTGTGTTTTCACTTTCTCTGACCTGATCCATGGGGCAGTCCCAGACAGTGTCATGTCTTTTGGTGAATCATTTTATGTTTCCTTTCCAGAAAACCACCTCGGAGTTACCACAGGCCAAATGAATCCAGTTACAGTTTAGTGTGTCAACACTTCCATAAGATGCCCCCTTTGTTTGCATTTTTTTCTGAGTTATAGGCTTGGTCAGAGAGTGAAGGCAAAGAACACCCCTTCCGTGTTTTCCATTGATCGATTAAACTCTGGCTGGGTCTCTCAGGCTGCCTTTCTAGTGGCTGAGACCACTCAGGAGATTTGACTCTATTTTTTTCTGAATCAACTACAAAATGCAGAAGTTTTACCATTTATAGACACAACTTCTGATGGGAGAAGCAAAATCACCATTTAATAATGAATAAGGAGCAGTTTAAAGGCTTAAAGAAACAGAAAGCTAGTGCATTGGTCTCATTAGGTGTCATTTAGGAGGGGAGCACGGGTCCGCTGGCTCTCTGGGCTAGCAGTCCTGAGTGGGGTCCTGCCACTGGCTAGCAGGGAGACCATGGGTGAGCTGCTGCATCTTCCCTGGCCGCTTTGCCAAAGAGATGAGTTTGGACCACATGACTACTCCAGGTGTGCTCTAAGGGTCCCTCAGATGTTCACAGGACTTAAATTGGAGAGTTTTTAAACTTACAGTAGACAGTGTCTTATTTCGGACTTATGTCTTTAGAGTTCAGAAGATGACCTGGATAGTATTTTGAGAACTTTAGAAAAAAATTTAGACTTTTGCATGCATTCAGCTTATTATACGTAAACTCATTCTGAAAGAGAAGAGTCTTATTTGACCTTCAAACTGAGCCTTAAAGAAAATTTAGTGATCAGAATTCTTACAAATAACGGACGCTCAGCTGAATTGGGTGACCTTTGGGGCAATACCAAGGACATTGTTATAATGTTCTTCAACTTAATAAAGTCACGTTCAGGTGGCGCAGTAGCTGTAACGTGATTCCATGAAGTAAATTATAGTCACTTAATCAAGATTATAAATATTTGTGTTATTTATTGGCAAGAGAGAAGGTTGTTGGAGATCCAAAACTTGGTATCTTTTAGATGAGGACCCTGAGGTCCCTATGAGTAGGGTGACTTGCCCAGGGTCACTAGATTTGAGCTAGTCATCCTTAAACAGGGAACCTGACCTGCATACCTGTCGTGTCCTGTCTTCTCACATCTCCCAGGCCTCAAGGAAATCCACTCTAGTTCCCAGGAATAGTAAAGGGTTAAAAACTGGTTCTAGCCATTCAATGTATGCAATTTTATCAAGAATTTGTTAGCCTGCAACTTTGCTGGAGCTGCCATTAATAACAATACATGTACGGACCACGTTTATTCAAGAGAATTTGCTAATAAAATCACATGAAGGGAAGACAACACAAAGTATAGCTATCTGTATATTGGCAGGGGTTAGAGGAACTATAGAAAGATACACATGGTATTTTGAGTTAGGTCATGGGACCATTTTTCTATAAGATGTTATTATAACATCTTATAGAAATTCTCACATGAGTTTTGAAAATGGTGAGGTCTCCAGATTGAGGACTCCACGGTTTGTACCTGCACTCATCCCTTAAATACGCAGCAATTGTGAGTTGCTAGAGACTGCGGGATTATGGAAGCTATATTTAACTTTCTTAGCCTGACGTTGGTTGCACATTTTCTCTTCCATATCGCACAAACTTGCTTCCTGCCCACCCTACACTTAAACTCCCCAACTCCTCATTCTGAAAACAAGGGTGGGTGAGGCATCTGGCCTTTGATCCTAAAACAGGACTGGTCCTAGTTGAAGGTCTAGTTAGGAGGCGTGCATATTTAATGCACCAGAGCTTTCTTCTCTGTCATTCCTCCCGCTGCTTCTGACCTCCTCTTTCGCACAGTGGCGTCATGCTGTCGTATTGCTCTCTCCCCTCCCTCCCGAAGGAAGAGAGGAATGTGATAAAGTAATTCACACCAAGGCAAGCTTCCACATTCACTGGTGACAACATTTTAGACAAAAGGAGTAGACATTTTTTCCAAATTGCAACTTAGGCAACTGCCCCCCAGTTGCAAAAACAGCTAGGCTTGCTTGTGAAAGTGTTTGCAGGCCATTCGTTATTTGTTGGATGAACAACTAACTGAATGAACCACTGGACATTGGGACAAGGAGGGCGGACCTGGTCCCTCCCCGTCCTGCTTGTACTTGTGAGCAGAATGGAGGGGAAGGGGGAATCAAATGTCAGGTGCACAAGGGCGAAGGTAGTGCTAACGTGGTAAGGAGTGTTTCCTTCAGATTTTAAGTTTGGCCTTGAAGTATCGATTTAGGGGAGAGGATCCAGCATCAGGACCAAGGGAAGGACACTCCTGCCGCTCAGGAGCAAACCATGTCTTGCCGTCAAACTCCAGTTTATTGAAACTGGGGGGGGGGGGGGATGGGGGTGGGAATGATGGGAGGAACTCACAGGCATTGAAGTATGAATGCCACATACTCTGGAAGAGTGACAAGAGATTTGGCATCATGCGTGCGAGTGTCCCTGACAGAGTTTTTTTTTTTTTAAATGGTGCGGCATTTCTTTTATTTATTTATTTGTTTGTTTGTTTGTTTATTTATTTTTGTGTGTGAGGAAGGTCAGCCCTGAGCTAACATCCGTGCTAATCCTCCTCTTTTTTTGCTAAGGAAGACCGGCTCTGAGCTAACATCTATTGCCAATCCTCCTCTTCTTTTTCCCCAGAGCCCCAGTAGATAGTTGTATGTCATAGCTGCACATCCTTCTAGTTGCTGTATGTGGGACGCGGCCTCAGCATGGCTGGAGAAGCGGTGCGTCGGTGCGCGCCCGGGGTCCGAACCCGGGCCGCCAGCAGTGGAGCGCGCACACTTAACTGCTAAGCCATGGGGCCGGCCCGCTGACAGAGTTTTGAAACTACTTGGTCTTAGCTCCTGTGTGTGTGTTTTAAAATTATCTTAATAGTAATATATGTATTTTGTTGAATATTCGGAAAATACCAAGCAAGTACAAAGAAGGAAAGTATGGCCCATAATCTCATAACCCCAAGAAAACTTTTCCAAGGATACATAAATTTAATAGTCTTGAAATAAATTACTACTTTATTACATAGATAAATATATGTCTTGCTTCATTCACTTAACCTGTATTATGAATATTTCCCTATATTATTAAAAGTCTTCAAAATATTTTAGTGGCTGCTATATGCCACTATAATCTGCTATTGTAAAACAGAAGCAAATGCAGAAGAATGCAAATGAAATTATAATGGGAAACATTAAAAATTATTTTCAAAATGCCCATGGTGGGGGCATTTACGAGGGAAAAAATAACTGATATAACACCTCAAGTCCAGATGCCTTCTTGAGCTGGGACTCTTCTATGCTAATATTTCACATTTTTTTCCTACTTCCCTTGGGTCTCTGTTATTGTTGATAGAGCCAAGAGTCATCTTTCATTAATAGGTATAGAAAACACTCAATGTCTGCTAGCAGGTTGGGGTATTGCTAACTGATGGCTTGGTGATTAATAGTGAAAATCCGTACCACCACCCCCTCTTGCCCCGCCCACCCCCTCCTAGCCTGGTCCTGGATGCTGTGGGACTCAGGCTGCGTCACTTGAGAACATTTACTGGGCCTCCTTTGTGAGACTTAAGTCACCAGGCTGGACCTCCCCCTTGGCACTCCAACCAGCATCCCACCCCGTCTGCGTCTAATATCAGCTTGAAACTGTAGCGCGCGTCCATTTGTCCTGGCCCCGGGGCACTGCTTGGCCAAGACCTTTCCCTGGAGTCTCTAAAAGAGGGAGTAATTTGTGGGACATAATTAGCTCTAAAGTCTGGGATAGGGTGTAAAGAGCTTTCTAGCTTAGGTAGAAACGCTCCCTCATCAGGGAGAGTATGCCAGGAAGACACTAGTCATCAAACCAGAAGATTAAGGAGACCAACTCTCAAGCAAAAACAAAAGCTGATGCTCCTGTAGGCTGGCAGGCCCTGCAGATTTAGTTATTAGGGGATTTGTGGCAAAGGGAACGTATTTGATGTTTATTTTCTGTGTAGTCTAGGGTTTCCCAGTGCTCTTTAAAATCTGGCCTAGTTCCCAGTAGCTAAAGCTAGAAGGATTTTACTTTCAGAGTAGATTTTCTTTGTAAAGATGTTAAGTAGATAGTTTGGGTTCCCTACAACCCTGTACCCTTTGCAGCACCCCCTGCCCCATCCGGGTGAGATGCCTGTGTTAGCGGGGCCCCTGTGGGCGCTGTGTGCTGAGCCCCTCGCCCACAGCCTGCCATGTGTGGGTCTGCCGGATGCTTCTTGCCGGCTGTTATTTATCCTGCTGCTTTTGGTGACCCCAAAAGTGGAATTATGTATGAAAATCAGCAAAACATCTAGAAAATAAGAACATAATTTCTTAAGCCAAACCGTCAGCTAGAAAAATTTTTAGCTGCAGATCCCTGACACCCTGACTTGCTTCCTATTCAGAAGGCTTCCTTTCAGCTCAGAGTTGATACAAGGTCCCTGCACTCGGGTTACCCGTGGATCCTGTCAGCACCATTTGAACTATGGCAGGGAAAACAGGGTGCTTATCAGTGGGCCTTAGTATTTCTTTTTAACATTTTTTTTCATTTTTAGTTTTTATTATTGTGGTAAAATATACATAACATAAAATTTCCCCTTTTAACTCTTTTTGAGTGTACAATTCAGTGACATTCAATACATTCACACTGTTGTGCAACCATTGCCACCATCCATCCCCCAAATTTTTTCATCTTCCCAAACTAAAATTCTGTCCCCATTAAACACTAACTCCCCATTCCTCCTTCCCCCAGCTCCGGGCAACCTCTCTTCTACTTTCTTTCTCTATGAATTTGACTACTCTAGGTACCTCACATAAGTGGAATCATCCAATATTGATCTTTCTTTGTATTTCTTTTAAGAAGACCCTAGAGCTTCGCTGCTACTTATAAGCCGTTTCTGAGCAGCCCAGTCTAGCTGTGACAGGTCTGAGGGTCGGGAGATGCTGTGTGTCCTTGCAGGAGGTCCTGGGGCTGCCCCAGCCGAGGCTGCCCCGGGGTGACAGGCTTTTGCAGCTGCGGGCCTGCGGCTCTGTCCAGGTGGTTCCTGTCTAGACACCATGGCTGAGTCTGTATGGTTTCTTTGGTCCTCCCTGGTTCAGATGTTTGTATTTGACCAAAATCTGATAGGATTTTTATACCTTTTTTAAAAAGCAGCACATACACGTAAAATTCTCTCTCTTACTTCAGCCCCCAGCTCTTTCCCAGTGGGGAGCTGAGGTTACCCATTTTTTGGGTATCTTTCCAGAGATGGTATTCAATCCATATGAGTCGTGTGTGTGTGTGTGTGTGTGTAGTCCCCAGTATGGTGTGTTATTACTCACAGCTATGGTTAAATCTATACCCAGGGTTCACATTTTTTGTGGCTATGTAAATACTGTTTTCAGCTAAATCATGTAGTAGACTGTAATTACATTTTACTTCTTTATAACTTTTTTATTTTCCTGAATTTAATAGTTTTCTTGCTTGTTAGTTTGCTTAATTTTCTAAGTATCAATCACTCGTTCTTCCCTAAACTCTATACGAAAATATGCCTCTGCTCTCCAAATGACAAAATCCTCAGGACAGACGTTTCTCCTTGGAGACGCCCGTCTTGGAGCACTTCTCCTGCTGCAGTCTGGGCAGGTTGCCCTCCAGGTCTGGGGTCCAGCTGAGTCATCTTTGCCCTCGTTCTGGGCACCCTCACTCCTCCTGATTTCTAGCTCATGTTTCCTGGAGCCCAGGCCCCTGTCTTCTTGGCTTTTACCCCCGCACTTGGGCATAGAACCTATCGTCCACTGGCTTCCTGAAGCTTGCATGTCTGAAAATGCCATTTTTTTCCTACCGTCACCTTGAGGTAGTTTGGCCGGATACAGAAATGAAAAGGAAAATAATTTCTGTCATCATTTTGAAGTCATTAATGTATTTCCTTTTCACTTCCGGATTTGTTCTTGAGAAGTGGGGTGCTGTTCTGAGTCACTCGTGAACCACCTGCATTTCTTCTATCTGGAAGCTTTTGAGATCTTCACTTGATCTTGGAGTTGTGACTTTTCCCGGAGAAGCCCTGTGGTGGGACTTTTCTCTCCCACTGTGCTAGGAACCTGGGTAGGAAAGACTCACATCTCCAGTTTTGGGGCGTTTTCTTGAATTGTGCCCTCCACTCCCCTCTCTGTGTTCTTTCTGGAACTCGTCTGACTCAGTTGTTGGAAGGCCTAGATTGCTGTTCTGAGCTCAGAGCCTTTCCTGCTGGGCCTCCACGGCAGGATGAGGGACAACCACTCCTCTGTCTCCAGCCCCGCCTCACCCCCACCCTGCCTTCACATGGGAGCCTTTTCTTGGATGTCTAGAGAGCAACAAGTAGAATTATTTGTGAAAAACCTTTCCTGTGCTCTAGGTAAGATGGATCTAGACTTGCTCATTAATGCAGGCAAATAGTCCTTCTCACCAGACGATTGCTAAACTCTTCCTGACGTGAATGATTCAAGATTAAGTTTTGATCATTTTCCTTTTGTGTTCTCCTTTCCTACTCCTGGCCTGAAATGGTTGGCCTAAGGTACCCCTGGACTTATTGTGTAGTCTGATTTCTGCAGCCCAAGGTGTGCTGCTAAACTGTCATTTGTGCCTGATGGTGTTTCAGGTTCCCTGGGGCCTCTCTGCACAGGCGTGCTTTGCATCCTGGGCTGGGTGCAGCCCCCCTGGGGCTCCCTTTCTGGGGCTGTGCCCTGCATCCCGCTCTGGCCTTCACTTTCTCTCTGGTCGCTGTCTCCCTAACTCAGCGACAAGTCTGCCCCAACTCCGGGGTCCCAGGCCCTGAGCCAGAGCCAGGTCTTCAAAGGCACAGGTGTCCTCAGCCTGTCAGATCTCATCATCCACTCTGTCGAGCCCCTGGGCCGTGCCTCAAGAAAATGATGCCTCTTCTATAGTGAACTTGTGAAATATGTGGAAAGGACCCCCTCTTCAGCAGCCAACACCTTGATTTTCCTTAGCACTGCGAAGAAGACTAGACTGGTCAGCTGTGCAGAATATTCGAGAGCTGCTGAAAGCCAGGGTTCACCATTCAGCCACTAGTTATTACCCATGATGGTCAGGGCACCAGTCTAGACACATGCTTCTCCCTCTTTCTTTTGCCCCTTCCTGTCACCCTAACATTCAGGGATATTATCGGGGGGAAGGTCAGCTAGCCCCTTATCTGGAGATATCTGTCCCGTGAGGGCTCTTTCTGTCTTCTCCTAGTGACCTGTAGATATTGTAACATTCAGCTCCTGCCCTAAAGCGTGGAGAGATCTGGCCTTTCCTTGACCCCGAGGTCCTCCTCAAGTCCAACATTTATTCCTCGGGTGCATTCCAGAATTATATTGCTCTTACACAGGAATGAGGGGAAAGGGGAAGAAAGTATTCCAAGTCAGTGGGACACTGCTCAGATGGGCACATCAGGAAGCACAGGTGACAGGCGACAGTCACGCTGCTGAGTCCTGAGAACAATAAGGAGATGATATTAACCCAAGCAGCTCTGGTCCTCCTAGTTCTGATTGACACCATTCTTGGCATGTATTTTAGTTACTCTGTGTATCACGGGCTAACAGGGATCTGCAAAATGGTATTGTCGGGGAGAAGTTGTATTTAAAATGTTCAGTGTTTGTTCTGAAAATTTGTGTTCAACCTAAGGGAACTGTGGTTCCTCGCGGCCTGGGGGCCCTCACTGCCGTGTGCTGGCTCTAGAGGCCAACTCCCCTGTGCTAACGGCTGGCAGCTGCCCGTGGGCCAGGATGGGGCCCCCTCTGACCTTGCTAGCTTCCTGGTCTCTTTTAAACCTTAAGTCTCAGACCTTTACAGGTTGAGGGATAGGTTTTATTTTGCTTTGGGATAAATAAGTTGTATCAGGGGAGCAAGCTGCTAGGAAGGAAGGGGTACCTCTCCATGTTTTTCTTCTTCTTTTTCCGCTAGTCATGGTCTTCTTTGCTGTGTCTGATGAGCAAAGAAGAAATCAGTGCCTTTGGGCCAAAAAGGCATTCTTTGTTGGAGAGCATCTGAGAGCATTTCAAAGTGTTCTTCATTCCTTCACCCCGTCCCACCCTCGCCTAAGTGCAGGTTTCACATTTCTTGTGTAACTTTCCATTTGTGAACGTGTCGGAAAGGTGGAAAGCAGGATTCTCAACCTCTTAGAGCCAAGGCTGCCTATTTATGTCAGATATTTTATAACATGTAGTGTTTAAACTGTAATATAAGAAAAACAGAAGAAAGGTGATTTATAATGAAATAATCTGAATGTGCACTTGTAAATGCTGGGCATGACCACACCAGGAGAGATGATAAAGTACACAGGGGACCCTGGCACACCCCGTGCATATGGCAGCTGCAAATGGAGCGGTGCTGTCAGCAATCCATTTTCCAAATGATGACTGAGTCACTGCAAAGTTCCAAACATGACAAAGGGATCATCGTGGCCCTCCATTTTCATGGTCCTGGGACATTAGGTGGATATTAAAACCAGGCGAAATGCTTCGTATGTATGTAAAATAGAATTGAGTTCAAGTCTCAGAAGGTCGCTTGGGATATGAAACAGTTGCCCCTGGCCTCTAAAAGCCGTGGTGCCCCCTAGTTATTGTGACCACCAAAACAACCCTACAAATTTGCAAAATGCCTTGAGGGGGCGGCACCCCAATACTGAGAACCCTGGTATAGAATCTACCGTACAAGTCAGGACAAGTGACAGCATATGCATTAGTCAGGGTTCTTCAGAGAAACAGAACCAATAGGATGTATGTGTATATATGTGTGTGTGTGTGTGTGTGTGTGTGTGTGTGTGTGTGTGTGTGTGTGTGTGTGTGTAAAGAGAGAGTGAAAGAAATTTATTTTAAGGAATTGGCTAATGTGATTGTGGGTGCTGGCAAGTCTGAAATCTGCAGGGTGTCAGCTGGAGACCCAGGGAAGAGTTCATATTGCAGTCTTGGGTCCCAAAGCAGTTTGGAGGCAGAATTCCCTCTTCTTTGGAGGACCTCAGTCTTTGCTCATAAGACCATCAAATGACTGCATGAGGCCCACCCATGTGATGGAGGGTAATCTGCTTTACTCAGAGTCTACTGAATTAAATCTTAATCATGTCGGAAAAATACCTTCACAGAAACATCTAGAGTAATGTTTGACCAAATAAATATCTGCGTACCATGACCCAGCCCCATGTTGACACATAAGATTAACCATCACAGCATATGACAAAGAAGTTGAAAAACGTTCTGTTCCTATAGTAGAAACTTGAAGGGTAGTCACTGTAAATATCTTTATGTATCTTTCTCTGAAGCATAACCAGTGTGCAGCGTTCAGACAATGGGTCGTATATCTGTAAGATGAAAATAAACAATGAAGAGATCGTGTCTGACCCCATCTACGTCGAGGTGCAAGGTAAGTCCAGAGGCCACAGTGTCCCCTTGCCCCAGGGCTGTTTGTTTTAGAGCCTGTATTAATTGCTTTGTACATAATACTCTAGAGTTTGGCATGCCCATTTATAACTCTGTATGCAAACCTTGCTTATCCATAAACACTGAAATTTTACAAGGTGATCTTTTTAAACTTTAGGTAATAATGAATTGAATTCAGTTCTTAAAGTTTGAGCTCTATCCTAGGCACTAGGGCTGAGATAAAGGATTATGGACTTCCTTCTCCTCAGGTTATTTACAATAAAAAAGCTGAAGTCTTTTTATTTTAGGAAGCAAAATGCATTCTATTATCCAGGTTTCAGTGCTGGCACCAGATACCACTCACCTGGTCAAGTGGCTATTTGCTGATTACTCAGTGTGTTTTCCTGTCTTGCCTATGTGGACAGTGAAACCGGGGAGGGTGAGCGGTTTTCCTGACTGAATCAGCGGCTCGGGCTGGGACTCCTTTCTGGTCCCTAGGATTTGTCAGGCCCGTGGTTCAGTGCCGTTCCATGACATGGCGTGAAATGGGCTTGGTGGGGGTGAGAAGTGGGACATCGGGCAAGGAGAAGGCAGTCTCTGCCCTTCAGGAATTTGAACTCTAGTGGGGAACGTGAGCTGATGCACAGGTGAGCCAGGCCAGGAGAGGCCAGGCCCTGGGTCTCAGGGTTTGCATGCGCGGCTCTGCAGTGGCAGGGTCTGTCAAGAAAGGCTTCAAGGAGGAAGCACCTTTATTACCACCCCAAGGGGTTGCTCCCCACCAGCCACGGGGCTGCCCTCCATGGCCCCTGCATTTCTCTCTCTGAGGTGCCTCTGTCAGCAGAGCCATCAGAACAACTACTTTTCTGCTTTCCCCTGACCCTCCTCATCAGTCTTGAGAGCAGGTGATTAGCTTTTCAGGGAAGTTCAACTAGAAGCATCTCCCACTAAAAGGCTCCTCTGCGACCCATTCTTTTGCAAACCTGAACCTGATCCACCCCTAATGCTGCAGGAGGCCTGAGAGAGGGAGGGCCCTCGGAGGAGTCTCTTTCAGAACTTTGTTCTAGGCCCATCCCAGGCTGGACAGCTAATGCCTCAGGGTTCTGTCAGCATCAGCCAGAGGGGCTTCCTACATTTGCTGCTAATCTGAGGAAAATATTTAGAGGACATTTTACTTGTCAGAATCCCAGAAAAATGTCCAGAGCAGGAACACGTTAGGGCCAAATGGAGTTTTGCAAAACTTTGAAACAGGAAAAAAGAATCCTATTTTAACTCTCCCACATCATTCCTGCTGGGACGAGATCTGCGAGTTCCTAATCCCAAAAGAACACAGTTTAAAAGCCTGAGGACAGTTAGCCTGATCTGTTAAATTTTTGGCACATGCCCCAAATAACTACTAACTGGCTTTCTCCGAGATACTCCTCAAGTCCCCTTCCTTATGACCCTGATTCTGGAATTACAGTAGGAGATCTTAGGATTGTGGCTGTGTCTACATTGTTTTCATGAGCATGTGCTGTGAAAAGTGTTCAGCCCTGTGCAGGTGTACAGATTTTAAAACTTACGATCACGCATCTGCAAGTCTCATACACAATAGATTGTCCTCAAAAACAGGCAGGCCTATTACATGGCTTTGTTCTTACGCCGTGTTTATTTGGGTAAGGAATACTGAAAACCTGCCAGCCTGCCCCAGGAGTGTGAGCAACCCCTGATTTCAGAACTGCCAGGCCTCCCGTCTGGTAAAACCAGTTCTGAATCAGTTTTCGTTACAACCTCTTTGGGAAAGTGTCCTGGAAAGCCAGCTGGCGCTAGACTGGTAGGAGTGAGCCTCTGTTCTCTCTTACCCAACTTTCAGGAGGTGAAGACAGACCGTTTCAGGCCTGAGGTGGTAGGTAAAGAAATCTCCTGTGTCTAGTTCCACTGCACTTGGGGCTCTGCCTTTCCTTATGGATCTGAAACGTTCTTTCCCTTGACTCTTTCTCTGCAGGACTTCCTCACTTTACCAGGCAGCCTGAGAGCATGAATGTCACCAGAAACACAGCCTTCAACCTCACCTGTCAGGCCGTGGGCCCGCCTGAGCCCGTCATCATATTCTGGGTTCAAAACAGCAGCCGCGTTAATGAACAGCCTGAAAAATCCCCCTCCGTTCTAACTGTTCCTGGTAAGTCCGAGCTGTGTGATTTATTTACCATTTTCTCTCTAAGAGGGGAAGGGATCAAAAGTTTGGTGACCGCTGCTGTGCGCCAGCAATGGGCAGTGGAGGAGGATGAAAATGCAGGTGTGGCAGCTGAGGTGAGGGGCCAGGCAGATGGGAAGGCAGGTAGGAATCTCAGGTGTGAGGGCCCACGGGCCGGGGCTGGGAAGTGGGTGAGTGCCCTGAAGGGGGTCTGTGGTGAAGTTGGTGAAGTGGCCAGAATCCCCGAGCCCAGGCAGTGGGAGCCCCGCTCACATCTCCCATTGCAGCTGTGGCCTTGCTGGCCTGGCAGGTCCTGCACTTCAGGAACCAGTGATAGGAAGACCTCAGTGAGGTTTGACAGCAAGGCAAATGCATGGGTCACGGGGGCTGTTGTGGGAAGATTGCGTCATTGTGGGATTGTGGCCGCGTTGACAGTCAGTGGTCATCTTGATTTCCATCTGAACGGGAGTGCCCGGCTTCGTTCCCGTCACTCCGCTGTGTGCTCTTAGAGTCAGCACCATTGATGTTGCCCGTGCTGCTAGTGCCAGTGGGCTCCTTTTTGGCTCCACTCTTTGCGTCTTTCAGCAATCTCTGACAAAGTTACCGCTCCCTAATCCTTCCTTTCTTCATGCATTCAGCAAATGTTCTGTGAGGGACGGCTCTATGCCAGAGGCTGTTCTAGGCACTGAGAACACAGTGGTGAACTTCTAGAAACACTGTCTTCCTGGCTTTCTTCCCACCTCACTGCTCCTCCTCTGCCTTTGCAGGAGTTCAGAATTTGGTGGTGTCCCAGAGCTCAGTCCTGGACCCACTTCTGTTCACTCTGAGACACTGCCTCCTGGGAGAGTTCCTCCGGGCCCTTGGCTTCCATACCACCTGTGTGATAATGACCTCGAACCTTGTATCTCCAGCCAGACCTCTCTCCTGAGCTTCAGGCCCCTGTATCCAGCTGCCTTCTTCGCATTTCCACTTGCTGACTGTGTAGGCGTCTTAAAATGAAACTCTTAATTTTCCCCCAGACTTGTTCTGCCCCAGAATTCCCCGTCTTGGTAAATCATATCACCGTCTCCCCATCCTTCCTTTTTCATGTTGAGTGTATCAGCAGTTCTGTCAGTTCTGCTTCTCCAGTATATCTGGAATCTGTCTTTTCTCCATCTCTGCTGCGTTTGCCCCGGTTCATGTCACTGCAAGCTCTTGCCAACACTGCTGCACTAGCTTCCTAGTTGATCTCTTTGCTTCCAGCCTTGTCCCCACTCTAATCCATCCTCTTCAGTGGCAGATCACACGTCATCCACCTGCTGGAAACCCTGCAGTGACTTCCCATTGTCTTAGACTGTCATTCAGAGTCCTTCCTGCCCCTGCCCGTAGGCCCTGCCTGCTCTGGTCCCTGCCCAGCTCTCTCACTGAACCCCATGCCACTCTTTCCTGCCTGCTTATTAAGCACCAGTCACACTGATTATCTTTCATTTCCTCAGACACATCGCCATCCTTCCTGCCTCAGGACCTTTGTACTCTCTCTTCTGTCTGCCTACAATGTTCTTCCGACTGCCCTTCGTCCTGTGACACAACCCAAATATCACTTTTTCAAAGAGACTTTCCCTGGTCACTCTTAACTATTTCAGTTAAGATACCCCAATACTGACTCCCCTTTATTGACTTATGCTCATGTCTTCTTGTGGACTTCTTCAGTACACGCGTCATAGTCTATGAGTACCCTGTTTATTTGTCTAGTCTCCTTGTCTGTCTTCCTAGAGAATATCTGCTCAGTAAGGACAAGGACTTTGTCTCTCCCAAGGCAATGCCTGCCTCAGTAGTACTCACTGAGTATTTATGGCAAGAATGGATCAGCAAGTGAATGCCAGCTCCTAGCTATGGTCGCTGAATCACTTTTCTAACTCCTGACTCCACGAGGAATATTATGGTTTCCTCTGCCTCCGTCTGAGTTTTCTTTGGGTTTCTCCAAGGAGTTGATAATCAGGTGACTTCTTTGCTCAAAATCAATTTAAAAAATACACTTCACCCTTTCTAGGATGGTTACTGTGAAGTGCCATAAAGAGAGATTTGTTTCATCGAGGTAAAATTGACATACAATTAAATGCATAGAACTTGAGTACACAGCTCAGTGAGTTTTGGTAGACACCCACATAACCACGACTTCAGTCAAGATACGGAACACCGCTCTCACCTCAGAAAGTTCCCTCCTGGTCAGTGCCCACCTCCCCCAGGCAACACTGTTCTGACGTCTATCGTCATAGATTAGTTTTGCCAGTTCTTGAACTTTAAATAAATGGAATCCTAAAGTATATATTCTTTTGTGTCAAGCTTCCTTCACTCAAAGTGACGTTTTGGGAGATTCATCCACGTTGTTGTAGCAGTAGTGTAGTTTTTACTGCTGATAGTGCTCTGTTGTATGAACGTGCTGTATTTTGTTTCTCTATTTGTTTGGTGGACGTTTGGGGTGTCGATGGCTGTTGGCTATTAGAAATAAAGTAGCTCTGAGTATTTGTGTGTAAGTCTTCCGGGGAACTTAACGTTTTTATTTTGTCTTGAATAAATAGCTGGGAGGGGAACGGGTGGGTCACGTGAAGGGTATATGTTTAACTTCTCAAGAAACCACCAAACTGTTTTCCAAAGTGGTTGCATCAAGTACCATTCCTAGTGGCAGTGGATGAGAGTTGCAGTTGTTCCGTCCACACCCTTGCCAACATTTGATGTGGTTAATCATTTTTAAAACTTTAGGCATTCTAGTGGATGTGAAATGGTAAATTATTGTGGTTTTGATTTGCACTTCGTTTCTCTGTGTAATTTTAGATTAGATTTAGAAAAGATTTTAGCATCTCTTGTGCTTATTTCCCAGTCATATATTCTTTTGGGTGAAGTGTCACTTTAGGTCTGTTGCCTATTTCCATATAAATCTTAGAATCAGCTTGACAGTTTTTATGAAAAAGCCTGCTGTGATTTTGTTGGCAGTTGTATTGAATTCACAGATCGATTTAGGGGGAGATGACATCTTAATAATATTGAGACTTCTAATCCGTGAACACACTCTCTTTGTTTATTTAGGTATTCTTTAATTTCCCTCAGCGATTTTTTTGTAGTTTTTGATGTAGAGGTCTTCCCTGTCATTTGTTAAATTTATTGTTAAATATTTTATGTTTCTGATGCTGGTAAGAAGCATATTTGATTTCATTTGCTAATTGTTTACTATTGGTGTATAGAAAATAAATGGATTTTTGTGTGTTGATGTAATATCCTACAACCTTGCTAAATTCACTTATTAGTTCTAAGAGGTTTTTTGGTTTTTTTTTAATTTTTTAAAAAATTTTATTTATTTATGTATTTCCCCCCAAAGCCCCAGTAGATAGCTGTATGTCATAGCTGCACATCCTTCTAGTTGCTGTATGTGGGACGCGGCCTCAGCATGGCCGGAGAAACGGTGGGTCGGTGCGCGCCCGGGATCCGAACCCGGGCCGCCAGCAGCGGA
Organism: Diceros bicornis minor; assembly: GCF_020826845.1. Classification (NCBI taxonomy): domain Eukaryota; kingdom Metazoa; phylum Chordata; class Mammalia; order Perissodactyla; family Rhinocerotidae; genus Diceros; species Diceros bicornis. The sequence continues at coordinate 18,817,751 of NC_080779.1, forward strand.
GCGCGCGGGCTTTAACTGCTAAGCCACGGGGCCAGCCCCTAAGATGTTTTTTTTTATTGTAGATTCACTGTATTTTCTATGTAAACAATAATGTCACCTGCAAATAGAGACAGTTTTACTTCTGCGTCTCCAATCCTTGTCTTTTTATCTCTGTTCCTTTCCTCATTTCGCTGGCCAGGGCCTCCAGCACAATGCTGAATAAAAGCGGGGAGAGGATATCTGTTCTGGATCACCAAGTGTGATGTTAACTGTGGGTTTTTTGTAGGTGCCCTTCATTAGGTGGAAGAAGTTTTCTCTTATTCTTAGTTCGCTGAAAATTTTATTTTTTGTTATTATGGGTGTCAAATTTTGTCAAATTCGCTTTCTCCGCCTACTGAGATGATCATATGGCTTTTCTCCATTATTCTCTTAATATGTTAAATTACATTGATTTGATTTTCAAATGTTAAACCAATGTTGCATTCCTGGGGTAAACTCTGCTTGGTCATGATGTAGTGTGTGGTGGATTCACTTTGCTAATATTTAAAGATTTTTGCAAACTAGGGTAACACCAACTGCATGTACTGCAATTCAGTTCTGATACTCCCAGGAGTTAGTGCAGAGCCCATAGGTTAAGGACAAAGTCCACCACAAGACTGCCCTCACTTCAGATGCCAGCCACAAGTCTTGGGGGCTCCCCAGGCCACCTGCACTTCTTACTGACTGGCTGTGAATTTGGAGGTTCCCATGACCCCCTCCAGTTTGATAATTTGCTAAAACAACTCGCAGAACTCAGGAAAGTGCTATACTTATGATTACAATTTTATATCAAAGGATACACATAGGGTGAGGTGTGGGAGGGTCCCAAATACAGAGTTTCCATGGCCTTTCCGAGTGGAATTAGAGTGTGTTACCCTCCTGGTACATCAGAGTGTTCACTGAACAGGAAACTCTGCTGAGCTTTGGGGTCCCAAGTTTTTATTGGAGTTTCGTTACATAGACACAACTGATTAAATCATTGGCCATGTGATTGAACATGATCTCCAGACCTCCCTCCCCTCCCTAGAGATTGGGAAGATGGGCTAATATCACGTGACTCAAACCCTTTCATCACGTGGTTGGTCGTTCTGGTGACTAGTCCCCATCCTGAAGTTATCTAGGGCCCCGCACCCCCCATGAGTCACCTCGTTAGCATAACAAAGCCACTGCTATCGCTCAGGAAATTGCAAGGGACAAAAGCCAGTCGAATTCTTTATTATACAGCGGTGTTCATAAGGGAAATTGGTTTATAATTTTTTTTTTGTAATGTTAGTTTTTGGTATCAGGGCATTGTTGACCTCATAAGTGTTCCCACCTCCTCTGTTTTCTGAAAGAGTTTAGTAACATTGGTGTTATTTTGGAAAGATGCATCAAGTTCAGTGGAGGCTATAACCGCTTGTGTTTTGGACGCTGTATTTCTGCTAATGCACTTTGCATTGCCTTTTTGATGAAGGTTAATGTATTGGTTAATGTTGAGTTTGAGGTTAACTGAAATCCTCAGGTCTTTTTTCTCATTAATTGCTGCAAAGTCAAAGCTCTCCTGTGTCTTGTATATTGAATTATTTTTTAAATTTAGCCTAACATTTGACATTTATCCTTAACAAAATTTTGTCCATTGTCTCATCCTACCAAGGCCATTTTGAACCTTGATTCTCTCATTGGATTAGCAAATCATTTCCCTGCTTTGTGCCAGCTGTTTTTTGGTCTCTTCCAAGTCATTGATGGAAATCTGGATTCTAATCTAACCCAGGGCAGAGCCCAATGGCCTGTTAATAAAGGCAACCTCTGAGTTGACATCAGTTCTTTAAGTCAACTCTCTTGGCTACTGTTCAACCAGTAGTAAATCTGCTTAATTTTATTTTTTCCACCGTTTATTTCTCCATCTTGTCTTCCGAGATATTCCTTGATACATTGGGCTAGTAACTGTCACAGAAAGACAGGAAATCAGTTTGGAATTTGTTTTGAAATCAGACCTGACTTATTGTTGGTGAGGTGAACTCCTACATATGACAGTTTTCCACATTCTTATAGGCACCAATTTGATAACCTCATCTTAAGTTTTGCTGTTGTTTCTCTCTCTCAGTGATTCTGTGCTTACCAGAATCAAGTCATTTTCTTTATGAAAATAGGGACAAAATCTCCCCATCTCTGTTCATCTAGAACTTTTCCTCTTTGTAAATTTTCTCAGAAATTAGAAGTGTGTTTCTGTGATAAGATCTGAAAATTCTTTTAATACCCAAGGCTACATATGATTTGTCTCAGCTTGGAGATCTGATTTATTTCTAAATGGTGATACACCCTTACAACTGCCGTTTGTTTTGGGTTTCAAGATCTTTACAGTTTTCATTTTACTTTCTTTAATTGGCAGATTTTTTCCTTTGGTAAGGAAGATAGAAGTAAAACAGACACTAAGCAGTTTATAGCCTAATAATGTGCTTTTTAAAAATAACCTTTATTGGGATGGTAGTTACACGAAGCTACACATCTGATTAACTTACACAGAGCTACAAACACACACAAATAAGTCCATGTATAATTGGTGAAAGCTGAATAAGCTCTGTGGATGGTACCCATGTCAGTTTCCTGGTTCTGACCGTGTGCTAGAGTTATGTAAGACGTTAACACTGGGAGGGTAGAGCGAAGAGTGCGTGGAACTTCCTTGTATATTTCTTTACATCTTTCTTTGACTCTATAATTATTTCAAAATAAAAGGTTTCTAAAAACTTTATTTTACATAATTATTTATGTTAAAAGTGTAGAAAATTCAGGAAAGTATTTTCACATCTTATTACACATTTACAATTACAATGAAAACACTGATCTGATTCCCTCCAGACTTTTTCTATAAGTATATATGTTTGTGTGTATATATAGATCTATATAAGTCATTTTTCTTTAAATTACAATGATAATACATGTGCAGATTAATTTCAGCCTTTTTATTACACAAATAATATGTGAACGCATATTCACTGTAAAACTTTCAAACCATAGTGACATACGAAAGTCAAATGTGAAGGTCTCCCTCTAATCTCCACACTTTCACTCCTCTAGACAAAGGAAGCCAATGTCAACCATTGGTTCCCTTCCTCCCAGGCCCTTTCTAGTCCTTTAAATACACTCGTATATGTGCATATACACACTGATCGCCAAAACATGTAGATCTTTCCATGTAGCTACTCATGGGCTTGTCTCATGGTTTGTGACAGTTGCCTCAGTGCGTGGATGGCCTGTAATTTGTTTAACCACTCCCTTGTTGATGAACATTTAGGTTATTTTAATTTTTTTTTTCTGTTACGCATGAAGACATCTTTGTACCCGTGTGTATTTCTTCTCTGAAGACCTTGCTGGACACCAGGTACTTGTCTGTGCACCCACAGTGCCTCTTCCATAAGTCTGGTACCTCCCCACCACATGGAGGCACAACCCTCTGCTTGTCTGCCTCCCCCTGGGTTCTTAATGTGTGATTATTACCTATTAGTTATTAATTGGTTTATCCCCATCACCCAGCACAGTGCCTGGCACATCAGAACCATGTGAATGAATGAATGAACTGATGAAGAAATGAACAAGTTACGAAACAGCCCCTCAGTCTTACATCCCTTCATTGGGACAAAGGGACATAGTGATCGTGAAGTAACTTGTATTTGTATCATTATTTTTGCATTTAAACTCTGTCTCATCTCTTTTTCTCATTGATATCTCTAACCAGTTCTGTGAAATTAATAGAACGGGATTTTTAAATATCCATTTGCAGACCCAAAGGACTTCAGTAAGTCCAGGGAGAAAGGGCCCCGAGTGCAGGGCTTGTGCTGGACCTGTCAAGTCTATCAAGTCAGCTACTAGCATCTGAGTTTTGTAACACTGTAAAAGAACTACATAAAAATTATTCTTATTTACATCAGTTTTTAATTCTGAGAACACTTTAGTGTGATTCCTGAGCCCCTCCCAGAGGTTCACGTTTGGGGAGCTAGGTGAGGAGGCCGTTGTGATCTGAGATGCCTTAGGGGGACTTTGGCCCAAGCAGCGCCTCACCTGCTGATGTAAGGCTATGTCTGCAGGGAGTTGCCACTCTATCTTGAAATTAACTCGAAGTAAACTTCTGATCCCTTCTCCTGAGAGAATGTTAAGCAGGGAAGTGGTTTAAAGAGTCCTGATTGTTAAGACTGCTTTGAGCATGCATGTTTATGAGCAGGAATGTCGTACACTTTTTCCCTCTTGATACCAGATTTTTTTTTTCTCTGTGATGTAAGAGCTGACTTGAAGAGACATGAGCAAAGAAGTACTTTGTCTAAAGGGCATTACTCTGAGTCAACAAAGCAGTCTCAAAGGTTACATGCTATATGATTCCATTTATGTAACTTTCTCCAAATGACAACGTTATAGTGACGGCAAACAGATCAGCCCTACTCAGGGGTTGGGGTGGGGGTAGGGTGTTCCTAAAAGGGGTACTGTGGGGGCTGCTTCTTTTTGGTAATGGAACAGTTCTGTATCTATGCACAAATCCGTACCTGTAATAAAATTTTATAGCACTATACACTCCCCTCGCGCCCAAAAACAAAACAAAAACTGGTGAAATTTGAATAAAGTCTGTTTTTTAGTTAATGGTATCATACCAAGTCACTTTCCTGGTTTTGATCATTGTGCTATGATTACATCAGATCTTATGATTAGGAGAAGCTGGGTGAAGAGTACACAGGAACTCTACTATTTCTGCAACTTCTTGTAAATCAACAGTTATTTCAGGGGCTGGCCCAAGTGGCATAGTGGTTAAGTTCGAGCGCTCTGCTTCGGCGGCCCGGGGTTCACAGGTTCCGGTCCTGGGCACGGACCTACACACCACTCATCAAGCCATGCTGTGGCGGCGTCCCACGTATAAAATAGAGGAAGATTGGCAACAGTTCCAATCTTCCAAACAGCTTCCAAACAGCTCAGGGCCAATCTTCCTTACACACACACACAAAATATGTATATATGTATATATATATATTTCAAAACAAAGTTCTTTTTTTTTTTTTTTTAAAGAAGCACTTTGTTATGGGTAAAACCAAATCCCAAAATAAAGAGCAGAAATGCAAAAAGCTTTTGCTGCGTGGTGTTTAATGGTGGAATACATTAGAGGTTAGAGGTTAGGATCCCCAGCTTGGACATGTAGACTGATACCACTTTACCTCTGTGTGTCCCTGGGCAAGTTGCTCAACTTTATATAAAATAGGGATAATAACAGTGTCTACTTCTAGAACATTTACGAGGATTCAGTGAAATAATGAATGTAAAGCCCTTGGTATAGGGGCAACCTGCAGGAATGACTCAAATGCTACTTGTTATAAATTTTTTGTATTGTTTTTATATGCAGTAGTTACCTAACTCACTGTCGATTTTGAGCTTCCTTTCTATTGAGTGATAGACTTATGCTGGTCTCTCTGGTTTTTATTTTTTAAAAATACTTATATTTAAATCTATATTTAGAAAACAGTGAAGCTAGCTTTTATTTTAATTGGTGGGATATAGTTATTAATATTCATTGTAATAACAACAGTAAGAATAATAAGTAGAATTTATATAAATCGGTTCATAATTCTCATAATACTTTCTATAAAGATTGACTTTGAACCTCATAGCAAGCTGTGATAAAGTTAGGCATTTTTAATACTCATTTTACAGATCAGAAAGAAATTTGGAGCGATTAGGGGACCTACTTGCTTAAGGTCTAGTCTTTATATGGCAGCTGGAATGATCCTGATAAAACACAGTAGATCATGTCAGTCTTCTGCTCAAAGCTCCAAGTGTCCCCTCCCCACTTAGAGAATGAAGCAAAGGCCTATCCCACCTCTTTCCTCTGCCTAGAACCTTCCCTCCCCTTCCCCTCAGTATAAACTTGGCCCATTTCCTCACCCAAGTCTTTCCTCAGAAAGCATTTCTCAAGGAGCCACCTCTGACCCGCATATTTATTTATTTATTTTTAAATTTTATTTATTTTTTTCCCCCAAAGCCCCAGTAGATAGTTGTACGTCATAGTTGCACATCCTTCTGGTTGCTGTATGTGGGACGCGGCCTCAGCATGGCCGGACAAGCGGTGCGTGGGTGCAGGCCCGGGATCTGAACCCGGGCCGCCAGCAGCGGAGCGCGCGCACCCAACTGCTAAGCCACGGGGCCGGCCCTGACCCGAATATTTAAAATCACAACCCACTTCTCCACCCACCCCTGACCCTCTGATCCTCTTCTATTTTTCCATAGTACTAATCACCTGCTGATAGAGCATGCTGCTAATTTATTAAAGTTATTGCTTCTCGCCCACTTCCCTCCATAAGAATGTGAACTCTGTAAGGGCAAAGATCTTTGTTTTGTTCATAGATAGATCCCAAGTGCCTGGGAAAATGTCTGACACAAGAGTAAACACTCAGTAAATATTTGTTGAGTGAATGAATTCAGAGCAGATAGTAAGTTCCAAGGTAATAAGCTACTTCATTTATGCAGCATATTCTTCTGTTTGTTGCCTCTTTTTGTAGAAAGGTGGACACTAGAAGCAAACAAGAAAGGACAGGATTGCTTAATCCAGAACTCAAAGAATTGGCCTAACTGCTCTTTCTTAAAAGTTGCCTCGTCAGCGATTCTGATTGTCCTTCCCTCAAGGGAACATCCTGTTCCTGAATGTTCCTTAAAATATCTTTCAGACCTTGTGTCAGAGTCTCTTTTTTTAAACCAGCGGAAGACCAAGCAAGAGGGGGATGAACCATCATAATGGAGCTAAGTGGGATGTAAGGCAGTAAGGGGGATGGCCCGCTGGAAGATGATGCGGCTCAGGGAGACTGTGGAGGCTCCCGTATTGGGGAACCTCAGGGAGAGAGTGGGTGGCAGGGTGGAGACTTGGGCGTGGTGGGAGGGGGTGGATGATTTTCTCGCCGGAAAGCCACAGGGTTTGGGCTATAAAACTTCAAGGTCTATTCCAGTCTGGTGGTTATTGTTCACCCAGAGAGAGAACAGGAACGTGAGGAGAGCTGTCTTTCCTAGTGCACGCTAGCTGCTATATTCAACCCAGGCTTATAAATGAGTTTCTAGTTGGGCAGCTAGTGCCATTAAATAAAGAAAGTGTAACTGAATACGTTAAGCAAAGATGACTGTATTTGGCCTTACGTGTCCATCTAGTTTTGGAGAAAGTTAACTTCGGTTTGAATCAGTTTCCTCTTCTCTCTCGTGGCATCTCTTTGGCCTGTGGGCATTCACCACCTCGGACCACGTGGAGAACTGCTGTCCTAGGTGGTTTGGCTGCTTCTGGGCAATTGGAATTGGTGTGGGTGCCTTGTGCCAGGGAATTTTCTACAGATTGTTCTCCTGACTTTGTATACACTTTGAAAAGAAACACGAAGAGGAAAAGTGACTTCCCGCCTAACCTAAAATCTTATCCCTCGTGAAGTGAAGCAGATTCACTTCCAGCGTTGATAAACCTTGCAGGACGGAAGGACAGTGGGCCAGAATTGTCTGACTTTGGGATCATAACTGGATAACAGATCTCAATGAAATAAATTCATCCTCTCACTTTATAGCAGGCCCACTCGTCCCCTCACAACCAGTTGGGAATGTGATTTTTAGTTTGTACTCAAGTGTTTCCCAAGAGTTTTGACAAGAGAAATTGAAGTCAAATGACTAGTTTTAACTTGTAAATGTCTGCTCAAATATATAAAAAATGTAAGTTGTTGTGTAGCAACTGCCTGTATTTTCTGATTGAGCCAAAGCCTGTTTTTCTAAATATAAGCCAGGTTTTGCAAGTTTCACGGAGTCTGGTGAAATGGGCATCTCATTTGGGAGCCGATGACCTGCAAGGTTAAAGGTGATACTTTAGCCTGAAAACTGAAGTGTCGCAGGTCTGGCTGTGAAGTAGTGATCTGCAGCACAGGCCCCAAGCGGTGGCTTAGAGGGGTCAGTGTCTCAATCCTCATCCAGTGTGTGTCCTCTTTCCTAAAATCAATGCCTGACAAAGTGCCCAAAATCCAGATGCTATCCCACCTCCTCTTTTCCACCTCCTGCTTCCCTATTATCTCTCCCTCCCTTTACCAAAGAGTCAAGACCTCTCTCTGGCTTATCTGGGGTCACTATGGGGCATCAGGTCTCAAATGGTTTGGTCTCAAGATCCATTGACAGTCTTAAAAATTATTGAGAACCAAAGAGTTTTTTTAATGTGAGTTACGTCTATTGATATTTACTGAATTAGAAATTAAAACTGAAAACTTTTAAAACACAAGAATACTTAAGCACACATTCCATAGCTAACACAGCTATGACATCGTCACACATCATACAGCCTCTGGAAAATTCCATCATACATTCTGGAGAGCATGAGAGTGAAAAGGGCAAATAACATATTATTATTATAAAAATGATTTTCAACTTGAGGACCCCAACAGCCTCTGGGATGCCCACAAGTTTCTAGACTACACTTTGAGAATGGCTGCTATAGGATATTGGCTGGAGGTTAAGAAATTTTCAGACCACATAGAAAATTCTAAATTTTGTTCAGCAAAGGAGTTGCCTTTCCAATAAAATTTTACTTTTTACATTTAAGAATTATATATGTTATTTTGATCAACTGTGCCCTAATACTACTTGTAAGGACAGTCTATCTAGAAGAAAATTTTTTTCCCATTTCAATGTATATGTGTATTTTTGTTGCCATGAAGTATCATAGGGTGATTAGTCAGCAACTTTCATACACACACATATATGCCATTAGGATAAAATTCTGCAGGGGAAGTAGAAAAGTCATGATGGAAAACTTCTGAATGCTGGGCAAGAATTGTTTCAGTGGGTAACATTGGGTCTCTCATCCTAGTAGTGTGTATGTTGCATGGAACCCTTTAAAAGAGTTTTACTTTAAAGTGTTAGGATATTCAGAGTACCTGAAATTACGTTCTTTGCAGCTGTTTAAATTATGAATAATTTAAGATGCAAACCTCAAAAAGTGTGAGAGGCTACATATGTGTTTCAGAATTCGTTAGGAGGAATACAAGCAGAAGATGTAAAGACTCCTGAGGCAGAGTATTCATAGGTGTCCTTTTACAGATGTGGCTAATGGGTTGGAAATAAATATTCCTCTACAGTGAAATAAATATTTTTCTAAACTATCACAAAAACTATTAGCAGTTTCATCTGTCACTGGAGAGGAGGTGACCAAATGTGAAAAATGTTGGCTCCTACCTGGAATTTTAGTTTCTTAGCACTTGGAATTGTTCAGAGAATCTAATTAAGCAATCCAGTTTAGGATTTTCCTCCAGTCTGAGGGAAATACTCCTCATCTTGGAAAATGAAAATACCTGAAGTATCTGTCACGTTCTGATATAACATTATTTTAGAGAAGTAAAAGGTCCCCATAAAATTTTAGGACAGAGATGCATAGGTTCCTTTTCCCCTTGAGGGGCCATGTCTAGTCTGCAGAACCAGGGCAAACTTCCATCTGGATGGAAAAGAACAAAAACCCACCAGCGCTGATTTTTCTGTGCACTTCTAATCCCTCAGGAGAAGCACCCACATAAAAGGGATCAGATTTGCATTTCTTCCTAGAACTCTTCTCCCAGACTCGGTCCTCTGGCCACCTGGCGCAGCCTCTGCGCAGCATTTGCCACGTGGGCATCCAACATGGCACAGCCTTTCTTGGCTGATGCCTGGCTGGGCTTCCCTCAGAGGCTTGTTCCCCTTTCATTTTTCAAATATTTAGTGACTCCATTAGTGACAAGTTTTGAATTTTAAAATTATCAGATGGAAAATTTCTTACCCAAGTAGACAGAAGAAAAAATAAGCTTTTCAGGGAAGAAACAAATGATGGTGTATTTTCAAGAATTTTATCTTTCTTCAATTCATGATTTGAACTTTGTGCCAGATGACGCCTTTGCATGCCAGAGATAGAGAAGTTTCCATATTACACTAGATGGTACGTGGCTGTGATTTTTAAAAATAACTTTTTAAAAAAATTTTTAGAATAGATTTAGATTTATAGAAAAATTGTGGAGATAGTACAAGTATTTCCATAAACGCCACCCCATTCCTCTCTTATTAACATCTTACATTAATGTGGTACATTTGTTACAGTTAATGAACCAATACTGATGCATTATTATTAACTGAAGTCCATACTTTATTCAGATTTCCTTAGTTTTTACCTAATATCCTTTGACTCATCCTGCATTTGATCCAGTATTTAGTTGTCATATCTCTTTAGGCTTCTCTTGGTTGTGACAATTTCTCAAACTTTCCTTGTGTTTAATGACCTTGACAGTTTTGAGGAGTACTGGTCAGGTTTTTTATAGAATATCCCACAGTTTAGACCTGTCTGATGTTTTTCTCATTTTTCTCATGATTAGATTTGTGTTATATGTTTTGGGGAGGAAGACCGCAGAGGGGAAGTACCATTTTCATCACATCATATCGAGGGTACATTCTGTCAACATGACTTATCATTGTTGGGGTTGACCATGATCATCTGGCTGAGCTAGTGTTTGTCACTGTCTCCACTCTAAAGTTTTTCTTTTATTCCCCTTTCCATACTGTCATCTTTGGAAGGAAGTCACTATGTGCGGCCCACACTTAAGGAGTTGGGAGTTAATGTTCCTCCTTCTTGAGGGCAGAGCACCTACATAAGTTATTTGGAATTCTTCTGCATGGGAGATTTGTCTCTTCTTCCCCATTTATTTAATCATTTATTTAGATCAATTTAGACTCATGGATGTTTATTTTATACTTTGGGTTAGTGACAATCCAATGCTACTTCATTTATTTTCTTACTCAAATTGTTCCAGCTTTGGCCATTGGGAATTCTTTCAGTTGGCTCCTGTGTCTCTTTGCCATACCTCCATCACTGTGTGTGTGTATATTGTATGCTGTTTGTGTTATATTTTGCTCCAGGCTCATCTTACATGTTTCAATCTGAGAATCAGCCACTTCTCCAAGGAGCTCTGGTTACTTTTATTGGAGAATAGTATTAGAAACCAAGATCTGGGTTAACTCTCTTCCTTTCTATCTAAAATTAATGAATTGGGCCGGCCCCGTGGCTTAGCGGTTGGGTGCGCATGCTCCACTGCGGGCGGCCTGGGTTCGGATCCTGGGCATGCACCGATGCACTGCTTCTCTGGCCACGCTGAGGCTGCGTCCCACATGCAGCAACTAGAAGGATGTGCAGCTATGACATACAGCTTTCTACTGGGGCTTTGGGGGGAAGATAAATAAATGAATAAAATTATAAAGAAAAATAAAAAAATAAAAAAATAAAATTAATGAATCAACTGATTTTTTCTTATTTCTAAGATGTCTTCAAACCTCTGAAACGATAGAATTTTTCTTCATTCAGCACTACTGTCTTCATTTCGAGTAATTTTCAAGTAATAATAATGCCTGGTGTTTATATAATGATTCCTTATGAATTGACTGACTTTTACTATTAAAAAAGGATTCATTAACAGATCATCTGAAATTGTAAAAACGGTGACTTTTATCCTGCTGTCTCTGGTCTTCTGAAATGTCCGTAGTGTGAGACATAGTATGTACCGGGGGGCTGAGCAGGCAGGGGACTGTCTGGGTGAGCCTCAGAAACCAGTTTTCTTGATATTGGGGCCAGCAGTTCCCATACTGCCTTGCAGAAATTTAAAAATCTAAATGATTCTGCTCTGGTACCTAACATCTCACCATCAGGGAAAAATAAAGGATTTGAATGAAGAACCGGTGCCTTTTAGGCCCAGCGGTGCCTTGCTCCTGGTACCTAGGGTTTAATCCCAGGTTTGTTTTTCAAACACCAGCACACTTTTTAAATGAACTTTGCGTTTATGGCTTGAAGCAATGGACCAAGAAGTAAAAGAATGCCAAGTCAACCGCAGGACTCTGGTGAACAGCAGCCTGTTTCTCTGTGGCTGCTCTCACGGGTCTCTTTCCACTCCAGGTCTGACTGAGACAGCCGTCTTCAGTTGTGAGGCCCACAATGACAAAGGGCTGACCGTGTCCAAGGGCGTGCAGATCAACATCAAAGGTAAGCGGCGGGGCCAGGTCCGTCACGCGTGCGTGTGCTGGCAGCTGGGTGGGGAGATGAGCGTGAGCTCTGCAGCTAGTTGCCTGGCTTTGAGCCCTTGCTTCCCCACTGACTTCCTTGGTGGCCTTGGACAAGGTGGCCCTGTGAAATGGGAATAAATGCAGCAACTGCCTATTCTTGAGGCTTAAATGAGATAATGCAGGTAAAAGCACTCCCACCAGTGTCTGGCACAGTCTTTGGTGAACAGTAGCTAGTTTACTTCTGCCGAGTCTGAGAAGAAAATAGGCTGAAATGTTTACCCTTGATCATCTTAGCTCTGGTTTTCACTTTTCCATCTGCCACCTTGAACTAGTCCCCACTGCCCCTTGAAGAGCACCCCCGGGGGTGGGGCGGCTTTGGGCATTGATGAAAGGAATGGGCTCCGTCCTTCCCAGGGCAGCTGGGGCTGAATTCAGCAAGTCTCCACCAGCTGCTGCTCTGAGGGAGGGAGAGCAAGTCAGAGTCACTCTTCTCCAGGGCCCAATGCTCCTGTCCCTCCTTCTCCTAATCTCTTGCTCCCTCTGAGCTGGGATATAACATAATGGAGGGCATTATGTTTGAAGGAAGGTCCCCAAACTAGTGGAGACATTGCCATCCAGTCATCTGCCTCTTCCTCCTCCTTCTGTGGGATCAAAGGTATTTAAACCCAAAACTTGAAAGGAAAGGAAAACCTAAAAGTAAATGCTGTCTTTTTATCCCTTTTCAAATCATCTTCCTTGCACCCTTTCGTAGAAATTCAAGCAAATTTTATGTTTTAGTATTTGTTCTTAATTTAAATATTGAGAAGCAAATACTGAGTTCATATTCCGTTTGGTCTTATCCTTGGAGAAACAACACGAAGAAGAAACAGAATGTGTGTAATAATGAGTTAAAGGTTGGATAATATACAGCAGGGGATTCAAAATTACAAAAGGAGTGATACTTTAAAAAGGTAGTGACGTTTAGTTTCAGCAAATCAACTCGATGAAGGCCATGAGAGGGCATTTTCTAAAGTTCATGGGAAGAAAAAACTGAGCGCACTGGAAGTTACTACTGGAGGAACTGTATAACTTCCTTCCTTCATGACAAATCCCATTATTACAGTTTTCAAAAGACATGTTGGGAATTTCAGGAATTCATGAGTGGGCGTAAATTTATAGACATTTTCATAAAATATAAACATCTTAAAATTTAAAAATCCATAAAATGAGAAGCACTTTAATTTTATGCTTCATACAGAAGTTTAGCTATGATTTTTTTTTTTTTAACAAATGCTATTTCCAAAGCTTATGTTTTTTGGCTTTCATTTATTTAAAAATTTATTTCAAAGCAACCAAGACTCCCTTCTTCTAATCTGTTATTAAGTATAGTATATGTGGCCGTATTTTGATCTGGACAGGCAGATGTTTTAGAGCAGTTCTACAAATAATCTATATAGGGAAGAGAGTCAAACAAAATGCTGACTCTTTTCCACTCACCAAGTTGCATGTCTACTCGTAAAACCGAAACTCCTGAACACGGTGCTCAGTGCACGCTTAATCTGGTCACAGCCCTGCTACCCCTTATCTCCTGCCCATCCTTTCATCTATCTATCCCCTTTAATAAAGAGGGCCTTTAACTGTGCCTGGAGCCCTACAGCCGGCTAAGTGATGACCAGACTCCCCAGTCCCTGGTGCTCACATGGTCTGCTCCCTGCCTCCCACAACCAGCCTCCAGTGTCCTGTTGAGGGACATGAGCTCTGGGGTCAGACAGAGTTCAAGTCACCGTTCTACTGCTTACAGCTCTGTGACCTATGGCAACTTTTTAACTTCTCTGATCCTTAGTTTCCTCATCCGTGAATGGGAATTGTAAGACTACCACTCTGATAGGCTTCTAGTAATGATTAAATGAAGTCCAGAAAGTACTGACACATAGTAAGCACACAGAAACATTAGTCATCACTTGTGCTTGTAAGTGTGAATGTCACTGTTAATTAAGAGTTAAATTTAGCACAAGAAAATAAGATCCCCAAACTTTGGATCCTTCTTAGATTCTAATTGAAATACCTATCCACTTCCCACAAGTGGCTGAGGTCATCGCACGGTCATTGTGGTATCCTCTCCCCTCTCCCCACCATGCAGATACAGTTGGCTCTTTTGCTTGAAGTGACTCACCTGTTTTCTCAGCCTAGAAAGCTTCTCCTCCCCCTACACAAACACACACACACACACACACACACACACACACACACATGCACACAAACGCACACTCCCGTGGCACTCCTCTCTTCTTGGCACAGGGCACTCTTGTCCTCGGTTAATGTGAGTCTCCTCCACTGGGCTGTGTGCTCCTCAAGGTCAGGGCCGTGGCTCTGCACCCCCATTTAGAGCACTTGTGCCCAGCAACGTGCCCGTACACAGTAGGATTGTGAACACAAGCTCGGTGAAGGAAATATGTGTCTCCACATCCTTTTCCAGCTGAAAGTTCTCACTTCATCAGCGGGCAGGAAAGCATTCCATTTCTCCCGCCCGGGCAGCTGTCCTATCGCTGGAAGACCCATCTGTAGGCTGATACCATTACCCTCAGGCCTAGGGTGGCTCCTCTTTAAAACATGTTTAGTTTTCTAAATCTTAAGCAAGGGAAACAGGCTTGGTCTTAATGTGTGTGTTTGGTAGCTATGGCCTCCTGTGGTTTATAATTGTGTTTGTGTACGTCTTTGTTTTTTACGTAGCAATTCCCTCCCCACCAACGGAAGTCAGCATCCACAACAGTACCGCACACAGCGTCCTGGTCTCCTGGGTCCTGGGCTTTGATGGATACTCCCCATTCAGGAACTGCAGCATCCAGGTAAACCTCCAAGACGAAGACGGAACTAGCTGTTTGGTGCTCGGTGGGTTTGCCTGATTTTTCTTCCTCCTGAGGATGGGCGCTGAGAGCATTCAACACCTCCATTCAGAGTCCCTTGACCTCCCCACTGCTCGGTGTCTGCCGTGCATGCGCCATTTTATGGTACTCAGCCCCAGGATGCTGCCTTCTGCCTGTGTGTGGTCCAGGGCCCAACCAGAGGGAAATGTTTTCAAGATAGAACGTCATGAGACCAGGGAGAATTAATTTTTAAGGCACAAAAACACATCTCTACATTACGACTGGCTTGTGACCAAGAGTTCAGGAAGCCAGGTACTCCCCAGCCTGGATCCTCTGGGCTGGTGGCCATGGAGGACAGACGGGCAACCATGAGACAGGTCATCTTCGCTGCTGAATGTGGCACTGTGGCCCGGGGCTCCCAGGGATACCTGGGGATTACAGGCCTTCCAGAGTCTTCACCCACTACCTAAAATTGGTATAAAAAAGTGCTGTTAAGAAACATAGATTAGTCACCCTAAGATGATACCTTGCCATGATGTAGGCTCTGCTCTGAGTGTTCATTTCATAGAAGTGGAAAGCAATAACGCCACCATTCATTGAGTGCCCACAATGGCCTCAGGACTTTGCAGACGTTATCTTACTTACAGCCCACGCCAGCACTGCAGGCTCAGAGTACACACAGAGCCTGTGAGTGGAGAACCGGAATTCAGGCCCGCAAAGCTCTGATGCCCAAAGCAGCGTTCAGAGCCTTCTCCTCCAAGTCTCAGGAGAGACATTGCGGGTGGGAACAGGTAATTGAACACGTGTGGAATATCCGCTGAAAACACGGGTGGATTCTGCCTTGTATTTGATCGTACAATAGGGTAAGGAATTGTTATTGTTCTTAGTTTCATGAATGTCTAGTCTTATTAGAAACAAGTTAGCCTGACCCAGGCCACTCATGCCAACTCAGCTTAGACAAATGACTTCCAAAGAATTTTATGTGTTGACAGCCAGAGTTGTTTTTCTTTTTTTTTTCTAAATATATATATATATTTTTGTGTGTGAGGAAGATCAGCCCTGAGCTAACATCCATGCTAATCCTCCTCTTTTTGCTGAGGAAGACCGGCTCTGAGCTAACATCTATTGCCAATCCTCCTCCTTTTTTTACCCCCAAAGCCCCAGTAGATAGTTGTATGTCATAGCTGCACATCCTTCTAGTTGCTGTATGTGGGACGCGGCCTCAGCATGGCCGGAGAAGCAGTGCATCGGTGTGCACCCGGGATCCGAACCCAGGCCGCCAGCAGCGGAGCACGCGCACTTAACCGCTAAGCCATGGGGCCGGCCCCGACAACCAGAGTTTTTAATACCAGATGGAATTAGTTTCTCTGGTCTTATTGCCTCCCCCTCTCATCTAACAGCTCTTCCTTCTCTGAAGGATAAAAATCATGTATTATCCCCAAAATAGCCTCAACCCTCACCTCACCACCCCCAGCCTTGCTTAATTCTTGCCCAACTTTATTTGTAAACCTCCCAGGTACTGGTAAGTGTTAGGAATTCTTATTGTGTCTACAAAGTCCTCACCAAGGATATCCTTTTTTAACAGGTTTTTTTGAGGTATGTTTCACATACCATAATATCCACCCATTTAAATTGTATAATTCAATGGCTTTTAGTCTATTCACAGAGTTCTGCAACCATCACCACTAATTATGTCTATATTTCTAAGAGATCTTGGTCTGTAGTTTTCTTGTGTTAGATTTTTCTGGTTTTGGTTTTGGGGTGATACTGGCCTTATAGAATGAGTTGGGAAGTGTTCCTTCCTCCTCTGTTTTTGGAAAAGTTTGTGAAAGATTGATGTTAATTCTTCTTTAAATATTTGGTAGAAATCACCAGCAAGGGCATCTGGTCCTAAGCTTTTCTTTGTGGGAGGGTTTTTGAATGCTAGCTCAATATTTTTACTTGGTATAGATCTATTCAAATTTTCTATTTCTTCTTGGGTCAGTTTTGGTAGTTTGTGTGTTTCTAGGAATTTGTCCATTTCCTCTAGGTTATCTAATTTGTTAGTATACGGTTATTCATAATATTCCATTACAATCTTTTTCTTCTTTGAGGTTAGTAGTAATGTCTCCTCTTTCAGTCTGGATTTTAGTAGTTTGAGTCTTCTCTCTTATTTTTCCTGGTGAGTCTAGCTGAAGATTTGTCAATTTTATTGATCTTTTTGAAGAACCAACTTTTGGTTTTGTGAATTTTTTCTATTGTTTTTCTATTCTCTACTTCATTCATTTCTGCCCTAATCTTTATTTCCTTTCCGCTGTTTGCTTTAGCTTAGTTGTTGTTGTTTCTTAAGGTGAAAGGTTAAGTAACTGATTTTAAATTTCTTCTTTTTTAATATATGCATTTATACTATACATTTCCGTTTAAGCACTGGGTTAGTTGCATCCCATAAGTTTTAGTATTTGGATTTTTTTTCCCATTTATCTCAAGTATTTTTCTCATTTCCTTTATTTCTTCTTTTTCTTGTTGATTATTTAGTAATGTGTTGTTTAGGTTTCACATGGTTGTGAATTTCTCAAATTTTCTTTCTTTGTTGATTTCTAATGTTATTCCATTGTGTTTGGAGGATGTACTTAGTATGATTTCCATCCTTGGAAATTTATTAAAGTTTGCTTTATGGCCTAGTATTTGTTCTGTCCTGGAGAATGTTCCATGTGCATTTGAGGCGAAGGCATATTCGGCTGTTACTGGGTGGAGTGTTCTGTATGTCTGTGAGGTCTAGTTGGTGTATGGTCTTGTTCACTTCTTCTATGTCCTGTTAATCTTCTGCGTCGTGGTTCTATCTGTTAATGAAAGTGGGGAATTGAGGTCTCAACTATTTTTTTTTTGAATTGTCTGTTTCTCCCTTCAGTTCTATCAGTTTTTGCTTCATGTATCCCAGGGCTCTGTCGTTAGGAACAACCAGGGCCTGATTCCATAAATGGGGACATAACTGTCTCTATATATGGATGTAGCTGAAGCATGGACTTGCCCTTTTTAAAACTGCTGCTGAGTGGTATGAAGAGTCCAAGAGGACTTGAGGCTCCTTCCCACAGGAGGATGGTTACCTTCAGGGAGACTTTGAGGAAGAGGACTGCCCCCACCTTGAGAGAGTGGGTCTCAGGGTGGACATGAGGTGGAGTAGGGTGGTTGGAAGTTCTGAAAACACCGGGTCACCCCTGAAGGTGGAAGGTGGTCGCACACAAGCTTCACCTGATCTCTCTCTCTCTTTTCCTTGGCGTTGGGTGGCCATGGCATGAGTGAAAAACCCTGTGACTGCCAAATTGCAGGCCCCTCTTGCCCACCTTGGATCCTGTGGTGCCAGACATAGTTATTCTGTCTTTGCCCCACCAGCCAGCTTAGCCTCCTTCACCCACTCTCCTTTCCATCTCTGATAGGGTTACCGAATTTAGCAAATAAGAATACAGGACACCCAGTTAAATTACGTGAGCAATTTTGTGACATACCTATACATATAATTATTTGTTGTTTACCTGAAATTCAAATATAAGTGGGTGTCCTTTATTTTCTCTGGCAGTCTTAGTGGAGTTAGTCAGGACTGGCTCTCTAAGTTATACTGTTATATTCTGTTGAGTAACTGTGTATTCCCATTTCTGAGGGAACTAGGTACAGTTTGTAGCAGGTTCCCGATTCATTACAATTTTAAACTCTGACTTGGTGACAAATGAATGTTTTGGATCAGATTCAGATCCACACACTAGCAGGACACACCCTCTCACTTCCTTTGGTCCTGATGTTAGCTCTTTCTTCACCCATTTTTAGGCTGCATACTCCATTTCTATTTTTAATTCTCTCACGTACTTCTTGCCATTACGTGCCTTGTTTTCTCCTAGTATCCACTGAGAAGGACTGTTATAGAAACCCCATCTTTTTCCAGAACCACACTCTCAATGAGTGTCCCTGTGCCTGGAAATGCTCCACATTTGCTCCGGAAATGGGGCAGGGGTGGAGAGCCAAAGGTTTCCTCGACCTTAGTTTCAGTAGTTGGTCACCAGGAAGTAGGTACATACTCTAAACTGAAGAAACAAAAAGTAATTTCTGCCAAGAACCACCACCAAGATAAGCACACAGCTCCTTGTTTCTCCTCTGGTGGCTCCGCAGGCCAACTGGTGCCTTCTTGTCACCCATTGGAGTCTGCGGGTCTGAGTCAGAGGAGGGACTCGGCCCCGACACCACCCTTGTGGTATTCACTAGTGGATTTGGAATTCCGAAATGTTGATTCGTGGCCCCTTGGCCTAAATTTCAAACATGTATATCCTGAAATAACAGCATTGTGTATCCACACCCCATAATTGCAAGCCCATTATTATCAGGAATACATTTGGTGGGTTTAAGACTTTTTCCCAAATTGTTTGTGGTGGCATCTGTTTAATCCAATACTATTTTGTCTTTTCTGATTTTATAAGTACTATATACTGTAGAAATTCTGAAAAATGTATAGTGAAAAAAAACCTCTCCCTTATCCCCATTCCCAGACAGGAGGTATGCTTAAAGAAAAAGGTAGAAATTTCACCTAGGACTAGATTTTTGCTGGGAATCCCCCCCTCTTGCCTCTGCATACAGAGGACGTCTGAAGAGGGATGTGGAGAGTCTGGTGGCGTTTATGGAGGGCAAGATGAAGAGAAGAACTCAGAGGAAAGAGCTGATATGTTTTAAAGAAAAGTTTGTTGGGTGAGGTACACATGACCCTTTCCTATGTCTCCCCACCAAAAAATGTCATAAAATCTGAATTATCTGTGTATGGTTTTGGAGTTGAATTTATATTGGGGTGGGAGTGGGGCTAAGAATAAAGGACACGCTAAAATTAGCCTCAAGGCAAGAGCAGAGTTCCTCAGGTTATGTAATGAAAAGAAATACAGATTTTTTTTTTTTAATCAAGTATTTCATCTTCTAAAGTAGAGTTGGGAGATGTTTTCTTGAAAGAGCCAGATAGTGTATATTTTAGGCTTTGCCACCACATACGATGTCTGTTGTCTCTGTTGCATATTCTGTGAAACAGCTGCAAGAAGTTATCAAGAATTGAGGTGGTTCTGAGAGAGGAAGGGCTACTTTATTTTATTTTGTATTATACTATAAATTATAGTAATTATAATATTATAATAATGACTGTTTGCTCTGTTACGTGCCACAGTGAGAACACTTATTTTAGGTATTTTCCCCAGGTCTTCAATTGTTGCTCAAGTAGCATGAGTAACACACAGTAATGCTGGGGGGGGAAATTAGTAGGTGGCCTGAAAGGAAGCAGGTACATCCCCTCAGAGGAGAGGAAGGGCCGCGTGCACCGAATGTGTGAGTGCCCCACGTCTAACATTCCCTCTACCTGACTAATGCCTGGTCCACGTTTTTGCTTTTTATTTAGGTCAAGGAAGTTGATCCGCTGAGTAATGGTTCAGTCATGATTTTTAACACCTCTGCTTCTCCACATCTGTATCAAATTGAGCAGCTGCACGCTCTGGCTAATTACAGCATTGGTGTGGCCTGTATGAATGAAATTGGCTGGTCTGCAGTGAGCCCTTGGATTCTGGCCAGCACAACTGAAGGAGGTACTTCCTGGAGTTCAGAATGAATAGTGCCCCTGATGGCATGTGGGTAAACAAATCCTTCCCAGTGGCCTGATTTAGAGTAAATTTTGCTTTGTGTGGTCTTTGTCTGTGGAGGAGAATTTTATCAAGGTGGCCAATGAAAATGGGAAGGAAGATATTTCCTTCTATACTTTAAAAGGGTTTAGTGGCAAAACTTACTATGTAAGTATGTTTTCTTTTACATAAGAAGGTATTAATAGCAGCACACTCTTTATAGCATATACTTTTTTTTTTTTTTTTTTTTTTGCTGAGGAAGGTTCACAACGAGCTTGTTTTTGCTTGAGGAAGACTGTCCCTGAGCTAACAACTGTGCCAATCTTCCTCTTTTTTTTGCTTGAGGAGGATTAGCCCTGAGCTAACAACTGTGCTGATCTTCCTCTTTTTTTGCTTGAGGAAGATTGTCCCTGAGCTAACATCTGGGCCGATCTTCCTCTATTTTGTATGTGGGTTGCCACCACAGCATGGCTGACAAGTGATATAGGTCCACACCCGGGATCTGAACCTGTGAACCCTGGGCCGCCAAAGTGGTGCATGCCGAACTCAACCACTAAGCCACAGGGCTAGCCCCAGCATATACTATTTTAATTAAGATATAATAATATAAAATTTATTACTCATAGTATCAAACTCAAGGGAACTAATGAATGTGAAGGTGGCTAAAATTCACAGCACCTGCTCTGTGCCAGGGACCATGTTAGGTGCGTTACATGCATTATTTCATTAGATCCTCATAGCAACCCTATGAAGTAGGTAATGTTATCGCTATATTATCTTGCTCATAGCAAATTTTATTTACATCTTTAAACTTTAAAGAATTTTCTGTGTGCTGCTTTTGATTTCGGAGATTTTTTTCCTTTTCTATGCATATTGGAAAGAATATTGTAGTTCCGTTAAATTTGAATTGCACAGTTTCTATCATTTCTCAATTTAGAGCTCTAGATCACTCAGAATGTTTCCTGCCCTTAACTCCAGCCTCACATAATCAGCTCTAGTCTTAATGCAGACTGTGGGACACGTCGGGGACACAAATTGTTAGGGCTTAATCCTTGCACAAATGAAACTAGTGCCAAAATTGTAAAATGTCTTCCTTTCTCAAATGAGAAAGAAAAACTTATAAGAACAATTTCTATATGGTGTGTTTAATTTTCACTCATTTCAAAATACTTTCCGATTTCTGTTTCGCTTTCTTCTTTGACCCATTAGTTATTTAGGTTTGTAACTTAGTTCCAAAATATTTGGGGGTTTTCTAGAGATCTTTGTATCATTGATTTCTAATTTCATTCTCTTAGGGCCAGAGAACATAATTTGTATCACTTGAATCCTTTTAAATTTATTGAGACTCATTTTATAGCCCAGAATATGTTCTCTCTTGATAAAATGTTCTGTGTGCACTTGAAGAGAATGTATATTCTGCTCTGATTATATGGAGTGTTCTATAAATGTCAACTTGGTCAAGTTGGTTCACGGTGTTTTTCAAATTGTATTCTTACTGATTTTCTGCCTACTTCTTCTATCAATTATTTAGAGAGGGGCATTGAAATCTGTGGTTATAGTTGTGAATTTATGTATTTCTGTTTGCAGTTCTAGCAGGTGTAGCTTCAAACATTTTGAAGCTCTGTTATTTTGTGGATAAATGTTTAATATTACTGTGCTCTCCTAATAAATTGGCCACTTTATCATTATGAAATTATTTCTTTATCCTTGGTGATACTATTTTCTGTGAAATCTCCTTTGTCTGAGATTAATATAGCCTTTCTTTTGATTACATGGTATGTCTTTTATTCATAATTATTTTTAACTTATTTATATCTTTATATTCAAGATGTGTTTCATATAGACAGCATATATTTTGGTCTTGTTTTTTAATCCATGTACAATCCCTGCCTTTAAATTGGGGTATCTAACCCATTAAAATATAATGAGATCATTCATATGGGTAGGTTTAAATCTATCATATTTTCTATCTGTTCTGTCTGTAATTTGTTCCCCTTTTCTTCCTTCTTTTGGATTAATTGAATATTTTTTATTCTATTTTATCTGCTTTGTTGGCTTATTAGCCATAATTCTTTTTTTCCCTTCTTTTAGTGGTTGCTGTACGGTTTATAGTGAACATGTTTAACTTACCACCGTTTACCTTGAAGTGATGTTATACCACTTTACGTATAGTATAGGAACCTTAAAATAGTGCTTCCGTTTTTCTCCTCTGGATATTTGTGCCATTGTTGTCATCTATTTTACTTTTACATATGTTCTAAACCCACGCTACATTGTTATTATTTTTGTTGAGACAGTCAGTAATCTTTTAGAGTAACATGTAATTAGAAAAAAACATATGTTTGCCCATGTAGTTACCATTTCTAATGTTATTGATTTTTGGTGTGGATCCGTATTTCCATGTGGTATCATTTTTCTTCTTCCTAAAGGACTCTTCATCATTTCTTGTAGGGTGGATTTTGGTGAGGAGTTCAGTTTCTGTATGTCTGAAAAAAATCTTTATTTTACCTTTGAGGTATTTTTTTTTAACCTTCATTTTTGTAAGATATTTTTACTAGATATAGAATTCTAGGTTCACATTTTTTTTCCTTTCAGTACTTAAAAATACTCTACTGTCTTCTTGCTTGCATTGTTTCTGGTGAGAAATCTGTAGTAATTCTTAATTTGTTCCTCTGTATGTAATGTGTCATTTGTCTCTGGTTTTCCCTTTATATTAATTTTGAGCAATTTAATAATGCATGATGGGCCTTGGTATAATTTTTTTTATATCTCTTGGGGTTCATTGAACTTCTTGAATCTGTGTGCTTGTAGTTTGCATCAAATTTGAAAAATTTTGGCCATTATTTCTTCAAAAATATTTTTTTTACCACCTCTCTGAGGACTCCAATTACACATATATTAGATCACTTGAAGTTGTCCCACAACCTACTGATGCTCTGTTAATTTTTTTCCCTGCTTTTCTCCCTGTGGTTTATTTTGGATAGTTTCTATTGCTGTGTCTTCAAATTCACTGATCTTTTCTTATGCAGTATCTAATCTGCCATTAATCCTATCTAGTGTATATTTCATCTCTCACTTTGTAATTTTTGTCTCTTTTTTTTGTACCTTTCATGTCTCTGCTTAACTTTTGTACCATATGGAATACAGGTTTAATAACTGTTTTAATGTCCTTCTCTGCTAATTCTAACATCAGTGTTATTTCTAGGGCAGTTTTGATTGATTCTTTTACATATACCTATTATGGATAGTACTTTCTAATTTCTTTGCATGCCTAGTAATCTTTGATTGGATTCCCAACATTATGAATTTAACCTTGTTGGGTGCTAGATATTTCTTTATTCCTATAAGTATTGAGGTTTGTTTAGAGGCACAGTTAAGCTATTGGAAAAAGTTTGATTCTTTTGGATCTTGCTTTTAAGATTTGTTAGGCAGGACCAGAGCAGTGCTCATCTAGGGTCAATTATTACCCACTATTGAGACAAGACCATTAGGTATATCCTACCCAGTGCTCCTTGAGTCATTAGATTTTTCCAGTCCGATTGATGAGAATAGCCACTATTCCTGGCCCTGAGTGAGGCCCAGGCACTGTTATCTTTAATTCTTTCATATGCTTCTTTTCTTGTCTTCTTCCAGAGTCATCCTAGTGATTCCATAGCCCTCTCCTCGGTATTTGTGTTGCTTGGTTTACTCCCTTATTTTCGTGGAGCACATTTTTTTCAGTTAACTCCAGGGAGAGTATGTGTAAAAATAAAAACTATGATGGGGCTGGCCCAGGGGCGTAGTGGTTAAGTTCGCGTGCTCCGCTTCGGTGGCCCGGGTTCGCGTGTTCGGATCCTGGGCGCGGACCTACGCACCACTCATCAAGCCATGCTATGGCAGGTGTCCTATATACAAATTAAAGGAATATTGGGACAGATGTTAGCTCAAGGACCATCTTACCCAAGCAAAAAGAGGAAGATTGGCAACAGATGTTAGCTCAGGGCAAATATTCCTCAGAAACGAAATGAAACCCAACCCAACACAACCCAAGCCAACCCATGGGAACTTGCATGTATTTGTGTCATACTGGATTGATCATTTTTCCTAATATAGAATTTTAGATTGGAAATGATTTTCCCTAAAAATTTTAAAAATATTTCTGTGTTGTTTTTTAGCTTCATGGGTTGCTGTGGAAAATTCTGACGCTTGAATTTTCTAGGTGAACTGTTGTTTAGTTTTACTTTTTAAAGTATCTTTTCTCTTTAATCATGGTGCTCTGATGGTCTGTGATGTGGAATTTGTTTCAGTCGTCATCATGGGCATCCAGTGGCTCTTTCAATTTAGAAATGCAAGTTCTTTGGTTTTGAGACTTTTTCTTATACATTTTTTTCTTTGCAAATGGTCTCCTGTTTTTCTTTACAGAAATTGTGTTAGACAGTTGTTGGACCTCTTCGATTGCTTCCTCAATTTTCTTTTCTCAAATTGGCCTCTTTAATTTTTCTTCTACTTTCTTGGAGATTTACTTTGGCTTTGTCTCCTCTGAGCCCTCTGTCCTGTGTGTTGTTTTAGTCCCTGATATTCTTGAAGGAGACTTGCCTGACCTCTGCTGACCTTTCACTGTCTGCTCCTACTGAAGAGTGAAGAACCAGCAATTTGATTGGAAGCTCTGTGAGCATGGGCAGGGCTTGTAGACTTCACTGTCAGGTGACTGGCGGTGACCTAAGCGTATGGGTTTTCTTTCCTCTTGGACCACACACTTTCTCTCAAAAAGGAGTCTCCTGTCCCCTGCCTCAGGAATATAAACATGGCTGCTGATGTTCTGGGAGCTGGGTGAGGAGGAGGGGTGAGATGGAGTCCTCCTCATTCAGTGTACAAACTTGCACTTATTTCCCCAGTTGTCAGTCTGGCCCCTCATTGCACCTCCATACTGCTGATGCCCGAGTCCAGAGACTTTTTGGTTCAGAGAATAAAGCCCCCTATCTCCTGTGGGAATATGAGGGAGTACTTCCCCGGTGTGTGGGAATAGGTTAGAGCAATCTCAGGGACTGACCGCTTCCTGATCAGACTTTCAGTCTTCCAGTTTCAGTACCTGGGCCCACAGCTTCTGAGCCTCTTGATGCTTCTTTTGGGAGAATCAGCTTGCTGAGCTAATTACACCTTCTTCATCTCTTTTTCAGCTTTCAAATATATGTTGAAATTTCTCTTCCACTGTGGACTCCTCTTTACCTTATGAGTTTATACTCTTAAATTCCTTACTGTCATCATAGAGGGGTTTTAGGAGGGAACAGACACAAAGACATGTTAAGTCAGCCATGTTTATCTGTAAACTCTACAACAAGTTTGACAGCATGTGACTCATTTCATGGGCACAGCTTTCACTGTGTGACATTTCCTAACCTGCAATTCATTCTTTTTTTTTTTTTTTTTTTTTTTTATTTTTCCCCCCAAAGCCCCAGCAGATTGTTGTATGTCATAGTTGCACATCCCTCCAGTCGCTGCACATGGGACGCGGCCTTAGCGTGGCCGGAGAAGCGGTGCGTCAGTGCGCGCCCGGGATCCGAACCCCGGGCTGCCAGCAGCGGAGCGCACGCACTTAACCGCTAAGCCGCGGGGCCGGCCCTACAATTCATTCTAACTGCTCCTGGAATCAGCAGAGATGAAGAGGGTTATAGTACGCTTTTGTTTTCCTTTCAGATATATTAGAAAAATATAATTTAATCTCCCCTAAATACAACTGCAGGCACTGGTTTAGTATATGTTATTCCATCTGTTTTTATTCTTTCTATATATAAGAAACTTTTTTTTTTTTTATTTCTAAAATGGATCATTGATGCGTACTTTTTTGCAATTTGATTTTTCCCTCCATTAGGTATTTTTTCATATCAGTACACATGATCTACCTAATTCTTTTCAGTGACCAGGTAGTAAGTATTCCATTGGAAAATGTAGCAAAATTATTATTTCATAATTACTGACTGAGCATTGCATTTTTTTTTGTCACTATTATGTTTCAATGAATAAAACAGCACCTACAGAAAAATTTTTCTAGATTAAATTCCTGGAAATAAAATACTTGGTCAAAGAGCGTATTATTTTCAGTTTTAATAGATATAGTCAAGTTGCTTCCTTCCAGAAAAGAATGTAGCAGTAATGATCTTGACCTGTTTCGCCAATTATTTTGTACATATGTATATACATACATACTTTTTCCCATAGTTCTTTAACTTTTATTATCCTTTC
The DNA here is from genome assembly GCF_020826845.1 of Diceros bicornis minor. NCBI lineage: Eukaryota > Metazoa > Chordata > Mammalia > Perissodactyla > Rhinocerotidae > Diceros > Diceros bicornis. The sequence goes on from NC_080779.1 coordinate 18,844,470, forward strand.
ATCTTTGCAAGAGATAACAGACATTTTGACATGAAGTGGGTATGTGACTTAAGCAGAATTTACTATAAACCAGAGAGTGAAAACCAGTGCTAAACTACATTTTGACATCCAGCTCAGTAATTAACATTTGACCCTCTGATCTTCAGTAGTGAGATATCTTACATATATATACATTTTTTAAAATTTATTGACTGGGGCCGGCCCCGTGGCTTAGCAGTTAGGTGCGTGCGCTCCACTGCTGGCGACCTGGGTTTGGATCCCGGGCACGCACCGACACACCGCTTCTCCAGCCACACTGAGGCCGCGTCCCACATACAGCAACTAGAAGGATGTGCAGCTATGACGTACAACTATCTACTGGGGCTTTGGGGGAAAAAAAATAAATAAAATTATAAAAAAAAAAATTTATTGACTGATTAGCTCTGTTCAGACCATCAGGAACGGCCTCTGGACTTTAAAATGGTGACTTCCTCAGCAGTGTTCCCTGCCTCATACATCTAACGTGACATGGAACTGATCTCCAATCAGTCATGTCCCCCAGGTTTCTGTTGGAGAACTCTGTTCAGAGTTGTGTCTGCTTTGCTTCCCGGGGAGGAGTCCACAAGCCCCGCCCACCTCCTTCCCTGCCTTCCTCTTCTTTGTTGTTTTAGTTTGGAAAGGCTTACTTTTTAAAATGCATGTAATATCTCTATGATCCTTAATTGAAAAGAGGGTGAAAATCTGCTATTAATTTCAGTCTTATTTGAGTGCTTTCCATAGAACATTCAAAAACCAAGAAGAGAGTGAATCTCTATGTGCTTTTCTTTGTGGTTCTTCATCCTTCTCCCCTTTTTTTTTTCTATTTTATTGAGGTCATAATAGTTTATAACATTGTGACACTTCAGTTGTACATAATTTGTCAGTCACCATATATATGCCCCTTTAACCACTTATGCCCACCCCCCATCCCTCTTCCCCTCTGGTAACCACTAATCTGTTCTCTTTGTCCACATGTTAGTTTATCTTCCACATATGAGAGAAATCATACAGTGTTCGTCTTTCTCTGTCTGACTTATTTCGCTTAACCTAATACCCTCAAGGTCCATCCATGTTGTTGCAAATGGGATGCTTTTGTCTTTTTTTATGGCTGAGTAGTATTCCATTGTATATATATACCACATCTTTATCCATTCGTCAGTTGATGGGCACTTGGGTTGCTTCTGCGTCTTGGCTATTGTGAATAATGCTGCAGTGAACATAGGGGTGCATAAGTCTCTTTGAATTGTTGATTTCAAGTTCTTTGGATAAATGTGCAGTACTGGGATAGCTGGGTCATTATGATATTTCTATTTTTAATTTTTTGCATCCTTCTCACCTTGTTCTTTTGTAGCCCCATCAGTGGCACCTTTGAACGTCACTGTGTTTCTGAATGAGTCTAGTGATAAGGTGGACATCAGATGGATGAAGCCTCCAACTAAGCGGCAAGATGGGGAGCTGGTGGGCTACCGGATATCTCACGTGTGGCAGAGTGCGGAGACTTTTGTAAGTCTGAACTCTAAAGGAGCGTGCTTGTCTCCTTGGATTTACTTATTTAACACTGTTCTCGTTATGAGAAGACCAGATATGATTGAGTTAGACAAGGCACCTTTCAGTGGGATATGTAGTAAAAATTAAAGATGACTGAATAGTTACAAAATTGCAAGGAATCTTTGGGGCTTTCTTCACTCACTCATTCATCCATTTATTTATTTATTCAGTAAATCTGCATAGAACTCATTAACTCTGTTACTTTATTTGTCAGTCTGATACCTCTATCATCACCTGAGTCTTACCTCAGGGAACTTGGACTCTTGTAGGAAGACAGTGTGAACTATCCAGATAACCATAGCAGAAGGTCAAGGAGCTACAGGGCTCAATAGTCCGGCAGTTCATAGCCTCTTGGAAATTCCAGAGGATGCTTTTCTGAAGAAGATTGTCAGGGAAGACCCCAGCCTCATAGAGAATGGCAAGGGGTAACCAGACTCCAAAGGAGAGGGCTAAGCGAGCAACAGGTTGCCTTGACACAGCTCCATAGGAGCCAAAATTAGACACGAGACTCAATAGACCAGAGCAAGACAGTTTATCACTCATAGCACAGCAAACAGCAGGAGCAGCAGCCTGGTAGCACAGGTCCCCGTGTCCCCAAGCTCCACGGGGCTATTCGATGGGCTCAATGGTGGGTTGTACCGCTGAGGGTCCCAGAGCCAAGAGCTCGACACCCTGTGTAGCAAGAAGCAAACAAGCCCATGTTCTCTATTGCACAATGATCGTGCTGCTGCCACCTTGACTGACTTTATTGCGTACGTGATCAGCCCCAGAATGGCTCAGGGTCAGGGGATGGTTAGGCCTTGTAGTTTGGCATGCTCAGCAAGGATGGGTAAGGATGCTCAGGGCCCATGGGAGACCACCTCTCCCAGTAAAGGTAGTACTTGATCTGGGCTTGGAATAATTTTGACAGGTGAAGATTGAGGAGTTTCAGGTGGGAAAAGATAACTTGAGAGAAGGCATAATGTGACAGCTTCGGGGGAATCATGACTCGCTCAAAGGTCTGGGACATGAATGCTTTTAGGGGCGTGGTGTCAGGTGAACTGGACCGGGAGTCGTGGCCCTCGCATGCAGGGCCCTGAAAGAGTTAGGCCAAGGTGTCAGATGGAATTTGGTAGATGGCAAGGAAGCCAATGAAAATCTTGAGCTGAGGCCTACACTTTGAGAGTAATAGATCATGAAGATGGCTTATGTTACTGTTGTTCTTTTACAAATAAGGAAATGGAGAAAAGTAACCTTCAGATCTACCTTCTTTCCACCAGAGCATACTGCTGACTTGCCAGGTAACTCAGCAGCTTGCCCCTGCTGCCCTCTAGGAAGCTTTTCTAGCTCACTGAGGACGTAGAGAGGACAGTGGGATGGGACTGCCCCTCCACCACCCGTGTAATATGGCTGGGAGAGGGGTACATGGGTTGTGAAGGGAGAGGCAGGGTGTCATGAAGGGCACCCTCAGCCCTGAAGACAACCTTGCTTTCTCCGCCAATGAGCCTCCATGGGCATCGTTGCTAGAAATCAGCACCGAGCCAAGCGTTTTTGGTTCAGATCTTTCTTGAGTAACTTGCTTCCCCACCTTAAAACATGGACAAAATTGCCCTTTGAAGGTGGATAGTTTAGGATTTTTATGTTTCTTTAACTTATGGGGAAATAGGCTACCTGATCTAGAATGATCCCTAATCATTTTCTCACATATATATTTAGGTTCAGCAATGGTGTGGACCTATGAGATGATGTGTCACATAATCTAAGTGCACGCATAGGACTATGTTCTAACCGTGACGCTTGGGGGCTGCCTCTGGAACATAGCTCTTCTCTATAAAAGCCTGAGCAGAAATCACATCCTTCCTAAGGCCAGTTTAATTGACAAATTGACACCTGCACCAGCTACTTGGCTGTTTTGAAAAGACTGGCTTCTGGCTAGAGAACATGTCTGTGCAGAAGAAAATGCCTCATGCTTTCCTTAAAATATATATTACTGGTTTCTGTCTTCACAGAGACCCATATACCTGAGACAGAAATTGTCTGCTTCCTATTAGGGTAAATTATATCTGATATATTTAAAACAAGAGGTTATGAGTTTTCTCCTGGGCCTTTCTGGTTAGACCTACGTCTTAATCCAGGCCGTTGGCATCTGGTTCTGCTGCCACCAAGCTATACTTTCCTAACCCCACAAAAACGACATAATAAATGCAAAATAAATACGTGCAAGAAGGGGCTTATGTAACTGGACTCCCTGCGTTGAGCGGGCTTTCAGGCCAGCTGGATCCAGGTGCACATACGATATCAGCAGGGCTTGGTCTCTCCCTGTCCCGGTCTGCTCTGGGCATACACTCTGTTCCCAGGGCAGCGGCCCTTTCATAGTCCCAGGAAGGCTGCCAGCAGGAAATGGGCTGAGGTGAGGGAAGGGAGTCCCCCATGGAAATTGAGGTAGTAGTGCTAGAAGATGGGGGACTGCTGCTGCATGGTCCAAAGATGAGTTACCCAGCATGCTGCTTACAACATTGCTGCGTTAGTCAGGATGCTCCAGAAACACAAAGCCACAGAGCGAGTGCATGTGTGTGTCTAGAGAGGCAGGGAGATAGGGAGGGAGAATTGGCTCATGGGATTGATCTGGAGGTAGGCCAGCTGGCTGGAGACTCAGGGAAGAGTTGATGTTGCAGCTTTGCTGGCAGAATTCCCTCTTACTTGGGGAGACCTCAGTCTGTTTTCTCTTAAGGCCTTCAGCTGATTGGATGTGGCCCACGTACATTATGGAGAGTAACCTGCTTTACTCAAAACCTACTGATTTAGGTGTTACTCTCATCTAAAAAGTACTTTCATAACAACACCACATATCTGGATACCGTGGCCCAGCCAAGTTGACACATAAAATTAACTATCACAGTTGTCAATAAGTGTTTATTGAATACTAGTCTGTGCTTGGAACTGGGGTGTACGTCAGTGTCAGAGTGTCAGGTACCCCTCCCTTATGATCTACGACAGGCAAGATCCTCCGTAGGTCAGTAAGGACTCTGTAGTGTAAATGCTAGTTTCGTTTCACAATAGTAAACAAAAAGCAAAGGGGTTCTCTGTGTAAGATGTTGACCGCCTCCCTAAGTATCAGCCAGTCAAGTGGGAATGAGTTTGTTAGGCATGAATCCAGCCGAGCCCAGAGGGCCATCTGATTTTGATTGCTGTGAGGTCCAGAGATCACTGCTGTGGTGGGAATACTTGACCCAACACAGAAGTAGGGGGCGCAGCTGAATGCTGATGCCTGAGCATGGTTGCGTAGACAGCTCCCAGACAGGTCTCCTTCCCGCTTGGGGAAGGAAGAGGGTTGAGGTGATGCTGACTTCTTTGTGACACAGAGTGTTCTTGGAAGGGCAGATGCACTGGTTTCATCATCAGGACTGTCTCTTTACTGCCATGGTAGAAAGCATGCTTCTTTTGTGTTGTCACATTCCTCATCTATCTAACACTGTTGATAGATCAGATTTTAGCAACCTCGTGGCATTTGTATGGGGCACCACATGAAAGGAATACAGCTTCTCGGTAGGAGAGAGGGGCAGGGTGAACAGCTGCACCCACTGATGACATCCAAGCTTTGTTTCAGTCATGTTCAACCTCACATCATCCAGCTTTTACAAAAACTGTTGTTTTCCAAAAGGTCAACTGATATTTAGTCTTTTTCTGCCTCAGTTTACCTATCAGGAAGCAGACTGTTGGAAGCAGTAAGTGATGGAAGTAGAGGAAAAAGGAGAGGACTCAGAAGTCCGTGATTTGCTCTGCCTCATAGTAAAGGGTAACAGGATGTTATTTGTAGCAGTAAAAACCCTGCTAAATAGTTGCAGCTATGAGAAAAGAAGCCTTGCATTTCCTAGTCTTTTGTCCCAAGGCATTTGTGCAAGGTGCCTGTTGATTATGATCTGTATTTCCACACTGGTTGAGTCAGGAGAATCAAATGCCTCTCTCAGAGAAACTCTCTTTTTCACAATGCTAAATTCTTAGTATCGTTCATGAAGGTCCAATCATTGTGTTTGAAGCAGACACTTGAGCGGTCTAAAAACAAACCAGTTTGTTTAAAGGGCTGAAGGTCATCCTCTCTACTTCTCCTTCTGGCATGGGTGAAAGCTACTTCTTTCGAGTGGACCTCTTGAGCTGAGGTCTTTGTGCTGAAGAGCAAGAGTGATGAATGACGCCTTATGAGTGACGCGGCCAGAGAGCCTGATGCAGTAAGTGCCATTAACACTCAGCTGTGCTCTGCATTCTTGTCGCCCTTTGTTCAGAACGATCCCCTCTGTGGTGGGAACAATACCGCCACAGTTAGGGCTGTGACCTTTCCAGGCATTACCTCCTTGGAGATGCTGGATCATCCCAGTGGGAACGTCACTTGTATTGTACTCAGGCTATACTTTGTGCATCATGATGGGTCTTGTGACAACAAAAGACTGAGTGGCTCACTTGACTTGGGATAACATTCTCTGATGCAGCTAAGCTTCGATCTCATGAGCCACAGCTGGAGACAAGTAAAAACACTGAAGAAAAGCCAACCGGGGGAGGAGCCTGAAACCCATGCCCAAAGGGAACTTTGAAATGCTCTCTGCACCCATCACCTCGGTTTCGTGAACTTCCCTCATTTCAGAAAGGCAAGAGTTAGACACAGCTTCATCTCTCAAAATTGTCCTTTCATTTCCATTTTTAGAAAACTGTTACTGTAAAGCTACATCTTTATGCAAAGCATCAGAATTAGGTATTTTGGAAAGATATTCCCTCCAATGAGGGTGGTCTTTTGTATGCAGTGTTAGAACTTCCTTAGAAGTGGTCTTTGGGTGGGTTAGGCTGAAAAGTTAGTTTTCAGTTTGTGCCTTTGTTATCCCACAACTGTTATGTCACTTTCAGACTAAGAAACTCCTGATATTTACTGTATGGACATTTATTATATCTTGAGGAAGACATTGACTTTTTTTGGTTCGATTTTTCGTGCTATTCCTTGCCTTCCAAATCAAAGCTCAAATCCAAAGGTCAGGAGCAAGTACAATCTGTTTTCCTTGAAGTTGGAGCCATGTCGTGCTCATCTTTGTACTGTCTGAACACAGGACCTTGAACTTTGTAGGCATTTATGCCACTATGGACTCAGTGGACCTGGCTGACATCCTGTCTAGCTGGAGAGTTTCTCTCTGTGAATGGGACAGTCTTTTGATGAGTGTGGACTAGTGTTTCCTATCCCATTCCCATTCCCATAAAGTGTCAGTAGACCTTCTGTGAGAAAAGAATTCAGGGAGCAAATAAGTTTACAAAATATTGCATATTATACCCCTTTCTTGAAGACCTACAGTGTCTTGAAGAGCCTTAAACTAGCAAGTTTAAGACTCTTTGATGTTCAGCGGTAAATAAATCTGATTACCTTTGACCCAGAATTGCCCAAACGTTAGACACAGACTCATTTTTATGTGTTATTCTTGTAAAGCTCATTGTTTTGGGACTGTGGCTCTAATGCTCGTTTAACTGTGTTTGGAAAGGGTGAAGATGTTTGATCAGAAGGAAGTTTCATAGTAGAATATCATGGGCTCAGACCCAACATGACATGTTGACCTAAATTCTTTAAAGACCTCGGGGAAGCCGCAGTGCACTCAGGATTCCTTCCTTGGGCCTGGACCACTGCCTCCTAACAAGCTGTGTGCCTGAATGTTGGCACGTGCCCATGGCCTCTTCCTCTCCTTCTTTCTCTGTCTTAACTGTCGAAAGAGGGCAGAGCATTTGAGCTGGTGTCGTTTTAAGGTATGAGGAAAAGGCGAGGTTCTTGTGAGACAGGCCTGCCAGGGGTCTGAAACACTTCTGAAACCCAAGGATCGATCATGGATGGTACATTTTGCCTGGAGGAGGAACCTACAATGGCAGTAAACTCGATGAATGGATCAAATAAACTTCTTGGTTTGGGAAGCTAGACAGCCTTGATTATTTTCTCTAATGCACCAAGACTTGAAAGATACTACCAGGTCCATTGTGTCAGAGGGCCTTATATTTATAGGGAAAGAAGACCCAAATATAGCACCTTATAGGTGCTATAGGAATATAGGAATACTAATAACCACCATTGATTACTTACAGTGTGCCAGACCGTGTGCTAAGTGTTTTACATAAAGGAACTCATTTAACTCTTACCAAAACACTGTGAGGAAGATATTATTCTCAACTTTCATTTGAGGAAACTGAAGCTCAGAGACATTGAGTAACTTACCCAGAGTCATAAAGCTTGGAACTGGCAGCGCTGGGATCAGAACGCCGGTCTGGCTAACTCCAAAGCTAGTGCTTTCCAGAGCCCCACTACTTTTTCCCAGATGCCCTTGGCTTTCTTCATAATATAGTGTCTCTCGTTCAAACTCCATGGTGTGGTGTCTTAGCAGAGAGAAGTAAGAACAGCACACGTTTTAAGAGTAAGATGTGAGAGTTTTGCCTGGATGCCTGTGAATTTGAAGCCCTTTTGAACAAATCACCTTTTTGTTGGAGCATGACAGAAACTTTTATCTGGTAGTTCTTTCCCCACTGAATGTCACTGTTCTTTGAGGCAATAAAATAGGCCATATTCTTAAATACAGTTATGAATTATAGGGTTGTGAATTCTTAAAGAATATTGGACATATTAAAGTCTTTGGATAACTGAAAACGAATACCACTGCACTTGCCCTGACTAACCCTAATGCACACGGGGGAAAGAAATTGTGATTCCAAAGATGGGCTGTTAACTTTCCCCAACGGGCAAGGTCCACATGTTTTCTACTAAGTAAAGTTGTGATCGAATGTCATATTATAAATCTGATTTCCTTACCTGAAAATGCTTTTAGATTTTAAGTCCTTGAGGATATGGGCCTGTGTTGGTGAAAAATGAAAGCTCACTGCATGAGATATATGCGTTTGGCCCCCAGCGTGTACCACATGACCGGACCACCTTGTGCCAGGGAAATGGCCCCACCTTATGTGGTCAGCACCCTGACAGTGAGGAAATAAAACTCACAGAGTGGCTCCTGCATGTGTGTGATTTTAAATGGATTTCTCTGTCAACTTGCAAAACCCAAATTAAAATAAATATTTGGGAATATGGATATGGTCATGCCTTTCTTTACACATTTGGCATCAGAACAGTATGGATAAATTACATCAATTTTTAAAAACAGGAATCATTTTTAAACTATATTTCAGGTTACCATTTAAGGATATCCTTACAGAAAATTATTACACCTCCACTAAAATATTTATCATATATTTTTCTAATCACTACTTTAACATGTATTATAATTCCACCCGTAAAATGGGATAATTCTCTGTGTAGTTCCAAAGTGTGTTACCAGTAAGCGGTGGCAGGCATCATTCCCAAACTTCAGCGTTTAGAGTGATGATAGCAACAGCTATGATGATGGCCATCGCTACACGTGGGTACCGTCTGCTCTGGGCCAGGCACTGTTCCAGGCATTTCACACGGATTAGCTCTTTACATGTTAACTCACTTAAGGAATAGGAGGTGGAAATAAAAAGGAACTTCTCTTGGTGTTCATCGTGAGTTATAGCCCTAAGCCAGTAGATATTATAAACCACATTTATGTTATTTCCAAAGGGATAATTTTGTTTTTTTAGGATTTCTCTTCTTCAAGGGATTTAATTCTTTTGTAATCATGCGTGTCCTCTTATTTTGAGATAATTTCTCTCATAAATGATGTATTGTATATGAGTCTTTGTAGACAAAAAGTATGAAGCCAGAAGCAGTCCAGTGTTCCTTGTCGGGCATGAAGTCTGCTGTATGTTGAGGAGCAGGCAGACAGTAGACTGTGACGGAGACGTGTTATTTCTCAGCCGCCCGCCGGACTCCTGCGGGGCTCCGTGACTGTGTGGGTTTGGACCATGGAGTTACTCTACTTGATTTTCTCTAGCTGCCCCCTCAAATTATGTAGAGAATGACTAACTAACCCGTAATCAAAACTGGATTTGCTATAAATAAAATGCTCTATTTCTTGAAAAGATGTTGCCTGAATATCCTTAAAAATTGTTAATTATTAATTAGTTTACTTAATTAACAAAAAATCTACGGCAAATCTCTTTGGTACAGAGGCCAATGAGCTAGAAAAACCAAAAAATTTTAAGGCTGTATTTTCCCTTTTCATTCCTTGTCTGGGGGCATTTCTGGGTCCTGATGATCTCTGCGTGTTTAGATTTAAAAACAGTGGGTGGGTGGCTGATCCAGGTGCCCCCTTGGTCACAACTGATGGGACTGCCCTCTCTTTAAGAGCTAAGCTGTTCCACCTTGCATCATTATTAGAAGTGACCGGCTATGAGACTCAGGGACCCGGGTCCTGTTGTTCATTGGTGATCCGCGATATCTGTGCTCCACATGACGTGATGTTTCTTTCTGTAAAACCAAATCTCCAAAATTCAGAAATAAAGACATGTTCCTAGGGCTTCATATCAGCCTCACTACCCCTACAGTTCCCGTTTGAAAAGCCAGCCCCAAACACAAAATTAGTTTTCTTCGCCAGAGAACATCATCATAGTCGAGGTTTGGAAACAAAGGGGAGAGTGTTCTATCAACACTTAGTTCTGGTTATTTTTTCGAAAAGCCATTTTCCCCTGTTTTAATGGCTCATGTTGCATGGCAGTGGCTTTAAAACAAACTGTATAAAAGTGAAACCAGAATTTTGAAAATTGAGCAAACTGCACATGTGTCACACTGGAAGAGAAAGAATAGTGTCAGTGCCCTCCTAAGTGTAGATTTTAGCCAGAACTCTTATAATTGCAAGGGACAGGAGGCCATTTGTGCTGGTGCGAGGGAGACGGGCAGGCAGTCAGTGTCAAGGTACAGTGTGGCTCTTGGGCAGTGTTCTGTGGGGGTTCTGAGGGCGGGGATCTCGAGAAGTCAGTCTTGTTCTTGCCATCTAGGTGCATCCGCTATGTGCCCCCTCTCTTCCAGAGGCTTCTTCACTAACCACTCTAAGTGCCATGCCCTCACAGCCCTAGTTGGCCAAAGCCCCCAAGGCCTGAGGTTGCTGCCAGCCCATCCTGCATCACTGCCTGCCTTTTGGGTTCGTTGGCTGTGGCCTGAGTGAGGAAGGAACGCTGTGGAAACACAGCCGCTGCCCCCTGGGACGTGGGTGGGACAGCTTCCCTCAGAAGGAACTGTGGACAAGTAGGTGATGAGTCCCTGGCACCTCAGTATTTCATTTCCTTTCCTTTCTTCTCTGTCCCCAGAGAGACCTGTCTGAAGAAGTCGACCAAGATGGCAGCCGTGCTCAGATTTCTGTTCAGGTCCACAACGCCACATGCACAGTGAGGGTTGCAGCCGTCTCCAGGGGGGGAGTCGGGCCTTTCAGTGACCCAGTGAAGATATCCATCCCTGCAAACGGTGAGAGCTGGCGCCTGTATTGGCTGATAAAACATCAGGCCAGGCGGTGCACAGATTGCCAGAGTAACCTGTGGGGCGGACGGCTTGTTTAAAAAGGAAAAAGAAAGACCGAAAGGAGTTTTTGCAACAATAAAGATGGTTGATGTCATGACACACTTCCTAAAACTTGTGAGTCCTCCCTCTACCGTTGCTGCTAATGGTAATAACATGCTAGGAAGAGCAGGCCTTTCAGAGTACCAAATTTGACTTGACTTACTGAATTTAGTTTAAATGATATATACATGAATTTTGGGTAGGCAGTATGGCTAATCCTTAGCTCTCTGTGTTTGGCACTGTTTGTCTACTAGTGTTTGTTTTGCTATGTGTTAAGCAGTGCAGCTGGCCATATTGTTACTCATTCAAGCCGTGGGTCACGTGCTTCATGATTGATCAGCACAGAACATGAAGTGTTTCCTACAGAAGCCAGCACCAGGCCCACTGAGCTAAATGCCCAGTCCTGCCTCCTGGCTGTTCTACGTTGTTGGAGTGTCCTTTGGCGAGGCCCAAACTTGCGTTCCATGCACCAGTGGGGCCGCCTTTATTCTGACGCTGACCTGCCCTGGGTTGTTTGATGTTAAACTGCTATCATAAACTCCATGCACAGACATCTCTATTGGTGTGATTTGTGCATTTACAAGTTCTTGCCAAATATGGCCTTGGTACCCATAGCAGACAGGGCTTGTGAGCAGACCATTGCGTTACTGTCTGTCAGTTCCAGTGACCCTTAAACATGCTGTCCCTTTTAGTGCTGAATTGGAGCCATATTACAGTTCCTGCAGCCCGGAGGCTCTGTACCTGGGGAACATTAGTAACTGGGGATGGGGACACAAGGCGTGTCTGCCTGGTGTCAAAGGCAGACTTTGAATTGTCAAAATTCAAAGACAATGAGATTCTGATTCCAAAGGCACCAGTTAAAAAATCAGAGTTTAAGATGACAGAGTTTTCGTCTTCATACATAATAAACTCTCCAAAATTTTAAAAAGCTTTGCTATGCTGGCAGTCCTTGCTGTGCATGATTCCAATATGCATATATTTCAGTTACTACAGTTTAGTTAACACCAGTTCACCAGCAACATGGCTCAAGTTTGAGTTACCATCATATATTAACCGTGAGTAATTGCGTACAGTATAAACTTCACCGCCAGCTCGTCAGCCCACAGATTCCTACGTAAAGAACAGATGTGCTCATGATCGTGACTTTCAAAGTCTGTTGGTGGTTGGTCACCACACTTTCATCATTCAGTTCACACACACCTAACAAGGCACATAGCTGTTATTTTCTTGTCTCCCAGTGACAAACCCACATGACATTTTACAAAACTGGGTAATTGAAGGAGGGAGTTGGCGAACAGAGGAAAGTGCAGCAAAGAAAGGAAAAGTGATAGTGTCGGAAGTGAAGTTTAAACTGAAACATGTGGAGTTACAAGAGAAATAGTGGACCGTGGGAGTGTTGATACCGCTGCCATTTGATAGACTCTCGACACGCAGACAGGGAACTCAGTGCAGGTGAGCTGACCTACGTGAATCAAGTGGCTGTGCTGAGAAGCATGAAGATGTCCCGGGAGAAGTTACACGGGCAAAAATCTTCACATTTCTGTTGGGGGGCCCATGGCTGGTGTATTAAATTAGGAATATGCAGATGATGGCCTGCTGAATGAGGAGGTGCAAGCCACCCACACGGGGTCAGCAGGTAGCTCCCTCCCACTGTGGGGAAGTGAAAACCCCAGGGTCATTTTGATGGAAGGTGCAGTTTCAGTACTCTCACACAAAGGAAGTCGAGTCACAAGACTTATTGCTTACAAATCCCAGAACCGGGGGGTTGTGGCGGGACACCAGTGAGCCCAGGGAAGGGCAGTCCTCTGTCCCAAGGCACGAGATAGATAGCAGGGTAGCAAGCACCTATCACTTATAAGGTGATTGGGGTGGAGGTCACTAACTTTTCTGGGGCTCAACTCTAAGGGGTTATTTTAAAGGTGCCCCAGGAAAAGCAAAGCAGGAACTTGTGGCAGGAATCCTAAGCTCAGGTCCTTATCTAAATGTCCAGCCTCTGGATGTGGGCAGGATTGTTCACACTGTAAAATGCCTAGGAGCAACTCGAAATAGCTGTTTTCTCACTGTAACATTAGAGGAACTCTCAGAGGCATTTCACAAAGAAATAAAACATCTGAATTCTCAATGTTTCTAGTGTGTTCAATTACAGTGTACCAGATACATAGGAGTTTTACCATTTTTTCAATACCTGATACATTTATAACTGACATGAGGAGAGTTTCCCATTGATTGTTAAGATCACTGCACAGTCTCAGTTTGCACCATCAAGGTGAGGACTGCCTGCATTCGTAGATCACGCAGTAGCAGAGGACCAAGTTCTAGAGCTTTTGACCCTCTGTTCCTCCCTATTACAAGCCGGTGTTTCTTATGTGTTTCAGATCCCAAAGAGATGTTTTGAATTGATTCTATTGGTATTTTACCAGGTTGGGTAGATTTTGCCCCCTCGTCAACCGTAGCACCTGGCAACGCAGATCCTGTGCTCATCATCCTTGGCTGCCTTTGCGGATTTGTTTTGATCGGATTGGTTTTATATATTTCTCTGGCCATCAGAAAAAGAGTCCAGGAGACAAGGTTTGGGTAAGTTTCCCAGTTTAAAATGTTTTGCCCAGTAGTATCGAGGAGGTTGTGATGCCAAGTGATAAAGCCTCTCCTCCCACCCCGCTCTTCACGTTGTCTGGGTGCCCTGTCCTGTGCACACCCGGGGGCAAGCAGCTTCGTTACTTAGGCCGGTGCTGTGGAGGCAGCCAGCCTTGCAAGCAGCTCATTTACAGAGAACAGCATCAGTAGACCTTCACTACTCAAACTTGGTTGCTGTTAAATGAGGATTTTTATTAGAAATCTTTAAAATGATCCTAATTATTTGAAACAAAACAAAATGTACGTATAGATAAAAATACTAGAAGGAAATTCACCAAAGCATTAGCAATTCTGGATGGTGTAATTGTGCGTGATTCTGCGTTGTCTTTTTTTTGCTGTGTTTTACACATTTTCTGTAAAGATCAGTTGCTTTTCTAATAGAGAAAACTAAGAAAAAGAAGCTCTTTTTCTTATTTTCTATACAGCTGACTTTTATAACCAAACAGTAGTTAAATATCAACAAAAATGAGAAGCCATGTTAGAGCAACCTATGAAAAGAAGGCTATGTGTATAAATGTTGTTTCTAGAACTCAGTTTTCTACTCCAATGCCTCTGCAGTGAGTTTGGGTTTCCATGAAATCCAGTTCATCGTTCATGAGCAGAAGAAGTATTATGTAAGAGGCGAGTGGTTGACAGCTTGGAATGGAACAGAATGAGGGAGGGGTGGGTGGCTGTGTTTTGGAGGGAGCTGAGCTGCATTTCTCATTGTTCCACTTTAAGAATGCTGTTAGAATGTTCCACTCCCTGCAAAACTTCCCATGGCCCTGGAGAGGGAGCTAAAGAGTGGAGGCTGGACTCTCCTTTATTTGTGTCCGTCCCAGTCTTGGAGGTCGGGTACCCACAGTACTTATAACTCTATCCTTGTAATTAGTATATCTTAGTATATAAATTCTAAGAATAACTATTTTAAAGAAGTGGATAGAATCTGATCTAAATCCTGAACCTATAGTTGACTAAAATATATCGCAGAGTCTAGGAATAGTTTGTGGGCTCATTATGAAACAAGCACAGAGAACCTCTGCAGAAGTTGTAAACGCAGCTCATTAATATGTATTGAAGGCTTACCTGGTGCCGGACACTGCAGTAGCCTGGGATACAGTGGTGAACAAAAGCAGGCACTGCCTCTGCCCTCGGGGGGCTCAAAGTTAATGAGGAATCAGGCAGTAATCACATAAGTAAATATAAAATTGCAACTGTGGTAAATTCTATATAAAAAGATCTGTAGGAGTGTATAACAGGAGAATTTGACTGTGTTAAGAAAGTTGGGAAAGGCCTCCCTGCAGAGCTGAAACCTGAGCTAAAATCTGAAGAAAGAACAGGTGGTAATTAGGTGAGAGAGAAGGGGAAGAGCATTCCAGCCAGAATGAACTGCACATGCAAAGGCCCTGTGGTGGCAGGGATCCTAGCATTCAGAGGAGAGAGCACTGGACTAAACGATATGGCACCTGGGTTCCAGCATTAATTCTGTTACTTAAATAAGTCTTTTCTGGGCTTCCTTTTCATTATCTATCTCTAGATGCTCTCCAAGGTCATTACCAGTTCTAATTGCTGTGATTCAAAATTGAGACTTTCAGACTAATATATGAATATGAGTATATATGTATGTGTATATACATGTATATATTGAACTCATGGATATTCATTGTATTCTTTGGGTTCCAATACTACTTTATTTTGTTGCTCGGATTGTTACAGCTTGAGCCATTGGGAGCTTGTCGGTTGTTCTGTGCTCTCAGATGGTACCTAGACAAAGTTGTTTTATGTTACCAGGTAAGCCTAAAATAGATCTAAGGAAAGAAACATATTTCTTCCAGTGGGAGATGTTTCTGTAGTAGAAGAGCCCTTTGAACAGGCAGACTTAGTAGCATCCTGTGGAATCAGCACCTGCCTTGGCAGCCCTATTTTTGTAGTATGAGGTGTCTTTGTTTTCCTTCACCCAGGAATGCCTTCACAGAGGAGGATTCGGAATTAGTCGTCAACTATATAGCAAAGAAATCTTTCTGTCGGCGAGCCATTGAACTCACCTGTAAGTTGACTTTCATTTACCTTTTTTGGCAAAATTTAAAATAGTTGAGAGCAAAGAAAGAACAACAAATTAATTGAGAGATTTCTAACAAGAGCCAAAGGAGTTGAAGAATGGATATTTTTAATATGCAAAATGTCTTCAGAAAGCAGCAGATAGACAGTCAAGACATTGCCATGTGCTTCTCTGCCGGCTCGTTTACTGGGAGTCTGGAGCTGGACCTGACGCCAAGTAGCCAGGGTTAAGGACTCATAAAACCATGAAACTCAGAGGGAAAAAGGAACTCTTCAGGGTGGTAGGAGAAGATGTGGGTAGAGGTCAGAGATTTAAAGGAAACACCAAAGCAACTGACATGATCTCCAGCTCATTTCCTGCTTTTTTCTGGCGGCTAACTGGCAGAACAATTTACCAACATACTTTGTAACAATTATGGTTTGAGTTTTGCTGAATCAGAATGGGGCCTTCCAGTTTGAAAAGGGGGAATAAACAGATAGCTGTGTTCTTGAATAATTTCAGAAACAGTATAGAAAGTATGTGCAAATATCAAATTCCATCTTCTGGATGTTTGCCCAAAACAACAACAAAACAAATATAAGAATGATGGAATACAGGCTGCCGTGAAGTAAAGACTCGTTTGATATAGAGTGTTATTAATTTAATTTCTTTACTTTTTTAATCGAGGAGTTTTGACTTTTAGATGTCTGTTCTTGCGTTAAAAAAGTTTTTATTTAGACCATTTCTTTACTTTATTGGAGGACCATTTGGGTAAAATTTTTTCTCTAGGAGATAATGTATCCTTTCTAATTATCCACATTTTTTTCTTTCAAGGACTTGCTCATGCCCTAATGATGGCACAAATCGAATCATTTGCCAAAGAGTTATTGAATTGGTCTCCCTCTCCTGGTTAATTCCTCTTATTGATAACACTAATTGTCAGAGCTGCATATCCACACCTTATTATAGAAGATCTTATTCTCCGGTTCCTCCCAAGCACTCGATTTAGCACTTTATATGTCATTGTAATGAGGTTCCATATACCGTGGTAGGACAATAGCCTGTTCTCTACACTTTTCCTGTGATTTCTGTGCCTCCTTCCCTGGCACGGGAGGGCAGAGGAGGTGTCCTGATGGCTCTTTTGCAAACCATAGTCAGGGATATGATGATAAATACTCCACCAGAAAGGACCTATTGACTTACCTTCCTTACTCCTTCAAGTCAAGGGCAAACCTCCCATACATGAATCTGATTGCTGGCTGCTGCTGCCACCACACATGGGAAGAGAAATATGGTTCTGATTTTTATTATCCTTCAGAATTAATCTTGCCCGAAAGAATTCATTTTACTCACTTTAATCGCAATAGAATTGTGTGATATTTTACTGCTGGAATTTTTGAGGAAGAGCTATGGGTACAAAATTTTTTAAATGTTTAACTATTTTGTAGGACTTTGTATATAATTTTAATTATGTTCAAATGGAAAGAAGCACACTGACAACTGTCACTCCTTTTACAGTACGCAGCTTGGGAGTCAGCGAGGAACTGCAAAATAAACTAGAAGATGTTGTGATTGACAGGAATCTGTTAATTCTTGGAAAAATTCTCGGTGAAGGTAAGCAGTTTAATTCTTTTAAAATGTGAAGTAAGAAGGTGAGCAGTTTACAGTAATTTGTTAAATGTGTGTTTATTAAATAAAATACCATTTTTGTGACTTTGTTATATACAAATAGTTCTATTTTATAATTTAAAATGAAAAAGCAAATAGTGACTTTTGAAACTCAGATTTGGCATATGCTACAGTGCCTAGCACGTATGGTAGGCGCTTGAAAAACATTAATTCCTTTCCTTCATTGAAAAGCATATTTTCATTGGTCATTTTCCTGTAGACTTTAAATTTGTTTTAGTTCTTAAGTTTACTGTTGTTGGCACCTTCCTAATTAGTTAAATAAGAACAAAGGTGAAGATACATACTTAATTTGTCAAGTTGGTCTTAAGATGAATGATAATTGGTATTAAGAGTTTCTACTTTATGAATTTCAGTAGCATTTTCCATGTTGTCCTGTGAGTTTCTTGGATCAGTTATAACGTGTAATCAAGTGATGAGCTGAGCCAACCAAGCTTGTAACAAGCAGGAGGCTAGCGTGTGGCCTGTGCCTCTGGTTTGCGAGTGTGGGTGGCCCGGGCAGGCTCTGCCTGGCTGCCATATGTGGGTCACTCTCGGACCACGTGAAAATAGCCACTTTGGCACTGTAGCATTTCTGTGGTCAGGGGCGATTTTGCACAGAGTCAATATAGATGTTGTTTTACTTCACAGGAGAGTTTGGGTCTGTAATGGAAGGAAATCTTAATCAGCAAGATGGGACCTCTCAGAAAGTGGCAGTGAAGACCATGAAGTGTGAGTTACCGCTGATTAGACCCAGTCTTCTGGGGGTGGGCAGTTGCCTCAGTATCTGGTGCTCCATAAGGCCAGTCATGGAGTTCATGTCATGATCTCCATCGCCGATGGGTCAGAAGGCCGTCCACAACACTGTTGGTCACAGAGGGAAAGTTACTGTAATAACAGAGGGAAAGTTACTCTTCATACCTGCCGTATATGTTCTTTACGCTCAAGGCAGTAACGTTTGTTATTTTGACTGTCTCTCTCTCTCTCTATCATCCAGTAAAGCTAATGACTCCAAAGTAAGGCATGAATTTCTGAGGCAGGGCTGATCTATGGCAGCATCTGACCCAGGGGTTGGTCTAGCTGATCTGGCTAACTTGGTGGGGTCACTTCCTCACTTGAGGATGGTCCTCAGGAAGCTGTGGGCCACCTGGAAGGTGAGTTTCCCAGAGAGAGGAGAAATATTCATTGGTCAAAGGCATATGAAGAGCTGTGATCGCAAACTAGAATCTCCAGGCAAGCTGGGAAGAGAGCCTGCCGCTGAGTCAGGAAGGGCCTCAAAAGTCATCACAAAGAATCTGCTTTTATCCCCTGAGTAGTAGAGCACTATTAAGAGTCTTCAGCAAATGAGGAATAAGAGGCGATTACATTCTAGAAAGTTCTCTCTGATGGCAGTGTGTAGGAGAACAGATTACAGTGTTGACAAAAATAGTGTCAGATGCCAGTTAGGGCATTCCAAAATCTGTGCAGATGTCTCTCAGGGTAAGGAAACAAGGCTCAGAGACGTGAGGACTTGTCGAAGTCAAAGAGCTAGAAAGGGGTAAGATTACGCTGGGCTTTTTCATCACCGTACATTGACCAGGCTGCAGTAACAGAAATGACAGCATTTCCCCCACGCCCTTCTCCAGGAAGTGCATTTCTAGGGCCTGGGGACACATAATTGTCTAAAGTGTCCAGCTAGGCACTCGTAAAAGAGGCCGTGATCGTGTGGCACGTCACCTGCAGTTGTCGTCACAATTCATTTAGAGAGAGATTCTTGGGTGCTTAGTTTGTTAATGTTCTTAATTCTGCTTCCTCATTAACCGCCTGTATATATTCCATATTAATTTTGTTGATCAAGGAGTGAAGTAACTTTGGTTTCTTCCTAAAATGTAAATCCACTATTTACTGGGCATTAAAGCATAAGCATGGATTGAGACTTTTTAACTAGAATCGGAGGGCGAGGTTTTACTTCAGTTCTAAAAAGGAACCGTAATAACCAACAAGTCACATGGGCTGGTGCTTTTTGGTTTTTAAAGCTTTTTGTGTGTATAATAACGGCCAATACTTATGTAATACTCACTGTGCCAGAGACAGCACAGTTATTCCCGCATTTCATCACTACAACAGGAACGGGAAATCAGTACAGCTGGGACGTAGGTTCAAGCGTTCTGCCCCAGAGACCAAGACACCCCGAAGTTAGAGCACACACTGGAGCTGAACCAGTACGGAGCCAAGTCTGGGGCTGAGCCACACTTGGCGCCATTCCTGCCTCTCACATGGTTTTATTTGAACCTCACAGTGTGTCCATGGGAAGGCTCCTGCCATTATCCCCATTAACCAAGAAGAACGTTTAGGGGATAATAAAGAGCTGAGCCTGGAACCTGTTTCCTTTCTGGCCTTGGCTCTCCTGTTCCTCAACTGAGTTAGAATAACTTGCGTACGAATTGCATCCAGGCTGGTTATCAAAGATTGAAAGAGTGGTCTCTGGCCTCTGAATCCCAGGCTCATCTACATGTGCCTGGAGGGTTCCTCCCTGGGGGGAGGAGGGTGTTGCAGACAGACCCTACCCCTTCTTTCCACCCGCCTAGTTGTTGGTGGCAAAAGCAGTAAGTGAGGGCAAAGTTGGCAGACATTTTGCAAATCTATAGAATTTTTTTCCTTAAATTTGCTTTAATAGGAAGATTAATATATATTAAGCCCACAGGATGTACAGACACTGTGCTAGATGCTCTCCTATGTGATTTCAGCCAATGTTTATACCCTGTTAAAGCAAGTTCCCTAAGGCATGCCTGGCTTTATGTTTGTTTTTATTTATTTTTAATTTTGGTGAAATACACATAACGTGAAATTTACCTTCTTAACCATTTTTAAGTGCATACATAGTTCATTGGCATTAAGTACATTCACATTATTGGGCAACCATCACCACCATCTATCTCCAGAACTTTTGTCGTCTTGCAAAACTGAAACTCTGTACCCATTAAGCAACAACTCCCCATTCTCCCTAACTCCGACTCGTCCCTGGCACTCACCATTCCACTGTCTCTATGAATTTGACTACTCTAAGTACCTCATAAAAGTGGAATGACACGGTATTTTTCCTCTTGTGACTGGCTTATTTCACTTAGCATAATATTGAATTTTAAATGTCTCTCTTAAGTTGGTTTAATTCCAGGAATTCGGTATGAAAGTGTATCTAGTTCACAGGGCATGATTGAGCAACCAGACTTGCAGGACACGTGCTGATAAAGAGAGGCGTGTGTTCTTTCTTTTTTTAAGGCAAAAACAATTGCAACAGATCAGTTGAGTTTGATTTTAGTTTTTTTAAAACTAATATACTTTAATTTTTAGGTTTATAGAAAAATTGGGCAGAAAGTGCAGAGTTCCCATTTGCCCCCTCTCCCCTCACACGGTCTCCCCTGTTATTAGCATCTTGCATTAGTGTGGTACATTTTTTACAGTCGATGACCTGTGTTGATACTGAAGTTATTAACTGAAGTCCATAGCTTACATTAGGGATCACCCTGTGTTGTACATTCTGTGGGTTTTGACAAATGCATAATGTCATGTGTCCATCATTACAGTGTCATAGGGAAGTTTCACGGCCCTAAAGTCCCCTGTGCCCCACCTATTCATCCCTCCCCCCATCAGTCTCTGACAACCACTCGTCTGTTTACTGTCGCCACAGTTTTGCCTTTTCCTGATTTTAGTTTTAGAGAACAAAGTGCTATTACCCTCTTCCCCTTCACTGAGTAAATTATTCATGCCTAACATTTTCCACCTTTTCTTTCAGTGGACAACTTTTCTCAGCGAGAGATTGAGGAGTTTCTCAGTGAGGCAGCGTGCATGAAAGACTTCAACCACCCCAACGTCATCCGGCTCCTAGGTACCTGAGAGAAATGCAGGGTGGCGTGGCCGAGGGGCTCGGCTCATCCACTCTGTGACATCTCTGGGACAGAGAAGTTTATGCTTTGTATAACCCCGAAGTAATTTGTAACATTGGGTTTTTCACCCAAAAGACTTCTCCTCACAGTTACATTTTCTGAGGCTGATGGTAAAAATGGGCCTGCCTTTCCTGGACACTGATGGGCTCAGGAACGTGTAGTGTCCACAGACTTCTAGGTGACTGTGGATTAAAACGGCCCCCAGTTACTCAAAGGAGCTGGTCATGTTAATAGTTTTTATTGATTTGAGGTTATCTGTGAATCCAATACCAGTGGGGTAAAGCTGTGAAAGTAGACAAATTCCATAGATTATCTTTGAGGAACAATTTTTTAATAACGTATTTTCAAGGACTGATTTCTTAGGATCTACATTGACAATTTCATGGGACGTGACTTAATAGAATTTGGTTTTGTGGCACCGTTAACTAAAAAATACAACAGAGGAGAGCAGGTATCGAGTGGTTGCTGTGTGATATTATTCCAAGAGGGATGAGCAACCTAAAAATAATTGAATATTCTGCTGACTTTTCTTTTTTTTTTTTTCCCTGGCTTTCCTGTGACTTGATAAATGCTACATTCTTTTTGGAACTTTTGAAGTTTTATTATGATTGACACTGCAGAGAGATGTGAAAACTAATGTTTGGATACAATATTATGTCCAAGAAACTACTGTTAGTCATTTGCAGCTATTGACTTGAGCGGACTCTGAGAACAATCGCGCTTTGTAACTGCACCACGCTGTGCAAGAGCTTTGCAAGCCTGATATCAGGTGACAGACAGTCTCCAGCTCTAGCATTCCATGATAAAGGGGGTTGCAGCTTTTCCTGTGTGTAACTGTTAACATTTAGGATGTGGATTTTACCTATTGGCCCTCAAAATTCTCTTAATAGTTTTAAGCATTTGGTTGCAGTGGACTCCTTCAGATGATTAAGTATTTAACTATCACATGAAACTAGTTTGCCCTTGAACTCTACTGTGGTCACCACCCCTCACTTAGACTCAGTGTAACAAAAACTCTATGGGTTTCTAGATGGCTTTACTTGCTATAGATTCATTTTTGAGAGCTCTCATGCAAAGATTGGCACTAATCTGAAAGAAAAAATTACCAAGAAGTGGCCCCAGTGTGTGTCCCCCGTTCTGGAACACGGTGCGTGAGTTACGAGTGGTTTTTGTAACCGTTAATTTGAGGACGCGTGGTTTCCATTTGGCCGGCACTTCTGCGGTGCTTTTCTGGTCGCTGGTCACAAGGCCTCTTTGTAGCTCATTCTCTGTTTTTCATTTCAGGTGTCTGTATAGAAATGAGCTCTCAAGGCATCCCCAAGCCCATGGTGATTTTACCCTTCATGAAGTACGGGGATCTGCATACCTACTTACTCTATTCTCGACTGGAGACAGGACCAAAGGTAATGACCCAGTTGCATTGTCTCTGAACAGTTCTCGGGCTTACGGGACAGGGCCTGGAGAACCTCAGCATCTGACCTTGAAGATAAAGGCAGGAAAGAGAGGATGTTGGCTTTTGTTCAGTGCTCACTGTGTGCCCTGGGGGTTGAAATGTGGACTCTGTCCTCACAGCAGGCCTGCTCATAGGTCTTATAATGGGGGGAAGAAGCCAGCTGGGAGCACAGTCTCATGGCCCAAGTGTCATCACAATGGAGCGTGGGCCTCTCCTGCTGTCAGAGTGACCTGTTTCTTTTGAAGTTTCCTCTCTTTAGCTTGTTACTCTGAAATCACTGGATGCAGGACCCGTTTCAGTTCCCAGAGGGAAGTTGCAAGGAGCTATGTGTCGGAGACACTGAGAGTGAATTTACTCCATCCGTCTTTCTCTTTTTCATGAGCCCCTCCATCCTCAGAATCAGAAACTGTGTTGGGACTTGTTGAGCCAGTTTGCATTCCTTCAACAGTGCCCCTAAGAGAGGCAGTGACCCCACAGGGCAAACCCTGCCCTGAATCCCCACAGCACAGAGAAACCCAACACCAAACGGAAATAGGACCTTCGACTGAAGCACACGCCTGCCGCCATGCAGCCCACAGGTCTCAGTGATTGATGGGGCCGTGATGAAGCACAGACTACGAGAATGAGGACTGTGGGGCTTAATGAGGAAAGTCCTCAACCCATGAGACAGGGAAATCTCTAGGAATAGCCATTTATTTAAATTTGGCGAGGCAGTTAAAAAACAAAAACCTGAGAGGCAATTTAGGGTGAATGTATTCTGGAGCCTTCTTTCCTAGTTCCTGCTGCCCCTGTGTGTCATGGACCAGGGAGGATATTTTTGCTTTGCTTTGCTTTTCCTTTTACTTGTTCTGTTCTTCCCAGGGAAGGTGTAAGTGACCTAAACAGGAGAGTGAGTCTTTCTTTTTTAGCTCCCTCTCTGGTCCCATATTCACACGTATTTTTGTTCTCTTCCTCTTGGCTTCTTTGAAGTCTCTCACCAGCACAAACACTAACCAGAGACACAGATTGTAGCCACATCACGGAGCTATTATAGAATCATTGAGACTACTCCAAAGAGGTGAAGGGCCTAATCCAAAGTAGGGGACTCAACATGGATGAGTGTTTTCCTTCTCTTTTTCTCCCCAAAACAAAGACAATAGCATTATAAGAAGCCTGGAAAAGAAGAAAAAATGACCCACAATTCCCAACATCGTAGCACAATCATTGGCATCTTCAGACATTCACATCCCAACTGCTAATTCCACGCCTGCGTGTTCATATGTATGGCCTGCCTGTAGGCTGTCAACAGTGGCTAACATTTCTCAAGCACTTAGCAGAGGCCAGCCTATATTTTGCATGTATTAATGCGTTAATGGCACAACGACTGTAAGAAGTAGTTACTAGTAGAATTTCAGGTGAGGAAACTGAGGCACAGATCAGGCAGTAGTGGAAGCAGAAGTAGCCCCCAGGCTGCAGACCCCATGCCTTCAGCTCTTCTCTGATTGCCCCATCCCATGTGGGCCTCTGCCCAACAGGACAGCCTCCAGATGGTTGGCTGTGAATGGCCGCACAGCATTCTCTTGAATGGATTTTGTTTCATGTTGATGGATGATTTCACTCACATTTAATTTTCTGGTATGTTGTATAATTTTTCTAATAATTTTTTGGTGGGATGGAAATTTCGTGTTGCACAAGAATGAATTCTGCAGTAGAAAAATAAAAATAGACAGGGCTGTTTGATAGCCAACAGTAGTCTGCCTTTACATATGGAGCTTAACTCTCTTCCCTTGTTTGGGCCCCTGTGCACATATAGTGAGCCTTATTATGGGATGCCTTTCTTGAATCTTTGTAGAAGAGAAATAGAGAGGCCATTTATAATCTTTATAAAAATATTTTTTTAATTATACAGTAAAATTGACTTTCTCTTTTCGGTGTATAGTTCTATGAATTTTAACACACGTATAAGTTTATATGCCACCCTCACAGTCGGGGTACAGAGCCGTTCCATCACCCAAAAACACCTCCTCCTGCTACCCCTTTGTCATCATATCTTGCCCTCGTGGCTAACCCCTGGTAACCACTGACCTGTTCTCTATCACTATAGTTTTGTCTTTTTGAGAATGTCGTATATATAAATGGAATCGGATAGTTTGTAACTTTTTGAGACTAGCTTCCTTCACTCAGCCTTATGGCTTTGGGATCCATTCAAGTTGTTGCTTGTATCAGTAGTTCATTCCTTTTTTTATTGCTATGTAGTCTTCTATTGTGTGGATGTACCACAGTTTGCTTATCCGTTCACTTGTAAGGGTCATGTGGGTTGTTTCCAGTTGTTGGCAATTATGAAGGAAACTGCTATAAAAATTCATTCACAGGTTTTTGAGTGAACAGAAATGTTCATTTCTCTAGGTTAAATACCCAGGAATGGGATGGATGTGGGAAGTGTATGCTTAACTTTATAAGTAAACTGCTAAACTAGTTTCCAGAGTGGCTGTACCATTTTACATTCCCACCAGCAATGTGTGCGAGATTCAGTTGCTCTGCATTCTTATTCGCACTTGGTATTATCAGTAGTTTTGTTTTGAGCTGCTCTGATAGGTGTGTGGTGTTATCTCATCGTGGCTTTTGTTTGCATTTCCCTAATGATTAATGATGTTGAGCATCTTGTCTTGTGTTTATTTGCCATTTTTATATCCTCTTCTGTGAGTGTCTGTTAAAGTCTTCTGTTTATTTTTTAATTGGGTAATTGGTTTTCTTATTGTTGAGTTTTGAGAATTCTTTATATAGTCTAGATACAAACCTGTACAATTCCTCTGTTGGATATGTGATTTGCAAAGATTTTTCTCCCATTTTGTAGTTTGTCTTTGTATTGTCTTAACATGAGCAAAAATTTTTAAATCTTGATAAAGTGCGGTTCATCAGTTTTTTCTTTTATGGATAATGCTTCTACTATCATGTCTAAGAACTCTTTGCCTAACAGCAGATAAGAAAGATTTTCTCCTATGTCTTTTTATAAAAGTTTTTTGGTTTTACATGTTACATTTAAGACTATGACCTATTTTGAATTAATTTTTGTATAAAGTGGAAACTTTAGTATAAGGATTGCTTTTTTTTGCACATAGATGACCAGTATCATTTGTGAAAAGAGGGTCCTTAATCCATTAATTGCTTTTGTACCTTTGTCAAAAATCAGTTGGCTGGACGTGTGTGGGTCTACTTCTGAGTTCTCTATTCTGTTTCATTAGACCATGTGCCATCTTTCACCCCTATCAGATTGTCTAGGTACTGTAGCTTTATTGTAAGTCTGATTGGTAGTGTGATTCCTCCAAATTTATTCTACTTTTCAGAATTGTTTTAGCTCTTGTGGTTTTGTTACCCTTCCATATAAATTTTAGAATCAACTTGTCTATGTCTGCCTAAAGTACTGTTGTCATCTTATGTTCTTTTGAACAAAACGAATAAGTATGCAGCATTTTGCTGACTAATGAGTAGTTTCTATTTGCAAAAGCACAAGTGAATCTCCACTGACGGAAACTAACTCCCAGGTCTTATAAATATGAAAAATAAATGTTTTCATATTTTGATACTTTGTAGCCACAGGTAGAGCTCGAAGTCCCAACATGCATAGACAAACTGGAAAATCAAGTGTTTATTCAGATCTTTTCTTTGCTGTCTGTTCTGTCAATTCCCTGGGAATAACTACCTGCGCTAAATAAATGTGCTAAAACGTTTCGTTACTACATGGAGGTCTTCATCAGCCGTTATCCTCCTAAACAATTCCAACATGGCAGGTTTTCTAACACAGTCTTGTTTGATTTTTACAACATAAAGAAAACACTAGATTGTTGAAACTTACAGGAGGGTCTTAGAGAAACAAAAATAAAAATTGCTGAATACTTATTTGGGGTACTTTGGTCCTGTGAGAAGGGGTGAATCCTATCCTAATTCTGATCTAGAAGAAGAAAAATATCTTGCAAAACATTTCAAAGTAAAATGATAGCAGATGTGGGTGCACAATTGGAAACAGCTCCTTCAAAGTGGGCTTTTGCCTCCAAAACAGTAAGCCCCCCTTACACACACCTGACCCTGCTGAAGCCAGGGCACCCCTCTTTCCCCCTCTTTGTGTGGCATGGGTGCTCTGTCCTGCTGCCACCCGGAAGGATACAGAGGATCACGTTTGACCTCATAACTTGTGAAAAGGATGTTCTTCACTGTCAATGCTTTCAAAGACAGAGAGAAAACAATGTGATATTTGCCAAGAAGTTTTAGGGGTAGTGGTTGTTATTGTTGTTTTCATTTCTTTTTTAAAACCTTGTTTGTGATCTTAGTGATATGGAAATTAGAGGTTTGTTTCCTTGTTTCACGGCCACACCTTTAAGAAATAAAAACACCATTTCCCCCTCAGGTGGAAATAACTTGCCAGGCTTTCCTTTTAAAAAATCATTTTTTTTCTTGTTTCTTCCACTCCCTAGCATATTCCTCTGCAGACACTCTTGAAGTTCATGGTGGACATTGCTGAGGGTATGGAGTATCTGAGCAACAGGAATTTTCTTCATCGAGATTTAGCTGCTCGGAACTGCATGTAAGTGTCCTGGCCCATCCTGGAAGGGGTTGGACCTCATGGTGTCAGATATTTGTTGGGGGGAGGGTTAGGGAGTGGCCTGTGGCTGTTAAAATACGGAGGAGAGCTGGGTTTGGGAAGGATGGTGTTGGCTCTGGAGATGGATTTTCTATGGCTCTGATGTATGACTTGGTTTTTGCTTAGGAGTTTTGACTGCCTCTGCCTCCAAGAGTCTGATTGGCCTCCAAAACTTTGTCCTGTGACTACTTGTTTATTTTCACACTCTCTCTCAGCCAGGAGTGCTCAGTGTGATTTTTGTGATCCTTCCCCATTGCCATCAGCTAGCTTTGGACCCAGAGTTATATATAAGTCAGCTAATGATGAAGACAGTCATAAATATCATGAAGGTTTTGTCTCTAAGTTTTCATGAAGCTGCCTTGTGAAGTTTTGTCCCCTGACTACAGGGGACAAAACTACAGGGGACAAAACTCCCCATCTCTTCAACCTGCTTCAACAGACCCATTATTTGCTGCAAATCTTCAAAAACAATAACTCTTTCTTGATTTTAAGTTTACTGTTGCAAGAAGAGGGAGTGTTCCTTAAATGTATTGCTGCTGTTTGTTTTTCTTGGTTGGAGATGTGACAATGGGGCTTGCCCCCTCACTCCTCCTAACCAGCCCCGCCCCCTGACCCCCTACCACTTTCTTTTCATTTTTGAAAACCAAGGAGGGTCTTGTGTTTGTTTTTCATTTAAATAATTTTTCTACCATGGAGGGAGAATCATGAAAACTGTTTTTTCCCCTTAATATTTCCTTCATGTTTTTACCACCAGGTAGGGTGACCAGCTATCCAGTTTGCCCAGAACTGAGGACTTTCAGTTTTAAAAGTCAGTGTTGGGCAAACAGGAACAAGGTAGTCACCCTACCTCCAGACCACTCGTTTCTCCTTCTCCTGCTCCTTCTTGTCTAGGGTCTGTTTTAACAGCTTGGGCTAGAAATGCAATTGGATTCCTTTAATTTTCCAATTAATTCCTCACTTACCACCTGGCCATCTTAGCAGGCAGTCCGTTGTCCCGCTCTTATGTCATGTACTTCCCTACCTCCGCCAAACTGTCAGGAGGCTTTCCTATGCTGGTTCCCAACATTAGGCAGGAAGCCTACTGGGTGCTAGATGAGTCCACCAGAGGGCCCTGGATTTGAGCTGGTGCTCCTTCTACCCCTACTATGCAGCACCTCTGTTCCCTCCAGGTGTCTCCATCCTCTGTGCACAGGTGCCCTTGCTGGTCCAGATCCCCACACAGACCAGAGGGGCACAAGGTTATACTTCTTCTGGCCCCCCTCACTTACTCTACCATTGGTCCCAGAGCAGGACCCTCACAGGCTGATGGGGTCTCTATCCTCTGGTTACTTATCGTGAATGTTTTCAACTGCATCTGATGCAGACCTGTGATTTAAGGCTTTGCCTCTGAGGTCGCTGAGGACACGAACTCGCTCTCTGTAGGTTGCGAGATGACATGACTGTCTGTGTCGCGGACTTTGGCCTCTCCAAGAAGATTTATAGTGGCGATTACTACCGCCAAGGCCGCATTGCTAAGATGCCTGTGAAATGGATCGCCATAGAGAGTCTCGCAGACCGAGTCTACACAAGTAAAAGTGACGTGGTAGGTACACGGCTTTGATTTGGGGCCCTACACTGCAAAGGTGAAGGCACACTGAAAGAAGTGACTTCACCTGCTATCGCAAGACGTTTTACTGTTTAATAAACCTAGGATTGGGAACATGCTTGCACCTCTCTTTTATTTATTGCTAGATACTTTAATTCAAGTGGAACACTAGATTCTGGTGCTGTATCCTGACATTCAGAAGATCTGTCTTTGCATAGGCCTTAATTTATTCCCGTTTTTCTTTGCTACGATTTAGTGACTTATCGCCCACAACTATGATATTTCATATTCACATGAAATTGAATGAGTTCATCCAATGGCTCTTTGGAACCAAGCTGCTACATAAAAGATGCTGTATAATTATACCCTTGCCCAGAGATTGGGAAAAGAAAACACTTAACAGCAACAGTGAACTAGAGCATTCAAGAGAGTATCAGTGTGAAAGAAGGCTATATCTGCCTTTGTCAAATTTTCCGGAACAGCATTAGTAAAGATGGGGAACTGTGACGCCCTGACCTCACGTTATTGCTGTGTTGAGAGCAGTGTGTCTCAGACATAATTGTCAGCTTTGTGCATGATGGTCGGGGCTTTAAGGAAGTGACCTTTCCCAATGAAGAAGTCCATTCAGCCTTTCTGAAAAGACTTGCCTCCTAACTTCTTGCTTTGTTTTCAGTGGGCCTTTGGCGTGACCATGTGGGAAATTGCAACACGGGGAATGACGCCCTATCCTGGAGTCCAGAACCACGAAATGTATGACTATCTTCTCCATGGCCAAAGGCTGAAGCAGCCCGAGGACTGCCTGGATGAGCTGTGAGTGAGCTTCTCTGTATCACTGGGCACCCTGCAGGGCTCAGTCAGTTGGCTCTGCAAAGACCAGGGGACACATAGCAGCAGGGGGAGGGCACGCTCTTAGCCAGCGGGCGTGTGCAGAAGGCGGCACACGCAGACATCCTAGGCCAGAAGCCCTTCCAGATGTGGGGGATGGTGTGTGCACATCTCCAGTGAACCCGCACATTTTCTGAAGTTCTGTAAGCCCCTCTAGAAAATATATCCTGTAGATAAATAGGTTGGCTTTATAGTGCACAAGGTACCTGCCCTCTTTGCTGCAGTCATCCTTCTCTCTCTCTTTCTGTACAGCATTTCACACAAACCAGTCACAGTAACATCTTCAATCAGGAAATTTAGGAATCTAAGCCAGTGGTTCTGAGGTCAGGCTGGTCATCAGAATTGCTCGAGGTATAGTCTGACAGTGTGATTCCTCAGCCCTGTGCCTGGAGGTTGTGATTCTGCTGGTACAAAGCAGGCCCAGAACTGTATGCTTTAACACACTCTCTGGGAAACTGTGCTCAGCCAGGCGTGAGATCCCCCAGCTCCGAGCGTGCAGGACCACAGTGCACATCACGTCCCGACAGTCCCCTCTCTCTTCAGGGCCGGTGGTCTGGGGAGAGGCCTGGGCCTTGGAGTCAGGCAGGCCAGGCTCTGCCTCCTGATTAGCCATGTGTGTGGCCAACGCAACTGACTTGACCTCTCTGTGCCTCGTTATCAGCCACAAAAAAGTAGTCACATATTCTTCAGAGAGGCATTGGGAGGGTTAACAAACGCAGTGTGTGGAGCGCTCAGCCTGCAGGAGGCACGCAGAGGAAGTGTCGCATGATGGTGCTGATTATTAATAGCATCCTTATAGGCTGATCTCCCCAAACACCTTGCTGACCTTTTTAAAATAATTTTTTGTGGTGCTGCCTCCTGGTGATTTGAACCTTCCTAATGGTGAGTCTCTTCCCAGCATTTACAGGGGTCATGGGCTTGGAGAGGGGCATTTTCACCCTATTTGGCAAGAATATTTCAGCAGGCTCTGTCATAGAACACCATGCCGGGGCACTGGTGTGGGTGGGTATGTGTGGGACCACCCACCCACACACAGACACACGCAGACACACACACAGACACACTCGCTTCCTGGTAGGGTGAGAGGCCCAGGTCAGTGTGCACACAGGCCTCCCAGATCCCGTCCACCCCAGACAGAAGGAAACTTTATTGATCAGAGCCTCACCCTGCTCGGTGGTGGTGGTTGTTATTGTGATTGTAAATACATAACATTGAGAACAGACACAAAAAGTGTAAGCCCTTTAAAAACATCATGAATCCTAATTAAATTAGATCCGGGGTTTCATGGTAATTTTTAAAAGAGCCACATCAATGAAATGTTTGTTTCTGAAAATGAGGAAGCAATTTCAATCAACCAATATTGAATGAAGAGTTTTGTTGCCGTTTCTCTCTTAGTTTCTCTTGTGCAGCCAAAGAAGTTGATATTTGCAGTGATTATTTGGGTTTTAGCAAAGTCTAAGCTGTGTCACATTGTAGCTTTTAGATGTCTCACGTAGAGCCAAAACGAGGGAATGGAGGGAATGCTGAGTCGGTTTTCTGTGAGAATTTCTGGGTGAGAGAGTCGCAGACTCAGCACACGCGTGTGGCCGGGGAGGTCAGGCAGAAGCAGAGGGATCCGTGGTCCCCAGGCTCGGGGCTGGCCCCACGCACCTCGGGCTCACAGAGGCTCCGGTGAACCGGGCCTTCTCCCCAGGTCCCCTCTCAGCTCTGGATGCTGACGAACAACAGCGTCCCCCAAAGAGGACTCTGTGTTTCCATTCCAGGGGCATTTCCTTTTAGAAATGAGCCAGCTACTTCTGAGCTTCTGATCTGTGTTTGCTGTCTAACCTTAGTTGAGATGAGTTCACTCCCGTGTTTAGTTGCCCCTTGGTCTTTTTAAAGTCAACTCGAAGAAATATAATGGTGTAACTAAGAGATTGCACCTTGTGCCCTGCTCTCCAGTCCTGTCCTCTGAGAGCCACCTCTTCTCACGGATCACCCCTTCTCCAAATGACAGGCTGCAGGCCCTGTGCCCCGTTGCCCGAGAGGCCACTCTGTGTGATGCCCCCGTCACCTCCATGGGACGTGTCCTCGGCTGAGCTCCTGGCCTCCCAGCTGCAGCCCTCAGACACTCTCCACCAGCCAACCGCTGTGGTCCGTGGCTCTGGCACTCATTCCCCTCGGCTTCCAGTGTGACACTTGGGAGCCACCTTGTTCTTTCTTAATCCCACTGGGTCCCTTCAGCCAGCAGGTGTCCTTCAGAGTCCCCCTCCCCTCCGTTCCACCTCTAATAGCATCAAACCATAGAAGCCCAGGGCTGGGTGAGGCCTGGGGTTATCTGCTCCCACACCCTCATTACATGCGAGGGACAGTGGCACAATGACATCACGGTGTGAATAAGTGAATGAGCAGGCCAGGGGCCCTGCTGTTTCTTGTGGAATAGTGCAGGCCCTTCTGTCTCCCGTCTCGTTCTTCTCCTCACCCCCAGGCTCCTAATACATCCTTCGGGTGGCAACCAGAGTGACCCTTCTAAAATTATAGTGTGATCACAGGATGCACCTAAACATAATCTCTCCGTGGTTCCCCATTGCCTGTGGGGTAAAAACCAAACCCATCAGGATCTGACCCGTGGCAGGCAGGGCCACTGAGTGGTTAAGAACATGGACGGTGGTGCTAGACACCTCGTGACTTCGGTCAGGGCTTCACGCTCGTCCTGGGGACAAGTGTCACCCTCTCAGGTTCCCCTTCTGTAAAATGGAGATGATAGCACCTGTGTGATGGGGTGGTCGTGCTGATCGTCAAGCTGTATCTCTAAGAGTGTTTCTCACAATGGCTATCAAATGATAATACATGAACAGAAGGTCAGCAATTATTAATTTTATCGAAGGAGGTAGAGGTCATGGAGGAGAGGAGGACTCGGCGCTGCCACTGGCAGTGGGTGTGACTTAAATCAGCCCTCTCTTCTCCAAGCCTCCACAGCCCCGTCCGTGAGTGGGACTGCATTTCCCCCTTCATGAAGCTGCTGTTGGGTGAGCACCACCAGATGGTCGAGGCACAGCAGCCCCACACATGGCCGGCCCGACAATGTATGTGTCAGCCACCCAGAATCAGGGGCTCCCGTGGCCCGAGGCTCACCTGCTGCCATCCTGCACTGCCCTCGTTCTTCACGCGCCTGACCACCCACCCCCACACCAACCTCTTGATTTCCTTCATCATGCCTCTCAGGGCCTGGAACAACTGTGGGCGTGGAGCGGCTCTGACTCCTCTCTGCTCCGAGGACCTCAGCTCACAGCCACCTTCCTCAGCTCACAGCCACCTTCCCCCTCTCGGAAACCCTACTCTGCTGATTGATCAGTCCCTCCACTTGCACCTGAAGCAGCTCAGACCCTGAGAAAGAGAGAGATGGGAGTCACCGTTGGCTGAGTGGCAGAGCTAGGGTCAGGCCCTGACTCCCCGCCTTCGGGCGTCATTTCTCGAGCAGCCTTGAAACGCTACACTCAGCCATCCTCAGAGCCAGGATCAAAGCAGGTGCTTGACAAATATGAGTATATTCATAAATTTATAAATTCTGTAAATTTGTATGATTGGATCTTTTTAAAAATTGTGGTAAAATACACATACCATAAAATTTACCATGTTAACCATTTTTGAGTGTACAGTTCAGTAATGTTAAGTACATTCACATTGTTGTGCAACCATCACTACTCTCCATCCCCAGAACTCTTTTCATGTTACAAACTGAAACTGTACCCATGAAATAACAACTCGCTGTTGTTGCCTCCCCATTGCCCCAGCAACCTATGATTACATCTTTTATAAATCTCAACAGAAAAACAAAAATGACCATTTACCAAGGCAACTACCAAACTTATTTTTTCTTTCCATCCATAAAATTGAAACAGTAAACATCACGGCCCTCCCATCACTCACCAGGTACAGGCCCTGTTGTTTCTCTCCTTGGTCGACTACCGTGGAGTTGCCCTTTTGTGGAAATAGGTTAGACAACGTACATGCTCACTGTGTCTTTAAAAGTCATATTTATATTTTTATATATTTCATAAAGTATTGAAAGTAAAAGAAAAATAAGTTTCAAAGTGATATTGCTAGTGTGCTATATGGAAAAAAGATTACTTAAACTCTTTCTCCTAAGACATGGAATTCACGGAAGTAAATTAAATAGCACAGCGCCTTGATGAAGTAATGAAAAGGAGAGTATGTCTCTAAGGACAGAATTTCTCGAAGCTCATCTCAGATTGCAAACAATCAAGACTCTGGAAAAAAAGGAAGTCATGCAAATTGATTTATACCATGAAAACCTCTAAAATAGAAATAAAAAATGTTGGTCAAGTCTAAGTGACCATCTAATGAAGGTCAAAGGGGAAGTAAAAAGAACTTCTAAGCCTGAAGTCCAGGTGAGAATCAGGATTATCAGACTGGGAAATGTGCCTCTACCCTTATCTCAGTGTCCCCATGTTCATGGTTAGTCCCTTCATATGCATGGCGCTTTGCAAGTCTCCACCTTCCAGAAGCTTGTGCAAGTGTTGATAGAGGCTGCAAAAATAGACAAATGAAAAGATATTGATTGTTATATGTCTACATGAATGAGATCTCTATGTGCATGCAGTACCACGTGTTAGTAGAATTAGCCAAAGGATCTACATGATGGAATTAAATGTGAATATGAGAATTGCATATTTATATTCAAAGATATCAGTAATTTACTTCATGTCTCAGATAATTTAAATTCGGGTCTTTTTTTATCTGGTGACATGAATATCAATTTCTCAAAACAGGAAAGAATCAAAATGAAATAACGGTATACCTCGCTCTTCATCTCACTCCAGCAGTTCCTAGCTCAGTCATCTCTCTGTTTTATTGTGCTCATGTAAATGTCCCTCCATTGTAATTCTTAATTATATTGGGCACTGGGAATGAAGAAACCACCCAGAAGGGAGACTCAGCCCCTATGGATCACAGCAGAGGGGTCCTGAGGAGCACTTGGGTATAGTTATCCAATTGGAGGCTGGTTCCCATGCTGCCCCCTGCTTCCCACACGGCCATGACGTGTTCTGAGACGTCCCTGAACTCACTCTTGTTTTTACTGCAAAGTGACAGTGACAGGGCTGTTGAGAAGATTAGATGCAGTGACACACCAGACACCTAGCCCAGTGAGGCGCACACATCCTTCATCTTCCTCCTCCCCTCACCCCCTGGCCTTCTCTGCCCTTGCCCCAGGGCCCTTCTAACTCAGGTCTCCCAGTGACAACCAATTTGATGATATAGAACAGGTGTCAGCAAACTATTTCTGTAAAGTGCCCAATAGTAAATATTTTCGGCTCTACAGGCCATATGGTCTCTGTAGTGACTACTCAACTCTGCCATGGTAGCAGAAGCCGCTGTAGACAATATGTAAAAACGTGTAGTTGTGTTCCAATAAAACTTTATTTACAAAACAGACAGCGGGCGGGATTTGGCCCATGGGCCGTATTTTGCCAGCCTCTCATGTAAAGGAAAGGACCTCAAGTACTTCTTCTTTGCAAAGTTAGATGTAATTGCCACATGTGTCCTCTATTCCTAGAGACAGAGGATCCCTTATCACATACCCATGGAACATTTGCAAAAGTTGAACCAATATTTTGGCCACAAAGAAAACTTCAGTAATTTCCGAAA
Organism: Diceros bicornis minor; assembly: GCF_020826845.1. Lineage (NCBI taxonomy): Eukaryota > Metazoa > Chordata > Mammalia > Perissodactyla > Rhinocerotidae > Diceros > Diceros bicornis. The sequence continues at coordinate 18,879,916 of NC_080779.1, forward strand.
AGTAGAATTAGTGCATATTAAAATGCGGTAAAATCAAAGATTAGGTGAAAACAAGAGGTGGATTGCACTAAGGGCTGTGGGTGCTGTGCCAGGAGATAACTCACTCCTCTTGACTTGCAGGTATGAAATAATGCAGTCTTGCTGGAGAGTTGAGCCCTTGGACCGACCCACCTTTACCGTGTTGAAGCTGCAGCTAGAAAAGCTCTTGGAAAGTTTGCCCGAAGTTCAGGACAAAGCCGACGTCATTTATATCAACACACGTTTTCCAGAGAGCTGCGAGGGGCCAGCAGAGGGCCCCGCACTTGCTCAGCTAGACATGAACATTGATCCCAACTCTATAATTGCTTCTTGCACCCCCAACGCCACCATCAGCGTGGTCACAGCAGAAGTGCATGAGAACAGACCTCCTGAAGGAAGGTACATCCTGAATGGGGGCAGTGAGGAAAGGGAAGATCTGGTTTCTGCCACCCCGGCAATGGGGACAGCAGGAAAGAACAGACTTATAAGGAATGGGGTCTCCTGGTCCCATTCCAGCACGCTGCCCTTGAGGAGCCCATTGCCAGATGAACTTTTGTTTGCGGACGACTCAGAAGAAGACCCAGAAGTCCTTGTGTGAGGAGAGCTGAGAGACATTCCCAAACCAAGGAATTTTTCTGCCTTAGAAGAATCCATGTACACTTGATGTTTTTCTTATTTGTCTTCCTTACCAGGTATATGCCATGGCCCAAAAGCACCAGATGAATGTTGTCAAGTAAGTCATCATTAAAAATAAATAATATATATTTATTTAAAGAGAAAATATCTATCTATATATATGTATATGGCAGAAAGAGGCAAAGATAGTATATTTTAATAAAAGATGACTTATTTCATGCCACATTGCGCAGATCTTAAAATTTAAGCTTTAACAGCCTCATCTCTACAGCTGTTCCTTGATGGTAACATTTGCACAGAGTCAAAGTTGTTTTTTTAAAGTTCTTTTCTTTTTCATGACTATGAAATGTAAAAATATTTGTAAAATGAAATGCAGTATTTGACTTTGCTTCTGGTTTTGTAAAAAATCTGATATTCCTACATGAATCTTCTGTTTGATAAGAATGACTCATTTAGTATTTAATGTTTTATAACTGATTAATTCTTCAATATGACTTCCTGATAAAATATGAATGAGGGAGGATGTGTCGTACTTACCTGAGACTTGGAAAGACAGCGGTCACCGGCAGCCTTGGTGCCTTTGCAAAGGAATTCCCATAATGCCTGGCCCTCAATGCAATTGCTCTGACCATTCTTGGCATTGTTCTAAAGATATGGAAAAACCACTCCAGTAAGTCCAAAGATGAAGAACCAAAAAATATTAAAAGGTTGAAAAATACAAATCTTTGTGGAATGATTTAAAATAAATTATAGACAAGAGTCTGACAAGTGAAGCACTTTTCTGTTGGGGAAGCGTTACTCATGGGAGGCAGACACGGGAGGTGGGCACAGGCTTAAAGTTCAGCACCCCTAAGTTCACGTCCTGGCTCTGCTGCATCATACCAGCCATTGTTTGCTGAGCACTTGTTATCTTGCAAGCACTTCATGTGAACTGTCCTATTGAGTCTATATATCATTCCCGTGGGTACCAGTGCCATCATCATGTGCAGGCCAGGAAACCAAGGCTGGAGAGGTTGAGTAACCTGCCATGGCCCGCATCTAGAGGGGTGGAGCCAGAACTCAGAACCAAGCAACCTGATTCTGGCTGGCTCTAAGCGTGTGATTTGGAGGTCTGCTCCAGAGCCTCTCAACCTTTTATTTTTATTTAATAAACACATAGATAGCACTTACTATGTGGCCAGGCACGGCACTCATTTAATCCTGATAACAACCCTACCAGTCGGTACCTCTATTATCTCCACTTCACAGATGGGCAGACTGAGGCAGGAAGAGGCTAACTTACTCTCTAGTAAAGGCAGCAGACTGATGCCATCGGTTTAAGTGTTGATCCCTCAGACCTCGGGGCAGCCATGCAGGCCCAGGGCCACTGGCCTCCTCAGGCCCATTGCTCCCTACTTGTGAGCAGCCTCACCCAGGCCACCACAGCCTGAGGATGAGCATCTGCACTGCGCCCAGAGGTGTGGCCCTCACAGCCTGGTTCCTGGTCTCGGCTGCCAGCCTAGGTGCCCCGATCTCCAGGGTGAGATGGCTCCACTATTATTCTGCAATGCTCCATACAAGAAAGTTCTGATGGTTTGAAAATAATCTGCATTGGTATGAGAAATACCAGCATCACATTTTTTTAAGGAAAGAACAAAAAAGGCTGTTAGATCCTATAAAGATAAATCCTACTGTTGGAAATTTTTGAATGGTTAAAAAATCAATAAAAAGTTTTATATCACCTACTTATACAAAGTTTCTTGTTGATGGTGACTATCAGGAATGTGGATAGCTTGTCATTAAAGTCTTGATCAGGAACTGACTATGGCTAGTTCAAGCCAAAACACCCAATGTAAAAAGGTATGTTCGTACTGGTAAGATAAGTAGGCAAATTGAAAAACTGTTAGTCATTTGGCAGTTTCATATAAATTTAGTATTAAATGTCTAAACTAATATACTTTGTGTTTTATATTTCTAATTTTAATTATATAACGTAAACAACTATATAATGAATAGTTCGTCAAATGCCCACAGCCTCCTAAATCCTGTCTGGTTTGCTGAGTATATGCCATGTAGCCTGAGAAGGGCTGGGAAGCCTGGGCCAATTCTGCCACAGGAGAATGCAGAGAAGTGAGAAGCTGTGGCTCCTGGCGTTTTTTGAGACATCAACAAACAGCAGAGAAATTTACTTCATCCAGCCCACAGAGATGCACCAGGGCCTTAGTTCAATGGAGTGTGATGGGCAGCACCTTCCTATCCCAGCTTCCTTTTCACAAGAGGAGATTGAAGCTGGACTGCTGTTATTCAGACGTTTAAAATCTCCTCATTGAGATCTTTAGAACCACAGTGTTCTTCTTAGCCACATTTGAATGTTTGAAAGTTTTGAAAGAACTAACTTGCAGAGGACCCAATCATTGGCAAACTCCTGTACTGTCTTCTGAGCATGAACTGAAAATAGCCTTTCAAGTTCTCTTTTGTATAAACTCAAATTACTTTTCTAAGTGGCTCTTAAGGGCAAAAAGTGGGGGAGGGAAAACAAGGAGAAACAAGTGGGGTCATTGTCTTTCCCTGGGGCTGGGACAGGGCTGGCGAGGTCAAGAGGGCAAGAGAAACAAACAAATACCAGAAATACTCCTGACCTACAGGTTGAAACTAGCTCTGCCTTAGGAGGGTTTTTTCTTCCTTCCTTTCTTTTTTCTTCCTTTTTTCCCTCCTTCCTTCCTTTTTTCTTTTCTTTCCTTTTTCGTTGTTCTGGCCTTTCTGAGTAGAAAGGAGAAGTGAGGATCAGGGCCCCTTGAGCTGGACGGGAACCAGACAGGCGAGCATTCCTTGGGCAATCTTGGGCGAGTTACTTGTCTCTCCTGGAGCCCTGAGTTTCGAGTTTGAGTTTCCGTAAATGAACAGTAAAGATAACAATGCCTTCTCCTGCAATCCCTCAGGTGATTGTGTAGGAAGGGCAGGAGGCAAGGTCTTTGAAAGAACTTTATACTTTTTAGAGGCTTTTCCCAATGAGAGGCTTCTCCAATTTCATTCCTTAGGCAGTGCAGACTCACCATTTGTTGTATTAGAAATATTTTCCCAGATTATGTTATCAACTCCCTTCAAAATAATACAAACTAACTCTAAAATAAGATAATTTTAATCTTTGCCAGTGATGCACGCAGTTGGGGAAGTTGACAGAGGGAAGGAGACTCGCCCTCATCCCTCACCTCAAATGTCTGTTGAGCTCAGAGACAGGCAACTCCCTACACATTGGTACGATAAATACCAGCATCACATCGATGCCCAAAGAATCCTCTCTTATCCATCTCATCCTAGAGTTTGGTTACTTGTGAGCCTCAGTGCCCATCCCTCCCGCCATCCATGTGGGTGATGGCAAGCAGTGGTGGCTTTATAGAAAGGATTTGGGGACCTGAGGTCAGAGTGCCCTCTGGGGAGGGGGAGATTCTCTCTCTGCTATTGTGTCCCTCAGACCAAGCAGAGGTTCCCCACTGAGGAAACAGGCCAAACTAGTCTCTTATCTTACAAATCAGATAGATTCTGGCCAGACTAGTCCTGACTCATGCAAGTCAAGACCATGCAAGCTGGTCAATGGCAAAAGCAGGTTGGAACTTCTGCAGTGTCAGTGAGAAAATAACTGACCCAAAGATAAACCAGCTGTGACAGCAACTTAACTTCTCTAAAGACACTTAATCACCTTGGGTGACGAATGGGAAAACAGGAAGTTTTGTTTTCTTGAATGAACATTTCAGTATTGTACAATGTTTCTAATTTAGACTTTATTTTTTTCTCTTTTAAAGTCTAAGTAAGAACAGAAGTGAAACTGCCATTCTATAACTTTTAAAAGCATATCCAAATTACTTAAATTATTTCTAGAAACTGTAACCGAAAGACGACTACTTCAGAATATTTTCATGTACAACATGTTTTACTGAAATGAGATTCCACGTATAGATATTTGAAAAAGACACTGGAGAATTATATATATTAACCCTTGCTACCTCTTAAGGACACAGTAATTTTAAATTAATTAGTGGATTTATTGAGACTGCACAATTATAAATTCTAACCAAGAAAGAATTTTTGAACGAGTCGTGAGGACACATACAATCAACTCATCCATTTACTAATATTCACTGAGAAGAAGGCTCTGTTCTGGACATTGGGATCTTGCAAAGAACAGCAATCTAGGCATTGCTGTCTCGAATAACAGTCCAGAGGAGGGAACAGATGGCTTAAAATGAATACTTTCTTTTAAAGAATATTCCCTGGAATGTTCTGACTTGCATTTTGTTGAAGTCCGTTGATACCACAGTGAAGCAGATCGGCCAAGCCTGCAGATGCGATTTAAACTCTAACAAACCTCAAAATGACAGATCAAATGCTTTCCCCGGAAGCAGGCTCTAAGGCCCTGCCCTATGTGACTTAACATTAAAGGGCCATCAGTTGGAGTTTGAAAACCAAAATTCCATTATACCACAGTCTGAGCAGTTCTAGGGAAGGTAGGCAGCTTCTTTAACTCCATGAGTGCTGCTGGCTTGTTTTAACACACACAGTTCTCCAAAAACAGAAGATACTTTTTCGTCACAAAAATTTGTAGCTCTCTAAGTCTTTTCCTTCCTGTACTTCAGATTATATAATCTCTTAATGATCTGTCTTCAAGTCTGCTGATTCTTTCTTCTGCCAGCTCACATCTGCTACTGAGCCCTTCGAGTGAGTTTTTCATTTCAGTAATTGTACTTTTTCAACTCCAGAAGTTCCATTCAGATATTTTAATAACTACTTGTTTATTGATAGTCTCTATCTGATTTTAAACGAAAAATTTTAAAACATGGTTTTCTTTAGTTCTTTGGACATATGTATAAATAGATGCTTTTTTAAATAATGAAGTGTCTGCTAATTCCAACATCTGGGCTTCTGCAGGGACAGTTTCTATTGACTACTTTTTCTCCTGGGTAGGCATTAACTTTCTTGTTTATTTGCATGTTTCATGTATTTCTGTTGAAACTAGATATTTCAGATCATATATTGCAGCAACTATGGATTTGTTCCTCTTTCCAGGGGTGGTTATTATTGCTATTTGTTTCTTGTATTTAGTGGCTCCCGTGGACTAATCTTGTAGATTGTGTTTTTCCTGCAGTGTTTGACCACTGATTCTCTGCTCAGTTGCTTCTTAAAAATTTTTCTTGTTTTTATTTTTAAGTCTGGCTTTTAAGGGGTCACCCTTGAGTCAGCATAGGTTAGTAATAAGCCAATCATAGGTCAGATATTGTACTTAAACATCTTTAGCCATAACGCCTCCACCATTTCTTTATGGACGTGTGTGTAGCTTGGAGAATATCTTCCAAGTTCAGGAAGTTTACAAGTCTGCCCTGCATTCACAGTGTTTCTTGTTCACTCAGTGATAAGTAGTCTGCTAAATGTTAATGGATTAAACATTCCAATCAAAAAGACAGAGATTATCAGGCTGGATACAAAGGGGTTATACCCAGAATACATAAATAATTCTTACAACTCAACAATAAAAAGACGAATAATTATTAAAAGGGCAAAAAAACAGCCCAATTTTTAAAAGGGCAAAAGATTTGAATATACATTTCTACTAAAAAGATATACAGTGGCCAATTAACACATGAAAAGATAGTCAACATCAATAGTCATTAAGGAAATGCAAATCAAAACCATAATGAGATACCACCTCACAGGTACTAGGATGGCTATAATCTAAAAGACAGATAATAACAACTGTTGGTAAGCATGTGGAGAAATTGGAACACTCATACATTGCTGATGGGATTTTAAATGGTGCAGCGGCTTTAGAAAATGGTTTGGCAGTTCCTCAAATGTTTAGAATTACCGTATGACCCACCAATTCCATTCCTAGGTGTATACCCAAGAAAACTGAAAACATATGTTCACACAAAAACTTGTACACAAATGTTTATAGCAGCACTATCCACAATAGCCAAAATGTGGAAACAAACTAAATGTCCATCAATGGATCAATGGATAAACAAAATGTGGGATATCTATATCATGGAATACTATTCAGCCATAAAAGTAATGACATACTGATACATGAGGCAACATGGATTAACTTTGAAAATATTATGCTAAATGAAAGGAGCTTATCACAAAAAACTACATATCATATGGTTCCACTTATGTGCCATATCCAGAGTAGGCAAATACACAGAGACAGAAAGTAGATTAGTGGTTGCCAGAGGCTGTAGGAGGAAGGAATAGAAAGTAACTGCTAATAGGTTCAGGATTTCTTTTAGGGGTGATGAAAGTGTTCTAAAATCAGAGAGTGATGATGCTTGCACAACTCTGTGAATATACTAAAAACCACTGAACCATATACTTTAAATGGGTGAATTTCTTGGTATGTGAATAATATCTCAATAAAGCTGCTGTAAAAAATAATGTAATACACCATACTAGTAGCATAAATGAAAAAAACCCCACAGGATCATCTAAGTAGACATAGAAAAAACTTACACCGATTCATGACAAAAACTCTCACAAAACTAGTTATAGAGGGACATTTCTTAACCTGATAAAGGACATCTACAAAAAACCTACAGCTAACATTATACTTAACAGTGAAAGACTGATGCTTTCCCCTGAGATAGAGAACAAGGCAATAACATCTGCTTTGCCACTTCTATTCACCATTGTACTGGAGAGTCTAGCCAGTACGATAAGGCAAGAGAGAAAAAAAAGGTGCCCAGGTTGGAAAAGAAGTAGTAAATGGTCTTTATTCACAGATGACATGATTCTGTATGTAGAAAAATCCACACACACACAAAATGAGAGCTAATAAATAAGCTTAGCAAGGTCACAGGACACAAGATAAATATACAAAAATCATTGATTTGTACTATCAACAAATAATCAAGAAATGAAATTAAGAAAAATTCTAGTCACGATAACATCAAAAAGGATAGAATACTTAGAAACAAATTTAACATCTAAAGTGCAAGACATGTACACTGAAAACTACAAAACATTGCTGAGAAAAATTAAAGAAGATCTAAATAAATGGAGAGACATTTCATGTTTATGAATTGAAACACCTAAAAATTGGGCCGGCCCCGTGGCTTAGCGGTTAAGTGCGCGCGCTCCGCTGCTGGCGGCCCGGGTTCGGATCCCGGGCGCGCACCGACGCACCACTTCTCCGGCCATGCTGAGGCCACGTCCCACATACAGCAACTAGAAGGATGTGCAGCTATGACATACAACAATCTGCTGGGGCTTTGGGGGGAAAAATAAATAAATAAATAAATAAAATCTTTTAAAAAAAAAAAAAGAAACACCCAAAATTATCAAAATGAAAATTCTCCCCAAATTGATCTATAATTTCAGCATAAACCCAATCAGAATCCCTGCAGATTTTTTGTAGAAATTGAGAAGCTGATACTAAGATGTATATGATAATGCAAAGAACCAAAACACTTTGGAAAAAGAAGAACAAAGTTGGAAGACTCAAACTATGTGATTTCAAAACTTTTTAAGAAATGATGCTGTGACAATTGGATATCCATAGGCCAAAAGAAATCCACAAAAATTAACTCAAAATAGATTATATACCTAAATGTAACAGCTAAAACTATGAAACTTCTAGAAGAAAACATAGGAGAAAGTCTTTGTGACCTTGGGTTAGGCAAAGGGTTGGTCTTAGATACAACATTCAAAGCACAATCCATAAAAGGATAAATGGATAAATTGGACTTCATCAAAATTGTAAAGTTTTGCTTTGTGAAAGATACTAAGGGATTAAACTACATAATAATGTTCAATAACATTAGCCATTAGGGAAATGCAAATTAAACCACAATGAGATACCACTACATGCCCACTAGAATGGTTATAATCAGAAGGACCGATACCAAGTGTTGGTGAAGATACAGAGAAAACTGGAACCCTTGATACATTGCTATTGGAGAAAATGGTAGAGACATTTTGGAAAACAGTTGGGCAGTTTCTTTCTTTTTTTTTTGCTGAGGAAGATTTACCCTGAGCTAACATCTGTTGCCAATCTTCCTCTTTTTGTATGTGAGCCACCACCACAGCATGGCCACTGACAGACAAATGGTGTAGGTTTGTGCCTGGGAACCAAACCCTGGCCGCCGAAGCGGAGCATGCCGAACTTAACCACTAGGGCTCTGGGGCTCGCCCGACAGTTTCTTAAAAAGTTAAAAATAAACTTATCATAATCTCGAGGATTTCCACTCCTTAGAAACTACCCAATAAATAAAAATATATCTCCACACAAAAACATGTATGTGAATGTTCACAGCAGCATTATTTATAATAGCATAAAACTGGGAACAATTAAGATGTCCATCAACTGGTGAGTGTATAAACAAAATGTGGTATATCCAAATAATGGAACACTATTTAGCAACAAAAGAGACGAACTACTCATATATACTGAAACATGAATGAATCTCAAAAACATTATGCTAAGTGAAAGAAGCTAGATGCCAAAGACTACATACTGTATAATTCCATTTATATGAAACGTCCAAAGAAGGGGTGATGGAAATGTTCGAAAACTAGATTGTAGTAATAGTTGCAGAACTCTGTAAAACTGACTAAAAATTATTGACTTTTAACTTACAATGGGTGAATTTTATGGTATGTAAGTTATACCTCAATAAAGTTGTTTTTTTTTTTAAGTATTATTTTCTCATGCAGATATGTCAAATCATTCTTTGTCCTCTGCCTTTCTGAGCTATGGACTGGTGAAAAACAAGCTCTTAAGGACCCCTTAAAATGATCAACAGATGATTCTTCATTTTTGTTTAACTTCTTAAAAAATTAGAGAGAACTTGCAGTTTTTACAATGTTTTAAGTTAGAACATGTTTATGGGCTGGCCCCATGGCTTAGTGGTTAAGTGCGCGCACTCCGCTGCTGGCGGCCCGGGTTCAGATCCCGGGCGCGCACCAACACACCGCTTCTCCGGCCATGCTGAGTCCGTGTCCCACATACAGCAACTAGAGGGATGTGCAGCTATGGCATACAGCTATCTACCGGGACTTTGGGGGGGGAAAAAAAGGGAAGCAGGAGGATTGGCAATAGATGTTAGCTCAGAGCCGGCCTTACTCAGCAAATAAAATAAATAAATAAATAAATAAATAAATAAATAAATAAGAACATGTTTCAAATATATAGAAAATTTTACATATTAATGTCACATAGAAAATTAAAATACACCACCTCAAAATATGCCCCTTTGGCATAAGAATTATTTTGAACTGAAGGCAAATGAGAATCAACAGATGCAGAAAGAAGCCTTCCTCAAGCTTCCCTTATCTGAATAAAAGCAGAAACGTCTGAAAATGAGGACTGCCATAAATTTCCTCTCCTGGGGAAATTGTATGACAATAAAGAAGATAGAAAGTCAGCAGTGAGATGGACCCACACAAACAAACTTTACTCTATTAGTTTCCCCCATATATTTACCTTTCCCACAGTTTGCTACCTGTAGAAGCCTAAAACCCCTTTTCCTTTGTCTTGTCACTTCCCTACAAATTTTTTTGTTCTTTGTTAAGGTTCTATGTAAGCCCCAAGTTCTAACCACTCTTTGAATTACCCATCAATGAGTTCTCCCACATGCGCATATGTTAATAAACTATATTTCTCTTGTTAATCTTTTTTTTTTTTTGTCAGTCTAATTTATAGGGCCAGAGAACCTAGGAGGGTAGAGGAAAAATGTTAAGTTTTTCCTCCACTACAATAACAAACACTCATCTTTCCACTCCTCCAAATTCACCGATGTGAACATTTTGTCAGCGTATGGTCTATCTGGTGATGCTCTATATGAACTTGAAAAGAATGTGTATTCTGCTGTTTTGGGGTGGAATGTTCTATTGAGATTAATCAGGTCAAGTAGGTCGATAGTGTTGTTCAAGTCCTCTACATTCTTACAGATTTTTGTTCTACTTTTTCTGTCCATTATTCAGGGAAGGCTACTGATATATCTGACTATATTTGTGGACTTTTCTGTATTTCCTGCTAGTTTTTGCTTCATTCATCTTAAGTTCTATTATTAGGTGCATAAATATGGAGGATTCATCTTTCTGATGAAGTGATCCCTTTATCATTATGAAATGACCTTCCTTACATCTCCCATGATATTTCCTACTGTAAAATCTGCTTCATCTGATGTTAATATAGTCACTCCAGCTTTCTTCGTTGTACTATTACCATGTTATATCATTTTTCATTATTTTAATTTTAACCTACTTGTGTGTTTATATTTAAAGTGCCTTTCTTGTAGGCAGCATATAGTTAGGTATTGTTTTTTTTAACCAACCTGACATCGCTGCCTTTTAATTAGGATAGTTAGACCATTTACATTTAATGTGATTATTGATATGTTTGGGTTTGAGTCAATCATCTTGCTATTTGAGTCAATCATCTTGCTATTTGTTTTCTATTTGTCCCATCTGTTCTTCATTACCTTTATCCACTTTTTCTGCCTGCTGTTGGAATAAACATTTTTTGTGATTCCATTCTATCTCCTATCTTGGTTTATTAAGTATAATTCTTTGTTTTTGTTCTTCTAGTGGTTGCTTTAAGATTTATAGTATATTTGCTTAACTTATCACAGTCTACATTCAAGTCATATACTATTTAAAATACAGTATAAAAACTGACAAAAGTATATTTCCGTTTCTCCTCTCCTGGGCCTTATGCTATCGCTGCATGGATTTTACTTTTATATATGTCATAGACCTCAAAATAGTGGTATTATTTTTGTTTAAACAGTAACATATCTTTTAAATATATTTCAATAATAAGAAAAGATCTCATTTATTTGCATGTTGTTACTTTCCAGTGTTCTTCATTCATTTGTATAAATCCAGTTTTCCATCTGCAATCATCTTCTGAACATATGTTCTACGGCTGGTCTTCTCAGGATGAATTCTTTCACTTTGATGTCTATGAAAATGTCTTTATTTCTCCTTTGTTTGTGAAAGATATTTCTGCTGGGTGTTGAATTCTAGGTTGAAAGATTTTTTCTTTAAGTACTTCTAAAGATGTGTCTCTACTATCTTCTTGCTTGCATTGTTTCTGATAAGAAATCTGTGTCATCCTTATTTTTTTTCTTCCTTTGTATGTAACATGTGTTTTTTCTGGGTCTGCTTTTAAGAGTTTTTCATTATCATTGATTTTGTGCAGTTTGCTTATGATGTGCTTTGGTGTAATTGTCTTTATATTTCTTTTGTTTGGCTTTAATTAAACTTCTTGGATCTGTGGGTTTATAGTTTTCATCAAGTTTGGGAAAATTTCGGCCATTATTTGTTCAAATATTTTTTTGTCCCTCCCCTCTTGTGGGGATTCCAGTTACACATATATTAGACTACTTGAATATTTACTGGTGCTCTGTTAATTTTTTTTATTCTTTTTTCCTGAGATTTTGGTTTTTAATCCTACATCTTCAAATTCACTAATCTTTCCTTCTGCAATAGCCAATCTGCCATTAATCTCATCCAGTATATATATTTTTTTATCTCAGACACTGTATTTTTCATTCCTAGAAATTTGATTTGGTCTTTTTTCTGTTTTCTATGTCTCTACCTAACTTTTGAACATACGGAATAAAATTACAATAAGTTTTAATGTCCTTTTCTGCTTATTCTAACATATGTGTCAGTTCTAGATCAGTTTCAATTGATTTTTCTCCTCCTTATGTCTATTTTCCTGATTCTTTGCATGCCTGGTAATCTTTGATTTGATGACATATGTTGTGATTTGACCTTGTAGGACGCTGGAGATGTTTTATTTCTGTAAATATCCGTGAGCTTTGTTCTAGGACACGGTTACTTTAAAAGTGGTCTTTTTGGGTCTTGCTTTTAAGATTTGTTCATTGACATCAGAGCCCTGTTTAGTCTAAGGCTAATTGTTCCCCACTACTGAGGCAAGAAACTTTTGAGTACTCTACCCAAGGCCCTATGAATTATGAAGTTTTCTAGGTTAGCTGATGGGAACAGACACTTTCCCCAGATTTTTGTGGTCCTGTTCCTTATTATTCTTTTTGGTGATTCTTTTCTTGGCCTCAGCTAGTTTATGCACATGCAAAGGCTGATCAGTTCTCTGCTGAGGACTGAAAGGGGAACTTCTATAGATTTCAGGATTCCCTCTCTATACATCTCTCTCCTCTGCATATTCAGACCTGCAAACTTTGCCTTACTCACACTGGACTCCCAGCTCAGTCTCCTAAACTCAGGGAAACTGCCAGGATCTGCTTTGGTTTCTTCTCCTTATATTGTGGCCTGGAAATTTTTTCAAGCCAGGAAGCTGGACCAATCATAGGGCTCATCTCTTTCTTTTCCTTCCTTCCTTTCCCTTTCTTTCTTTCTTTTCTTCATTGTCTGGTGTCTAGTGTCTTAAAAACTGTTGCTTTATATATTTGGTCTATTTGTTGTTGTTTTAGGCAGGAGAGTACATTTGGTCCCTATTACTCCATCTAGCAGACATCTCCAATGCACTTTATACAGACTTTTTTTATTTCCTGAGGAAGATTCACCCTGAGCTAACATCTGTGGCCAATCTTCTTCTATTTTGTATGTGGGTCACTGCCAAAGCATGGCTGATGAGTGGTGTATGTCCGCGCCTGGGATTCAAACCATGAACCTGGGCTGCCAAAGTGGAGTGCACTGAACTTAACCACTATGCCACCAGGCCATCCCCTTTACAAACTTTTTATTATGGAAATTTTCAAACTTACACAAAAGTAGGCAGGATAAATGTAATGCCCATGTATCCATCTCCGGGCTTTAAAAAATGATCTATTCATGGTTAAGCTTGTTTTATCTGTGCGCCGACTCACCTCTCTCCCTCATATTATTTTGAAGCAAATCCCAGACATCATGTCAGCTCATCTGTAAATATTTCAGGGTGAGTTTCTGCAGTGATCGCTGTCAGTGCTCCGCCCATATTCCTCCTGTCTTTTCACTTCAGCGTGCCTGAACTGACTTCTAGCTCTCATGGTCTGCATCTCTTTGCTTAAATGCTTTTTTCAAAAGTGGGGAAAGCTACTGTGTCCTGCTCAGAGGAGGCTGGAACTGCCAGGGTAACTGGTGCCTCCCAGGGACAGCCTTGACCAAGTACTAACGAATGTGAATATATAAATATCCCAGCTCCCTCATCCCTTGTGTGAGGTGACTCTGAGGCATGTGCTTCACACCTTTCCCCTACGTTTCTCTGTGGGATTACATTCCCTTTGCCCACAGTGGTAGCTGACTTGATAAAGCCCCCTTTATTATGTATGTCTTTCGCTCTCTGTCACGTTTGCTCACTGCCTGTATCAGTTTGCTAAGGCTGCCATAACAAAGTACCATAGACTGGGCAACTCAAGCAACAGAAATTTATTTTCTCGTGATTCTTGAGGCTAGAAATCTAAGATCAAGGTGTCAGAGATCAAGGTGTCGGCAGGGTTGGTTTCTTCTAAGGCTTCTCTCCTTGGCTTGTAGATAGCTGTCTTCTCCCTGTGTCTTCATATGGTCTTTTTTCTGTGTGTGTCTATGTCCTAATGTCCTCTTCTTATAAGGACACCAGTGATATTGAAGTAGGCACCACCCTAATGACCTCATTTTTACCTTAATTACATCTTTAAAGGCGCTATCTCCAAATACAGTCACATTCTGAGGTACTGGAGGTTAAGACTTGAACATGTGAATTTGGGGGGGACACAGTTCGGCCCATAACACTCCCGTACTGGTGTTTACTGCACCTCCCAAATGAACTACTTCCACTCAAATCCTTATCTCAGGGTCTGCTCCTGGGGGAACTCAAATGAAGGAAATCTCTAAACTATACGGACTCTTGAAAAAAATAACCAAATTACTGCTAACACACTTTAGATATCCACACTTCAGGGCTTTACCCATTCTGCCTGGTATTATGGGCTCTCTACCTGTACATCTCCTCACAGTGATGGCAGGGACTATGTTGCTTGTTATTGATCTTATCTCCATCCATGCAGTGCCTTGGATGTAGGAGATATCAACGCTGCTTGATTTGCTCAAGTCAATGACATTAGTTCTAATCTGCCTTGGAAGCTAAATTATAATAGAACGGCCAAAAAATCCTAAATAACAAATAAAAGTATTTGTTCTTTAATAATGTAAAATCCCCGCTGAGTCCATTAGTAGCAATCTGTACAAATGTGTGATACCTAGCACTGAGTGAGGCACACAATGTTTGTTGCCTGAATCAAGGTTAATGATGTAAATTGAGGTATATATAGCATCATCAGTTGAAGTTGGAAGCTGAAAACTCTGAATTAAAAAGACATTTAGAGTAGACACTAGTTTATGTAAAATATCTTCAATCTGCTAGTGTCACCTACTGGTGACGATTGGCTAGTGTTCTAGAAACACTTCTATTTCTTAATGCTCTTGAATTTTGATGGTTGCATAACAAGGGGTCTGTTTGAAGCATTAGTAAACAATAAAAATTTGACCCAATAGGAAAAATATACAACATAAATTACAAGTTTCTTGTGAAAAGGAACTATCAGAAATTCAGTCTTTGCATTTATATGTACATGAGCCTCGACTCTTAAAATCAGTGATTATTAAGAAAACAAAAGTTAAATGAAGCAACTGGAAGTATGTGGAAAAGACGCTTTCTATAACAATCTTTCAACATTTATCATATAATCCAAATATTTTAAGTAAAAGCAATGAATCAAATGTACAATTTTTTAAATGCAAAATAGCACTTATTCATTTTTGCTGTTAACCATACCCAGAATTAACAGTATTGAATTTCAGGGTCTCATGATGTTCCATGTTCTCAGCTGCCTTTTCATTTCCTCCCACAGCAACCTCTGGGTGGTGATGCAGTTTTACATCAGCTGCAATAAACTCCACTAGAGGAAAGCTGGTCCAGGAGTGGGGATTTTTCAGTTCCAGCCTACAGGCAGCTAGTCACAAATTTTTGCTTGCTTGTTTTTCCTTTGTTTGTCCCAGGATCTAATTTTATAAATTAAAAATTATATTGTAGTTTTTTTTTTAATCCCGTAAGACTCAAAAGAGATGCATGAAGCACTCCGATTGGCCATCAATCAATCATCAATCCATTTTTACCAAGAAATCATAAATCTTTCATCCACTGAGGAGGACACTAAAACAGAGATCCCTGTATGAGATTTGGAAGACATGAGATACCCATTCTCTTTTTTAGTTTTGGAAATTTTTATTTTTAAATGACTTCAAACTTATAGAAAAGTTGCAAGCAAAAAAACAGACAACATCCAGATTCCCCAATTGTTACCATTTACCTCATTGGTTTTATCATTCTCTCATTCTGAATGTGTATTTTTTTCTTTCTGAACCATTGGAACTTAAGTTCAGACACGATTCCCTATTACCCCTAAGTACTCTGTATTTCCCCAAAACGAGGACATTCTTTTACAGTGTGATAACGGTACAGTTTTCACATTCAGGAAATTGAAAATGATACAATACTATTTTCTAATTTACAGTCCTTATTCACCACTTATTTCACCAATTGTCCCTATAATCTCCTTTATAGCAAAGACAATTTATTTTTCTGGTCAAGGATCCAATCTAGGATCACAAGTCACATTTAGTTATCATTTCCCTTTAGTCTGTAAGCACTCCTCAAATTCTGTTTCACAACCTTGACACTTTTTAGAACTACCAGGTAGTTACTTTGTAGACTGTTCCTCAACTTGAGTTTATCTGAGATTTCCACATGATTAGATTCAGGTAATGCATTTTTAGCAGGAATACTACAGAAATGATGCTGTTTCTTTTCAGGGCATCATATTATGAGACATATCATCTCAATTTGTCCCACTCCTTGTTATTAACTTTGATCATTAAGGTGTTGTCTGTCACCTTTCTCTGCTGTAAAAGTACTATTTTTCTCTTTGTAATTAATAAGCTGTTTGTGGCAGACACTTCTTTTTTTTTTTTTTTTCCCCCAAAGCCCCAGTAGACAGTTGTATGTCATAGTTGCACATTCTTCTAGTTGCTGCATGTGGGACGCGGCCTCAGCATGGCCAGAGAAGCAGTGCGTCGTTGCACGCCCGGGATCCGAACCCAGGCCGCCAGCATCGGAGCACACGCACTTAACCGCTAAGCCACGGGGCCGGCCCCAGACACTTCTTCATCAAACTTTTATTGACTGATTTTAGAATCCAACTGACGATTCTTTCTGAATCAATGATAAGTATGACAGGTACCAAATGACGATTTCCTAACTCCATCATTCCCTTCTATATTTATTTGTAAGGAAGAGGTTTTCTTTCTCTCCCATTTATTTATTTATATCAGTATGGACTCATGGATTCTTATTTGATTCAATGAGTTACAATCCATTACTACCATTATTTATTTTGGTGCTAAAATTGCCCCAGATCTGGTCAGTGGGAGGGAACCCCTTTAAGCTGGCACCTGTGTTCTTCTGACATGTCCTCATCATTCTTTGACCATTTCCTTACTTTCTGGCAAAACAAGATGCTCCAAGTTCATCATGACTTTTCCTAGCCCATTCCTGGAATTAACCACTTTTCCCAGTAGCCCTGGTTTATTTTAATGGAGAATGGTATTTATAAACCAAGATCTAGTGCTACATGTGCTCATTGCTACTGAGGGTGTCACTGCTTCTAGGTCCTATCAGTGATCAGAGCAAGGAAATATAAATAAATAAATAAATACACACACATCTATCTCTATTCATATATCTAATTTTAAAACATAAATTCATACTGATATCTTTAGTTACAAGCCAATATCATAGGGTTCATTTTAGCACTTCTCATTTCCATATTTGAACTCTTTTCTTTGACAGTGGGAAGTCTATCACCTTTTCTGCTAAGCTTTCTAACTCTGATGTGTGTTGCTTATTCATATCTCCTATCATTTTCTTAGTTTCTTTTAACTTATTTTGAAATAGTGGGTTGCAGTTTTCAACTCTTCTGTAGGCATCTCTTTCTAGCATGCCTTCATTTTCTGAAAAGATGTATTCCACTCCATATTATCTTTTATCTTATAATAACTTTATATATATATAATAACTATAGTATTGTTCATCTTATGTGAAATTAATTTTCCTGAACTTTTAGGAAACACTGAACTGAATAAAGTTTTTAGCTTAATTTTCTAGAGCTCCCTCCTCTTTTTGTGAAAAACTTGAAGAAAATGGCCTTGAACTTGCTCAGATCTCTTGGCTCTGTTCACCTCATCCACTTTTATTTTTATAATATTTTAAAAAATTTATTTACTTTTTCTTTTCCCCCCCAAAGCCCCAGTAGATAGTTGTATGTCATAGCTGCACATCCTTCTAGTTGCTGTATGTGGGACGCGGCCTCAGCATGGCCGGAGAAGCGGTGCGTTGGTGTGCGCCCAGGATCCGAACCCGGGCCGCCAGCAGCGGAGCGCACGCACTCAACCGCTAAGCCATGGGGCCGGCCCTCACCCCATCCACTTTTATCTGAACCTTCTCTTTCCTTCTCTCCTTTTGTCCCTATCCTAGTGGATTTGAATTCTGCTTCCAACAGTTTCTTTTTGCTGTGGAGCTTTATTTTGGATGGAAGCTTCCACTTGTTAGATTCAAGAATTTATAAGGTCCAGACTTCTGCAGGACCATCAAAAATTTTCTCGTGGTCCTTTTGCCCTCACTTCCAAATCAGATCCTGCAGAGCTCCCTCTGTGCTCTGCCTGCCGTTCTTGGATTTCCAGTGAGTACCTACTGAGGATTTGGGATTCTCCTGCCCTCGGGTCCATCTGCTATCCCACTGTTTCCCCTGCTTCCTCCTGTCCAGATGCTGATAGCACCTACTTGTATTTGGAGTTTTGTGGGGATATTTTGTCCTTATTGTGTTGTGCATCTTGCTTGTGTGTTCTTGGTTATACTATCCTAGTGGAAGATTACGGGAGAATCCAGGTAGCTTAAAAACTACACAATCTCCACTGCCACCATCTTTCCAGAATTGGTGACTGGATATTTTGTAAAACTCCTCAATGGCTCTCCTACATAGCCGGTGCTGAGACCCACTGATCTAGTTGCTGTGACTGCTCCTTTCATGACCCTTTGTTCCTCAGGATTCAGCCTCCAGTGGTCCTCTCCTCCCACTGTTCTGATCTCCCTTGGCAATCTCACCTTCTTCCATGGCTTCAAACTCTATCTACAGGATGACCACCAAGTCCCAATTGCTTTCCTGACATCACACTCATATCCACTATATGGCTCCACTTGGCCATCCATGGGCAGCTGGGACTTAACTTGTTCACATTTTCTCCTCCTCTGGATGTTCCACATCTCTGTTGTTCCAGCCAGACACCTTGCTACCAGCCTCCACTCTTCTCCTTCCTAAGCCCTAGTATCTAATCAATCACCAAGGCTTTTTTATGTAAAATCTCCACCCCCCATGTCTCTGGAATCCATTCAAATCTCCATCCTCACGGCTGCTTCTGTGGTTGAGGCCACCATCTCTGACTTGTTCTTAACTGATCACACAAATTATTGCAATATTCTTCACTGGTCATCCCATTGCCCACCTTAACACAGTTTTCATACGACAACCAAAATGATCTTTCTAGTCACCTCATCCTCCTTGCTAAAACCCCACAACTGCCTCTCTGATGTTCTCAGACTACAACACTATCTTCCTAACATGGCTTAGGAGCATCTGTATATTCTGGTACTGTTTAAATATTCTCAAGTCTTGCCAGTGTCCATCTCACACAAATATCTAGTCATCTGGAGTCTTTCTATTCCTCCAGGCCTTGGCACAGGCTGTTCTCTCTTAACTAAAACACCTTCAAACCAACCCCACAGCTAACTCATCCTTAATTCTTGCAGGGCTTAAATGTCACCTCATGTCCTCTCCTCCCACCAGTCTTACCTTCTAAAGCTCTGCTGGATGCTCCCATGTGATCCTCTGACACTGTTATTCCCACTGACATAGAAATGATCACACTGCTTACTGGGAAAGGCACGAATGCATGTGCAATCTTTAGTACCTATTAGACCCTCAATAACTACTGGCTAAGTGACTAGGGTGACTGATAAGGCAGCCAGGGCCTCTTGACTATAAATCGACCCCATTTTACGTTAATGACACTGTTAATCTAGGATTGTATTCTCTCTCTGGACATTATTTACATTTTATAGTAAATAAAATTGTTCTCTTTGACAGCAAGACGTTTATCCAGCTTTCACAGTTGAAGATGCTGGGCGAAGTACACAATAAGACAGACCCCAGACCTGCCCCTCTGAGCTTTAAGTAATCAGGCAACTTTATTTGTTCTGAAAATTATTAACTGTCCCACCGACGTTATGCTCACAACACAATGCTTTGAGTTCAACTGACCCTGACCTCAAAGTATTTTCCAGACACTTTCCAAGAATTTAGAGAACAATTTGTTTCCCCTGAGCTGAGAAGGTCAGGGCAGCAGCATGTGCAGAGGATTCAAGTAACTAAGCCAGAGAAAGCAAAAGAACTTGAGCTCGCAACTCCATCCCATAAGTATTTAACTGCAGTCAAGCGGAGTCCGGAACCTGAGCTGTCCGCCTCAGGCCAGCCCCGCCTCCATACTGGGGCCGGGCCCTGAGCCCCGCCTGGCCCCGCCTCCACACTCTGGACCGGCTCTTAGCCCCGCCCCCACCCGGCCCCGCCTCCCCGCTCAGCCCCGCCTCCCCACTCCGGCCCAACCCCGAGGCCCGCCTCTCCTCCCGGCACCTCCTCCCTAATACGGCCCAGCCCTTAGCCCCGCCTCCTCGCCGGCCCCGCCTCTCCTCCCAGCCCCGCCTCCTCATTCTGGCCCAGCCCCCGAGGCCGGCCTCCCCGCCCGGCCCGCCTCCCTAGTCAGGCCCGGCCCTGAGCCCCGCCTCCCCGCCCGGCCGCGCCTCCTCCCTCCGGCCCAGCGCGGAGGCCCACCTCCACGCTCTGACTCGCCCGCCCCTCCTCTGCACGCTCCAGCTCCTCCTCTAGCTCCACGCCTGCGCCCGGCCCTGAGCCCCGCCTCCATGTCCCAGCCCCGCCTCCCGGCCCGGCCCCGCCTCCCCGCCCGGCCCTGAGCCCCGCCTTCCGGCCCGGCCCCGCCTCCCCGCCCGGCCCCGCCCCCTCGCCCGGCCCTGAGCCCCGCCTCCCCGCCCGGCCGCGCCTCCTCCCTCCGGCCCAGCGCGGAGGCCCACCTCCACGCTCTGACTCGCCCGCCCCTCCTCTGCACGCTCCAGCTCCTCCTCTAGCTCCACGCCTGCGCCCGGCCCTGAGCCCCGCCTTCCCGCCCGGCCCCGCCTCCCCGCCCGGCCCCGCCTCCCGGCCCGGCCCCGCCTCCCCGGCCCCGCCTCCTCGCCCCAGCCTGAACCCTGCACCACCTCCCGGTCGGAGCCGCGCTGCCCGGACCGAGCCCGCCCCCGCGCCAGGTGCGGGCCCGGGGCGTGGCGGGCGTCGCGGAGCGCCAGGTGCGGCTTCCGCGTCGACATGGCAGCCGACTGCCGCGTGGGAGCCTGGCTGCCGCCGCGCCGCCGCCTTCCTGCCGGGGGCGCGCTGCTGCGCGTCGGCCTCTGCCTCCTGTGCTGGGCCGCGGCGGCGGTGGGCGCCGTCCCCGAGCCCGGGCTCTGGGCCGCCACAGTCAGCGACGTAAGTGGAGCGTCGGGACCGAGGCGTGGCGCGTCTGGGGCCCTCAGGGCCCTCCCGGGGCTCGCTCGGCCCCCCGGGCCGGGACCCGGGCTTGTTCCTCTGGCCTTCGTGCTGGGCCTGCTCAGGGCGCCCTGACACGCTCCCGGAGCCTATTGTCTGTTCTGGGGGGAGCGCCCCCTCCCCCGGCCCGCCCTAGGCTGCGGGGAGATCCGTCACGCCTGTGCATGGGGACGGCTCTGCTTTCTAAGCGCTGCTGCTGATCTGGAGGACCACCTTTCCCGGACTCCTGGTCCCCCTGTCTGCCCTGACGTGTCCTGCCTAGATCAGGTCCTCATTTATTCAGACCTGAGCCCCGAATCTGGGCACTCCTAGCGGCATGTTTGGGATCTGACCCCTCCTCGGGCCCGGCTGCAGCCACGGGGCCACACCCGTGAGGCCACAGGGAGGACGTTCCGGGGCTTCAGTTTGGGCATGAACTTAGAAAGCCCCTGTGCCGCTTTCGGTTTTCCCTTTAAATGAGAAGGGACCATGCGTTAGCCTCTCCCTCTTCCTGGGTTCCTGAATTTCTCTAGGGTTCCGATCACAGTTCCGGGAGTGGTGGTGTGGAGATGGGGCGAGATGTGTGATGGAGTGTTGGAAAGTCTAGTCTGGAGGCATGAGTGTGTGGAAACTTCCTTTCCAGGGCAGGCCGTTTGAGAACTTGGCATCCAGTAGTTACGTGAGATGATGTGGGAGGAATGCAGGGGTAGAATTTTGGAAAATCTCGCTATAGAGGGACAGGAAATCGGGAAGAGGCGTTATCTCCTGCTTTTCTAGAGTCAGCTGACTCATCCAGCTGTTTGAGATGAGTATTTTCCACGCGTATCGAAATGATGTCCATGTTCTCAAGGCAAAACTTATAATTTGATTTCCTCAGTTAGAAAAAGAAAGTAGTGCCAGAGACTACAATACTTCCTACACCATAAAAGCTACACAGACAAATGCAAGTAGGTATCTTTGTGAATCTTTAAGGCCCAGTACAACCATTTCTTCCCGGATTCTTCCGGGTCGGTGCCCCATTATGTGTGCCAGTGATATAGCGTGCATATCTCTGTTATTGAATTTCTCTGAACAGTAAAAAGCAAAACTCAGACAACCACACTCATGGTTTCATGCTGCTTCTGTAGTGAAGGGGCAATATCATAAACGAAATCAGAATAAACAATATTGGAAGTGAATCAGCTGCATACAGATTATGAAACTACCTGACCATATCTGTAAAGATCTTCGCCAGGTGGTGAGACTCCGATGGCCATTGAGAGAGAATGGCTTTGCTTCCTGCATGAGGAAGAGAAATTTTTCCTTGGGTCTCACATGATCTTTAGTCCTGTGTGACTCAGGCCAGTAGCAGTCCATGAAGCCCTTCTTTGCAAAGAACAGGCTGATTTTTTCCCATTTCAGGTGGTCAGAACTGTCCTTCAGAACAGGAAAGGAAAGTGGGGCTTTCTTTCTTTTGTATTGCAAATCTCTCCAGAAGTGGTTCTTTTGATTGTAAAGGTCAGCAAATGGTTTGAGCACCTGTTGTGTGCCATGCACTACACTGGCTATTGCTGTTGCAAAGGTGAATTTTAGGCAACAGCCCCTTCTCTCAAGAAGCTCATGCAATAGTAGAACAACAGACTGATGAGTAGTAATTAGATTCTTGGGTAATTGCTTGAGTAAAGAGTATTCTTGGGATATTACTGGAGCACCAGGAGGGTCACCAATCCAGCTTTCTGGAGTCAGTGCCTGGCTGGATCTTAAAAGATGAATAGGGGGCCGGCCCGGTGGCGCATCGGTTAAGTGCACGCGCGTGCTCCGCTCCAGCGGCCCAGGGTTCACAGGTTGGGATCCCAGGCGCGCACCAACGCACCGTTTGTTAAGCCATGCTGTGGCAGCGTCCCATATAAAGTAGAAGAAGATGGGTGCAATGTTAGCCCAGGGCCAATCTTCCTCAGCAAAAAAGAGAGGGATTGGCATCGGATGTTAGCTCAGGGCTCGTCTTCCTCGCAAAAAAAAAAAAAAAAAGGTGAATAGATGTTACCTTGGTGAAGAAGAATGAAGGAGTGGAGCAGCAGCGGTGCAGGAAATTCTTCGTGTTTCTGCCGAGTGAAATTCTGGCAGGAGTGATAGAGGGGACTCAGGTCGCTGTAAGCCTTCCAAGCCTGAGCTTGGCTTTGAACCTGTGGCCAGGGGTCTGACCTCAAGGACCTGTGGGGGCTGGGGCAAGTCATATCAACGAGTGGAGTGAGCTAGGTTCAGGACCGGAGGGAGTGTGTCTAGGTGCGGTAGACTATAGATTATATGCCCCTTTTGGCAAGCTAGGCACATTTTTGTTTAAAGTGAAGCAGAGATCCATATTTTTATTGCATCAACTAATTCAAAACTTTAAAAAAAGGCCCCTTGTGGATCAAACAAATCCCATTTATAGGTTGGATTAGGCCCCCAGGCCACCAGTTGCAACGTTTGGGTGTGAATGAGGGAGAGTCATGGAAGGATTTTAGATATAATGCTAACCACTGTGGCTGCTATCTAAGGATGAATTATAGGCTCAGATCTGGAGGCATAGGTACCAGTTAAGTTATTGCAGAAGTGGAGGCAGGAAATGTTGAGGGCCTGGGTTAGGGCAGTGGTGGCAGGAATGGAGAGGAAGAGCTAAATGTGGGAAGTGTTTGTGACGTAGAGTAGGCATGCCTTGGAGACTGGGGGATGGAGATGAGGGACTAGAAGGAACTATGGCTTGGGTGACTGGTTGGCATCACCTACAACCAAGGTGGGCAGTGTAGGAACGGTTGGGGAGGAACAGAGGAATGTTTCTGGTTTAGGGCAGGTTAGTGTGGAATGTCTTGGACATCCCAGTGGACATGACCTTTAGGCAGTTGGGTATGTGGTTCTGAAAGCTCAGAGGAGGAATCCAGGCTGGTGGTTTTATTGTTATTGAAACTGTGTTGGGGAGGAGGGAGAGGTTATCAAGAAGAGCTACCTGTGTTATCAGTTTTTTCCTTTCATTCCTAACCACTTGTTCGTTTAACAGTCCCTTCTCACAGCATTTTTATTCTTGGTGAGGGCAGACGTTAAATAACTGACTGATACGTTATTTATTTCATTTTAATTGTGGAAAGGGTTGTGAAAAAGGCTGGGTCCTAGAGACCATGTAAGGGAGGACCTGGCCTGGTGTGGGCCATGGTGGAAGACTTCCTGAGGAGGGGACTTTTGAACTGGGCTTGGAGGGTAGGAAGGAATCAAGTAAGTGAAGAAAGAGTGACAGGG
Source organism: Diceros bicornis minor (assembly GCF_020826845.1). Lineage (NCBI taxonomy): Eukaryota > Metazoa > Chordata > Mammalia > Perissodactyla > Rhinocerotidae > Diceros > Diceros bicornis. Next base: position 18,904,473 of record NC_080779.1, read on the forward strand.
AAGGGTTTTTAAGTAAGTTTTCAGGTTGACCGCTAAGGTCCTGAGGGCAGGAAGGAGTGTCATGCTTTTGAAGGACTGAAAGAAAGGTAGTAGAGAGGTGAGCATACCTTGATTATGCAGGGTCCTGTAGGCTGCAGTAAGAAATGGTCTAAGTACACAGTGGTAACCACAACACTTTAGGGAGAGGGATGGTTGTTTTATCAAAAGTACAGTCATATAGAGAGAGAGCAACTGCAAATTGCTCAGACAGATCTGTCACAGCAACAGTAATTGTGCAGTGGCAGCAGCCCTGTCTCCTTCGTGTTGCTGGTCCCAGCTGAGATGCTAGAGGCAGGAGCATTCCAGAGCCTCATATTAACTGCAGGGAGTAGGTATGCGGGACAAGGTCTTAAGCAAGTGAGTGATGTGATCCGATATACGTTTTTAAGCAATAATCACTCTGGGGACCGGCCCGAAGGAATAGTGGTTAAGTTTGCACGTTCTGCTTCTGCGGCCCAGGGTTCGTGGGTTCACATCTCAGGCGTGGACCTACACACTGCTTGTCAAGCCATGCTGTGGCGGCGTCCCACTTACAAGGTGGAGGAAGGTTGGCACAGATGTTAGCTCAGGGCCAGTCTTCCTCAAGCAAAAAGAGGAAGATTGTGAACAGATGTTAGCTCAGGGCCAATCTTCCTCAAGCAAAAAGAGGAAGATTGTGAACAGATGTTAGCTCAGGGCCAATCTTCCTCAAGCAAAAAGAGAAAGATTGGTGACAGATGTTAGCTCAGGGCTAATCTTCAAAATCAAGGCTAATCACAAAAAAAAGAAAAAAAATATCACTCTGGTCACAGAGAGGAGTGCCAGGATTAGAACGATATATATTTTCCAAGGTGAAACTAAACTCTTAAACAGTAGAGAAAAAAATTTTTTAACAGAATCTTTTTATATTTCCTTGTTTTTCATTTTAGAAATCAGGACCTTTGGTATTTAGGAAAACTATGTTTAACTCTACTGAGATCAAGTTTTCTGGTAAGTATAGTAAACTAATATACTAATATAATAATATATTATAAATGAGTAATATCATGTAATATATTATAAATTTTTATATTAATTTAATGTAAACTAATATAACATTATAATATATATTATAAACTAGGCAAATATTTTGTTTTTAAGTGGTTCTAACATTTTAAAGATTTCTTTTGTTTCAGTCAAGTCTTGGTTATTTTCAAGAATGGATTTTTCTGATCCTTCTCAGAAAATGTAATATGATCACTCTTTAAAAATTATAATTAAAGTCTAATAAAGTAGGCTTCAGCAAAAAAGTATTTGACTTCTGTGAAATTTGACTCTGAGTCTCAACTTTTAAAACTAGATAAATTCCTTTTATGAATATAATGAAATGTCATGATTGTGATAAAATGTTTATGCCCCTGAAAATTTTCTAAATATACACATGATCATAGTATGGAATAAAAATTACTAGACACTGACATTTTTATTAGGATTTTAGGGCTTATGGAAGTGAAAGTATTTGTTAGGGACTGTGTTGTGTATGTAAATACTGATGTGCGAGGGCTCCCGAGTTAAGGTTTTCAGTATTTTTAGTGGGTTTACATTGGATCATATTTACTGTGATCTAACTCCTCTTGGTGTTTCCAGTAACTTGACTACGTAAGTTGGTTTCCAGGGTTAAAGTTTTAGGATAAGGAGTAGTTTTTTGTTGGGTAGAGCAAATTCCTGGGGATTCAAAGCCATGCCCCTTTTCTCTGTCACACCGTGCTGTGATCATTTGTTGGGTGACTGCCTTATGTGGGCCTTTGCTGAGGGCAGTAGGCCAGCCATCAGCTAGAAAGCAGAGGTGGTTCAAAGCAGCTTGGTGATATCATAGATCATCAGTAATGATAAGAGCTTGGTAAGAGGAAATTGAAGTCCAAGGTGGGTTAGGAAAAAATTTTGGCATCTAATTGCTTTAATGAATTCATATCTCCGTGTCTAGACAAACAAGATTTAAAAACTGGTGCAGACAAAAAAGTTACCTGGGGAAAAAGAAGTTATATGGACCAGTGAAATACAGAATTTGATTAAAAAAAAATCAATATGTAATGTCTGAGATCAGCTTAGAAGTAGGCCACAATTAAGACAGTTGTATTGCGCCGGCCCCGTGGCTTAGCGGTTGGGTGCGTGTGCTCCGCTGCCGGTGGTCCGGGTTCAGATCCCGGGTGCGCACCGACGCGCCGCTCCTCCGGCCGTGCTGGGGCTGCATCCCACGTGTAGGAAGGATGTGCAGCTATGACAGACAACTATCTACTGGGGCTTTGGGGGAAAAATAAATAAATAAAATCTTTAAAAAAAAAAAAAGACAGTTGTATTAACATATCTATAGAAAGAATGAGGCAGCAGAAGGGAGTTAGGAGCAAAAGTATAAAAAAATAAGGATTTAGTCAGGCAAAAGCTGGCAGTGTCCAATAGCGTCAATGGGAGAGAGGTCTTCTTGAACTGTGACTATAGCTGCGACATGTGGTGGGCAGATGGGGATGCAGCATCCACTTGAGCCTCCTTGTGCTGGGGCCATGCTCACCAAGCAGCCTTCTCATCACCATTGGGCATCCAGGAAGGCATGCTGAAGGGAGAGAGTCAGTTACCATTACGTATCCACTTTACGTTACTATTCATTGTAAGTGACTAATTGGGCATTCTAGTTTATATATGACATTGGTGATGTGGTAAAAGAGTGAGACTGAGTATCTCTGTTCCCACAGAACCAGATTTTAGTGCCTGCAAAGCTAAGAATTGGTACCTTGGATATGTGTCCATGCTGTCTGGTGGATCAGACATCTGGCTTTCCCTTAGGTGACCCCTCTTTTGCTACCGCATTCAAGATGCAATCATGTGGAGCCATTGTTGAAAATCTCTCAATGTAATTCACTATGTTAACAGAATAAAAGAAATACACCATATAATCATCTCAATATATACAGAAAAGCATTTGAAAAAACTCAGCACCCATTCATGATAAAAACTCTCAGAAAACTGGAAATAGAAGGAAACTTCCTCAACTTGATAAAGGGCACCTGTGAAAAATCTATAGCGAACATACTGTCAGTTCTCTCCAGATTGATCTATAAATTCAATTAATTGCAATCAAAATTCAAGCAACTTTTTTTTGTAGAAGTTGACTAGCTGTTTCTAAAATTTATATGAAAATACAAAGGACTTAAAATAGCCAAAACAATTTGAAAAAGAACAAAGTTGAAGGGCTTTAACTATCCAGTTTCAAAACTTAAAGCTACGGTAATGCTAACAGTGTGATACTAGCATAAGGATAGACATAGAGAACAATGAAGCAGACTACAGAGCTCAGAAATAAACCCATGTATACAGGGTCAGTTGATTTTCAACAAAGTTGCCAAGCTAATTCGCTGGAGAAAGGATAGTCTTTTCAACAAATGATGCCAGAACAACTGGATATCCACACTGAAAAAAATAAATCTCAGCTCTTACCTTGGATCATAGACTTAGACACTCTATCCCCACCCCACCTCTGTGTCCTCTCCTTCTGGGGCTCCATTTACACATATGTTAGACTGCTTGATATTGTCTCACAGATCACTGAGGCCTTGTTAATTTGTTTTCAATCTCCTTTTATTTCATTTTGGAAATTTCTGTTGCTTTGTCTTCAGGTTCAGTGATCTTCTGCAGTATCTAATCTGTTAATCTCATTTAATGAAATTTTTATTTTGGATATTGTATTTTTTTTTTAATCTCTAGTAGTTTGGGTCCTTTTAAAAATATCTTATTTCTCTCCTCAGTATTTTCATATTTTCCTTTATGCCTTTGAGCCTATGGAAAATATATATAATAGCTGTTTTCACATTCTTGTCTGCTAATCCCATCATCTTTGTCATTTCTGTCATCTTTATCCTATTGACTGATTCATATCATGGTTATGATTCAAATTTTTCTGCTTCCTATATCTAGTGTTTTTGTTTGGATGGTGATATTGTGAATTTTACATTCTTGAGTGCTATGATGTTATATTCTTTTAACAACTTTGTTCTGGCAGACAGTTAAGTTTCTTTTGGGTCATTTCAATTCTTTCCAGTTTTGTTGTTAATTTCTTTTAGGATGGATCTGGAATAGTCTTGACTGTAGGGCTAATTTAGCACCACTTCTAAGGTGTGACCCTTCTGTGTCTCTCCCGAATGCTTAGTGTATTTAATGAGGCCTCTCCACTCTGGCTAGTGGAAAATCCAAGTTCCCAGCCCTCTGTGAACTTGGAGAATAGTTGGGCTGCTCCCTATGCATGGGCAGGCTGCAATGCAGCCATAGACTCAAGGAGATCTCTATACAGATTTCTTTTACTCTTTCTCAGAGCAGCTCCCAACTCTTGGGTACTCTGCCCCGGAAATTTTACCAGCCTCGGCCTCTTGAACTTCAGTCTCTGGGCTCAGTTTGGGTTCCCTCTGGTTACCAGCCTTCAAGATGACTCCCAAGGATCCCTACCCCCTGGTATTCATGACCTTGTGTAATCCCCTACTGTATTGCATCAAGGTTGATTTGACCAATAAAACATGGCAGAAGTAGTGTTGTATCACTTCTGACCCTGGGTCTTAAAAGATAGCTGCTGCTTTACTCTCTCTCTCTGATGACTGTCTCTGGGGGAAGCCAGCTGCCATGTTGTGATGACACTCTTACAAGAGCTTTCTCTAATTCTAGACTTAATCCTTTTCAGTCTGTCTAATCATGTTACCCTCCTACCTGAAACATTTGGTGGTGCTTTGTAATATTCGATGTAAGGAAAAACTCCTTAGCAGAGAGTAATACCCCTTAGGAGTTTTCTTTAGCACTCCTCTCCACCTTCAGCCCTTCTCTGTTCCCCAGTCTGTGTTCTGACTATAGCACACTGTTTTCAGGTGGTCACATTTAGGCTGTGCTCTCACTCACCCTGGCCGTTTGCATATACCGTTCCACCGTCCTTTTCACCTGGCTAACTCCCGCTCGTCCTTTGTGTTAAGGGTCTCCTCTTCCAACAAGCCTGCCAGTACCTCATTCTATATGCTCTCCTAGACCATGTTAGGTGCCCTGCCTTTTCCTCCCCCAGTACCTTTTATGTCAAGAACAGAGGTTGTTCTAGTTTACCATTATGTCACTTCCTGGCACACAAGGGGTACTCACTCAGTCTTTTGTGAATGAATAACTCAGTGAAGAGAACAGTTTTAGAGTGAAGTAAACAGTGACTTAGCATATCAGGCTACTCAGTTGATTTTAACACTGGACTTAGCATAGAGATGAAATAAATAGTAGTATGGCAACTTTTGGTTAACTGTAATAATTTAATTTAATGAATTTGTCTGTCTCATTTTGCAGTGACTTTTTGGAGAAATTAGGTACTATTTTACTCATTGTTTCATTAAAGTAGCCTATTTTAGGTTGCATTCTTGAAACCTTAAGTTTATATTAGAGTATATATGTTATTATTGTTATTAAAAGAGACTTTCTTTTTCTAAACAGTTAAGTCATTCAATTGTTCCAGGCCTGTAAAGTTTACCATACAGTGGTATTTGGAGTATTATACCTGTGACAATGCCTATGCTGAGCTGGAAGTAAGTAAAACACAGATTTTTAATGTATGTAAAGCTATGAAGGAAAAATTATGAGCATAAAGATTTATTAGCTCATCAGGTGAGGAGGCTGGAAATAAGACTGTAGTTTTAGAAGTGCCTCAGATTTATTTTGAGACTTAGGCAATAAATCCTTTAGTTATGTCTAAGTATATGCTTTCTGAGAAGAATACACATCTGTTAGTTTCCTTGTCTCTTACGAAAAATGTTAGTAAATGCTTAAATCAGACGTGTAGGAACTGTTGATAAAGAGATATGTGTGTCACATACAAATAAACATCAATCTAATTTAAGGAAGAAATATAAAAGTTTCACTTCATTCAAAAAATTAGTAATAGGGAACCTAGAACTTTAGTGAGTACAGGTAGATTTAGTGAGTAAAAGTAGATCTCAGAAAGAGGTGAGGATCGGAGACATCAGGGAAAGGAAGGGGAGAGTGTGAGGGGAGGAAAAAGAGGCCGGGCTCGGGTTTCTCCAGCCCCTGGCTCTGGACCTGGGCCCCTTCCCCTGGAGCGTCCACTGGGCTCCTGTGTCCCTTATTAAGGCCTTTTGACGTTTCTCATGATGGTTGCTTGGAATCATTTCCTTTTCAGCTTATCTGTTATCTCTTGGTTCCTAGCTTGACTAATGTGTGGGTTTCCGTACATTTATTTGTATTGTCTTTCCATTTGGGGTGAAAGATGCCATTTTCCTCTATACTGCCTTTTTGACTTTATCCCTAAATATTTTACCCCTTCACACTAAATACTTCAGTGTGTATTTCCTAAGAACAAAGATATTCGCTTAGATTATACAGTACAATTATCAAATTTAGGAAATTTAACATTGTTACAATACTACTATCTAACAAACAGACCTTATTTAAAATTTTACCAGTTTTCCAGGGCCGGCCCCATGGCTTAGCAGTTAGGTGCTCGCGCTCTGCTGCTGGCGGCCTAGGTTCGGATCCTGGGCGTGCACCGACGCACCGCTTCTCCGGCCATGCTGAGGCCGAGTCCCACATACAGCAACTAGAAGGATGTGCAACTACGACATACAACTATCTACTGGGGCTTTGGGGGAAAAAAAATAAATAAATAAAATTATTAAAAAAAAAAAAAATTTTGCCAGTTTTCCAATAACATCCTTTTTAACAGTGGTTTTTTTGGTACAGGATCCAATCCAGGATCACATTGCATTTCTGCAGTGATTTTTTTTTTTTTTTGGTCTTTTATGACATGACATTGATATATTTGAAGTGTACAAGCCATTTAATTTTACAAAATGTAATTTATGTCTGATATTTCCTCATGATTAGATTCAGGTTATATTTTTGGCAGGTATACCAGAGAATACTGGTTTGTCCCAGTTTTGGCGATGTTAACTTTGATCAGTTGGATAAGGAAGTTTCTGCTAGGTGTCTCTACTGTAAAGTTACTACTTTTCTAAAAGATAAAAACAACAGAAAACAAACACAGAGAGACAGAGAATGGATTGGTGGTTACCAGATGGGAAGCGGGGAGGGAGGAGGGTACAAGGGATGATTAAGCACATGTGTGTGGTGATGGATTGTAATTAGTCTTTGGGTGGTGAACAGGATGTAATCTATGCAGGAATAGAAGTATAATGATGTACACCTGAAATTTATATAATGTTGTAAACCAATGTTACTGCAATAACAAAAATTTTAACTTCCAAAAAAAGCGTTACTACTTTTCTTTTTGCTATTAACAATAAATTGTGAAGAAATACTTTTGTATTTGTATGTAAATATACTGTTTTTTCATCAGTCCTTCTTTTAACATCCTTTAATTCCTGCCTGATGAGTCAGTCGTTACTATGATAATTGCTGAATGGTGATTTTCTAATTCTTTGTCTTCTTCTACATTTATTAGCATTCTACTCTGAGGATGAGCTCTCTCTTGCCTGTCTGTCAGTCAGTCAGTCAGTCATCAGTGTGGACTCATTGATTTTTACTTTGTTATATGGGTTATAATCTATTAGTATTTTTATTTATTTTGCTGAAATCGTCCCTTATTTGGCCAGTGGGAGCCAACTTAACTTTTTCTTGATGACTGGGAGCTGCCATTATGGGCATGGTTTTATTCATCCATCTAGGAAGCAAAGAACCTCAGGTCACTGATGTGTAAATAAGTGTCTCCCTTGTACTCAGTTGGGTTTGCCATCGTTGCTTTATGTTGCTAAGTGTTTGGTTTATCTTTCCTAGTAGTCAAATATTGCTTTATTTCTCTGTAAAATCTTTTATACATGGGATAAAATGGAGGTAGCTCCAGGACAAAGTATGTTTTATTTCTCGATGAACCATTTCCTTGTGTTAATATCTTAATCACTTTTCTTACTGTAAGATTATGCTTGTATTATGTATTACTTTGTCTGAGCACATTGGAATGGCTAAAACGTTATGATCACCTCAATTATACTTAAAATTATATTCAAAACTTTTTTCTTTTCAGTATTTTGTTCTACTGCATATTTTCACTGTTCCAAACTGAATAAATTTTTGGTATTATTTAGATATAAAGTTTTACTTCTTGGATAAGAAGTCTGGAAATAAATTATAACATAGAATTTTACCTTGGATAGGAGCTGTCACAAAATCATGACAGTGTTAATAAAGACTTTTGTCATTATTTCGAGAACATCGAATGTCGGACAACAAAAAATGAAAACTTAGATTGCAGCAGTGATTTACAGGTGTTTCCCTCATTGAATGTGAGTATCTGTCTTGCCGTGTTAAAATAGAATTTATTTTACTCCCAGTAAATACAAGCATCAGCTCTAATTCCGTTTTATCAGTATTTTGATAAAGAGAAGTGCTTAATTTGTGAATTTTTAACTTTAGTTCTTTTGTGTGTATGGTAGTCCATAACAAGTAAAGTATTGGCACCATTGTTGTATTTCTTTGTGCCCCTTTGCAGCCACATTCATGAAAGAGGATCCTTTTATCTTCCTTTCATGATCTGCTATCACTTCCTCTCTCTTCTGTCCACTCAGTCGGACTTTTGCCCCCATCATTCCATCAAAACTGCTCTAGTCAAGGTCACCAGTGACCTCCGTGTTGTAAAATCCAGTGATCCGTTACTCTTACCAAAGATCTGTCCTCTTACTTGACTTACCAGCATTTAACACACTTGAACACTCTCCTCCTTTATGTATTTTCTCCTTGCTAGCTTAGAAGATTAGATTCTAAAATGTTAACAGCAACCATCCCTTGGTAGTGAGGCCATGGGTCATTTTAACTTATTTTTTGTTCTGTAAATTCTGAAATGAAAATATATCTTTATTAAAAATTTTAGGGGCCAGCCCAGTGGCGCAAGCAGTTAAGTGCACTCGCTCCCCTGCGGAGGCCTGGGATTTGCCGGTTCGGATCCCGGGTGCGCACCGACGCACCGCTTGGCAAGCCATGCTGTGGTGGCGTTCCATATAAAGTGGAGGAAGATGGGCATGGATGTTAGCCCAGGGCCAGTCTTCCTCAGCAAAAAAAGAGGAGGATTGGCAGATGTTAGCACAGGGCCTGTCTTCCTCACACACAAAGAAATGAAAATAAATTTAAAAAAAATTTTAAAGGAGTTGTTTAAAAAATTTGTGTTGAAGTGTAATAAACATATAGGAAAGTGCGCATATCAGAAGTGTACGGCTTGATGAATTTTCAAAACCTGAACACAGCCGTGTAGACCCAGATCAAGTACAGAGCATTTTAGCACCTAGAGCCCCCTTTTATTTACTAATACCCTCCCCACCCACAGTAACCACTATCCTTATTAAGGAAGTAATTTTTCAAAAGCAGGATTTTGTTACCATGTTTGGGGTACAATAAGATTTGTTCTCTGGTGTTCAGCTTTCAAATATATATTTTTTTCTTAAACTATTTTTTTCTTAATTATTAAAACTATTTCCCCATAGAAATGCAGCAATATAAAATGCATTTTTTTCCCCAGAATAAAGAACTAATAACAAATATCAGAAATGTTTCAAACCAGGAAGGATCAGAGGTGAGTCATTTTATTTGTCTTTAAATCAAATATATACAACTTACAGTAAAACTGAAAAGAATCTGCTGATGGATGGATACTTGTAGAGTAATATAAAGTAGGGTTATTAGGATTGGGAAAGAAAAAAGAAACATTATTTAAAACAGTATATTTTCTTGCATATGTGTACATGAATTTTGTATATACTCGTTTCTTTGTTTTTTTAAAAAATCTCCTGAAGGTATAATTTAAAATTAACTTCTATATAGCCTTTCTTTTCTTTAAAAAATAAAATTCCACTTTTAGATCCCCAAATGGAATAGTATGTTTCATCGTTAAGGATGTAAAGAAATAGAAATCATGAGTGGAGCGTGGGCACAGGGGCGGGGAGGTTGGTATTTTGGGCAAATACCAAGAGTCAGAAGACCAAGAGGTCCAGAGGGTTGGAAGGAGGGTGTAGGGACTGAAAGCAGGTTTAGGAGAGCTTAATGTTTGCTTTTATACTGTGAGTGACTCTTCACATTTCTGGTTTTCTTCACCCATCTTAAAGGGTAGTTTGACAGTGGAAAGGCATTCCTTCTACAGTGGCTGTGATTGAACTCTCTCTTGGCTTTGCACAAACTCTGTCGCAGATGGAGGATTAGGAAATGAAGGAAAAGGATAGGCAATATTCAGGACGGAGGAATGTGAAAAGTTTGGTTCAGTTGTGTGGGGGCATTGAAGGCTTCATAGGCATTACAGTGGGCAGTGTTAGTCCTCAGTGGGACTAAACTAGTAACATAATACCCTAAAGAATTTAAATAATTTAGCATATATCATGAATCTGAGTCATTTCTAACAATGTTATCTGACTTCTTCCTCCCTGAGTTCAATTTTAAAAACACACATTGAAAAACTGAATGCTTGATGATATTAGGATAAAATATGGGAAGAGTAATATTGGAAAAAATATTTGAATGGTAATATTAAATAAAACGTAGAATGGTAAGATTGGGGGGAGAACCTGTAGAAATGTAAAAAGTAGAAAACATTGAAGAATGGAAAAAGCTTTTTTCTTACTCCATCCCTTTGGGTCTGGGAGGATGGTGGTAAAAAAAAAAAATGGAGGAAATCCTTCCACTGTCCACTGTCTTTCCTCTGCCTCCCATTCCTTTTCACTGTATTATGTGCGTTTTTTAAAAGGTACCCAGTTCAGTTACTAAGAGTTGTTTTAAAATGTGGTGAACAAGTGCTTAGCTATATCTTATATAGCAATTAAAAAAAATAACATAAAGGATTTTTTTTTTCTTGTTTCAGGATGTGATAGCCAGAACACAGAGAGATGGGTTTCATATCTTTATTGTTTCTATTAAAACGGAAAAAACAGATGCAAAGTGGAATTTAAATGGTATAGTTAAATTGCATGTGTGTTTACAGTCTGCTTTTACTGTATTCTGTATTTTTGTCATTGACTCAAATTTTCTACGTTCTCTATTAAAACATTCAAAAATGAATTTCTGTTACAAAAATGACTAATCTGTTTATTTGGGGGACATAAAACTTTATGCTTATCTTAATTATAGTATTTATTTTTTTAGTGGATTGGAAATTTAAAATTAATTTAAGATAAATTAAAAAAATTTTAAACTTCATAGTAAGATATAAAATTCTCTATCCTTCCAGGTTAAAAAAAAATTTTTTAACATGTAGAAATGGGTAAGCAATGTCTTAATTGTATTTGAAGTAGATTATATTCTGTTCTTGAAAGTGGCCATCATCAGTGGTTTAAAATTTTGTTCTTTGAAAAAAACATTTTTTTTAAACCTCTGTCTGTAACCCAGAAGTAGTAGTAGTATGTCCGCTAACTGTGGCTTCTGTCATCTGTGAGCTCCCCTGCTCCTCTCCTGCCAAGGTAGACCCTCTGTGCCTCGTTAAGCTGTAGTCCCTACTGCCCAGTGCAAAAGCGGGCTCACAATAAGCAATTTTCAAGGGAATGAATGCTTTCACATATCCTAGAATTGACTGGCTGTCATTTTCCAGAGTGAGGTCTGCTGGGCTGACAGTAGCCAGACAGCGTGTGAAGGTCCTGGGGATTTGCAAACCGCTCTGAGTCATCCACTGGGCACACAGAGGTAAAGCCAGGCTTTGCCTCTGAGAGGTGCCCAGGCCAGTGGGGAGGCAGAAAGCAGTGAGATGAGACTGGCATTGCTGCAGAGTAGGCACAGAGCTGGGGGTCCGTGGGGGACGCTGGTGGAGGTGACTGCTCTGGAAGAGTGTGAAGTAGGGCTTCCTCCTGGAGAAGACAAAATGGGCCAGACCATGCCAGACAGAGGAAGCAGGTATTTTGACGCCATTCTGCCAGCGCCCCCTTTGTGCCCCCTTCCTTCCCAGGTGGCGTGTCTTTTCCCCTGACACCAGCAGGCAGTTTTAAGCCCCTGCTGGTTAGTAACTGGAGTGATTGCTGAGCAGCCCTGCGAGTCTTGCACTATATTTGACACTATTTATTATTGCTATCTCAGACAGTAATCCAAACTTGATAGTCGAGTTCAGTAATTTTTCCCAAGTTACGTTAAGGAAAACAAAGTTCTCAGCGAAGTCAGCGACTCAGCAAGGGGCCAGTCTAAGGCTAGTACTACTTTGCTGTCTGCGTACAATCAGATTTGGCCCAGGTTTCACAACAGCATGTGTACAAGTAAAGGTATCTTGATAAGATTACATAATCAAACAGCTAGTAATTATCCAATACCACATGTGTGCTAGGTAAAAATTCAGCATTTTTTAGGTTGTATTCTTGGAGCCTTCTGAGAAATTAGCTTACATTTAAAAACTTAAGACCAATTGTTAATTTAATTCTTTAATTTCTTTATCCCTGCCCTCACCGTTGCCAGTTTCTCTTTCTATGATGGGGCCTCATGGCTATATCTCTGCTTCAGATTGGCCTCTGATGATTGTGAGTATTTCTCATCATTTTTTCCTTTTTTATTTTTTACTGATTTTGTATCCTAATTGGAAAATTAAAAAATTTTAAGAGCTCAGTGGTGATAATCCCTTAGTAGCTAATGCTTTGACATACTCTCTGTTTCTGGTTCCAGAGTGACTGGAAAATAAAGGATTGGATGCTGGAATGTAGAATGTCAATTTTCAAATGATCAGAAGGCTTACCTGACTAAAATTGCTTCTCTTCCTACAGTTTTACATGGTGATGTGTATCGTTTATATTTTATATGGCCTACTCTGGCTGATCTGGTCTGCCTGTTACTGGAAAGATATATTAAGAATCCAGTTCTGGATTGCAGCCGTTATTTTCCTGGGAATGCTTGAAAAGGCAGTTTTTTATTCTGAATATCAAAACATCAACAGCACTGGGCTATCAAGTAAGTTGTGATGGTCTCCATAAATACGATGTGGTCCAGGAGGCTCCTTGCGTTTGTGAGCAGAGCTGTGGGAGGTCCCCCTTCGTATAGTGGGCTCCAATGTGTATTGTCTTCATTTTCTGTTTTCCTTCATGCTGACTTTCCCTCACTTTCCTCCTGGGGAAAAGAAAATTCCCATTCCTTAAGGTTCACCTACCAGTGATGGGACTAAAACAACACAAAGTTCTAGACAGGGAACTTTAGGTGCTGCCGATCCTTTTAACATATTTCTCTGTTTTTTCCCCCATCCCCTTTCTTGTTCTTTCTCCTCCAAAAAAGAAAAGAAAATTTGGCCACGGGGGCTAAAATCAGTAGCCCTGGGATGAATGGTGCCTGTAGCCTTCTTGCATTCTCTCTGCATCTTCACTCTTGCAAAGAACTTCACGTGACCATTGGAGGCCCCGTCGCAGTCGACACAGTTTACGTGTGAGGCAGAGAGGGCATGTAGTTGGTCATCCTCAGATGTGGGCCCCAGACTTCTAGAAGGTAGATTTCAAAAAGGCCAGAGAAGGAGAGTATGGTTAATTCCATCGCTGAACCTCTGGAAAGGGTGGAAAGTACTCAGGAATGTGCTTCTGAGTGGTCACTTACAAATGATCTTGCTACAGATTTTCAGAGGGCGTGGTTGTGTCTGCTATTTGTTTTAAAATACTTCAGGAAAAAAAAGTGAGTTGGAATATAGATGCAACAAATTTGGCATAATGTTGATAATTATTGAAGCTGAGTGTTGGGTACATGGGAGTTCATTCTACTACTTTCTTTATGTTGGGGAATGTTTGTTGTTTCCCAAAATAAAAGGTTTAAAAAGACATGTACAGAAGAATAAATGAAGGACAGACATGCAGGCAGGCATATTAGAGAATTATTACTCCATAAGAAGTTTTAGTGATACTTTTGTGTGTGTGCACTCTAAACCTGGTAAGGAAGGAAGGATGGGGCTGCTGCTTATGGCTGGGGATTAAAGCATTCTTGAATGTCAGAGAAGGCAGTTCTGCTCCTTTGTCGTTAGTGATGGTCATCTCTTGTCTAGAAAGAGTAAAGGATGGCGTGAACTTTTTGTTGAGGGCAGAAAAAGCCTGAGATCCATGAAGAGATGAGAGACCATGTGCCGTCCCCATGACTTGAAGCCCTCTGTTTGAGATGACACCAGAATAGCTAGGAAGAGAAACCCTAGACTGCTATCAGTGTCTTTGAGGAGTCCTGTGGAAAAGGAGAGATGCCAGAAGGCTGGGCATGGGCCGATGTTGTTTCTGATTTTTCCAAGTGGGAATTCTGTAACCTAGGCTGTCTTGCCCAGCATTGATCCTGAAAGGATAGGCCTTAGAAAAATTTCTAAAAGAATAGGGAACAGTGATTGTGAGGACCCAGCATGAGTACATTAAGAATAGATTGTGTCAGATTAGCTTCTTTCTTTTATGCTGCTAGATTGGCAGTTGGAAAATGTAATAAACTTAGTATATATCTGGACTTCTTCAAGGTATTGACAAGGTCTCTTGAGATTTCTTGTAGACAAGATGGAGAAATGTGAACTGAAAACAAAAACAATTTGGTGGATGTACAACTGATTTCTGAATGTCTTTCTAGTTCTCTCCATCTTCACTGTCAGCACTCTCATCATCTCTTACCTGGATTTCTGGAATAACCTGAGCATTTTCCTCAGCTGCAGTCTAGTTCCTCTCCAAGCCATTAAGTAGAGCAATCTTGATAAAATAAAGCTGTCCCTTTTATTCCAAAGGTCAGCAAACTGTTTCTGCAAAGGCCATATAATAAATGTTTTTGGCTCTGTGGGCCGTACTGTCTCTATTGCAACTACTCAACTCTGCCATTGTAGCGTGAAAGTGGCCGCAGACAACAAATGGGCATGGCTGTGTTCCAGTGAAACTTTATTTACAAAAACAAATGTAGGGCCAGATTTGGCCTATGGGCTGTAGTTTACTGGTTCCTTGTTTACTATCGTTGACTTCTCGCTGTCCTTAGCATCAAGTCCAGACTTGTAGCATGGCCTAAAAACCCTATGTGATTGGTCCCTACCTCTGTCCCTAGCCTCTTTTCTTGACGTTCTCTCATTACCCTTTCTGCTGCAGACATACTGAACTTCACATCTTGCAGCATATTTTGCTTTTCTGCTTTTCTCCTCCATGCCTCCAATAGCAATTGCATGTGCTATTTCCTTTGCTTTCCCCTTTCCTTCCCCCAAATAGTTAACTCCTACTTAGCCTTCAAATTCTGATTTAGATGACACTTCCTCTGAGAAGCTATTCTGGACCCACATGCACTGCATCTCCCTAAATGTTGGTTAGGTTGGCTTTCTTCATAGTCCTGGGAGATACTGTGTTAGCTCTAGCACACACCATCCTAAGTTCTGTCTGTTTACTTGTCCTAACCAGAGTACAAGCTTCCCGAAGGCAGGGATCACGGTGTATCTTTTACTATTGTAGTCACTCAGTAGAGCGAAAATGAATAAATGATGAAGACATCCTGGAGAAAAGAACTCCAGAGGACATTATGGTGTTCAGATATTCACAGGACAAGAAGAGGGACATAGTTCTTTGTAGCCTCAAGGGGAAGAAGAACAGAGGGACGCTAAGGGAGACAGTTCCGGTTGACATAAGAAAGCTGTGCCCAATAGAGCTGAGCGAACACGGAGTGAATTCTTCATGAGATAGTGAATTCCTCTTCACTGAGGGTTTCAGACATCAGTCGGATTAGATGATTTTTAAATCAAATATAGCTAATTTGTCTGAAGTCAGAATGTAGTTGTACACAGTACATATTTAAAATCTTGGTGGCGGCCTTCCAGATGGACACAGAGTGAATTATTTTCTTTCTTCCCCCCTAGCCCAAGGTTTATTGGTATTTGCGGAGTTGGTATCTGCGATTAAGAGGACGTTGGCACGCCTCCTTGTGATCATTGTGAGCTTGGGTTATGGCATTGTGAAGTAAGTATTTGTGTGTTGAAAAGATACCGAGTCTCCAGTCTTGTGATTTATCCATCTAGCCATGGGCGTGAGTCTGTAGAAGCTGCAGAGTAGGGCTGTTGAGGACAGGTCGTTGTGGACATCACTCATTCAGAGGGTCACCAGAAGTCGGAGCCGACTTGACGGCACGTAACAACAAACATCATGACCTCTGCGAAACTGGCAACTTCTCAATAGCATAATACAAATCCCATAGGGAAATATCTGCCTGAACATTTTTTTTTTTTAAATGAATAGATGTCAAAGATTTTATTCAACTCATTAATTAATGAAGGAACCAGTAAAATGTAAAAAAGAACTAAATATTTACAGACAAATGAATAAAGAAAGATTACATTAAGATTGCTGGGTTGTATACAAAACTGGTTACTGTTCTATGGGCAACAGACTGTAATCTTTGGGGTTATCATTTCCACTGAACAGAAATTATTTGCATCTGTACCAGGCAAAGATCTATCAGCTAGCCTGTCACTTTACGAAGTCTGAGATCTTTAATCTATAGTAAACAGTCAGTTGGACGAAGTACTTTTCCTTCTATAATCCTTGGGTGGCTTTACCCCCATATGACATTAAAATGTTTTTGCCTTACATCCAAGTTTTATGTAATTTTTGCCTGAACATGTTTTTAAAGGATCTCCATGTACAGTCATGCGCTGCCTAACGATGTTTCGGTCGACAGTGGACCGCATATATGACAGTGGTCCCATAAGATTAGCACCATACAGCCTAGGTGTGTAGTAGGCTGTCCCATCTAGGTTTGTGTAAGTACACTCTATGATGTTTGCAAAACAGCGAAATCGCTTAGTGACACATTTTTCAGAATGTGTCCCCATTGTCAAGCGACACATGACTGTACTGGCTTATTTTATACTGTCCTCAAATAAAGATCCCGAATTTGAATTCCAGTAACGTTTTGTAGTTGGATGAATAAATAATCAACTTTAAGGGTAATGGAAAATTTAAAATGATTCTGGAAGTTCAAACCATTTTCTATTTCCTAAACAGCATAGTCATGCTTTTGTGACTGTATCGGGGCATTGTGAGGGAGAAGATAAATGCCAAGTCAGCAAAATTTTTGACTGAAATCTGGCCGTCTCCTGAACACCTGCTTCTTCTGGACCCTCTCGAGCAGATCTTTTCTCTCTCATACCTGAGTCACAGAGCGTGGATATGGGAGAGCTTGTCCTCTTTATCCTCACTGCCTTTTTCAGACCATTCTTCTTCCTTCTTCCCTAAAACCCTCTGATTCTTAGAAGCTCAGGCCTTCAGACTGGACCACTGCTTCATCTTCTTGTTGCAGCCCCCCGTCAACTCCAGATTTCTCCACTCATCCCTTCACTCTCTGAGCACGTGCTTCACTGTCTTTCTCCTCAACACTTCATCTGTCAGAATTCCCTGTGATTTCACTATCCATGTGGATGAGCCTTTAAATAACCTGATCTTACCTCCTCGCCTCTGCTGCTCCTGCCTGTCACCCCAACTCAGCTACTGATTTCCATGGCTGTGCTCTAGGCTTTATTATTATGACCCTGCACCCTCTTCATAATTGCCACTTTAAGCAATCCACTTTTCTTTCTTCCCCCTCAGCCCAAGGGTTATTGGTGTTTGCAGAGCTGACATCTGCGATTAGGAGGACATCGGCACGCCTCGTTGTGATCTGTGTGAGCTGGGGTCACCTCCTCTGTCACCTCCTCTCTTTCCTGTTTACTTGCTCTAATGTGTCAGCTCCAGTCATTCTCTGACCCTGGTGTGGCCTCCGGCCGTTCGATGCTCCCGCCTTCCGCTGATCCTCCCCTTCTCACGTCCTCCCCTTCTTCCTTTAGCTTATATTCCTGGTCCAGCAGGCTACTAACATCCTTGCATACACCTGCAACCCTCTGCCTTTCCCTTCGTCAGCCTCCCTGGATAAATCCGGCTTCCCGTCTGCCTCAGACTCACACCTGAGCAGCGGAATCTGCCTGAGAAGAACACGCGACCACACTGTCCAGGCTCGTTTCACTTCGTGACCCTGTACTTCAAGTTCGCCGTTGTTGCTGCTGGCAGTTCTTCTAGATCCCCTTGTCGATTTATATTCTCACTTGCCCACTTTGCAGAAGACCGTTTCACTCCTTCTCTCTCCTCACATCTCCGATTGCCTGCCTTCATCCACCTCAGCTCATCTTGGTTCTTTTCTCACTGAGGAAATAGAAGCTATCAGAAGGGAGTTCCGACGCGTTCCCACCGCAAATCTGTGTCACTCCCCCGACATGTGGACCAGAAGCAGTATTCTGCTCCTCTCTGAAAGGCACAGACCATCCCTGCTCGTGGTGAAGTCCTGCCCCTGGCCTTGTGCTCTGGATCCTGTTACCTCTCATCTGTCAGAGAAGCTGCCCCAGCAGTCGGTTCTGTTTTCTGCTGGATCATCAGTTTTCCTCTCTGGTGGGTCACTCCCATCAGCATGCTGTCTTTTCTGTCCTCTTCAGAAGCAGAACCTTCCCTAATCCCGCGTGGCCCTCTCCTCTGCTTCTGCTTCATTTCTCTTCACCCCTGAGCAGCATACTTTTTCAAATGAGTTGTCTGTACTTGCCACTTCAAAGTCCCTCATTTTCTTTTGAACATACCCTAGTGAGCTTCTGCCCCATTTCTCCATTGAGGCTGCTCTTGTCAAGGTCACCTTGACCTCTCCTTGCCAAATCACCAGCCTTCGTGGAGGTGCCCCGTCAGCAGCTTTGGTGGTGGAGCCCTGGCTGCTCCTTCCCAGTCTCTGCTGGAGCCTCTTGGTCTTGCTGAGCTCCAGCATTGGAGTGCCCAGGCTCAGGCCCCAGACCTCTGCTCTAGTGACTTGCACCCCTGGGCACTCTCATCCAGTTCCATGGCTCTGACTTCAGAACACATCCAGAACGAACCTTTCCCATCCCTTCTACAGCCTCCACCCTGGTCCAAGCTACTATCTTCTCCCGCATGGACTACCTTAGTAGCCTCCTGACTGGTCTCCTTGCTTCTCCCCTGGGCTCCTGTCAGTCTTTTCAGACACAGCAGTGGCCAAGATAATCCTTTTAAAATGTAACTCCTACCACTATCCCTTTCGAACACTCTGCTCCGTACTGCCGGCTTTCTTGCTATTGCTGTTCATTAAACACAACAAACATTTCCTCACAAGGCAGTAGAGCCTCTGCCTGTGAGCTTCTTTCCCCAGATCCCGGGGATAGTTTGCTCCCTCACTTCTTTTAGATCTCTGCTCCACTGTCGTCTCCCAGGGAAGATAGCCCTGTCAGGATTCCTAACGTAGCGCACACCCTTGGTCACTCTGACCCCTCATCCTTTTTACAGGGCCTCTTGATGTATATGTTAGTATTTGTTGTCTTTTCCCTCCCGTTGAGTGCAGTAGGAGCTTTCCCTGTTTTGTCTCCTGCTTTACGCTGAGACCCCAGTGCAGTCCCTGGCACATAGCATGCACTCAGTAAATATGCATCAAATGCACGCATGTATGCTTGTGAGCTCAGGATTCATGTAGTTAGCAAGATTTAGCCAGGAAACTTTCTTTTCATTGGAATTTTATTGAGATTCCTTCTCAAATCCCTTTTTTTGTGGAGGGGGTGGGGCTTAGTACGGATACAGAACACAAAACCCTCTTGTGGAATCTTGTGGTACCTCATGATTCTAGTGATGAACATGGGGTGCCGAGGTGTGGAGTGTGGTTGCTGCAAAAGGAGTAAAAGGTTGAGCTGATGTGTAAGGGCACAAGCCCTTTTTGAGTGAATCCCTTCGCTGTCAGCTTGTTGTATTCAGCTCTTACAAAGCGGCAGCAGTAATACCGGCTGTCGGAGGGTTCCAGTTAGCTGGCTATAATGAATCAGAATTTAGATTCACTAAATTAGATAAACAGTCTTAAATATGAGCTATGAATATTAGTTTAATTTTTACTTAGATTTTGTTTTAAAATGAGTATCTTAAGTATTTTTTCAAAGCCAGTTTTTTCTTCTAATTAAGAGGGTTTTTGAATTAAAACATGTACAATAAATTCTGATTTGCAAATGTCATGAAATTTCGGTTCTAGTTTCAAATTATTAATTGCAAAAATCACCATCTTTGCATTTTCCCATCTCATTGATATTTTTAAAGAATCAAAAATGTTATTTTAAGTCTTTTCAATTTAAAGAATGAAAACTAAAGTCTGTTAGCACTCTGTTTTGTGTATTAAGAGAAGGAGGGTAATGGGATTCGATCTCCTGATATCCTGCTCAATCTCTGCCAAAGTCGTAAACTCAGTAGATTATCTCTAGCAAAACATTTCTCAGAACGGTTCTTAATCGATGTTAGTGAAAGAATTAAATTATTGTTTTGCCAGTGATGCTTAAAAGTTGGCATTTACCTTCCTAGGTTTCGTCAGTCTTCTCTTCCATTCTGTGGAAGTAGCACCTGGGTTATGTTAATTATGTTGCTTAAATTTCAGCAGCAAAATTCTCCAGCACCTGTGTGGCCTCACAATGTCGCTTCATGGGCATCAGTATAGCTTCCAGTCTTAGAGAAGGAGGCCCCTTTATTCTAAGCCTGTTTCTGCTTTGTTTTCAAGAAATACGTTGTTTCCTGAAACAAAGTACCTCGGAGGCAGGCGCAGACTGATTTGATTAGATAGTAACTTCTTGGCATTGGAAATGGGCTTGTATTGTACTCAGATGCATTTTACTCAGCCAGGCTTTCTCTTTTTCTTTTTCTCTGTTTCCTCTTCCTCATTCCAGGCCTCGTCTAGGAACAGTCATGCACCGGGTGATTGGACTAGGGCTTCTTTACTTCATCTTTGCAGCTGTCGAAGGCGTGATGAGAGTCATCGGGGTAAAAACTACACAATTCCACTTCTCCGCTTTTTGTTGTTACTGTGAAATATGATCTTACTTTATATCGCCTGAGATGAGCTTTTAAAGTAGAAAGTTTATGAAGAAGGCCCAATTTGAGCTTTTTTTCCTGTGGAATATTTTCCTTTTTTAATACTTCCTGAAATTAAAAGGCTAAACAGAGCACTTCTTAAAATGATACGATTGATTATGAAGGCACCACTTGATGTCATTTCAGGAATTAGCTTCATCTCAAAAATATGCATGGTTATTCTTTATAAAGAACGTTTTGTCTTTTGTCATTATGCAGTCTGAACACATTCATTTCTTCCCTCACCCTTGGTTTACACATGTGTAAGTAAGCAGAAAGTTAATTACAACCCTCACACATACAGACAGTATATCTCATCTCTCTTGAGTCTCATTTGGTTATAAGTTTTCTCCTTGACTTGTGGAAATATTTTGGGTATTCAGCAGAGCCCACTCTTGGAAGAACAAGGAGGAGGTAGTGTTCAAGGGAAAAATGACTCTGGCAATATGGCAAGCAATGCTTTGCTCTCTAGAGAAGAGTCAGAATATTTAAGTCTGTGAAGACTCCTAGATTTCTAGCTCTCAGTTTTTCTTAATAATATGGTTGACAACTGAGTGAGTAAGAAGCTTATTATATTTTACTTGATTCAAAGAATCTTGTGATTTTTACCCAAAATGACTTTTGGATTAGATGTATAAATCAGATCACTGTGCAGAGTGGTTAATCTGTATATTGCCACGTCAAGTTTACTTCACATGGTTTGACCTGATCCTTAAAGCAGGACATTTGTCCAATGACGTTAAAAGCCTCATTCTTCTTCCTGTTGACCTTGATACATCTGCATTCTGTGTTAGATACACCTGCTCTTTTCATCTTTGATCCATTGAAAGGTATTATTTTTACCTTTACATAATAATAACTCTGCATTTATGTATGTAATTCACAAGAGTCTAACCTTTGCTAGAAAGAAAATAGAAAAGATAAATATCCCGCATATAGATGTAGTATATACATTTTATTTCCTTAAAATTTTACATAGTCAACACCTTAGATATACAGTAGTCCTCCCTTATTCGTGATTTCGCTTTCTGTGGTTTCAGTTCTGCGGTCAACTGTGATTCAAAAATATTAAATGGAAAATTCCAGAAATAAACAACTCCTAAGTTTTAAATTGTGCGTCATTCTGAGTAGTGTGATGAAATCCTGAACTGTCCTTCTCCTTCCCACCTGGGACGTGAATTATCCCTTTGTCCAGTGTATCCATGCTGTATGCACACTACCCACCTGTTAGCCCGTTAGTTAGGAGAAAACATAGTATGTATAGAGTTTGGTAACTCCTCGTTTTAGGCATCCACTAGAGGGTCTTGAAACGTATCCCCTGGGGATAAGGGGCGACTGCTGTAACTGTTTTATATATGATTCTCTGTCAATTCTTGATTAGTTAGAGTGTCTCATCTGTGGTTTGTTTATACTGTTCCACACAATTCCTTTTCCTTATTTTACTTTTCTCCACGTCCCTTCAGGTGCAGGAGGAAAGATTAGGAGTCCATTTCATTAGTGGCCCTGGCTGTAGACTTGGTTTGGAGAGGGGAGAATTAAAAGAGTTGACCTAAGTGGGACGGGGGACATGATGCTTTTTATTTGCCATTCCATGTACAATTTTACCTTATCATCAAAGAAGTTGTTGACAAATTAACATATGTTGCTGCCAAAACAGATACTTTCCATGTGCTTAAACACAATTCTATTAGGAAATAAAACCCTGTGTGTGGCTTTTGTAAAGAGGTGAGATGAGCTAAATTGTTTTTCTTCATTGGATGATAATTCCCATAGTATAATGAAACTTTTACATTCAAGTTTTTTTTTTCCTATTTTTATCTTTTAGGGTTCTTACCATTTATCTGTTCTTTTGGGTGACATTATTTTAGCAGTTATTGACTCCATTTTTGTATGGTTCATATCCTTTACTATGTCCTTCTAAAGTAGTTTGTTGTGTCATTAAAATCAGATTATTTTTAATTTGTAATAATAATAAAAGAAATATAGTTGTCCATTATTATTACCTCAATATAGGAATTTAGTTGAGGGTGAAAAAATAACAGTTCTCCAAACAAAGAATATCTTTATTTTTTTCTATTTAGTTCAGCAAACTTAAGTGCTCAGTATGTGCCCCATAGTGAGGAAGCGTGGAAGAAAAAGATATTGTCCCTGCATTTAAAGAATTGACAATCTGGTAGGGGAGACAAAAACATAACTAGGAGCAATATGGTAATTGTAATTGCCATTTTAGAGAGGTGCCGTGCAAAAGGGAGGAAAGAGAGAAATTAATTCTAGCATAAAAGTCAGGAAAGACTTCATAGAGATGGTAACATTTAAATTGAGACTAGGAGAACAAATAGAGGTTTAGTAGGAAGAGAATCGGGGAAAGCATCTCTGAGAAGAATTGAGGGGAACAAATAGTTGGAAGCATAAACATATAGGGACAGTGGCAGAATGTCCCAGACATTGTAGCTTGCCTGTAGGTGAACATGTTGGGAGAATCGTGGAAGGTGGGGCCAGAAGGGAAAGATGGAATGACACGCTCAAGAGGTTAGAGTTCCTTCTGAAGGTAGACAGTAGAGAGGAATTGAAGCTGCTCAGGTGAATAACATGAACTCTGTATTAGAAAGAAGTCAAGGATGACATAACAGGATGACTTGGAAAAGGAGAGACTAGAGACAGGAAGTCTAGTAAGGAGTCATTTGCAGTGATTTAAAGAGGAGATGATGAGGGTTAGAAATAGGGCAGAGGAAATGGAAAAAAGACTCTAAATGATAGGCTCGCTAGAAACGGGTGGCAAAAGAAGGGAGAGAAGGCTTCAAAGATGTCTTGCCTGTCTCATTGTGGTGGCTGGGGGCAGTCTTGCTATCCTCAAGGCAGTGAACTTGGAGAAGGGGCCGTGATGGATGAGGTTTGAGCTGCCCAGACATCTTAATGTCTTCTCTTCTGTCATTGTATGGAATTGAGTGCTTGCATAAGGACCTGCTTCCTTTGATTTTAATGAACTTATTGTAGCTAATTCTTTAAGGATCTCGTTCTAAAGTAATAGAAAAAATAGCCTGAAAAATTCAAAAGCCATAGCCTTTCTCATGAAGCCCTGCCAGCTCTTTTTTTCTGCTTGTTTGTTTTGTGTTTTTGCTGTTTTGCTGCAGGCAAATGATTCTGATCTTGTGCTCCTGGCCAGTCTCCCTCTCTGTCTCCTTGACTCTGGCTTGTGCTGGTGGATATCCTTTCCTGCCACAGCAGCGCTGCCATGCTGCTTCTCACTTCAGGATGACGGACCTGTTTGCTTTCCTTACTACTTTCCTTTAACGGGAGAAGTGATTTACGCTTTACCTAAGTTTAGCAGTGTCTTGGTAAGTGGAGGCTTAGGCAGTTTTGAATTTGCTTTTGATCTTTTTATTCCTTGGCTTTTAAAAAACACTTTTGAATGATTAAGATTAGATTTTTAACACAGAAAATTGGTTTTAGTCAAGAATTTTTAAAAAGTATTTGTCTTGGTAATGTTTAAAGAATAAAGCGTATTTGCATTTTTGGAAATTCTGAGAGTAGCCTTAATTGGCTGGATTGTGTTATTTTACAAATTGATCTTCTTTTGCAACTTACTGGTCATTTGGAAAGATTAAGAAAGCAGTTTTGGCAGTTTTAGTACTAAAATGAAGTTTTTGATTAATGAAGTATTTGGAATTTAAAATAGGCATAAATGCAAAATTTGCCACTTCCATTCCTTGGCTCAACTCTGTTATTTTCAGCGTGTGGTTCATGAACAAAGCTTGGTGATTGTGCTCCAGAGGAAGCAACTCCCGTTCACCAACAGAGAGCTGTGGCCTGAATCCCAGCTGCAGTGCTGAGGAGTCAGTGGAGAAGCCCCTTTTGCTTCTTCATACTTGTTAATGTTGAACTGGACCTGAGCCCTATGCTCCTGGAAAACAGCCATGGTTAAGAGAACCCGCACCCTTTTGTGTTCCGGGAAGAGGCTGACTACAAAGAACCCTCCTTCCCCAAAGGACTTAGCTGAGACTCCCGGAGGCCCCGTGGTTTACCTAGGCCACGGCCAGACGCAGACCTGTGTACTTGCTGACCAATCTGGGCAAAATACCAGACTGGACCAAGTGAAGCGGTCTCCTTCTCCCAGGTCCCTGAGCTTTCATCACCCACGGCCCTCCTTACTGACCTCTCCTGAGCCTCTCACCCCAAGGAAGGTCATTTCCTGGTCAGTCATGCCCCCACTTCCCTACACCTTTTGCTTTCTACTCTTGTTTACGCCTCCCTGTGAAAGTGAAGCCCTTTCCTGCCTGACCTTCGGACTCATGCAGATCTTCAAGTCAGAACGTCCTCCCTATTGCAGTAAGCTTTTGAATAAAGTCTCTGCTTACCCCAGTCCAGATTTGTTTTATTTGACATATTTCAGTTTTTTATTTTTTGGTTTTTTATTTTATTTTTTAATATTTCAGTTTTTTAATTTATAAAATGGAATTGATAGATGACCTAACTTCTTAGTTATGGTCATTTAGAAGATAAAAGGAGAATAGACTGGAAAGAATAAAGTAAGAAAGAAAGAGAGACAGAAAAGTATAAGCCCCATGGCATGTCGTAATGTGATCTGTAAAGAGCGTTTGGCCTGAGGGGACTTGACAGTAAGTGGGTGACTCCATCCTGTGTTTGGGGAGCTTGGCACTGAAGGAGCACATCATAGATCTTCTTGCTGGTGTGTTTTCTTTGAAGTTTATTTAGTTCAGAGAATGGTAGATTGTAAAGCAAAATCTGTGATAAAATTAGTACCATGATCATACAATATTGGCTAAAATAACGTTTTCTGTGTTTTTATTAACTTTAAATTATAAGAACTGTATTTAACAGTACTAGTTTTGGAAGTGTAGTAGAAGACTCTTATTTTGTTTTTTATTTTAACTGTTTATTACTATTTGAAATGTTTTTCCTTAACTTTTTTCACATTTTTATAAGTTTGGCACAAACTATGAAGACTCTAAGGCTAAGAAAGAACACAGTGAAATTTTCTTTATACAGGCACTTTACAAATACGCTCATCTTTGCCGTACTGGGTAAGCTATTTAATTTTCCTTATAATAAATTATTTCAGTATTGCATCTTCCTTCAAAGATGGCTTTTTTGGTGTGTTTCAGCTTCTGTAGTGTTTATGGTGTGGACAACTAAGACATTTAGAATTGCAAAATGTCGATCAGTAAGTATAATCTCCGTTTTTAAATAGTTTTCATTTTTATTTATACTATTTTATTTTGTGTAATTTTGAAGACTTTAGTTTGTGTTTGTAAATAGAAGTAGTTTTAGTGGAGATTTTTCTGTTTACTTTGAATTATTTTATATAGAATTATAAAAACTTTTGCCTCCTTTAAGTGAATCTGAAAAAGTTCTTAAATCTACTTTTCCAATTATGCCCTTTTCTCCACTTCCTTTTATATATTTTGAAAAATAATTCTCTCCCTATAGAATTTAAGGTAACAGGAAATCTTTTTCTTCCTGCATGCCATGAAATTGGGTTGTTTGTCTCTAAATAGAACTGTAAACCTTAAAAGTCTGACCTGTTTCTAGGATGGTATACTCATTATGAACATTCAGGAGATACTCTCCATGGGTTCTCTAGTTAGAAGAAGATACATTTCTTAGACTTAAAATACGAAAGGCCCTCTTTTGGGGGCTTCTTGATTTGGAGCTAGTCTCTAGTTCTGTATAAACAATTACAAACAGCCCTCTGAAAATCCTGGACTTCTGCTGCCCTGGGGATAATTCAGTGAGAGAAGAGACTGAATGTTCCTTTTCTTCCTTCCCTCACCTTAGTATTTTTCACTTGGAATTCTAAGAGTATCTTTTGGATTTTTATTTTTGTTTTCTAAATTTTTCTGTTACCCCTAAAATTTTATGGAAGGGAATGTTTATAATGTTAAACAGCCCTTTAGAAACATTTCAAGCAATATATAATAAAATCTCCTGTGTTACTAAAAGCAAGATAATCTATTGGGAAAACCATTGCATTGAGATTTTTGCGTCAGAGGTTCTAAGGTCATCAGTGTCAAAAATATCCTGTGTCAGCTTGGTTCTAATTCTGCTATTAACCTGCCTCATGACTGTTGTCCTCTAGAAAATAGATTAAATGACCTCTGAAGCCCCTTTTAAATTCTAATTCTTTTTATTATGACACTTTACAATTTATGTTAGGATTTTATTCATCTCATTGGTTATAAGGCTGAAATAAGCATTAATGTTGATTTTATAAAGATAGCATTTCTTAATTTTTATGTTTCTTGAAAAAATATGTCCTTATTTGTTTGGAAGTTACTGATTGGAAAGATTTCATTAGCACTTGTCATTGTACACTATTTCAATGGGAAATCTAGATGTTTATGTTGATCAGAAAATTAACTTTTCATGTTTGAATTGTCCTTATTATAGGATTGGATGGAACGCTGGGTTGATGATGCATTTTGGAGCTTCCTTTTTTCGCTTATTCTTATAGTAATAATGTTTTTGTGGAGACCATCAGCAAATAATCAAAGGTACCTAGCGTAGGAAAATTCAAGTTTGGCAAGAGTTTGTTGATCACCTGCTACGGTGCTAAAAACGCATTTACGGAAGCTGTGGGGAAGTAGTCCTTGCTTTTCAAGGGGTATACAGTCAAGTAGGAAGACAGACATAACAAGTGCAAGACAGTGAAGTAAGAGATGTGTAAACCAAGTCCCGGGGAAGACGGAAGAGGGGTGAGGAAGGCTCCATGAAAAGGCAACGTTTATATTAGTTATGCCTGAAGAAGGGAGCAGGGCAGTGAAGACTGAGCTGGGAAAGAATGTTCGTTTTCTGGGGTAGTGGGAAAAAATATGGTGTACTTTGGAGGTCATTGAGGCATGCAGTTTGGTTAATAACCACTTACACTGGAGGGAGATAATGCTGGAAAGGAAGGGTGGGACCGAAATCCTAAAGAGCTTGAATGCTAAGTTCAGAAGGTTGTGCTGTCGACTGCATGTGATAGGAAATCCTGCATTCCCTTGCCTCATTCCTCTTCCCCAAGGAAAGTGCTGGGAAGTTTCTTGTACTCCCTTCTAGGAGAAAATGAGAAAGTATATACCAGTGTGTGTGTTTCTCCCTCTCTTTTTAAAATCATACAGTAATAATAGTACATAAATACATATGTACACTGTTCTGCACTTTGTTGTTTAAGATGTATCTTCCCATATCATCTTGTATAGATCTATCCCATTAATGGCTATATGGCATTTCAGAATATGAGTGTTGCATAATTTATATAAGCAGTCCCTAATTAACAGACACTTCCTTTCTAGGTTTTTGCCATTATCAACAATGCTTTTTGAATGCTTTTGGACCTAGTAAATGTGGCAATCAGTGTGCTTTATTTTCACCAATCAGATTAGCGACTTCTGTTTCATCAGGGGATAAGCGAAAAAGTAGTGGGCAGGCAGGTAAACATGACCCAGAGAGAAAAGTACAGCAGAAAACTCCCTTCCCTGAACATTGTATATTGCAAAATTGCTTTCCAGAAAGATTTGATCCATTTATGCTTTTGCCAACAGGGTTTGGGAGGTGCAGTTTCATAGCTTCTTCACAATAATCTTTGCTAATTTGAGAGTAAAATGATTACATTTTTATTGTTTTAATTTATGAGAAACTTTTAAAATGTAGGTATTTTGGCGTGCAATGACTTTTTAAGATATAAACGGAAAACTGAACGTATTTAAACACGCTAGTAAAACTACTCCTTGTTTTTGATATAGATATGCCTTCATGCCCTTAATAGATGATTCGGATGATGAAATTGAAGAATTCATGGTAACATCTGAAAATTTAAGTGAGTGATATGTTTTCTTATTAAATGACCATTGTATGTATTGTAACAGAAATATTGTACCTTTATTGTGATGCAAGGTCACATACATTTTTTTCCTATAAAGTATTTTTAAAACTGTATCTGCAGAAACCTGTATTATGGTAGGCAGTCACAAAAAGAAAAGTCAGTAATGAAATTTTTGAGATTGTTAATGTAGTTTGAGCTTTTGTTACTTGTTTGCTCTTAAAGTCTGAATATTGAGGTAGGTACACTTTTTCATAGGAACGATTTGGTATATATTGTGCCTCACTCCTAAATAACATTCATCTTGATGATTGCTAAATTTCTTTGAATCACATCTTCTTCCTCTTTTAAAAGTATGCACATCTGTAATTTCCCGGTCAGGCCCAAAGCATTTCTAATTGTGGTTTTAGTGCTATTTTCATCTTTCTATTAATTTCTACATAGCATTTTATCATTTTATTAATTTTACCATAATATTCTAATTAAGCATTTATTAAGGCAACATCAATAAGTAAGTTAGATGTTGAGAGTAATTTTATATTAGTTCCATTTTGCCTTACTTTGGTTTCTTTTATTAGTAGTATTCTTTTCCAGTTTGTTTTTGTGCTCTAATTGTCCAAAAAACTGTAAAAATTTTATAGTCTACCCAGTCATCAAAAATTGCAACATAATCAATGTGTCTTTAGTGTCCCCACTTCCTTTCACCTCCTCTCATCTTATTCTCGCCTACAACTAACTAACTCATGTTTTTCTGACTTGACTATTAAGAAAGGAAACCTGAAAAACTTATTTGCAACAAAGATCTTAAAATTCAGTGTGTTGAGGTTCTGGCTCCAACAATGATGGAGTGAATTGTATTGGACTAAGTAACCTGCCTGCTGGTAACTAGTGTAAACTCGGGACAGAATATTTTTAAAAATTAACTGTTTGAAGGCACTGGAGAGCAACAAAAAGCAGGCAGAAACCAGAAGAGATTTGACTGTTGAAAGAAGAGAACCACTCTTAATAAATTCCACATTTATAGAGCTGTTGTCCAGAGTGCATCCCAGTCGATGTGACAGTAGAGTGGTTAGAAGTCAAGTAGATAGGTGCAGTCTTACTGATGCAAGGAATTGGAGAGTCAAGTTTGGGGTTGTAAGAATGCCTGGAAATTGAGGGAAGAAATCCAGAAAGGAGAGAGCCACAAAGGGGGAAATTCCAAAATCCATGAAGTCTCTCAAATCTTATCTGATGCCTGAACTGGGCATGCGCAAAGTGAAATTCCAAGAGGCCACGGGGGAAACAATAGCCATTAGGCTAAGAAGCAGAACAGAAATTTCAGCAGCTGCCCACTAGAGTGTTTGAAATTTGAATCTCAACAAGTTAAAAGTGCTTGGGTAAACACCTTGGGCTTTCCATTAAAATCTTGCAGGGCCACACATTCTAGGACCACTGAAATTCACCCTAGGCCAAATCTAAACTGAAATAAACCCACCCTAATAAAAGCTAACAGAATGCCCTCACAAGACCAAAGTGATCCAGCAGTAATTTGATGCCTGCTAGAACAAAATGCAACACTTCCAGAGGAAGAGAAGAGAATCCAGAGTCTATATGATACCATCCTCAGTGTCCAGTATGCAGTAATAAATTACTAGACATGGTATGAAACTGACACTGTGACCCACAGTTAATGGAAAAATCAGTCAATAGAGATCTGGAGGTGGACCCAGTGTTAACAATTAGCAAGAGCAACTTTAAAAATAATTATTATAAATATGTTAAAGAATCTATAAGAAAAGATTGGTGAAGACAAGGGAAATTTCAGGAGAGATATGGAAACTTAAAAAAAATTGAAATACTAAAACTGAAAAATAGAATATCTGAGTTAAATTCACTGGATAGGATTGATAGTAGATGAATAGACTGGATACAACTGAATAAAAGTCAGTGAACATTTGGAGACTAAAGAAATTTTACAAACCAAAAACCTGAGACAAAAGATTGGAAACAAAGTGAACATAACTTCCGTGGCTTGTGGGACAGTATTAAACGGACTAACAAATAGCTAATGGAGCTCGAGAAGAAGAGAGAATGAGGCATAAAGAATGTTTGAAAAAAATATTGGCCAAAAAATTTCCACAATTAAGAAGAGCAACCCACAGATCAAGGAGGCTCAGTGAGCTCAAAACAAAATAAATACAAGGAAAACCATACTTAGACATCACAGTCAAACTGCTAAAAACCAAAGCAAAGAAAACTCTTCAAAAGAAGCCAGAGAAAGAAGATCCATTAGATTCAGGAGACCAATGATCAAAATGACAGCAGACTTTTCAGAAGCAGTGGAGTCCTGAAGACAATGGAATGACATTTTTAAAGTATTGAATGGAAAAAAATATGTGTCAACTTATTCTCTATCCAGCAAAAAAACATTTCAAAAATGAAGATGAAATAAAGATATTTTCAGATAAATGAAAGCTCAAAGAATTGGTCATTAGCAGACCTGCACTAGGAGAAATGCTAAAGGAAATTCTTCAGACTGAATAGAAATGCTATCAGTTTGAAATTCAGCTATAAAAGAAACTGAATGAAGGAGGGAAGAGCACTGAAAATATACATCAGTAAATGTAAAAGACTTTTTTCTTTAATCTTTTAAAAGTTAATTGACATTTTATAGCAAAAGTAATATATTATTGGATTTATAACATAGAAGTAAAATATGACTATAGCACAAAGGATAGGAGAAGGGGTAAATGAAATCAGTACTGTATTACAGTTCTTACATATATTCAAAGTAGAGTCTGCTAAGCTAAGAAACGTATTGGAATCTTTGGAGATCAAATTTAAAAATATAGAGTGATATAGCTAAAAAGTAGGTAAAAGAGATAGAATGGAGTATTAAAGCATATTCTTTAACCTAAAAGGATACAGGAAAGGCAGGACAGAGAGGACAAATGTAAAACAAATAGCAATATGGTTGACCTAAACCTAAGTATTTTAATAATTATATTAAGTGCAAGTGGACTGAATACTCAATAGGCAGATTGTCAGACTGTAAAAATAAAAGTGAAACTCAACTATACGATGTCTACAAGAGACACTTTAAAAATGACACAGGCTGGTTAAAGGAAGGAAAAAGATATATCATGAAAACACTAAACATAAGAAAGCTAGTGTGGCTATGTTAGTATTTGACAAAGTAAACCTCAAGAAAGTATTACCAGTGATTTTAAAAAGTGTCATTTCTTAATGATAAAAGGGTGAATTTATCTAAAAGACATAATGATCCTAAATGTGTATATAGCTAATAACAGTTCTGTCAAATTTTGCTTCATGAATTTTGAAGCTCTAAAGAGAGACATAGACAAATACAGTCATAGTTTGATATTTTAATATTCCTTTTTCAGTAATTAATAAAACAAGTACACATGTTAGTAACAATGTACAGGAGTTGAATAAAACTACCAACCTAATTGACCTGATTGATATTTACAGAACATTACATTTAGCAATTGCAGAATAAATGATCAAGTCCACATTGAACAAAATAGACTATTTAAAAAGTCTCCAGGGGCCGGCCCCGTGGCTTAGCGGTTAAGTGCGCGCGCTCCGCTGCTGGCGGCCCGGGTTCGGATCCCAGGTGCGCGCCGACCACCGCTTCTCCGGCCATGCTGAGGCCGTGTCTCACATACAGCAACTAGAAGGATGTGCAGCTATGACATACAACTATCTACGGGGGCTTTGGGGGAAAATAAATAAATAAATAAATAATTATAAAAAAATAAATAAATAAAATAAAAAGTCTCCATATATTTCAAAGGATTGCGATCGTATAGAACACGTTCTATGACCATAATGGTTAAATTAGACTAATAACAATAAGATATCAACAAAATAATCAAATATTTGGAAATTAAGCAATGCATTTCTTTTTATTTTTTTTAAAGATTTTATTTATTTATTTTTTTCCCCCCAAAGCCCCAGTAGATAGTTGTACGTCACAGCTGCACATCCCTCCAGTTGCTGCATGTGGGACGCGGCCTCAGCATGGCCGGAGAAGCGGTGCATCGGTGCGTGCCCGGGATCCGAACCCAGCCGCCAGCAGCGGAGCGCACGCACTTAACCGCTAAGCCACGGGGCCGGCCCAAGCAATGCATTTCTAAGTAACTCATGGATTGAAAGAATATTAGAAAATATTTGATACTGAATGATGAAAGCACAGCATGTCAGATTTGTGGGATGCAGTTAAATCAGTGCTTAAAGGAAAATAAATAGCTTTAAGTGCTTATATTACCAATAGAAAAAGGAAAGAAGAAACAAACAAGTAAAATCAGCAATCTTTGTATCTACCTTAAGAAGCTAGAAAAAGAATGGCGAATAAAACCTAGAGCAATTAGCTGGAAGGAAATAATAAAGTGTGCCGATATCAATGAAATAGAAAATGGGGGGGAATAGAAAAAGTAAACAAAGCCAAAAGTAATTTCTTTGAAAAGATTAATAAAAATGGGTTAACCTCTAGGCGGTCTAAACCAGAAATAAAGACAAAATAGTACAGCAAGGCACATTTCCAATGTTGGAAATGATGCAGAGAACGTTACTACAGTAAAAAGGTAAGTAAGGGAATATTATGAACAACTTGATGATGGTAATTTGGTCATTTGGACGAAATGAACAGATTCCTTGAAAATTATACTTAAGAAACTACCCTAATCTAATTTTAATTTTAACCTTATGCCACTAAATCTGAATAGCCCTCTATCTATTAAATTGTTTCAAAATTTAAAATCTTCCAATTAAGTACCAGGCCCAAATGGCTTCACTAGTAAATTCCTTCAAATACGTAAGGAAGAAATATTCCAATCTTACACACACTCTTTAGAATGTAGAGGAGCTGGGAATACTTTACTTCCCAACTCATTATATAAGGCCAGCACAACTTAGATGCCAAAATCTAACAAAGACAATACAAGAAAAAATTGCAAGCCAATATCACTATATGAGTAGAGGCATAAAATTCCTTTAAAAAGTTAGTAAATAAAATCTAGCAGAATATAGAAAGACCATCGTTGTCAAATGGCCTTTATCCAGGGTTGCAAGGCTGTTTAACATTTGAAAATCAGCCAGTATAATTCATCACATTAAAAGAATAAGGAAGAAAATGACATAATTATC
The DNA here is from genome assembly GCF_020826845.1 of Diceros bicornis minor. Classification (NCBI taxonomy): domain Eukaryota; kingdom Metazoa; phylum Chordata; class Mammalia; order Perissodactyla; family Rhinocerotidae; genus Diceros; species Diceros bicornis. Next base: position 18,938,289 of record NC_080779.1, read on the forward strand.
CCAGTAGATGCAGAAATACGTATCACAAAATTCAACACCTATTTGTGATTTTTAAAAAGTCACTTAGCAAACTAATTATAGAATGGTATGAAAAAGCTTTACAGCTAAAATCATACTTAATAGTGAAATAGTGAATGCTTTTCTCCCAATATTGGGGACAAAGTGCAAGTATATCTCCTCACAACTTTGATTCAACATTGTACAGGAGGTCCTAGCCAGTGCAGAAAGGCAAAACAAACAGAAAAAACAAACAAAAATCCAAAGGCTATAAAAGACGTAAAGTGTGGAAAGGAAGAAATGAAACTGCTTTTATTTGCAGACAGTAAGATTTTGTCTATAGAAAATCCTAAGGGGTCTACAAAAAAAACCCCAGTAGAACTAATAAGTGAATTCAGTCATGCGCTGCATAATGATGTTTCAATGACGGAGCACATATACGACAATGGTCCTGTAAGATTAGTACCGTACAGTCTACGTGTGTAGTAAGCTATACCATCTAGGTTTGTGTAAGTACACACTATGATGTTTGTACAACGATGAAATCGCCTGATGACACATTTCTCAGAACATATATCTCTCATTAAGTGATACATGACTATATAACAAAGTCATAGAATATATGTCCAATATACAGAAATTGGTTGTTTTTCTATATACTAAAACAATTGGAAAATGAAATTAAAAATATTTTTTACCGTGGCTTCAGAAATAAAATATTTAGGAATAAATTTAATGAAAAATGTGCAAAACCTCTGCACTGAAGACTATAAAACAATGCAGAGAGAAATTTTAGAATAAGTAAATGTAGAGAGAGAACATGTTAATGAATTGTAACTCTCCATATTGTTAAGCTGTCGTTTCCCCCAAATTGATAGGTAGATTCACTACAATCCCGATCATAACTCCAGCTGACTTAAAGAAAAATACAAATGGTTAAGCCGATTTTAAAGTGTATATGGAAAAGCAAAAGACCTAGAAGAGTGTTAACGTTTTTGTAGTTACAGCATGGATGAATCTTGAAAACATTATGCTAAGTGAAAGAAACCAATCACAAAAGATCGCATACTGGATGATTCCATTTATGTGAAAGAAGAAGCAGAATGGGTAAATCCATAGAGACAGAAAGTAAATGAGTGACTGCCAGGGCTGGAGGAAGGAGTGAGCAGGGGGTGACTGCTAATGGATGTGGGGTTTCCTTTTGGGGTGATGAAAATCCTTTGGAATTACATAGTGGTGATGATTGCACAATTCCGTGACAGATTTATCTTAAAATCCACTGAATTGCACCCTTCAAGATGGTGCATTTTATGGTGTGGGAATTATATATCTCAATAAAATAAAATTAATGGACTTACACTGATTTTAAGACTTAGAAAAATTTCAAGTTATACTTATCAAGACAATGTGGTATTGGCATAAGGATAGAAAAATGGGTCAATGTATCACAATAGAGTCCAGAAATAAATCCACACATATATGGTCAATTGATTTTTGACAGAGGCACCAAGGCTTTATATTAGGGAAGGATAATATTTCAACAAATAGTGCCGGAACAGCTGGATAAACACAAGGGAAAAGAATCACCTAGACTCCTGCGCACATCACACTGTAATTAATTCAAGATGGATCCCAGAACTAGATGTAAAAGCTTAAACTATAACTCTTCTAGAAGAAAACAGGAACATATATCATGTCCTTGGGTTAGGCAGTTTCTTAGGACACAAAAAGCAGTAACTAAAATTAAAAAGTTGGTAGATTGGACTTCACCAAAATTAAAAACTTATGCTCATCAAGAAAAACTTAAAAGGAAAAGGCCATCTGTAGACTGGGATAAAATATTCTCAATATGTATATCTGACAAAGGGCTTGTATCCAGAATATATGTAGAATTCCTATAAACCAATAAAAGATAACTCAATTTGTAAAAAATGGATAGAATACTTGAATAGACGTTTCACTAAAGAAGACAAAGGAGAGCCAGCCCTGATGGCCTAGTGGTTAAACTTCGGTGCTCACTGCTTTGGCAGCCCAGGTTCGCTTCCTGGTTGCAGAACCACATCACCTGTCTGTCAGTTGCCATGCTGTGGTGGTGGCTCACGTAGAACTAGAACAACTTACAACTAGGATATACAACCATGCGCTGGGGCTTTGGGGAGGAAAAAAAAAAAAAAAAGGAAGATTGGCAACAGATGTTAGCTCAGGGCAAGTCTTTCCCTGCAAAAAAATAAAACAGACAAAGGAATGGCCAGTAAGTTCATGAAAAGGTGCTTGATATAATTGGTCATCAGGGAAACACAAATTAAAACCATAGTGAGATACCACTACATATTCACTAGAATGGTTAAAATTAAAGACTGACAACGTGAAATGTTGGAGAGGATATGGTTCAGCTGGATGGCTCATACACTACTGGAAGGAATGTAAAGTAGTCAGACTTCTTTAGAAAGCAATTTGACAGTTTCTTAAAAGGTTAAATATAACACCTACCATACAACCTACCGTGGTTGTACTTCCCCGGGAGAAATGAAAGCAGATGTCCACAGAAAGACATTAATTTACACTCTTATTTACGGCAGCTTTATTCTTAGTAGTCCAAAACTGGAAATAAGCCCAATGTCCATGGACAGGTGAATGGATAACGTAATTGTGGTATCCCCATACTGTGGAATACTGCTCAGTAATCAAAAATAACCAACCCTCTACACATAAATCTCAAAACCTTTATGTTAAGTGAAAGTAGCCAAGTCTAAAAGAATATAGAGTCCATAGGTTATACTTCTATATATGAAGTTCTAGAACAGGCAAAACTAAGCTTTGGTGATTATGTAAATTAGAACAATGGTTGATCTGGTGGGACTGGGATTGACTGGAAAGGGATTTAACGAACCCTCCGTGATGATGAAAATATTAAATGTCTTGATTGGGATGCTAATTACACAAGTGTATATGTTTGTAAAATCTCTTCAGACTGTACATTTAAAATTTATGTATTTTTTTATATATGCTATACCTCAATTTTTAAAAATAAGTGTATTGCCCCTTTTGAGAGAATAGATCTCAAATGTTGGGATTTCAAAAAAATGGGAAACGTTTTTAGATTGAAGAACCTCATTTTCGTTCATTATATCAATTTATGCTGTTGATCTCATCGTAATGTACCAATTGTCCTACTAGTTTATGGAGAAGCACTATTTGCAAATTCTTGCAATAAGGAGTGAGTACTCACTGGGCGTAGATTGTGTGTCAGGCACCTTATATATGCCACCTTGATTAGCGCTCATCTGAACTCGACGAGGTAGACATTATTATTCCATTTTATAGCTGGGGACGCTGAGTCACAGAAAGGTAGTCGCTTTGCCCAGGGTTGCACAGGTAGAGGCAGAATTCCACGTGAGGCAGCCTAGTTCCAGGTCTACTGAAACTGCTGACATAACCAAGAGCCCTGGTCGGATATAAAGAAAACCTTTTTCTTCCCTGTTTTGTTTGTACCATAAGCACATTCCAACAATTTATACATCAGAGAAGTAAACGGATAGCCGAAGGTGTTTTATTCTTGAGTATGTACTGCAAATCCTATAGATTTTTAAATCCATAAACTTTAAAATGTATTGAAAATATCTAAGGTGATATATTTGTGTTTGCTTGCTTATTTAAACCCTTCTAAAATTCAGACTGCTAATTCAAGTTGTTAACTTGAAACCCTGGTAGTTATTGCAAACAGTTGTCAAATCGATTAACTTTTTCCACGTCTCCTACGTTTCCAAGTGGTATGTTAGAGCCAGCAACCTGCCCAAACCTTCCACTATCAACTCCACTTTAAAAAAATATATAATATTTTTCCTTACTGGATTATTAAATGTGAGGTTATAAAGGCAAATACTATTATTTTATGTATTCATATATATATCAGTGTATTGTTTCTCATTATAGCTGAAGGAGTAAAATTAAGAGTCTCAAAAACAGTTTCCAATGGAACAGCTAAACCGTCTACATCTGAAAATTTTGTGAGTACAGTTTATATTTAATAGAATCGCAGTCTTTAATACTTTAGAAATCTGTGTGAGTGTCACATTCATACCATCGAGACCATTTTTTTACTAAGATTTTTTGTATGAAAATAAGTGTTAGCAAGTAGCGATACTGGTTAAGTCTGAGCGCGGTAACTTGTAGAGTCTCGCTTCTCCAGTGCTGTTCTTGGACCAGCAACATGAACATCGCCTGGAAACTTGTTCGAGATGCAGAATCTCAGTCCTACCCCAGACCTTCTGAATCCTAATCTGCTTTTTAGCAGGATTCCATTGATGATTCATATACACATTAAAGATTGAGAAGCTCTGTTATAGTAAAAGCTTGTGTTAACTTTTCAGCATTTTAAAGTGATTTTTGCAGCTGTTTCCGATAACATTTGTTAACTGTTAGGAAAAAGACTTTATGTATTACCTATGCAGTTAATTAGCATTTTTTCAACTATGGAAGCTTAAATAAAATGGTAAAATAGAGGATAGAGATGAGGTTTTAAATATTTTATGCATATAATTTATGCATAAAAGTGATAATTATGAAAGTAATTAATCAAAATGGAAATTCCTGTCATACAGTTTTATATTCTGCTTTTTTACAGTTATGTATGTAGTGATTAATACTGTGTAAAAATTTATGTATCCATATAAGTTCTGACAGGACCAATCATACAGGAGAACAGTTTTATCTGTTGGATTTGGTAAATTCTCTGATTTGTATTTTTGGTAACGTAATAATTCTTTAAAATATGTTCTTTGAGTAGTTTTATGGTAATTTAACTAAACTTTAAACAACGACAGTAGTTTTAATTATGTGGTGTTAGGGCTGTTAAACTTTCATTTTTTTAAGATATTTCTTCTTATTTTAGGGGTTTGTCTCAGTTCATTTTAAAGCTCAGTATTTGCAAACACATCAAGGAAATACTTTTTCATTCCTCTAAGTTCAGTTCAGTCAGCTCTTGATCAGAAGTTAGGGGCCTTGCCTCTTGTTGACTTATTTCTACTTGAGACTCACTCAGAGAATCGGGGTTCCTGTTGAGGCTGGCTCAGTTTCTCTCTCTCTGTCTAGGTGAGCAACATATAATTAATACTAGAACCAGAGTATTCCATGTTGCTGGGTAGACCACAAAGAAACATTGTGATTTATTTTACATTGCACACCAAAATATTCCATATACCTTTTATTATTTTCCTTTCTCCCAGTGAGATAACTATAAGCAAGTTTCTGTTAAAAAAAAAATTTTAGATACCTCATATTACCTGCTTTTCTTTTCTTGTCTCCTGCTGAAAGATGAGCATAAATACCAGTGATAGAAATAAAAAGGCTTTTGAAAATTTAGAATATTTGTATCATCATCTTTTTCTGTTGAAAAATTATAAATTCATGATATAAAAACTTGAACAGGGGCTGGCCCAGTGGCCTAGTGGTTAAGTCCGCACGCTCTGCTTTGGTGGCCCAGGGTTCGTGGGTTCGGACCCCGGGTGCGGAACTATGTACCGCTCATCAAGCCGTGGGTGGCAGCATCCCACATACAAAATAGAGGAAGATGGGTATGAATGTTAGCTCAGGGACCATCTTCCTCAAGCAAAAAGAGGAAGATTGGCAACAGTCGTTAACTCAGGGCCAATTTTCCTCACCAAAAAACAAAACAAAACAAAACAAAAACCCAAAAAACTTGAACAAATTAGGAGACATAATGAATGCTGGGAGCAAAAAATCAATACAAATCAATATTCTTGCTATTTTCTATCATATAAATCCACTCGTATTTTTACTGTGGCTTTTCAGGGCAAAAACTAACACCTGTACATCTAACTAAAACCAGGAAGTACAAACATCTGAAATCCAAATTTTTGTTTGTTTGCCTATTTAAGAAAACGCTAACATAATTTCTGTATGGCATAAGTGCTAACTTCTTAGGACCTATGTGGAAATAAAAAGAATATCCTGCATTTGAGTTTAAATACTTAAGTTTTATATACATTCTATTTAAAAATTCTGCTTTCTGGTGCAAATAAGCAAATGCTAATATATAAATATTTATTTCGACAGGATGAAGATTTGAAGTGGGTGGAAGAAAATATTCCCTCTTCATTCACAGATGTGTAAATATCCTCGGTTAAAAGCTTGAGTCTGAAATTTAGACTGTGGTATAAAGGGATAATTTGCTTACTTTGTCCTGTGCTTTTCAAACCTCACACCTCCATGTGTTTCTGGAGGCCCCCATCACCAGTGAATGACTGATTTACTTCGCACTGAACTGCAAAGAGAACAGCCCTGCCTTCCTCTCTCTTTCTCCTCCTTTTTTTGCTGTACAACAACTATTTTAATGCTTGTGCCCTAAAACCAACTCCAGCCTTTTCTGATCTAAGGTTACCAGGGTCAGACGCGTTTCATTTTGTTCTAACTTTCTGTTGTGGAGAAGTTCAAACATGTGTAAAATGTTTTTTTTTTTCCACACACGTAATCACAATACCATGTATGGTGGGGAAGCTATTGGAGGGAAAACATGAGCATAGGAAAAATAGGGTGCAGAGGAAGCCCTTCCAGGAGCTTTGAGCTATTCGGGTTCCTCTTGATCTGTGTTCTGTTTGACACAAGAATTCCGGATAGCTGCTTCCACAGTAGAAAACAGTCAGAACAGCCAGATAGATAACATTTCCACGTAGTCTTTCCTTTCTCTGTTCTGATCTAGTTCCTGTTTAGATAGTTCCTGTCTAGCATGGTATTCCTTCTGCCTGAAGAATTTCCTTTACATTTCTGGTAGCGCAGGTATGCTCATAAGGAATCTCTAAGGTTTTGTTTGTCTGAAAAGTCTTTGTTTCAGCGTTTTTGAAAGGTGTTTTTGCTGGTTATAGACAGTTTTTTCTTTCAACACTTCAAAGAATGTCGCTTGACTGTCTTCCAGCTTTCATGGTTTCAGAAAGAAGGTTATCAGGATCAGTTCTTTTGTTTGTTCTTCCGTGTGTTATGTGGGTTTTGTTTTATCTTTTTATGTTGGCTGCCTTCAGGGTTTTCTCTTTATCTTTGGTTTTAATTACTATGCATATGATGATTCTAGACGTGTGTGGACATATCTTCTCATTTTTCTTGGGTATCTACCTAGAAACTGAATTGCTGGATCACATGGTAACTCTATGTTTAACATTTTGAGGAAGTGCCAAGATGTCTCCCAAAGCCGCTGCACCATTTTGCAATTGTATCAGCAATGTGTGAGGCTTCCGATTTCTCTTTGTCCTTGCCAGCATTGTTTTACTCACCTTTTTGATGTTAGCTGTTAGTAGCTGTGAAGTGGTATCTCATTGTGCTTTTGAGTAGCTGCAGTTTGAATTGTCTTGTTGAGGGACTGGTATAATTTAACTAAACTATAGTAACTGAGGTTCATGCATGTCAGATTTGTACAAAGTGAGGACTGCTTATACATTATGAAACCGACAATAGACTATTACACTTTCTTAATAGGCAGAAAAGAAAAATAGGTGTATATATATATATATATCCTTTTATATTTACCTGTGCATTTACTATTTCTTCTTTCCTTCCTGTATGTCTGAGGTGTGACCTTTTCCTGTAGGTCTTTCTGTAGTATTTCTTGCAGTATAGGTCTGCTAGCAACAAATTCTCTCAATTTTATTTATATGAAAATGTATTTGTTTGCCTTCCTTCTTGAAGGATAGTTTTGCTGGATGTAGAAATCTTGATTTTTGTTTGAGCACTTTTGACGTGTCCTTGCAGTATCTTCTGGTTTCTGTTGCTTTTGAAGAGAAGTCAATCATTAGTTGTGTTGTTCTCATGTGTATAATGTGTCGTTTATTTTTTGCTGCTTTTCAGATTTTTCCATTATATTTGGTTTGTGTAGGTGTGGCTTTTTTTTTGTATATTCTCCTGGGGATCTCTTGAGCTACTTGCATCCACATCCTCACTCCCCTTGGTCATTTCAACTACTTATTTTTAATTTTTTTTTATTGATGTCTTAATAGTTTATAACATTGTGAAATTTTGGTTGTACATTATTGTTTGTCAATCACCATATACATGTCTCCCTTCACCCCTTGTGCCCACCTCCTACCCCCATTGCCCCTGGTAACCACAATACAATTCTCTCTGACCATGTGTTGGTTTATATTCCACATATGAGTGAGATCATGCGGTGTTTGTCTTTCTCTTTCTGGCTTATTTCACTTAACATAATACCCTCCAGGTCCGTCCATGTTGTTGCAAATGGGACAATTTTGTCTTTTTTAATGGCTGAGTAGTGTTCCATTGTATATATGTACCACATCTTCTTTATCCAGTCATCAGTCGAGGGACACTTGGGTTGCTTCCACTTCTTGGCTATAGTGAATAATGTTGCAATGAACATAGGGGTGCATAAGCCTCTTTGGACTGTTGATTTCAGGTTCGTTGGATAGATTCCCAGTAGTGGGATGGCTGGGTCATAGGGCATCTCTATTTTTAATTTTTTGAGGAATCTCCATACCGTTTTCCATAGAGGCTGCACCAGTTTGCATTCCCACCAGCTATGTATGAGGGTTCCCATTTCTCCACATCCTCTCCAACATTTGTTGTTTTTTGTCTTGGTGATTATAGCCATTCTAATGGGCATGAGGTGATATCTTAGTGTTGTTTTGATTTGCATTTCCCTGATGATTAGTGATGTTGAACATCTTTTCATATGCCTGTTGACCATCTGTATATCTTCTTTGGAGAAGTGTCTGTTCATTTCCTCTGCGCACTTTTTGATCGGGTTGTTTGTTTTTTTGTTGTTCAGTTGTGTGAGTTCTTTATATATTATGGAGATTAACCCCTTGTCAGATATATGTTTTGCAAATATTTTCTCCCAGCTGCTGAGTTGTCTATTCATTTTGATCCTGGGTTCATTTGTCTTGTAGAAGCTCTTTAATCTGATGAAGTCCCACTTGTTTATTTTTTCTTTAATTTCCCTAGTCTGACTAGGCATGGCATCTGAAAAGATTCCTTTATGACCAATGTCAAATAGTGTGTTGCCTATATTTTCTTCTATGAGTTTTATAGTTTCAGGTCTCACCTTTACGTCTTTGATCCGTTTTGAGTTAATTTTTGTGAATGATGATAGCAGATGGTCCACTTTCATTCTTTCGCATGTGGCTGTCCAGTTTTCCCAACACCATTTATTGAAGAGACTTTCCTTTCTCCATTGTATGTTCTTAGCTCCTTTGTCGAAAATTAGCTGTCCGTAGATGTGTGGTTTTATTTCTGGGCTTTCAATTCTGTTCCATTGATCTGTGTGTCTGTTTTTGTGCCAGTACCATGCTGTTTTCATTACTATTGCTTTGTAGTATGTTTTGAAGTCAGGGATTGTGATGCCTCCAGCTTTGTTCTTTTTTCTTAGGATTGCTTTAGCTATTCAAAGTCTTTGTTGCCCCGTGTGAATTTTAGTATTCTTTTTTCTATTTCCGTGAAGAATGTCCGTGGGATTCTGATTGGACTGTGTTGAATCTGTAGATTGCTTTAGGGAATATAGGCATTTTAACTGTGTTTATTCTTCCAGTCCATGTGCATGGGATATCTTTCCATTTCTTTATGTCATTATCGATTTCTTTCAGTAATTTCTTGTAGTTTTCATTGTATAGGTCTTTCACTTCCTTGGTGAGATTTATTCCTAGATATTTTATTCTTTTTGATGCAATTGTAAATGGTATTATCATTTTGAGTTCTCTTTCTGTTAGTTCGTTATTAGCACACAGAAATGCAACTGATTTTTGTAGGTTGATTTTGTACCCTGCGACTTTGCTGTAGTTGTTGATTATTTCTAATAGTTTTCCAATGGATTCTTTAGGGGTTTCTATATATTAAAATCATGTCATCTGCCAATAGTGAGAGTTTCACTTCTTCGTTGCCTATTTGGATTCCTTTTATTCCTTTTTCTTGCCTAATTGCTCTGGCCAAAACCTCCAGAACTATGTTGAATAAGAGTGGTGAGAGTGGGCAGCTTTTGTCTCGTTCCTGTTCTCAGAGGAATGGCTTTCAGACTTTCCCTGTTGAGTATGATGTTGGCTGTGGGTTTGTCATAAATAGCCTTTATTATGTTGAGGAACTTTCCTTCTATACCCATTTTGTTGAGAGTTTTTATCATAAATGGATGTTGGATCTTGTCAAATGCCTTCTCTGCATCTATTAAGATGACCATGTGGTTTTTATGCCTTGTTTTGTTGATATGGTGTATCACGTTGATTGATTTGCAGATGTTGAACCATCCCTGTGTCCCTGGTATAAATCCCATTTGATCATGGTGTATGATCTTTTTAATGTATTGCTGTATTTGGTTTGCCAATATTTTGTTGAGGATTTGTGCATCTATGTTCATCAGCGATATTGGCCTGTAATTTTCCTTTTTTGTAGTGTCTTTGTCTGGCTTTGGTATCAGGGTGGTGTTGGCCTTGTAGAATGAGTTAGGAAGTGTTCCATCTTCCTCTATTTTTTAGAATAGTTTGAGAAGGATAGGTGTTAGATCTGCTTTGATTGTTTGGTAAAATTCACCGGAGAAGCCATCTGGTCCTGGACTTTTATTTTTGGGGAGGTTTTTGATTACTATTTCAATCTCTTTGCTTGTGATTTGTCTGTTCAGATTCTCTATTTCTTCTTGGTTAAGTGTTGGGAGGTTGTATGAGTCTAAGAATTTATCCATTTCTTCTAGATTGTTCAATTTGTTGGCATATAGTTTTTCATAGTATTCTCTTATAATCTTCTGTATTTCTGTGGTATCTGTTGTAATTTCTCCTCTTTCATTTCTAATTTAATTTATTTGAGCCTTTTCTCTTTTTTTCTTAGTGAGTCTGGCTAAGGGTTTGTCAATTTTGTTTGTCTTCTCAAAGAACCAACTCTTTGTTTCATTAATCCTTTCTACTGTTTTCTTGATCTCAAGTTCATTTATTTCTGCTTTAATTTTTATTATTTGCCTCCTTCTGCTGACTTTGGGCTTTGTTTGTTCTTCTTTTTCTAGTTCTGTTAGGTATAATTTAAGGTTGCTTATTTGGGCTTTTTCTTGTTTGTTGAGGTGGGCCTGTATTGCTGTGAATTTCCCTCTCAGGACTGCTTTTGCTGCATCCCATATGAGTTGGTATGGCATATTTTCATTTTCATTTGTTTCCAGATATTTTTTGATTTCTCCTTTAATTTCATCAATGATCCATTCGTTGTTCAGTAGCATGTTGTTTAATTCCACATCTTTGCCACTTTCCCAGTGTTTTTCTTGTGGTTGATTTCCAGTTTCATAGCATTACGGTCTGAAAAAATGCTTGTTATGATTTCCGTCTTCTTAAATTTATTGTGGCTTGCTTTGTTTCCCAACATATGGTTTATCCTTGAGAATGTTCCATGCGTGCTTGAGAAGAATGTGTAGTCAGCTGTTTTTGGATGGAGTGCTCTGTATATATCTACTAGGTCCATCTCGTCCAGTTTTTCATGTAAGTCCAGTGTTTCTTTATTGATTTTTTTGTCTGGATGATCTATCCATTGATGTAAGTTGGGTATTAAGATCCCCTACTATTATTGTGTTGTTGTTAATATCTCCTTTTAGGTTTGTTAATAGTTGCTTTATGTACTTTGTGCTCCTATGTTGGGTGCATATATATTTATAATTGATACGTCTTGGTGGAGTGTCCCTTTTATCATTATATATTGCCCTATATATTGCCCCTCTTTGTCTCTCTTAACCTGTTTTATCTTGAAGTCTACTTTGTCTGATATGAGTATGGCAACACCTGCTTTCTTTTGTTTGCCATTAGCTTAGAGTATTGTCTTCCATCCTTTCACTCTGAGCCTGTGTTTGTCTTTAGAGCTGAGATGTGTTTCCTGGAGGTAGTATATTGTTGGGTCTTGCTTTTTAATCCATCCTGCCACTCTGTCTCTTTTGATTGGAGAGTTCAATCCATTTACATTTAGAGTAATTATTGATATATAAGGGCATAATGTTGCTGTTTTATTGCTTATTTTCCAGTTCTTTTGCGTTTCCTTTGTTTCTTATCCCATGTGTTTCGGCCTGCCAGTTCAGTTTGGTTGTTCTGTCTTATGACTCTTCTAGTTTTCTCTTTATTTATCCTATGTGATTTTGTTCTGATTATTTGTTTAGTGGTTACCTTGAGGTTTGTATAAAAAATCTTGTGTATGAGATAGTCTATTTTCTGATGGCCTCTTATTGCCTTTTACTAAGTCAGTTCAATCTCTTTCCTCTTCCCCTTCTAGGTTATTCTTGTCACAACTTATTCTATCTTCTGTTGTGGGTGTGTGTTTAAAGTGATGAGGTTATATTTATTTTTGGTGATTTCCTTCCTTTGATCTTTGATTTTGGTATTTAAGTGGTTGCTAACCTATTCCGGTAAAGATCTACAGTTTTTCTGATTTTATCTACCAGTTTTTCTCCTTGCTTCAAGCTTTGTATTCTCTTTCTCTTCTGTTTTTCAGTCCTGAGGGCCTTCTTGAGCATTTCTTATAGTGGGGGTCTTGTGGCCATGAACTCCCTTAGCTTTTGTTTATCTGGGAAAGTTATTATTTCTCCATCATATTTGAAGGATATTTTCCCTGGATAGAGTATTCTTGGCTGAAAGTTTTTGTCTTTCAGTATTTTGAATATATCATTCCAGTCTCTCCTAGCTTGTAAAGTTTCTGTTGAGAAATCCGCTGAGAGCCTGATGGGAGTTCCTTTGTACGTTATTTTTTGTTTTTGTCTAGCTGCCCTTAATACTGTTTCTTTGTCATTGACTCTGGCTAGCCTTACCACTAGGTGTCGTGGAGAGGGCCTTTGCCTGTTGATATATTTAGGTGACCTGTTGGCTTCACTTACTGGTATTTCCTGCTCCTTCCCCAGATTTGGGAAGTTCTCAGCTATTATTTCCTTGAATAGGCTCTCTGTTCCTCTTTCCCTCTCTTCTCCTTCAGGAATACCTATAATTCTTATGTTACATTTCCTAATAGAGTCAGATATTTCTTGGAGACTTTCTTCATTTCTTTTTAGTCTTAGTTCTCTCTCCTCCTCCATCTGGAACATATCTGCATTCCTATCCTCTATAATGCTAATTCTTTCCTCCATATTGTCAGCTCTGTTCTTTAAAGATTCCATATTCTCCTTTATCTCCTCCATTGTGTTCTTCATCTCCATCAGCACCGATTGGTTTTTCTTTATGATTTCAATCTCTTTTGTGAAGAAACTCCTTATTTTATTGAATTGTTTATCTGTGTTTTCTTGTATTTCGTTGAGCTTTTTTATGATAGCTGTTTTGAATTCTCTGTTGTTTAGGTTATGGATTTCTGTGCCTTCAGGGTTGATTTCTGGGTGCTTGTCATTTTCCTTCTGGTCCGGCAATTTAATGTACTTTTGCATCGTGGTTGCTGTATTGGCTTTGGTTTTCCTCATCCTGGAACTATCTGGTTGCAGTTTCTACCTGCCACCACCGTGTTGGGGTCAAGGGCTGTGCAATCCGAGCCCCCTGAACTCCACTGCAGCTGTTCCACTGCCACGGGCCGACTGTGCTCCACTCCGCCTCGGCCGTTCTGCTGCTGCGGGCTGCCCGAGCTCCACCCCAGCTACTCCGCCACCGCAGCCGCCTGCGCTCTGCCCTGGCTGTTCCACCGCCATGGCCCCCCGCACCCTGCCCTGGCTATTCTGCCACCACCGTGGGCTGCCCGCACTCCACCAGGGCTGCTCAGACTGATCGGCTGAGCTGCAGTGTTGGGCGTGTAGGGGCGAGGGGCTCTCACCCTTGCCTGCTGGGTCTCTGAGTGGGGAGGGCTTCTCCCTCGCCCCTCGTCATCCGCTCTCCTGGGGTGCTCAGATGTTGATGGCACCCCTGCAGCAGTTCTGAGTCCTCTGTGTGGAGTTTCTCACTGGCTGAGAGAGCCTGAAGAGCTACGGTTTCCCTGCAGAGGGCCACCCCTCCCCTTTCTCTGGGAGCTGCGCAACCTGAGTCGCTGATCTGATGGGAAGGGAGAGGATTTCTCCTTACCTCTCCCCACTTACTCTGGGGGCCCCAGCACTTCCACTCTCAGATGTGTGGCAGTGTGGGTCTTTCCGATGTCCCTTTGTGCTGTGTGAGTGTCTCTTGTTGGTCTATGCTTGACCCTTTTGTTGTATCTTATGGGGGAAGACTTTACTGGAAAGCTCACTCTACCATGATGCTCCTTATTTTTAGTATTTTTGTCGAGGTTTTGTGAATGTTTTTGTGGGAGGAATCATCTGACCTCTCTCCACCTTTACCTGCTGTTTTCCATTTTTACTGCTTTCTCTGTGATCCTTTTTACTTCTTTCTTTATAGCATTTTCATTTTCATAGTTTTTTTTCTTGCCACATATTAAATTTCTGTTTATCTCCCTTGGATACCTTGTAATTTTTTCTTTATTACTGGGATGATTTAGTCTTTTTCTTTATTTTCCTGACTTTGATTGACTCTTTGAAATTCTTCCTATTTTGTTTTTTATCCATTTATGCTCTTGATTTTTAAATTTCTTATTGTAGATTGTTTTTGATATCACCAAATGTGCATTTGAACTTATTTAATTTGGACTGTTGTGTTATAGCTTTCTTCTGTAAAATGTTTTGGTTTTCATTTTCCTTTTTTTTCTTCCTGCACCATTATATGGAATTGGTTTTATTTGTTTTTCTTATTCCTAGCCATTTTGTGGTGAGAGTTCCTAGTTTGAGTGTTTTTTCCATTGATTTGCATGAATTATAGTTTCATTTGTGGATAATGTTGATGGAATGGAAGGTGTGGAGAGGGGGAGGTTGGTGTTGTCTTGTTTTTTTTATTTCTACAGGATCTTTAATTTTCCCTTTTTATCTCCTTCTGTTTACTTGCTGCACTGTCACATCTCCAGTAGGTACCACTCCTCCATGTATCTGACTCTCCCCTGAAAACCATGGTTGTTCAAGGCTGCTGCTTTTGGTTCCACTCATTTTAAGCCCCTTCCCTGTAGGAGGTGCTGAAAACTACCAAGTCCCTAACCTGTATTCAATATTTGACACTTAGTGTTGGATTTTTTTGCAGAGGTTCCTTTTGTCTGTGCTTTGGCTAAGTCTTCCTGCCCCTCTACTCTTTTTCACACAGTATCTCAAGCCTTTCTCTCCTCACTCTCTGTATTCATGAGCTTGCAGTGACAGCAGGGAATCGACTGGAATTGGCATTTATTTCTCTACTTCCATATAATTTCAGGTTTGCGATGTTCTTCTGGTAATGCTGAAGACATGAATCCTGCTTTTGTTTGCAATCCTGAGGGATTTTATGTTTTTTCCAGCAAGGGTGTGTATGGAGAGATTCAGATTAGGTGGCCACTGTTATCTTCCAGATAGCAACTCACTACTGAGTACTTTAGAAGGAAATCGTCTAAGTGGACTCACCCCCTGCTGTGCCACCAGTTGGTAGAAAGCAGTATGGCTCCTGGGTAGTTCTCTTTGTGTCTTAGAAAGTCATCACTCTCTACTGTTTCTTTCTGTAAGTAGAAATATCTGCTTAATTACAAAAATTCCTTTGAAATGTGAAGGACTAAGTGTCTTGTTTATGTTCTCATGAACCACTTATGTGAAATGAGTAGAGCTGTGTAATCCAGGATAGTTTCCGTTTTACTTCCTGGGAACCTGTGCTTGTTCACTTCTGGAAACTTCCACACAGGAGGTTGAGCACAGTGCTGCCCAAAATTAATGTACAATTGATGAAGCAGGTTTAGAATTTAGACCTTATACACATGTAAACCCTTTTTTATACATCTATAGAAATGGGACAGATATTTTGCAAATCGTAAGATAATTTAAACATCATGAATAACCGTATGATCTAGTGTATTATGAGATATTCATATGGCATTTATTGTGACTTTTCCTCATCTCTGATAACCATAAAGGTCAGCTTAGCATAGTTCCCCTTCCTCTTCAATGTGCTGAATACATCTTAATAAGTTTTAAATCATCATTAAGCTCACAGAAGGAACCATTTTTGAGGTGTTATCTAGTGTTTAATCTCTAAACGAGGTGCTACGCACCCACCAGACAGTCTTCTGGGCCTCTAGGGCTCTGGTTCACTTCTCCCCTAAAGCCTTCGCCTCTGGATTTTTCTTAATAGCATTGTTCCACACAATCTAACTTGGCTCCTTTCTCACATCTAGTCAGACTCCCAGTTCTTTCTTCTGCCTTCATGTTGTGCATTGATGTGACGTTCGTGTTGTAACTTTTGGCGCATAGACTTTTCCTTCAGGCGCTCTCCGTCAGCGCTCTGTCACCCATTGAGGTTATACACTTGTCTTTTCTTTTTATCTGTGTTATCTTTCCCAAGCAAAGGTTATGTTGTATAATGCTTTCTCTCTCTGGTACCCTTCACTGGTAGACATCCAGTCAATGGTAATAATGACACAGGCATTAAACAAATACTTGATTCCAGAAAAACTACCTATCGTAATATGTTTACTCATCCTGCTTTTTAAATATATATATATTTTTTAATAAATTTTATATATATTTAAGGTATACAACATGATTTGATATATACGTATACAGACTGAAGTGATTTCTACAGTCAGGCTTATTCATCCCTCTTCAGTTCTCACAAAAGCACATGACACGTGGGTTTTCAAATTAGGTAGCACATCACCACTCAGACACTTGTTCAGCTATTCACCCTGGAAAATAGTAGGGGCTTAAAAAGGGAATGTGTGGTTGGATGTCGGTTGTGTTTGGAATTCTTCATTTGTGTAGTTTAGTCCTTGATACTCCTCCAATGTACTCACCTCTGGAATTGCTGATCTTGCTTTGTTTTTTGTTTCCCTTTTGAAGTTATAATTATTTTCATAATCAGTTACTTTTTAAATGAAATTTTTTGAAGTATGGCACACTTTCTGGAAAGTGCACAAATCCTAAGTAAGTGTACAGCTCAATAAATTTTTAATATGAGCACACTCATGTAACCAGCACCCAGATCGAAAAATGAAACATCACTAGTCCCCTAAAAACTCCCTTGTTTTCCTCCCAAATCATGACCCGACTTTCCCAAAGGTACTGCTGTCCTAATGTCTGTAACTGTAGATTACTTGTATCACTTTTTAAAAATGTTATCCCTTGATAGTTCAGTCAGATTTTTTTTTTTTTGCTGTATAGTGTTCTATTGTATGAATAGACCACAATTTACCCATTTGGGTTATTTTCAGTTTGGGGGTTGTGAAGAACAACACTGCTATGAAAAGTCTTCTCCATGTCTGTTGGTGAACTTAGGTATTCGTTTCTGTCGGCTGTGTCTGTCCAGGAGTGAGAATTGGTGGACCCCAATTCTGTGTTTAGCGTTAGTAGATACACTGCCCTTTTAATAACATTGTCAACTGTTGTTTTTTTCTCCTTTATTTCAGAGCTCTTCCAGTGTTAGTGGATTCAGATGAGGTAAAATATATTTTTGCTTATCTTCTTGGAGCTATTTTCACAGAGTAGAAATGTATTTCAGAAAGTCTGAGAGTTACTTTTTAAAATGACTACAAATTGAGCAGGCTGAAAGACACTGTGTGCTGATGTGTGGGTCAAGTTTAAAGATCCTCATTTAAAACAGGAGCAAGAGAAGTACTTGGTGTGAAAGAGGAAGAATTATTTTATGAGATTTGAAGTCTATAATTTTCTAATATTTTGTGTATAGGTGAGAGTTTAGAAGACTTGAAGATGACAATTTGTCTAAATTAATCTCTTGTACTTGTAGATATTTCGCTGGGGTATTAAGTTTCTATCTCCTTTTCATTTACTAAGCAGAAAATTTGAATAGAGGATGTGGATTTAGGAAGGTTTTTAGGGAAAAAAATTTAGTTGTGGATCATCTGGACATTGAAGGCTGGCCCCAGACAAGAAGTTGGAAGTGTAATAATTAAAGGCTGGGTGTGGGGAACATTCACTTGTACAAAGGAAGAGTAGAGGGAAGGAAATTACCAAGGAGTAATTTGTGTGGTGGCTGTAAAGAATGAGAGCAGCTAGAGCTCTGTTCATTGAACGGGAAGGGGAATGACCTTGGCATCAGCGTGTTGATTTGGCTGTAGTGGGATGGGAAGTTTGAAGAAGGCTACGGTATGCGTGTACCTTGCTACAAAACAGTTGAATTTCAGGATTTCTAACTCTACAGAAAGATATACCATAGAATTACTTTTAAAAGGGCATTTATAGTATTTTTTGAGAAATAGTTGATTTATAATTTCAAAAATACATTAATTGCATAAAGTGAGGCAAATCCCTAGATAAACTATGCCTAAGAAATTCATTTTAGCTCTGTCCCTGCCTCTCACTTGTGATTCTGAACTTGAAATGTTTTCTAGCTAGCAAGATGTTACAGTTTTCTAAACTTCTCAGCAGATAATTGACTATACATTATTAGGAGTGTGGATTATATGGTTTTTATTTTCTGTATCTAATACTTCTTTGTATATCGTGGAATATACTTAGTTCCCCACAAAACTGTGACTGTTCAAAGATTGGAGAATTTTGTTAGGTTCTGGAAGGAGAATCAACATTTTGATGCACATCTTCTTTTATTTATTTTTTTAGGAAATCATGACCAGATCTGAAATGGCAGAAAAAATGTTCTCTTCAGAAAAGATAATGTGATTGGAACCCATATAAATGAAACCTGGTTAATGGTGAAGGAGTGTCCTTCCTCAAGACTAAAAGAGAGCTTTGTTTTGATGTAGGGCAACAAGTTTTTGTTCCATTATCTTGGAAATCTACATATTAAAATTAAGAATTCAGGTGGTAGGAGAGTTCTGCAGCTCTTTTTAAACTGACTCTTAAATATCAGTTTAATGTCCATTAAGTTGCCTGGACTTGGAAATGCTCTGAGAAAGTATTATGATCAAGATACACGCCCAAATGCCATTAGCTGGTGGGGGGCAGGTGTGTGGATTTGGGTTCTCTTTTTTCTGGAAAATATGACAATTCCAGATTTAAAAAATTATATTACGTAAAACACTCCTACTGTTCGTCCACTGACCTTTGAGATAGATGATATGATTCTTCTGAAGTGTGGTAAAGCAGTGTCTCCATCTCTTGGGTTTATAGTTGCCTGATGCAGCAATAATTTTCTTTGACTTATGCTGAAGTGATCTGATAATAAGTAAAACTTGGTTAACAGTGGAACATAAGCATGTTTATATGGTTAGTTTAGTTTTGCTGTGTGTGTGTCTGTGTATGAGTGCACGTGTCTGCACAAAGCCCGTGTGTGTGGGATTGTATGTGAGTGCATGCGTCTGCACAAAGCCCATGTGTGTGTGATTGTGTGTGTGTGGGATGGTGAGTGAGTGCATGAGTCTGCACAAAGCCCTTGTTTGTAAATACCACCATGCACATCAGATCATGGAGTTGGGTGTTCTCTGTCTGAGTTCAGGGGAACACAGGACACAGAGAGAGAGGTCTTGAGGGTCACTTGCAAAGATTTGCTCTGCCACTGCCCCCTCACCCAGGCTGTGTGTGCATGTGCTGCTGCTGAATCTGCCTGGGCGGGTGGGGGGCACCTGGCCACATGGCTCCCCAGAGCTCTTCCTCCCCAGCAAGCTGGAGACTCATTATTAGTGAGCCTTGAGGAAACTAGAACCTTATCCTTTATGTAATCTTGGCATATTTGGTTTCATAATAAAACATATATTTAACTGCACAGGACATCACTATTAAGCTTGTAATTAATTTCTTAACCTTCAACCATGTTTTGTACATAATTTTCTTACATTATAAATGTAATGTGTGATTTGAAATTTTTTTTGATCTTTTTTTAATGCAGAATATTCTAAACTTGAAAGGCAGTTGAATGTAGTATGATGGAAATGTGAATCTTTTGCTGCTTTCATAACCAAAGATACAAGGCTAGTGGACATTTAGAATAGGAGTTAAAGTTAGAATCTTGTCTGTCTTTATTTGAAGGAGTTCTAATCTTGCAATTGAGAATGACTTCAGAGAATTTTGATTGAGAATCATTAAAGTCTTAACCAGTACAAACACTTTAAATATAACCTTCAATTCTTTTTCATTGTGAAGCCACAAAACAAAACTTTTTCTTTCAGAAGGCTACCTTCTGAATTTATTTCTCATTTACTCATATCATACAGGCTAGTAAAAAAGATTTATTTCTAGTAGTGATGTCACTTGAAAGATATTCTCAAATTTATTTTCAATACTGAACATTGAACAGTGTGGCCAACATTACTGAAAAGCCATGGTTTTCAAGATGCCGTGGCTTGAGATATGCTTCCCAGGAAGTGAATTTCTAAGTTAGTGGTATGGGTTCCATTCCTTATTCAGTTTCTGCCACAGTAATGGGCTCCCACCCACTACGGTTCCCAGCATTTATGTCCATTCTTGTTCTGGTGTATTCTACCCTTGGCCTGGTTGTTTCAGAGCTGGAGGTGACCACTGCCTTCTCAATCCTAGCATTTTTCTCTAATACCACTCCCCAGATTTTGAGGCAGATTGACCCCCAGCTCATCACATGGCTCCAGTTGAATTTTGAAGTGCAGAGTCTGGGGCTTCCAGCCAGGAGGAGCTGCAGATCTAGTGGAGTGGGAGTGGGGAGTCGATGGTAGGTGTGATGATAAGGGCAACGGCCTCTGACATAACCTCAGTAGTGTTTATAGAAACACTTCTTTCTGTAGCTGGAAGGATAAATGATACTACCCATGTAGCATCGGCTACAGGCTGAAATACAGACTTTTCTCTCCATCCAGAAAAAGCAAGATCCCTCCTGATAGCCTTGTCAGAAATGTTTTTCAAAGGGCATGTACCATATCTGTCACTTTCAGTGATAATTGTGTCATCTGTTGATGTCTCGTGACCTGAATTGAATATTCCTGTGGAGGGCCTTCTTAGCTCCCCCGTATAAACAGGAGGGGGTGCCCTAGGGCCATAGCTGTAGTTCATATGAAGGACACTGGGGAGAAGTTACACCCAGGACCACTGTACAGCTCATCATCCCTGCTTCTGCATGATGTTTCCAGAAACTGGTCTTCAAGCCCTTTGAGGCTATCAGATTGATTTATTCTTAGGATGCCGTCAAGATGGGTCTCCTCATTAATGAAGGGATCTGAAGATAAGAGTCCAGTTTTATGTGTTTCTAGGCAAAATGCTTAAGTGTTCTTATTATGCAATTCATGTTAGATTTATATGATGTGTGAAATTTGCTTAAAAGAGAATTTTCATGATTTGAGTTAGATTAGTATTTAAGTATTTTTTATAAGATGGTTGATTTAGTTTATTTCAAAAATAAGGAAAAATAGATGAATATGGAATTTTTTAACCTTGAGAGATGATGTTCCCAAACTTTTCCTGTAAAGAAAATAATTTTTAAAAATCTTTCATATCTTGTAGAGAATACTGACTTTCCCCTCTCATACAGTACATGATGTTTGCACTACTATAACGTCAAGACTGAAAGGATAAAAATGTACACCTGAGGTTGATTTTTATATCCTTTTTTTAAAAAGGGATTTGAGCCTGTTACACTAGGCTATACAGGACTAGTTTGAGGTTGAGAGATGTTACGCTAGATGTGTAAGTCACTAGTTTTGGTACTTGTTTCTTTGTATGATCAACAGCATGCAATAAGCAATACAAAACACCAAGCCTTATACTTGTAGGAAAGACTAACGTTTTGCTCAAAGTTCTAAACATTATATTGGATGTATATGTGACAAAACTAGATTTTTAAGGAAATGTACATTATAATACAGAAGCTCAATAGAATATTAAGAAAATTCTTTAAAACTAGGAAAACATTCATTTATTTGGGGAGAAAGTTTAGGTGTTTAAGAAGTTATATTTTTCTATTTAAAAAGATTAAATTATTGTATAATTTGGAAGAAATTTCTTTGAATGTAGGATAAAACTATTTCAGAGATTTTTGTTTGAGAAAATTGATGTATTTTTGTGCTTTAATATTTGTTCTGACTTTTAATAAAATGGTTTCTGAATTTTGGATGATTGATTCTTGATATCTCTTACTGCTGGATTATGTAAAACCTCAGGAAATGTAGACTGTAATAGATGGCAGGCATAAACAAAATTATTGAAAGAGGAAGTACAACTAACTAACAAACATGGAAAAGTGTTCAACCTCAGTAATGATCAGAAAATGCAAAATAAAAGGGGAAATTTTAAAAAATCAAAATAACATAAGTTTATACTACTATATATTTATAAAATTTCTTTGCTTTCAAAGTCTGATGAAATGAACACATTAATGACAGTAATGTAATTGATTCAGTCTTTGTGAAAAGAAGTTCAACAGTGTGTTTATAATCTTTGAATAATGCCAATTATGATGTTTTAAAAAGTGATTCAAAACGTAGAGTAAGTCTTCCACACAAAAATGTTTATTACAGCAATATTTAAAGTAGAGACAAAATTAGAAACAAACTAAATGTCAACAATAGAATAGTTAAGTGATTTATGGTCTAACCAGCTACTTGATGGAACACTGTGCAACCATTAAGTTATTAGGAAGCATTTACGATAACAAAAACTTTTAAGACATACGATATAAGGTCACATATGTGAACTCGTATCTGTATAAGCACAAAGTAGAGAAAGGATTGAGTGGAAATGCACCACAGTGACACGGGTGCACTGTTGTTTTGGGTTCAGCTAGGCTGCAGTCACAACTTGATTCCAACATTGCAGTAGGTTAAGACACACAGTTTATTTCTTGATCATGGAACAGTTTTGCGGTGGGTGTGGAGGTGGGCAGGGCAACCCCCCTCCACACAGTCACTCAGGGACCTCAGGTTTATTTCTGTCTTGTGGGCCCACCACCTCCTAGGGCCTGTCATCTGCATCTAGGCAGCAGAAGGGGAAGGGGCTGCCTGGGAAGTTTCCTGGGGCTAGACCTAGAAGGGATGCACATCACTTCTGAGCATATTCCATTGGCAAAAACTTAGTCACATGGCCACTTCAAACTGCCAGCCAGACGGGAAATGTCAAGAACCATATGCCCGCCAATTATTCTAGTTCTGGGAAAGGAGAGGATGGATTTGGGTAGACGGCTAGTGGCTTATGCCACAGATTATTTTGGGGCAGTGGACTAGGGGAGAAAGCTTTTCTGCCTTAGTGTTTTCCTAGTTGTCTAAGGAAAACATACTGAGAAATAAATATGTAAAAAGTGATAGTCCCATAACTAGGCTTTAATCTAGAAATGAGTGTGGTCTCAGATCACAGCTTAATCCATTAATAAATAAAACCCATCGTGCCCCAAGTAGGCAACATGGAGAATTTTCTTCATGGGAATTGTAATAACAGTGGTGACAATTTAGGGAGAGTTGGGAGTACTTAGAGAGTGCCGGGCTTTGTTAACCATTGTAGTCTCGCAGTAGCCAATGAGGTAGGTACAGCCAAAGTGTTTAGAGATAAGAAAACTGAGAGAGTGGCTAAGTAACTTGCCAAAAGTCACCTTCCTGACAAGTGACATGGCTGGTCTAATACTTGTGGGAAACATCCTTAAAGGATTGTCCTCAAAGTCCCAAAAGAGAGGAAGTTTCATTTAACGTGTGTTTCATTTAGTTTCATTCAATTAATTAACTTTCAATTAAGTTTCATTTAATAATCCTTGTTAGAGGATTAGAGAAGACAATGTATCTAAAGTGCCTGGTGCACGGGACCTTCACAGGACAGTGAAGGTGATTATGAGAAATGCAGCAGTGATTGTCACAGGAGCTTCTGAGACTCAGCTGAAACAAACTCCTCCAGATAAATGCATACACATTCTAAGATTTGTCTATGTGTGTTAAAATGAAGTTACCCAGGCAAGTTCTATGCCCCTTAAGTGATAGTGGATTTATAGCTAAATTCCTACTAACGTAAGCTGGTATGGTACTGAATTCAGATGTAGATAATTTTGACAATATTTCCTTTAAATCATTTTGGGAATGTAATAAGAAACTGCAGTGAAAGTTTATGTACAAGAAAACTTTTAAAGGCTATCCAGCAGGTGGTGCCAAAGTAACGTCTCTGAAGAGTTCTGATCTCAACATTTTTGGTCTCATTCTTGCCTTTAAAAATGTAAATTGACTTTTACTTACCAAATGCCATTAAACAAATTTAGAGATGAAATAAAAAACTTTAAAAAAATGTACATAAAAAGTACCACCATCCTGGCAAAACAGTTATCATTTTGGCATATTTCCAGTCTCAGCATTAGAACTTGAAAGCTGGAAGGGGCCTCTGAGATCATTTTACAGATGAGAAAATGGGGAATTAGGAAGGGTTCATTGGCTCCAGATCCCTTAAGCCAGGGTTGAAGCCCATCTCCTAGTTTACTTTTCTTACCTCTGGAGCCTCTGGGTCAGAGGAAGAGAGGTGCCACAGGAGAGTTGAACTGAAATACACTTTACGGTAGTCCCCACATATCTATAGGGGATATGTTCCAAGCCCCCCATGCCTGAAACTGCAGATATTACCAAACCCTGCATTACTATGTTTTTTCCTATACATACATACCTGTGATATCATACCTACAATAAAGTTTAATTTAAAAATTACGTACAGTAAGAGATTAACAACAACTAATAATAAAGTAGAACAATTATAACAATATATTGTAATAAAAGTTATGTGAATATGGTCTCTCGAAATATCTTATACTGTACTCACCCTTCTTGTGATGATGTGAGATGATACAGTGCTCACGTGATGAGATGCAGGGAGGTGAATGACTAGGCGTTGTGACATAGCATTAGGCTGCTATTCACCTTCTGACGATACGTCAGGAGGATCATTTGCTTCCAGGGTGCAGCTGACCATGGGTAACTGAAACTGTGGAAAGCAAAACTCGCAGATGAGAGAGGGCTACTGCATGTGCTTTGGTTATCCCTTGCTACATCATTTTATATGACTGTCATCTTTCATTCTAGCCTTCAAATTCCGTCTCTGCGTAGCCATAAATCTGATTCTCTGTTTCTTAGTTTGATAAGTAGAGATTTCCTTGGGCATAGTAGAGTCCAGAGAGTTAGTAACAGTGTCTATTTTATTTCTAGCACTACAGAAAGTATTGTATTCCGTAAATTTTATCTTCCTTTTTTTAAAAAAGATAGTTTAGGCATTAATGTATCTGCTTCCAAAGAATTATTATTAGACATTTCTAATAACAAAAGAGGAGATGAACAGCTGGCCTTTTCACTATGAAATTGCTTTTTAAGTAATGAATTTATTATTATGAAATGCATTTGTGGATTTCAAGTTCTGATAATGCATAAATATTTCTACTGGACCAACCTTCCCCACAATAACAACTCCAGACAAAATTAAAATAACAACTACGAAGACATTGGAGAGAGACAGAAAGCAGGGAGACACTGGAACAGACTCAACATTTGGATGAAGGGAACTGCACTGGGTGAATTTCCCATTTTTATGGCTTTTGTACTGATAGCAGGCCCAGTTGGTGCCAAGTGGGGAGATTAAACCCAGATACAAAAAGTGCTATTTCACTTATTGACCTGGAAGACAGAGATTAGAAGAATTATGGAAGCTAGAGAGTAAAAGAAGCATTGCTGAAAGAGAGAACCAGAGAAAGTAAGCACTACCTTCTGTGTATAAACTTCCCAAATCACCAGCTCACTCTGAACTATGCATGTATGAAGCAGACTCCATGCTCCCCATCTAAGGCTAAAAATGTGGCACTGAGATTTCTGTTAACATAGGAGACAAAGTTTGGCTTGAGTCCCACAAAGTAAACTGCCTGCTTAAAAAAATAATGTGGGGTGTGACAAGGTTGTCCCATCATAAAAACAATAAAAAACTTATAAAAAGTTTCAAAATTAACCTTTTCAGAACTCTGGAAATTAACCAGTCTTGTAGCAACCTAATGAGCATTTACTCAAAAAAAAAAAAAAAAAAAAAAAAAAAAAAAGCCTGAATTGTAGTAAGAACAGCAAACTTTGTGGTGTTTTAATTTGTCCTACTCCCCTATTCTGTCCCCCAGCTCAGAAGTAGCCTTCAAAATTAACGGCCCACATTCCCAGTACTGCAAGGAGCAGAATAGAGCTGGAGATCTTTCAAAGCCTCATTTCTAAAGAACTGTCATTGATTTGTCTAGTGATTACCTGGAAGTCCTCACTGGAAGGGCTTGTCTTTATTTGACCTGGGTCAGAGCTTGCCCAGTGTTAAAAGCCTCTTCCTTGGGGTTTATTAAAACCATTTGCAGTCAAGTGTTTTACTGTTTTATTGTCACTGAGGCAATAAAGAACAACGGAGGGAAACAATAGATTGACCAAAAACCTTAAAAGGAAAAACGAGAGAAGGGGATGACCGAGAGATATTGAAAACTCCAACATATTTCTGGGAATCTAACAGGCCACATGCATGCATAGGGCTCTATGCATCTCAGTAAAGACTGCAAACAGAAGTGAAAGTTAAGGCAGACTTGCAAATTGGCTGAATGCGTGTTGAAGTTATGCCTCACCACACACACAAGCGCCTTGACAAAGACTGGGAGATTTATTGGTTCTAAGAGTTTAAGGAAATCTTTGTTCATTAATTAGCTGACTACTAGATAACTAGGTAGAGACTTCAGTGGCCATCTATTACAAAGAATACAGATGTTACAGAATTACTTCAAAGAAGTCACCAACAGCGATTACAACAAGCAGCAACAATGAAATACCATAGGGAGAGGGAAAAATCTGACTTCCAGAGATGCCACATTATATTATTTAAAATGTCCTGTTTTCACCAAAAAATTATGACACAAGCAAGGAAACAAGGAAGTATGGTTCACACAGGGGAAAAAGCAATCAATATAAAATGTTCCTGAGAAAGACCAGATATTGGATGTAGGAGACAAGAACTTGAAATCAGCTATTTTACATATGTTCAATGAGCTAAAGGAAACAATGTCTGAAGAACTAAAGTATGAGAATAATGTCTCACCAAATAGAGAATATCAGTAAAGAGAGAGCAATTATAAAAGTGAACCAAATGGAAAGTAAAGGGAAATGCTTTTCTGTTGAAAAGTACAATAACTTAAATGAAAAATTTACTAGAGAGGCTCACCAGCAGTTTTAAGCAGGCAGAATAAAGAATCAGTGAACCCGAATATAGGTCAATTGAGATAATTCAGTCTGGGGAATACAAAGTAAGTAGAATGAGGAAAAGTGAACAGAGCCTCAGAGATCTATGGAACATCATCAAACATATCAACATATGCATAATGGGAATATCAGAAAGAGAGAAGAGGAGGAAAGAGGCAGAAAGAATATTTGAAGAAATAATGGCTGAAAACTCCCCAAATTTGGTAAAAAACATTAATCTACACATCCTGGACAATGAACAAACTTTAAGTGGGATAAGCTCATAGAGATCCGTACTGAAACACATTATAATCAAACTGTCAAAAGCCAAAGACGAAGATAGAATTTTGAAAGCAACAAGGGAGAAGTGACTTATCACATCCAGGGGATACTTAATAAGATTAAAAGCTGATTTTTCATCAGAAAACATGGGGACAGAAGGCAATGGGATGACATATCCAAAGTACTGAAAGGAGAAAACCTGTCAACCAAGATTCTATATCCAGGCAAACTATCCATCAAAAATGAAGGAAAAATAAAGACACTCCCAGATAAACAAAAACAGAGAGTGTGTTGCTAGCAGTCCTGCCCTACAAAAAAATACTAAAAGGAGTCTTTCAGGCCAAAATGCAAGAACACTAAACAGTGACTTGAATCCACATGAAGAAATAAATAGTACCAGTAAAGGTAATTATATAGGTAAATACAAAAGACAGTATAAATGTATTTTTTATTTGTAACCCCCTTTTTTCTCCTATGAGATTTAAAAGAAAGCTTCATTAAAGAAATAATTATAAATCTAAGTTGATTGGCACAAAATGTACAAGGATGTAATTTGTAACAATAACATCATAAAGGATAGGTGGAGAGGAGCCACGTAGGAGCAAAGGTTTTGCATATTATTAAAATTGAGTTGTTATTAATCAGAACTAAATTGTAAATTAAGCTATTATTGGTAAACTCCAGGGCAACAATAAGAAAATAACTCAAAAATATGTAATACAGGGGCCGGCCCCGTGGCTTAGCGGTTAAGTGCATGCGCTCCGCTACTGGTGGCCCGGGTTCGGATCCCAGGCGTGCACTGATGCACCACTTGTCCAGCCATGCTGAGGCCGCGTCCCACATACAGCAACTAGAAGGATGTGCAACTATGACACACAACTATCTACTGGGGCTTTGGGGAGAAAAAGGGGAAAAAAGGAGGAGGATTGGCAATAGATGTTAGCTCAGGGCCGGTCTTCCTCAGCAAAAAGAGGAGGATTGGCATGGATGTTAGCTCAGGGCTGATCTTCCTCACACACACACACACACATACAAATATGTAAAACAGAAATGGCAAGGAAATTAAAATGGTAAACTACTAAATTTTTTGTGTGTGTGAGGAAGATCAGCCCTGAGCTAACATCTGATGCCAGTCTTCCTCTTTTTGCTGAGGAAGATTGGCCCTGAGCTAACATCTGTGTCCATCTTCCTCTACTTTATATGGGACACCGCCACAGCATGGCTTGACAAGCGGTGCGTTGGTCCGTGCCCGGGATCCAAACCTGTGAACTTTGGGCCGCTGCAGTGGAGTGCGTGAAGTTAACCACTACACCACTGGGCCGGCCCCGTAAACTAGTAAATTTTATTGAACACAAGAGAAGGGGGTAATGGAGGAATTAAGAAACAAAACAGACAAGACATATAGAAAAAGTAGCAGAAAAGGGACAGGAATATGATGAACAACGTTATGTCAATAAATTAGACAACTGAGATGAAATGAAAAATTTTTAGAAAGATACAAACTACCAAAATTGACACAAGAATAGAAAAGCTGAAAAAACCCCTAACAAATGAAGAGATTGAATTAGTAATTAAAAAAAAAAACTACCCACAAAAAAATTCCAGTCCCAGATGGCTTCACCATTGATTTCTGCCAAACATTTAAAGAAGAATTAATACCAATTCTTCACAAACTCTTCAAAAAAATAGGAGGAGGAACACTTCACAACTCATATATGAGGTCAGTATTACCCTGACACCAAAATCAGCCAAAGACAACCCAAGAAAAAAAACTACAGACCAATATTTCTCATGAACATGGAAGTAAAAATCTTCAATAAAATACAAGCAAACCAAATCCAGCAACATATAAAAAGAATTATACACCACAACCAAGAGGATTTATCCTAGGAATGCATAGATCATTTAACATCTGAAAATCAATTAATATAATACATCATGTTAATAGGACAAACTAATAAAAATGCCACGATCATCTCAATAGATGCAGAAAAAGCACTTGCCAAAAACCTTTCCATGGTAAAAAACACTCAACAAACTAAGAATAGAAGGGAACTTTCTCAACATGATAAAGGGCATCTACAAACACCCCACAGCTAACATCGTACTCAAAGGCAAAAAGCTGGATGCTTTCCTTCTAAGATCAGGAACAAAACAAACATGTCTACTCTCACCACTTCTATTCAAAATTGTACTGGAGCTTCTAGCCAGGGCAATCAGACATGAAAAATAAATGTTATTGAAATTGGAAAGGAAGAGTAAAAGTATCTCTATTCACACATCACATGATCTTATGTATAGAAAGTTCTAAGGAATACACTAAAAAAACTATTAGAACTAATAATGAGTTCATCAAGGTTGCAAAATACAAGATCAATTTACAAAAATCAATCATATTTCTGTACACTTACAATGAACAATCCAAAAATGAAATTAAGAAAAAAACTTCATTTACAATAGCATCAAAAAGAATAAAATAATTAGGAATAAATCTGACTTAATAAAATAATTAGGAATAAATGCAAACTTATACTGAGAAACTGAAAAACATTGCTGAAAGAAATTAGATATAAATAAATTGAAAAAATCCCATGTTCGTGTATCAGAAGACAACACTGTTAAGATGGCAATATTTCCAAAAGTGAGCTACAGATTCAGTGCAATCTCATTCAGAATCCCAGATGACTCCTTTGTAGAAACCAAAAAGCTGACCCTAAAATTCATATAGAATATCAGGGGACCCAGAATAGCCAAAATAATCTTGAAAAAGAAGAAAAAAAGTAGGAGGACTCACACTTCTCAATATCAAAACATAGTACAAAGCAACTGTAATCAAGATAGTGTGGTACTGGCACAAAGACAGACATGTAGATCAGGAGAATAAAACTGACAATCCAGAAATAAACCCATATGTCTTTGGTCAGTTGGTTTTCAACAAGAGTTCCAAGAACATTGGGGAAAGAATAGTCTCTTCAATAAATGGTGCTGGGACAACAGAATAGCCATATGCAAAAGAATGAAGTTGGTCTCTTACCTCACAACGTGTACAAAAATTAACTTAAAATGGATCAAAGACCTAAATGTAAGAGCTAAAGCTATGAAACTATTAGAAGAAAGCATACAGGTAAATCTTCATGAACTTGGGTTGGGCAAAGGATTCTTAGATATGACACCAAAAGCGTGAGGAATAAAAGAAAAAACATAAATTGGGCTTCATCAAAATTAAAAACTTTCACTGTCAAGAAAGTGAAAAGTCAACACACAGAATGGGAGAAAATATTTGCAAATCATATATCTGATAAGGGACTTGTATCTCAACTATATAAAAAACTCAGCTATATAAAGAAGATTTGCCAAACCATAGCTAGAGTAACTGAGTTTAAAAATATCAAATAGATTTTCTGTAAAAAAAAATTAAAAATAAAGAACTTTAAATCAATAATAAAAAGACAACCCAACCAAAACGTGGCAAAAGATCTGAATAGACATTTCTCCAAGGAAGGTATACAACTGGCCAATAAGCATATGGAAAGTGCTCTCCCTCACTAGTCTTCAGGGAAATGCAAATCACAGTCACAATGAAATACAACTTCAGACCCATTAAAATGGCTATAATAATAATATTCCTTTTTATTCATTATGAAACATGAAAATAACTAGTATTGGTTAGGATGTGGATAAACTGGAACCCTCATAAACTGCTGGCAGGAATGTAAAATGGTATAGTCACTTTGAAAAACAGCCTGGCAGTTCATCAAATGATTTAAAGAGTTACCACATGACTCAGCAATTCCACACCTAGGTATGTATTCAAGAAATATGAAAATATGTGTTCACAGAAAAACTAGTATGCAAATATTTATAGTAGAACAATTCATAATAGCCACGAGTTGGAAACAATCTATCCTTCAACTGATGAATGGATAAATGTAATGTGGTATATCCATACAATGGAATATTATTCAACCATAAAAAGTAAGGAAGTACTGATACAAGCTACAACATGGACAAGCCTTGAAAATATTATACTAAGTGAAAGAAGCCAGTCACTAAAAGCCAAATATTGTATGATTTATTTTTAAAAATGTCCAGAATAGACAAATCCATAAAGACAGAAAGTAGATTAGTTGTTGCCAGGTATTGAGAGGATGAAGGGGTGGGAAATGACTGCAGAGGCGTATGAGGTTCCTTTTTGTGGTGATGACAATGTTCTGGAATTAGTGGTGATAATTGCACAATGTTGTGAATATACTAAAAATCCCACTGTATTGTACCCTTTAATATGATGAATTTTATGGAATGTGAATTATATCTCAATTTTATCTCAATTTTAAAATGATATTAAGAGTAACATAGAATAAGGAGTATCTACAAGATATCATTCGCAATCCTCGGATACTAGGCATAATCCAAATATAACTAGGCATACCAGTAAAACAGAAAAAAAATGATGCACACTGAGAAAATAATCAATGGTTGCTGACCCTAAGAGGACACCAGATGGGGAATTAACACACAAGGATTTTAGAACAGTAATTATAACTAGACTCAAGAACCCAAAGGAAAATGTCTATAATAAATGAGCAAATAAGAAATCTCAACAGGAAAAAAAATTTTAAAACAGAAACCACAAAAAATAAAATAAACAAAAGGAAATTATAGAAGAGAAACATAAAAACAGCCATTTGTGACAACATGGATGGACATTGAGGGTATTATGCAAAGTGAAATAAGTCAGAGGGAGAAGGTCAAATACCGTATGATTTCCCTCATTAAGTAGTAGATAATAACAACAACAAACAAACACGTAGAGACAGAGATTGGATTGCTGGTTACCAGAGGGGAGGGGGGGAGGGAGGAGGGTGAAAGGGATAGTTCAGCACATGTGTGTGGTGATGGGTTGTAATTAGTATTTGGGTGGTGAACATGATGTAATCTATGCAGAAATAGAAATATAATGATGTACACCTGAAATTTATACAATGTTATAAACCAATGTTACTGCAATAAACAAAAAATTTTTTTTAAAAACTATGATTTAAAAAATTCACTGAATGGTTTTAAAGCAGATTGATGTAACAGAAGAGTCAGTGAACTTGAAGCTAGATAAATAGAAAATATCCAATCTTAACTACACAAAGAAGAAATAAAAAATAAAGAACAATGCCTCAGGGACCTATCAGACAATATTAAAAGTTCTAAAATGAAATTGGGGTCCCAAAAGGAGAGGAGAGAGAAAATGGAGCAGAAAAATGTGTTGATTAAATAATGTCCCAAACTCCCCAAATTTGATGAAAGGGACAAATTTATAGATTCAAGAGCCTATTTGACACCAATCAGAATAAAATCAGAGAAAACCACACCTAGGCATGTTTTACCTGGAGAAATACAAAGATACAAATAAAATATTGAAACCATCCAGAGAGAAACAAGACATTACATAGAAAGAAGCAATGATAGAAATGAATCTGGCCAGTCACCAGAAAGAACGGATGCCAGAGAACAGGTCAATGACGTTTTCAAAGCACTGAATGTATAAAATTGTCACCCCAGAATTTTATACTTAGCAAAAATATCCTTCAAGAACTATCAAAATAAAGACATTTTCAGATAAATCATATTTAAGAGAATTTGTTGCCATAAAGCTACAATACAAAACATGCTAATGGAAGTTCTTCATGCTGAGGGAACTTGAATCTTCAAGAAGGAATGAAGAGCACCAGAAGTTTTAATACATCTATAAACATAAAGGAGTATTTTTGCTATGAATTTATTTAAAACACATATGACTATTTAAAGCAAAAATTATAATATCACATTATGTGGGTTTATAACATATATAGTTGTAACATATATGACAACTATAGCATAAGGACAACTATAGGAGTTGATAAATGGCCCATTTGATTGCAAGCTTCTTACATTTTATACGATGTATACAATATTAACTCTAAGGATACTGCGATAAATTAAGGATGCATATTGTGATCTAAGACCAAACACTAAAAAATTATAACGATAATTGAAAGAAGTGTAGTTAAAAAGCCAATAGAGAAATCAAAATGGAATTTTTACTATTTAATCAATTAATCTTTAATCAATTAAAGAAAGTAGGAGAGGAAGAACAGAGGAATAAAAAACACAGGGGGACAAATAGAAAACAAACAGTAAAGTGGTAGGCCTAAATTCAACAACATTAATAATTACATTAAATATAAATGGACTAGACACTTGAATTAAAAGGTAGAGATTTTTCACAATGGATTAAAAGTCAAGATTCAACTATATGCTGTCTAAAAAAGGCATACTTTAAGTACAAAAACACAGGTTGAAGGCTTATAGTTTGAAAAAGACACGTTATACAAACAGTTAAGTACAAGAAGACTGATGTGATTATATTAACATCAGATATAGTACACTTCAAAGCAAAGAGATAAAGAGGGAAATTTCATGATACAAAGGTGAATTCATCAGGAAATTATAACTATCATAAATGTGTATGTATTGCATACACCGCATAATGATGTTTCAGTCAACAATTGACTGAATATATACGATGGTGGTCCCATAAGATTAGTACCATATAGCCTAGGTGTGTGTAAGTACACTCTGTGATGTTCACACAATGATGAAATCACCTAATGACATATTTCTCAGAACATGACCTTGTCATTAAGTGATGCATCATTGTACATAAAACAAAAATTGACCAAATTAAAGGGAAAAATGAATCCACAATTTTAGTTGGAGATATTAACATTCTTCCCTCAGCAACTGATAGAACTAGACAAAAAAACCAGTAAAGATATAGAATATCTGAATGATTCTATCAATCACCTTGACCTAATTGACATTTATAGAATACTGCATCCAACAACAGCAGAATACCCGTTCTTTTCTAGTACACATTGCATGCTCACCTGAGTAGATCATATGTTGAACCATAAAATAAGTCTAAATAAATTTAAAAGGATGGAAAATATACTGAGTGTCTTTTCTGACCACTGTGGAATTAAGTTACAAATAAATAATAAACTATCTAGGGAAAAATCCAAATAGGTGGAAATTAAATAACCCAGTTAAGTAACCCATGGTTCAAAGAAAAAAATATGAGGGAAATTAGAAAGTATCTTGAACTGGATGAAAGTGAAAACACTATATATCAAAATTTGTGGGGTGTATCAGAAGCAGTGCTTAGAGGGAATTTTATAACTTTAAATACTTATATTAGGAAAGAAGAAAGGCATAAAATCAGTGATCCACATTTCCACCTTAAGAAGCTAGAAAAAAAAAAGAGAAGAGTAAAACCAAAGAAATTGAAAGCAAGAAAATAATAACGTATTAACAATATTTTCTGTATTCTTTTTTTTCCCAATTATTTTATTGAGGTCATATTGGTTTATAACATCACGTAATTTCAGGTGTACATTATTATATATCAGTTTCTGTATAGACTGCACCATGCTCACCACCAATAGTCTAATTTTTATCCATCACCATACTTATGTGCCCCTTCACCCCTTTTGCCCTCTCCTCCACCCCCTTCACCTCTGGTAACCACTAATCTATTCTCTTTATCCATGAGTTTATTTATCTTCCACATATGAGTGAAATCAAACTGTGTTTGTCTTTGTCTGTCTGGCTTATTTTGCTTAACACAATACCCTCAAGGTCCATCCGTGTTGTTGCAAATGGGATGATTTTGTCTTTCTTTATGGCTGAGCAGTATTCCATTGTATCTATATACCACATCCTCTTAATCCATTCTTCAGTTGATGGGCACTTGGGTTGCTTCCACATCTTGGCTATTGTGAATAGTGCTGCAATGAACATAGGGATGCATAGATCTCTTTGTATTGTCGATTTCCTGTTCTTTGGATAAATACCCAGTAGTGGGATAGCTAGGGACCATCCCTATAGGCCAGAACCTGTTGAAATTATTCAAACTATCCAATCCTAAACCTTCTTATCTTGCCTTGCCCACTCTTTCCCACAAAAACCACAATAAAGGTTCCTGCTCGCAGTTCCTCTCTCTCTACCCCTTGATCTAGCTTCATGCTTTCCTGTGTGACCCTGCGTGGTGTGCCATGGCTCTTGTTTCTAGGGGACTGTGAGTACAATGAAAACTTCTTCCTTCACAACAATTATTTTCATGTCTGCATGTCTTATCATACCCGGTTTAAACAAATCCCGGGTACCACTGAACAAATAAAGATAAGAGCAGAAACCAACAAAATTTAAACAAACAATAGAGAAAATTAACAAAGACAAAATTTTGCTCTTTGAAAAGATAAACAAAATTGATAAATGTCTACCTATACTAATTAAGAAAAAAGAGAGAGCACAGATTATCAATATTAGGAATAAAAGAGGAGCTATCACTACATATCCTACAGATATTAAAAGATAAGAGATAATAAATTTGAAAAGTTAGATAAAATGGAAAAATTCCTTGAAAACTATTATTTACCATAACTGACCTAAGATGAAATTTAAAAAGCAAATTTTATACACAGATGTACACAACACATATTTATTTATTTTTTGAGATAATTTTAGACTTACAGAAAAGTTGCAAAATTAGCCCAGTTTCCTTACACTGGGAAATGTAAGAAAATGAAAGGAAATGTAAGGAAATGAAAATATCCATTTTCATTTTTCATCCAGCCTCCTCTTTTGTTAACATCTTCTATAGCCATAGAACATTTATCAAAACTGAGAATCTAACCGTGATACTATACTGTTAACTAAAGCGCAGCATTTATTCAGATTACACCAGTTTTACATGAATGTCCTTTTTCTGTTTTGGATCCACTCCAGGATCCCACAATGCTTTTAGTTATTGTGTCTTCTTGGTCTCCTCCAGTCGGTGGCAGTTCCTCAGTTTTTCCTGATCTTTCCTTGCCTTGACATTTTTGAGAAACACTGGTCAGATATTTTGTAGAATCTCTCTCAATTTGGGTTTATCTCATTTTTTCTCATGATTAGATTGAAGTTATACATTTTTGGCAAGAATATCACAGAAGTGATGTCCCCTTCCCTGTGCCTCACATGAGAGGGGACATGATGTTGATGTCTACATGCCTCATTGATCCACTGTAAATTTAATATTTTCCCTTTGTAATATTTGTAAATATTTGGGGGGAGATACTTTGAAACTATGCAAATATCCTGTTTCTGCTAATTTTAGAATTCATTGGTGGATCTTGCCTGCAGCAATTATTACTGTAGTGTTCTAATAGTGATTTTTCTATTTTTCACATTTTTTCTACATTTGTTGATTGTAATTTTTCTGTAAGGAAGAGTTGTTGCCTTCTCCTCCTTTTATTTATTTATTCAGTTATTTATTTATATCAGCATGGGCTCATAGATTTGGATTCCACTGCATGAAACAGAAATCCAACCACCAGTGGCTTAACCAAACAGGGGTTTATGTTTCATAGGAAACGAGACGTCTGGAGGTAAATGGCCCAGGACTGGCACAGCTCAAGGAAATCATCAAGAAAGTGAGCTCCCTCTACCTTCTCTCGTCTAAAACCTCCATCCTAAGCACTTGACTCTGGTCCTCGCAGTCATAGAATGGCTGCTACACCTCCAGGCATTGGATCCCATGCTCCAGGCAGGGGGAAGAAGGACATACACCAATTGAGTCTGTTTCTTTCTATCAAGAAAACAGTGTCTTTCCTGGAAATATCACCCAGTAGACTTCACTTACATCTCATTAGCGAGAACTAGGTCATATAGCCAAGGGAGTCTGAATTAAGGGAGTCTAAATTGCAAGGGAATCTGAAGAGGTGGTGGTCGGGCGTATTTTTAACTGGGTGTATTATAGCTCTGAACAAAAATCGTATTGTGTTGGTAAGGGAGAAGATTGGAAATTGGGTAGTCAATATCCTCTCAGTGCCTCCTCCCAGAGAGTGTGCACGCACAAGCTCGACCGTGTGTGTATTTCACCTCATTTCCTATTACAGCCACAATTCTAGAGGCAAAAAGACATTTTCAACCTACTGCCGATGGTCACTCTATCAGTCAAAAGCCAAGAGATGGCTTGCTCAAGTTAGGATAACTTGAAGAGGATTTGTTTACAAAGATATGGACAGGGTGTGGACAGGGGAGTACCCTATCTCAGGGCTGCTATTGCCGGGCTGTTACTATCTCTAGGCCTAGGAGGAGGAGAGGGAGAGTGGCTGCGGGAATCTCAAAGGACAGAGAGTTGAGGAGAACAGGTCACCTTGACAAGAGCACTGATCTTCTATTAAGGGACACAGCCAGCTTGACTCAATCTTATGACCTCACCCTTCTCCATTTCATCTCCCACTGGGCATCCCCAATGGCCAAAACCAACCAGAGGCCAGAGGGCAGCCAAGCCTAATGACGCAGTCCCTAGGATTGGCCTCCAGGAAGGAGAGCAGGGTGGGAAAGGGGGCAGAGCGCATCTGGAGGGGCAAGCAGAGTCACCTGGCAAAGTCAGCCTACTGTGGACAATATTAAGTATTAAACTCTAGACCCAGGAACTAACTTCGACAATTCCTTGGAGCGTATTATAATTAGGCCTAACTGGTATAGTTGTGACCTCAGTTTATAGTAAAAATGTATCCTTGAAAAATTACTCCTGAAGCTAATTTTGATATATCTGCCTTAGAAAACATCAGACATTGGCCAAGGAGGATAACAAGCCACTTCTTGTGTTTGGTTTCTCCTGCAGTGTGGTGCAGCAGAAGGCATGCTCCTCGGGATCAGACACACCCAAGTGTAAATCCTGTTTCTCCCAATTACTAACCTGATGTTTCATCTTGGCAACTTACTGAAGCATTCTAAGCCTCAGTTTCCCAATCTGCAAAATGGGGGTAATAACAGTACCTGTTTCACTGGGTTGTTGTGAGGAAATACATGAGAACACTCATGAAGTGCATAACAGAAGGCCTGGCTTATGGCGGGTGCTCAAGAAACATTGGTTCCCTTCTTATGTTGTCCCTGATGAAGGACCATCCGAGTCAATCTAAGCAACGTCCCTTTAACTAAGCACCTACTATGTGCCAGGCACTGTTAGGCACTTTATTTTCATTATTTTGAAACTTCATAATAACTCTTCAGATAAATACTGTTTCCATTATATTAGTGAAGATTATATAGGCCTGCAAAGATTAGAAGAGTTGCAAGGCCACACTGGCAGCATTTGGGGGTAAGATTTGCCCCAGC
This sequence comes from Diceros bicornis minor, assembly GCF_020826845.1. Taxonomy (NCBI): domain Eukaryota; kingdom Metazoa; phylum Chordata; class Mammalia; order Perissodactyla; family Rhinocerotidae; genus Diceros; species Diceros bicornis. The sequence goes on from NC_080779.1 coordinate 18,976,818, forward strand.
CATGTCTGATGTCAAGGGCTGTGTGTCCTTGACTGCATCCACCACCGCGCCCTTCCAGGGGCATCTGGACTTCACCATGAACGGCATTCACAGATTCGCAACGTTCTCCTCCTTTCAGCAGGTGTTAACTGGTGTTTGGTCTTTAATCGTGGCAGAATTAAGTGTTTTCCTACAGGTTTTAATTTTATAAAATTGGAAACAGTTTTCTAGGGGTAAATGTGTCTTCTAGCTGTCATGACATCGTACTCAAGCAGACAATCTCCTCAAAGCTCAGCACAGGACTGTGTGGTGTGGCTGGCTAGGGCTCTCAGTGGAGTGGGAAAGGAGGATGGAACGCCTTACACCGGCCGTGCCTGGAGCTCGCACTGGACAAACATTTGTGTGATGAATGAACTGGACTGTCATGCACTTCTGCTAGAACACCCTCCCTCCTGTTCCTCAAGGCCCTGTTATCCTTTGTTCCTGAGACCCTTTGTAGGTGCTTAGTGGGGGCTGATGACGTTGAGAATCACAGAGGATGTGGGGTGAAGGAGGGAAAGGGAGAGAAGCGCTCCAAATGAGCCGTCAGGCAAGATTCAGCCATAGAGAAGCCCATGAAACCCCAAATGGTAAGCAACGTGGTGCGGGGCCCGTGAGGGACCCAGAGGCCCGTACAGGACAGCTCTGGTATGACTGTTTCAGACTGGGTGCTGCTTCGGGTCGGGTCTTAAACAGATTTCTGCAGCAGATCTTCCTGTCTGGCTTTGCGTTCCTACATTACACAGGGAACATGAGTGTATCAGCACTGATCCCAGGAGATGGCAATTGATTCTGCCAAAAAACTTTAAAAATATTTTCTTTAGATGTTTAACCACCCAGCAATCTCCCAACACTCCAGAATATTCTCTTGAAAAACAAATATAGAAGAAACAATACAGCTGATAGGCCTATTTTATTAAGTCAAAGGTTAAATTTTGGAATTCAGTGCCCTGAATATAGGGCACTTGGCTTATTTTCATGGCCTGTCTGCTTTTAGCCTTGACAGGTTCTGGGCTGTGGAGGGTCTGCCTCGATTACTGCAGATCAAGGGTAGTTGAGGACAGATAGAAGGGACAGTACTGCTGGGGCAGTGGGACCTTAGAAGGTTAATTCAGACCAGATGCCAGAATGCTAAATGGAAGGTGGCCATAGGACAAGGGTAACAAATGGAAATTAGTAAATAAGAAAAGAAAAAAAAAAAAAAAAGCCTGCTGAAAGTTAGAAACGGTTGAAAAGCAAAAAAAAAAAAAAAAAAAAAAACCCAGAAGAAACTCTATTCCTGTAAATAAAATTTCTGAGAGCCTATGATCGTGTATTTAAGTGAAAGGTGAGAGGTCAAAGGTAGGCTGTCCTGGAAACAGCATCGCCCCGGGAGGGCCCTGAGAGCTGAGTTTGCATCCCTTGGGCAAGACACTCAACCATGCCCTGCTTCAATTGCTTCCTCTGTGAAATCAGGAGCCTCTTCCAGCCTCTATGAACCCATACAGAGGGCACAAGGAGAGAAAGAAGGCTTGCTTACATCTGCCAATGTCTGGTTCCCAGCGCATGGCCAGAACAGGGCTGGGGAGGCTTGGCCTTTCAGGGGAGGTGGTCATGTAAACAGAGGTGGGATAAAATACATACTAAACACTGCCACACTCACCAGAACGAATCCTTTCATGGAGCAGGGGAGAGTACAGAGAGAGGGGGACACTGGGCTTTGGCATAGACAGCAAACACATGAGAGATTTAGGCAGAAAACCACAATTTCCACAGGCTGCCCGGACTGGGCCACTGCTGTCTGGCCCCTTCCACCTGGACAGGGAGAAGCAAGGTTCTGCCCAGGTCTCTCTTCAAGGTGTTTAACCAGGAATGCAAAATAAGATTCATGGGCCTGCCCTACTTCCTCCAGCAGGAAGGTGGAGGTAGCGCACAGTAGGATTTCCTGGGGAAGGAATGCTCAGGTGGCCAGCTAGCACCATGCCCCATGCTTTTCAGGGGACTCCAACTTTCCTTTCTGCTTTCCAATGGAAAACAGCTCCTGCTCAGAGGCTGCAATCTTCTGAGCCCCACTCCTTGAGCTCTGAGGGCTCTGCTAAATAAAATGCGGAAAAGGAAAAACAGATTTGAGGCTTGGCCAGACTTGGTGTGCACCATGACATCTGCTGTGTTGCCTTCTGAAAACATTCTTCCAGTAAGAACTTAAATAATGTTTTCCAGGAGCTCGGGGTTGAAGCCATCCAGTTCCTCCCACCGCCCCTGGACGCAGGGGACTTCAGACTGCTACTGTCTGCCCCTCCCAGCGGCATTTCCCACCCGACTTGGGCAAAGTACCCAACGTTCTGATAACCCGGCCTCTATTTTAAACTGAGTTTCTCCTTCCGTTTGGGGAGTGGAGGACTGTAAATTAGGAGGACTGTAGATTCTTAGTCACCGTGCGTGTGTGTTCTTGGACCCCAAGAGCATTATTTAAAAGGACCCTAGTCTAGTCGGATGGAGAACTCAGTCTAACTCGTGTCAAGTTTACGAGGCCCATCTTCCGGCCAGCTGGTCGTGTCTGCTGGATGCCGCGGAGGAAGGTGTCCGTGCGTGGCCTTTGAAGTAGGACAGACCCGGATTCGAATCGCCGCTCTGCCACTTGTTGCTGGGTGTCAGCCTCAGTCTCCCGAGCTGGGAAAGGGGACGGTCAGGAGCGGCCCTGGCCAGGGGGGGTCCCAGCCTCCCGCACGCGGGCGCGGCACCGGCCGCGCTTCCCCGCCGGGGCCCAAGGATGCCCGCGCTCGTCCTCGGCGTCGCGCCCGGCCTCCTCCGGGAGCCGCGCGGGTTGGGCGCGCTCCCAGGCGCATTCCTGGCCGGGCAGCCCCTCCTCCTCGGCCTCGGCCAAGGGGCTGGCGCCTCCCCGCCTCGCCGGGACCGTCTCGTGCGGGCGGCTGCGGACGCTCGTGGCCGCGGGTGCTCCGGGCTCTGCGCGCGGCGCGCCTGGACCCGAGTCTGCGCCTCCCGAGCGAGGCGGCCGGGCTGCGCTCCCGGGCTCCCGCCGGAGCCGCTCGGGGCCGCCGGCGCCCTGCGCCCTGCCGGGGCGGCTGCGCATCGGCTGGGACGAACCCGGCGGGGAAGGCAAAGTGATTTCCCCTTGCCAAACAGAGAGGTTCCGATTGGCAAGATGGTGCCCAGCTGTCCCAGCGCGCTTTTCCTCCTGCTGCTGCTCCTCGCCTGCCCCGAGTCGCGGGCTTCCCAGGTCAGTGTCCCTCCCGCCTCTCCCCTGTCCGGCGGGCAGGGGAGGCAACGCCAAGGCCGGAGGACCGGGGCTGGCCACCTTCCGCGGGCAGGCTTGGGTTGGGGGCTTGGAGCGAGGCTCGGGCTGGGGTTCAGTTTTCAGAGAGAGAGGTGTAGGACGCCCCTTCTGTTACCTCGGAGGCATCGCGGCCCGGCGTCTGGGAGCACCGGGGCTGGTCCAGCCGAGCAGTTCGTGCGAAAGCCTCGGTCCGCTGCGACAGGGCTCCGCGTGAGAATCGTGGGTTGGAGGAAGATTTCCCTGGAATTTAGGAGACGTTGGTTGGTCTTTCCTGGGTCTCCCCAAAAGCTCCGGTCTTTCCTGGGTCTCCCCAAAAGCTCCGGGTCACCATTGGAGTGGAGAATGCTGCCTCCTTCCAACCTCCAACATTTAAATTTCGAACTGAAACACCGTTCTCACCACTACCAACTCTTTTTTTTTTTAATTTTATTCATTTTATTTTTCCCCCCCAAAGCCCCAGTAGATAGTTGTATGTCATAGCTGCACATCCTTCTAGTTGCTGTATGTGGGACGCGCTGAGGCCGCACAAGCGGTGCGTGGGTGTGCGCCCGGGACTCGAACCCCGGGTCGCCGGCAGCGGAGCGCGCGCACTTAACCACTAAGCCACCGGGCCAGCCCACACGGCTACCAGTTCTTGAACGCGCGCAGGACTTGCTTAGCGGTGTGCGGCGCTTGCAGGCAGAGGAGGCGGGGGTTGTGCAGCGCTCTCCCCCTGAGCCCGCGGGGCCTTAGGTTTAGGACGCATGTCTTCCCACACATGCGGGCAGCTTGCTGTCTAGTTTGCCTCTCCTTGCCCTTTGTGCCTGTTGGAGTCGCACTGGATTTATTTACTAGGCCAGATTCACTTGTATATTAACCAATAAGAATTGATGGTTAAAATTAAGATAAGAATGCAGATAAAAATATATCTGCCGAAGGTGAACCTGGAATTGCGGAATTCAGCATCCGCAGGCGCCAGACTCGCTCTGGAAGCCGGAGACGCCGCCCTCTGTGATGGGCGTGGCCTGTGCAGAGCGGGGGCCGCCCCCCCAACAATACCGTCCACAGCAGTAACAGTACCTGAAGGCTGAAGGAAAGCCTGCACGTGTTACTGAGCGCCTGATGACTGCTGGGTTCTTTGCTAAGCATCTTCCAGGCTCTTAGTTCTCGGAGCAGCCCTATGAGGTGGGGACTATTGTCATCCCATTTTGTGGATGAGGGAACTGAGGCCCAGGGAGATTGTCACTTAGTCAAGTTCACACAGCCAGGAAGGAGTGACTCCAAGTGACTCCAATTTAGTCTCTCTCCAAGCCTTTCCTCTTCCCCACAGACACTCACCCACGGACTGAATTCCTCAACCAGGCGAGCACGTCCATGACCTCCCACAAGCCCCTGGGGTGCAGGAAGGGATTCCAGGCAGGGAGAACTCAGTTCAGAGCAGACATGGTGGGTGTTCGTGCAGAAGTGGTGAGCAGGCAGCAGAGGCCTGGTCTGGGGCCACAATGAAGCCACTCAACAGAGCAAGGGGTCTCCCACCAGCTTTGCAGATTACAAAACAAAGCAGAAATCAGGCCCAGAGCCGAGGCCAGAAACAGACAGGGCGTCCCCAAGCCAGCTCCCCAGCCGGGGACGGACAGGGTGTGCAAGGAGCTGCTGGGGGGCCCTGCCCTGCCATTATCTGATTTTATGGGGCTATTGCTGTCTCTCAGGTTACCTGCAAGGTACAGGAGCCCTTGGCAGTTCTCAGATGTTTGCGGCTGCTGCAGAGGCAGAGAAGTGAGCTGTCTCAGGCTCCATTCCTGGGAGATCTGGGTCCAATCCCTGCCACGTCCTGGCTTTCTCAAATTCCGTATCCTCTATGCCTTGGTTTCTTTGCCTGCAAAAGCACCTGCCTCCTTGGGCTCTGTGAAGGGGAAAGGCAGCAAAAAGGATTGTCCCTAGAAATTGGTTTGAAACTGCCCTTCACTCAAAGTCCTTTGTGGTTGGGGGATCTCTCCCTCAGCCCCTGCCTGGGGGAGCCTCAGGAACACTCTTTACCTGTGCCTTCTCATCTGTCAGGTCTCTCCTCAAATAAGCGCCCCTTCCCAGAGTCCTTCCCAGCCCTTCTCTAAACAGGTCCCCTCCCGGCCCTTGGATTTTCTTTTATGGTTTTCTGAAGGGCTCTGACGTAGGGCTGATGACGTTCGTAATGGTTTATTTGGGTAGGTTTCGAGTTTATTGTCTGTCTTCCCCACTACAGGGCCCCAGGGGCAGAGAGCACACCTGGGGTTTTACCCAGGGACCAGCACATGGTAGGTAGGGGCCCAGTGGAATGAATGTGGCGTGGTCATGCTGGTGCTGGTCTGAGCAGGACGGGGCTGGGCAGTCTCTGAGCAGACCTTGGCTGCACATCTGGTCACCTGGGGAGCTTCTAGAAATCGTGATGCTGGCCTCACCCCAGAGATTCTGACTCACTTGGTCTGGGTTGGGGCTCAGGCTGATGCTGATGTGTTTTTTAAAATGGTCCCTAGTGATTCTAATGAAGCAGGCGCCTGAGACCCAGGGGAACTCCAGCCTTCAGAGTTAAGAGCTGTGGACCCAGGAGAGGGCCGAGGGCAGGGGAGTCAGAGTGGACACACGACTGGACTCAGGAGGACCTGAGGTGACTTGGTGCCCCTGGAGTTTGCCTGATCTGAACGTAGTATGAGCCCGGGGCTCTTGGATCCAGCAGTAAGACCTGTGGGCTGGTGGAGACTCTGCAGGTGGAGATTAAGTGTACTGATGGGGACTGTTTCCTGCCACAGAGGAAATGGACCCAAGGACCCCTGGGTAGAGGCAGCAGCCTACAGCCTGTGTGGGCTCCTCTGTTTGCCAGTGAATGTGCTCACTTCATTGCGTTAGGTGACAGCCCAAGGGAACCATGATGGATGTGTATTTGTGTGTGTGTGCATGTGTTTGTAAGTGTCTGTGAGTGTGTGTGCACATCTTTTTGTCTGTGTGAATGTTTGAGTGATTGTGTGTGTGATGGGGTGTGTATGTGAGTGCATATCTTGACGTGTGTGACTGCATGCGTGCATGTGTGTTACAGGGTGGTGGGAGGCTGCTTTCGGCAAGAGTCTGGAGCAGTGAACTTGTGGGGACGGACGGTCTCATTCTCTCTTCTGCGGACCTCCATGGCTTCTCACACATGTCCCTCTTGTCAGCACATCTGTCCTGAGTCACCTTGCAGCTTTTCTGACGGGCTGGTGGAGAGCAGGTGGTCATGGGGAAGTAGGGGAGGAGGAGCCGTGTGGGGATCCCACGAGTGGAGCCCTTCTCAACATTACTGGCCCCTCTGTGGCCTTCCCGCTGGAAGAGAGACGGCCTTGCTGGGCAGACAAGAAAGAGAGAACATTTAACAAACCCCCAGGCCTCACCCTCTTTCCCCAACGATGGCTCTCAGCCTCCTCCTCGCCTGTGGGGTGCTATGGTGTGTCAGAAGGTTTCCCCCCTCCAGAGCCTCTCCTTGTCATCAGATGTCACAGGGTTCCAAATTCCACCATTAGAGGTTCATTCTTTTGGTTGCCCGCTCCCATTTGATACATTGCTTTTTATAGTTTAATGGAAAAAGTGTTTTTGGTGTACATTTCCATGATTTTAACCATAGAACTCTATTCTGTACGTGATCACCACCACAGTCAGGATAGAGAACAGTTCCACCACCCCAAAACTGCATTATGCTGCCCTTTGTAGTCACACCCTCTACCCACCCCAGCCCCTGGCAACGCTGATCTGTTCTTCGTCATTATAGGGTTGTCTTCTCCACAATCTCATCTAAATGGAATCAGAAAGTACATAGCCTTTTGAGTCTGGCTTCTTTAACTTAGCATAATGCATTTAAGATTCTTCCATGTTGTTCTGTGAATACAGAGCTCCTTTTTATTGCTGAGTAGTATTCCATTGTGTGGACGTAATACAGTTTATCAATTCACCCGTTGAACTGAACAGCACCCATGGTGTCATTTCCAGTTTTGGCCCATTATAAATAGAGCTGCTGTAAACATTCCCATACAGCTTTTTGTGTGACTGTGAATACTCATTTCTCTGGGGTAAATATCTAGGAGTGGGATTGCTGGGTCATATCGTAAATGTATCTTTAACTTTGTAAGAAACAGCCAAACTGTATTCCATATCAGTTATATCATTTTACATTCCTACCAGCAATGTATAGAAGAGCCAGTTACTCTGTATCCTCATCAGCACTTAATATTGTCAGGTTTGTTTGTTTGTTTCCAAGTCATTCTAGTAGGTATGTAGTGGTATCTCATTGTGGTTTTAATTTCCATTTCCCTAATGACTAATAATATTGGGCATCTTTTCATATGCTTATTTGCCATATGGATAGTCTACTGGGTAAAGTGTCTGTTCAAGCCTTCTGCCCATTTTTGTAATGGTTGTTTATTTTCTTATTGTTAAATTTTGAGTATTCTTTGTATATTCTAAATATAAGTCCTTTTTTGGATGTATGAGTTGCAAATATTTTCTCCTAGTCTGTAGCTTGTCTTAACAGTGTCTTTCCCAGAGCAAAGGTTTTAAATTTTGATGGAGTCAAAAATAAAAAATTGATCAATTTTTTATTTTTATGGATGGTGCTTTTAGTGTCAAGTCTAAGAACTCTTTACCTAACCCCAGGTCATGAAAATTTTCTTCTAAAATTTTTGTAGTTTGCATTTTTACATTTAGATCTATGACCCATTTGGAGTTAATTTTTGTATAAAGTATGAGGTTTATGTTGAGGATTACCTTTTGCAAATAGATATCTAATTGTTCCAACACCATCTGTTGAAAAGACTGTTGAATTGCCATTGAATTGTCTTAGCAACTCTGTCAAAAATCAATGCATCATGCATGTATGGGTCTATTTCTACCAATAACACACCATCTTGATTACTGTAACTTTATAGTAAGACTTAAGATCAGGTTGATTTTAAGATTTTACGATTCTTTTTCAAAATTGTTTCGGCTAATCTAGCTTATTTGTCTTTGCATTAAAATTTTAGAATCAGCTTGTCTATCTCTTTGAAAAATCCTACTGCAATTTTGATTGGGATTGCGTTAAATCTATTGATCAATTAGGGGTGAATTGGCTTCTTAACAATACTGAGTCTTCCAATCTGTGAACACGATATGTCTTTCCATTTATTTAGATCTTTGATTTCTTTCATCAGCATTTTTTAGTCTTCAGCATATACATGCTCAGTTAGATTTATACTTAAGTATTTCATTTTTGCAACTATTATCAGTGGTATTATTTTTTTTTTAATTTTCATTTCCAGTGGTGTATTCATAGTATACGGAAATCCAATGGACTTTTCTACGTTGACCCTTCTAATCTCTGTGCCATTTATTTAGCCTTGTTACACTGACTAAAACTTCCAGTACTATGTTGAGTAAGAGAGTGGACATCTTGCCTTGCTCTAGAACTTAGGAAGAACACATCCAGTTTTTTAACATTAAGTGTGATGCTAGCTGTTGGTTTTTGTAGATGCCATTTGTCAGGCTGAGGTTTCCTTTTAGTCATAGTTTGATAGAGTATCTATTATGAATGGATGTTGTATTTTGTCACATGATTTTTCTGCCTCAATGGATATGATCTTGTGGTTTGTCTTTAGTCTATTAACAAGGTAGATGACCTTGACTGATTTTCTTATTTTGAAACCAGCCTTACATTCCCAGATAAACCCTAATTGATTGTGGTGTCTTATACATCTACTTTTCTAGATTCTGTTTGCTAGAATTTCATGAGAATTCTTGTATCTATGTTCATGAGAGATGTTGGTGCATAGCAGGGTCAGCAAACTGTGGACTGTGAGACACATCCAGCCCACCGCTGGTCAAATCTGGCCACACCGATTCATTATTGTATCATCTCTAGCTCCCTTTTGCACTACAATCACAGAGTTGAGTAGTTGAGACAGAGACCGTACAGGCTGCAAAGATGAACATTTTTCCTCTCTGGCCCTCTCTCTACATATCAAGTGTCCTGATCCCTGATCTATCGTTTCCTTCTACTGTCTTTGCCTGGTTTGGTTACCAGGGTAATGCTGGCTTCGTAAAATGAGTTGTGAAGTGTTCCCTTCTCTTCAGTCTCTGAACAGACTGTTCAGAATTGGTGTGAGTTCCTCTTGAAATGTTTGGTAGAGTTTACCAATGAAACCATGTGGGCCTGGAGATTTCTTTTCCGGAAGGTTTTTAACTGAATTCAATTTCTTTGACAGATACAGAACTATTTGGGTTAGCTTTTTTGTTCCTTGGGTGATTTTTGGTAGTTTGTGGCTTTCAAGAAGTTGCTCCATAGTCCTCTCTCGAGGCAACTGCTCTTAAATACTCTGGACATTACTCCACATTTCTAAACAATTGATCGCCTGTAATGACAGATGAATTCTTTGTTCCACTGTTCACTGCAGAGCCAAATAGTCTACTATGATTAACTTCCTTTCTTGTGTAACTTTTTGGTTTTCCTGAAGTTTTTTCTCTTCTGCCCCGTCCATCGTCTACATGAGCACAATTGTTTCTAAAAGCTCTTTCCTATTCGACGTTCTGTCAGGCTGCCTTCCCCTGGAGCCCATCCTCCCCAGGCCTGCTGACCCTCTCTGGGCTCGTGGCCCTGCAGCTACCCAGAGACTGTGGCCTGAGCTGGAGTTTACGTTTTCTAGATCATATGTCTTCCTTGTTCTTGGCTTACTCCCTTGTTTTTTTGAACACATCCTTGGGAAAATGATTTTTTAATCCACCATCGTTAGGCCTTCCCAAATCACTTTCCTGCTGTAGAAATTCCCCCTTTTCTACATTGAAACTCTAAAGCAGTCAGTGGAAGCACCATGGTCCCAGTGCTGTAGATGGGGAGCCTGATGTGCCTGAGAAAGCGGCAGCTGAGTCCTAATGTTGGGAGCAAGACCAGAGGAAGGAGGGAGAGGAGGAAAGATGTCCCCATCCACTGTCCCCTACTGACCGAGTGGGGGGAGGGTGGTGGGGAGGACTTGAGAACTATTCCTTAGTCTGAGAACGAATGAGATGAAGAAGGGTGGAAAAATGAAAACCCAAGCGTGTTCCTTCCCAGGGTAGTGTGGACAGCTTATCAATGTCAACGTAGCTGCTGATTCGGAGCCATTGCTTGGGACCGCTGGGCATCTGGGCTGAGGTGGGTTGTTGGTCACTGTAGAGCTCAGTGTGAAAGGCTAGCATGATTGATTAGGGGAGTCTGCCATGGTCACAGCACCAGGAGTGTTTACCACCCCTACAGTAGGGACTTTTGTACACCAGCCCCTGTATTATACGAATGCATGGAGATGAGCTGAAGCAACGGGGACATGTGAATCACTCAGATCTAAAATGAGGTATTTCATAAAACAGATATTTGGTGCCTACAATGGCCCAGGCGCTGGGAACAAAACAGACAAGGACTCTGCTTTTAGTTTTGAAAGAGCAGCTTTGGATCTGGAGTAGGCAGACCAGGGTGGCAGTTTGAACTGGGCTCAGCTGGGCTGTTCTGCTAGTCACTTCCAGACTCAGCGTGTCTGGACTGGACTCACTCATCTGCCAGGGTAGCCGGGGCTGGTTGGTGCAGGGTGGCATACCTGGTGCATCTCCGCTCCGCTCCACACAGCCTCTCAGCCTCCAGCCGGCTAGCCCAGGCTTTTCACAAGGGGGTAGCAGTGGGAGAGGGCCAAGGCCGAGCAGGATGCACAAGACTTCTTGAGACGCAGCCTTGGAACTGGTGCCAAGCTTCCACTGCATTCTGTTGGCCAAAGGAGGTCACAAGACCAGCCCATATCCAGAGATGGGAAAACAGATTTCCCTCTTCATGGGAAGAACAGCAAAGTCTCCTTGCAAGTGGTATGGATGTGGACAGGGAGAAGGACTGTACCATTTCTGCAAAGCTTCCAGCACAGTGACCCAGAGATTTACTCCTCACAGGCACATTTGTTTAGACAGATGGGTGGAGTCAAGCTAAGGGCGGGTGACAGGGAGGCCTTCCTTGTGTCTTCTGCTTTCTCCAGCAGCCAACATCTTTTCCTGGCACCTTCAGGAACGGGACTCGAGTCCTGTCAAGGATGACCCTGATTATAGAGAAGAATGGAGTCCCCTTTGCTCCCTGGGGGCAATTTCTGGCCCCAGGGGCGCTGGGCAGTGAGGGTTGAGGGTGTGGACTGAGATGCGGCCAGCTAGGGAAGGAGACGTGGTCGGGCAGCACAGTGGTTTCTTGGGTTGGCCTGGAATCTTTCAGTCAGGAGTCAATGCCCTCCCAGCCAGCTCACCCTGGAGGATCCTGTTTGGCACCAGACTTGATTCCTGGCGGACCAGGCCAGATGCCTGTGGAGCTGCTCCGTCACCATTTGAGTGCTGGCCCTCCCTGCCTGCTTCCCAGCCAGCCCTGTGCTCCGGCTGCCCCAGGAGGGGCGTCCATCCCCTGACTGTGCCAGTCACTGTCTTCATCCATAGACACAATGGTGGGGCTGTTGGGCCAACCTTCCCAAGGCTCGTGCCGCCCGGGGTCCTGGGGACAACAGGGCAGACTCTCTGGGTGGGTAGAACGGTCTACGTCCTTTCAAACCCTCCGCCAGAGTCTTCCATGCTTCTAGTAACTGCCTGGGACCTAAAATAAGGGCCATTACACGTATTTCACTAAAGAAAAACTAAGCACCTATAATTTGACGGGATCCAAACCTCCCCTTTTCAGTAAGTGAAATCTATACTTCAAGGAAGTAATCATGTATTTCCCCTGTGTGTAGGAAGACGTGTGCTCCTTTGGCAGTCTGGGCACCAGAATCTTCCCAGGGAGGCAGCTTCGATGGGAAATGAGGCCCAAGGAACTCATCCTGGGGCTGGGATTCCACGTAAGATTGGAACATGACAGTTGTTCACATCAAAGACTGAAGGGGTGGGGGGAGGGAGGTGGCAGGTGGGAGGGGATTCAAAAGTCTCCAAGCTGCTCCCTGGCCCCACTGTTGCCATCTCATTGGCCTCTGACTCAGACACTTCTCTTTATGCTGGAGACTAAGTTGCCTCTAGACCCTCAACAGAAGGGGAGGGCGCGCTGCAAACCCAGAAGGAGCCCTTCCCTCACGCAGGCTGTGTTTCCCATCTCTGCAGGGAGTGCGGGGTCGGAGAGCGGGGCCAGTGACCCGGTGCACTGCCCAGGGAGCCGAGAGAATCAGACGATTCCCGGCTGATTGGGAAAGCACCACAGAGCTCCAAGGCAGGGCTGTCTGTCGCATCAGAGGCAAAAGAGCAAAAAAGAGAAGCTGCTTCCAGAGAAGCATAACACCCATCAGTCATTTACACTGTAGTGTGACAACATGCAAACATGTCAGTATCACCCTGGGGCTCCTGCAATTTAGGCCTTTTCTCTGATTGCTTAGGTAAAGATTTTACCCTCCCAGAAGGAATCTAACTAATGAGATAATGCACTCATTCAACAGCTGTGTCCTGAGGGCCTATCCTGCTGCTGAGTTGGATGCTGTTCTGGGCCTGGGAAGGCAGCGGGACCCCGAGGCAGTGTAGCAGGTGGAGACGCCCAGCGCCTGGTCCACGTCCTGGCTCCCACTCTTCCAGGCTGGGTGACCTGGGGCAGGTTCCTGCCTCTTGTGAGTCAGTGTCCTCCTTTGAACAGTGGGGATGATAGACATACCTGTCTCGTGGGACTGTAGTAAGGAGAAAATGAATGACGTTCGAAGAACAGGCCCATGGGGCCGGCCCCATGGCCTAGTGGTTAAGTTTGGGGTGCTCTGCTTCTGCAGCTCAGGTTTGGTTTCTGGGCGCGGACCTGCACCATTCGTTGGTGGCCGTGCTGTGGCAGTGACTCACATACAAAATAGAGGAAGATTGGCATGGATGTTAGCTCAGGGCCAATCTTCCTCAGCAAAAAAAAAAAAAGAACAGGCCCATAGTAAGTGCTCAGTATGTGTTAGGGAGAGAAAGACGAGGCAGACACAGGCCCTGCTCTCACACGGCTTACCAAACAGGGAGAGATAAACAGGACAAACCTGAGGAGTATCAGAAGGTGGGCAACTGAAATGGGGTGCTGTGTTTGAGGGTGGCTGAGAGGCTACTCCACATTAAGTAGGCAGGTAAGGGCTCTCTGAGGAGGGGCCTTCTAAGTGGAAGTGGAAAGACAGGAGCCTGACTTTTGAGGACCAGGGACAGATTTTCTAGGCAGAGGAAACAGCCAGTGCAAAGGCCCTGAGGTAGAAATGAGCTTACTGAGGTGTGTGGAGAAACACAGAGGAGGTCCAAATACTGGAGCTTGGTGGACAGAAGAAGGTGCCCGACCTGTGCACAGCTGGAGGTGGCAGGGCTTGTCCACACACGGCTCTGTAGGCAGAATAATGGCCCCCCAAAGATGTCTATGTTCTTACCCCGAAACCTGTGAATCTTACCTTGACTTTAGCCCAGTGAGACCCATGTCGGACTTCTGACCTACAGAACTGTAAGACAATAAATCTGTGTTGTTTTAAGCTGCCGCCTTTATGTTGATTTGTTACAGCAGCAACAGGAAACGAATATACTCTGTTGGCTACAGGTGAGGAGCTTGCCTTTGTTCTGTTGGGTGGGAGTTGTCAGCGGGGTAAGCGAGGAAGTGCTGCAGTGTGGCCTCTGACCTCTGTCCTTGGGAAGTGAGGACACAGGGAGGACAGGTGGGACACGGGCGCCGTGGTCCAGGGCAGGATCATTTCAGTGGCACCGGGGCCCACCCACCCAGAAACACTTGGGATTTTTCGCTGGAGAGTGTAGGAAAATCTGAAAGCATATTTTATGTAGCCTTCACAAGCATTCAGGTCAGTCACTCTAAGAATAAGGGCTCCAAGGCTCACAGCGGTCATTTGTCCCTCCCGTTCGATTTGCCCCTGCCGCTCACCAGGACCAGGTGCTCTCCCCACCCGCCCTCTCTCCTCCATTCCTTAGAGTCAACTGCAGGAGACCCGGCCTTCTGGTAAAATCCAGATGTCGATTTTCACAAGCCACATAAATCTTGGATCACGTATGAATGTGCGTACACATGTGTGCCACACGCTAAAACAACCAGCAACCCAGTGCAAATGTTCCTGGAAGGGTCTGCGTGTGTGCATGTGCGTGTGTGTGTGTGTGAGGGGGACTGTCAGGGGGACTGAGAGGGGCCGCTGACAAACTCAGAGCCTTCTCTGAGCCCCTCATCCCAGTTCCGTGGGGCTGGAAAAAGAAGGCAGGACGTGCTTTCCGAATGGATGGACTCGATGCAGTGTGGTGCGTGGTAGCCCCACCATCTACCAGCCAGGTGCCCTTGAGCCTCAGTTTCTCTAGCTGTGAAATGGAGACAATAATGCCTCCCTAACAGGGCTGCAAGGAGGACTAAATGAGATAAAGATGGTTCTGTTTTTCACGTCAGCGCCTGGGACATAGTGGGGTGCTTGGTAAGTATTTGTGCAGTGACGAACAAATGAATGAATGATCAAATCATTGTGTTGTACACTTGAAACTAATATAATGTTGCGTGTCAATTATACCTCAGTAAGAATACTGTAATATAAAAAAAGAAAAACCAACCAACCAAAAAATAAATAATGAGTGAATGAGAAGATACAATATATAAATTTCTTTTCCTCCTCTGTTCCTTCTTTATTCTCTAAACTTGCTCTCTTCTTCTATAGTCATATTGGGTTAAATCTCCTAAGGAAATAAGGACAGCGTGCCCCATTTCTGCAGCTAGGAGGTCCCCAGGTTCTGGAGAGAGGGGAGGGGAAGCCCCAGGGCTAGGTGGGCTCCAGCAGGGGGTTGCGGCTGCTTGTGTGGCCACGTGTGTGTGTGTGCACGTGTGTCTGTGAACTGAGCTCCCCACTGGGCTGGGCGTTAGGGGAGATGTTTGCTAAAGGTAATGTGATGCTGTTCAAGGCACAGCCGAGTCTGCAGGTGAACGTGGCCACTGCACAGAAGTCAGCTGGGCGGCGAGCAGGTGGAAGAAAAAAGTGGGTTTAGGGAATAAGATGAGTAAGATGGTCCTGGGCTCACACTTACTTCATTCCTTCACTCCTCATTCATTCCGATGAGCGTCTAGTGTGTAGCCGGATCCTATCCGCAGTGAGGAGGACTCCAGGTTGTCTGTAACTTGTTCCACCCTCGAGCATGCAAAGGGGCCGGGGCAATGGTGACCAGAGGTGACCGTCACGGTCAGCAAAGGGCTGCTGTAAAACGAGAGGAGTCAGGAGATGGGCGGAGGCAGGACTTCTGGGGGTTCTCCGTGGACCCTTCTCTGAGGTGGGTCCAGCCATCCTCTCACATCAGGGCCTGGAGAAGGCGCACTGGTGTTTGAATCCTGCATGTGTCACTGTGGCCAGGTGACTACTTGGCTTCCTTGCTGCAAAGTGGGCGTAATAATGGTGCCCACATGCCGGCGTTGTCGTGAGCATCTAACGGGCTGCTTCTCTGAAGTGTGGTCGCAGTGCTGGCTCTTGGCTCCTGCTGTTGTCATCACTCCTGTGGCCATTTTAAAAAATAGACAAGAAGGAGGCTTGGCGTGTAAATATAGAAGAATGGGCAGCCAGCATGGTAAGAACCCAGAATGCCCTGGGCACGCTGGGGTGCAGAGCCCCAAAGGAGGCTCTGGCTGGAGGGCTGTGATGGTTAATTTCGCGTGTCCACTTGGCTGGGCCATGGCACCCAGATATTTGGTCAAACACTAGTCTAACTGTTGCTGTGAAAGTACTTTTTAGACGTGATTAGCATGAAACCAGTAGACTTTAGGTAAAGCAGATTCCCCTCCCTAATGTGGGTGGGCCACATCCAAAAGACTGAGGTCCTCTGAGAAGGAAAGAATTCCGCCTTCCTTGGCCTTGGGACTTAAGCTGCAACATCACCTCTTCCCTGGGTCCCCAGCCTGCTGCATGCCCTGCAGATTTCGACTTGCTGGTCCCCACAACTGCACAAGCCAATTCCTTAAAATCAATCTGTCTGTCATTCTCTCTCTCTCTCCAGGATGTGTTCATATACGCTA
This sequence comes from Diceros bicornis minor, assembly GCF_020826845.1. Lineage (NCBI taxonomy): Eukaryota > Metazoa > Chordata > Mammalia > Perissodactyla > Rhinocerotidae > Diceros > Diceros bicornis. The sequence goes on from NC_080779.1 coordinate 18,993,074, forward strand.
TGCATGCTCTTGGTTCTGTTTCTCTGGAGAACCCTGACTAATACAAGGGCCTTGGGCAACTCCCCAAGCGAAATTCTCTCACTTTCCCCAGAAGCATCCACTTTCTCTCCTCTTGTATGTGGGTGCATCTCTTCTATGTAGAGGTCACTGGGATGAGAGAAGTCAGAGTTATAACCTGCCTCTGTCTTGGTCTAAAATAAAAATAACTTCTGGAGAAAAACCACGCACGAAATCGACATGACTCAGAGCCGAGGGCTTCAAGCCTTGGCTAGCAGGCACACATTTGGCAAGTGAGCTCGTCCTTTCATAGACCTAAAGGCATCAAAACATCTGTGTTCCCATTAACAAAACGCTGACGTGACGCATAGCTGTGGCTTAGGAGAAACCAGCGCAAGAGTCGGCCCCTCCGAGGTCCCAGGGTCATCCGTGGCCGCCTGAATGAGTCTCAGGGCTCTACTATCACTGAGGTGGCCCTCGGAAATAGTCACTGTGCCAAGACTGTCACTGTGAGGAAGACTATTGAGCTAGGTCATGTAAGAACAAAAGCCCTGAGGACCCCCTTATATGTCCCCACACACCCCTAGAGCTTCGCTTGTGCCCTCAGGTGCCTTGAGAGCAGGCTCTGGCATTTCAGCTTCATTTATAAATTGAGCCCCGACAGCAAGGAGGCCTGGATGGAGTGGGAGGGGTCAGGCCTATGCATTCTGGCATGGTGACAGCGTGAGCAGCGTGAGCTGGGAGGGACACGCACGTTCTTTGTCTGGAGCCACACCTGGGCCAGCAAGTGGGGTCTCGGGGTGCAAAATGGCTCTGGAGGCCCACCTCTACTGGAGCGCTGGTTAGTCTCAGAGAAAGGAGAGTGTTGTGAGCTCTGGGGAGTCACCAGGGTTACTAATCTTGAGAGAATGGGTTAGGGGGAAAATGGACAAGATTTTCCCTGGGGGGGGCGGTGGATGGAGTATAGTTCTGTGGCCTTCTTGGTCCCAGAGGAGGGACCAAGAAAGGGTCCTAAGGTCCCTTAGGACCAGAAACCACCCCCCCAGCCCACCCCAGGTCGCAGCACTGTGATCTAGAGCCTTCTCTGCCACCTCCATCCCAGCTAGGGAAGAGCTGGATGGGTGACCCCTGTTGCTACTTCTCTCACTGCTTCAAGTCTTCTCTGCAAACGCTGCCAGTGGTGTTGAGTTAGATGAAGCGCCCACCCCTTAGAAGAAGAGTTTGATGACAGAAATGGTAAATCTTGATGTTTTTCTCCTCAAAGATGGAACAGTTTCACTGCATGTCTTTTCTTGGTTCCGTTTCCAATAAGTTCATAACTCAAAGAAACAGAAATTATTTTTCATTCTTTATTGTCAATGGCCTAAGCTGGGCGTGAAGCCAGGTTTTGAAGGGATGGAAACTTATACCATTTGAGGGGATCTCTTTGAGCAGAACATTAAAAATGAGGGCCCTTGAGGACCCTGGAAGAGGCCTGTGAAAGGGGGGGGCCCTGACACGGCAGCTTCCTCAGCCTCTGGGACGCTGAGATGGGAAGGGACTGCCCAAAGCCAGCCCTTCGCTGTGGCAAGGCTGGGCTGAAACGCAGGTGGGTGACACCCGAGGGTCCAGCCTTCTTCCTGTCCCCCAGCCCTGGAGGCCCTCGAAGCCCCTCACCGTCCCCTCGGGCTGACCTCATTAAGGACTAAGAAGGAAATGCTGTGGCTTCTCTTGGCCCAGAGCAGGAGATGGTGGTGGGTGTGGGAGGGGAAGCTGGCAGACAAATGGAGGGGGGCAAAGAGCCCGCTCCCCAGACTGAAAAGAGCACAGAGGAAGAGAAGTGAAATCGAGACCCGGGTCTGATGAGTTGCTGCGCTTGTTGACCTGGAGACAATGCCAGGATCCAGTGTCAAGAATAAGGAGCTGACGGAAGCTGCGTCCTATGCTCCAGCCTGTGCAAGATGATACTTGTGCTGTGGGCATGTGTGTGTCATCCAAAAGAGAGAACTGAGCCAGAAGTTAACAGTGGCTGTCTCTGGTCATGGGGTTTGTTCTTTGATGTGTTTTTCTGTATTTTGAATTGTTTTGCAGGGAATATGTTTTATTTTTATGATCAAGCCAAATGATAAAGCTTTCTCAGTTTGAAAAGGGGAAACGCTTAGGTCCTCAGCCCCCTCCCATGACCTCATTTGTCCCCATAATGCAGACGTCTCGAGCACCTGACTTAGTCTGTGAGGCTTCTAGCCTAATCACCCCGCTCTGCCGATGAACTCGGTTATGCCTGTGCCGAAGTCTGACTACAGGCGACAGATTCTGAGCATGGCTCCCATGGGCTCCATTCCGAGCACTTTGGGATCAAGGAAGTGCCCTATTAGTAGCAGCCGCCGCAGACCTATCAAACCGCAGGTCCAGAGGCAATAATTCTTTCCATTTCCCTGGCCCCCTGGCCCTGGCCCTGGCACGCTGGATTGCCAGGAGCACAAGGATCTTCTTTTGTTTTTTCCCTTGGGAGCTTTATTTCTTTTTTTCCTCCCAGTTTTACTGAGATATAATTGACACATAACAGTGTATTACTCCAAAGTGTACAACATAATGATTCGTCATATGTATGTATTGTGCAATGGTCACCACAATAGGTCTGGTTAACATCCATCACCTCACATAGGTACAAATTGTTTTTTTCTTACGAAATGTCTTTTTTCTTATGATGAGAACTTTTACAATTTCCTCTCTTAGCAACTTTCAAATATACATTCAGTATTAATTAACCGTAATCGCCATGCTGTACATCACATCCCCAGGACTTATTTCTTTGACAACTGGAAGTTTGTACCTTTTGACCCCCTTCACTCATTTCCCCCTCCCCCTAGCCCCTGCCTTTGGCAACCACCAATCTACTCTCTGTTTCTATGAGTTTGGTTTTTTTCGACTCTGCATGTAAGTGAGATGAGACAGTATTTGTCTTTCCCTGTCTGACTTATTTCACTTAGCGTAAAGCCCTCAAGGTCCATCATGTTGTTGCAAATGGCAGGATTTCCTCCTTTTTTATGGCTGAATTATATATATATGAACATTATCTTAGTCCACTCATCCATCGACGGACACTTAGGTTGTTTTCACGTCTTGGCTATTGAAAATAATGCTGCAATGAACACGCGGGTGCAGACCACTTTTTGAGACAGTGATTTCGTTTCCTCTGGATGTATACACAGAAGTGGAATTGCTGGATCATATGGTAGTTCTATTTTTAATTTTTTGAGGAACTTCCATACCGTTTTCCATAGCGGCTGCACCAGTGTACATTCCCACCAACAGTGCACAAGGGTTCCCTTTTCTCCACATCCTTGCCAATGCTTGTTATCTCTTGTCTTTCTGATAATAGCCATTCTGACAGCTGTGAGGTGATATCTCATTATGGTTTTTAAATTGAGATATAGTTGACACATAACATTATATTAGTTTCAGGTGTACAGCATAACGATTCCATATTTGTATATATTGTAAAATGGTTGCCACAGTAAGTCTAGTTAACATCCATCACCACACATAGTTACAAATGTTTTTTTTTCTTGTGATAAGAACTTTTAAGATCTACTCATTGTGGCTTTGATTTGCGTTTCCCTGATGATTAGTGATGTTGAACACCTTTTCATGTACCTATTGGCCATCTGTATGTCTTTGGAAAAATTTCTATTTTGTTCCTCTGCCCATTTTTTAGTTGGATTGGTTTTTTTTGCCTTGAGTTGTATGAGTTCTTTATATATTTTGGATATTAACCCCTTATTACATGAATGATTTGCAAATATTTCTCCCGTTCAGTAGGTTGCCTTTTTATTTTGTTGATAGTTACCTTTGCTGTGCAGAAGCTTTCTAGTTTGATAAAAAGTAGTCCTTCTTGTTTACTTTTGCTTTTGGTGTCAAATCCAAAAAATCATCCCCAAGACCGATGTCAAGGAGCTGACCACCTATGTTTTTTTATAGGAGCTTTGTGGTTTCAGGTCTTATGTTCAAGTCTTTAATCCAATTTGAGTTGATTTTTGTGCACAGTGTAAGACAGTGGTCCAGTTTCATTCTTTTGCCTGTGGCTGTCCAGTTTTCCCAACACCATTTATTGAAGAGCCTGTCCTTTCCTCATTGTGTATTCTTGGCTCCTTTGTCATAAATTAATTGACCATATATGCATGGGTTTGTTTCTGGGCTCACAAGGATCTTCCTGCACCACCCTTTGTTCTGTTGACATCACCCCAGCAAGGTCGGAAGCAGGGATGGGCCAGGCTTCCAGACCTTCCCTCAGCAAGTCTGCTCGAAACCCTCCCATCTCCCTCCCCACCTGGGATGCAGCCTTAGTGTGCTTGGTCTTGAAATTCTTTCCGCTGTGACCGGCAAGATGAGCACATCTCACCCGTAACGAGCACTTAGACGGAAAGCAGCTGGTGACTGTTGTCCACAATGCGGGTGCTAGGAGGGCTCCTCTGCCACTAGAAGCAGAGGCCAGTTGTGCCCGGACGTAGGAGCACTGAGGTTAGACCCACTGGCCCAGCAGCCACGTGGAACCTGGGCCACTTTCCCTCCGCACAGGCTGCCCTTCTTTCTTTGCTTACGGGTGTCCCATGTTACCACTCCCAGGGGCCTGGCAGAGGCCTTGGCGCTGATCTCTCCCGCACTTTAAAATTTAGCCCTTCCATGCCCCCTGGGCAGCTGCGGCCCAGCCAGCCCTTTCCCAGCTGTCAAGGCCCTGGCCGACTGGTAGAAAAGGGAGGCAGCTGCTCGCCTGGCTCAGTGTGGTGAGGGATGTTTTCTCCACACTCCTTCCCCACTTCCTGCCCCCACTCCCCACGCTCCCTGACCTGAAATTTGTACCGGAGTTAGAAATCCACTCCCGCAGGGTATTTCGCTTGGGTCATAGAATTATCAATCCCTAGCGCAAATTACTCAGTAAGACCATTCACCACACAGGAGCATGTGAAGAACAAATGAGACAGGATGAGGCGGTCCATTTGGGCACGGCCGCCTTAGGGTGGTGGTGGTGGGCACTGGGATGGGGGTCAGCAGGGTTCCCAGCTCAGCTCTTCTGCTCCTCAACTGCATGATTTGGGGCAAGTCGCTTGACTTTCAGCCTCTGTATCTCCATCTGTGAAAGAGAGACAACCCCAGGCCTTCTTTACAGAGTGGCTGCCAGCCAGTAGTACTCTTTGAAGTGGCAAATAGCTTTGTAAACTGTGAAGAACTTCACAAATGTAAATCACACATAAGCTATGAAGCCATCTCTAAAAGCAGTTCTTGTTCTTTTTTAAAGGGAGGGGATGTGGGTGTGGGAAATCAAGTCTGGGTGGGATGGCTGTGCAGGGCTGGGCAGGTAAGGGATTGCAGGAGGTCACTGCCCAGGTGCCCCAGAACCTGGGTGACAAGGACCACAATGGGGCAGGAGGAAGGAAAACAAACACGACTTTTCTTCTCAGCAATTGCATCTGGGGCCAGGCCCAGTCAGGCCTTGGTTAGGGTGGAGGCCAAGGAGCCCTCATGGATTAACGAGTTCCAGGGGCAACCGGGAATTCAGCTTCGTCTAAAGTGTCCATTGAATCAGGCCAGTGAGTCATCTGTTTGGTGGGATCTCCAAGGTGCAGCGGCCTGGCAGCCTCCCTGGGAGAGCGGCAGTGGCTCCGTTTCCACCACGGTGGCAGTGCTCCACTGGGTATGCTGGAAACCACCCAGGCTGCAGAGGCCACGTGCCTCCAGCCACTCTGCTGGCTTTTAGAAAATTTTTTTGAATTATAAAACTAATAGTCATTGTAGGAAAAAGTTAAGTATAAAAAATAAAATTAAAAATGATCCATACGCCTCTCTCTCAAGATAACCATCGATATCTTCGTGGCGTTCTTCCTTCTGCACAGGTTGTATGAGTCAGGTTAGACGAGGCCATGCTGAGGTAACACACAACCGCCACGTGACCCCCCAAGGCCAAGGTCCCATCACTGCCCACTGAATTCACCCCTCCTTTGCTCCTTCTCACGTCCTGGCTCTTAAAGGCAATTGAGATTGGAAACCTTGACATTTTTATCACTAACTATGGTGTTGGGTGTTGCTTTAAGTCAGATAGTCTTTTATCATGATAGGCATCAACCTCTTTTTTGTTTTCTAAGCTTTTTAAGAGTCATCAGAACTAGGTGTTGACTTTTATTGAATGCTTCTTTGACTCTGTTGAGTTTTTTCTTATTTGCCCTGTTACACTTTTAAAAGCATAGGAAAAACTGGGCATTCCTGTTCTCCTTGTTTTATAGGTTTTATCATCCATCTGCTTTTAAAATGTCCAAGGGAGAAAGAAAGAAAAAACTCACCAAGGCCCAGATTTCAGAGCACTAAGTTAGAGAGAAGAGTTAGGAAGTAACAGGCTGTTCACGAGAAGGCACTTTGTGTTCAGATAATTGTTCAACCACTCAATCATTTAGAATCACCAGTTCTGCTCTGAAAATGGGAATTTCGTTTTTGATGAGGGGTGAACTGGGGCTATGACGTGCGCGCTTGGTGCCGTCATTCGGTGACCTAACTCGACAGATGTCACCGTCCAGCCAGAACGCTCGGCCGGGAAGGACGCCTGCTCTGTGAGGCCACCTCCGCGTTGTGCTTGGTGAGCCACGAGGGCTGTTTGGGCCCAGGGGCCCGGGTGACTTCTGGAAGCCCAGAGAGAGCGTGTGGGGCTGAAGCAGCCACAATGGGTGGTCATGGTGCTTTTTTCTCTCCCCAGAACTGTCTCAACAAGCAGCAGCTCCTCACGGCCATCCGGCAGCTGCAGCAGCTGCTAAAGGGCCAGGAGACGCGCTTCGCCGAGGGCATCCGCCACATGAAGAGCCGGCTGGCCGCGCTGCAGAGCTCGGTGAACAGAGTGGGCCCCGACGCCCCCCCCGGTGGGTCCCCAAATCGGCACCCTGAGTGGGGCCGCAGGACACTCAGGCCCTTCACCTGCGGGTCCTCTCCCCATCCCGACCTGCCCCCCCGCCGTGTCTCACAGTGGATTCCCAGGCCTTTCCCTGCCTCACCCTCCCTCCGGGGCCCATTTTTTAACTCTGGCTGGTAGGGGGTGCGAGGTGAGTGGGTTGAAAAAGCTTCTGCCAGCTCTCCTCCCCGCTGTCTGAATGCCACCCATTTCCTCTTAGACCATCGCGTTCCAGGCTTAACAACTCTCATGTCTACATAGCGTCTTGATAGAGTTGTGGAAAGGCACCACTTTTAGAGCAGGAGCTGCTTTGCCCTTCCCTGTCCCCACCCGGGTAGACCCCAATTGGCTCCATTTTTTTTTTTTTTTTTAACTCGATAGACTGTTTTTTAGAGCAGTTTTAGTTTCACAGCAAAATTCATCAGGAAGCACACAGGGTTCCCAGGTACACCCTCCCTGAACACACATACAACCTCCTCACCATCAACGCCCCGCACCAGTGTGGCACGCCTGGTACAGTCCATGAACCAACATTGGCTTCAGTTTTTCAGGCCTGAAAATTAGTCTGTGACATGAGTCCCCCATTAGTGCCAGTGGGGTGGGAGGGAGGGGCTACTAACGGCAAGTCCCATTTGTCTGGTGAGGTTACAGTGGGCCCCCCCCCCCGACTCCCTTCTCTGAGGGAGGACTCGGACAGACACTGGGGCATTTTCCTGGTTGTCCCAGTAATGGCTCTCCCACTGCCAAGGCCCAGAAATGGGCAGCTGGGTTTCCTCTGGCTTCTCCTCAGGGTGATGGGGGTCGGAGGCAGGACGTCACCTTGTTCGTTCTAAGTCATGAGTCTATGGAATATCTGAGGTCATTTCCTCACTTAAGACACATTCATCAAGGGCCTTCTTTGCTGTGTGAGATGAAGTTTCCTGGGAAGGCGTTGGATTTCCTACCTGAAAAGGAAATTATGGTAGCAAATCCAGAGTCTCAACAGCCCTGAGGCGACTCCTGTTTTCCTTGGCTCCTCCGGTGCAGAACCAGGCCTACCCGCCAAACCTCCTCACACTTTCCAGGCGTCGTGAGGCCCCAGCCCTTGGTGGGGCTCATCACAGCCAGACTCCGAGAGGCAAGCAGGACATCCTTCCTTTCTGCTACAGATGGGGATACTGAGGCCAAGAGAAGTGAGTTAGCAGTAGCAGGTCCCAGATCTGGTAATTTTTTTTCCTGCTAGAGGCTCAACTCCAAAGATCCTTTCTGTTTTCATGGGATCAGAGCTGCCTACAGTCCTTGGGAGTTTCAAAGAAGAATCTGCAGGACATAGTTTATAAAACTGCCCTGCTCGTGTTAGGGGCCTCTGCCCACTAGTACAGACAGAAAGGTAGCTATTGTTAAATTGCTAATCCTCTTATCCCCAGATTCAGGGTCTTTCTTCCCTGAACCATGCAAGATTTTCTAAAGTGGCCAATTCTCTTTTTAAAAAATTGCCACTGTGCATTGTGTCTCTCCCATGTGTTGGACATGGGCTGGGTGTGTGGGGGGCGGGGCGAGAAGAGGGTGCAGGCAGCTGTCAGGATCCTGCCTGTGCCGGGGGCGGGGGGGGGGGGCGGGGGAGCCAGAAGCTTGCCCCAGATCAAATTACAGGTAGTGGGAAAATTATCTTTTGCTTTTTTTTTTTTTTAAGGCCATTTGCTGGGAGTCAGGAAGGATAATTTCTAGTCCTGCAGAATTCTTGGCCTTCCTCTTTCTGGCTTCTGTTCTGAGTGTCTCCCTCCTGTTTTCCCAGCCTTTCTTTCCGGGGAACGTCACGACTGATCGGCTTCAGGCAGCCCCGTTCCCTTCCTGTCCCCAAATCACCAGGCTTGCTTCACCGCTGACCTCATTCCTTACATGTTAACCTCATTCCGGAAGGTGCAGGAACCTTCCCTGTGGCCCTGTAGACTCACCAGGATGTGCTCATAGTGAAATGAACCAGCCAAGGGGCACATCCTTCCAACGGACAGAAGCCTGTGGCTCCCATTTGGGAAGTGACTGCAAACTGGTTTTTAATCAATCTGTATCCAGTCTTTAGTCCTGCTAACATTCATTGAGCACCTGCCATTGCCAGATGCGTTCAGCCTCTTCAGGTACGAGTGACCTGTGAGTTGCTCCAGTAGGTACTTTTCTTTTTTGAGAGTTTTGAAGATTTCTCATCCCCAAAGAGACACTACTCCTTTCTCCTAAAGCATTTGAAATCCTATTCAGGACAATAAAGTAGTCGATTTTTAAAAAGAACTATAAAGTCATTTATTTGCAGGGAGTGAGGCAGCAACCCAGGAGCGCCCGACCTTCGGGCCGGGGCTGACGCTCGCTTCTCACAAGGTTCTCACCGCTGGGTGCGGAGTGGGAGGTTTGCTAAAGGAGCGTGATGCAGCAACGGTCACATGTTCCCAGTAACCCTAGGGCACTGAGATACCCAGAGGGGCCGGCTCCTGCCCCTCTCCCCCGGGCCAGGCTGCCACGGCTGCTGCAGGAAGGACACAGGGGGGCTATGGGGGCGGAGCCACAGCAGCCTGCTGCTGCCTCTGAGCAGTGTGTGGGCAGACGGTCCCCGAGTGAGGGATGCTGAGTGATTCTTTCCCTCGCTGCAGCCTACACAGTTGAAGCAACAGCGTCGTTTTCATCTAACCCCTTTTTACAAATGACGCTTGGAACTTACTTTAAAGTGTTTTAGAAGTACCTCTGAATTTCCAACTAAACGAACTCCAACCCCAGCCTATCCCGACTTTGGGCATTCATTCCCTCATTAAACAAGCGCCCGCCTTGTGTGGCCCTCAGCTGCAGGTAGAGGAGGAATGGGAGCTTCTCCTCTGTCTCTCTGCAGCCCACGGCGGTCCTTCAGGAAATCTAGTTGGTTCTGCCTTCACAGCACAGCCAGGGTTCAAGCCATCTGTCTCCTCTCGCAGCTCCCGGCTGGTCTGAGCCGCCTCCCTCATGCCCCTGGGTTCTGCTTCCCTTCCTGTCCGCTCTCGCACTTGACACTGGACACTCAAGCTGTAGCCAGTGGCGCTGTTAATGTACAAGTTGGTTGCTTCATGCCTCGCTCAAACCCTCTGATGGCCCCGTCTCATGCAGAGAGCAAGTTGCACGGCCTTTTCTTTCCTTTCCGATGCCCTGTGCAGACTGCTCTCTCTCACCCTCTGGTGCCTCTCTGACTTCATCCCCAACTACTTTCCACTCACCGCAGTCACCATGGTCTCCTTGACATTCCTCAGACCTGCCAGGCACACTCCCACCTCAGGGCCTTTGCACTGGCTTGTTCCCTCAGTCTCCCTCAGCTATCTGCATGGTTATGCCATCACCTTCTTCAACTCTGCTCCAGTGAGGCAACCCTGACCACCTACTCACAATGGCACCCCTCCTCTGGCATCCCCAGCACCAGACCCTACTTTCATTTTCTACATGACACTTATCACATTCTGCCATTTGCTTATGGATCTCTGTTATCAATTGTCTCCCCTGCTAGAAGGGGCTTCCTGAAAGCTGGGTTTTATCTATCTTGTTCACTGATTATCCCAAGCACCTAATACAGTGCCTGGCACTTAGTAAGGACTCAATAAATAATTTTTCATTCATTCCTTTGGGCAAGAGTTTCTTATTGAGCACTCACTCTGTGCCAGGCACCGGGCTGGTGCCGGGGATGCAGCAGGCACACGAGGCCAGGCGTCATCCCTGCCCTCTCGAGCTGCATTCTGAGGGAGGAGACTGACAGCAAATATGGAAACAAACACGTCAATAAGATATCTCCAAGGGTTACAAAGGCTAGGCAGAAAGCGAAGTGAGCTCATAGGTTAGAGAGTGTCTTGAGGAGGTGTTCGCTAAGCCTGGTGGTCAGAGAACATTCTGGGAGGTGGTGGCATTCAAGTTGAGACCTGATGAGTGAGGAGGAGCCGAAGATGAGAAGTTCTGGGGAGAGAACATTCCAGGCAGACAGAAGGGCAAAAGCCAAGGCCTGGAGGTAGGGCCGAGGCCGACCTGTTAGGAGACCTAAGGAAACCCAGAGTGGCTGGAGCTCCGAGAAAGCAGCGCCAGTGGGTGGGTCAGCCACCCCGGCGGGGAGTCCCAGCTCTGACCCTCTCTCGCTGCGAGGCCCCGAGCACAACACTCGGTGTCTCTGAGCCGCGGTCTCCCCATCGTTCACTAAGCGGGCATGTATTACCCATGCCCAAGAGTGCTTTGAGGATTCGATGAGACATCGCATTTAACACGTCCAGCCTGGTGCACAGCCTGGAGTAGGCCCTCAACAGAGGGGCGCTTACAGATGAGAAGCCTTGTAATTGAGAGCGATGTCTAAATGGTTCTGAGCCTTCCTTTTCTCTTACAGTTTCCTGCCCTGCTCTGAACGCCCCTCCAGATGGCAAAAAGTTTGGAAGCAAGTATTTAGTGGATCACGAAGTCCATTTTACCTGCAACCCTGGGTTCCGGCTGGTTGGGCCCAGCAGCGTGGTGTGTCTTCCCAACGGCACCTGGACGGAGGAGCAGCCCCACTGTAAAGGTACGTCCCTCCTTCCCATCCCCCTGCGCTGGACCCATTGAAGCCCCACAGGGGTCTGCTGGATAGAAAGGGTCATTCTGTGGGACACTTTCTGCCTGATCCCTCCACCATTCCTCAACCGCAGAACAGTGGCCATTGTGTCTGATGACTCACCTCCACGCCAGGCCTGGGCTGGCCTCTATCCGCCTGAGCTCACTAAACCCTCCCAACAATTTAGTCTTGTTGTGCATATGGGGAAACTGAGGCACAGAGAGGTGAAGGGACTTGCCCAAGGCCACACAGCTGGGGGACAGGCTGAGCTGATTCAAACCCAGACACTCTGACCCCAGAGTCTATGTTCCTCAACACCTCACTCTGCTCTTACCGACGTTGGGGTACTTCTGTGCGTTGGGGGGAGGGACACGAGGGAGGTCCTCCAGGGAAGCGTTCCTCGTGGCTGCTCTTTCCTGGGGCTGCAGTTTGTTTGTGAGGCTGTTAGTGACCTGTAGGGTTAAGGAAATTCCTCAGGTGTCCTTTGTGTCTGCTTTGGGACTTAGTGTGGACGGCTCCAGGAGAGACCATTGGGATGAGAGGGAGGCGTGAAAAGGCTAGGCTTGAAAACAGTACTTTCTTGATGTAGAGGAAAATGAGACTTGGCACGCATAGTGTGTTGGCTTTTCAAAAATCTATGGTCAAAAAATCATGCATACCAGACATTTTTAGAGCAGGCTTCATGCGACGTCTGCTGGGGCAGAATGTCCATGATTTTAGCCCAAGAGTTGAAGGAGAAATGTAAATATTCCATAAGTAAGTAGGTTGTGAAGAACAGCATGGAGAGGTCTTTGAATGCATAAAATAACTTGAAAACATAAAGGAACATCAGAAAATATGCCATCTCTAAAGATGAGTGTGGACTGACGTGAGAAGCACAGGGCAACCAGAACCACAGTCATGGAGCTAGACTTCCGTTTCCCATTTCCTGGGAAGACCAATGGTTCAATGGTCTAATGGTTCCAGCTCTCAGACCAGGCTGAGAACCAACCAGGAAATATAAGCCGTGTAACACGCAAACACACCAGGGGAAATGCCAGTGTCTGGATTTACCCTTGACCTTGAAAGATCTCCATCCGGGTTAAGCACCTTATGGGTGATAAACTGGCAGCAAAGGGGGAGCCTAATGACATTTTATTGTCATTGCTTTGGGTGTCTGTATTTTTAACTTACAGATTGAGTTACAGACCCCAGTTGATTTCTTTCTTAGAGCACTCAGCTGCCTCTGATGGCCACATCATCCTCCACCACAAACTGTGCGGATAAGGTCTTCTGATCTCCCCTTGTCTCTGGGCCAGCTCTCTGGGGTTGGAGTTGGGGGCAGTTGGCCGCATGCTCACTTCCTTTGACTCGAGTGCTGCCATCCTGCTCTTCAGAAGGGCTGCAGCAGCCCGGGCTCCCTGGCAGTGCTGCGGGGAGAAACACATTTTTACCCAGGTGTGTTGCTCAGGGATTGTCCACATATTCTGTCCTCGGTGGTTATATCCATGTAGAGTGAGCATCATGAGGTTTAAATGCAAAGATGAGTTCGTCAGAGAGCTGAAAGAATGCATTTTTAGGTAGATAGGTTAGAAACATCAGAGGCTCAGGAACATAGTTTTAAGAAATGGCTTGGGCAAAGGAACACACAGTTGCTTGACAAAGGTAGGGACGCAAAGGGCTCCCCACGGCCCAGCTCCATCTCAGCAGCTTGAAGAGGATGCCTTCCCAGAGGATCCTGGGCATGTCTGCCCACTTCCCTCTTGAACTTGCATGCATCAGTTAGGTATGGGTGCCTCGCCTCCCTGCAGCAGGACCCCCTTAATGGAAAAGAGGGTCCCACTGTATCATGACTTGTGTGCTGGGGTTCTCAAACTTTCAGGTGCTCTAGAGTCACCTAGAAAGCTTGTAAAAGGCAGGCTCTGAAGCCTCAACAGGTCTACTGAGTCGGGTGAGATCTTTCTGGATCAGACTTGGGAAATCTGCATTTTTAGTATGACTCTGATATTATCTAAATTTTGAGAAACACCATTTTCTAGGTTCTTGTCACTGCCAGAAGCAGAAAGGAATTGAAAATTTTGAAGTGCTGATGTATTTTGGGTCCTAACCAATCAGAATGGCTGCCTGCTGTAAGCCAACGTCAACAAGTAGGCCATGTGCTGACTAAGTGTGTCAGCCCTGGCCGGGTGAGACGTACCTGTGCGTGCTCACTTCCACCTGCACTGACGTTTTGGGAAGGGAAGGCCAAGCTGGCCCTTACAAGGATCAGGGTGCCTGTCCCCCTGAGCAGTCCCCTTTCCTGAGATGTGAAGCCAGACTTTCCCTGGAGGACCACTGCCAAGTGTGGCCAGCATCTCCTGACCTTTCCCATTGTCTAACCCAGTGCTCCTCCTGATTCTCACCCTTGAACTTACCAGCTCATTCCAGATTTGCTGTGTTCTTTGTCTCCCCTCTCCCTTAGCCTTCTTCCTGGCCATTGGTCTTTCTTCCCTGACCTCCATGCCAGAGGACCACTTGGTGCAGCCCACCCTGGACTTCCACTAGGGCCACATTTACTATCTAAAATCTGAGAAGGATTGGTTCAGGGAACAAGGCGACCAGGTGACCAGTCCATGCTGAAATCTTAGATGGATATTTTTCATCTCTTTAAGTGTAAACTGGGCAGGGGGGTTTACACCACCTTTGGTGGTGATGGAACAAAAACACTTATGTGTCACAGCCACGGGGCTCAACTAGCTGCTGGCCATGACCTCTCCCCAAGTTAGTAGACGGTGCCTGGGTTGACACTTCTGTCCTCAGCAGGAATTTATCTGATGACTGGGTGCTGTCTCTAGTAAGGTGCCACCCAAACCTGTCAAGAGGGAGAAGCGGTGCTTCTGTCTGCTATTTGGTGACCAACCGTGACAGTACTAACAGTGTGGGCAGGACATGGCTGGAGTTCAACAGTCCAGTGGACACCCCCCCCACCTCAGGGTGGTTCTAGACTCTCATCAGCAGCTATCGTGTGCATCCACTTCATTTCCATATCAGCAATCTTAGTCACTGTGTGTTGTGACCACAGTGGGGGAAAATAATCTTAATCACGGGATTCATTCCAAGACTCAAAATGTCAGTGTCCATGAAAAATTTGGCAGCTTGGTAATAACCGCCCCTCACCCCATCCCCAGTCAACTGCTTGGAAAGAAGGTGATGAACCCAACTTAGCATGAAAGGAAATTACACGTAATTGCGCCATTAAAAAACCAAGCGGGCAGAGGTAGGCTCCAGAACTCCAGAATGGAAAGCAGCCACTTGGCTTCCTGGATTATTTCCCTTTTATCCCTTTCTGTCTCGGAAGGGTGTGTTTTTAAGATTTGAAGTTTTCTGAATTGGAGGAACCATAGCCACAGGCCTTGTCCCTTTGACAACATGGGTAACCAAAGAGAAAACTTGAGAGAAATAAATCCGTTTGTCCCTTACCACTATGCCAGTAAAAAAGAATGGTTTTTATCAGTCATCTCCGCCCTCTCCCTTTTTATTAACCTTCATTCATTCATTCAGCTAATTTTCATTGAGCACCGTCTATGCACAAAGTATTGTGCCAAGTGCCAGGGATTCATCACTGAATCTAAAGACACTGCCCAACCTCGTGCGGCTCACATTCTAAGGTGGAGGCAGTAAAACAGGTAACCAAACACAAAGGTCAATGAATAGACATTGTGGTCAGTGCTTTGAAGGGATCTAACAAGGGACTGAGAATAAATACCATGGGGGCGAGGAACAGTTGGGGGCAACAATGATGCTGAGACTGAAGGGATGAGTGGGATCTAGTCATGTGGCGATCGGGCAGGTGGGCGGCATGGGGAAGGTGCCATTCCAGGAAGAGGGAGTAACATGTGCAAAGGCCCTGAAGAAGGGAAGAATTTGGCATGTTTGAAGAAATGAAAAGATAAAATATAAAAATGAAAATCCCACCTTGTTGCTGGAGCAGTGTGTGAGCTGAGTGGGCAAGGCAAGGTAGAGAGACACCCATCCAGTTCGTGAAGACACGGAGGCCATACAGGCAGTAGGATTTTAGTTCCAAGCACAATAAGCAGGTTTAATAAAGAGGTTTAAGAAGTGGTAATTGGATGTGTGTGTTGCTGCTGTGTAGGGAGTGCACCGGAGGCAACAAGAATGGGAGCCGTGAAGCCACTCCAGCGGCTGTTGGAGAAGTCCAGGGGAGGGATATGGCAGCGGAGATTGAAAGTAGAGTTAGAGACAGAACTCCTGGAGCTTGCTGCTATCCCATGTGGGCTGTGAGCACGGAAGAGAAGTCAAGGCTCCCAGACTCCGGTTTGGGTGATGGACTGCATGGTGTCGCTTACAGAGATAATGAAGACTGAGCGACAGATGTAGGTTTCTTTTTAAACAATCTGTGTGGGAGTCATTGGTCAGACTTCCATTTTGGACACGTTCAGTTAAAATGTCTGTGTCACATCCCAGTGGAGATCCGTTAATTCAACCTGTGGAGATCCTGGAGCAGAACACCGTGCACCGGTTATCTATCCCAAGGGAGCAGACACAGTGCGCTGGTTACCAATCCCAAGGACTCCAGACACTTCTGCCCACTGTGTCTTGGTATTGGAGTCGCCAAGGAAAACACAATGAGGTTGGGCCCTGGATGGAAGGGCGCTTCACTCACACAGAGAACAGACAGAGCAAGATCAGCTTCGGTGGTGGGTGTCGGACACGTGGCCAGTGGGTCTCTCTCCACAGCTAACACAGGGCAAATCGCCTGTGTGTACCCCTCTTGTGCTGCAGTGGAAGGACCCCAACCCCTTCCCCATGGAGTCTGAAATACTGAAGGCTGAGGGTGTGCCCGAGGGCTACCTTTTGTTCTGCTTACAACATACGCATGTAAGCAGAACAAAAGAGTGCTCATTGAGCGTGCAACAGGGAAAGACATTCCCACACAAGGTGTACACCCGCCACAGGCTGTGTGGCTCTTCATCTCACGTTGAGGAAGTGCTCCAGGCCCAGGGCCCATTCTTATTTGGCTGAGTGGGGGTGGAAAGACCACATGCATGAGGCTGCCTTTCCCAACAGAGATGTCGGGTGGACGGATGGACAGAAAGTCTGGAGCTCAAGGGTGAAGGAGCGTCAGTTGGGAGTTATATACGCAATTGGGAGTTATTGGCATAACATATTTGAATCCGTGGATGGTGACGAGCACCCGAGAGGAGAGGGTAGAGATAGAAAAGAAGTGGTTCAGAATCGAGACCCGAGGGGCCGTGAGATGTCAGATGGAGGAGGGCAGGGGAGACAGAAGGGTCCGCAGAGACAAAACACAAGGAGACTGTGGAAAAGCTGGGTCGTGGCACCGGGCTGGGTGTCTGGAAGGTTATTTTGCGTCAGAAGAGAGCACAGCTCCAGTTCACTCACCGTCTGTGTCATGAGGCCTTTCCTCAGACACCTTTTAGAAAGGATTTGAGTAGAAAGAGCTGCCTTTGGTATAGTAGCCACTTAATAAATAGTTACTGAGTAACTCACTGGCAGGCTGATTTACCAAATGATTGAATGAATGAATGAATGAGGAATTACATTTAAAAACTATGAATTTCCTTCCAAACTTTTATCTAAGCATATATATGCAAGTTTTACATATTCAGTATCATCTGTGTATAGGTATTAACACAAGCAAATCTCCATTAACTTTTCTTTCTAAACAAAACTTTTAATGATTATGAAGCACTTCCTCATAAGGGCTCTTCTATACTTTACTTAACTATTCCTCTATTGTTTCCAAGTTTGCATAATCATAAATTATGCCAAGACAAGCAATCTAAAACATTTTTCATTATGGAGAACTTCAAACACATGAAAGTAGAAAGAATAGTATAATGACCACCATGTACTCATAACCCAATAATTATCGACACAGCAAATTCCTTAATATCATTAAATACCTGGTCAGAGTAAACATTTCTCCAATTATCGCACATATTTTTAACACTGTGTTTGAACCAGGGTCCAAATAAGTTGCATACTTTTACAATTGGTTGATATGTCTCTTACATCTTTATTAAATATTAAATTAGTCTATTAAATAGTCTTCTTCCCCACCACCATGTCATTCCTTTGCAGTTTATTTGTTGAAGAAAGTGTGTTGTTTCCCACAGCCTCGATTTTGCTAATAACTGCGTCCCTTTGGGGTCATTTAACATGATCTTCTGGTCTCTGTATTTCTTATAACTCTGGTAGCTAACTCCAGAGGCTTGATCAGATTCAGGTGAGACTTTTGTTTTGTTTGGGCAAGACTGTCAGTCATCTCTTTTGTGATGCTGCACCTTGGTGAGCAACACGGCCATCCTCAGGTGGACATCTCTCCAGTCGATTCCTTAAGAGGGACTCAGGGGGGCAGTTCCCCAACTTCTTCCACATTCAGACAGTGTGCAGATTTACCACTGGATGTCAGTTTGTTTGGACATAAAATACCTGTCTCCCGTTTTCTTTTCTTGTGTATCTTAAACGTGTTCCTCTATGTCTTCTGTTTTAACTGATACCATTGTAGCCATTGTAAGTATCTTGGTCTTTTTGCCTGGAGGCCCAAAGGATTTTTCCTTTTTCTTTAAAATCCAATAATTTTATCAGGATCTGTCTCAGTACTGGCCTTCCTGGGCCAATTTTCCCAGGTGTAGGGTTCATCTTTTCAATAGGAAGTTTCAGTTGTTGGAGCAGTCTGGCCCCCAGGAATTCTCAAACTTTCTAGGACAAAACCTGAATATTGAGGAGGCTCTAATGGAAGGAGAATCTAAATTGAACCCAACAAGGAAAATAGGGGCAAATGAAAGAGATGGTCCAGAGAAAAGTGGGAGAGGAGAGCAAAATGTCAGAGCTGAAGAAGTGTGAGCACCACATCGGAAACCACAGAAGTGGGAGACGGAGATTCAGGAAGTTAGAAAAGCCATATGGGAAAACTTGTTTCACTTAAATATAAGTAACAGAAAAGGACTCTTGTCAAATCCCTTACCAATATTATAAGAAAAAATAAAATAGTCTATATAGACAATGAAGAAATGCCAGAAAGATGTGCCCATAAAACAGATGAAAACCGTAACCTAGTATTTCCAAACAAGCTGAAAGAAATTTTTAAAAGACAAAAAAATTAGAAAACCTCAGAAATGAGATGATTGGAGAAATGGAAAATTGAAACGAGATGACAAAACGAATTAGAAATAAAAGAAAAAACATCAGATCACACACGTAAAACACTTAGCTCAGTTCCCGGGAAGTAGTAGGTGCTCACGCAACAGGAGATTAAAACAGAATTACCATCCATGCTTTTGGCTGCCAGCCTCTCCTGCAGCCTCTGCCAGTGCCCTCTTGACGGCTCATAGGTCTCTATGCACTTAACTAAATGCCATAGCCTGGACAGGTGTGGATGTGATGACAACTGTACCTCACTCAGGACACAGACGGGATGCCAGGACTGGGCATGAGGCCAGGGAATGCTCCTGACAGCACATCAAGATAAGAAACAAAGAGGTCTGTACAGAGCCTGTGTGGAAATGAAAATCCTAGGCAACAAGATCCAGAGGGGGAGACAGTGCACAGGGTCCAGGGGCACCATTTCTCTGTGGAGCTTATGACCCCCACCCCACCCCCCACTCACATCAGCCAGGCACGGCCAGGCCCAGTGCCTTCCACTGGAGGCCCAGTGGGGGAGAGACAATGGTGCTGGTCCCACTGTGGCCAGACTGAAAGATACAAGTGTTCACAGTTTTTGGCTGTCTGCCCACAACTTCATGGCCTAGTGGTCTGCCCACTTTCAGACTCCCCTGGTGAGCAATGATGGGGCTGGACAATGGGTAGAAACAGGAATTTCAAGCTCTGTGGCATTTGTATACGGTGTCATTCCAGACACATTCCTGGAAACAGGTCATCTGAAAGCAGAATGTATAGGGAGAGCGCAACCAGGTGGAGGTTACTGAGAAATTGAAATGGCTCCTTCCCCCTCATAAGTAGCATCTGGATGGTCTGGGTCCTTTCTGATAATGGAAACCATGTAACTGTCTACATAACATCCTAATCACAAGGAGGCTGAAGGGAAGACGAAGTCCCTGCCAGCCCACCCACAGCCAGGCTGTTGTTCTCATCAGGAGCAAAGCACCTTTTTCTTCCTCTTGATAGACACAGCAGGACAGGATGTTCTTATGCCAACAGGAGATGTTTCCAGTTTTGTTCCCAAGATGCTGTGGTCAAGTCAGTGAACTGAAAAACCTCTCTCTGGTGGAAACGGCCTGTGTTCTGTGCATTAAAACTGGGCTTAAGGAATTCATAAGCTGATGTGGCCTGAGGTTTTTAAAAACTCGTTTTTTCTCATTAGAAAATTTATAAACGCTGATTTTGGAAAAATAGAAGAGTACAAAAATGTGTAAATAAACAAAGAAAAATTACCTGTAATTCTACCACACAGAGAAAACCTGTTAAACTTTTAAATATGCATCTCTCTAGAAATAGCTTTTCCACAGGACTGTTGCGTTTATGAGCAAGGAACATTTCCCTTTCCAACATTAAGAAAGAGAAACTTCCTTGATTGCATAGGAAATGCTGAGCACAGGAAGGCTTCTGCGTGGGAATTTGGAGAGAGCTGATTTTCTCCATCTCTGGACATTCCGATGGGCCATCCTTCCCTCTTGTAACTCCACTGAATTGAGTTCTTGTTTAAAAGGTGTTCTACATACAGCAACTAGAAGGATGTGCAGCTATGACATACAACTATCTACTGGGGCTTTGGGGGAAAAAATAAATAAAAATTAAAAAAAAAAAAAGGTGTTCTATCTGGGCTGATAGGGGCAGAGTTGGGGGGCAGTAGGGCTTGACTCAAAGGCAGTGTGGGAACATGCCCACAGGTAGCTGACTCTGCCCGGCTACAGCTGTCTACACTTGGAAAATGCTGCCTCTGGGAGGAGCACGGAGGGGTTATGGACCAGCTCCCGCAGGCAGAGCTCCAGGTGGGCACAGTGTGTGCCTGGGTATGTGGTTTGCTGAATGGGGGGTGGGCTACATCTCAGCCCCCTTGCCCCCCTCCCAGCTCTTGCTTGTGGGCACAGTGGCAAGGGCAGAGTAGGGAGGTGGAAAGCTGGAGTCATCCTGCGATGTAAAGAAAGTTAACCTATCTTTGCTTTTTGTTTGTTTGTTTTAGAATTGGAACTCACATACTTGTATTTGAAAATTATTTATTTTCCTAGATATCAGTGAATGCTCCAGCCAGCCTTGTCAAAATGGTGGGACATGTGTAGAAGGAATCAACCAGTACAAATGCATTTGTCCTCCAGGAAGGACTGGGAGCCGCTGTCAGCATCAGGCCCAGACTGGTACGTAGCTGCTGTGGGACTGGGTGAGGATGTTCCACCGCAGAGAGAGGAGGACCCTGGTGGTGGGCCACTAAATGCAGACAGGTGGGGAGCTCAGTTCCCCACCTGGAAACGTGGGCTTTTCATCCATTGATCCCACTGGTTCCTTGAGGTGGTTATTTGGGATGGAGTTTAGCTCTCTTGTGTAACCAGAGTTTTGATCATTCTTATGGAAGAAAATGCAAGTGGAAGGACTGACTCCCAACCTGAAAACTCCCCAGACTGGGAATTTGGCAGAGAAGTTCCCTTGCTGCCACCTTCGCTTGGTCGACATTTCCTCTGCAGATCAGCAGAACAGCTTCCTTTCAAACGCTCCCATCGCATCCTGCAAAGTTATTATTATTGATACAGACCAAAGTATTTTCAGACCTGGATACTGGACATTTGACTGGTGATGAGGTTATTAGCCACATCTTGAGTCCCAATATATCCCCGGCCAGCAGGTCTAGAAGTCACACAGTGGCTATTTTTGCAGATGGCAAGAAAATCCAATGATAAGGAATCCATGGGGGCTGGGTGGGGGTTCCCATACTATACTGCAACCAAAGTTTCTTATATAAAAAGTCAAATCCAAAAGACGTTCTGTTCCTTGGCCAGAAAAGCCTGGAGTGTCCTGTCTGGGCCTGTCTGGTCGTCTTGATTTCTGTGTGGAATCTCAGTGTGGGGAGGAGGAGTTGGTAGTTAGCATAGTGTCCAGAGAGGTGAAGCTTTGTCGATACTTGCTATCCTTGCATTGGACCCAGCCCAAGGTCAGTTTTAAATATTGCTCCCAGAGATTTGCTCCTTAATGTGTCTTGATTCTGTTCAACTGGGGCGCCTTCTCAGCATGAGGCCCTCCTCCCTGGGAGCCCAGAGGCCCGCTGACAGCTCCTGAGGCTGCTCTCTGTGAAAACAGAGGCCAGAGGCAGAACCTTCTTGGCAGCCCCACTGCCTCTCCTGCTCCCTACAAACAAGAAGGAAAAAGAAGTGGGCCCCCTTTCCACTCCAAATTTCTAGTCCTGGACACTGAGTGTTCTAAACCCCACGTTAGGGCTTCTGCTGTCAGGACCTTCAGGCAATTGTTCCTCAGGTCCAGGGGGCACTTTAGACCTAAAGTATCCCCATGACAGGCATCCCCACCAGGAAGGGGAAGGAGGGAGTGAGCAGGCACATCTGAAGTCAGCACATGTCCTCACAGTATCCATGAACAGCCCAGCAAATGCCTGGGCGCTTGCTCATCTGGTCCCTCAGCCTGGAGCCTTCCTTATCAGCTCTGCCTATGTCTTTGCAGGTCCTCGAGGGAGCCTCTCTCTGATTACTATTTTTTTTAATCCAGTCACCTTTTTTTTTTCCTATCACAGTAAGATATACATAACAAAATTTACCATTTAAACTATTTTAAGTGTACAGTTCAGCGGCATTAAGTACCTTCACATTATTGTGCAACCATCACCACCATCCATCTCCAGAACTTTTTTCATATTGCAAAACTGAAACTCTTGCCCTTGAAACACTGATTCCCCATTCCCCCTCTCCCCAACCTCCCCCAACCACCACTCTGCTTTCTGTCTCTAAGAATCTGATATAAGTGGAATCATACAGTATGTGTCCCCTTGTGCAACTGATTCCTTTTATCACTCGTTTCTCTACAGTCTCCCCAAACCATATGAGAGTTCTCAATCCTTTGATAACTTCGAAAAACTGACACTGTTTTTCTGATAAGAAAATTGATTTATGTTCTTGGTTAAAAAAAAAAAAAGCTTAGACACTTTAGAAAAGTATAAAAAATACAATGAAGAAAAATCGTGTTTTAAACTCTACGGTTTTAAACTTCAGTGATCATTGTTAGCATTCTGGTGTTAAGCCTTTTTAAGTGAAAACGTGGATTTAACATCACTGCCGTCCTTCTCTGTGTGCAGTTGCGTGGCCTGTTTTTTCCATGCAACGTTATACGCCGGTGTGCTCCCTGCCCTCCGCCCCCTTTGGTGGGCCCTGGACCGTCTGCTGGGATTTTGGTTAATCACTTGTCTTTCCTTTCCCTACTCCAGAGTAAGCTCTGTGAAGGGGCCGCGCCCCCGTCTTGCTTCTCCTCCCGGCCCCTGCCCAAGGTCGGGCCCACGGCAGGTGCGCCAGGGCCCGGCCCTGAGGGTGTCTTCTCCCCGCAGCCGCCCCCGAGGGCAGCGTGGCCGGCGACCCCGCCTTCAGCCGCGCGCCGCGCTGCGCGCAGGTGGAGCGGACGCAGCACTGCAGCTGCGAGGCCGGATTCCACCTGAGCGGCGCCGCGGCCGGCGACAGCGTGTGCCAGGGTAGGCGCGGGCTGTGGGGGGCGCGGGGGCACAGAGGCGGGAGGACACCGGAGGGCGAGGGGCTCCCACCCGCGGCCCCCTTGCTTCTGGGCGCACCCAGCCCTCGCGCCCAGGGTACAGGGGGCAGGTGGGGCGGCTTCCTGGGCCCAGCTCAGACAGCCCCACCTACTTTGCGTTTTAGGTAAGTAACTGTTGACCTAATGGTTGCTAAGACTAGACATCAGCGGTCAGAAGAATGCAAGACTGTAGAGAAAGCAGCCCAGGCTCGCCCCCATGTCAGAATCTGAGAGGGTCTCCACCCAAGCCATGCTCACTCGTCTAGAAGAGCCTTGAGCCCCCTCACCCCCTCGATCTTGGCTGGAACCACATGGGCGGGCGGCCGCGGGGAGCTTGAACAGCAGACAGGCCCCGGAGCTGCGCAGGGGTCTGGGACTCATTCCCTGGTCCCCTCTCAGTTTCACTTTACTGACTGACCCACTTTTGCTAACCTCTCCTGATTACCAAAGTTCCTTCTGAAGACAAGTCAAACCAGCGGGTTCAAGCCTGAGAATCAGTCAGTTGGTACTAACAGCATCATTTTACAGCAGCAGAAATGAGACCCTCTTAGGCCATGCCCAAAGATGAGGCCAAAGAAGAGGAGAGTTGACACAGGGCTGCGAACCAGGCCGGGAGTCTGGGTCTGCAGCCCGGAGCCCTGCTCCCAGGGCTGGCGGGCCTGATTTGCAGCCTCTGCAGGGTCTCCCCGGTTAGTCTTTGGCCATAGACAGAGGAGCCCACCTAGGGTCTACCATTACCAGCTCCCTCACGTCTCCCTTCAGCCCTGTGGGCCCGTGGCTTGGGAGGAAGGGGAGCATGCCTGCTCCTCTTCTGAGTGCTCTGCTGGGGATAGGGCTTCGTGGCTGCACCAGACCCAGCCACTTAGCCACAGCTGTCAGAGATGGTGACACAGCTGCCATTGCCCCCAGGAATGGAGGCACAGCCGTCCTGGGTGGACACCCGCTGCATGGCTCCTGGAGTCATACTGGGCACTTCTGTCCCCAGATGTGAATGAATGCGAGCTCTACGGGCAGGAGGGGCGCCCCCGGCTCTGCATGCATGCCTGTGTGAACACCCCGGGCTCCTACCGCTGTGCCTGCCCCAGTGGATACCGGACCCTGGCCGATGGGAAGAGCTGTGAGGGTGAGCGAGACTGCAGCAGAGGCAGGCGTCTGTGGGGCTGGAGAGAGCCCAGCTGATACCAGACAATGCCTCTGAACTACTAGAGGAGAAGGAGAGAGGGCAGAGGACTCCTCGATGGGCTGACATGGAATGTGAGAGAAAAGAGGGTTCCCCAGTGACATCCTAGTGGGGCTCCACTACAGGGCTCAGAGTAGTGAGTAATCTGGGGAGAAGGCATCCAGATAGCCATCCATCCGTCCATCCATCCCACAAGTATTCGTGAAGGCCTGGGTAGGACTGTGTGGGGTTGGGAAGAAACCCAGCCTCCAGCTGGGGAACTCACATGTGAAGGGAGCAGAGAACTCATACAAAGGAGAAGGAGGATGTCTGCATGCGGCCTATGGGGTGAGGCTGAGTAGGAAGGCTTTCAGGAAGATTTGAGTCAAAGGGCGTGACAGTAGCCATGGAGGGAAGACTCTAGGGCACTTTGGCTGAGGAGGAGCAGATCTGAGAGAAGCGTTGTGATTGGTAACACCCATGTGTGCTCTCCAGCACCTCTGTAACCTGTCATACCCCGGGGAAGGAGGACAGGATCCCAGGGAGGGGAGTTCCCCAGCATGGTTCTGCAGCACTTCCGAAAGACCTGGATTTGAAACGGTTAGGGAAGACAGGGTTTCCTATTTTAAGAAGTGTTGGGTATTTGGAAAGCTCACCATGTGTGGAGCACCTCATTCCAGTTCCCGGCAGGGCCTTTCATGTGGCCCTGTCAGAGATGGAGGGGACGTCGGGGGATCTTCACCCTCACTGGGTGTCCCGTGTTTCAGATGTCGATGAGTGTGTGAGCCCACAGCACGTGTGTCCCCGGGGGACCTTGTGCATCAACACCGGTGGAGGCTTCCAGTGCGTCAGCCCGGAGTGCCCCGAGGGCAGCAGCAACGTGAGCTACGTGAAGACATCTCCCTTGTGAGTATAGCCGGGGCCACCCATGGCTGGGCACAAACATCCCTCACCCAGGCCTCCCAGGGTGGCTGGGCCGGATTCTTCCCAGAGGTTCTTGGGATAGGGTACAGTTATGTCCAAGGAAAGATGAAAGACAGGGAGCTGGGAGTCTGGCTTCTCTGAGCTTACTTAAGTGGTTGCATTTAAGGCACTGCTGCTTTGTGCAGTAAGAACCCAGTTTGCCCTGATAGGAGTGATGTTCCAAGGACTCCCCTGCTGACATGGAGGATGATGGCACTGTCAGGGAGGGCCACTGGAGGGAAGACCGTGGTGGTGACGTTATCAGGAGGCAGGTGTATATCACACAGATTTGGGAGAGGATCATTTTCACATGTTCACAGAGCTAGTAACTAGTAGACCCCAGTCACACTGCATATCCTGTACACTTGGCATTATATCACTCTGCTTTTCCTCTGGTACTGGGAAGTTCGACCTCTAGTAACCTCAGCACCTAATAGAGATTTTTTTTTTCCAAAATATGAAAGACAGGCCTTTAAGGAGAATAACTACAACTATCACAAAGTCTATGTATTTTCTTCTGAAAAAAGAGATCACAAGAGCCTTAGCATTGTCATTAGAATGAATGACTTGACAAACTCAGATCCTTGAATGGCTGTTTGGGCTAGAGCAGATTAGAAGCAGCGAGGAAGTCAGTGGCAGTTATTCACTGAGAGTGAGGACGCCAGGACCTTCAAGAGTCACTGAGCGAAGGGACAGAGGGACCTGTATGTCATAGGCTTTGGGGACATCCCTGTTTAACAGCCAGATGTGATATTCAACCTGCATAACTGTGATGACTCGAGTCACCAAATATACTAAATGGCATCTGAGTATTATGCTGGGTAAGATAGAGAAGTATCAAAAACACTTCCACAAGACCCTGACCCTGGCTAAGGAGGACAGGGGTTCCTGCTTTAAGAATAAACATGGGGTGTTTGCAAGTTCACCACGTGGGGAGCACCACATTCCAGTTGCCAGCTAACTGCTAGGGTCCCGCTGTTACTGAGAGAGGTCTCAGCACATGTAGAAGGGGCATCTGGTTTGAATACCAGCACCATTGTTATTTAATCTTCCCCAGCTTTATATTTCTGGAAAAACTATAGTAACAGCATACATAAATATATATGCACACACACACACACACATGCATACCTATACAGGTGGGTCAAGGGAGCCCCTCTGCCCTGGCCACACCCGACACCAGCCACACTTACTTGCCTGTAGCTCCAGAGCACCTGTGGTGAGGGACCTGTAGCTGGGAAGGGTCACTTGGGTGATGGGGCAGACAAGCCAGGTCAGAGCAGGCCCTCCTGGGTTTCCCAAAGGCTGACTCCCTACATTTTGCCTCTCTGCTCCAGCCAGTGTGAGCGAAACCCCTGCCCCATGGACAGCAGACCCTGCCGCCATTTGCCCAAGACCATCTCCTTCCATTACCTTTCTCTGCCCTCCAACCTGAAGACACCCATCACGCTCTTCCGCATGGCCACGGCCTCAGCCCCTGGCCGACCTGGACCCAACAGCCTGCGGTTTGGGATCGTGGGAGGAAACAGCCGCGGCCACTTTGTGATGCAGCGCTCAGACCGGCAGACGGGGGAGCTGATCCTGATCCAGACCCTGGAGGGGCCTCAGACACTAGAGGTGGACGTTGACATGTCAGAATACCTGGACCGCTCCTTCCAGGCCAACCACGTGTCCAAGGTCACCATCTTCGTGTCCCCTTATGACTTCTAAGGGTGCCATGAGGGCACAGGGGTACAGAGATCTGGGCTCATTTCTCTTCCCCAAAGACACAGCTGTGGGCACTGACTGCGACAGACATCTCTCCCTAGCCCACCTGGCCCCTGCCCACCTGCTGTTCACCCAGGTTTCTAGGGCAGTGCTGCATGCTGTCCCATGGAGTGACACACAAGGGCAGCCACAAGACCCAAGCTGCTGCCATCACATGTTTTCCTCCTTTAAGGGCCTTCCCTTAGATTATGCACTAACTTTCTTGAATCTTTTTTACAGGGGAATGGGCAACTTTTCAAAATGCTGTGTGGATAGCATTGTGAGTTTGAACTAGCTGGGAGGGAAAAGCTCATGGTATGTGTCTGAAATGATTGTCAGTCCTCCTGTATTGTTATAGTCAAGCCTTGTTATGAAGTAGTTCTAGCCATGCTGAGGGCTCAGTCATGCCCTGTCCCTGTGGCACAGGGGGTGGGTCTCCTGCCACGACCCAGCATGTTGTTCTTGTCTGCATTCCCCTCTGTGACATGCCTGCCAGCCTTCTCATCAGAGAGCCACGGCAGGGCCTGGAACCCCCACGCAGATTCTTCTAGACAAAGGAACCAACATTAAAGCATAGATTCTGCCTGAATTAATTCCCTTTTGAGAAATCATATCTCAAAACATAGCCTGGTCTATAACTGGAGAAATAGTCTATTGCTCCCCCCTGGCCACCTGGCCTGTCCCTGAACATGAGCTAGCCTAGTTCCTTCTAGGAGAGGATACCTGGCTCTCTTCCTGTCTAGGCTGGATCCACTGGGATAAAGGAATAAGAAAGAAAACACAGGTGATGCTAGGATTGCTCCACCAATAGAAATGTGGCTTGGCCGAATGGGAGATTGGTAAGGTGACATCTGGCCATGGAGAGTTTAAGAAAGTGCTTGAATTGCCTTCATTCCAGGGCCTTCTACTTCTGATAGAAGAGCCAAGGGATGATGCCCTCCAGGTGACTGAAGAAAGAAAACACTGGCTGGGGCTGGGAGTGGGGTGGGGAGGGGTAGGGGAAACCATTCAAGTTAAAACCTAGAAGCCCACTGAGCTCTGAGGAAGTTTCGGTATCCAAATATATGCTAATCTACTGGTGAGATTTCATCACACACATTTTATGTAAAAATTCTTTGTATTTGCCTTGGTATGAGATGGAACCAGAGGAAGTATGTTGCCAGTTTAGTGATCAAGCCCTATATCAAGGTGGTTTCTAGGACACCCATGCTTGTCTTATTTTGTCAGACAAAGGGTGAGAGAGTCAAGAGTTGCTTTGGCAATTTTTCTTCTCTTGACATCGGGCTCAGCTGTGATGTCACCAGCAACAGAACAAGGGCCCGCAAATCTGCTTTTCTGGGTTGTTACAAGACTTTATTAAAACTATCATTCAAAGCCTTGTGTTTCCAACTCGTGCTGTGACAGGTCAGAAGCCTGCCTGTACCCTGTGCAGAACACCAGATGGGAGAGTCCAAGGGCCTGGCCGTGTTCCTGAAAGTGAGATTTCACAGCGGTGTGCTATTCCCTCCTGCTGGGGGCAGGGGTGGTTCGGAGGGACAAGCCTCTTACCTCCCAGCAGGTGAGGAGTGATTTTGGGGTCTACAGAACAGGTGCCCCATCTAACCTGGTATATAATGATGACTTGGATGCCAACCAGGCACAGTCGAAAGCAGTGGTTTGCATCACCGAGATCTGCCATCATCAAACCTGCTTCCCATTTATGAAATCCCACACTGGGACTGAGCCCCAGTCCCCACAGCACAAACATATGAATGTCTGACTGCTTGGGACTGTGGATTGTGGATTATGTCTGGGCCCTTCCTCCCTAGGTAATATCGTGTTCTCTATACCCTCTCAATTCACTTTCCCCTGTGGAAACCAACTTCTCCTTCGTCCTTTCAGAGTTCTAGTCTGTGCTAAGTCCGAGGAGCTAATAGTTAACAGGTATTAATTTGCATCCCCTTCAAGGTAATATAGTTTTATGTTCTTAGGCAGGGGGCTTTTAAAATTTTTATTAAGCACAGTTGCAAACATATAGAAAAATAGAGAGACTAGTATAACGAACTCCATGTCGGATTCACCAGCTTCAATAATTAACACAATCTTTTTTCTTCTCTACTGTCACTCTACCCTATGATGATTTTGAAGTAGATCCTGGACATTGTATCACTTCATCTGTAAAGATTTCAGCATGTATCTCTAGACAATAAGGACTTTTTAAAAAGCATAACCTCAATACCAATCACACCTAAAAAATTAGCAATAATTCCTTAATACCTTCAAATATTCAGTCATTGTTCAAATTTCTGAGTGCCTCATGATTTCTTCATTTGAATTAGGTCCATGTTCTGAAATTTGTTGATATGCCTCTTAAGTTTCCTTTAATCTCACATTTCAGCCTATAATGGAATAACCTGGAGGCTTGTTAGAAGACAGAGTACTGGGTCCTTTGTCCTGTAGAATTTCTCACAGTCTGGGTTTTCCCGAGTGCATCTCTGTAGTGTCTTTTAACATGTTCCTCTGTCCTCTCTGTTTCTTAAATATTAGTAGTTATATCTAGAGATTTAATCAGAGTCCAGTTACATTTATTTTTGCAAGACTGCTTTATTGGTGGTGACAGGTACTTCCAGTGGGAGCCACATGATCTCTAGTTTTCTCTTTTCTGATATTAGCAGCCATTGATGATGATTGCATAGATCCATTACTTCTTTAGGGGTTGCAAATAATATTCTTAGTGCTTCGTTTATTAGCTGGCATACTTTATAAAGAGAAACTTCCTTTCATCAATTATTTGGTTACCCTGAGGTTTGGTTTGTATAGGAAAGGCAGGATAAATTCTTGACTTTTTCACCTTTGTCAGTTTCCAAGGTGCTTCCCAGTCATTTTTCAATGCTGTTCAGTGAGAGCTGTTTTCTTCTTTGAGTACAGTCTGGACTCATGGTTTAAACAGACTTGATGTATGTTTCAATCCACTGCAGTTATTTTCCTTACTGTTGGTCAAACTGTCCTATCTTTGGCTCTTGGGAATTGTTTCAAGTTGGCTGATTCCATTGATATGACCCTAGTGGTCTTCGATAGTTTCATAGTTATCTTGTATGACAAGAGGTTTCAACTCATCTTGTATATTTTATGCCACAGCTCTTAAGTCATCCAGTTTTCCCCAAGGATCCCTGGTTCCTTTTAGTGGGGAATGATAATTAGAGATCAAGCAGCCACTGAGTCAAGGGAAGTGGACATGGACCAGTGAGTCCTCATGAGTTGAGTCAAATTGAGATGTTTCAAAGGATTTTTAGGGCCATGTTTTAAAACTGCCACTCCTGGTTTCCTGTTTAGGGTTCCAGGGCCTCATGAAACCTGGCTTTGGGCCTGTGGGTTTTATCAGATGTGTCCTTTCAGTCCTCCTTTGCTCAAGCCCTTTTGGGTGTTCTTTTCAAACAGATGATCTCTGCCTAAGACAGGGTTTATATTCAAGTTGGGAAATAAGATCTTTACATATCTCACAGGGGGGTACTTTTGACCGTGGTAGAAACAGAGTTCAAGTCCAATGTGCATGAGCTGCAAGATCCCCAAGGTCAGAGCTTGGGAGAAAGAGACCATTGGAAGGGTCAGGACCAGTTCATGGAGAAGTTGGCATTGAAAATGGTTCTTATTACAGGAACCCTAGAGGGAAATGCAGGCCACATCCTGGCATACTCACTCTCAGGAGGATTTCCAACAAAATCCAGTATTGGCAAAGCCACGGAAATGTCAGCTGACTTGAAACAAGAGTGTTTGACTTGGTGAAAACTGGGTTTGGCCTGAGAGAATTTTCTGAATCTGACCACTTTCAAATGAAAAACTAGATTTTAGCAATCTAGTTCTGTATCTCCAGGAAGCCCTTTAGATATTCTTTTGAAGGGAAAAACAGGTTCTATGGTACGTATACGTTGCTTACTTATGCCAGGATTCCCAACGGTCACGCAGCGGCACTTATACAATAGCTTGCCTTCCTTCCTTTTATAGTTGGCTGATTGGGCAGACGTGTTTCTGTAGATAAAGATATCTGCTTCTTAGACTCAATTGTCTTCCCTACCCAAGCCATCAAGTTCCCTCATAGAAAGAGTTTGTTTCTCACCTCTTGCTGGAGGGAGTCCTGTGGGTTAAGAGAAGCTGCTGTACCCGTTCCTTCTTTCCTGCCTTCAGCCAGCAGGGAGTGCCAGACTTGGCTGGAGGCTGGGCCTTGAAAGATGGAAACCAGAACACACCCTCTAGGGGGTCTTTCTTCCTCCAGTGCTGGTTTTAGGTGGTTTGGAGTCTGCCCATGGGACAGATGTACCTCTGCAGAGTTACCTGGCCATGTGGAAGGTCAACACACTCCATGTTTAATTAATCGCTGTGTTTCCCCAAAGGCAGCTGGATCCTAGAGTGCCACCTCAAATCCCTAGGGCCCTGAATGCTCTGGCCCCTGCCGACCTCCTGGCCTACTGCTCATGATGCTCCCAAAGACCCCGGCCTCCTTTCTGCCCCTTGACTCTGCCAAGCTCACTCCCACCTCGGGGCCTTTGGATTTGCTGCTTTCTCCCTGCAGAGCTCCTCACTCAGCTCTCCACTTGGTGTGAGCTCAAACATCCCCTCCTCAGAGAGGCCGTCCCAGCCACCCTTGCCAGTGCTGCTCACCCCTCTGCAGTCCCTCTTGATTACCTTACCTTGCTTCATTTTCTTTAAAAGCACTTTTTACTATCTCAAATTATCTGTTTACTTGGTTTTTTTCTGTCTCTCCCCACAGCACGGACCCTGTTGGTTGCCCACCCAGGATCTATTTCCCTTTTCCATCTTCCAAAAAGAAGCCTGTGTTGCTCAGACCCCTTCTCTCCCTGTTATGGGCCGAGCTGTGCCCCCCCACCCCCACCCAATTCCTATGTTGAAGTCCTAACCTCTAGTCCTTCAGAATGTGACTGTATTTGGATACAGGGTATTTAAAGAGATAATTAAGTTAAAATGAGGTCATTGGGGTGGGCTCTAATCCAATATGACTGGTGTCTTTATAAAAAGAGATCAGGAAACACACACAGAGAGAAGGCTCGTGAAGACACAGGGAGGAGAAGGTGGCCATCTCCAAGCCAAGGAGAGAGGCCTCAGGAGAAGTCAACCTTGCTGACACCTTGACCTCAGACTTCTAGCCTCCAGAATTGTGAGAAAAGAAAGTTTTGTGGTTTACGCCACTTAGTCGTTAGTACTTGGTTATGGCAGCCCTAGCAAACAAATACACTCCTCATTCCAGCTTGTGTCTTAGGGCAGGTGACCATCCACCACCCACCCTCCATGCTCCAAGGCAACCACAGTGAATCGTCCTTGGCCAGTGAGTGTCGGAGACCCAGACTAGAGCCAGCCATGCTTGGCATTCCCTGGGTGACTGCCACATGTCCAGGTATTGTCCCAGGCAGAGCGAAGGGAAAGGCTGGAAAAGTCTCTTTCTTTTCCACTGAATGAGAGGAAATATGTCATCACAGTTGCTGCTGGAACCATTTTTTGACAATGAGAGAAGCTAGTGTAAGGAAAAAGCCTCCTGGCGAAAGGCCGAGTCAAAGGAAATGGAGCTGGGGTCTTAGTCGAAATACACCTAGAAACTTTCCCACCTCTGGACTTCCTGCAATATGAGATAACGCAGTTATGGTTTCACTGGGTTTGAGGAGTTATTATTATTTGCAGCCCAAAGAATCCTGCATCTAACGGGCTAGAATCCCAGCTCCATGAAAGCAGGCGTCTTGTCTCACGCTCGCTGATGTAGCCCCAGTATCTGCCTGCCCATGGTAAGTGCTCAATACTTGTCTACCGACTGATGACTGAAGAACCTCGAATCTTACGGACCAATGTGAATACGTTATTTAAGAGGGGCCACCCATCGCTGCCACAAACAACTTGGCTTTAATTTAGTTTATAAAGAGCAGGGCCCTGAGACAGGGGATTGGGGGAGGGAATATTAGAAAGGTGAGTGGGAAGGAAAGAGGAGAGTGAGGGCCTCCTAAAGATGGAAATTCTTAATGGAAACCCACGAACAAGGTGACGGACAAGCCACAAAATAAAAGAGATGGCATTTGTGGCGGACATGGGTGAATTTGGCCAAATCTTTCCTATTCTCTCACCTCTGGGCCCATGGTTCACTGGGACTTCTGCCCCCTTGTGGTTGGGCGCAGTGGTGGGACTAGTCTTGGCTAAGAAATGGTGCAAGTCTCCTCAGGGCCAAGTATGTAGTTGCAGATATTGGAACCCCCAGAGTTCTCTCCACTCTAGTATGGGAACTGGCCCCACTCAGGTGGAGGCTGCCCTGTCAGCTCAGGTGCCCGAGTGATACGGTGAACTGCTGACCCACGATGTGAGCAGCACAAGCAAAATATTGTCCTTTGCTGTTTTAAGCCACAGAGATTTTAGAGTTGTTTGTTTCCCCACCATAACTATCCCGACTGACTCAGGGCAGAAAGAGAAAAAATAAAATAAGAGAGAATCCCTCTATCGTTGATGATGAGATCATGCTATGGACTGAGGAGTGGAATGAACTCCTTATACCTGCTTTACAAAAAACAAACAAAAACTCCACACACAGTTGATAAATTGCAAAACTGGGCTAGATTGGTATGTCTCAAAGGTTGAGGTAGGCTTCCAGCAACACGGAGGAGTTTCAGGAGGTCTTAAAGGCCAAACCCCAGCTCTATCCCAACCTCTTGCTTTGAGAACAGATGAGGCCCTGTGTTGTAGGTTGACCTGTGTCCTCCAAAAAGATATGTTCAAGTCCTAAGCCTGGTACCTCTGCATGTCACCTTGCCTGAAATGGGATTTTTGCAGATGTAATTAGTTACATTAAAATGAGGTCATACTGGATTAGGGTGGGCCTGATCCAATGACTGGTATCCTTATAAGAAGAGAAAACAGAGACACAGACACACATACAGGGAAAGAAAACAGAGGCAGAGACTGGTGTCATTCTGTCACAGCCAAGAAATGCCAAGGATTGCTAGTTACCACCAGAAGCTAGGAAGAAGCAAAGAAGGATTATCCCTTAGAGCCTTCAGAGGGAGTGTGGCCCTGCCCACACCTTGATTTCAGACTTCTAGCCTCCAGAACTGTGAGAGAATAGATTTCTGTTGTTTTAAGGCACCCAGTTTGTGGTACTCTGTTATAGCAGCCCTAGGAAACGAATGCACCTTGTATCCCAGTCTCCCCTCCAGCACATCTGCTGAGGGTGCATCATCTCACCTCGCTGAGAGAGGGGTCCTCTCCATCCGGGGAACATGGACAGCCACCAACTGCCACGCACACACTTCTCTTCAAAAGTCCACATCCCAGCCCAGCCATCCTTTTCTTCATCAATAATCTTGGATCACTTAAAAGTGATAAAGATGATCACTTGATTAGCGTAACTGCTGCTAAATTGAGAGTCAGAGAAGAAGGCCATTTTGCAATGAGCGTAGAGTCACACTGGGGACATTCAGGAGGCTGATTTTCAAACATTATGGCCTTTTTTCTTTTTTTGAAAGAGAAGTTGGCTAATTTTATAACTAGTAATGACATAATTCTCCTTATTTCAGCAGTAAATGCCGAAACAAAGGGCTCAATCAGCATATTTCATAAAAAGATTCATTGACTCCAGGGATAAGGAAGGAATTCATACTCTTAATCCCAACCCTGGATTAGCCAAGAGGACCGCAAACAAAACCAAAGCCCTTCTCCCCTCAGGGTCCACAGGATCAAAAACTCACTCGACACCTCTCCTCCCTCCGCACAGCCCCTACACACCCCCGCCCCTCACACCCTTCCAGCAATATTCCTGAGCAGCAGGTGATGCGGCTCTCACTCCCGCAGTCCAGCTGCAGAAGCCCCTCCTCCATGGTCCACCAGTGAACAAGCAGGCCTGACTAAAACTCCTCTTGGAAGCCCTGCTTTCATTAACATCAGGTGACATTATAGAGCAAGAGAAGGACTTGATTCGAGTCAGGTTCTGCCCTAAGAAAGAGAACGCACAGTGTGCATTTCCTTTTCCTCTTATACAGACGGAAGGAGAACACATTTATAACCTAGCTCAAAAGTGAGTCAAGGGCCGGCCCAGTGGCTTAGCGGTTAAGTGCATGCGCTCCGCTGCTGGCGGCCCGGGTTTGGATCCCGGGGGCGCACCGACGCACCGCTTCTCCGGCCATGCTGAGGCTGTGTCCCACATACAGCAACTAGAAGGATGTGCAACTATGACATACAACTATCTACTGGGGCTTTGGGGGGAAAATAAATAAAATTATTAAAAAAAAAAAAAAGTGAGTCAAAACACAAACGGACGGGAATTCCAGAGACGTTCCTCCGAGGTCAGGGCCTTCCCCGTATCTGAGAAATCGCCCTGGCAGTCTCTGTTGGCATCGCTGCATGCAGCTCTCCCTCGCTGGGGCGGGAGACAGGGCAGTCGGGTAGGCAGGTCATTTCCTAGCATTCCTCCATCTCTCATTTGCCACACTTTCCCCTCGACAGAGTGAAAAACTGCCCTGCTGCCAGCTAGGCTGTGGGGGAGACTGAGAATTGAAATAGAAACCACAACTTTCCCAAATGGGCTGCTCTAGGACTCACACCCCATAAACTGCACCCAATCAGGACATGAAGGTCACAAACCATCTAAGCTTAAACCCCTAACATCTGCTCACTCACAAAGACAAGACCACTGACTCTTCCACTAACTCTAGTTTACAAAATCTGACGCACCCCTGCCAAGACCATCCCATGACTTAACTCTAGTCTCAAAAACTCAGGAATTTTCTTTCCTCAACTCCCTCCTGTTGAGATGTCCCCCAGTCTCCTGATATGAAGTCTCTTTTGCTGCAGCAAATAAGCCTGACTTTGTTGACTCTAGGTGGGTTCTGGTGGTCTCTGACTGATGGGCATCAACTCCCAAGTAGAACAACCAGTGATCTCCACCATGGTCCCTGGATCCACTGGTGTGTGGTGATTAACCATGATGTGTATACTGGGTTGTTGGTGACTGGTACTAATTTAGAGTCCGAAGTTTGGAAATGAGATCAGAGGATGGCTTGCTCAGGAGGAACTATGCAAAGCCTTAGAGAGCACCTCCCATGTGCACATGAAGGTCACACAGAGGGAGGCATGGATGCACCTGGCTTATGCATAGGGAAAGCACCAGCTGTGCTCACTCCCGCATGCTCTCTCTCCCCCTGTTGGCTGCCCACCTTCATTTCTGCCTTTGTCTGGGGGATTCGTGAGTTACTTGAGCAGAAGGACACATCATCCTTATCCGTGTTGTTTCATGGTTCGGCCTCTACCACTTCAAGGCGTTAAAAAAAATAATCCTTCCTTCTTATTCTTTCACCTAAAGTTCCACCATTTTTCATATGGAAAAAAACAGTGCTCCTTTAACGTTTTAATATTTTAATGATTTAATAAATACGCAGTGAGGGCCTCTTATGTGTCTGATCCTTTCAGGGAATACAGCCTTGAACAAGACAGAGATAGCGAAGGCCCTCGTGTTGCTTCCCGATCATCAGAGAGGTCACTTGAAGACAAGGGGTGTGAGGGCAGCTGAGCCCAAAAGAGGGCGGAGGGTGAGCAGCGCCCTTGCCTGATGTTCATTAAAGCTGCTTCCTGACAACAGAGGAAGTATAGGTGAGGTCTCAGAGGCAAAGAGGGAGGCCAATGAGGAGACAGAGGCCAGCATGACTGCTATCCTGAACCCGTATTTCCCAATCCTGTGATTTGACCTGGAGGGTTCTGAACAACAGACCCTTGCTAATTCGTGAGCGGGCCCAGGAGGACTGTTTCATGGGCCTTCATGCAGCTCCCACACCACAGCCTTGTTACAGTCATGGTGTTCTTGCTGAGATTTAATAGAACAAAGGCCGTGGGCACCAGTGCTGTCTTCCCAGCTGAGTATCTCCGAGGCCTCCCCATTTGCTACAGGGTACCCCCTTCCCTGTCCTGCCTTTCCGCCCCTCAGATGTGGGATGTGGCCTCTCACATCCCATCTAAGAAGTTAAGGTCATTTTTCCCCTTCTTTCCTTTTCCTGGTACAGATTTAGCATCAGGGCACACAGCCCTGCAGAACTGCTGGCAGACTAGAGCAGCAGGGCCCAGGGGAGGCTGGGCAGGTTTCTGTTTCCTGAGGGGCCGCTCACATCACCTCCCCAGCTTGGGGAGAACATAGAACCCTTCACAGCTGCACAAGGATAGGCATTCAGCCTCTGAGACAATCAGGAATTCACTGGGACCAGGTTTTCCTTCTTCGTGGACTGAAATGACTGTTTTATGTGCATTTGGCTGAAATAAGGAGCATTTCTGTTGATTCCGGGTTCACCTAACTGAGTTCAGCTACATGAGGAAGTTTAAATTGGTCTGCAGTCTGGGGGCATACAGAAAGCTGAAAAGAGCCGGTGTGTCAGCAGATATGGGGCTGAATCACAAATTTGTTCGGGAAGTCCAAGATTGAAGTTCAGTTTATATTATTATGTAACAAATATACCTGCCAAGCAACACATCCAGGCAAAGAAATTTGAAATATTTTTGTGTAGGATACAGCTAGGATACAAAACTTGTATTTATTTAAGACTTATGTGAATGGTAAATAAGGCCACTTCTGTGGAACTTCTGAAAAAGGTAGTTTAAAAATTTGGAGCAGGAGTGAAGGTCCTACATACTCAGGAATGAGGAGCATCCTGCAGGGAAGATGAGTCCCTGGACAGCCAAGCAGGAAAGGGGGATTCTGAAACAAAAGAACTAGAAGATGGCACACATTCAGTCTTCATACCAGTCATAAGTAAATATTTCTAAAGTGCAGATATGAAAAAAAAGAAGGTATTATGATGTCAAACAGTACCTAAAAGTGAACCAGAGAGAACAGTAGCAAAAACAGTCAAGATCAATTTCATCAGAATTCTGGAAATTAAAGTCTTACAACAATTCAAAGAGAATTTACTCAAGAAATGTAGCTGAATGTTGGTAAAATGCCTTGTGGCAATGACTTGCCCTAATCTCATTCCCCTCTGCCCAGCTCACAGTAGCCTTGAAGATCAACAGGCCACAATGACAGTAACTGTGAGAACCAGTGCCCTAGGAGTCACCAGAGAGGGCAGAACAGACTTGGAACTGCTTGAAAGCCCTATTCCCCCCACACTGTCACTTTCTGATCTGTATGACAGCTCACACTACGTTCTCAGGCCTGTCTTCATCTGACCAGACTCAATAGCAATGAGCACATCTAGCATGTAGATCTTGGATTGCAAAGGAATCTGGGCTCCTTAGAGAAATGGCCAATTTGAGGGCTGAGTGAGAACACACAAAATGAGCCTGGACCACCTCTTCCAAGTTCAGTCAGGTTGTTGGCAGAATTCAGTAACGTGTGGCTGCAAGACAGACTGAAGTTCCCATTTGTTCCCTGTCATTTGAGGGTTGCTCTCAGCTCTAGACACATGGCCCTCTCACAACACGGCAGTCTACTTCTTCACGGCTAAGTAGGAGAGCCTCGCTGCCGCCTCTAGTCTTTGACTTCAGGAGGGGTCTGGTTTCCTCTAGGTGTTCATCTGATTAGCTGAGGCCCACCTAGGATCATCTGCCTTTTGAATAACTGGAAACCAACTGATTTGAGACTTTAAACATATTAAAGGTAAAACCCCTTCTTCTTCGACATACAATGTAAGTTAACCATGGGAGTGAAATCTATCACACTCACAGTAATGCCCACACTCAAAGGGAGAAGTTTATACAGGTTGTGTACACCAGGGGCAAGGAATCTTGGGAGCCTTCTTAGAATTCTGCCTACCACAAAGGGGGCGGGGGAGGAGGGAACCACTCTTTTTCATAAAAAAACCTTTTTATGTTTTCATAATTAATCCAAAATAAATTTCATAAATTTTATTTCACAGTAAACTTTTGACTATATACATATATTATTTCAGCTAAAAATTACATTCAATCAAATTAAATATATCACTAACTTAAGATCCACTGTTTTTTATGTACCAATAAGAAAAAAATAACCTGCCAACTGAAATGTGATATTCTAACTGTAAAACACATTCCAATTTCAGAGATGTTCACTATGAAAATAAATGTGTATCTCAAAATTAATGACATATAGTAACTAAAAATGTGCCTATTTTTTCTTACTTTATTTTTAAATAATGTGAACAGTGTTGCAAATTTCACAAGAATCAACACCACTTTGAGGGGAGTTGGGCATCTTATCCCTCCCTCCCCACATACACATTTTCTCCTTTCTTCCTAACCCTTCTAAACGTTATCTATTCCTTCCCAGTTTCTGCTCCATGTCATGAAAACAGCCCTCCCTGCTGTCACGTCTCCTCCTTTCTTAGACCTGTTTCTTACTGTGTGCTGTCTGCAGGGGCTGAGACAGTGAATGCAGTCGGTGAAGAGGGTGGAGGAGAGAACCATGGCCTTTGGATAGATGAATGTAGCTTTGATTCTTGGCTCACATTTATTAACTTGCCTTTGGATGCAGGCAGCAGAGAACTCAAATCAAAATGGCTTAAATCTGAAGAAAATATATTATTTCATGTGGTATAACATGAAATCTGAAGGTTGGATATCTGCTCTCTAAGGCTGGTGAATTCCATGGCTCAGTTTTTATCAAGGACCCAGCTTCTTCCCAACTTTCTTCTCTGTCATCTTCAGCTGGTTAGCTAGCTCCCCTTGAGGTCGTAAGACAGCTGTGTCAGTTCTGGGTGTCATATTTAGATATGACAATGTCTAACCTCTTTCTTGTGTATCTCAAGACATGTTAACTCTTCCACTACACCAGAGGACATATATTCATATTTTAAGCCTAAAGCAACTACTGGCAAGAAGAATGGCACTTCCAATAGTTGTTGAGATTAATGTTTTTTCAACCTTGGCTTTGCTTTAGAATCACCTGGGAGCTACTGAAAATCTCATGTCCACACCCCAGGCTTCCCACCCCAACCCAGACAAAAATCAGAATTTCTGGGAGTCAGCCCCAGGCATGAGTATTTTTTTTTCAAGTTTCCCAAGTGATTCCAATGTAAAGCCAAGGTTGAGAACCAGAACTTTAGACCCTTGTTGATACAACCCTAAGGGTTGGGGGCAGGGCCCATCATCCACAAAGCACAGATGATGTCATGGAGGATGGAGGGACACCTAAGCAAAACTGAAATTTTGTTAGGAAGAGGAGCAACCCTATGTGATGCTGTACAACTAAGAATATAAACTATGGAGACTCAGGGAAGGTAATGCCTTCCTACAGACATGGTTTACTCATCTGTAAACAGTAATAACAACTACTCTTACTATAATAATCCCCATTATAGGATTGTAATAGGTAATAAAAAAGGTTTCATATATATGATCCTAGCATTCAGCAGGTGCTTAACCTGAACCTGAGACATTCTAATCTCACTAAACTCCAAATTTCCCTTCTAACTGGCAGTATAAGCCCCATATTTTTTAGGCCAGATCACTAAACCACACAGTATTTCGATCTCAACAAACAACAGCTCAGAAGAAATCCTTGAATGTAACCCCAGAACGATTATGCTTATCAAAACTAGTCGGTGAACTGAGATGCTTGTGCTGGAAGTCAGGAAACCTATTAAGACAGGGGACAAGTCATTTAACATCTGTACATCTGAATTCCTTAAGTTCTACAATCGGATCAAGTCAAAACACCAACAGACTGCATACTTAACTTATATTATCTTACCAACTGACAAAAATTGAGTTTTACTGTCACGTGGCTTTTAGTAACTGACCAAAAAAAGTTATATGAAATCTGTCACACAGAATCTTAGAAATGAGAATTTTGTCCATTCTCCTCAGTGATTTCCATAATGAAGACCTACATAAGAATTGTTTTTATGAAACTATTATTAGCATAGGTTAAGTTTTTGTATCCTATCTTCTTTCTGATAATGAGAGGTAAGTAGACAACCACTTCATCCCTTTTGATTTGGCTCCAAAAAAGATCAACGATAAATTTAATATAGCCATGATAACCACGCTGGGCAAATGATGTGTAAATCCATGTACAGCTCTTCCCATTACAACTTTCTTATTTATATTTCCTCTGGTCCAGATTTCTCTAACTGACTATGGTTTTATTATACGTGTACTTTCTTGGAGCTGCATCAAGGATCAGTGGGATTTACTTCACAGGAGGAAACCAAAGGGAGCAGAGAGGAGCAGAGGGCAGTGGTGGAACTAAAGCTTGATATGACTGAGACGGCCAGACTACAGAGCGCTTAAAACCAGGCGGACAAGTGGATCTTGATTCAGGGTACTACACAGTGGAGGCATGGCTGAAGCAGCACACGGGGAAATCCGTTCTAACTGAGGAAAAGAGTGAACTGTAGAGAAGAAAGAAGAAAATGGAGGCAGGATCAGTTGGAAGGTGCTGTAATAACCCAGATATAAGAGACCCACAGCCTAACGGCTGCTTTAGGTGCACAGGGCACAGCCGAGAGAATGTCTCTCCCTGCACCTGATTTAACACAAGTTAAGAGATTTCATGACACAGATATGTCCACCACTGTAAAATAAGAGCTTTTTTAACTTCTCTGACTTCTCAGTCCCGCAAACCTCTGTGGTCTGTTAAGTTTATAGGTGAGATGAGTACTGCCTCTTGGAACATAAGAATTATTTTTTTCTTACACATAAACTTTATATATAAACGTTTATACCTCATAAGTACTAAACTGTACATGAGGTAATATCATAAAGAAATAAATTATTTTCAAGGCTCATGAAAATAGAAAAAATATAAGGTAAATGCTCCTATTTATTCTTTTCTATGCAATGGATCCCATAATCCACCTCATAAAGTTATGAGGCTTAAATAAGAAAGTTAAACAGTATTAAATAAAACAGTACAGTACCTGCACATGGTAAGTGTGCATTCATGTTAGCTTATTGTACACGGTGGCCAATGTGACGCTACATACAGGTCTGCCATAAAATTTACCTTCTACAACTGTCAGCTATGACAGTATCTCGAATTCCTTTAAATTGTATGTGATTAAAAGTATTGATTCTACAGGTAATATAACCACTCCCTTGCACAATTTCATTAAATTATTCAAGGTTTTTGTAACGGACCCTTTTAACGTATCAATTCAGCCTCTCTCCTCTGTAACTTCCTCTGGTAGCTTCTAGCGCCTTGTCTTGCCCTCCCTCCCCAGCCACAGCCAGGGAGTGAACCAATCAAGCTGGCAGACAGCAATGGGGCACTAAGAGATGACTCACTCTCAGCTCACAGACTCCTGAAGCTAAGGGCCCAGCACCTAGCCTGGTTTCATCCTTTCCTAGGTCTTGTCTGATAAACCTCTGCTTGGAGTACACACAATTCCCTCTCTCGCTTTAGGGGGATTAGGTTACCACCAAAATAACTTTGACTCATATTTTCAAATAGCACTTTGCAAAGAAGGATCACTAACTTCAGTGTACTCTGTGTATATAGCAAGTTAGTGATGCTATTACTTTTCCCAGCAATAAAACAATAATGATGATAGTTTCAGTTTCACAGTATTTTTCTAATAATAATCAGTATCACTATATAAAAGTGCATATTTAGAATCTTATTATTTGTACTTGGAAAATTTTGTATTTGAATATTATGTTAAAGACATAATCATACTCCTAAAATTTACATTTTACACAAGTATATAATCT
This sequence comes from Diceros bicornis minor, assembly GCF_020826845.1. Lineage (NCBI taxonomy): Eukaryota > Metazoa > Chordata > Mammalia > Perissodactyla > Rhinocerotidae > Diceros > Diceros bicornis. Next base: position 19,035,737 of record NC_080779.1, read on the forward strand.
GTCTACAGTTTATAAATCAATGAGAAAGATAACCATTCTTATATCTTAACAACAAAAAAGTTAAGAACCTCAAGTTTAGGAATGGTATAGTAAGAGACATTGTTCCACTTTATTTATAACAGTAAATGTCCGATGACAGGAAATTGGTTAAAAAAAAATCACTGAACGATAATTTAAGCCATAAAACAGAATTGTGAGCAACTATTAAAAATATGTTGTGAATGTATTTAATGACATGAAAAGATCTAACTGTATATTCATCGTCTATCTATTATTTCAACATCCCTAGAGAAACCTAACAGTTTTCTCTCTTCAAATCCCCTACACTTATGCATCCATCCTCACTCAGCCTAATCTTGCTTCCTATTTTACTGAGAAACTCACTCAATCAGAAGTGACTTCTGCAATTTACTACCAAAACATTTACCCACCAGCCAGCATCTCTGCCATATATGCTCCTCTCCTGGTTCCAGCGGCTGGCATATCTCGGTGAAGACCCTTCACTTATATACCAGATTCTGTCCCTGCGCACACTCATTAAAGAAGTTGCACATCATCACAATGACACAGGTGGGCACTTTAAATGAGAACTCTTATAAACCACTCCAAATCCACAGTCTTGAACAGTCTTGAACAGGCACAGACATAAGCAGTCTTCCTCCATGCAAAGCTATAGAAGAAAACAGAGAGCAAAACACATCAGCTGGTGAAAATGACCAACTTTGCCCCCCCCACTTCCTCTCCCCCAAAAAACATGCAGCAGAAGAAAACTGTAACACAAAAAATCCAAACTGAATTAAATATCCCTGTTGAGGAACATGAAAAAACAACCTGAATTGAAATCCAAAAACTAAGACCAAAACTGAACAAAGAAATGGAAGTTATGAAACAAGAGTTGACTGACCTCAGAAACGATACAAGAAAAAAAAACTATATCAAAATGAAGAATATATTACAAGACAGAACAGATTTGAATGGAAACTTAATAAAGGTATATTGGACAAAAGTGGAAAAAGAACAAAAGGAATAAAAATGAGATGAAGAAAGTAAAATTTATTAAAGAGCAAAAAAGAAAATGCATCATAGAGGGAAAACACACAAATGTAACATAACATACAAACGATAATATAAAATGACAGAAACTAAACCACATGTTCAGTCATTTCAATAAATGTGAATGGGCTTAATTCACTTATCAAAAGAAGAAAAGGATTTTTGGTTTGGCTCACAGAGCAAAACCCAACTGTATGCTCCACACAAGAAACAAACCTAAAACTTCCTCAGAAAAGCCAAAAATAAAATGACGGGCAAATGAATATTAAAAGCAAATGCAAGCAAATTTCCAGTTGCAATGTAGAATCTGAAAGCACATCAAGGATCTTTTCATACTGTTACATTAAAATCCTTCGTCTATGTTATAGGTTGGATGGATGTTTTATCCATGCATAATTTTGTAATATCATGCATTGTTTATTTGGAAAATATCAACTTACTAATTTATGTACATCTTTCAAATGTTTCATTACACAGTATTTAAAAAATCACATTCTTTAGTATCACCATCCCATCTCACCAAAAAGTCTTTAAGTATAGGAAAGCTTTCAAGCTCAAAGAGGCAGATCAAATGTTCCAAAATACTAATTTTTGCTCAAAAGCCAGAATTTTATCATTGATAAAAAATATTTTCAGTTGTTTTCCTTGAAGTGATAGGGTCACTCCATTCATTTATGAAAAAGTGCCTGCCAAACATCCACATCTGAAAAAACCAGTTTACCCCTCAGTTGTTGAAGTAAAAGAGTATTCATAAAAAAACGCAGTTAATTCAGCTTGCAACTGAGATAATAGCACAAGGGCTTTTCCTAGAAAATACCACTTCAGTATGTAGAAATACTTTCTACATCTTCTCATTTTGCTATACATAATATTGAAAAGACATCTACTCAAGAATTGAGGTTTAACAACATTAATAATTTTTACTGCTTCATTAATGACATTCTTAAATGAAACTGGCACCAGATGCAAATGTTTTCAGAGGGAAATTCTATTCAATTTTTAGAAACCAGACAATCCCATTGGAATATAAACTCTTCTAGAGGAAATGCCTCTACTGTTTCCCCATTAAGTATGATGCTGACTTTCTTACTAAGGTATAACATATTTTATCATTTTAAGAAAACATTCATCCAATGATCTTATACGTAGAAAGCCTTAAAGATTCCCAGCCCCCCGACCAAAAAACTATTAGAACTAATAAACGAATTCAGCAAAGTAGTAGGGTACAAAGTCAAAACACAAAAATCAGCTGCATTTCTATATACTAATAATTATCTGAAAACAATATTAAGAAAACAATTCCACTTACTATACCTCAAAAAGAATAAAATTCTTAAGAATTAACTTAACCAATAAGGTGAAAGACTTGTACAATGAAAACTACAAAACACTGCTACAAGAAATTAAAGAAGACATAAATAAATGGAAAGACGCCCTGTGATCATGAATTGGAAGACTTAATTAAGCTGTCAGTACTACCCAAAGCCATCTACAGCTGCTTTGCAATTCCTATCAAAATCACAATGACATTTTTTGCATAAATAGAAAAATCCATCCTAAAATTCATGTGGAATCTCAAGGGACCCCAAATAGCCAAAACAACCTTGAAAAAGAACAGAGCTGGGGCTCATGCTTCTTGATTTCAAAACTTACTATACAAAGCTAAAGTAATCAAAACAGTGTGGTACTGGCACAAAGACAGCCATATAGACCAACGGAACAGAAAACAGAGCCCAGAAATAAACCCTCAGATATATGGTCAAATAATTTTTGAAAAGGGTGCCAAAATCATTCAATGGGTAAACTACAATCTTTTTAACAAATGGTGCTGGGAAAACTGGATGTCCACATGCAAAAGAATGAAGTTGCACCCTCACCTAACATCATATATCAAAATTAACTTAAAATGAATAAAAGACCCAAACGTAAGAGCTAAAACTATAAAACTCTTAGAAGAAAACATAGGATAAAAGCTTCACAACATTGGATTTGGCAATGATTTCTTGACTATGACACCAAAGGCACAGGCAGTAAAAGAAAAAATAGACAAATTGGACTTGATGAAAATTAAAAAATCTTGTGCATCAAGACACTATCAACAGAGTGAAAAGGCAACCTACAGAATGAGAGAGAATATTTGCAAATCATATATATCATAAGTGATTAATATCCAGAATATAGAGAGAACTCCTAAAACTCAACAATAAAAAAAAAACAAATAACCTAATTCAAAAATGGGCAAAGGGCTTGAATAGTACTTTGTATTTCTCCAAAGAAGATGTACAATGACCAATAAGCACATGAAAAGATGTCAACATCACTAATCATCAGGGAAATGCAAGTCAAAACTCAATGAGATACCACGTCACACCCAATAGGATGGCTACTATCAAAAACCAAAAAATAACAAGTGTTGGTGAGAATGTGGAGAAACTGGAAACCCTGTGCACTACTGATGGGAATGTATAATAGTACAGCTGCTGTAGAAAACCATATGGTGGTTCCTCAAAAAAATTAAAAATAGAATTACCATGTGATCCAGCAATCCACTTCTGGGGATATACTCAGAATTGAAAGCAGGGTTTCGAAAAGATATTTGTACATCCACGTTCATAGCAGCATTGTTCACAACAGTTAAAACATGGAAGCAACCCAAGTAACCAATAACAGATGAACGGAGAAGCAAAATGTGGTAGAGAAATACAATGGACTATTATTCAGCCTTAAAAAGGATGGAAATTCCGACATATGCTACAACATGGATGAACCTTGAGAACATTATGTTAAGTGAAATACACCAGTCACAAAATGAAAAATACGTATGATTCCACTTACATGAGGTACCTAGAGTCGTCAAAATCTTAGAGACAGAATGTAGAATGGTAATTGCCAAGAGCTTGGGCGTGGGGCGGAATGGGTATTGTTTAATGGGTATAGAGTTTCAGTTTTGAAGATGAAGAGTTCTGTAGATGGATAGTGGTAATGGTTGCACAATATGAATGTACTTAATATCACTGAATCGTACTTAAAAATGGCTAAGATGGTAAATATTATTTTGATGGTAAATATTATTTTATCTGTATTTTACCACAGTAAAAAAAAAATGAAAAAAAGTATCCATCCATTCCTAGTTTCTTTAGTGTTTATTTTTTTATGTCTTTATTTTATTTGTGAGGAAGATCGCCCCTGAGCTAACATCTGCCAATCCTCCTCTTTTTGCTGAGGAAGATTTGCCCTGGGCTAACATCCATGCCCATCTTCCTCTACTTTATATGGGACGCCGCCACAGCATGGCTTGACAAGCGGTGCGTCGGTGCACGCCTGGGATCCAAACTGGCGAACCCCGGGCCGCCGCAGTGGAGCGCATGCACTTAACCTCTTGTGCCACCGGGCCGGCCCCCAGTGTTTATTTTTAAATAAGGAATAGTATTGAATTTTGTAGGAAGCCTCTTCAGCATCTACAGAAATAACCATGAAATGAAGGACTACTGTTTTGCTGTTTTTCCATGATAATCCTTGTAAAACCACATGACCTTTAAAACTATCTGCATATATTACCTTCATAAAAAATATTTAATGAAAGAAATAAACTTCTGGATATAACTAAAATGGTACACTGAGAGAAATTTATAGGTTTAGATTTATGTATTAGAAAAGAAAAAAGCTAACAATCAATCTTTGGGCACAATAAGCCCAAAGAATACAAAAGGAATGATATAATAAAGAACACAAATTAATGAAGTGGAAAATTAACATTTTCCACTAACAAACTAACAAAACAAAGAACTAACAAAAGCAAAGTTCGTTCTTTATAAAGTATCAGAGAATGGTCAGACCTCCAGACAAACTGACCAAGAAGAACAGAAGACACGAATAATCAACACGAGGAATGAAAAGGCAGATGTAACTTCAGATGCTACAGACGTGAAGAAGAGAAGAGAATATCGTGAACATTATGCCCAAACATTTGAAATTTTTAATTTAAATTATAAAATTTAGTAATCTCAGGAATGCAAAGGTGGCTTAACATTTTTAAATCCATAGATATAACTTGTCACATTAGCAGAGTAGTCAGAAAAACTCGATGATTATCTACAAAGAATTCCAAAAAGTCCAGCATCTACCTCTATTCACAATTATAAAACAAATAGCCCAATACCTTTTATTAAACTACAATTCGAAGAGAACTTCCTTAACCTGATAAAGAGTATCTACCAGAAATTACAGCACACATTGTAGTCAGTGGGGAAATTAATAGCAGTCCCTTTAAAATCTAGGATAAAGTGCACTATTACTACTTTTATTTAAAACTGCACTGCCACTTGAGCATAACCGCGCACTATTTGTAATAGTCAAATGTCCATCAACAGATGAGTAGATAAACAAACTGAAGTATATCCACACAAAGGAATACAATCCAGCAATAAAAAGAAATGCACTACTGATAGATGCAAAAATCTGAAACTCAAAAGAAAAGACTACGCTGTGCAAAAGACAGAAAACACAGAATAATACATGTTAAAGGATTCTACTTATATGAAATTCTTGAACTGGCAAAATGAATCTATCCTTACTGAAAGAATACCAGTGGTTGCCTGGGACTTAAAGGAGGGGAAGAATGGATTGTAAAGTGTCATGAGGGGACACTGGGGTGATGCATATGCTGACTGTGGTGGTGATTACACGGGTGTATATATGTGTCAAAACTCACTGTACACTTACAATAGATGCCATTTATTGAATGTAAAGTATAATTCAATATAGATGATTCTTAAAAAATTGTACTACAAGTTCTAGTCAGCAGTGCAAGACAAGAAAGACAAAAAGAAATAAGAATTGTAAAAGGAATAAAAATCATTATTTGCAGATGATATAACCATCTATAGAAAAAATTAATAAATTTAAAATTATTAAATTTAATAGAAAGATTAGCAAAGTTACTAATTAAATTCAGAAAAATCAACTTAAAAACATGAGTGAGTGTAACATCCAAAATTATAAAGCATCTAAGAAAAAAAAATCTAACAAAAATGTGCAGGCCCACTGGGGAAAATGATAACTTTATCAAAAGACATTTAAAAAGATTACAGACAACATATGGATTGAAAAACTCACTATCACAAAGCTGTCAATTTTTTCCAAACTGATGCATTCAGCCAAAGAAATTCCAATAAAACTCCCCAAAGCATTTGTTTTTGTTTTGCTTTGTTGGGGGAAGAGGGATTTGGCAAACTGATTCTAACACCTACACAGGAGCGAACTAAACACAAAGCAAGTAGAAGGAAGGAAATAAAAATTAAGCAGAAATCAGTAAAATAAAAACAAACAAAAATAGAGAATAATCAACAAAACCAAGTTGGTTCTTTGAAAGATCAACAAAATTGACAAACATTTAGTTACAATGACCCAGAAAAAAAGAAAGAAGACTCAAAATTACCAAAATTAGGAACAAAAGAGGGGACATCTCTATGATACAGGAATCAAAATCTTTGACACAGAAATCTTTTTTTGATATAAAAATCTTTTGATACAGAAATCAAAAGGACTATAAAACAATACTCTGAACAAATTTATGCCAACAAAGTAGACAACTTAGATGAAATAGCAAACTTAATAGAAAGGTATAAATTACCAAAACTGATTCAAGAAAAAAGAAAATCTGAATAAACCTATAAAAAGGAAAGAAATTGAATCAGTATGTAAAATCTTCTGTTAAGGAAAAGCTCAGGCTCAGCTGTCTTCACTGGTGAATTCTACCAAACAGTTAAAGAAGAAATAATACCAGTCCTTCAAAAACCCTTCCAGAAAAGAGAGGAAGAAGGAACACCTCTCAATTGACCCCAGGAGGCCAGTAGATACCAAAAGCTAGAAAAAGACATCATGAGAAAAGAAACCTACATAATGAAGATACCTTATGAATAGAGATAAAAATCCTTAAAATGAAATATTAGCAAACCAAATCCAAAAATTATGTATAAAACAGATTATAGGGCTGGCCCCGTGGCTTAGTGGTTAAGTGCGTGCGCTCCGCTACTGGCGGCCTGGGTTCGGATCCCGGGTACGCACCGACACACCACTTCTCCGGCCACGCTGAGGCCGCGTCCCACATACAGCAACTAGAAGGATGTGCAGCTATGACATACAACTATCTACTGGGGCTTTGGGGGAAAAATAAATAAATAAATAAAATTAAAAAAAAAAAAAAAACATTATATACCATGACTAAGTAGGATTTATCTCAAGAATCAAGACTGGTTTAACATCTGAATACGTCATATTGATGTAGTATGTCATATTAATAGGATAAAAGGGAAAAATGATATGAGCATCTCAATAGATGCAGAAAAGCATTTGACAAAATCCAACACCAATCCATGATAAAAGCTCTCAATAAACTAGGAACAGAAAGGAACTGCCTCAAACTAATAGAGGATCTTTGAAAAATCTACAGCTAAAATCATACACAATGGTGAAGAACTGAATGCTTTTGCCTAATTTCAGGAAAAAGGCAATGATGTCTGTTCTCACTTCATTCCACACTGTACAGGAGGTTCCAGCCAGTGAAATCAGACAAGAAAAAGAAATAAAAGGCATTCAGATTAGAAAGGAAGAAGTGAAACTGTCTTTATTCTCAGATAACATGATCCTGTATGTAGAAATTCCTAAGGAACACACACATACACACACATACAACCAACCAAACCTACTAGAGCTAAAAAATGACTTCAGCAACATCTTAGGAAACAAGATTAATATACAAAATTAATTCTATTTCTATATACTATGATCCAAAAATGAAGTTTAAAAAACAACTCCATTCAACAACAGCATCAAACAATAAAATATGTAGGAATAAATTTAACAAAAGAAGTGTAAACAGTACACTTGTACACTGAAAACTACAAGTTCTGAGAGAAATTATAGATCTAAATAAATGGAGATACATTTCATGTGCATACATCAGAAGACTCCATATTAACATGGAAATTCTCCATAGATTCAGTGTAATCTCTGTCAAAATCCCAGCATAGGTTTTTTACAGAAATTTACAAGCTGATCCTAAAATTTATATGGAAAAGCAAAAGACACAGAATAGCCAAAACAATCTTTGAAAAGAAGAACAAAACTGGATAGCTTATACCTCCTTATTTCAAAACTTAGTATAAAGTTATAGTAATCAAGACAATGCGATAGTATAAAAGGCAGACATACAGATCAACAGAACACAGCTGAGAGTCCAGAAATAAATTCTTACATTTATAGTCAATTGATTTTTGACAAAGGTGCCAAGGCAACAACTGGGGAGTGGGAAAAGGGTAGTCTTTTTTTAAAATGGTATTGGGACAAACGGATATCTACATGCAAAAAGAAAATTTAGATCCTTAACTCACACTATTCCCAAAAAACTAACTCAAAATGAATCATACACATAAATGTAAGAGTTAAAACTATAAAAAATTTTTAGAAAAAAACATAAGAGCAAATCTTGTGACCTTGGGTTAAAGGATTTTTAGATACAACACCAAAAGCATGATCCATAAAAGAAAAAACTGATAAACTATACTCCATTAAAATGAAAACATTCATGCTTCAATAGACACTACTTTAAAAAGCCAAGCACAGACTGGGACAAAAAGAAAAAATCACAATTGAGACAAAATATTTGCAAATAATATATCTAATAAAAGACTTATAGCTACACATATAAAGAACTCTTACAACTCAATAGTAAGAAGACAATCCAATTAAAAAATGGACAAAGATCTAATTGACCAATGGCACATTAAAAGATGTTCAACACCATTAATCCTTAGAAAAATGCAAATTACAACTACAATGAGATACCACTTCACTACTACTAGAAAAGCTATAATCAAAATGACTGACAAGAACAAGTGTTGGTGAAGATGTGGAGAAACTAAAATCCTTCTACACTGCTGCCTTGAATGTAAAATGATGCAGCCACTTTGGAATACAATGTGGCAGTTCTTAGAAAGATAAACATATATTTACCATAGGACCTAGAAATTCCACTCCTTGTAACCTACTCAAGAGAAATAAAAACATATGTCCACAACACAAAGACTCACACACAAATGCTCACAGCCGAATTATTCATAATAACCCAAAATTAGAAATAACACAAATATCCATCAATTAATAACACAAATATCCATCAATTAAGGGAAAAAAGTGGTATATCCATATAATGGAATAATGGTACAATTATAAAAAAAAAAAGAATGACTGATGTATGTTAAAGCATGGATGAATCTCAAAAACATTATACTATCTGAAAAGAGCCAGAAGCAAAAGACCACATATTGAAATTTATATAAAATGCCAGGAAAAGGCAAATCGAGAGATAGAAAGTAGATTAGTGGTTGCCTATGAATAAAGGTGGGATTGGGGAGTGACTGCAAATGGGTACAAGGGATCCTTTTGGGGATGTCAAAAACATTCTAAAATTGGATTTGCTGATGTTATGCAACTTTGTAAATATGCCAAAAAGTACTGAATTATATATTTAAAACAAGTAGTATATAAATCATACCTCAATAAAGCTGTTTAAAAAAAATTGTAACAAAGTAAAAGGGCCCAAAATACCCAAGGAGCTTCTGAAGAACAACATTAGAGAAACTATCAAACTACATCAAAATCCAGTAAAGCTACAGTAATTAAGGCAGCAGAGTATCAGAGAAAAGGACAAATGGACTAGCCACAGACCTTCATCTGAAGGAAACTGGATATATCCCAGAGGGGGCGTTACTGGTCAGTGGGGAAAGGGCAGTCTTTTCAATTGAATGGTGCTGGGAGACTGGTTATCTATATGGGGGAAAAAAAGAAAATTACGTCCCTACCGTACATTGTTATAAAAAAAATCAATTAGTCTTAATTCTTCCTTTCTCCCTATAGCCACAGCCACCTTCTTTTTCATGTAATTTAGCAGTTCCTCCCACATGGAAAGTAGAAAAAGTAGGGTGTATTTCCTTGGGTTTCACGATGATTTACTTTGGCCTACAGGTGGTGAGTAAACATGATGCAAACAGGGCCTTGCCCTCAAGCTTCTGCCAATGCCATGAGAAGAACATGTTCCAGCCAGTCCACTGGTCCCAGGAGAAGAGTGAGACAAATGTGGGGCAGAACTATCTAGTCGACCTGCTTTATGAAGCAGAGCCAACCCAGCTAAGGCCAGCCTAAATCAGCCTACTCCCAGCCAATCTGCAGATGCATGGAAGGAGAAATGTTTATTTTTCTATGCTTCCTAGAACCTTGTGGTTGATTCTTAAACACCATTATTGTGGCACCTGTTAATTGATACAATTTCCAAAGGATTAAAATATAAATGTAAAAAGCAAAACTCCAAAACTTAGAAGAATATTAAAGTACTTTAAAGCCTCCAGATAGGGAAGGATTGCTTAAATAAGACACAAACACAAAACCTACCATAAAGAAAAAGAATGCCAAAATAAGTAACTCTGCTCATTGAGACACCTCAAAAAATGTGAAAAGACAGCCTACAAAATGGGACATACCTCATCAAGGATTACATCAGGAATACATAAAATCAATTTATAAAGGATAACCAACCTGATAGAAACATATGCAAAAGACATTAATAGGCATTTCACCAAAGATGAAACTCAAAAGCCAGTAAGCGTAAGACACTGAACTTCATGAAAATAAAGCTGTGACACCATTTTTACACCCACTGAATTGGTAAAAAAATTTAAAGTCTTGACAATACAAAGGACCGGCAAGTGGGGAGCAACAGGAGTTCTTTAATAGAGTTGTTGGGAGTATAAACTGTTACAACTTCTTTAGAAAAGATTGGTATTATCTTAAATTTTAAGATGATACAAAAATTCTACTCCTTGGTATATACCCAGGATAATTCACACACATTTACATCAGCAGACATGTATATGATTATTTATGATAACAGTTGGTATTTAAAAAATTGAAAATAACCTAAATGTCCATCAATAGTAGAATCAATAAATAACCTGTAACATAGTCACAGAATGAAATACTATATAAGAGTAAAAATGAATGAATGACAACTGCATGCATCTACATGAATCAATTTCAGAAGCATAATGTTGAGTGAAAATAGCAAATCACCAACAAATACGCAGAGTATGACATTTTAAATAAAATCCAAACACAAGCAAAACTAAATATACTATTTAGTGAATCATACACACGTGGTAAATCTACAAAGAAACAAAAGAGGAGAATAAAAATACAAAAGATAGTGACAAACCCAGAGAGGGAAGTAGGTGCACGGAGATGGACATACACATCTATGTATATGTATCAAATATTTTATAATTTTTTCAGTGAGGGAGGAGAGAGAAAAAGACTTCTGTTGGAGAAAATGGAAAAAGCCCTATGTTTCCATGCCACCCTCTAGAGATGTTTCAGAGAAAAAAAAAATGTGCTAAATTCTAATTTTACCTTTTTTATGTATTTTATTTTCATGACGACTTCTTCTCAGTATCTAAAACCTAATATGAAAAAAAATCACAATCATTTTTATGCATTAAGATCTAATTCAGGTACATCAGCATACTCTTGTAATTTTCCACTGATTCCAGTAATATTCATCCTAGTAATCATCTAACAATATTTACTATAGGAGAAAGTGAAAAACCACTTTTACATATATCATTTTTTCCATATATATTTCATATTAATAAACCACCAAATATTTGGTATGACTTCTAATTCGAGGGTAACCCTTCATATTTTACAACCTAAAAATATCCAGAAATAAGGAGCTCTCACTTTCTAATACTTGTACATGCTCAAGGGAACCCTCTGCCATAAGATGGTATGGTTTGGTTTTAAAAGAATCTTTTATTTTCACTTATATTTCAATTTAATTTTGAAGAGACTAGCTTCAACTAACATATGAGAAATGAAAGAAATATAAACAACTATTATTTTTCAATGATCTTTTCTCACAGATTGAAAGAATATTTGAAGAAAACTTTGAAATAACTACTTGAGTATACTTGGATGTAACTCCAGAATATCTATCAACCAATAATCCTTAACTTTCCCTCTAAGAGTCTAACAGGCGCACTACTTCCCCTATTTGCTTTGTTTTCATGTGGTTACCTTAGCTACTAAGGTTGCTAACTACATTGAAGGTTTTAAGAACATTCCAATTTACACCAGCAATAAGTATAAATTTTGCTTTAAGCTACAAGGAAAAATACACAAATGAATAATAATTTTCTAAACTGAAGTAAATTCTTAGATTATCAGTCCTAATATATCCTATATGCTAACCTATAAGGCATTCTCCTTAAAGAACAGTACCTTTTCAAATGCTCACCCTTTGTTCACACATGCTCTTTAAAAAAAGAAAAACAAAAATTAAAATTGTACTTACTTTAGCCAACAGTTCCTGTGTTTCAGCAGTCAGTGGAGCATGTGAAAACTTGCAGTATTCTCCCTGATAACATTTTGCTCCTGTATGGTAAAACTTGCAGGGATATTCATGTAACCCGAACGTTAAGGAAGAAAACAATTTTAATCCAACTAAATTAATTTGTTATTGATTTAATGACTTCCTTTTTCCTATACAAAGGCCTTTCCTACCAGTAGAAACATTGATTTCTCTACTTAAAATATGATAATTATTAATTGGGTAACACGAAAAATCTAATTTTAGGATGATTATATACATCAAGTTTATTGGCTATCACAAGACACTTTTTCCTTCATGTACATTCTTATAATAGACTACACGTATGTTTCACTGATATAAGAAAGGGATGTGTATTTTAAATACTTTGGGATGTGATTATTTTTAAAGCATTCTTTTGGGGTGGCAGAATTAAAGTCAATGACAATGATATGTCTTACAAATCTGGATCCTTCACATCTTAGGCTTGTTTAAAATAGAATCAATTTAGGGCCGGCCCCGTGGCTGAGCGGTTAAGTGTGCGTGCTCCGCTGCTGGCAGCCCGGGTTCCGATCCCAGGTGCGCACCGACGCACCGCTTCTCAGGCCATGCTGAGGTCGCGTCCCACGTACAGCAACTAGAAGGATTTGCATCTATGACATACAGCTATCTACTGGGGCTTTGGGGGAAAAAAATAAATAAATAAAACATTAAAAAAAATAGAATCAATTTATAAAACTTCAATATTGTTTTCTAGAAAAAAATTCTCAAGTTAGAATTTGAGATTTCTTGTATTGAATGACTGAAGGAAAATAACTTTTGTGATGACCAAAGATGCTACTACCCTAAAATGTTTATGTTCCATGTTTTTACAACATGTCTGTACCATTTGCACTGAAGAGTTAGGGTTATTCTTCAAATTAAGTGACAATTAACCTCTATACAGTCAGAATATACACAAAACAAGTATTCCCAAATTATGCAATTTCTGCCTCTTTTTATGAAGTAGCTTACATGACTATAGATTCAATTACTGGATGCCATAGCAGAAATTCTGACACAGTCTTTCTGAGACTTGACTAGGTCTCATGAACCTGCTATACTACCACCCAGGTTGGGCAGAAAGGATCTTCATTTGAGAGAATGTCTAAAGAATTCCTCTTTTCTTTCTTGGGAAAAAATTCTGAGTACAATTTAATCACTTTGATACTGAGTTGGACTTGGATAATATAATTTTGCCATAGATAAAACACTGGTTTCATTCAAAATTTTACATATTTAAAATGTTTATGTAAATATTTATGAAAAGTAAAGTTACTATATCTTGTGATAAAGGATATTATGCAAATACAGACAGTTTTCGCCTCTGGTACAATATCCTTGTACATAAAACTTACACATTTCCTTTTTCTTCTCTATTTCTGCATCATGATCAAATTTACACTGGTCTCCCTGGGCCAAAAGAAAGAACAAGGAAAAGCCGTTATGTCTCATAGTTAAATCATTACAATTCCTACTACTCTTTCCATAAGCAAATGATTCCAGAAAAAAACAAAGGCTTAGAAGCAGTACAATCTAATTCTTAATGGGCTATCTCATAACCACATCACGTATACTTGCTTACAATTTTGTTAAGTCCTAAACATTTTTACCCAAAGCATTCAAAAAAATTATCCACTTTCTTAAACATAAAAGAATATTTTAGTAAAATTTTCTAATTGAACCTTTTCCAGAAGGAAACAGTTTTAAAAACGTACAGGTATGCTTTTAGAGTGTCTAATGGGAACACGAGTTGATTTCAGTACATTTTTGCCATACTTTACATTTTAATACATTGTTCCTTACACTTTTTTTATACCTTAATACATTTCCTTTCAAGAAAATATTTACAAATCTGTTTTCCTTTGCGTTCCACTGTATGTTGGTTGATGAATGCCTGACTCATTCTCACACGCTGCTGCTTCTCTTTAGGGTTACCATCCTTTGAAAACAAAAACAAAAAACTAAACGTGAAGAAACAGAAAACGAAATATTTTATTCCATTGCACAAAATTATTTTAAACCACCTTTAAAACATTGAAAAGTGATTCTTCTGAACTGGCCTTCAATGTGTAAGATGTGGACTTTTGTACATCAGTTGAAAAATAAATGTTTTGTCAGTTTCAACAGCATTCCATCATCGACCATCAGTGTTTGTGCAACCTGAATATTTTATTGTACTTTGTCCTTACTTAAAAATGAATTAAAAAATGAGAGTGCTACTACTTGCAATAAAAAGCGAAGTCTAAGAACAAGGTTCTTTAGAACAATGGAGACAAAACTGGAAATCGTAAGGTGAACTCAAAGCAGTGTAATCTTTAATTTCAATAAGATGCTCACTGGTGTCAGCTAAGTATACTGACCAGCTCAAACTAACAAACAAAACTAGAAATATACCCTCAAAGATGGCAATAAAGTATAAAAATAAAAGGGGACTTTTATATAAAAACAAAAGGGGAATTTCATAATACATTTAGCTCTTTAGAAACATAAACCACTTTTAGTGTGTTAACTTGTGGTAAAACTTACAACCTCTGCATACCAAATTGCTGAATACAGTTTTAGGAATTCAGTATATAAAAAGACAGAAGCTAACTGTAAATTTATGTGATCTGCTTTGCAATAATGTCAAATTTCCACTTAGTACCATCAAAATTATGTCTTATAAATGTGTCAGTTTAAATCTTTGGTTTTATTTGATTATGTTATTAAATTCTAACATATATGTTTATAATTTGTTCCTTGTGTAAAAGGGCTGTCCAGCTTTGGCTGAATAATTATTTGAGCCACCGTAAACCAAATGAAAGGGAATACTGACTGGGGATCAGGAAACAAAGTTCCAGCCCTGGCCTGGCCCTGTGCGACCACCGGCAGTTACCTGAACCCTGGGGCTTCAGATTTCTCATTTGTAAAATATGGAAGCAGGGCAAGATTTTATATAAATATGTTTCAAACTACAGTATTTTACCACCCTTAACTCGTCTCCTGGACCAAACCTAACAAAAAAGGTGCCATCCAGTTTAGAAGCGTCAGAAAAGCAAAGTCCAGAGGAGTCACTTTTTGTCCTACCCTTATTACATCTGCAGACCAAGGAAGAGGAACTTATACGAAGCAAAATCAAAATACCAGGGAGGTAGGTGGTGTTTGGTAAGGCCAATGTCCAGAAATACTCATTTTTAATTTCCAGACAGAGTCAAGAATCAACAGACCAGGGACCTGCAACACTAGAAACTTTGTAAGATTCTGTGGCCTTTGAAATGTCTCGCAGCTATTTTATCTCCTCCCTGCTTCCTCTATTTGTTTTTCCATAGTCACTGACAGTAACACTAAAAAATCAAGAGGCTTGTGTGTATGTGTTCAGGGGCAACAGGCACAACACTAAGGCTTAAAATGGGTGCTGGCAGCTAGAGAGTGAGAGGGAAGGCAGCTGCAAGAGTAAGAAGGAAGGACATGGAGAGCCCAGTGACGGTAAGAGATTTTCACCATTGGATAACCTTCATTTTGTGGCTTGTCACTGAGGTGTAAGACAAAATCCCAACAGCCTGTGGGTGTCCTCCTACATGCATATCTTCTTGTACCTGTTCCTGTGAGCCACTGTTCTTCAGTGAGGCGTGTGATCCTTTATCTCCAGTGCCAGGCCATTTTCGCTTCATTTTCTTCTGCTTACCATTTTTGCGAACAGCTTTAAGGTTTTTATTTTTTTGTTTAACAGCTAAAAACAGAAAAGTTAATTTTAAAGATGACATAAAAATACAATAGCAGTTCTTGGGGCCAGCCCAGTGGCGCAGTGGTTAAGTGCATGCGCTCCACTTCGGTGGCCCAGGGTTCACAGGTTCAGACGTGCACCGCTTGTCAGGCCATGGTGTAGGGGCATCCCGTATAAAGGAGAGGAAGGTGGGCACGGATGTTAGCCCAGGGCCAATCTTTCTCAGCAAAAAAAAAAAAAGAGGATTGGCATCGGATGTTAGCTCGGGGCTGATCTTCCTCACACACACACAGAAAATATAGCAGTTCTTAAGAAGTATATTCTATAATAATCCAGGAAAAGTTCTCCACTGCTCAATGAGTGAAAACTGGTATGATGCTGACGTGTCTTTCTAGAATCTCTGGGATTAAGAGACCAAAAAGAGAATCAATATCTTCCTAATCCCGAATTCATTCTTTGTGAAAACATAATAAGGTATTGTCAGAAAAAAAGCCAGATAATTAACGAAATCCATCTTGCTAGCCACAACCCAGATCCTTTGGAAGTGTTCAGAGTATGATGGATCTAATTAGGAATGGCCATAGCACTATAATAATAAAAGCTTCAAATGTTCAAAATGATCTGATATTTTCACTCTCAGATTTTTCACTGAAAACATTTAATATAGATTAAATTTATCTATAGACCCATTTTAAACAGGAAAACATTTAAAGAGGGAAAAAAAGGCAGTAAAATGAGAGGATTAAGAATTTCATTTACAATTGTCATTTGTCCTCATCTCTATGGCTAAATTTCATTTGAGTAATCTAAAAGCATATATTTCTGAGTTTAGTCTGATACATCACCAACCCTCATATTAATTAAGTCAATTCCTCTTTAGATAACAATACAAACAGGCATATCTGGCCCTTCATAGAGGCAGAGGCCAGGGATTTAGCATTCTCCCTTTCAAAGTAGTCATGGCCTTTGATAAGCCCCCTGCACTCTCAGCTCCTCCTGCAAACTGAGCATCTGTACATCGAGTACCCAGGTCTCAGCAAGGGGGAGGGGGGTCTCAGGCCATGCAAGCTCACGTCTGGTGAAAAGATCCATGAAAACTATGATCTTATCATGAGACACAATGCAGGAAAAAACTCCCCCCCAGTCCATACATGGGCACCTGTGATTGCTTCTCTAGATAAAATAGTTTGACCCTTACCTTTCTGGGGATCCTTCACTCCCTCTTTCTTCACAGATTCTTCAGGAAATGGTAAGGATCGAGCAGCATTTGCCATTTCTTTAGCTTGTATATACTGTTGAAGCTCTTTAGCAAAATTATCTTCCGATTCCTGACTGCAGATATCATTATCACTATATACATCATAGTCCTTACTTCTTGATTTTCTATGCAGCAAATTCTTCGCTGTTGCTGTAGAGCTTCCCAAGTGCCTAGACTAAGTAAAAATTAAACTTTCAATTTTAAAAACCTAGCATGAGTCAAAACAATAAAACAATCTTGTTATAAAGAAGAAACAAAGACTGGCCATGAATTGATCGTTGTTGAGGTTGGGTGATGGGCGCATGGGGTTCATATACTATTCTTTCCACTCCTATGTGTTTGAAATTTTCCAGAGTTAGAAACAAAAAAAAGAGCCAGCATGACATATCTACCCTTAAACACAATTTGAGGGAATATTCTGATTTGTGCACTATGTACTTTACTGAATTAAGACTAAACCCCAAATCTTAATTATTTGATATAAAGGAACTACAGTATTATAGTTTACATTTTATTTCTCCCTTTGCATTGACTATACTTTTAAATGGTTTAATTCAATAACTCATCATTTGATAAAAGAGCAAGTCAACTGTCATTGTCCAACTGAAAAGCCACTATATATCACAGTTAGCAAAGCCTATTCTTTTTCCTTTAACTCATAGCACTGGTGGCAGAGGAGGGGGCAACAACGATGACAAGGAAAAAAGAATTTCCCTGTTCTCTGTAATCAAGTTAACTTCACTTTCAGAAATTGTTTTCTAACTGTGTTGTTGGAGCTGCCACAAGGTGAAAGCTGCAAACACAGGCACCCACTGGAACAGGAACCCAGGTATGGCAGCTGACCCTGGAGCAGCCTGAGGTGATCATAGCAGACAACTTAAAGCACTTTGTGTATAAAAATTTCCAAGTATTGGTTACACAGGTGTCTATACTTGGTGATACAGGGGTATCAAGCTGAATAATTATAATTAGTATGTATGACACATTTCAATTAAAAAGTTTATTTAAGGGCCGGCCCCGTGGCTTAGCGGTTAAGTGCGCGCGCTCTGCTGCTGGTGGCCCGGGTTCGGATCCCGGGCGCGCACCGACGCACCACTTCTCCGGCCATGCTGAGGCCGCGTCCCACATACAGCAACTAGAAGGATGTGCAGCTGTGACATACAACTATCTACTGGGGCTTTGGAGGGAAAAAATAAATAAATAAAATCTAAAAAAAAAAAAAAAAGTTTATTTAAAAAATAAAAGCCCGAATGTCAAAGGGCTCCTGTTTTGATGTCAGGAAGAGATGAGGTATCTATCATTAAATTGGCCAGTGATCCTGCTCCAGAGCATGCTCTTATCTGCTTTCACATAACTGATGAAGGCAGCAAACTCAAAACAAGCAAACAAAAAACAAAACAGAAGAATCACTACTATAAAATATACTAGGTGGTCCAATTTAATGGTTTACCTCAAATGGTTAATAACAAAGCTAGGAGTCGTACCACCAGCTGATTGATCACAGGCCTAGAAGATGAATGTGCTCCCTGCTGGAAGAATCCCAACACGCTGAGAAAGTTTCCTAACCTGATAATGGCCTCACTGTATACCTTATCTTCATGACACCAGACAAGACTAGACAAGACTACCAACCAACCTAACAATCTTCAGGCCACCAAGTTCCTCGTCTCCAAGTCCTCAAGAAAGAGCACTTTTTTCCAACTAATACCATAGAACAAACCTGTAAACATAACTTCCGGTCAGGGGTGGCAAATGTCCTCCTGACCTCCCGTTTTTGTAAACCAAGTTTTGCTGGAACACAGTCATACCCATTCATTCATTTATGTACTATCTATGGCTGCTTAGTGTGACAGAGACAATACGGCTCACCAAGTCGAACAGACGCACTACCTTGTCCTTTATGAAATGTTGGCCGATTCCTCTGATAATTATTATGTTTACCTTGGTTTTGGCATTTAATTTTATTTAGTAGGCACAGGACGAACCAAAAAATCATTAAATACGCAACAACTCCCACAAAGTTTAGCTTAGTCAAACACACAGAGATGAGATTCTATGCAGTGTGTCCGAATGAAAATATTACAAGGATCCAAATGAGTGATTAAATGCCCCTCCTTGCACAAAACATACAGGCCTACGGTACTGAAGCAGATCTCTTTTACTACAAGTAATAACGTGTTTGATTAATCTGTATTAAATGAAGAGATGAGATGACTTGGTAACATTAATAAAACCAGGACAAATCATAAACTGGTTGTTTTATTATACATTAGAGATGATTCTTACTAATTGATATGATTCTTTTCAGAGTGCACCAAAATGCACAAAATACAAATGATTGCTTAAATACTTTTCTTCATGCGGCTAGCTATAAACTCATTGCTTTGATGTTTATATAATTTAGATGTAATTTAGAAAGCATACAAACATGATATTACAACATTTTTTCCCTTTTATAAAGGAATCTAAATAAAGTTTTTTTTTTAAGTAAAAGATTTTCTTGTGTTTGATTCAGGATGGTTTATTGAACTAGCATGGCGTCCTGAGATTCCACAGAAATACAAGTATAGAAATGTAAAATTTAATAGTTCCATAATAGTGTGTGTGGGGGGGCATGAAGTACATTCATCAGTAATTGAGAAGAGTTCAACAAATTCTTGGCAAATTTTTGATAAAAAGCAAGTTATAATCTGGAGGTTGGGCTTAGGTTGGAGTGTGAGAGATGGGGCTATAAATAGGGATGAATTAAAATTCTACATAAAAACAGACAAAACTGTTAGAACAAATTCTCTCTGCCCCACCCCTCACCAGAACACAATTAAACAGAAATTTACCCTGGGTAAAAAGAGAGGGCTGTTCTCCAAAGAAAACAAATAAAATGTCTGATAAAAGCCAAGTCTTTTTGTGTGGGTACTAAGACCCCAGAGTGAAATTATCCACATTCTGGCATTTGGGAGCAACCCCCACCAGAAAAACACTCCACCCACTCACCCTACAACAGGGGTTGTTACCTTGCTGTCCAGAAACCCTCCCTCAAGGATCTAAGGAAAGAATTCAATG
Source organism: Diceros bicornis minor (assembly GCF_020826845.1). Taxonomy (NCBI): domain Eukaryota; kingdom Metazoa; phylum Chordata; class Mammalia; order Perissodactyla; family Rhinocerotidae; genus Diceros; species Diceros bicornis. Next base: position 19,056,272 of record NC_080779.1, read on the forward strand.
AACTTGGATGGGAAGAAAAAATCACATCATATTTTCATAAACCTCTAAATTGACATTTAGCATTTTCTTCTGTTTTGAACACTGGCAACAAACCACACTAGTATCAGCAGCACCTGTGACTGTCACCAACAGAAATCACAGGTACCTTCATATATCACATTACAGTTGTTGCAGATCTCAAAATATCTTTTATGTTCATCACTATGTCAAAATTACAAAAATTAGACCTACTGCTGGATCTTATTACTTAGTGCATTAATAAAGAACATATTACTCTCACCGCATTTGCTTGTTTATATATATATATATATTTTTTTTTTCTGGTAAGGAAGATTGGCCCTGAGCTAACATCCGCTGCCAGTCTTCCTCTTTTTGCTGAGGAAGATTGGTCCTGAGCTAACATCTGTGCCCATCTTCCATTTTGTATGTGGGACGCCACCACAGCATGGTCTGATGAGCAGTGCGTAGGTCCGTGCCTGGGATCTGAACCCGCGAACCCTGGGCTGCAGAAGCAGAGTGCACGAACTTAACCACCATGCCACCCGGCCGGCCCCCTGCTTTTTAATATTTTGATAACTGTATTTCAATAAAATCAATTTCCTTTGTAATCCAACATATTTTATACAGTTAAAAACATTATTCTGAGCAGGGGCCCATGGGCTTCACCAGACTGCCAAAGGAGATACCCAGCACAAAGAAGGTTAAGAACTACTATGCTGCTGGAAACCTACGTTTCCACACAGCCTACCCGTGTACGGAATGCCCAATCAGGCGTCCCATTTAGAGCAAGGCCTATAGACACAGATCTACCAACACACCAGCAAAGGACATCCATCAACTCTCCAGGCCTTTCTTAAAATCAAGGGACAATGAAGGAACACACAAGCAAGTGATAAAAATCTAGAGTAGGAGTCGTTAAACTATGACCCAAGAGCCAAATCTATCCTGCCCCTGTTTTTGTAAGTCAGCAAGCTAATGGTCTTGACATTTTTAAATGGTTGGAAAAAAAATCAAAACAATAACACCTCATGACACATGAAAATTATATAAAATTCAAATATCAGCATCCATAAATAAAGTTTTATTGGAACAGAGCCATGCTCACTCACTTTCACAATACAACAGCAGAGTTGAGCAGTTGCAAAAGAGACTATACATGGCTTTGGCGCTCTCATCACTTTACACTGATGCTCAGTGCACTATAAATTTCAGTAACGGTAATAACTTGACAGCATTTTGAGTATCTCATGTATCACCAAGCCATGACATTTTTTTCATTACCAGTGTACATCTACCAGGTCAAAACATGAAAAGAAGACTTTGAATGCCACGTATTTAAGGCACACTGAAGTGTGGATTATTTTATTGTCAAATTAGATGGCAAAGCATTATGGTTATTATGTAATGATACTATAGGAGTGCTGAAAGAACATAATATATGTTGACATTACAATATTAAGCATTCATCACAACAGTCCCAACTCACAGGAAAGCAATGGTCAGAAAAACCAGAAAATTTACACAAAATATATCATCACAGAATTATTTCTTTACAAAAATAAAAAACGAAAAAGAGGCTGCAAAGTTAAGTTTCTGAGTGGCTCACTTGTTAGCCAAGCAAAGAAAGTGGATGGTGGGTTAATTAAATCATGTTTGATTACAGCACTTGAAGAAATTTCCAGAGAAAGTTAAGACAATTGGCCTTTTGGCAAGAAAAGTTTCTCAAAGACAGGAGGAAATCTGGAGAAATTTCAACAGACAATTAAAAAAACAAGACAAATTATATCAAGTGGTTTTCCTTGGCTCTTGATGAGTGGACAGATGTTAGTGATTCTGCTCAATATCACTGTGCTGTCCAAAGATAAAACAAGAAGCAAGATCTCCATTCTCACACAAATTGCAGCAGATGTATTTTCCAGACTCAAACTACAGTTCCAGCCGAGTTTTTCAGACTTGAACGCAGGTGCAAAGGAAACTGCCATTTCAAAATCCATTTAACTGTGCAACTGAGAAGTTATCACCTAACCCTCAACTGAAAGGGATGAATCTGCAACGTAATGACATGCTAAGAGACAAATCTCAAGAGAAGAATCTAATAAAATCCTATAAATCCCTTTCAAGCAATGAATACATTCAATGAAAATCATGCTGGTGAACTGGTAAGAGTATTCAGCAGTACCTATCTGTAGTGAGAAGACATCTTCAAAGATGAAATGTATAGAATCTAATTACAGATCGGCATTAAGAGATGAATCTTTGCAACCAACTTTGATAGGGAACACTAAGTTTGAACTCCAATTAAACAAATTATTATCCCAAAAAGGAGAATCCCATTCTTCTCATTAGTAAATCTGTATTACAAAAACAGATCATTATTGTGTTAAGTTTGGAAGTTGTGGAAATTTGTTTTCTCTCTCTCATTATATCCATACCTACATTATAGCCTCAATTTTGCTTTTTGGCTTGCAAAGCCTAAAATATTTGCTATTTTGTCCTTTAAAGAAAATGTTTACTGACTCCTGATTTCAGGATACTTACAAAGGAACTGGAAGTAGATTGGCAAGACTTCACATTAGCAACAACGAGTAGTAAAAGAAAATGGAGCAATAACCTCAACCTTAAATCTATCTCAGCCTAGCTACCTATCAACTATGAGGATAAATTCAAGATATGTTCAGAAATGTTAACAAGAACTCAAAAGTTTAATCCCATGCATTCCTATAAAACAGTGTATGTGAGCCAAATGAGAAACCTACAGTCAGAAAACGATACCTAAAAAAAGATGTAATTTACAGTAGCCTCATCAAATACCTAGCCATAAATTTAACAAAAGGTATATAAGATGTAAGACATCTACAAAGAAAACTATAAAACACTGTTGAGAGAAATTAAAGAGGACCTCAAGTTTGGACAATTCAATATTTTAAAGATGTCAATTCTCCCCTAAATGATCTATAGAATCAATGGATTCCCAATGAAAATCCCACCAGGATTTCCTGTGGAACCTGACAAAGGGATTCTAAAATTTATGTGGAAATGCTAAGAATAGACAAGACACTTAAAGAAGAAAAACAAGGTGAGAGGACTTGCTTAGCTGATATCCAAACTCATTATAAAACTGTAGTAATTAACACAGTGAGGTCTTGGGGGAAGAGACAAATACACCAGTGTAAGAGAACAGAGTCTAGAAACAGACTCATCTGATCACGAACACTTGATTTCTGACAACAGTGACACTGTAGACCTGCGAGGGAAAAGACAGTTCTTTTCCCCCAACGAATGGTGCTAGAACAATGATGTATGATGATGAAAAAAAAAAAAAAAATGGTAAAACAGAATTTGTCCCCTCTACCTCATACTATACACAAAAATCAATTTAAAGTGATTATAAATTTAAGTGATTATAAATTCAATTTAAGTGATTATAAACTTAAATGCTAAATGCAAAATAATAAAGCTTTTAGAAGACACTGTAGGAAAATATTTTTATCATCTCAGGATATTTAAATAAAACACATAAAGCACTAACTACAAAGGAAAAGACTAATAAATTTGAGTACATTAAAATTATAAACTTTTTATCAAAAAATGCTGTTGAGTGGAAAGAAAGCAATAAAACGAGCAGATATTTGCAACACATAATCCACAATGAAAGGAAAACCCCCTTATATCCAGAATAAAGAACTACAAGAAAAAGACGGACAAACAAACAAAAAAGGAAAAAAAGACTTGAACAGGCACAAAAAAGGGAAATACAAATGGACAAACATGAAAAGATGCTCCATCTCAACAGTAATCAAGAAAATGCAAACCAAATTACAATGACATACCTCACCAGACGGCAAAAAGTAACAAAGGTAACAACATCAAGTGTGGAGCAGTAGAAATACAGTCTCTCATACATTGCCTTAGGAATAAAAAATCAGTAGACCCATTCTGAAATACAGTGTGGCATTATGGTAAAGGTAAAGATGCCTATTCTCTAAGACCCAGCAGCTCCTCCCCTAGCTAAATGCAGAATATGCACAGCAGGATATAAGTGAAAGAATGTAGCAGCACTGTCCATAACCTCTAAAAATGGGAATCAGACCAAATGTCTACCAACAATAGAATCTAGTGTACTCAAATAATGAAATATTATGCAGCTAAGAAAATGAACAAGCATACACCACACTATCCATAATCTTATAATAGAAGACAGAAAAGAACAAAAACAACACTATTCTATTTCTGCAAAGTGCAAAAATAGGCAAGAAAAACTGTATTCTTAAGGATGACAGCATCAGTAGTAAAACTGTAAAGATCAAGGAAGTGATTAGTACATAAGTTAGGACTGTAGTTATCTCTAGGAGGAAACAAGGGGATATGACTGAGGAAGGAGGCATCAGAGACTTTGTGGGTAATGTGCTTTCTTGACTTGCAAAGTGTTTACCTGGGTGCTCTCTTTTTAATTAGCTAAGACACTATACATTTATGTTTTAAGCACTTGTGAGCAAAGAGCTTGGGCTGAAGCAAGCCTACTTAGGAATAATCCAGGTGACCACCTTCTCACCATACTGTTTCTTGGAAACTACTTAAAATAATTATATTATATTGTATCTGCCTATCTCTTGTATGGGGTTATACACGGATTGGGGGACTTTATATTGAGGGCATGAAGGAGTGAGGCCTACATGACTAAAATAGTATAAAAAAATTTGTGGGACATCCAAGCTGCAGTTTCTCAGTGTTAACCTCAGCTCTTGTCCACAGCAGCCATACATGCCCCAAAGGGCAAAAAAAAAGTTATATACTTGGGTAGTTGAGATGCTTCCCGAGGAGATGAAGATGCTGTACCTGCCGTATTTTTCTGTCCTGTATGCTTTTACAAAGCTAAGTACAAGAGTGTCAGGGCCGGCCCAGTGGTGTAGCGGTTAAGTGCGCGCGCTCCGCTGCGGCAGCCTGGGGTTCAGATCCTGGGTGCGCACCGATGCACCGCTTGTCAAGCCATGCTGTGGTGGCGTCCCATATAAAGTGGAGGGAGATGGCCATGGATGTTAGCCCAGGGCCAGTCTTCCTCAGCAAAAAGAGGAGGATTGGCATGGATGTTAGCTCAGGGCTAATATTCCTCACCAAAAAAAAAAAAAAAAAAAAAAGTCATGTTATAGCCTTTTTGTGTCTTGTGAGTCTTACTGCCAATTCGAACCCATTCTTTTGTAGTGTGTTAAATTTCACAATAAAAAGTTGAAAAAGAGCCAAGAGAGGAGCAGATACTGGCTTTGTTATGGGTTTGACTATATCCTTCCAAAATTCTCATGTTGATGTCCTAACTCCCAGTACCTTAGAATGTGACTTTATTTGGAAATAGGGCCACTGCATGTGAAATTAATTAAGATGAGGTCATTAGGGTGGGCTCTAATTCAATACGAGTGTTGTCTTTATAAAAAGAGGAAATTTAGACACACACATATGCAAACAGGGAGAACGCCATTCCAACATGAAGGTCAAGATCCAGGTGATGCTTCTGGAAGCCACGCCAAGGAGCACCAAAGATGGCCAGCACACCACCAGAAGCTAGCCGAGGGCATGGAACAGATTCTTCCTCGCAGCCCTCAGAAGGAACCAACCCACACCCCTTAATCTTGGACTTCTGGCCTCCGAAACCACAAGACGATAAATTTCTGTTTAAGTCACCCAGTTTGTGGTGCTCTGTTATGGCAGTCCTAGCAAACTAATACAAGCTTTAAGCTATAAATCACTACGGTTAGTTAAGTTAGCAAATCAAAATCCTTAAAAATTTTGATCTAATTTGAAAAGAAAGAAGTTTTTGAAACGGTTTACAATCCATTTCAGAAATAGAGAAAACCCCCAAAAAAGCAATGCACTAAAAATAGTTCATGTTAAATGACAACAAACTTCTTGAATGATAAATTTTTTCAAAAGTGTAACCAAGTTTCCTCGATACAAGTAACTGGGTCTCAAATGCTGACTAAAGTGAGACAATAAAGGATCCCTAATAAATCTCTCACACCCAATCCTGTCTGTTTTTTCAATATGCCAACTTAATCTTACTTTTTTGGGAATTTGCTCACACTCCAGTTTTACTTCCCATTTTATTTTCTCTTCTTGTGTTTCTTCAACTTCTGTATCATCTATTTCATCATCGATTCTGTAGCAAAAATATCAAATAACACAAAAGGGTTTTTTCAACCTGAAAAGGGTTCATGCCATAACATTAAAATTCACTGCTTTGGCTTATCTTCCACTTGCCATCAAAGAAATTCCAAATTCAAATTCTACTCCAAATACTCCAGAAAAATAATGTACAAAATTATGATAAGCAGTAAGTGTCAACATGTTTATAAGCAAACAGTAAAGCTGAAATTTTAGATTACATAACCTTAATGTTCAAGTATTAGCAGCTATACAAATCATCCATTCATTCATCATTCCATCCATTAGCAAACACTAAGTGTCCACCATACACCAGGGTCTGGGCCTGAAATCCTGGGATGCAACAATGAAAAAGACAGACCTCGTCCCTGCCTTCTGAGAACTTTCTATCCGCCTGAGAGAAAGAAATAAAACAATTTCAATATAGTGTGATGAGTGTAGATGCATATATGAGGAACATGTAACCTAGATTTGGGGGCCAGAGGTTTTCTGAACCTTAAAAACATCAAGAGTTAGCAAGCAAAGAGGAACTTAAGGGAGAAGAGTATTGCAGGTAGAAGGCAGGGCAACTTCCAAGGTCAGGAGAGAGCCAAACTTATATTCAAGTGGGAAGATGAAAAAGAAAAGCTGTTTTCAGACTCACAAGGACTGAGAAGTTGAACATGCACAGACATCGTCTGAGAGAATTCCTTGGCTAGTCCAGCAAAACTAAAAATGAACCCCAAAAAGATAAAGACGGAAAATAAGACAACTGTGTCTCAGCAAGGAGTGACTGCTGAATGAAAGCTTAAGATACGAGTTACATGCCAGATTAAGGCAAGGACCAGGCAATGCGTACATTCTCAAAAGAACAGGTTACCAATGGAAAGCACTGTTAGCACAAGAAGGTGAATAGTGACTTTGTGCTTCTTTCAAAGTTACAGAGGAGCTCAAGCTTCACAGCTTCACCCAATTCAGCAGTTTACCACTGATCTGTCCCTAGTCAGAGCTTCAGAGTCACATCCATCAGAGGAGGTACCAAGTTGTGAGCCTTCTACAGAAAGCCACCACTTCAGGAGCCAATAAAACACACACTGTGCACCTTCATTGCTCTAGTTTTCAGTAATGCATCATCTTATGCAGTAGGAAGCAAGCTCTCCTTAGACAGAGCAATAATGACTACAACCGCAATAACAGCAGCAGCTAACACTTGCATTATGCTTACTCTGTGCCAGGCGCTGTTCCCTGCACGTTATACATATCACAACAACCCTATGACATACATACTGTTGTTAAAAGGCCTGTTTAACAAATGAAAAAACTGAACTATGGAAAGCTTATGTAACTTGTCACAGACCTAGTAAATGGCAGAACTGAGATCTGAGCCCAGGCAGCCAGTGCCAAGTTCCTACTCAACATATCCACCTGAACATCTACTAGACGTAATCTTAATATATGCAAAAATGAACTCTTGATCTAATCCTCCTGCTCTCTTAAACAGCAACTCCATCCTTCTAATGATACTGATCAAAAATCTTGAAGTCGACCTTGACTCCTCTCTCATATCCCATCTGTGAGGAAATCTAGTGTATCTTCAAAATATGTCCATATTTGACCACTTCTTGCCACTAACACTATGATCCAACCTATTCCTGCCCCTCTACATTCCACTCTCAACACGACCAGAATGACCCTGCTAAAATGTCACTCTCTGCTGAAAACTCTCCCACAGCCTCTTATCTCATTCAGGGTAAAAGCCCAAGTCCTTATTACGGCACCTACAAGTCCCTACACGTTCTGCTTCCCCCACCCCGTCCCCGACACCTCTCAAGTCCTACTTCTCTTCAAGTCCCACCACCCAATCACACCAAGCTCACCACCTCAGGACCTTTATATGGAACACCCTCCTCGCTAGATATCAACCTCCCTCACCTCCTTCAGGTCTCCACTCGAATGTTACTTATCAATGTTATTAGTGAGGCTTTAACCACCTTCTTTAAAATATCCATAGCCTCCCTATCATCCCAGCCTCCCTTCTTCTCCCCCTACTCTGCTTTCATTTTCTCCATGGCACCTATCATTAGATGATATACTATATATTTATGTATTGTTTGTGCACCAAGAATCTAAATCTCATAAGTACAAGGATTTTTATCTCTTTTATTTATTTATTGCTATATCCCCAAGGCCTAGAATAGTGTCCCCTACATAGCAGGTGCTCAATAAATCAGTAGCCCCATCATAAAATTACTGGGGGGGAAAAAACCCCAGAAACCATAAAAGATTGACTCATTTGACTGCATTTAAAACAAACAAAAAACTTTTATGCATTGAAAATAACGCCATACACAAAGTCAAAAGACAAATAACAAATTGGGGGTAAAATATCTGCAGACTAGAGATACTAAAACTTTAAAGAGAAAGACCAAGGAAGAGAAAAATGGGCAAAGGACACAAACGAGGCACAGTTCACAGATGTTCACTATACTCCAATATCATTCTTCACCTAACACTTGGACGAAAATCCAAAAGTGTCTTTTATGTAGTTCAGTAAAATTTTTGATAGCTGCTACTTGTTTTTTATATGTTGCTATTGTCTTTTTTATGATGATTCACTTTGCATTCAGAATTCACCTCTTATTGTTATTTTTAATAGTATATTAATTGGTTCCTCTTGTTTTTCTTTGTAGTTGATCATACCATCTGCAAGTAATTAGGGTCTTTGTCTCTTTTCAATACTTATAGGTCTTATTTTATTTTAGTGATTTTGCGTTAGAAGTTTGGTGATGAAATCATGGGTCTGGAATAAGACTGTCTGGGTAACTTAATCCTAGTTGTGCCACTTACACTGTGTCATCTTGACAAGTTATTTATCCTCTCTGTGCCTCAATTTTCTCATCTGCAAAAATGAGGATATCATCTCTTTAAGGTTGTGGTGAAGATTAAATAACATATTTCAGGTAAAGCCACGTAGTGAAGCTCTTGGTGGTAACCTGAATTAAGGTCATAGCTTCAATTCCGGTATTTAAGACGCAGAGGAGTGAACAGGGATATTGAGAGGTAAAATCAACCAGAATAAGATATATCAGGGATGAGAGAAATAAAGGAACAAAGGATTTGTGTCACGGTTTCCGCTTAGGTAAACTGGGGGGAAAGACTTAGCGTTAGGAGAAAAGATGATTTTCAGCAATTCAAACTCACAAAAGAAAGGGAACGAATATCTGCGTAGAAATAAACTACACTACACACGTCTCCAAGTATGAGGTCAATAAGTCAGCGCCATTTGGCCAAAAGTTTCAGTGCCATTTTCAATCTGAAGGAAATATTATATCCAAACGGTGTTTGCTGCTTTACGATGGTCTTTCGATGCAAATCAGTGGCCTAAAGGCGCACGATTCACTACTTATCCTTCACCGCTTAATGAACCTAGGCTTTCGTCTCGGCTACAAAAAAGCGCCCAGCACGTGCCAGGCAGAAATGACAGACGATCTCTGCCCTCCGGGAGCTCTCGGCCTGGCGGCAGCACCGGCGCTGTGGGAACACACGGGCGGCCCCAGCCCGGCGCAGAGGCGCCGCAGCGCGGAGAAAGGGGGGCATCCCGGAGCCTCCCCCGCCCCATCGCCGCCTGGACCCCGCCGCTGCGCTCGCCCAGGCTCCCGGCACCCCCGGCCGCGGCGGGCTCGGAGCTGGACCCCATCTCCGGCTCCTGACCCCTGCCCCGAACGACCTCCCCACGTCCGAGCGTCGCCGGCCCCGGGGCCCCCCGCGCTGCCCACGGGACCTGGCGGCGTGGCCCGGCGGCCTCCACAAGGCACGAAGGGGCGGACCCCGGCTGGGACCCCCGCGCTCAAGGCATGACAGGACGGGAGATCACCTTTCGTCAGAGTCCGTGGCCACGTTTCTGCCGAGGGCCGGGTTGGGAGGTTTGGAGAAAAGATTCTCAAAATCCATCATCCTGTGGAGAGCGGGACAGCCACTGAGCACCAACCACAGCGTGAGGAGGAGGCACCCAGCGCGACGCACAGGGCCTCGGGCCGCCCCGCGCATGCGCCGCCCCGCCCCGCTCTGCGCAGTCCGTTCTGCGCATGCGCCGCTCCGCCCCGCTCTGCGCACGCCCGCTCTGCCCCGGTCCCCCTGCGGCTCTGCGCAGGCTCCGCTCTCGTTCCTTGCTTTGCGGGGCGTTCTTTGGTCCGTTATCTCGAATGATTAGTAGGGTTTTTAAGCTTAATCCTTCGGATTCTCCTTTCTTCCAATTCAGCGAGAACTGTTCCATGGAAATCACCGTGTCTCTGAGGAGTGGTGGCAATGGCTAACATTTGAGCGCTGTGTGATCACAAAAGTCATCGTTTTGCATTTTAGCTCGCCTAACCCGCGTCACAACGGCCCTGTAAGATGTTTATTATTACCTTCCACGTTTTTCAGGCGAGTGAACAAAGGTGTGAACAGGTTATGTGACTTGTAGAGTCTCTACGACCTAAGGAGATTCAAATAAACGCATAACTTGAAGGAAGAAAGTCCATTAAAAAGTACTAAGGGCTAAGAGGATTCAGAAAAGCAAAAAAGCACATTGGTTGGGAAGGCTTCCCGAAAGGGGTGTATTTGAGCTCGGTCTTGAAGTAATTTCCATACAAAGAGATGAAGTTAGGGGCAAATGGGCATCCCAAGTGGAGACAATTGTATGAAGGCGGGAAAATAGAGTACACATTTGGAAAACAGGGATCTGTTCAGTTTTGCTTAATTTAACGCCAGTGTAGGGCTATAGTAGTAAGGAAGGCTCAAACGGTAGGTTGGGCCAATGACAGAGAACCTGACTTGCTTCTACAAGTGAGAGACTGTTTGGTTCCTTGCATAAATCAGGGTCCACTTCACAGACAAGTGAAAGGAAATTCTTTTTTTTAATTATGAAAATGTAATAATGAATTTGTAGATTCCCCCATACCCAGAGCGACCTTTTTGCATCCAGCAGAGGGAACCCACTCTGAAGGGGAGTTATTTGAAGCCAGACATCTTCCCCAGGGAAGTTGTACTTTCCCCTGTTGTTTATATTATGGACAATCACCTTCTTTTGTACATGAATGGTTACTAAAAACCCAGAGGAAAATTGAATTGAATTAAGGTAGTACCCCCTCTTTGGAGGAAAGTACTATATTACAGAACTCAAATTATTGTCATACATACTTTTTCATATAAAACGTCCAGCATACAGCACAAGATAACCAGGCCACAAAAGGAAATTAAATTGATGGGTAAAAGGGCCGGCCCCATGGCTTAGCGGTTAAGTGCGTGCGCTCTGCTGCTGGTGGCCCGGGTTCGAATCCTAGGCGCACACTGACGCACTGCTTCTCCAGCCATGCTGAGGCGGCTTCCCACATACAGCAACTGGAAGGATTTGCACCTATGACATACAACTATCTACTGGGGCTTTGGGGGAAAATAAATAAATAAAAATTAAAAAAAAAAAGAAAACTATACTAAAAAAAAAAAATTGATGGGTAAAAAACGGCAAACAAGAAAAATTGACCTGCAAGGGCATCATATACTACCATTTTCAGATAAAGTCTATAAAAGGCTACATATGTTTCTGGTAGATCGATTCCAAAAATGGCCCCAATTCTCCATCCTTCCCTATATCCAAAACGTTCACAAGCCTAGGCCCCAAGAAGCTTTGTATGTGTTTGCTCTCTGTCTTGAACTTCTGCCTTCTCCCGGACAAGCCCAGGCCACCTTGCTGAAGATAAGCCAGAGACATGTGGAGGATAAGACAAATGGAGGAGAGCAAAAACATCCAGTCAACAGCCGGAAAACTCCTGAATGCAGAGCCACCTAGCCAACACACAGCTGTCCCCAGACATGTGACAGATCCCGGTGGAAAACTGAAGAACCTCCCAGATTATCCCAGTCCAAATTGCTGACCCACAACATTGTGAGCTAAATAAATGGTTGTTTTCAAGCTACTAAGTTTTAAACTAGTTTATTATACAGCAATATCCAACTGATAAAAAGGAAACTATAAAAAGTGACATAGAGGAATTAAAAAAGAACCACATTGGGGGCTGGCCTGGTGGCATAGTGGTTAAGTTCGCACACTCTGCTTCAGTGGCCTGGGGTTCGCATGTTGGGATCTTGGGCATGGACCTACACACCACTCATCAAGCCATTCTGTGGTAGCATCCCACGTACAAAATAGAGGAAGATTGGCACAGATGTTAGCTCAGTGACAATCTTCCTCAAGCAAAAAGAGGAAGATTGGCAACAGACTCTAGCTCAGGGCCAATGTTCCTCACCAAAAAAAAGCAGGAAAAAGAACCACATAGACCTTCTAGAAATAAAAAATATGATACTGATATTAAAAACTCAATAGATAGTGTGGTAGTTTTAAAATGTGTTCAGATTCTTTAACACTTCTCCCTTCAAAAGGTGGAGCCTTATTTATTCCTCTCTTCTTAAGTGTGGATTAGATTTAGTGACTCACTTCTAACAAATACAATGTGGCAAAAGTGATGGTGCCTGACTTTTGAGGCGAACTCATAAAAGGCATTGCAGTTTCTGCCTTAGTCTCTTGAATCACTTGCCTGGAGGGAAGTCGGTTACCACGCCTGTAGCCTGTGGAGAGCCAGCTGTGAGTGAGCCACCTTGGAAGCAGATCTTCCAGCACTAGTCAATCCAGAAGACATCTTGCCCACAACCTCACGAGAGGCTCTGGGACAGAACTACCTAGCCAAGTAGCTCCTGGATTCTTGACCCACAGAGAATGTTTATGTTTTAAACCACAAAGTCTTGGGGTAATTTTCTATACAGCAATGGATAGTGATGTTACTATCATTATAGACCAGCTGGCTCAAATGTAGAATTATCATAGGACCAAGAAATTCTACTCCTAGGTATATACCCAAAAGAATTGAAAACAGGAACTAGAACAGATATTTGCACACTCGTGTTCATTGCAGAATTATTGACAAGAGCCAAAAGGTGGAAATAACCCAAGTGGCCATCAACTGATAAATGGATAAACAAAATGTGGTATATACATACAATGGAATATTACTCAGCCATAAAAAGGAATGAAGTTCTGACACATGCTACAGCATGATGAACTTTGAAAACAGTAAGCTAAGTGAAATAATCCAGGCTCAAAAGCACAAATGCTGTATGATTCCACTTATATGACATATCTAGAATGGGTAAATTCATAGAGACAGATAATAGATTAGAGGTTATCAGGGGCTGGGAGGGGGAAATGGGGAATTATTGCTTAACGATTACAGAGTTTATGTCAGGGGTGATGAAAAAGTTTGGAAACAAACAGGGATTGTTTCACAACAGTGTGAATGTAATGAATGCCACTGAATTGTAACTTAAAAATGGTTAAAATGGCAAATTTTATGTCATATATATTTTATCACAATAAAAAAAGAAAGCAACTGGCATGATAAAATGGTGGAATGGCCTCTTAAGAACTCAGTTACTGGGGCCGGCCCTGTGGCTTAGTGGTTAAGTGCGCGCGCTCCGCTACTGGCGGCCCAGGTTCCGATCCCGGGCGCGCACCGACGCACCGCTTCTCCGGCCATGCTGAGGCCACGTCCCACATACGGCAACTAGAAGGATGTGCAACTACAACATACAACTATCTACTGGGGCTTTGGGGGACAAAAAGGAGGAGGATTGGCAATAGATGTTAGCTCAGAGCCGGTCTTCCTCAGCAAAAAGAGGAGGATTAGCACAGATGTTAGCTCAGGGCTGATCTTCCTCACAAAAAAAAAAAAAAAAAAAAGCACCAGTTAGGTGCAAAGTGCATCCTTTGTGGACATATGCTGCACATCAGCAATCAACTTATGGTCCTGTTTCTCCCACTGCCAGGATTCATGGTCTGGCAATCAAGCCATGGAAATGGTAATAGAGCCTCTCTTTATTATCCCTACTGATGCTCTAGCCAAATTTTTGCTTCCCATCCCCACAACTTTGGGCTCTGCGGATCAAGAGTAGAGTTTTTCAAACTCAGCATTATTGACATTTTGGGCTGGATGATGCTTTGTTGTGGGTGGCAGTCTTGTGCATCTTAGGAAGTTTAGCAGCATCCATGGCCTCTCCCCATTAGATGCCAGTAGCACTCCTTCCCCAGTTGTGAAAACAAAAATGTCTCCAGACATTCCCAAATTGGGGCAAAGTCATCCCCAGTTGAGAACCATTGGTCTAGAGTTATTAATCCCAGAAGTAGAAATGCTTCCATCAAAGAACATGACAATGACTCCATTAAACTTGAAGTTGAGAATGCCATTTGGCCACTTAGGGCTCCTCAGGCCAGTGAATCAACAGACACAGAAGGGGCTTATTATACTGGCTGGGTTGATTAATCTTAACTATCAAGTTATCCTGGCTACACATAAGGAGAAGAAAAAATATGTCTAGAAGGCAGGAGATTTCCTGTGGGGAGTCTAAGTAATCCTATGTCCTGTGATTAAAGTCAACAGGAAACAACAACCCCATAAGCAGCACTGCTAATGGCCCAAATCCTTCAGAAATGAAAGCTTGAGTTATCCACCAAGAAGGAGCCAAGACCAGCTGAGGACAAAGGGAACACGGCAAAGGGTGGAAGCAGAAGGTAGCTATAAACCAACTACAACCACATGACCGGTAGCAAAAATGATTGTAATAGTTATGACTATTTCATCCTTAATTTGATATAAATATATATGTGTATACATATGTGCATGTGAAATATATATATCAATATAAATAATAATAATCTTCCCCTCTCCCATTCCCTTAGCATCTAACACATGATGTGTTAATAGTAGTTAATTTTATATTTCGTTACTTAGGTTATTGGATTTGAAAGGAGGAGTGCGACTGAGCTAAACGAAAAATTAGAAGAAGAATGAACATCACCCGAAGATGGAAAAGAGATTTTTATCCTTTTTGGGGGAAAGGATTGGCATGTTTTTGGTTGAATTTGCAGTAGCTGCATCATGATAGGTAGAGGCATGACTTTGCTATTGTCTTTTTTCTGGAAGCTAAGGATGAGTTAAAGAGGTACCTATGGGTGCCTAGTTGAAAAGTGTGCATTTGGCGGTTTTGTAATGTGTCATCTTGGCTAGACTACACTATGTTTTCCAGGAGTCCTATCCTTGCATGTTTCCAGTTAGGGTGGGCTATAAGAAAGATTTTTAACAAAGTTTGGGAGGTGGAAGTGAACAGCAGCCATATTATTTTTATATTCACGATATCAGTGAAGGGGAACAGATGCTGTTGCAACTCATGCTTGTTGCCATTTATCTGCTAGTTCACCTTGTTGACCTTCAGCTGACACCTATCCCCAGATCTTCCTTCAGCTTCTCCAAATTCTGGGCAAGGTATATGTTTAGCTCCAAGAAAAAGGGCACAAGATTCTCCTGTAGAACACCCACATCATAAAAGTTGGGTGTGGTGAGAGACTCCTACAGGTTCTAGTTTGTCGTTAGGGGTTCCAGTTCGTTTTCACTCTCCTTCACTTTATATCCAACTTCCCTTCCTGAATGCTTGCCTTGTAGATCTTAAGCTCCAGCCTCAGGCAAGAGCTTTACAGAGACTATTTTAAACAGCTGCCATAATAGCAGGTTTAGAGTTATTTGCCTGTATAAGGCAAAGTCCCTGTAAATCTGTCTCCTAGTGATTCTGCTTCTCTGATTGAACCTTGATTAATAATACGGTTTTTAATAGAAAACCAGACAGGGTTCAAGAGAAAATTAGTGAACTGGAAGATAAGTCAGAAGAAATTATCCAGAGTACATCACAAAGAGTCCTCCTCTTTAAAAAAAGCAATCTACAAAAGAGATTACTGCATTAGAAACACAAGTAATAGATCAAAATGTCTAACATAATTAATCATAATCACATGAAGAGAAGACAAAGAGAACAAGGTGGAGGAAATGTTTGAAGAGAAAAGGCTAAGACTTTTCCAGAACTGATGAAACACATCAATCCACAGATCAAGACACTTAACAAATACCAAGCAAGATAATTGAAAGAAATTCACACCTAGATATATCACAGTGAAACTGCAGAAAAGTAGAGAAAATTTTTAAAGCAGCCACAGAAAAAAATTAAATGTGTCAAAAAATTAGATGGATTGATGGATGGATAGAGGGAAGAACAGATAACTAGTAGCGCATTAAAGCAAGCAGAGTAAAATATTAACAAAGTAACAAGAAACAGAAAACTGTGAGAAACCTCTGGAGTTCCAAGAGTGATGGTGGGGTTTGTGGGACTAGGTGCTATTTTGAAATGATATCCATGGGTTGGTGTCTTGAGTCTGGGACAAGAGGCACCTTGGGAGGTTTGTGGGAGGAGAAAACAAAAAATAATTCATTGTGCCCTTGCTTCCCCCACCATTGCATTAGACAAACAGTAACTGTACCCACACTTGCCACAGGTGTCCTCCAGACTAAAGTCAGGGTAGCACAGTGCCTTGAGCTCGTGAGATGCTGAGAAAACAGTAAAAGAAAAAGGCCAGTTGGGCAAAAACTAGAAGAAAGCTTCTATAGCTATATAAATATCAGAAATGAATAAAGACAGATTTAGGACAAACAGCATTATTAGGAATAGAGAAAGTTACTGAATAGAAAGTTACTAAATAAAATAAAGTTACTAAGACGACAAAACAACTTTAAACATTTGTGCAGCTAATAAAATATCTTTATAATATATGAAGCAAAATGTGAAACAACTATAGAAAAATTGATAAATCCAACATCATAGTGAGGGATTTCAATACACTTTACTTGATTGTTTTATCAAGCAAACAAAGAAAAATCAGCAAGGATACATAAGATAAAACTTTGAAATGAATAGGCTTGACCTAATGGACATACATAAAGTTCTGCATTCAACAATGAGAGAATTTACATTTTCTTAAGCACACATGGAATATTTATGAAAATTAATCATGTACATAAAGCATCAGCAAATTTTAAAGAATAGGCCTTATACAGACCATGATCTTTGACCACATAACAGTTAAACTAGAAGTTAAAAGCACTGCTAAGTAACTAACGGGTTAAAGTATACAGAAAATTGTAAAATAACTAAAAATGAATGAAAATGAAAATACCACATTTTAAAACTTAGGGGATTCAGTTCAAGCAGTCTTTCAAAAGAAATTTATAGCCTTAAAAACTTATAATAGAAAAGATAGATCAAAATGAGTTAAGAAGTTAGAAAAGAAAACAATAAATAACCCCAAAAAGGCAGGAGACATAATAAGAGTGAAAATTAATGAAACAGAGACAATAAAAAGAAAATCATAAAATAATGACGTATAGTAAACAAACACAACAAATCTAAAAGTGAACTCAAAAAGAAAAAAAAAAACCTAACAAAATAGTCCCCTGATAAGATTGATCAATACTACAATGAAAAGGGGGCATAACTACAAATTAATAGAGGTTAAAACACTAATAGTAGAATACTATTAACAGATATATTTGAAATCTTTGATGGCACAGGCAAATCCTTAGAAAATTTAGACAAAATGTATAAATCCACAGATAAGGTATAATCCCCAGAACTGACCCAAGAAAAAGTAAAAAGCTTGAATAGCACTATAACTGATAAAAAAAATTGAAGCAGTGGTTTGAAAACCTTCCCGAAAAGAAAATGCCTTGTTCAGATAGTTTTATAGGCAAATTCTTCTAAAGTTTCAAGGAATAGAACATTTCAGCTTTATACAGACTCTTTCAGGTGATTTTAAAAAAAAAGAGAATATTCCCCAATACATTCTATAAAGTCAACATAACCTTGATAATAAATCTAGGCCAAAATATTAAAAGAATGGAAAATTACAGATTATCTATCTGTCTATATATCTATCTATCTAACTCTATATCTAGATAGGAAGGTAGATAGATATAGATATGTATGTTCATATATGTACACACACACAAGTATATATTTAAGTATTTATATATATAAATATATATACTTCTCAGCTCTGTCCTGAGACAGGATCAAGAAGTAGTGACACATAGGGCCAGGCCCGTGGCTTAGTGGTTAAGTGTGTGCGCTCCGCTGCTGGCAGCCCGGGTTTGGATCCCGGGCGCAGATGGACGCACCGCTTGTCCGGACGCACCGGCCTCCACGCTGAGGCCACGTCCCACATGCAGCAACTAGAAGGATGTGCAGCTATGACATACAACTATCTACTGGGGCTTTGGGGGAAAAATAAATAAATAAAATTAAAAAAAAAAAAAAGAAGAAGTAGTGACACTGCAGTAGCACTGAGCACATCTAGTACCAGATCTTGGTTTCTAAACACCACTCTCTGCTAAAAGGAACAAGGGGTCTTTGAAGAACTGCCTGGTTCCGAGACAGAGGATGGTAAAGATCAATGTGATCCTGGAGCATCTTACTGCATCAGAAAGTAAGGAAGTGATCAAAGAAAAACAGGAACATGTCAAAAGGACACAGGAGCCAGCTCTTTAAATTTGGCTCCCAACTGGCCAAATCTGGACAATCTGAGCATCAAAATAAATAGTGATGAGGGGCCAGCCCGGTGGCACAAGCGGTTAAGTGCGCACGTTCCGCTGCGGCGGCCCGGGGTTCGCCGGTTCGGATCCCGGGTGCGCACCAACGCACCGCTTGTTAAGCCATGCTGTGGTGGCGTCCCATATAAAGTGGAGGAAGATGGGCATGGATGTTAGCCCAGGGCCAGTCTTCCTCAGCAAAAAAGAGGAGGATTGGCATTGGATGTTAGCTCAGGGCTGGTCCTCCTCACAAAAAAAAAAAAAAAAAAAAATAGTGATGAATTATAATCCATAGAATAAAGTAAGAATCCATGAGTACATACACACACAGAGAAGGAAAACCTCTTCCTTATGTTTCCAAATGAGATATAAGAGTTAGAGAAGTGTAAGAGAAAGACATTTCTTCCATGATAAAAAAGAAATCTACTCAGCTGGCATTGCCTTTAGCTTTTCATTTTCCCCTTGTTGTTGCCTGGAGCTTGGAAAGGCTGCCTGGAAGTGAAGCAGAATTTTATCAGCCATACGATGAAAGCTGTGAGCTATGGATGGCAGAGCAAGAAGTTAGAAGGAGGCTGTGTTTTTAATGACTTCTGTGAGCAGTTGTATCAGTCTTGGACTCCTACCCCTAGATATCCTGTTATTAGAGAAAATTTGTTTCTCTTTTTTTTTTTCCCAAAGATTTTTATTTATTTATTTCCCCCCCCCCCAAAGCCCCAGTAGATAGTTGTATGTCATAGCTGCACATCCTTCTAGGTGCTGTATGTGGGACGCGGCCTCAGCATGGCCGGAGAAGCAGCGCGTCGGTGCACGCCTGGGCCCGGGCCTCCAGCAGCAGAGCGCGCGTACTTAACCACTAAGCCACGGGGCTGGCCCTATTAGAGAAAATTAAAACCAGTATTTAGTTAAGCCACGTAGTTGGGTTTTCATTATTTGCAGTCAAGTTCAATTTTAAGTAAGCACCCTTAACCCCAATTAGCATTTTGGTAAATGCAAGCTTCACAAATACGAATTATTAGACTCTAAGCTCCACGAGGATAAACATCCCAAGTTTTATATGAACAACTCTGTGCTCAGAGAATAGCACAATATCTCGAACATAGTGACATGATCAACAAATCCTTGCTGAATAAACAAATGAATGAATCAACGCTTCTGAGCCTAAAGAGGGTAGTGGTGGGGGGAATATATATAGCTCACCATATATCACTCTTAGTACTGAAAAAACTCCACATTTCTATTGCAGATGTACACAAGTGATAACATAAAATAAAGACTATTATATTTTTTTGTATCAGAAAATGCTTTTACAATTGCTGAGAGCTGCCTTGGAGTTCATCGCCTTTGGGGAAGAATAATGAAGTATTTGGAGAAAAGTATTTAAGAAACAGGCTTAAGGAAGTTCTGATGTAACATAACTGACCTCTAAATTTTACCTCTGAGACAGGCCCCTAAAGTGTACTGTGGACCAGTCCTGACCTTTTCCATCTGAGGTCGCCAGGGAACAAGAATAGAGAAGGGGCCACTCCAACCTTTCCTGAAGATGGGGCCTGCCAACTGTGTCAGTATCTTAATCTTGTTTGGAGGCAACTTTTTGAAAGTACTTTTGCAAAGAGTGGGCTAATATCCAGATCCAGAAACTTTCCAATGAATGTGAATAAAGCAGGCATTCATTTGTAACCTCAAAGTGTACTGTACATGGTTTTTTTTTTTTTTCCAAATTAAATCCAACTCTAAGTCCCTATCCTGGTAGACAGGCAGAAAACACAGTTGTGACAGGGGCTCCCTCCCCCTGACTAGGGCCTGTCGGGAGAGAGGGAGAATCTCCCTCTGCCCTTTTCCTTAAGGTTCTTATGGCTGGCCAAATAATTAACAAGACAGGTTAGCAGGAGAAAATAATACCAAGTTTAATAACATGTATACATGGGAGAAAGCAGAGACACTGCGTTTCTCAACACAATAGCAGAATTCTTGTCTTAAATACCATGTTCAGCCAATGACAAAGGAGGATGTTGGGGATGGGGGCAGTCAGTTACAGGAGATTACCACTGAAGCACAGTAAACAAAAGTAAGGTTATTACGCAGATTTAAGGCCTCACTTTTCACATTGATAAGTTTCTAGAAATGAGGTCATCCCCCCTCTTCCCAATATAGAGAGGGAGATACCTTTACAAATGGAGATTTCCCTTATAAATGTAAATGTTTGTCTGGCAACTCCTCACAGGGCCATCCAGAGAATGTGGCCAGAGAGACAGAACTTCTGAAAAGATACGCTTGTTGGTGCCTTTCCTATTGTAACATCTATTTTACATTATATTACAGCCATCAGATAGAAGATCTGTTCCAGGAAGGAGTTATTATGTCAAATTCTTTAGGCAGCTAGTGGGGGAGGTCAAATGTCCATCAGAGAAAACAATCAAGGTAAAGAGATATATTTCAGGGTGGCCAACTCTTGATCTCCCACAGGCCCACAAGCATTTAGGAAGTTTACAAGCTACCAGGAAGGGTAAAGAAAATCTCTAATCCTCCATCTAGGATGATCAACCAGCAGATCATTTTTGTCCAAGGCTGACTGGTCTCTTTGAATGTCTGGTGGTCTGCTGCTCCTGGGTCACATTAGGCCACTGAAATTTTTGCCATAATTGGGAATCCTGGTATGCCAGGGCTTACTCTAACTGATCTGGAGCAAAACAAGGACAATGAAATGAATTTTTCTTAAAGCTCAACATATTCAATTTAAAGGAATTGGGTTTATGATAAGCATAACTTTTCTACTTTCTTGGTGTTAAAAACGTCCTTTTTTCTATGAAATAACTAACGTTTTTTAATGTCCTTATTTGGCAAATTGAAACGTTGGCACCTTTATATTGGTTAGAATTTTTGCGTGCATTGGGGGTGGGGGTTGTCAAAGATAAAGCCAGACAGTAGTTAAAGCGGTGAAAAGAGATTTTATTCAGCAACTATTGACTGAGGGGAAAGAGCTGAGCTCTATTCCGATTTGTGCAGAGCTAACTGGGTCCTTTAAACGGAGAAGGAGGGAGTGAGAGGCCTCGCCCCAACACTGCAAGTGCAAAATGACAAAGGGTTGGGGAGTGTAAAGCGATTAGGTCAGTTGTGTCTGCTCACGGCAATTACGCAAGTTAGCATTCTATTCTCCTACAGAGACTGGGAGACAGAGCCCCATCCTTCCTGATGGTTACATTTCAAAGGAATGGCTTTCAGATCTTTGAGAAAAACAGTCCTGAGTTGTAGGAGATACATATCTCAAAGAGACAGAGGAAGAATGCATAATTGTAAGCCCTTTTAGTAAATGCTCTAAAAAAGGGAGGTGAGAGGCCTACATCAGGTGTTGGCTAGGACAAATGGTAATTCTCCTGGTAGCATTGAGCATTTTCAGGCAGGCATTTTAATGAGGGGCTGGGGTCATCCTAGGGACATGGCCTAATGCTGCCAGAGGTCATACTAGAGTATGGACATCTCTTAGGGCAGAGGTTTAGGTAGAGCTGTTCTGTGCTCAGAGTTCTGCAGTTTTTCCAGTCTACATGTCATTGTCAAGTAAAATCTACCAAGTTTAAAACTAATGATCTAGTTTAATCTCAGGGGTGGATGCATTCCTTCTTAACAGAGGCAGTTAAAGACAAGCTGAGAAACGTTGGGCTTAGCCTTTAACTGAAAAAAACATTTTGTCTAACAGATCTTTGGGCACGACTAGATTCTAAACCCACAGCTTCAAAGCAGCACTGCTTCCTGCCCTGCCTACCAGCCACACATGCTCACTCCCTTTCTATTACAAAAGGAAGACCAGGGCCTGACACCACAGTTGAGCTATTAAACTTCCTAAGTGGTGCATATCCAGGGTTAGGAAAGGAGGCTTTTCATCTAGGGAGAACTGCATTGCTCCATACCATAACAAACCAGACCCTGAAGAAGGTTTGAAAGAGATCCTGAGGCCTCCAGACATAGGTGACAGGGAAAAAAGAAGCCCAAAGAAAGGAGAACAACTGTTGACCTCAAATGCCTTTGGATAACTTCCAAGAAATGGGCTATCCAAATTAGCTACAGTAACACCTGTAGTAAGTAAAACAGTTACAGTAGAGACAAAGCCCTGAGATGCTAATATAACTCTAAATGCTAATTACTGTTACTCCAGACAAAATAGATCTGTTTTTTGAAAGTTTTCTAGAAACGTATTATGTGGAAATGTGGCCAGTGCCTGCAGAATCATCTATTTGCCAACCCGTCCTGTCAACAGCTGCATTCAATTAAAAAAAAAAAAAAGAAAGTGCAATTTTTCTCTTTTTCAATTGTGGGGGGAAGAGGGAGACTCTCCCTCTGCCCTTTTCCTTAAGGTTCTTATGGCTGGCCAAATAATCAACAAGACAGGTTAGCAGGAGAAGATAATACCAAGTTTAATAACATGTATACATGGGAGAAACTCAGAAATGAGCAACTCGTCCCTCTGTCTAAGCTGCTTGCTTAAGTATTGCAGCTAAAGGCGAGGAACGTGTTGGGGGTGGATAGTGGCCTGGGACTTCAGAGGGCAGGAGGACAATTCTTTTCAGGGTCATCTATAGATAATGTGGTCAGGGAGAGACAGAGTTTTTGATAAAAGAGGCTTGGTGCCTTTCCTATTGTAACCTCTATCCTACACTATCTTTACAGCCATCATGATAGAAGATCTGTTCCAGGAAGGAGCCACCATGTCAAATTCTTTAGGCAGTTAGTGGGGGAGGTCAAATGTCCCTCA
Organism: Diceros bicornis minor; assembly: GCF_020826845.1. NCBI lineage: Eukaryota > Metazoa > Chordata > Mammalia > Perissodactyla > Rhinocerotidae > Diceros > Diceros bicornis. The sequence continues at coordinate 19,079,645 of NC_080779.1, forward strand.
GAGAAAACAATCAAGGTAAAGAGATATATTTTAGGATGGCCAAATCTTGATCTCCCACACAATGTACACATTCAAGTCTTTCTATTTTAAACAATCTACTCATTGCAATTGCTTCTGAACGCACTGGATTTATGCAATAGCAAAACGCATTTACTAAGCAAAGACAAAGGAAGTCACATACTCAGGATTAACGGACAAGTCCATCCTTTTAATAAAAAAAATAAGAAATTTTCCTTCAAAACTAAGTAACATACTCCATAGGACAAAACATCGACTACTTATTAAAAAACTATTTCTAAAGGTCACGCTCATAAAGGTCAAGAAATGTAATGCCTGGTTTTCATTTATGAGCTATTTCTATATATTTTTCATGCAAAACGCTAAATCTTTTTACGAAATAATTCAAAGCTTATATTCTTCTCCTAATAACTATTTTTCTTTTATTATTAATAATCGGGTACATTTAGCGTTAAATACCAGAAAAAGGCAGGTCAGCTATTTTATTCAAAACGCGACTCTAGGCATTCAGCATAACAAAGAGAGAATCGCTGCAACATGGACGGAGGAAGTACATGTCCCCATGACTTAAACGACGAAGGTTCGGTTTTGCTTTTCCCAACAGAACACGCCACAGCCGCGTGTTCTTTCTTGTCCCATCGCCGCCATGCAGCTTTAGGGGCGCATCGGGTACGGTGCACCTGGCACCTCTGGACATCTGGGCGGCAGCGTCCCACCAGCACCGGGGCCCGGTGGGCGGACCGCCCGGGGCCCGCCGGCCGCCTCCCCCTCCCTGAACTGCCCCCGGCGCCGCCCGTCCCCGCCATCAGGCGGCCACCTCCGCCGCGTCGCAAGAAGGGTGGAGACCCGCCTCTGGACGTGATGGACGTGCCGTCTCGTCCAATAGGCAACGCGCCAGGCCCCGGCGGGCTGGAAAAGGGCCGCGGCTCGCGGAGGAATCTCTCCTGCCCTTTAGTCCCGGGCTGGGTGTTGCGGCTGGCGCCATTTTATCGAGCCGCCTGTCTCGGGTGCCGCCATGTTGGTGAGGAGAAATCACCGTTACGGCCAGTGTCCAAATCCCCGCGTCGCGGCACGCCGCCCGCCCGCCCGCTCCCAAGCCTCAGCCGCCGGCGGCGAATAGAGACTAAAGCGGCAGCGCCGGCAGCGCGGGGCCGTTGCCCAGTGTGTGCAGTTAGAGCCCCATCTCTCTGGCGTGGTTGTTAATAGACTGGAAAGTCTGTGTCTGTGTCGCTCACTAGTAACCGTGAGTTTTTACCACTTCGTCACCTCTCGGCGGCGGCCGGGAGCAGGTCCCCGCCGGCGGCGCGGGGGTCCTCCCCGCGCCCCGCCGCCGCCGCCGGCCTCGCAGACCTGCCCTCCAGCCCCGCCCCGTTCTTGACCAAACATGACAGACTGTGAACATGCAGGGCGCGACAGGTCGGGACGCCTTCTTGTCTGTCTTTCTGTCGGAGGAGAGGAGGGTCTGGGGCGGCGGGAGCGGGCCGGGGCCGCGCGCCTGCTGCATGACTGCCGCGTCGCGGGGTGGCTCCGTCCGGGCCGTGACCCGCGCCCCCTCCAGCCCGGGCCGGCGGCCGCGGGGGGGAGGCCCGGCCGCCCCGCCCCCGCCGGCACGCGCGGGCCCCCCGCCCCCGCCCCCGCCGGCACGCGCGGCCCGGCCCGGCTGGAGGGGGCGGCTCCGGGGCCGGGGGCCGCGCCCGCCTCGCCCTAGGACCAGCCGAGAACCCCTCACCACCGCCCTGGCACACTCCGGAAAAGACACACGTGTGGTTTCTGGGTGTTTAAGGAAATGTCTCGGCCACCCCCGAAGGCCGTGCGTTTATGGTGTTGCCCCTCCGACTTGGAAATGGCAAGTTTCAAGTTAAAATGTTGACACGCAGTACTGGAGGCTTTGCCACCCTTAGCGTAGCGCCGTTTTCTCCCCAAGTAGAAACTCCACGGACGGTGCAATCCAGCCCGATTGTCTAGATACTGTGCATCCTTTGAACATGGAACTGAGATGCGGATTTTTTAATTTTTGCCATGCCTCGAGAGGCACCTGCTTGGGTCCCTGTAATGATTTGGGGGTATTTACATAAGAGCGCAAATAGCATAGTGAAGTTGTGCTTGGGTTTTTAAATTTACATTGATACCTGTCTTAACCATGAAAACGGGGGAGGGCTTTCGTTCATTAAAATTACTGGAACAATATCCGTTGCATCTGATTGTTATTGGGAATATTTAAAAGTCTGGAACCTGGCAATTACTCCTTTGTGAGTGGAAAAGGAAACGTATACATTGTGCTGTAGTTCAGACTATATACAAGTCGATGAAGTTGGAGGAATGCTGCTGATCTGCTTGTGGTAAAGCGTTCCAAGCACTTTTTTGTTTTTTTCCTTTAACCTAGAAGCAGAAATCACAAACATCACTGAAGTTTGAAATATCTAAATATTTGGGTCTGGCAACCTTGAGAGGGATAAAAATGGTATTTCAACAACTTTGGTGTAATAATAAAAGTAGATGGCAGAAGGCGAGTCAATTAAACGTATAATTTTTAGAAAGTAAAAAGCACTCTTGAAAGTTAGGGTATAACAGCTTGCACCTGACACATTTTTCATGCTTTGTTTAAACATTGTTATTAAAATGAGAAAATTCTTAGACTGCGCCAACTAGTATCTTGAGGAGTTTCCCACTCTTAATATCTGTGAACAAACTAATGATGGGGTTTTGCTTATGCAGCCTGAAGTTCCTTCTTTTGTGTGGAAGAAGGAAATCTATTCTCTGTTAGTTCAGAGAGCAACTTCAATATGTAGAATTATGTATTCTACCTAAGGAAGAAACCATGTTGCCAAATACAGGTGTTGAAATAATTTTGCTAGTAAGGAACTGTGATGCCAGACTTTGACAAGAATTTGAAATTTTAAAATACTGAATTAGAAGTTAAAAAGAAAATTTTAGAGAATTCTTTGTAAGATATATTAATAGCTTAGTAGTAGGAACTAAAGATTAAGTAGAGAGACCGGCCCTGTGGTTTAGCGGTTAGGTGCGTGCACTCCGCTACTGGCCGCCCGGGTTCGGATCCCGGGTGCACAGCGACGCATCGCTTCTCCGGCCATGCTGAGGCCGCGTCCCACATACAGCAACTAGAAGGATGTGCAGCTGTGACATACAACTATCCACTGGGCCTTTGGGGGGCGGGGGGAAGGAGGAGGATTGGCAATAGATGTTAGCTCAGAGCCGGTCTTAGCAAAAAGAGGAGGATTAGCACCGATGTTAGCTCAGGGCTGATTTTCCTCACACAAAAAAAATTGAGTAGAAGTGATATTTAGTCTTCTTTTGTTTTATATTAGGGCTAAGAAAATAGTATTTTCTAGTGTTTTGTAAAACGAAAACCTTAGCTTCATTTTAACTTATCCAGTTGTTAAGTGGCAGTATTATTCTGAGCAAAAAGATGGTTTATCTTTTTCACACTTTTCTGTCAACCTACATGAAAAACAAAACAAAGTATGCGAAAACCAAAGTGAGGTAGGAGTCGGGAGAAATGGTTCTAGCTCCAGCTCAGCAGTTGGTTCTTAGCTACCGATTAGCTTTGTGGACTTGAGCATGCCTAGGTGCTTAATTCGTAAGAGGATTCAATGACAGTTTTTCCAGTTCTACAAGATCAGTGGTTCTCAGCCTTCTCTGGGGAGTTTTTAAAAAAGTGTTAATGTCATTTCCAGTGGTCTGAGCCTCAGCCTGGGTTTTAAGATTTTTAAAAGCTCCTCAGGTAATTCTAATGTGTGCCAAATTGAGAACCACTGTACTAGATCAGTGTTTCCCAGACTTATCTGTTCATCAAAATCACTTTAAGGAGTAAAGATGTTTCTCCTGCCTAGAGCAACTGAGTCAGAATCCCTAGGGGTAGATTGTGGTAATGTGCCTTTTCAATATGCTCTGGGTGATTCTTAAGAAATTGGGGAAAAAGTGGACTAATATGTGGAATCCCCAAATATTCTGTGCTTCCATATTATAGTTATGTTATACTATAATAAAAGTTTCTGTGAATTAGGTGGAGAAGATGAATTGTGGTATTTGGAGCTACGCATCATCTCAAGGATATTCTTTTTATGACATTTTTGAAAATTAATTTTGAGTGCAAGAAAAAAGTTAAATCTGTGATTTTTATTTACAATTGCTTTGACTATACAAATTTAAATAGTGCTATTATAGTTTATATGAGAATGAGATTCTAAATGTAAATGAAAATTCATAGAATGAACAGTTTTTTCTCCTAAAAAAATGGATGTCTTCTTGGACATGTTTTATCATAAGATTTGTTTGCCAAATGAATTAGCTTTTTAAAAAATACTCATTTGGTGTACTTTCATTTAAATATTTTCATGCCTGGAGTGAAAACGTATTTTTATAAAGTGTTATTAATATAAAAATACCTGTAAATAAACTCGTGGATATGTAGAATGTTAGTGGAGGATTTCTGCTTAGGACTTGAGAAATAAATAATATAGGTGAAGAAGGAGTTGGAGGAAGTCAAAGGGAGATGTAATTCTTGTCTCTCTTTTTTCATTCGTTCTTCCCTTTCATCCGGTTCGCATAGGCACGACTCCAGCCACCTAGCTTTATATTTTTATATATTTATATATAATTGGGATGTTGACCCAATTAAAACAATTCACAAACAACTGGTAAAGGCTAAATACTGTGAGTCCCTGCTTTGGACACATCTACAGTAGAGGAGGAAAGATAAATATACCCAAGTAACTATTACATAATTTTCTGATATATGCTAAAGGTAAAAAGTTGAAGGGCCTGCACTGGGAAAAAAGATAATTTTAACATGAACAGTATATGAGCTTGTGATTCTTAAAATCTTTAATTGATGGGAGGTGTGAATAATTCTTTCCTTTAGGAGATTATTCTTTGCCCATTATGAACAACCTTCCCACCTTCTTTCCTTCCTTTTCATGCTTTCTTTCCTTACATAAAACAAGAACAACAAAACTCCAGCTAGTCAGAAATGTAGCGGTTTTTATTTCCCCCTTTCTTCCTCTCCTCCCCTCCCCCATAGCGATTGAAGCCTTGCTAAGAGATTACACTGGAGCATCAGCAGTGACTAGGGTGGAGAAGATGATTAGACTTTCCATTTGTAACAGGGCTTTCATTTGATTCTCGTGTTAGTCCCATGAGGTAGTATAGTATTACAGTGTTCAGCAGTTTGTCTGAGATCCCACAGATAGGGGCTAGGTAAGAACCCAGGTGTGCAAACTCCTACCTGCAGTATTATTTTCACTCTTCATTAAGTTTGCACAGGGAAGCAATGCAATAAGTGCTAGCCTTTACTTCTTGAATTGTTTGGGATTGTAATGTGGTACATTTAAGAGAGCTCCGCATTCTGAATAAAATCTGTGTTCCGATCCTGGTTTTTTCCTCTAACTTGGTTAAAGTTCTTTTTTTTTCCATCATTATTTTTCTTATTTGTGAAATAAAGTAGTTGAACTAGATGATATTCAATCTCCTTTCCCATTTTAATGTCAGTAATTTTAATTTTAAAAATCGCAATGCCGGGCTGGCCTGGTGGCGCAAGCGGTTGGGTGCGCGCGCTCCGCTGCAGTGACCCGGAGTTCACCAGTTCGGATCCCGGGTGCGCACTGATGCACTGCTTGTTAGGCCATGCTGTGGCGGTGTCCCATATAAGGTAGAGGAAGATGGGCATGGATGTTAGCCCAGGGTCAGTCTTCCTCAGCAAAAAAGAGGAGGATTGGCATTGGATGTTAGCTCAGGGCTGGTCTTCCTCACCAAAAAAAAAAAAATTGCAATGCCTTTTCTCACATCAAAGTTTACTTGATGCTCTCCACAATATCTGGTTTGTAAATTAGTATGTTTACTGGAGTAAATGCCTTCCCTCACTAGGCCATTGATTTATTTATTTTTAGTTGTGGTAAAATACACATAAAATTTACCATCTTACCCATTTTTAAGTGTACGGTTCAGTAGTAAGTACATTCACGTTGTTGTGCGACCAATCTCCAGAACTCCAAATCTTGCAAAACTGAAACTCTATCATTAATTTATTTTTGATTCCTGAATCTACTAATTTAACTATTTTTAAAACTATCAAAGTGAGGTTTTCTTTGACAAATGTAAAAATCTCAAGTTAAACATCATGTTCAGGTTTGATGTTGGAAAGCACTTTGACTCTTAGGAAGACATTTTTTTTTTCAGCCTCTCATAAACAAATTATTCCATTCACTTTTAAATTTCATTCATTACATTTCATTCAACAGACTTTTCTGTGCCAAGTATAGTGTTAAGCACTGGGGAAACAAATCTGAATACAGCATCACTAAACTTGCGCACCGGATCTTATAATCTAGTAGGAGAAACAGATTGGTAAATACATAGTTGTAGCACCAGTGTTATAATGGAGGTATACACTGAATGCAGTGGTGGCATAGATGCCGGCTTCAGGGAAGCATCATGGAATAGCTAGGTCTGGAGGATGAATAAAAGTTTGGCCAAGCAGAGGCAGAAATATGTGAAAAGCACGAAGAAATGAAATGGCATGGTAGGTGCAGGGATAATAAAAATGTTAGTATGTGAAGAGTGTACAACATATTTTGGAGAATGAGGAAAAGGCTTAAATGAATTAGGGGTCAGACCCTAAAGAATATAAAAGTCTCATCAAAGTTTTTTAAGCAGGAGAATGATCAGGTGCATTTTTTTGACACGATAGCTGGGGGCTGGGAGGAAGTGGACTACAGAAAGAGAGACAGTAGCAGGAAGACAATTTAGGGAGCTTTCAATCATTTTCATTAAATGTTAAGCACCTAATATTTAATATGTATTGTTCTGGGCTTGGGGAAGACAACAGTAAAGAAAAAAATCCTTCACCTAATGGAGCTTACGTTTTCTCTGGAGAGAGAGATGATAAATATGAAAAACAAATGTGTTAGATGATGATGAAGTAGAAGGGGAGATGGGGGCATCCTATGGGTGTGGGGAGGGTATTTCTATTTTAAATAGGGTTTCTGGAAGCACTTACTGAAAAAGTAACATTTGAGCAAAGCCCTAAAATAAGACAGCAATCCAGGCCCAGTACATCTGAAGGAAGAGCATTCTAGATAAAGCTAACAAAAGATGGAAAAAGCCTAGAGCCAGGAATGAGCCTAGTGTAATTAAGGGAAAAACAAGAGAGCAGTGTGGCTAGAGAAAAGAATGTGCAAGAGGGGGAGTGGTAAGAGATGAAGTTAGTTGGGCAACAGGGGCAATTGTGTAGGACCTTGTAACCCATTGTAAGGAACTTTGATTTCACTCTGAATGGTTTGGGAGCCACTGGAGGATTTGAACAGAGGAGTGACAGGGTCATGCTGTTGTAAAAGAATGGTAAAAAGGAAGCTGCAGTAATCTAAGTGACGGGTGATGGTTTAGGCCAGGGAGGTGAAAATGGTTGGAGTTTGGATATGATTTGAAGGAAGAACCAGTAGGATTGCTGATGGATGGATGTGGAGCATGAAAGAAAGGAATGAGTCAGACCTACTGGAAAAGTCTAGAAATTGGGTAATGAGGACTTGGCAATGAGAAAGCAGACAAAAGGCAAAATTTATGAGCTATTTCTTAGAGTTGATAGAGATAAAGATTTGGGAGTTTTTAGCAGAGACGTTAGTCGAAATTAGATCATTCAGGTATGTATGTAGTAGACCGCGAAGAAGACAAAAGTTTTCTAGAAGCCAAGGGAGGAGAAAGCTTCAAGAAAGGGATGATCACAGAGCAGATAAAGGAAAGTAAGGGTTGAAAATTGGCCACAGGATATACTAAACTAGGATATTTAAAAACTTGAATTAAAGAGTGCTTGGGAAATTTATCAGTCTCTTAGTGTCTGTTTCTTCATTCATCATAAGGTCACAGAGTAAATCAGTGGGAACTCAAGTAATCTGACTCCAAAGCCCACACTTTTATCCAGAGGATAGACATCACAAGAGAATGGGTAGTCATGTAAAACGGGGATTAATTGTTTGCATCAGGGGGTGTAGTCTTTCCATGTAGAATGCTATATGGAAAACCAAATTATCAAAACTTGCCTAATGAACAAGAGCATGGGATTAGAACAAGGGTTTTGGTTGTAAATGAGCAGAATTTTAAATGGTATCAGGCTCTGATAAAGTGATATTTCTGTCTCCGTAATATATCTGCCAAGCGTTGGCCTTACAGGATATCCTCTCTCCTGGGCAGTGCTTACATGGGCACTGCCCACATTTGTCTCTCCACCTTTCCCTTTTCATCACTTTCATTGCTAACCAACCCTCCTTTCTAATAGGTCCATTTCTTTTCATTGTATGCTAATATCTTAAATTTAGTCATCTTTTACTTGATCCTCTGTGTCTGACTTCCTAATCTCTGTTCTGGTTCATCTCATTTTGGTTTTATGGTTGACCTTTCTGAGGGCATTCTTATTTCCATTAGCTTTTTTGAGGTATTTGGGTCCTGGGAGGTGTTACTTGACTGCTGATTACTTGACTGCTGATGCCATGTACCAACCCAGACAGTAGTCATTATCCAATACTTCAGCAAAAGCAGTTTCAGCAGATTATTATTACTCTTGACAAAGAGCAATCTTTCTCTACTGTAAAATGATTTTATATTTGTTTTATTTTGTTTTGCTTTGTTTTTAATGTGAGTTCATGGTTTACTACTTCAAATGAACTATTTTAATACTTAAAGTTTCAGAAATCATACTCACATTCTTGAATGGCAAATAAATGACCAAAGCAAGTCCCAAGGAGTTTTTATAAATTGTCATTAAAATTATAACATAAAACCATATAAAAATCAGTAACCATCTATTTATAAAAGTGGTGCAAAAATGAAGAACCTAGATTTAGAACTCATGATGCTTAATACATATATTGCTGTTTATAATTCATTTGCTGTAATTCATTTGGTCCATATAGACAAGACAGATATTAACATCTTCATTTTATAGTTTAAGAAACAGATTTAGAGGGTCAGTAACTTGTCTAAGGTGACTAAGCAGCTGAGTGAGGCCCACAATCTGTGTCTTGTGGCATTTCGTTTCAGTAGTCTTTCCATTGCCTCATGATGACAGTAAATCTGGTATCAGATGCTGGACTGGGATATTGGATCCTTAAAAAGGTTGGTTTTTTTTTAGATATTGCTTGATCACAGGCTATTTCATCCTAGTTCATTATAAATTCATCTTATATAGCAGGATTTTTCTAAATCTTAAAACATTAAAAATTGAATTGACAAAGTATTAATTTTTTTCACATTATATTTTAAGATAATATGAAATCAACTAAATCTAGCTAACTTAGATCTGCAGATTTTTAGCTATAGAAAACAAGAATTCTTCTATTGTGTACAAGTTTCAACCTATTAAGGGAACTCATTTGAAAATGCATAGAGATAAGAAGAACTGGCACCTCTTTTGCTTGGTTTTTCCTTGATTACTGGCAGTTGACAATAAAATGTTAGATCACTGTTACTTGTGTGTGGGGTTAAGTTCTTTATAACTTCTGCTCTTTGGCCCATAAAAGAGGTTGTGGGTTGATTTCTTTTCTACATCCTTGGTATACATAGGAGTCTGTTTTAAAATTATATTTTGTGTAAGCAAATGAAAATAGAAGTAGATAATGCATTTATGTAAGAAATACCTACATATTTTGGCTGTGTGTAAATATTGCACCAAGTATACATTTTTTTTCCAAATGCCAAATGTCCAAGTGTGAAAATCAGTATTTGACCAAAGCTGGGACTGAAACCAATGTCATCATCATAGATTAAACTTCTGGAATATGTGAATAAATCTGAACTATTATCCCTCAAATTATTAGAAATTTTAGTGGCCTAATTTTAAAAACATAGCATTACACTGCAGTAATATTTTCTCAGCACTGCCTGTTGTTAGATTACTCCTGTGATTGCTGTAATGCACATTATAGGTACTGAATGGAGGGTCACTTGCAACTGAGATTGATGAAATACAAGATGTTTGGGGGAACTTTTATTTCCTCTAATGTTTTCCTTTTTAAATATTTTTTAAATATCTGGAGCAAAGATGATTAATTATGTTGCACATAGTTTTGGAGTATTTTCTCCTCATGAAATTTTAAGGTAGTAAAGTTAACATTCTGTTTTTAATTCATCCACAAAAGATGTGAATTCTCAAATAGGATTTTTTCTTGAAAGATTCATGAAATTAAATAATTAAAATTAAAAATATCTTTAGAGGTTATTTTGTTTAATGTGAATACTAGTATGCTAAGTAATTGAATAAAGTTAGAATTATGACATAATCTCTATTATTCTTTGTATTTTTCATTTAAATCTTTATAATCATTTGTAAGCTCAGAAAGGATATAATATTATTCCTAAAGTCATTAGCTAACTCACTCAATATTATTACTCTATTTTTCTACTTGACTATTTGAAAATTGTTAATTTCTCTTGTACATAAAGTAGTTTTCATAATCATCATTAATTGCAACATTTTTCTCTTGCATTAATGTACATTTGTACTTCATCTGGTTGATAAAATTTCAATATATAAAGCACACAAGGAGATTCTCATTCTAAGTTTTATCTAAAACATCGTCTTAACTTGGAAAATGAATATTCAGATACTAATAGTAAATGGAAATGACATGGCTTTCTTATATCTATGACCTTGTTACACTGATTAGATATACTAATAACCTAATGATCATGCAATCCCTGATCATGTCACATTCAGGAATATCAGAAATGGCTTGTAGCAGGCCAAAGCAGAATGGAGAAACATGCTTTAGTGGTATATTGAAGCTGGAATATCTTTTTAAAAATTCTACTCCAAATCCTGGAGCCCCAGTACCTCATATCATAGGTAGTCTGGTGTCAGTTTGTTTGGGATACTGGACATTTATAGACCAAGTGTCCTTTTTGGATGTTAGTGGGTCACAGGCAATTTGATCTGGTTTATTGTGGATTCCTCCAACAAGACTTTTTCAACTTTTGTTTTGGTATCATGACACCTAGAATATTATTTTCTGGCTTTCAAATTCCAAGCGTATTTTTTTTGCTGAGATTTGTTTCTGTTGAATTTCTTGCTTCTCCAGCCTACACTGGAGAGCCTAAATCCAGAGGATAAATTGAAAGTGAATGAAGGTAAATGAATTTTAGCTTAGTGAGATACCCAAGATAGTAAATGAAATATAAAAAAGAATAATTTTTTAAATGTAGTCTCCCAAAAAACTTTGGTAAGCTAATTCACAGTTTTGTTTTATTCATGTGATAGTCTGTCTCTGCTTATGGCATAAAGGCTGTGTGAGGAATGGTATGGTTTTCGTTCATAATGTCAACATAGAAGTTTAATAATAGATTTAAAAATTCTTAATTTCATAGATTATTACACAGTTCTCTCTTCTGTCTGGTATTGGATAAGGGCAGGGAATTAAGCATTAACAGATATTTTATTATCAGAAACTTTGGGAGGGCCGGCCCCGTGGCTTAGCGGTTAAGTGCGTGCACTTCGCTACTGGTGGCCCGGGTTCGGATCCTGGGCGCGCACCGACGCACCGCTTCTCCAGCCATGCTGAGGCCGCGTCCCACATACAGCAACTAGAAGGATGTGCAACTATGACATACAACTATCTACTGGGGCTTTGGGGAAAAAAAGGAGGAGGATTGGCAATAGATGTTAGCTAACAGCCGGTCTTAGCAAAAGGAGGAGGATTAGCATGGATGTTAGCTCAGGGCTGATCTTCCTCACAAAACAAACAAACAAACAAAAAAAAACTATGGGAAATATTTTCAAAAGAACTCTGTAAATGAAATACATGGCGTGCCTTCCTGTCTTACTAAGTTGACTGTTACTAATTTATCCTTTTCTTAGTTAACTTTTGTTTATCATGGACATTTATTGTCACCATAATCACTATGAACTGTAGGTATTATACTCCATCTTGTGTTTTGTTGTACAACTTTGGAAATATGGGAGACTTGCTTAATGATAGGATAAATTAAAATTACCCTCAGGAACAAACTCAAACTTGATCTACCCAGTTTCTTTTCTGCTTTTACTTGTTTTGGATAGTTTTTCATTGTTATTCTCTGAAGGAAAACAAGGGAAATTTCCTTGGAATCCATGCGCCTTGGATTTACAGCCTTTCCCAATTTCTGTGAAAGTACCTGTAGTCTAGCATACTCATTCTAATTCAAATGTGTATGTGTCAGGTAAATCACAAGAGGAAAGGAAACTTGAATTGAGGGCTGTCTACTAGGTACAGTGCTTGCTAAGTAATTACCTAATTTTATGTCACTTAATCCTTAAACAGCTCTGTGATGGTAAATTGATTAATCCTATTTTGTAGATGAGGAAACTGAATATTAGAGGTGATATAATTTGTTCAAGTTCATATAGGTAGTCTATGACTGGGAAGCAGAATTTGAACCCAGATCTTACTGGCTCTAGAGCTTTTGTTCTTCTACCCTACTGTGATGTCTTTTTAAGTAATTAGTTTTAACATGCCACAAGTTTAAAGCATTAAATAGTCCTTTTAAAAAATCTGTTGTTGATTATTGTTCTTGTTTAACACTCTTACTTTAATTTTCCACCTCAGTTTGCCAGAACCCTGGGCCATCATTAAATAAGAGATGTTTTTTTGTTTGTTTTTGGCTTGGGTCCTCTTTACAGGTGAAAATTGCTGTTCTGGCAGCCAGCTGCCTCCATAGTGTTCTGCTCTCTATTCTGGATGTTGATGCTTAGCCTCTTTTTGTTTTAATGGAATGGCAAACCTTAGTAATAACAGAGCGATTTTCATTTCTTCCAGCATTCCTCTTTCTTTCCCTCTTCTGCTTTGGTGTGGAGGCTTTCACTTACTAGGCTGTTAGCTAAACTGCACCACTCTGTATGGACTTGTCTGGGACCCTGAAATGAAACAGGGAGACCCGTTTTCCAGCTATACATGATTAAATCTTTTTACCTCTTTTTTTTTTTTTTAAATCTGTAGAATAAAAAGTTTAGACTAATTTCCTTTGAGTACTTAAATATTGTTCAACAAAAAGAAATCCCTGTAGTATCTTGTAATGCCAAGTCCCATATTATCAGTTCAGCTGGTCTAGCCTGGTGGCTACCATTTCCTGACAAATGTTAAAATAACTCCTGTGGAATTGAAGTAACTCGTATTTACTTTTTTTTTGCATGTCAGAAATGCAACTTCACGGTTTCTCTGTATCATCTCTTAAAGTACTACCTAAATGGTGTGTTGATGAAGTTTCTTTTTCCCAGCATTTTATTATGAAAAATTTCAAACATACAAAAAATGTTGAAAGAATTTTACAGTAAACACCCCGTATCCTATCCGTCAGTTGGTGAGTTTCTTAAATGATCTTTACATCAGCTAACACTATTAAGTGGTTTGGCTATTTGCATTTTCCTCCTAACACCAAACACGTGTAGCTATTATAGCAACAAGATTAAGAACTATGGGCCTGGGAAACAGACTGCCTGGGTTTGGGTTTTAGCTCTGTCATCTACTAGCAGAGTTAGTTAAGCTCTTTGTCCCCTTTCTTCACCTGTTTAATGGGGATAATAATAGTATTTCATAGAGTTAACATGAAGATGAAATGAACTGATCCAACGTGCCGGGCAGCATAGTAAGTGCTCAATAATTGTTAATTATCATCATATTAGAGTTATTTTTTTACTACAAATTTAAATAAAAATGTTATTTTACTTCAGAATTATTGTTACTTTATCATGAACACATTAGCTGGAATTGAAGACAGATTTAAATAGCGAAAGAGTTTGGTAATACAAAAATGTAGACTAAAAATTGCTGAGTTTTTTTTTTTTAGGTGAGAAAGATTGGCCCTGAGCTAATATCTGCCAGTCCTCCTCTTTTTTTTCTCTGAGGAAGACTGGCCCTGGGCTAATATCCATGCCCATGTTCCTCCACTTTATATGGGACGCCGCCACAGCATGGCTTGCCGAGCAGTGTGTCAGTGCGCGCCTGGGAGCCAAACCGGCGTCGCAGCAGCCGAGAGCGCGCACTTAACCGCTTGCGCCACTGGGCTGCCCCCGCTGAGAATTATTTTTAAATTATTTGTTGAAATCACATACCCATAATCTTCTGAATTTTAAATGTTCAGTTCCAGGCAGTGTTTTGGCCTTTATGGGGAAAACAACAGATTAACTTATTCTCCTTTAAAAAGGGTATAGCTAAAAATGGAATTATTTGCATTTTCTGTTTATTCATATCTAGATTTGAATGATTGTAGGACTACTAAGACAAACTGGCACTATAGTGAATGGTGAACAGTAATGCTTCTTTAAAAATAGACTTTAGTTTTGTTTATATTCTCTATTGTTTTTGTTTTCTATTTTGTTGATTTCTGTCCTTATAGTTATTATTTTTATTATTCTTGTTCTTTTGGGTTTGCCCATTTTCAAGTTCTTTAGTTGAATGTATAGCTCATCTGTTTTTAACCTTTTTTATTTCCTGAAAAATGTGTTTAAATAAAAACATAAGTCTTCCTCTAAGGACTCCTTTTCTTTGTTCGGAAGGTCTTTTTTTTAATAACTTTATGGTGTACTCGGTACAAATTTATACTGAGAAGTTCATCAGGAAGTTACATTGCTTGAATTTAGATGTTTCGTTAATATGTTACTGATATATTCATTATCTGCATCAGATAATTATAATATCTGCTTGGAAAATTTTGAGGCTGAAATGATTGGGATCATGTGCTGCTGTGGTTAGAAGGTTAGCATATTATTTATTCATATCCTTACTATTTTTAAGGAAAATCTTGACCCTATTCAAAGAAATGGCCTTGGCAATAATGAGGTGACATTTTAAAGGTATAAATCATTGGTATGTTTATAATATTCCTAAAGGACTGCCTGAAGGATAAGTCTATTCATTTTTCAATATTAGTGGTTTTCAACTAATTTTTTCTGCCTCAACATTGTTGGAGAAAAAACATTCCTCATCAGTGACAATGTGTTTGAGTGGGGAGTGTCTAGTATCAGAATCTCCGTATACATTCCATTCTTTCTTTGGGCTCTTGCTGGATTATTGCAGTGGCATCCTACTTTCCCTGCATCTGTTTTCTTTTCCCTCTAGATCTGTTTTTCGCTGTCAATCAAAGTTATCTTTCAGAATGAAGATCTAATTACATCACCTCCATTCCTAGAAATACTGCAATGCTTTCTCTTTTCTCTTAGCATGAACTCCAATCATGGTCAAAGCTCAGCGTGCTCTAGTACTACCCATCACTCCAGCATTGTTTCGAACCAGCTTCCCCCTTTTTCTGTAGGATCCAGTGACGTTGGCCTTGTCTCGGTTGCTATCTCAGTTCTTCTACACAGAATTTTGCTCATCCTGTTTCCCTGCCAGAGGTCCCTCTTCTACCCCTTATCGCTCAGGCTAACTCCTTATCTCAGTTCATTCATGACTTCCTCAGGGAAAGCCTTCTAGATTTCCCTGAGAGATGACTTTCCCCTATTATGTGCACTCATAGCGCTATTTACTTCCTTTAAATAAATACTGGTATGGTGGTTATTTTATATTTATTTGTGTGATGTCTGTCTTTGAATGATGTCTGTCTCTCCCCCACTACTAGATTGAAAACTTCATGAGAAGAAACCATGTCTCTTTCTGTTTACCATTGTATCCCCATTTCGAAGGTGGTGAATAAATATATGTTAAATGAATGAATGACTTTTTTTTTTTTTTGCTGGGGGGACAGAAAATTCTGATATACATATAGTTTTTGAGAATCACTGCTTTAGATGTTGTGGATTTCATCCCCGGATTAAATCAGAACATCAGGCAATTGTTACTTTCTTACAATTTTACTTTACCTTACTTGACAATGTTACTTTATCTCCTCATATAAGTGTTTTTTCTCATGAACTTTGGCAGCATGCCATTTGTTCAAATTGGGGTATGCTGTAAGTGATAAACTGTTGTATTGGTTGTATGGACACTATTGAGACTAGTGTCCATTCTATCAAGTACTGTGCATTGTATCAGATAATATTGTCTTTATGAGAACTCAGAGGAAAAATTTCTCTGATCTTACTCCCAGAAAAAATTGTGCTTCTCTTGAGCAACTGGTCTGTTTTTGTCTTGGAAGCACTATTGTCTTATACCTAATCCCTTTTTCCTGAATCTCAAAGCCAGATTTGCAGCTCACATCTGAAAATTAGTCAGGAGTTTCTGGCATACCCATATGTAAACTAATCTCGGTCTTAGCTTCATCTTAATCTTTAGAATTTTAACTGTAATTTATTTATGTATTTTATTGTTTGTTCAATAAAAGGTTCTGCAAATAGCCCAAGGAATAATAAAACTCTACAGAGTTTTGGGATTTTTTTCTTTTTTTTAAAGCTAAATTAATCTGCTTGCTGGGTAAGAAGCGAGTTCAGTTTCTCTCTCTACACTGAAAAAGGAAGTGATAAAGAGGAAAATAAGTTTATTACATATTGGGAGGAATAATAGGTATTAAGTTCTGACTGGTTCATTTGGGAATTAGAAATTTTTCCTTTTGATTTTTTTCTGCTTATGTCACAAAAGCACAGGCATTGCTTTATAAGGAGGTCTGAGGTGGGATATGAAAGTATCTGTTAGGCTTAGGGACATAAAGTTAGCACTTTGTATACACGTGCTGGGAACTTGGCAGAGTTTTATTTTAATAGCCCCCCTACTCTATGGGTTATGATCATTGTAGGAGTTCTGATCAAGGCCTTGGTATTTAGCCTGACTGAATATCAGAGTCACTTTGTTTTCCTTCTGTTGCAAAATAAATTTTTGTACCATCTGATGAAATAACAGCTGTGCAGTAGCATACGTGACTCTGGAGACTAGGCATTAGAAGACTATCAGATAAGTAAGATTAGCCAACACTATTATAAGGAGAGGTTAGAAGGCACTTTGGAGTGATGACCAAAGATTCCCTCACTTTGACTGGGAGGTCAGATCTTAAGACTCCTTCTGAGTCCACTTTTAATAGCCAAATTGTCTTTTCTTTTGGTTTGAATATAAGTTGGTCAACTTTCTCTGAGGTCTTACTCCATGGGCAGCAGGAAGTGTTAGCAGTATTTCATATGTTTTTCTTTGCTTGCCAGCAAGAAATCTAGGGCTATGCTTGATCCAACCACTTGGATCAGTGACTTAAGCTTGTTGTACTTCTAGGGCTTTACAGTAGTATTTATCTGTTCAGTCAATGTTAACATATTTTTGGTAAATTTTTCAAGTTATGTGATCCCCCATAGTTGAAAATAGAGCCCTAAAGATTCTAGCATTAAAGGGAGTATCTGTTTTTTCTCCAGGGAGATCAGTGTCCCTTCAGACATTCCCAGAGAAGATGATCTCCTGAAGAAGATGGGAAGGAAATATCAAAAATTGTCTAATTATTACATTGTTACATATAGTTGTTATCTGTATATACAAGTCAGGTTTTGATGAGGCAAATATGAGTATGCATGTTGTTGATTCAGGAAATAAAGATTAGAAGGGCCAAATATAGTTGTAAAAACAAAAGAGGAATTGTAACAAAAGTGAGTAAGAAAGAAATTATCAGTTATCTGGGGTACAGATAACTTACGTCAAGTTAAACAAAATTTGCAAAGGTTGTCTTAGGACTATGGAGGATGTTAGGCTAACTGAAATTTATAATTTTGTCCAAATTGTACCAAGTCCCATTCCTGAAGGAATTGTATTTGGGTTGAGGTTTTGACAAATTCTAAGATAGGCTCGAGGAGTGAAAACAAAACCAAGTAAAAATTGTTGTGGCTGTAGATAGTCAAAGGGGTAAACTGAGTTTCTGCAAGCCAAATACATTCCAAAGGATATAAGAATGTATTAGATAAAGGATAAGGATAAAAGCACTCTGAAGATATTCAGATTTTACCACTGGTAATTTGTAAAGAGAAACTTTATCTGAAACAAATAAGATAAGCCATCTAGGATATAAATGTTCAAAGTTCACTTTTGGGATAAACATAAAATCACAAAAACTCATGTCAGGTAGCTCCTTTGTGGCCCCAGTGTTACCAGACAGGATTTCCCTTCAGGGGACTTATCTAGTTTGGGAAGTGAAAGGTAGGGAGTTAGGTCAAGTCTTAATCAAGAGGATCATACCTAAGCTGTGTAGGTTGAGGGAGAAGATCAGAGTAGGCATGGGCAAAGCCTAGACCCAAACAAGTTTGTCAAGCATGCTGACAGATTCAGCTAGACAACAAATGCAAGATCAACGTGGTGTCAGCTCCTCATGTCCCTTGTCCCACAGGGTAACACTGAAACCAAAGAGGCCAGATGATCATAGACAACGTGACTGGTAGGGCACTCTGTTGCTAAGGAACAGTTGTCATACTAGGAGAGTGTAGGGAGGTGGGAGAGAAATAGCCTTGTAGCAGTACCTCCCAAGACTGCCTATCTTTATGGAGGCTCACAGGGCATTCTGCCAAGGCTTAGGTCAGCCTGTGGTTGAGTGTCACCTAAGAGTTTATGTGGAGACATGTAAGGTTGCCAGGGCACAAGTACAGAGCCGTTCCCCTACAGTATCGTCCATGGTAAGGGAGAAATGACAACGGAATTAGAACAAAAGCATGAAAAGAAAAGTGTTACAAGCAATGGTTTCAAGCGTCTAGGAAAGTGGGGTTCTCTTGGTGTGAGGATAAGCAGTCTACTTCTCTAAAGTTGTCTGCTCCTGGACTATGAAGTCGTCCTGGACATCCTGACACAGTCGTTTGGTACATTCTGAAAAATGTCTTTTTTGTGGTGATCATATCAGCCTATCCCAGGAAGTTTGTATTCATGAGTAAGGTCTGTGTAATGTCATCCATCTGGAGTACTTGTATAGTCTTTTATTGAGGCTTTTGTGTTTCTTCCAGAAGACTCAGTTTCTGGTCTGTAGCTTGTAACAGGAGACTTTAGGCAAGTGTAAAGAAAAAGGAGAAGCTAACTGTGGAGGTAAGAGTGAATGGTTCAGGTAAATTTATTTTAATAGCCAACAATATCAGAATGAAGAAAAGTAGCGTCCTTTATTGAGGTGTATCAACTTATAAGGCTTTAGTGAATAGTTACTTCAGAATAAGAACATATCATGGACAGTGAGGGCAGTGACCAATTTCAGAGTCTTTAATTTGTACCATAGCGTATTATGATTTTCTCCAGTTGTCTCCAATCTAGATATTTAAATCTAGAGATAAAGTATTTTTAAACTTTATTCTATTATTTTAAATAACAGCCTTATTGAGATAAAATTCACCCATTTAAAGTTTATAATTCACTAGTTTTTAGGATATTCATAGAGTTGTGCAACCATTACCACTATTTAATTTTAGAACATTTTCATCATTCCAAAAAGATAACCCTATACCCATTGGCGATCACTCCCCATTCCTCCCTCTAGTCTAAATTCCTCCCTCTAAAAAATTTTTATGATTTAAGGAGCTCAAATTGGAGGAGAGAGGTGGTAAAAGAAAGGATGAATGCCCATAGGTTTTGTTGTTGTTGTTGTTTGTATGTTAAATTTTATTATGGTATAAATATAGACAGTAAAGTGCACAATTCTTAAATGTACAACTTGATGAATTTTTACATATATATATGGTAATCACCATACAGATCAATATACAGAATATTTCAATACCACAGAAATCTCCTTAGTATCCCTTTTTTGTCAGTTACAACCCTCCAAGAGGTAATCACTATTCTGACTTGTATCACCATAGATTAGTTTTGCCTGTTCTTGAAGTGCATATGAATGGAATCAAACAATAGTCTCTTGTGTCCGGCTTCTTTTGCTCATAATTATGTCTATAAGATTCATCCAAATTATGTGTAGCAGTAGTTAAATTTTTTTTTTTTGCTTTATAGTATTCCATTAGAAAAGTAAAGCACAATTTATCAATTCACCTGTTGATGGAGATTTGGGTTGTTTACGGTTTTTTACTATTATGACTAAAGCTGCTAAGAACATTCTTTTTTTTTTTTTATTTTTGAGGAAGATTAGCCCTGGGCTCACATCCGTGCCCATCTTCCTCTACTTTATATGGGATGCAACCACAGCATGGCTTGACAAGTGGTGCATCGGTGCGCACCCGGGTTCCAAACCCACGAACCCTGGGCTACCAAAGCAGAGTGCGCGAACTTAACTGCTATGCCACTGGGCCGGCCCCATGAAGCTGCTAAGAACATTCTTATACTTATCTTTTGGTGAATCTATGTACTCATTTTTCTTGGGCCATGAGGTTTTATAGTATTATAAAAGTTCAGAACATTTTTATTAAAATAGAATGCCAAGCCTGCCTCACAAGAGATTTTCAAGTCAGCCTAAATGGAGATATACCTCATTGATTTTATAATAGAAACCAGGGAAAAATAACATTGACTTCACAGGCAATTTAGGCTGGTATTCATGTGCCTGTTGGTGTCAAGGGGTATGGATATTATACAATCAATCATAGTAAATAGCAGGGCGTCCTGCTAGAGGTTAGAGATACAACTGTGAAAGACACAGTCATATACCCTGCTTTCACCAACCAATAAACAAGTTATTTGAACATAATGTGTAGAGTGTGGTGATAAAGAAATGAGAATTGTTAGAGGGGAACTTAGGATGGAGCATCTCACCTAAACCTGGGTAGTCAGTGGAGGCTGTTGGAGGAAGTGACATCTAAACTGGGTCCTAAAGATTGAATTGAATTTAGCCAGGTGAAGGAGGTGAGGGAGTGGGAGTTGAGAGGCACTAGGCAATGAGATTTTTTTTTTTTTTTTTTTTTTGTGAGGAAGATCAACCCTGAGCTAACATCCATGCCAATCCTCCTCTTTTTGCTGAGGAAGGCCGGCCCTGAGCTAACATCCATTGCCAATCCTCCTCCTTTTTTTTTTTCCCCCAAAGCCCCAGCAGATAGTTGTAGGTCATAGCTGCACATCCTTCTAGTTGCTGCATGCGGGACGTGGCCTTAGCATGGCTGGAGAAGTGGTGCGTTGGTGCGCGCCCCGGATCCGAACCCGGGCCGCCAGTAGCGGAGCCCACGCACTTAACCACTAAGCCATGGGGCCGGCCCAGGCAATGAGAGTTTTTAAGGCAATGTTTAAGGCCTGGAGACTTGAGAAACAGAAAATAGCTGGGTAAGCAGGGACTCAGTTATAAATGGCCTTTTGACAATATCAAACAGTTTTGACATCATCCTCAGGTCAGAAGAGAATCATTGATACCTTTTTGTTTTGGTGAGGAAGATTAGCCCTGAGCTGACATCTGTTGCCAATGCTCCTCTTTTTATTGAGGAACATTGGCCCTCGACTAACATCCGTGCCCATCTTCCTTACTTTATATGTGGGACGCCTGCCACAGCATGGCCCGATAAGTGGTACGTAGGTCTGCGCCCAGGATCCAAGTCTGAGAACCCCGGGCCGCCAAGGCCGAGCGCAGGAACTTAACCACTACGTCACTGGGCCAGCCCTGATACCATTTTTTTATTATGGAGAACTTCAAACACGTATAAAGAGAACAGTAGAATGAATCCTTGTATACACATCCCACAGTTTGAGCAATACCAACTCATGCCCATCTTGTTGAGACTACTTCCTAGGTTGCTAGTGGATTGTTTTGAAGCAAATTTGACACGTCATATCATCATTGAAGATTTTTAGCGGGAGAGTGACATGATCAGTTTTGAATTTTAGAAATCACACTTTCCTAGTAATTTTAAAGTATCTTAAAAATGCACACACCACTGTTTGAGTGTTTCTCTTTTGCTTCCAGTCATACAAAGACATTTGTCTTTCTGCACCACCATGTACTATTTGTAAGTAGTTTGCATTCTTTTCAAACTATATGGAAGCATGATTAAATATTAAAATTTTTTTATGTATTTATCTTCCTTTGTAGATCAGTTGGTTAATTTGCATTTAAAAATACTGTTAATGAACATTTGGGCTTGTATAAGTTTAAAAATGTCATAATCAATGTAAAGGTTTGTTTTTAAGATTCAGCCTCCATAATAGCAAAGATACTAGTTTGGAAAGTGGAATTAGATTTATGGTTTTACTATAAATATTTTTCACAGATTCAAGTTGAGGAATTTAGTATTCTGCTTTAGTGGCTCAGGTTTTATTACTTATCTATATATTGAAATTTGTTTTCTTATTGAAGTTTACTTTGATGGTAAGAATTGATGTAGATTACTTTTATGTTAAAGCTATTTATAGCTGTCTGTGGGCCACTAAGTTAAAAATTTCTTCCCGTAAGAATGTTTGCTTCCTAAACTGTTTTAATTTAACTTTTTTTAAAGGTCGTTTAGTAGATGGTAACTATTGCAGTACTTTGGATAGCACTGCATGTGTGCATTCATTCATTCATTTGGTGAGAGTCAGTGATCTTAATCTTAAATCAGAGGTTGGCTGCTGAGATGGTTTTTACATTTTGAAGCGTTGTTGAAAAAAAAAGAATAATTTGCAACAGAAATCATATGTGGCCTTCAAATGTCAAATATTTACTATCTGACCCTTCACAGAAAAAGCTTGTCAACCCCTGATCTAAATGAATATAACTTAAATTCTTGACATGTGCTTTTTTTCTTTTGGAAGTGTTTCTTTAAGGTTCGTTTTAGAATTGACATTTGAAAATTGAAATTTTCATTGTTTTCTACAGAGAAGATGGTGAATTAGAAGATGGTGAAATAGATGATGCAGGATTTGAAGAAACACAAGAACAGAAAGCAAAAGAGGATGAAAAGCAGAAAAATGAGAAAGCCTACAGAAAATCAAGAAAAAAACACAAGAAAGAAAGAGAGAAGAAAAAATCCAAAAGGAGAAAACGTGAGAAACATAAGGTTAGTTAGAATCTACTTTTTATTCTTTTGGTAAATTTTTATGAAATATAAAATAATAAAAATTAGAAAGTATAAATTCTGGCATATTTTCTTATAAAACATATGGATTAGATCTTTTTATTTATGTGATTAATAAAGTTTCTGAACATAAAGATTATATGAATTATCTTAAAGATTTAAAAAATAGTCAAGGTAACATTTAATGCAAATTAGAGTAAATCTTTTTTTTTTTTTTTTTTTTGGGTGAGGAAGATCAGCCCTGAGCTAACATCCATTGCCAATCTTCCCCTTTTTGCTGAGGAAGATTAGCCTTGAGCTAACATCTGTTCCCATCTTCTTCTGTTTTGTATGTGGGGTACTGCCACAGCATGGCTTAATCAGCGGTGCGTAGGTCCACCCCCGGGATCCAAACCTGTGAATCCCAGGCAGCCGAAGCTGAGCGCATGAACTTAACCACTACACCACCAGGCTGACCCCCTAAAGTAAATCTTTTTAATTGGTGGAAGATTGTGTGCAAGGATGCTGAAAGGTTAAGGAAAGAAAGTTTCGTTCTCTACAGATATAGATTAGCAGCATTGTCATTGTCCATCCATTCATTTATTTATTCATTTATATGTATCATCACCTGCTTTCTGTGGAAATTTCTGTGCTAATTGTTATGGGTTATACTAATGAGTGAAATAGTCTCTGCTCTTATAGAGATTACATTGAAATGGGAAGGAGAGAGGCAATAAACAAATGAAAAACAAATGCTATTAAGAAAACAGTAGGGTGCTGGATAGATAATAATGTGATTTGGCGTAGGGAAGAAGGGAAACCTATGCTGACGGAGAACTCAGGGAAAAGTTGGCAACAGTGGTAGGGTAGTTTTTGAAATTCCCTGAATTTCCCCCATAAAAACAGAGCAATTACGATAGCAGAACCAAAAACTCATTGGCAACATCTACAAAAAAATGAAGTAACAAGTTATCCCCACAAACGTCAAAAATACAGATGGAAGGGCCAGCCCAGTGGCATAGCGGTTGAGTTTGCGCCCTCCCCTTTGGCGGCCCGGAGTTTGCAGGTTCAGAGCCTGGGCGCAGACAGGCACACTGCTTGTCGGGCTATGCTGTGGCGGCATCCCATGTAAGGTAGAGGAAAATGAGCATGGATGTTAGCACAGGGCCAGTCTTCCTCAGCAAAAAGAAGAGGATTGGCAATGGATGTTGGCTCAGGGATAATCTTCCTCACCAAAAAAAGAAAAGGATAACATCAAACCACAGACAGCAACAAGACCAGTGTAGGATCAGCAGCTGCGTGTAATAAAGCAGAGGGACGGTAAAGGAACTTCCAGAAAACAAATTGCCAACAGTTATTCATCTCAAATGGAAGAGTCCCCACTTCATGGAAAGCCTGTGAACCAAACTGAGAACAGCAGCAGAGGGGTTTGGGAGGGGGCTTTACTAATTCCAATTTACACATAAGTATAAGGTGTCCATGTAAAACTGGATGATGCTGGAATGTCTGGGCCTGATGAACTCCTGATACAATCAGCCAAATCCCTTTTCTCAGACAGAGTCCTGCACTGAGGAGATAACTGCTCAGAGTAGAATCTAAATTGAGAGGACAAGCATACTAGGGCCAAGGAAAGAAATGGTCAGATAAAAAATGGGGGAAGGGAGCAGGGGAGGGATATCTCAGAAGATATATAACCATATCTTTTAATACTTCATGCTAAAAACAGAAGAAATAACCCTAGAGACATAAAGCTAGGAAAGCTTTCCTGGCCCCTTCCCCCTTTTACACATGAGCAACAAGGTAGGGCATCCTCACATTTTATGTAAGTTATTATTATTAAAAAAAGGGAGTAATGGAGAGAATAATATTCTTTCAGAAAATAAAGAATGCCCACAGAACATATAAAAACTTAACCTAATATTTCAAAATGATAAAAAAATTAAGAAGACATTTAAGCTATGATCAAACAGCATAAATAAAATTTGGGAGGAAAATTCTTTGGTCATCTAGGCCTAAAGACCAAGTCCCTTAATAATATAAGAAAATCAGATATAAAAATTTTTGATACCAACATTTTATGCCAGAAGATAATGGAGTAACATATTTGAAGAAGATGTGAGCTAGAGATTTTGTATCCAGCTAAATACCTTCAAATATAAAGTCCTCAGAAAAACTATATATAATAAAACTCAGGAAAAATATATTGTTATCATGAGCCTTCCTGTAGAATCTACTAGAGAACAAGTTCAGATAATCAAAATGACTGGGTGAGAGAGAGAGAGTGACCTACATACACAAACATATTTACTTGTGAAACTAAGACTAAATGATGGACATAAGGGGAGCAGTGTATTATGTATCTGAACATTACAACTATAAAAAAACATTAGGAAAAGAAGAGTATATAGTAAGCAGGATAAGCTTACCAATTATCTTATAGTTATTAACTGAGAGTAAAAGGATATTACTTCAAATTATTATCCTGGGAATGAATGAGAGAAAGTAGAAGAAGTTACTACCTAATTTCAATATTGATCCTGTTAGTAAAAAAAGTAGCATGCAAAGAAGGGGCAAGGACTCAGGTTATTGGAAAAGGCAGTATAAAGGAAATAATTGAGACAAAAATACAAACCTTTCTAAATACCAAGAGATATACTCCCCAACAATGCAAAATCCGACTCTCAGCTATGTACAAGAGGAAGATTTAAGAAACGGGTAAAGCTATACCAGGCAAATGCAAAGAAAGAGAAGGCAGAAGTCATAATGTTGATATCTGAAAAAGTCAAATTTAAGTCAAAAAGGCATTGAAAGCAATGAAGCATATTTTATAATGTTAAAGTTACAATTCACAATGACGATATGAGTTGTTAATATTTTATATCCCCCCAAAACAGCAACTTTCATAAAGCAGGAACTATAGGAGCTACGAGAAGACATAGACAGGAATTCACTAATAATAGGAGATATATCACTATGCCTCTCTTAACCCAAAGAGATTGATCAAGTGGAGGAAAAGGTGGTAAGGATATTAAAGAGATGTTATAAATATATAGTAAGCTCTGAATCTTGAGAACACATCTTCCTCTCAAGTATACTTGGAATACTCATAAAAGCCGACTGTGTCTTAGTCCACAAAGAAAATTCCAATTAATCTTATAGAGGAGAAATAGAACAAAGAGTAATCTCAAACCACAATGTAATAAAACTAGACATTAATAACAAAGTCAAAAACCAAAAGTGCCTTTCTGTTTTACAATTCAAATACTTGCTACAAATAGCCTGTGGAACACAGGGAAACAGATTAAAACTGCAGAATTTCATGAAAATAATGATAATAAAATCTTGACATTTAAGTATCTATGGAATATAGCAAAAGCAATTATCAGAAGAAAAATTATAGTATTAAAAGCTAGAAAAATAGCAAAGCAAAACAAAAGAAATAAAAAGGAAGGACTTAAAGTTACAAGCAGAATTTAAATTAGAATGAAAAACAAGTAGTTATTAAAAAAAGATCAACAACATATATAAATCATTGGCCAAAGTAATCAAGAAAAAAAGGAGAAAAGTAAAAATAAAATTAGATATGTTGAGGCTAAGAACTTTCAAAACCATCAAGTCCTGGCTCCTTTTCAACAGTGCTTCCTTTAATTTTTCTGTCTTCTCTCACAGATAGGTACTTTCAACATTGTGCTTGAAAATCATAACTAGATCACCTAGTTCATTAGACTACTTTCCGTGTTAACGAATGTAACAGTGTTGCTGAAGTTTCTGCAATTACGTAGTAAGGATCTCCCTTCTTCCCGTTTTAATAAGATAGCTCTTACTTTCCTTTAAGTTGCCTCAGAGTCCAGAATTGTGCTAGCAGTCGTTCAAGGCAATTTAGGCTTTCGCTAATGCTCTCCTGAAAGTTCTTCCTGTTTCCATTCACTGCCTGGTTCCAAAACCACTCTTACCTTTTAGACATTTGTTATGGCAGCACAGCATTTTCAGACACCAAAATCTGTGTTAGTTAACTATTGCTTCATAACATATTACCCCGAACTTAGAAGGTTAAAACAACAAAAATTTCTCTCTCAGTTTCTGTGGATCAGCAATCTGGATGCAGCTTAATAAGGTGATTCTGGCTCAGCATTTTTCATGAGGTTGCAGTCATCTCAAGGCTCCTCTGAGGCAAGATCCTCTTGCAAGTTCACTCATGTGGCTCTTGGCTGGCCTCAGTTCCTCACTATGTGGGCCTTTCTGTAGCTGCCTCAGTGTCCTCATGATGTCAGCTGGCTTCCTCCAAAGCAAGTGAGCCAAGAGTAAGCGAGAGCAAGAGAAAGCACCCAAGATGAAAGCTACAGTCTTTTTTGTAACCTAATATCAGAAGTGATATACCATCACTTCTGACATTTTCTGTTTGCTAGAAGCAAGTTACTAAGTCTAGCCCACACTCAAGGGGAGAGAAAATAATCACCACCTCTTGAAGGAAGGAGTAATAAAGAATCTTTGGACTTATCTTTAACACCACCATCTGAGAATAGGAAAACCTGAAAAGGAAGAATGTATGGAGTGACCCTGGAATATTAAAGCACAGTAAAGTCTCTGTTATTAAAGCAGTGTGGTATTGGTGCATGGAAAAATAGACCGATGGGGCAGAAAAGAAAACTCAGAAATAGAGCAAATGCATGTGGAAATTTAGTATGTGATATAGGAACATCTCAAACCAGTGTGAAAAGATGAACTTTTTAATAAGCAGAGTTGAGGGAATTGGATAGTGATATGGACATAAAAGTGGTTTCATTTCTTAATTGGATAAATTCCAGATAAGTCAAAGATTTAAGGTAAAAAAATGAAACTTAAACAAGTGTTAGAATAAAACATGGGTGAGGTCCTCTTTTACCTGGGAGTGGAGAAATTTTGTTAACTATGATTCAAGGTCTCAGAACAGTAAGGTGTTAATAAACTTCTCTACATGAAAAATATAAAAGGAAAAAGGACATTTACTGTGTCCTTTGAGTTAAGAATCTGCACTCCCCCTCTGCCCCTCGCTCCAGGACCTGTAGTCCAGCAGAACTTGAAAGTTTCAGGGACAAGAAGCACCAACTCCCCACTGGGAGTATGAGAGGACCCATTTCTACTGAACCCACGCATGCTACCTCTTGGTTCAAAATATACACCATATTTCTTTGATTTTGCGTGAAAAAGCAATTCTTGCATTAGAAAGCAAGTAACACAACTGTTAATGAAGAGGGTACATTCTGGCATCCATTTTGCTGTCAGAAAATTTTTAACTACTGTTAGAAATATAACAGGATATTGTACCAGTTCAATGTTCTTCATTTTTGCTTGCAACCTAGGCCTGTCTTCTATCAGCTGGTCCTGGAGGAGTCTTTTCTTCCGTCCATTCTAGGCTAGAAGGTTATACAAGCTCAGGTAGGAAGGCTGAGATCAATGCCTTCCTCCTGGGACACTGTAACTAGTCCTCAAACCCCTTTGCCCTCAGGTTAACTTTATTAAATTTTGTCTCTATAACGTTTGTTAATTTGTTTGTAAACTCTTCAACTAGCCTGAACTAATCAGATAGTACTAAGAATTTATTGGCTATTGTTATGATGAATACTTAGATTAAAGAAGAGGAAAAATATATAATCCTGTCTACAAAGAGCTTTGATTTTATTTGGAGAGATTATAACCATAACTATAAAACATAATCATAAATGGTCAATGGTTGGTGGTTGATCATAACCATAAATAATTATCAAACAAAATAGTATGTAATAAAGTGCTGACTAGTGTAGTCTAGTGATAAAGTTAGACATTTTTGCAATGTGCTAATTGTACAGTTCAGATAATATATGTAAAATACAATGAGAAAAGGGGGCGAATAGTAAGGATTAGAGTTAATGTAAAAAAATAGGATGAGAAAAGAAGAAGATACTTCCAGTGATGGGAAATATTGTGAACAGAGGCTGCAGGAGTTTTTCATGTATGAAAGAGACCTCAGTGAGATTAGCTAGATTTAGACATGTTCTCATTGTAAAGGAGGCAGAACTAAAGGTGAGGTAAGCCAATTTTTGGAAAGTCTTGAAAGTAACACAGAGTTGCTTAACACTGATGTGCTAGTCTAAAGATAACATTTTAGATGATATAAGGCGTGTTTACATGATAAGTGGCGCTTTAGGAAGGTTAACCTGCGGGAACATCAGAGTGCAGGGTGGACTGGATGTTTGAGGGATGTGAGGCTGACGGTCCAGGAGACAGTTTTATTTGTTTGTTCGGGTTGGCCATGGAAGCACATTTGTGTACTATTTGTTCATGATTACTGAGGTAACATGAAGTTAATTATTTAAAAATTCAATTTTGACAGAAATAAATAGAAAGAGAAGGCCCTTCTAATCTCACTCCCCAGAGATAACAATTGGTATGTAGTCTTCCAGATATTGTTCTTATGCATGTGCTAACATATAATATTGTTACTTCTACTATACAGGCTTTTTTTAGACAGACTATATTGGAATTTGTTTGATATTTTGCAGGATGAGAGGCTGACCCAAGTTTATGGTAGGAAGAATGGTGGAGAAATGGTTAAATGAAAGAAATCCCATAGAAGGAATTGATGAAACAGAGAGGAGTGAAAGGAAGGAATCAAAGATGACTCCCACATTTTTAACCAAGGAGTATGGTGCTGTTATTTTTAATAGATAAATGTCAGAAAGTAGATAGTATTTGTTTAGAAAAAGTGATAATGTATCTTAATTAGATATAATGAGGTTGAGACAAAAATGAAATATCCAGAGGGAATTCTACTGAATGAATTGGAAATACAAGGAGGAGAGTTTCCACTGGAAATGTATTCTTGGGAGTAATTTTGAAAGGTCTATGAGAGCTGAAGCTTTGAGAGAGTGCCTTCTTAAGGAAATGAGTGAAGAGAACAGAGCTTTTTGGATGCTTAGGGCAAAGCAGTATAAAGTGAAGCAGGAGAGACCTCAGAAGTATGAGAGGCCTTTTCCACTTTGTAAACATCCCAAATAGCATTCAGCATGTCTCTGAAAAATATTTGATGAGTATCTGCTTTGTGATTGAGGAAGTCAGAAAAAATTTCAAGTCTTTGAATACGGTCTTAAAAATAATTGTTCTTTTTTTCAAGGTAAAAGCTATATACTCCAAGAAAATTAGACAATTCAGAAAAATAAAAATAAAAAGAAATCACCTAAAATTAAACTAACTAGACTAACTGCTGTTAACATTTTGGTATATTTCCTTCAAGTCTTTTTTTTATGTTATTTTTTTTCTTAATACTGGAGAAATACTGTTTAATTGATTTTATATTTTACATTTTCCCTTACTGTTACAGGTAAAAATTTTATGTTACTATATAATCTTCCAAAATATCATATTAATTGGTTGCTGTGTACTATACTTCAGTAAATCATTCTCTTACTATTGAACATGGAGGTTGTGGACAGGTAGGAATTAGCTAGTTGGCCAAAGAGACAACGAGAATACAAAAGCAAAAAAGTGTGAAAAGGATCGCCTATTTGGGGGAAGTCACTGAAGTCCCTAAATCTGTCACTATTTGAATATTTAAGGGTGTCACTCAGTGGCTTTCCTGTTAATTAGTTCTTGAACTATATGTTTTTTGCCCTGTTTACTCCTCGTGATGTGGTGTTCTTAAAGAGTTCTATAGAAAACATAATAATTTAGACTTGAACTTTAGTGCTTATCACCCAAGTGTGTTGAAGGAAATAATCCACCAATGTATTACAGGTAAAATAGCAAATGAAAGGAATACTTTCAAACACTAAACAGGTACCAAACCAATACCAAAAAAAAGGAGAGAAAAAAGGCAGCACAAAAAATTCTGAAATAAAAAAAATACCATCCCCAGGCCACTGAAGCAGAGTGTGCGCACTTAACTACTGCGCCACTGGGTGGCCCCTGGTATTTCTATTTTTAATTTTTTGAGAAATTTCCATACTGTTTTCCATAGTGGCTGCACCAGTTTGCACTCCCACCAGCAGTGTATGAGGGTTCCCTTTTCTCCACATCCTCTCCAACATTTATTGTTTTTTTCTTGGTAATTATGGCCATTCTAACAGGTGTGAGGTGATATCTCATTGTAGTTTTGATTTGCATTTCCCTAATGGTTAGTGATGTTGAACATCTTTTCATGTGCCTGTTGGCCATCTGTATATCTTCTTTGGAAAAATGTCTGTTCATATCCTCTGCCCATTTTTTGATTGGGTTGTTTGTTTTATTGTTGTTGAGTTGTATGAGTTTTTTATTTATTTTGGAGATTAACCCCTTGTCGCATATATGATTTGCAAATATTTTCTCCCAGTTGGTGGGTTGTCTTTTCATTGTTCCTGGTTTCCTTTGCCTTACAGAAGCTCTTTAGTCTGATGTAGTCTCATTTCATTTGTTTATTTTTTCTTTTGTTTCCTTTGCCTGAGTAGACATGGTGTTCAAAAAGATGCTGTTAAGACCCATGTCAAAGAGTGTAGTACCTATATTTTCTTCTAAATATTTTATGGTTTCATGTCTTACCTTCAAGTCTGTAATCCATTTTGAGTTAATTTTTGTGTATGGCATAAGATAATGGTCTACTTACATTCTTTTGCATGTGGCTGTCCAGTTTTCCCAACACCATTTGTTGAAGACGGTTTCCTTTCTCTGTTGTATGTTCTTGGCTCCTCTGTCAAAGATTAGCTGTCTGTAGATATGTGGTTTTATTTCTGGGCTTTCAATTCTGTTCCATTGATCTGTGTGTCTGTTTTTGTACCAGTAGCATGCTGTTTTGAGTACTGTAGCTTTGTAGTATATTTTGAAGTCAGGGATTGTGATGTCTCCAGCTTTGTTCTTTTTTCTCAGGATTGCTTTAGCTATCCTGAGATAGGGGTCTTGTTGCCCCATATGAATTTTAGGATTCTTTGTTCTATTTCCGTGAAGAATGTCATTGGGATTCTGATTGGGATTGTATTGAATCTATAGATTGCTTTAGGTAATATGGACATTTTAACTATGTTTATTCTTCTAATCTATGTGCATGGAATATCTTTCCATTTCTTTATGTCATCATCGATTTCTTTCAATAATGTCTTATAGTTTTCATTGTATAGGTCTTTCATCTCCTTGGTTAAATTTATTGCTAGATATTCTGTTCTTTTTGTTGCGAATTTAATTGGGATTGTATTCTTGAGTTCTCTTTCTATTAGTTCACTATTAGAGTATAGAAATGCAACTGATTTTTGTAAGTTGATTTTGTACCCTGCGACTTTGCTATAGTTGTTGATTATTTCTAGTAGTTTTCTGATGGATTCTTTAGGGTTTTCTATATAGAATCACGTCATCTGCAAACAATGAGAGTTTCACTTCTTCCTTGCCAACTAGGATACCTTTTATTTCTTTTTCTTGCCTAATTTCTCTGGCCAAAACCTCCAGTACTATGTTGAATAAGTGCTGAGAGTGGGCACACTTATCTTGTTCCTGTTCTCAGAGGGATGGCTTTCAATTTTTCCCTGTTGAGTATGATGTTGGCTGTGGGTTTGTCATATATGACCTTTATTATTTTGAGGTACTTTCCTTCTGTACCCATTTTATTGAGAGTTTTTATTGTAAATGGATGTTGGATCTGGTCAAATGCTTTCTCTGCATCTATTGAGATAATCCTGTGATTTTTACGCCTCGTTTTGTTAACGTGGTGTATCACATTGATTGATTTGTGGATGTTGAACCATCCCTGTGTCCCTGGTATAAATCCCACTTAATCATGATGTATGATCCTTTTAATGTATTGCTGTATTCGGTTTGCCAGTATTTCGTTGAGGATTTTTGCATCTATGTTCATCGGTGATGTTGGCCTGTAATTTTCCTTCTTTGTATTGCTCTTGTCTGGCTTTGGGATCAAGGTGATGTTGGCCTCATAGAATGAGTTGGGAAGTGTTCTGTCTTCTTCAATTTTTTGAAATAGTTTTAGAAGGATAGGCATTAAATCTTCTTTGAATGTTGTGTAGAATTCTCCAGAGAAGCCATCTGGTCCCGGACTTTTATTTTTTGGGAGATTTTTTATTAATGTTTCAATTTCTTGTGATTGGTCTGTTCAGATTCTCTATTTCTTCTTGATTCAGTTTTGGGAGATTGTATGAGTCTAATAATTTATCCATTTCTCCTAGATGGTCCAATTTGTTGGCATATAGTTTTTCATTGTATTCTCTTGTAATCCTTTGTATTTCTGTGGTATTTGTTGTAATTTCTCCTCTTTCATTTCTAATTTTATTTATTTGAGCCTTCTCTCTTGTTTTCTTGGTCAGTCTGGCTAAGGGTTTGTCAATTTTGTTTATCTTCTCAAAGTACCAGCTCTTAGTTTCATTGATCCTTTCTACTGTTTTTTTTTTTTGGGTTTCTATTTCATTTATGTCTGCTCTAATTTTTATTATTTCCCTCCTTCTGTTGACTTTGTGCTTTGTTTGTTCTTTTTTCTGGTTCTGTTAGGTGTAGTTTAAGATTACTTATTTGAGATTTTTCTTGTTTGTTGAGGTGGGCCTGTATTGCTATGAATTTCCCTCTTAGGACTGATTTTGCTGCATCTCATAGGAGTTGGTATGATGTATTTTCATATTCATTTGTCTCCAGATATTTTTTGATTTCTCCTTTAGTTTTTTCATTGATCCATTGGTTGTTCAGTAGTATGTTGTTTACTCTCCACATAATTGTCACTTTCCTAGCTTTTTTCTTGTTGATTTCTAGTTTCATAGTATTATGGTCAGAAAAGATGCTTGATATGATTTCAGTCTTTTTAAATTTATTGAGGTTTGTCTTGTTTCCCAACCTATGGTCTATCTTCGAGAATGTTCCATGTACACTTGAGAATAATGTGTATTCTGCTGTTTTTGGATGGGGTATTCTATATATATATCTGTTAAGTCCATCTGGTCTAGTTTTTCATTTAATTCCACTGTTTCCTTGTTGACTTTCTGTCATCAATGGATGATCTGTCCATTGATGTAAGTGGGGTGTTGAGGTCCCCTACTATTTTTGTGTTGCTATTAATTTCTCCCTTTACGTCTGTTAATAGTTGCTTTATGTACTTTGGTGCTCCTGTGTTAGGTGCTCCTGTGTTATTTATAAGTGTTATATCCTCTTGGGGAATGTCCCTTTTATCATTATGTACTGCCCCTCTTTGTGTCTCATTGCCTTTTTCATCTTGAAGTCTGCTTTGTCTGATATAAGTATAGCAACACCAGTTTTTTTTTGTTTGCCATTTGCTTTGAGTATCATCTTCCATCCCTTCACTCTGAGCCTGTGTTTGTCTTTAGAGCTGAGATGTGTTTTCTGGAGGCAGCATATTGTAGGGTCTTATTTTTTAATCCTTCCAGCCACTCTGTGTCTTTTGATTGGAGAATTCAATCCATTTACATTTAGAGTGATTATTGATATATGAGGGCTTAATACTGCCATTTTATCTCTTGTTTTTCGGTTGTTCTGTATTTACCTTGTTTCTCGTCCTGTGTATTTCCAACTGCCCTTTCAGTTTGGTGATTTTCTCTGATGGTTTTCTCTTTACTTATCATTTGTGTCTCTCTTCTAGTTTTTTGTTTAGTGGTTTTACCATGAGATTTGTATAAAAGATCTCATAGATGAGATAGTCCATTTTCTGATAGCCTCTTATCTCCTTAGCCTAAGCAGTTTCCATCCCTTTCCTCTTCCCTAAGTTGTTGTTACAACGTATTCCATTTTGTGTTGTAAGTTTGTGAGTAAAATGAAGTGATTATAGTTATTTTTGATGATTTCCTTCCCTTTATCTTGAATGTTACAATTGTTTGCTAACCTGATTTGATAGAGAGTTGCAGTTTTCTGATTTTCTCTATTTATCTGCTTGCTCAAGGCTTTGTAAACCTTTTCATTTTTATTTCAGGTATGAGGGCATTCTTAAGCATTTCTTGTAAGGGGGGACTTGTGGCGATGAACTCCCTCAGCTTTTGTTTATCTGTTAAAGTTGTTATTTCTCCCTCATCTGAAGGATAGTTTCACTGGATAGAGTATTCTTCGCTGAGTTTTTGTCTTCCAGTGTTTTGAATATATCATTCCAATCTCTCCTAGCCTTTAAGGTTTTTGCTGAGAAATCCACTGAAAGCCTGATAGGGGTTCCTTTGTAGGTTATTTTCTTCTGCCTTGCTGTCCCAATATTTTTTCTTTGTCATTGGCTTTTGCCAGTTTCACTGATATATGCCTTGGAGAAGGTCTTTTTACATTGATGTAATTAGGAGTTCAGTTAGCTTCATTTACATGTAATCCAGCTCCTTCCCCAGGTTGGGAAGTTCTCAGCTATTATTTCTTTGAACAAGCTCTCTGCTCCTCTCTCCCTCTCTTCTCCCCCTGGAAGACCTATAATCCTTATGTTCCATTTCCTAATTGAGTCGGATATTTCTCGGGAAATTTCTTCATTTCTTTTTAGTCTTAGTTCTCTCTCCTCATCCACCTGAAACATTTCTATATTTCCGTCCTCTGAATTACTAATTCTGTCCTCCATAATGTCAGCTCTGTGTTTTTGTTTTTGGTGAGGAAGATTAGCCCTGAGCTAATGTCTGTTGCCAGTCCTCCTCTTTGCTGAAGAAAATCGGCCCTGGGCTAACATCCATGCCCATCTTCCTCTACTTTATATGTGGGATGCCTGCCACGGCATGGCTTGATAAGCAGTGCGTAAGTCAGTGCCTGGGATCCGAACCTGTGAACCCTGGGCTGCCAAAGTAGAGTATGTGAGCCTTACCACTACACCACCAGGCCAGCTGTGTCAGCTCTGTTTTTTAAGGATGCTAGATTGTTTTTTATCTCATTCATTGTGTTCTTCATCTGCAGCATTTCTGTTTGTTTTTTTTAGACTTTCATTCTTTTTTATGAAGAATTCCTTCTGCTCGTTAATTTTATTCCTGAGTTCATTGAACTGTCTTTCTGAATTTTCTAGTAACTTGTTGAGTTTCTTTATGCTAATTATTTTGAATTCTCTGTTGTTTAGACTGTAAATTTCTGTGACTTCAGGATTGATTTCCGGGTAATTGTCATTTTCCTTCTGGTCTTAGTGTTAATGTATTTATTCATGCTGTTTGATGGGGTAGACCTTTGCTGGCGCCTGGTGATAGTATCTGGTTGCAGATTCCACCTGCCACCACTGAGGGAAGCAAAGTTGTGTTTGCTGAGCCTGCTGCCTCCCCTGGCAGCTGTGCCTGTCTGTTGGGAGTTGTGCTGATAGGGCTCTCTGCATCTTGTTGCCGCTGCTTCACACACACAGGTACAGGCACTCTGGTGGGGATCTCCTGCACTGGCCGACTGGCCAAGCTGGCGCACCAGGTGGGATGGGGGGAGGGGCGCTTTCTTTCCCACCTGTGCTCCCATTCTGCACTCACTGGCAGCCTGCCTAGGCTTATTGGCTTGGTGGGGATGCCCCCGTGGTGGCTGAGCCGCCTCAGTGTAGAGCATTCCTGCGGGCTGGGAAGCAACTCGGAGAGTGAAAGCATCCCTGCAGAGGGCTGCCCTTTCCCCCATCTTCTCTCACAGTTGCTCACCGGCCACTGCATGAGGTCTCATGCCCAAGATCGCTGCCTCTAGGGAGGGGGCGGAGATCCTCTTACTTCCTTCCACTGTTTCCTGGGGGATCCAGTACCCCGACCTTTAGATGTATGGCTGCATGGATCTCTCAGACGTCTATTGTGTTGTGTGAATGTCCTCTGTTGGTTAAGGACTGTCCTTTTCATTGTATCTTAGAGGGGAGAGACCAAGGGAACAGCTCACTCCACCATGATGCTCTCTACTTCTTATTACTATATATGAGCCACGTATATATTTTTGTGATGATAGCTTTCTTAATGGTTTCTTAAAGTCTGTATATTTTAGCCTCATTTTTTTGGAATAGCCTGAAGAAGCTTCTCGTTTAAGCAGAACCTTCTCTTCCCTGATGTTTGCTTCTGAAGCAGGTATCTTTGTTTTAGCTTCTTCTTAAGCAAGTCTTATCCTTTTAGTGTTCTTTAAGTGAAAAGTTTTGCTTTGAGCTGGAGCTGACTTCTGCTAATGATTGAGAAAACTTGGCTTTTTTTTTTTTTGATTTTTATTGATATTTTAATGGTTTCTAACATTGTGAAATTTTGGGTTGTACATTTTTGTTTGTCCATCACCCCATATATGACTCCCTTCACCCCTTGTGCCCACCCCCCACCCCCACTTCCCGGGTAACCACAGTCCAGTTTTCTCTGTCCATGTGTTGGTTTATATTCCACATATGAGTGAGATCATACAGTGTTTGTCTTTCTCTTTCTGGCTTATTTCACTTAACATAATACGCTCCAGGCCCATCCATGTTGTTGCAAATGGGACGATTTTGTCTTTTTTTATGGCTGAGTAGTATTCCATTGTATATATATACCACATAGAAAACTTGGCTTTTAAACGGATAATGTTTATTTCAAACGCTAACCAACAAATATATATAGCATTAGAAAGCATTTTATAGCATAATTATAAAAAGATCTCTTCATATCACCCATCAAATCAACAAAAACAGAACTAACAGCACCAAAACTAAACCTCAGAACATTTAAGAACAAAGTGAGGAAAACAGTTTGTCCTCCTTAAAAGAGCATTTGAGAATGGAGTAGAGGGGCTGGCCCCGTGGCTTAGCAGTTAAGTGTGCGTGCTCCGCTACTGGTGGCCTGGGTTGGGATCCCGGGCGTGCACCGATGCACGGCTTCTCTGGCCGTGCTGAGGCAGCGTCCCACATACAGCAACTAGAAGGATGTGCAACTATGACATACAACTATCTACTGGGGCTTTGGGGGAAAAAAAGGAGGAGGATTGGCAATAGATGTTAGCTCAGAGCCAGTCTTCCTCAGCAAAAAGAGGAGGATTAGCACGGATGTTAGCTCAGGGCTGATCTTCCTCACAAAAAAAAAAAAAAAAAATGGAGTAGAGGAGGGCCAGCCCCGGTGGCCTAGTGGTTAAGTTCAGTGTGCTCCACTTCAGTGGCCAGGGTTCAGTTCCCAGGCACAGACCTACACCACTTTGTTAGTGGCCATGCTCTGCTGGTGGCCCACATACTAAAAAATAGAGGAAGATTGGCACGGATGTTAGCGCAGTGCGAATCTTCCACAGCAAAAAAAAAAAAAAAAAGGAAAAGAAAAAGAAAGTAGAGGAAAACAGATCCTCCTAATGTAAAAGCATCAGAGTTTAATTTAGTTCAGCAAATTTTTACTGAGTTTGTTCTAGACCTAGATACTGGGAATGCAAGGATGATAAAATAAAGATGATAAAGAGCCAGTGTCTTCATTAAGAGCTTCAAGAATTCCTTAAAGAGGGTGTTAAACCTGGAAAGGTAATTATTTTGACTAGATGGAGGAGATTTGGTGACTCTTTTTAGAAATTGCACTCATACTTGAAAAAGCTTACTCTTGATACTTATCAATCATTATCAATTACTTGTGCTTTCCATTTCACTTTTGTTCAATTTGGTAGCTTGGATTTATTTCATATTTTTAATTTGGAATGTTTTGGTGTCTTTTTGCTTTAGGGTATTTATGCAGTAGGATAAGAACTCTAAAGCCATTTTAGGTTAAAATGAGTTAATTCATACTCTGCTTATGTTCCAGGACCATTTTTGGTGAGGAGGAACTAATTTTATTTCCTTCAAGATTAACTTAAATCTAAGATCATTCTAGAGCATAGAGGTGCAGTATTTCTGTTTGAAATCCTTGGGCTGAAGGGATGATGAGGAAAATGCTGCCATAAGGTCTCTGGGAAGAGGAGAAGATACTCTTCCTCAGAAATTTTTGGAAAAGTGGGAGTGGTGATGGCCTTTGGAGCAAGAATTTTTCATTTAATACTTCAGAACCTACTAGGATAATATAGTCTGCTGCTAGGCACCTTTGACTGAAACAAGCTTATCTAGTTACTAGTTAAATTTTCTTCCTTTTGCAAATGTAACATATTTGTTTTTTCCTTTCTTTTAGCATAATTCTCCATCTAGTGATGATAGTTCCAACTACAGCCTCGATTCAGATGTTGAACATACAGAAAGTTCCCACAGAAAAAGAACTGGTTTCTACAGGGATTATGACATTCCATTTCCTCAGGTATTGCCTTTTTTTATTGTGATAAAATAGACATA
This sequence comes from Diceros bicornis minor, assembly GCF_020826845.1. Taxonomy (NCBI): domain Eukaryota; kingdom Metazoa; phylum Chordata; class Mammalia; order Perissodactyla; family Rhinocerotidae; genus Diceros; species Diceros bicornis. The sequence goes on from NC_080779.1 coordinate 19,118,608, forward strand.
ACATAAAATTTACCGTTTTAACCACTTTTAAATGTACAATTCACTGGCATTAAGTATATTCATAATGTTGTCCAACCATCACCAGTGTCCATTTCCAGAACTTTTTCATCATTCCAAACAGAAGCTGTGTACCCATTAAACAATAGCACCTCATTTTTCCCTGCCCCCAGCCCCTGGAAACCACTATTCTACTTTCTGCCTATGGTTTTTCCTATTCTAGGTACCTCATATAGGTGGAATCATACAGTATTTGTCCTTTTGTGTCTGGCTTATTTCACTTATCATAATTTTTTTATGTGTCATCTATGTTGTAGCATGTATCAGAATTTAATTCTTTCTTAAGGCTGAATGATATTCCATTGTATGCATATGCCACATTTTGTTCATCCGTTCCACTGTTGATGGGCACTGGGTTGCTTCCACCTCTGGCTGTTGTGCATAGTGCTGCAATGGTACTGGGTGTACAGATTTCTCTTGGAAGCCCTGCTTTCAGTTCTTTGGGGCATATACCTAGGAGTGGAATTGCTGGATCATGTGGTAATTCTGTATTTAACTTTCTGAAGAACCGCCAACTGTTTCCCAAAACAGCTGTACCATTTTACATTCCTGCCAACAATGCATAAGGTTTTCTGATTTTTTCACATCCCTGCCAAACTTGTTATTTTTCTTTTTTTTTTCCTTTGGTGAGGAAGATTGGCCCTGAGCTAACATCTGTTGCCAATCTTACTCTTTTTTGCTTGAGGAAGATTTTCCCTGAGCTAACATCTGTGCCAGTTTTCCTCTATTTCGTGTGTGGGATGCCACCACAGCATGCCTTGATGAGCGGTGTGTAGATTTGCACTCGGGATCTGAACCTGCAAACCCCAGGCCTCTGAAGCAGAGCACGTGAACTTAACCACTATGCCACCGAGCCGGGCCCTCATTTGTTTTTTATAATAGCTTTCCTAATGGGTACGAATTTGTATCTCATTGTAGTTTTGAGGTATTGCCTTTTAATGGGAAAAATAAAGCTTTTAATTTTATTCTTTGCTTTTAGATATTTTGAGAAAATGTTTTATAAGATGTATGCTACAAATTTGAAATCTTTGAAAATAAAGAATACGTCTTGTATTAGTTTGCTAGGGCTTCCGTAACAAAATACTACAGACTGGTGGCTCAAACAACGGAAATTTATTTTCTCACAGTCTGGAGGCTAGAAGTCCAAGATCAAGGTGCCAGCAGGGTTGGTTTCTTCTGGGACCTTAAGAGAAGGATCTGTTTAGGCCTCTCTCCTTGGCTTGTAGATGGCCACCTCCTTACTGCTTTGTCCTCATGCGGGCATCCCTCTGTGCACACGCATCCCTGGTGACTCTCTGTGTGTCCATGTTTTTTCTTATAAGGACACCAGTCAGACTGGATCAGGGCCCACCCTTACAGCCTCTTTTTAACTTAATTACCTCTTTAAAGGCCCCGTCTCCAAATGTAGTCACATTCTAAGGTACTGAGGGGTTAGCACTTCAACATATGAATTTTGTGACATCTGCCTCAGTAAGTGAAAAAATTATTTGAAGTGTTTTAAACAGAAAAAATTTTAAAACGTGATATACTTTATATTTTTCTTAAGTATGTTGCACTGTATGAACAAAGTCTTCAGTGTAAATATTATTTTGTGCTAGAAAAATCATGGTGCGCTCAGGAGCACTGGGGAGTATTCAGGTAAATGTACACCTATCTGAAAAACTGCAGACTTTCTGAGCTTTGGCTTCTGCCAGTGTGCCAGCATGCTTGTCTACCCAAGCTCTATTGTTTTCCAAATTTAGTTTCCCTAATCTTTTGTGAGTTTAGAAACCAAATCACTGTGTTTGTTAGAGTTCTTCCTATTGCTTTCTCTTTCTCTCTTGCCTTCTTTATAGTCGAGGTTACTCAGTAAGTGACCATTGAATACATGGTGTTTTATTAAAGTGTCTTCCTTTAGAATTGGGAAAGAATTATACTCTAGTTAATTTTATCTAGTTAGGTGCATATTAGAATGTATATATATATTCACTGTGTCTAGTAATTTTGGAGTGAATGGTGCTGCCATTTCTCAGAACATTTTAAAACTATTCACTAGAATTATTTTTATCACTAATGACAAATTTTTTAAATGAGTTCAATTCGGCAAACGCTGATGTGGTACCTAAATTTCATCATTTGCAGTTGGATTTTTTTTTTTTAGAAATAGTCAAAGATCATTTGGAGATTGTTCCAGTGAATGGAAAAATGCTCTGCTGGGCATTCCTATTTCAGATAACAAGGCATTTAAAAATATTGTAGTGAGATTTTTAAGCTCTTAATTCATATCCTCTTTTTTTTTTTCCCTCCCCAAAGCCCCAGTATATGGTTGTATATCCTAGTTGTAAGTCATTCTAGTTTCTATGTGAGCTGCTGCCACAGCATGGCTACTGACAGACGGGTGGTGTGGTTCTGCAACTGGGAAGTGATCCCCGGGCCACTGAAGCAGCAAGCACCGAACTTTAACCACTAGGCCATCAGGGCTGGCTCTAAGCTCTTAATTCATAAACTGTCACTAAAAATAGCTCCAAAAGAGAAGACACAGAATGTTTAAAACAGTGGCAGAAGTGTTGTAATAAATACATAGCCTTTTATGGGGGCTACTCTGAAGGACAGGATCAATTTGTATATTTAAACAATAGTGCATTTAAGTAATTCATATTTTCTTAAACATTGTATTTGTTGTCATTATATTGACTATTATGTATCCCTACAGATACAGTGTAATTATTTTTGTTTCAAAAATTCAGTTAAAGAAATTAAGAAAAGAAAAAAGATGACCTTTTATATTTACCCACATTTGATTTTCAGTGCTCTTTGTTGCTTTGTGTAGATCTGAGTTTCAATCTGGTATCATTTTCTTTTAACCTGAAATACTTCATTTAGTCTTTATTTAGCGTTTCTTATAGTGCAGGTTTGCTGTCAATAAATTCTCTTAGCTTTTATTTATTGGGAAATTGTTTATTTGACTCTTATTTTTAGTAACTTTTTATTTTGTCATAATGACTTACAGAAGAGTTGTGAGAATGGTACAAAGAACTTCTGTATCTCTTTCACCCAGCTTCTCCAGTTGTTAACATTTTACTGCATGTGCTTTGCTTTATCCTTTATCACTCCTCGTCTTTCCGTCTCTTCACAGGGATCTAATTTGCCTTTAAACCCATCTATTAAGTTCTTGATTTCAGTATTTGTATTTTTCACATCTAGATATTTATTTGATTCTTTTTCAGATCTTCAAAGTAATTTTTATAGTTTCCAGTTCCCTGCTGAAATCCTCATAATGTCTTTTACTTGAAAATAGCAAGCACAGATATTTTAAAATCTGTGTCATATGAATTCTAATATCTGGAGTCTGTATTTCTATTACCTGTGGCTTTTGCTGATTCTCTTTCATGTGCTCTTGTCTCCTCATATGGCTGGGTTTTTTGTTTGTTTGTTTTTGTATTGTGTACCGAGCATTGTATTTGCAAAATACAGTGCATTTTGTAGAAATAATTTAAGGCCCAGGATGATGTTCATTTCCTCCAGAGAGGATTTTCACTTGCTCCCACCAGATTCCTAGTGACCCTTACAACTTTATTCCAGTTTCAGGACCTGAGCCTTTTCTGGGCCACCCCAATGACTTAAAATTGCACTATAGCCCCTGATTCACATTAAAGGATTCCCCCAAAATTAGCAGAAGGGGGTTACTAAGACTTCCACTTTTTCCACATTCTGGACTTCTCCTTTTGTTCCCATAGATTAAAGGGATAGTCAAAAGTGCTGTTGAACCTTTTAGCTGATTTTTCATGAGGGGCTGATGCTTTCAGAGCAAGAGCAGCTCCAAATGCTGCTCACTTCTCTGGATTGTCATCTACTCCGTGGATAATGGTCTGGTAATCCTTCACTAATTTGTTAAGCTCTCTCATGTCTGTGGTACATTTGAAAAGATATGTTGTCTATCTTTTCTACTGTTTTTTAGGAGGAGGACTGATCTGAATTACTTAGTCTGCCATCTCTTCAGAAGAGAAACTTCAGTACCATTTCCTCCACATATGTTTTAGAGCTGACTCACTGAGATTAGAAAATACCCTAAGTACATGCTAAAAATCCCATTTTCTTAGATAACGAGTATCTGCTATAGAACTTCTACAGTTATAGGCCCAACATAGAATATAGTATTAACTTCTAGCTATTAAATTAGAGGACTTAATGTATTTTCCCTTTTCCTCATCCTTGTTCAGGGTCTCCTATTCCCTTATTTTATATTTACAGTGATTGACATGGGGCCACTTTCTGTTTTACAGAAACCAAACCTGTCCCCACAGACATTCTAGCAGTGTATATAGCCTAATAATCAGTCACCAAAGTAATTGGAGAAACTATATCCTTTGGTAGAATTTGTAGTCTTTTTCAGTTCTTTCATCTTCTCTCAGGAGGGCTTTAAAAAATACTTGCTAGATCCTTGCTGTTGAGTGCGTTTTGTTCATTCCAAATGATGAACATGTGAAGCATAAGGAGATATTCTCTTAGAGAACTGGGGCTACTCTGTAAACCGTCATCCATTTAGTGCTTTCTGGAGAGCTTGCACCACATGGATGGTGCTCTGATCCAAACACTAAACACCGCAGCAGGCCACATTAGGGTCTTTCACGGCAGAAGGAGCCCCGAGATGGGAGGTTTGCATCATTAGAGGGCTACTAGGAATATTTGCAGTTGGGAAAACTTGGGAGGGGATAAATTGAAAGTTTAGGGATAATTCTATTTAAAAAGGTAGGAATATGGAGATTATTTTTGTAAAGGCTGTGAAAAATCAGAGAATTGAATTAATATTAAAAATTAAAAGCTTTTATGACAAGCATCTAATCTCCAGAGGAAAATTCATACTCACCCATTAACAGAGTAATCTTTAGTCATAAAGCATTGAAATACATCATTGAAGCATTACTATAGTCACATTTTTATTAGAGGAAATGTAAGTACCATTCAACTAATTAATTAATCTTCAACTTAATCTAAGCAATTATCTTTTGTTTTATTTTCATAGTGCCTTTTTAAAAAAGTCAGAAACACTGCCTTTTGTCTACAATTGTAAATCTCCTTCTGAATTTCTGAAGTGCTAGATGAGAACAGTTTATAAACTTTAAAAGTACTACTTAAAACAAATCAGAAATCTAATACAGTGTCTTCAAAATTTTAAATTGATGAGCTAATTGATTTTCTTGATTGCTTTAGTTATATATTTTTTCTTTATCTTATAATTACTGAAAGGATCTTAATATTTCTCTGCATTTTATTAAAAACACATAGTTACATGTTGCTGTTCTGCCAGGGCAGGATTTTTATATCACATTTAAAATGTACTAAGCTAAAGATGAGTCATGGTCTGAGTTTTTCTAGATCCTCAAGTTGTAATTCTGTGCAATTTTTTCTTGCTTTCCTATAAAAAAATTAACAGAAGATATGATAGAACTAATAAAAATATTCTGTAAATAGAGATATATTTGCATACAATCATTAAATAAACTTCTAGGACTAAAGTGTATTCTTTGTTTTCACATGCTTTAGTGAAGAAGCAATAAAATTAATAATGTATATTGTAATAAATAATTCCTATGAGCAGTTTATTTAGTAGATGTTTTTCACTATTAGGGAAATCTCTGTTTTTTCTATTAGACCAGAGATGTAAACATTTTCTTTTTATAAAATTTTCCACACATATAGTTTTTTTATTAAATATAATATGCTTAAACATGTTATTTGGGAATTTTTCAATGTTAGGAGAATATATATATTTTTCTACCCCTTCCTCAAGCTGTTTTACTATCTTTTCCTTATTTTCGAAAAGATCGTTTCAGCTTTTTGGAGATGGAATTCATGTATGATGGTGTGAATTTTTAAGTATTCCTGCGTGTATAAGTATTGAGTTATGGGATGTGGAAAACAAAAAGCGAACCAAACACTCCCACCAGCAAGGATCTATGAAGATTATGATGTTTAGTAATATCAGCATAGCATTTACCTTTTTGAACTTAGTTTTAAATAGTGTCAAAGGTAAGTACTAACCAAGAGACAGAACTAATAGCTATCTTTTTTCCTCTTCTTTCTTCCAACTTTCTGGGGGAAAAAAGGTGTCCTGTAACTATCAATTCCTATATATAACTGAAAAGTCCTGATAATGATTGTCCATTTTTCGCTTAGCATGGACGTATATCAGGAAGCTACATGACATCAAAGAAGAGTCAACATAACAAAAAATTTAAAAGTAAAGAATATGACGAGTACAGTACCTACAGTGATGACAACTTTGGTAACTACAGTGATGACAACTTCGGTAACTACGGTCAGGAAACAGAGGAAGATTTTGCCAATCAGCTGAAACAATACAGACAAGCTAAAGAAACCTCAAATACTGGTTTAGGATCATCATTTTCTAAAGAGCCAGGGAAAAAACATAGAATGAAAGGACTTCAGCAAGGTAGGTTTGAAATTGTCACTCTGTTTTTGAATATGAGAACCTTATTAAAACGGGTAGCTATGTAGTAAAAAATTTCTTAGCCCTTTCTCAAGATCAGCTTATTCTTGTGGTTCCTGAATTAGTTTTTCTTTTAGACTTTGAGCACAAAAATCTATAAATATTTCAATCTGCATGATATCTTAATATTTGAATTAGAAAGCTATCCTAATATTTTAAAAGTATATAAAAATGTAAAACAACTTTCCTGTTATGTTTTTCTCATCTCTTCTATATGATATCAATATACTGAAAAAATAACCTACCTTTTTCAGTTGTCTCTATTACTCTACATATTACTTTATATTTTAGACTGGTAAGGACAGAATTCTGGGAAGCTATTTTTTTATTAGGCTTTAAAATATGGCAATCATTTTTGCTATGCAAGTGTACTTAGAACTATGGACATCTTTCAAGACTCGAAATAAGAACATAATCTAAAAAAATTGCTGGAGTGATCACCTGTTCATCTGCTTTATTGAGGTACATGGTCCCTGAAGAAACCAAGGCAGGTTGCCATAGAAACTTTGGGTCACAGAAGGGTCAGATCAACCTTAAGAATTGTTCAGTCAGTATATCTGCTTCAAGAAAATTGGAGCTATGGTAATAACTTTGTATGGTGACAGACGCTTACTGGATTTATCTTGGTGATCACTTTGTAATGTATATAAATGTTGAATCACTATGTTGTGCAACTGAAACTAATATAATATTGTATGTCAACAATACTTCGATAAAAAAAATAAAGGAAAGAAAACTGAAGCAAGATGAGGCTGAGATGAAGTAGTGACACCCAAACCCTGGGTAACTATGCTTTAATTATTGTAGGAAAAAGGAATCAGTTATGAGTAAATGTGGTTATTTCTATGGCTTTATTTTTTCTTGATTTCCTAGTAGAATTCTTTTGAAAAATATGAATCTCGGCTTTGCTGAACTAAAGAGAAAGGAATTTGTCTATACATATGCTACTGTAACTAGTGAGTTTGTTCCCGGAGTCTAGACATAGTGCTGTCGGGGGTCATTCCCCTTGGGGAATGAGGGGAGTGTGGAGAAGCCGTGCTCACACCTGCCACCTGGGTTCCCTTCAAGCTCTTCCTGTTGGCTCTGTCACAGAACTGAGTGTTGCGTGTTATTTCCGACATTCATTTCCCCCCTGAATGGTGAAAGTAATACATGGTCACATGCAGAAAACGTTTTCTATGTGTGGAAAAGATAACCCAGCAAAGATCAAAGATGAAACAAAAATACTTTGAACCTACACCCAGAGATAATTACTGTTAATATTTTTAGTGTACATTCTTCCAGAATTTTTCTGACAATTATTTTTTAACAAAAAACCACACATACTATTGTAACTTGCTTTTTTTCTTAACTACAAATTGTATCTCATTCTTATGTTAGTGAGTAGCTTTTAATGCCTGCATTGTATTCAAATAAATAGATACACCATCATTTATCTAACAATTTTTAGGTTTGTTTGATAGTAATCAAGATTTAAGTTGCACCCAGTTTTTTTTTTAATTCTGTGATTAATCCTGCATATTTATACATATCTAAGAAAACATCTTGGCAAACATTTTTTCTTAAGAATAAATTCTGAAATGTAGGATAGACTCAAAAGACATAGCCACACATTGGAAAATTCCTGATCCTATATTTCCAATCCAACTTATATCCAAAAAGGTGATGTACAAATTTATAACACACCTCCCAGTGTGTGAAAATGCCAATTTCTCCAAATCCCTATCAATACTATTCTTTGAGGTGAAAGTTGGTATGTTATTTTTTAAATTTTAATTTCTTTTAATGAAGTGAAACATTTTTTTCATTTATTTATTGGCTGTTTTGTAGGATTAAGGTCATTAGAAAACTTATTAGTTCAAAATGACTTTGGTAAAATGAGAAATCACTTTGTATTGTAACTTACTACCCTAATATATAATTTTTGTAATTTGGGTATCTTTTTAGATATGTTAAATATCAAGTTTTTCAAAAGTAAAAAACAAGTATACATTTTACTTGGAAATATATGTGGTATTTACTCAAAATTATGAGTAGAAACTCAATTTGCTACAAATTAACCACGAATACCTATAATGTTTTCCTTAGAGATAACTATAATATTTAATTCTCTTAAAAACAGCCTCATTAATTTTTTATTCTAAGGAAAACTGAAAAGAATAAAACTAGATTTGACTTCTCCAACCATGTAAATTCTTGTTCCTTGCCTTCCTTATGTTAACATCCCTTAAGAAACAGAAGAATAAAAAGCAATACCCAGGAAGTAAAATGTAAAGATTGAATTAATTTTTTTTGTTGAATCTAGAAGGAATGCACTGTACATTATAGACTATTTAAAATATGCTATTCCCTATAAACTAATAGATTGACAGGTATGCTGTTTTTCTATAATATTTGAAGTACATTTTAACTTTTTTAGGTATTGAACAGAGGGTTAAAAGTTACGTTTGTCGTGGACGTGGTTTGCCGAAGAAAATCAAACGCAAAGACCGTGGGGGAAGAACCAGTAAAGGGCCTAATGCTTTTTCAGGAATGGATGACTTTCAAGAGGTACTGAGAATTTGTATATAATGAAGAGAGGAGCTTTTCCATCTTTTAACCTATTTGACTGCAAAGAAAGCACTGTGGTTTCAATGCTACTTTCCTAGTAAATGAAGTATTTCCAGCTCAGATCAAATGAGTATAAATAAATTCCAAAAAAAAATTGTTGTTTTAATTAGTCATGATACTGGTATAGAGATGCAAATTCAGATGACCTCAAAATAAAATTGATGTGTCTGAAAGCAGGAATGCATGTTCTGTTAGTTCTGTTGTGCTTTTCTTTCCTAGGAGTCGTCTTCCCCAGATGCAAATGGCAATAAAATGCTAATAGCTCAGGATGTAGCAGGGCCAAGAAGGAAGATAGTGGTAAATTAACTTACTTATTAGAGTTGAAAGCATTGAAAAAGAAGAAAAGGAGATATAAGTGATTGGAAAAATGAACTTCTGTACCTTGTGTATAGTAGATATTGCATAAATATGTTGAATTGAGTTGAACTCTGAACAGGTACATTTCCATTTTGTAACAGCTCTCTGGATTAGCAATCTATTGTAGCATGAAAACTACAATAGATTGGTTTTCTGATCTCCAGATTTAAAGATAATGGGCAAAGATTTCTTAATATGTACTCCTTAGTATACTATTCAGGCAGATGTTAATAGGTGTGACCTAAAAAAAGAAGTTCGGGCCCAAATAAATTTGTGAAACCCAGCACATGTCACTCTACTCTTGGGGATTCTCAGTCAACATTAATGTATTAAAGTCTCTGAACAGATTAGGCATAAAGAAGCCCATTTTACTTTGTTCAACCCATCATTTTCTTTTTCTTTTTTTTTTTTTTTAAAGATTTTATTTATTTATTTTTTCCCCCCAAAGCCCCAGTAGATAGTTGTGTGTCATAGCTGCACATCCTTCTAGTTGCTGTATGTGGGACGCGGCCTCAGCATGGCCAGAGAAGCAGCGTGTCGGTGCGAGCCCGGGATCCGAACCCGGGTCGCCAGCAGTGGAGCACGCTCACTTAACCACTAAGCCACGGGGCCGGCCCAACCCATCATTTTCAAAATTTACTTGACCATGAACACTTTTTCTCACACACCTATTAACATACATTGAGCCACTCACAGTTCCAGAGAATAGCGGCTTTGGAAACGAGCTTAGAATTTCTGTAATTATAACCTGCCTGTCCATCTTCCTAGATACCAGTAGACCTCTAGAATGTGCTACTTTCCCTAGACCAAATTAATATGAATGCTTTCTAAGTAAGCCTTCTGCTATATCCAGTACTTACACCCTATATCTGAAAAAAAAATTAGCTTCTAAGAAAGTGTGGCTTTGAGCAAGTTACCACCTGTCTCTGAGCTTCAATTTGCTTAATCTGTACAATGAGAGTGTAGTATTACATTAATTCTAAGGGCCCCTTCAAGAACTAACATTTTTAGATGTTTATAGATCAGGGCTGCAACTAAAACGTTCTTTATCATGTAATAGAAAATCAGAATAAATTCTTTCTTTTGTGTTCATCAGATTTAGAATATTTTTGTTTATCAGAATTTAAATATATTATGAACTGAGTCAGTTTATTGGCTGTCATGAGAGATTTCTTCTTATGATTCCGAAACAACCATGAGAATGCTAGAGCCCAAGGAAGCGGCTCATGTTCAGGAGTGTCGGGGGGAGGTCCATTCAGAGTAGAGTGAACATGCTAGAGTGGCCAACATAGATCCATTTCCATCCTATCCCTTTCAGGGAGTATAAGAACCCTCAAAGGCCAGATAAATTCAGGGATACCTGCATGTTCACAGTAATTTTCTTGAAAACTCAAGAGTAGTCACAGAACAAGCAAACTTTTGATGGATTTTAAAGACTTATTCATTCTGTTGGCTTTAAAACTTAGGGTTTTTTTTTTTTTTTGTCTTTATAGTAGCTATTAAATTTTCTGTAAGTACATATTCTTTTCCTGGTAGATCTTTTTATTTCTTCTTCCTTATATATTTAAAAAAATATTTTATGCTTTTGTTCCTTATGCTAATATATCTTCTACAGTAAATAAATGTTAAAATGACCAAGTGAGTAGTTTAGTTTTCCCTCCCACCCCTCCTCCTTTTTTGAATTGTGTTTTCTTAGAGATAGTGTAATATGGTACACCAAGTTCTGTCCTGACTCTGCTAACTTGCCATGTGACCTTTGGCACAAGTCACTAACTTCTCTAGTCTTCAGTTTTCGTATTTGTCCAATGAGGATGATGAACTAGATTACTTCTGCAGTTCTTCCAGCTCCTACGTATGAGATCTTAAGGGTAGAGGACATTTGTGGTTCTTCTATAAGCTCACACTTAAAAGATCAGATCTTCTAAGCACTTTATTTTGTGCTAAAATTTTTTTGTTAAAGTTGCTTTAGATTTTATACATACCTTAATTATATGTAGTCAGATTTCCCATAGTTATGGATACTGAGATACTTTCTACTCATTTAAACTGAACTAAACTAAATTAAAAAAAAAAACCCCACAATCCTCTATTAAAACGATGAGGCATATCATTGGAAAGTACCATAGACAGACAGAAAGGTGAATTATTAATAAAGTTAGGTACAACTTGGTGCATTTTTCAGGGTTTTTTTGCGATTACCTAATATTTTTACTTTTTAATTTCAAGAGTTACATTCCTCAAGTTGGCTCATTGATTTTGCGTAATGCACTCTCTTTGGCTGCCTGTTTTATTACAGCCGCGATTCTTTGTATAGAAGGCATATGTGAGCTGATTGTTTATTTCTACTTGTCCTAAATGAGCCCAGAAATAGAAAATGTTCATGAGTCACATTTACACAGATTTAAGACATTTTAAATGATCCTATTAGAGTATAGTATAAGCAATTTCTTTGTGGTTTTGTGGGGTAATTTGGGTATACCTATATTTTTAGAAAGAACCTGCAGTAATATCTGTTTTCTTGGTATTGTCAGAATTCTTATAGTAAACGTGTATTTCAGTTGTGAGTGCTGAGGATCACATTTAAGGCTAGCCATCTGTCGCCTCAAGTGTTTGTTGTGAGGCAGTTTCCTATTTTCAGTAGGTTGTGCTTTGTTCTCCATCTCCTAGCAAATTGAGGGAAAGGGGAAAATTGAAATCAAATCAGAAGAGCAGGTAGTTATTGATCCTCTATGATGTGCAAGGCACGGCACATGTTAGGTGCTTGAAAAATAATGCTGTTTTATAGAGCTCATGAATGTAAATCCTTAGCATAGCTAAACATCATACTCTCTTGTCACTCAATCTTCTTATACTCATAGGAACAGTTGAATATAGGGGACTGGGAGAGCTAAGGAAAACAAGGAGGGCCGTGAGATTTTCTACCATACACTTCTTTTTCTTAATTTTTTAAAATTTAAAAGTTAAATATAATACATCTTCCCTGTTTTTTTTTCCCTAAAGAAAGTACAAAATAACCACATATGCAAAAAAATCTCATTTTTTAGAGATCCATCTAGAGACATACACTGTTAAATGTGGGGGTGTATTCTTTTAGTTTTTTTTCTTTGTCTTTATTATAAAATTGGGGTCAATTTTTCACTTCGTATTGTGAACATTTTCTTATGTCCCCAAATTGTCTTTCCATCCCATGATTTTTTAATGACTGCATAATAGTCTACCACCTAAATGTATCATAATGTGTTTGACCTACTCTCCTAGTTTTGGATGTGTAGGGTGTTTCTAGGTTTTTTTTTTTTTAGTTTTTACTATGTAAGTAATTTTGCAGTAGTTATTTTTGTGAATAAATCTTTGTGTGCTTCCCTGATCATTCCTTTGGAATAATACTGAAAAGTACAAATTCTGTGTCAAACAATGTGGATAAGTCTTTTATAAAATACCTATCAACAGTACGTGAGTGCATATTTTATTGTACCTTTGCCAAAACTGAGAATTATTGTTAATTTTCAAGATTTTCGTAATTTTATTTTTAAAAATGTAGTTATGAGTCCTCATTAAAATAAAAATAGAGTTCTTTGCAACCACTAGTAGCAATAAGCAGTTTACTGGGAGCGTATATCTCTCTCTGGATAATTGAGTAGCATCAGAATACCCAATCTTGACCACTTTTAATAGTTTCTGCTGCTTTCCAGATCCATTGGTCTATACATTTTAATACCTATTGAATATTTCATATGTTGCATTGAAGTGAATTTTTTTTTCTTGCAGTATAGTAAACCAGGGAAAAAATGGAAAGTTATGACTCAGGAATTTATTAATCAGCACACAGTGGAACACAAAGGAAAACAAATCTGTAAATACTTTCTGGAAGGGAGATGTATTAAGGTAAATTTATAGGGGTATCATTAATCCTTTTAACTTCCAAAATAATCTTTTAAGTTTAAAGTCTTTTTTGGGGGGTGGTTAGTTTTTTCACTTCTCGTATAATTGTAATAAAACTAGTTCTTCAGAATGTATCTTGCATGGAAATACTGTACATCAGAGCTCATTTAATTATATTCTGGGACAATAATTTGTAGAAATCAGATTTTATTTAACAAACACATGACTCTGACTGTGTGGCACGTACTGTTCAAAGTGGATTTCAATATTAAATGTTTTGGTCTTCCAGCAATTGTATGAAGTAGTTACTGTTATTACCACCATTTTATACGTGGCCAACCCAAGGGGTTCAGTCAGTCCCCGCAGTGAGCTCAGCTAGCAGTGGTGAGTGCTGCTGGCACCCAGGCAGTACCCTCTGAGTATTGCTCGCTGTGCTGCCTCTCTGCACGTAGCCACATCTGCTTTCTTGGCAAGAATTCTAAGGGATTGTTTGAATTATTATTAGCTCATTATTTAAAGACTAAAGATATGACCATAGTTCCACCATGAAACACCATGGAGAAAATTCAGTTCAATTGTTTCTTTTTTCTCTTTCTTTCTTACTTTGTTTTCTTTTCTTTTTTGTGAACAGGGAGATCAATGTAAATTTGATCATGATGCAGAGTTGGAGAAGAGAAAAGAGATCTGCAAATTTTATTTACAAGGATATTGTACCAAAGGAGAGAACTGCATTTATATGCATAATATCCTTTTTAAAAGATATGTTAACCAAAATATTGAGGTTTTAAAAAATTGTAAGTCCAACTTAGAAGACCTAGTTTGATTTTAAATTTAAAATAGCAAATTACATAAATCAAGTCTAGTCAGCCTTTGTACTTCGAAAGGGCAAACTGAGTTTTATTCTTTAGGGAAATGAAATAACTTCCCTTTGCAGAAAAAATCTACGAAATAAAAGTACTTTAGGGGCCAGCCCGGTGGCGCAAGCGGTTAAGTGCACGCGCTCCGCTGCGGCGGCCCAGGGTTTGCCGGTTCGGATCCCGGGTGCACTGACGCAGCGCTTATCAAGTCGTGCTGTGGCGGCATCTCATATAAAGTGGAGGAAGATGGGCATGGATGTTAGCCCAGGGCCTGTCTTCCTCAGCAAAAAAAAAAAAAAAGAGGAGGATTGGCAGATGTTAGCACAGGGCTGATCTTCCTCACAAAAAAAAAAAAAAATGGGCCGGCCCCGTGGCTTAGCGGTTAAGTGCACGCGCTCCGCTGCTGGCGGCCCAGGTTCGGATCCCGGGCGTCCACCGACGCACCGCTCCTCCGGCCATGCTGAGGCCGCGTCCCACATACATCAACTAGAAGGATGTGCAGCTATGACATACAACTATCTACTGGGGCTTTGGGGGGAAAAAATAAATAAAATCTTTAAAAAAAAAAAAAAGTACTTTATATTTAACATATTCAGCTTACAAGTATTTCAAGAGACTGCTTCCTGAAGGAGTAATTGGCAAAATATTTATTCTATGACTTAATTATTTTCCTTAGGTTCTTAAGTAATAAATTATCAGTGTTGAAAGTTGTAAAATCAAAGTTTCGCCCGACCTTACCACCTAGTAATAAACACTGTATATTCTTCCTCGCTTCTCCCTTTGGAAATATGTACATTTAAATTGTACTTCTGCCCCCCCATTAGCATTTCAAGTATATATAGTCATTTTTTTAAAAAAGTAATATATTGTGCATCTTTGCATGTTAAACCCCCCCCCCATACCTAGCTGGTTACTCACTACCATTTATGACTACTGGAGTCTTTCCTCACTGATTTGAAACTCCATCTTTATCATAGATGAAATGTTTGTGTGTATGTTTTTATTCTAGACTTTGCTTGGCTCCTTGGATCTGTTTGCCCTTGTGTCTGTGTTGTTTTGTTGTGATCATTTCTCCCTCAGTGCTTAACTCATTGTCTCATCTTCACTGATTAAAATCGTACCTTTACCAGATCCTAAATTTTCCTGTATGCACAGACTGTTCTGCTTCTATACTACTATTATACATTGTGCTATTTGACTGTTCCCGTCTACAATAGTATGTTTGATATTTAATAGGGCAAATAATCTTTCTTTCTTTATGAAAATCTTGTAATAAATTTGTCTTATTCAAGAAAAAGAAAGAATTTTTTTTTCAGATTTAACATATTTCTTTGGAAACCAGATGCCTTACTGAGCTGTTTCTAAAAGCTTTCAGTCTAGGCTTGTTTTTTTCCCATAGTCATGCCATCTGTAAATAATGATAGTTTTACTTCTTTCATGATATTGATACCTCTTATTTAATTTTTATTGTATTGACTACACTTCCAGAATAATATTAAATAATAGTGATTGTGGCAGACATAATACATGTTTCAATGATAATGCCCTTTTGCTTTGGCTTGTGGCTGTAGTTTTAAGATGGATTTTTTTAAAAAATCAGGTTAAGTAAGTATATTTTTATTTTACTAAGAGTTTTTTAAATCAAAAATGGATTTTGAAGAAAAAGAGTAGTAAATAACAAGGGTTGGCATAGATGTAGAGAAATTGGTACCCTTGTGTACTGTTGGTGGGACTGTAAAATGGTGCAGCTGCTAAGGAAAACAGTGTGGCAGCTACTCAAAAAATTAAACATGGAATTACCATGTGATCCAGCAGTTCCGCTTCTGGGTATGTACCCAACAGAATTGAAAGTAGGGTCTTGAACAGATATTTACACCCATGTCCACAGCAGCATTATTCACAATGATCAAAAGGTGAAAGCAATCCAAGTGTCCATCAACAGATGAATGGATAAACAAAATATGATATATACTTAAAATGGAATATTATTCAGCCTTAAAAAGAATAAAATTCTGATACATGCTACAAAAAAAAGTATTTTGAATTTTATCAGTTGCCTTTTGCATCTGCTGAGATGATCATATTATTTTTCTCTCTTTACCTTATCAGTGTGATGATTACAGTAATAAATTTTCTAAAACTACCCAGAAATTCCCTGAACATACACTACCTGACAATGGTGTATTTTTCACTATACTTTTGGATTTAATATTTTCTTTAGAAGTTTGTCTTCAAAATCTTTGAAGTAAGATTGGTCTGTAGTTTTTTTGTTGGGATATTTGACTTTAACATGACATATCAAACCCCTTTATTTTCTTCATAGGTATAAGCTCTAGCTACAAAATTTATTTGTTCTGTGTAATATTTTATTTTATTGTAGAAAGTAACAGGGCTTACATAATTAAAATACTATAGTATTTGCTATAACAATTATGAATATTTTTTCTTTTAAAAATTGTTTTCTAGTTTTAATAGAGTAAAAGATATTAAAATTTTTTTGAATGTTTTTGCAGCATAATTAAAATATTTAATCTTAAAATAAAAATTAAATTATCTGACATGATTACAGAAAATTCAGTACAATATATAGTAATGTAGTCTTACTGATTCAGCACACTTATGTTTTTTGGTTTAAAAATATTAAAGTTTGAATTTACTTGGTCTATTCCTGAACATTTTTATTTACATGAATTTCCATGCAAGTTCTATCACAGTGGAGCAAAATGTTACCAAGGAGACAACTGTAAATTTTCACATGACGATCTGACTAAAGAAACAAAGAAACTTTTGGACAAAGTGAGTAATCTTTTTGCACCTTAATTATTTGTTAGGTATCTCCAAAGAGTCATTTGACTTGAATCATGTTTAATAAATCATATTTTATAAAACTCTGCTGAGAAATCAAGGATTTGTTATTTTGTTTTATTCTATTAATATAGTGTGTTAGAAAAGCAAAAATATTGGACCAGCAATTAAGAATCTTTTATTCTTATCCTTGTTCTGCCATTAAAAAAGCTGATTTACTTTGAGAAGTATCCTTTACCTCTTTCTCTTATCAAAAATGAGTTAGCTGTCTCTGATCTGTGTGAACTTTTTTTTTTTTTTTTGGTGAGGAAGATTAGCCCTGAGCTAACATCCGTTGCCGATCCTCCTGTTTTTGTTGAGGAAGATTGGCCCTGGGCTAACATCTGTGCCCATCTTCCTCTACTTTACATGTGGGATGCCTGCCACAGCATGGCTTGATAAGTGGTGCACAGGTCCGTGCCCAGGATCTGAACCCGCGAACCCTGGGCCCACAAAGCAGAGTGTGTGAACTCAACCGCTATGCCACTGGGCTGTCCCTCTACTTTAATATTATATTTTCCTATTAACAAAACTAGTTTATTGAAGTCTTCACGGTTTTAAATGTGATGAAGAAAGCTTGTTTTGAAATAGTAATCTTTGCCAATTATTTTTAGGTGTTGAATACTGAAGATGAACCAACTAATGAAGATGAGAGGGAGTTAGAAGAACTTAGAAAGCGTGGTATAACTCCTCTTCCCAAACCTCCTCCAGGAGTTGGGCTTCTGCCAACCCCACCAGAGCATTTTCCCTTTTCTGATCCTGAAGATGATTTTCAGATGGATCTCTCTGATGATTTCAAGAAGATTCCATCTCTTTTTGAAATAGTTGTAAAACCTACCATGGATTTAGCACATAAGATAGGGAAGAAGTAAGTTAAAATTTTAAAAAATGGTGGCATTTTTACCCCTAAAAATTCTTATTAAAAAACTAACATGTATTCCATGTTAATCATGTAATTAAACTTAGGTAGAGATAGCAGATATCTGGCATGCACCCCGATTGCTACTTCCCCCTTTCTCTTTGTCCCTGCCCTCTGCTACCTGCCATCAGTGCTTTTCTCTACAGAATCCTTAATAGAATCCTTAACGCAGCTTCGGAAACCTCTCCACATAGTAACATTCCTCCTGCCTGGTTATGAGGCTGCATTGTCTTTGATAATGTCTTCAAATAGCGGGTAATATGTCTCCAGCATATTTGGATCTTTTAGAGAAATCTTACCTTGAGCTGTTAGAGGAAAAACTCTGGGTAAGATGGATCCAGATTTGCATTTTCTAACAACACCATTCCAGTCCTGCTGCCCATCCTCCCGAGTCTGTGCACCTGGGCCCTAAGTCCCATTGTTGATTGTCTTTTTAAACCTGAATCCTCAGGGGAGCAATGAGATCTCAGCAAATGAGGAACAAGATATCTATAGCAAACATCACAATGTGAACGATTAAAAGTATTTCCATTGAAGTCAAGAAGACAAATTTGTCCACTGTTTGGCTAATATTGTATGTCAGATCCTAGTCAGTGCAAAAAGAGGAAGACATAATAGATATAAAAATTAGAAATGGAGAGGCAGATTCATTATTTGGGCAATTTCCCTCAGTAAACCCAAAAGAATCAACTGACAAAACTATTAGAAATAGTAATTGAATTGGTAATATGTCCAGAAACAAGAGTAACATTCAAAAACTAAATCTTTTTATATGCCAGTAATAACCAATTAGAAATTGTAATAAAGGTTGTATGTTTATATAGTATAATTCTAATTTTGTTATTAAAAAATAGGTCTGTGTATGCCTAGAAAAAGGACCAATGCCTAGAAGAGAACCAAGCAAATTTTATCTCTGGGTTGTGGGATTAGAGGTGATTCCTATTTATCTTTTTACTTTTTTCTATTTTTCAAAATATCAGTAATGAGTAGGTTTTAGAATGGCTGATAGTAAGCAGCAAGTAAGAAAACTGTGGGCTAAAATGAAGGCAAGATGTATGTGTTGGTGTTTCTGCTTGTTGAAATAAATTGCTTCTTAAAAATGTAGTATTCTATTCTGATATCGGAAAACACACTTAACCAATATCTATTTAGTTAGAAGTGTAACATTCTTATTTGCCTCTTTTGCACTAAGAAATATTTTTTCTTTCTGTCTCTAGGCCACCAGCATTTTATAACAGTGCCTCGCCACCAGGACCACAATTTCAGGAAAGCAGCCCACATCCTCAACATATCTATAGTTCTGGGTCAAGTCCGGGTCCTGGACCTAATATGTCTCAGGGACACAATAGTCCTGTGATGCACCCAGGCTCCCCCGGACATCATACATGTGCAGGACTTCCTGGTCTACCAATACCACAGAGCCCACCTTTGCCACCTGGTCCACCTGGAATTGTAGGCCCTCCCAGTCAAGCTGGAGTCCTTGTTCAACCAGATACACCTTTGACACCACCAAGTATGAGTGGTGCTTACCATTGTCCAGGCTTTCCGGAACACATGATGAAAGTATCTAGAGAGAATCACTGTTCTCCAGGTTCATCACACCTGCAACATCCTGGTGAAATGCAGCTCAACACCAATTATGAGTCCCTACAAAACCCAGCTGAGTTTTATGATGATTACTATTCACAGCATGCTGTACATAATTTTCAGCCACCCAATAACTCTGGTGGTAGGTTTGCCTTTTGAAATAACTCATTTCTAATTTAGAGTCCTGTTTTTCATTGAAAGCGTGATAAGAATGTTTTAAATAAAGCTAAGTAAAATGTGATGAAATTGAAGCCTTAAAATATGTTTTACTTTATTTTTTTGTGTGAGGAAGATTAGCCCTGAGCTAACATCCATGCCAATCCTCCTTCTTTTTTTTTTTGCTGAGGAAGATTGGCCCTGGGCTAACATCCATGCCCATCTTCCTCTACTTTATATGGGACGCCGCCACAGCATGGCTTGACAGGTGGTGCATCAGTTCATCGTGGGATCCGAACCCACGAACCCTGGGCTGCCGAAGCAGAGCGTGCGCACTTAACCACTACGCCACCAGGCCAGCCCCAGTATGTTTTAAATTTAGCCAAACATTTGTGACAATATAACTTTATATAACTTTAAAAAATATTTACAATCACATAATAATTTGATAATCAAATGTGATTATTAGAGTTTCAATTTCTTATAACTCATAGTGGTACTCTGTAGGGGAGTTTTGTGCTAAATCAGTGTCTGTCTCTTTTTGTGTTATGTATGTAGATGGGATGTGGCCTGGTGAATTTGCCCAGCATCAGCCTCCCATTATTCAAGACTCGCCTAATCGTGGGAGTGGGTCAGACAGTGGCAGCAACATAACAGGCCATGGCCCCCTGCCTGCACCAGGTCTCCTCCCTGCGGTGCAGAGAGCTCTTTTTGTCAGACTTAATCAGAAATACCAAGAAGATGAAGAACCAGGCAGCACCCAACCTCAAAGGGCACCAAGCAAGGAGGAAGGTATGTCATGTGTTATGATAGCCTCTTACCTATTTAGATCACTCAGTTCCTGGAATAGTGTTGACCAGGTTAAAATTTGAGCAATGAGTTCCTCTGAACTATTTTATTTCCAACTTACCTTGTAGCTCCTATCTTCTTGGGATTGATTGTGGTTTCCAGTGCCATTAATGCATTAGTAATTAATTGCAAAAGGTTTAATTAATTTAATTAATAAGTAATTAAATGCAAAAGTGAATAGCCTAAAACTAGAATGCAAGGCCTGGGTGAGCAGATGTGCTATTAAACCTCTTTTTTGGGGGAAGAGAAGAAATAGAACAGGAACAGGACACCTTCAAGTTCAGGAATTTTGACTTCTAGCCCAAGTTCAAAATGATTCATTTATTAGAGAAATTTTTGTGGGCGTAGGCTGTATACTTCAGGTTCTGCTATATTATTAAGGAATATTATTATTTTTTATATATATGTTTTTTGCTGAGGAAGATTCGCCCTGAGCTAACATCTGTTGCCAATCTTCCTCTTTTTTTTTTTTGCTTGAGGACGATTAGCTCTGAGCTAACATCTGTGCCAGTCTTCCTCTATTTTGTATCTGGGTCACTGCCACATCACCCACTCATGGCTGATGAGTGGTGTAGGTCTGCGCCTGGGATCCAAACCTGGGAACCCGGGCCACTGAAGCAGAGTGCGCCAAACTTAACCACTACACTACGGGGCTGGCCCCCAAGCATGTTATTTTTAATATAAAAGATGACATGGAGACCCTAAGTGTACCTTAGTATTTTTGATATTGTTAAGTGTACAGCAATTAATTAATTCAGTTAAAGAGAGAAAAGTTTGAAGCATCCAGTTCTCCTTATGAATTATAAAATTGATATGTTTGGCCACTCTTAAACATAAAATTTATGAATAACTTTCTAAAACTAGATAACACTAAGTAGCTACAAGCTATTATGTGAACATTACTTGTTACAGTTTCAAAGAAGGTAACATTAACCATTCATTTATTTAACATCACAGGGAAATGAAGAATTCCTAATAAGTTAATTTCCTGTGCACTTTAAGTTTACCCTTTAAGTGCTAAAACTTAATTTTAAGACTCAACCATTTTAATGGTAATCTTTATATCATCTTACAGAGCTTTATGTTTTCATAAATAAGAAAATTAAAACTTTTCTACATGATATAAAATTTTATACTATATTATGAAATTGGTGATGTTTTATGAGGGTTATTTTCTCTGTATACAGAAAAAATCTTGAACAGCTAGATTTTTTTGTGTTCTTGTTCGTTTTTATAAATTATAATGCCTTTATACATTTTATCTGTCCTTTGATAAAGAGCTGTTAACTGTCATTTCCTGTCTAATATCTGCTTTCCATTGGCCTATCTCTGCTGTTCTACTTTCCTTCTATTCTATATTCATTCTCCTTCCAAAAAGGATTTAAGTCTGCTTATAAAATTTTAATATATTGATGTGAAAGTGAAAAGAAAATAAGAAGTAAATTCTATAAGGAGTGAAATTTCTATACAGAAATATTTAAAAGAACTGCAACAGGTAAAAGTGAATCACAAGTCCAGCTCTAGCCTCCCTGGAGGTCAAAGAGAAGAAGAAAAGAGATCTAGTGTCTAGAAGTATTTTTTACACACTGAGGTATGAGTAAAACTTTTTGCCATTGTGATATAGTATATACTATTTTAAACCACATCCTCACCCTAAATACAAATGCTTGTTTTGTGAGTTCTGCTCTGTTCAAACTAAGTGTGTAACACTGAAGTTCCGTGTAGTAGAAACACATTAGTGAGCAGTGAGATGAAGTAAAAATGAGAATATCTATGATATTCTATTGATCCACGAAATTCTAGGAGATACATAAATATTGCCGATTCAGAGCCAACCAATGTGTGTTTTAATGGAGAGGAGGGAGACTTGCCCTCCTCAGTTTGTGATCCCTTCTGCTCTACTAGAGAGAAGACCTCTGATAGTTAAGCTTCTTAACATTGTGTCTAACACACCAGGGTTAAATCTTTAGGAGTAAGGCCCAAAGTGTTCTCATAAAGTTAAGGGGTATACATTTTAGGACATTAGTTTTGTTATTTTTTAATTTAATGTTTGAACAGCTAATATATTCACATAGGTCAAACATCTAAAAATAGAATAAAGTATAAATGAAAAGTCTCCACCTCATGCCTCGTTTACTCAGTTCCCATTGCTTCCTTAACTGTCATTATTAGTTTTATTTTCTTTGCAGATTTTTTTTTTATGTCTCTCCCTTGTTATCTTGATAAATCCAGAGCTATGAAGCTTAAGGATTGCTTGAATTAAAGATATCCAAAACATTTTAGTATTTCTTTCCAGTGGTATTTTCCCTTCTTTCCCAACCTTCTCCTACCACATATACTTCTAACTTCCATTTGGCCAGCTGGAATGAAAGGTCCTGTCTTTTCTCTGACTGGAAGGACATTTTACATATTCTAGTATTGCACCTCTTTCTTTACAGAGTATAATGACTGAATTGATCATTGTCATACCATATCTTATCTTGTTTCAGTGTTGAAACTCTGGCATTTCTATCATGCATTTTCTTGAAGTTAGACTACACTTATTTCAGAAATAGTATGTGGTTTTTTTAAACTTAATTAAGGCCAAATGCGAATTCTTCATTTTTTACAATCAGTTTTTGTCCGCATTTAGATGATACAGTTAACTGGTATTCCAGTAGCGAAGAGGAAGAAGGAAGCAGTGTCAAGTCAATACTGAAAACATTACAGAAACAAACCGAAACTTTAAGGACTCAGCAACAACCTTCCTCAGAACTCAGCCCTCCTACTGATCCAAGACTTGCTAAAGAGAAAAGTAAAGGAAACCAAGTTGTTGACCCTAGACTTAGGACTATCTCAAGGCAAGATGTCAGAAAATCTTCTGAGTCTACCCCACTGGATCTTAGACTTGCGTGGGATCCCAGGAAATTAAGAGGGAATGGAAGTGGTCATGTAGGCTCTTCTGTTGGTGGAGCAAAGTTTGATTTACATCATGCAAATGCTGGCACTAATGTCAAACACAAGAGAGGAGATGATGATGATGAAGATACAGAAAGAGAACTGAGGGAAAAAGCTTTCTTAATACCTTTGGATTCTTCCCCTGGTGTAATGCTTCAGGATCCAAGGTCACAACTGAGACAGTTCAGTCACATTAAAATGGATATTGTCCTAACCAAACCCAACTTTGCGAAACACATCGTGTGGGCTCCAGAAGACTTACTTCCAGTCCCTTTACCTAAACCTGACCCAGTATCTTCAATCAATTTACCTCTTCCCCCTCTTATAGCTGACCAGAGGCTCAATAGGTTATGGAATACGAAAAGCGATCTTCATCAAAACACAGTGCCCATTGATTCAAAATTAGTAGCCAAAGCCAAAATTAACACAACAAACAGAGAAGGCTACCTAGAACAATTTGGAGATTTACATAGTTCAGGAAGTAAATTAGGAGATCCTAGGCTGCAAAAAAATTTTGATCCTAGACTTCACAGACTGCACAATACAGAGTCTCATCAAGCAGTTATGAAGGATTCACATACATCAAAGGGTGCCCCTCATTTAGCCAGATCAGACCCTGGTTCGTCGCAGCCCTCAGGGGCAGTAACTAGCAATTCTGGTCCCGGGGCTTTGCCTCCATATGCCCCTAAACTCTCATCTTCAGCTGGCCTTCCACTCGGAACTCCGAGTTCAGTTCTTAGTGGTATTAGTTTGTATGACCCTCGGGAGTGTGGTTCATCGTCTACATCAGAGCTAGCAACAGAAAATGCAGAGAACCAGAAAAAAAGTGGTGGTTTAAAAAGTAATGAGAAAAACGAGCCTTCTGGAGAAGCAGTCTTGCCACAGAAAACCACTCCCAACGTGGAAGTCACTGTTGATGGGCCAGCTGACCCACAGGCAGATATTGTCAGGAGTTCCAGTATGGTTCAGGTCCCAGCAGTGCACAGTCTTCCAATTCAGGCACTAACAGGCTTAATTAGACCCCAGTACAGCGATCCAAGACAGTCAAGGCAGCCGGGACAGGTGAGCCCCACCCCTGATAATGATCCCAGTCGAGAAACAGATGACAAATCTCTAAAAGAGGTCTTTAAAACTTTTGATCCAACTGCTTCACCATTTTGTTAGCTATTGTGTAATTAAGCTATTCTTTTCACTCTTGTGACTATTGCAGTCCTCTGCTGTTTTGTAACTGGTTTACCTCTGTAGTTTATTTATTTTTAAATTATAAATACTTTTCAGCTGCTAGTATCAGAACCACATGAAATTATATCCTCTGAAGCCTGTGGTATTTTATATAATATTTTTATAACTTTAAGAGATTGTAGTAATTGACATAGAAACTATATATCATGTTAGCTTCAGTAGAAGTACTTTTATTGTAAATAAACCATCATGAACTCAACACTCTGCCTGAATATATGCCAGTTGTCTTTCATAATCAATGTTTAGATAAATGATTACCACTTTTCTATGGTTGTTAGTTTCAAGCAATATGATGTACATTACTTTTGGGAAACAGTATTTTGACTAGGATCCTCTCTATTTGTCAACACAGAACTGATTAATATGTAATACTGACTGCTAACTAAAATGTAAAATTAAGTAAAGAAAACATTTTTTTTAATCACAGCGGAGCAGTTCATGTTTAAGGGCATCACTTTTATTAGTACTGGCAATATTATTTGTGTAAATGAAGCATTTGAATGTCATATCTTTTAAAAGTATTTTATTGTATACTGTATCATAGAAGTTGGAGATATATAAATAGACTGTTTTACTAAAGTGAAAAATTCCCAAGTTCTCTAACATAACTTTTTAAATTTAATTTTTCACATTAAATAGTTATGAGTTACTGCTTTGTTACGTTGTGGTGTTTGTGTGTTTCAGTGTTTTTTGTCTTTAGCAGCATAATTTATATTACCTTTTCAAATGATGTAGCTGCAATCATTGTGTTCATCATGACTGGCGATTTTTAACACGATTTTAAAAGATCCAGTGCGCGTCTATAGTGATTATTGCGTGATAATGTTTTAAATGTCCAGGTTCTATATTTTTTCATAAATAGCAAGAAAACACAAATTGCAGGTAGAGTCGACTGTATATGACTACCAATAAAGAATCTCTTTTGGATTTCACCTGACTGGCATTCTATAACAGAGGAGACTGCCTGGTGTTTTAAGTATTTAATGTTCTCATAGTTTGGAAATCTCCTAAATTGATTAGAAATTGTATTTTTATGAAAAATACTTTGTACTCATTCTTGTGTATTTATTGCAGTATATAAATAATGGCAGCCCTATTTGTTTTATACATATATTATTTATAACTGAAACTAAGTATTACACTGTATTCATATCTTGAACTGGAGGTATATGACAGTGTTTGCTGGTAACAACTCCAATAAGTAACTCAGAAAGGAGCATTTCATTATATAAGATAATGAAAGTAGAGGAAATCAGTCCTTGGATGAAAACAGCTATCCTTTAGAAGTGATTTTAAAAATATACAGCAGAATATTTCTATGTGAACCTGACACTCAAATAGCATATGGTTTAATGTTAATGCATATCCATTCTATTCACTTCTTCACTTCTTACTTTCTTTTTTGCTCTGATTCCGTGCTAAAATGAGGTTGCAGTTAAGTGAACAAGAACTCTGCCCACCTGAGAAGTTTATTGTGTTCTAAGTGGAAGGACAGTTGTTCAAGGGAATGTGAATTCCTACTGTTTATACTTTGGTTACATTGTTGCCTAAAATGGCTCTGGATAACATTTTTTGGTTAAAAATGCAGTTTAATGCCACCATAGAAAGTATTCTCTGATTTATTGTCCAACGAACTTGATTGTTAATTGAAAAGTCAATAAAATGGATAAAACTGACAGAAAAAAAGCTATATATATATGTGTGTATACATACACACACACACACACACTTATATTCCAGTATAATATTCCTTTATCAGGATAAAATCAGTAATATTGCTGAATTTTAGTAATTAAATAGAAATTTTTATCAAATCTTTAATTTACTCTTGTATTTTATAATTATTGTGTTAAGTAATGCTGTTTACATTTTAAATATCATACAAAAAAGATAATTTGGCTCATTAAAGATCAAAATGGAATCTGAATTCTTAATTGATCTTTTTTACTACCAAAAGAGATGTTAAAAGATTAATTAAAAAGTAAAGTTTAGAAATCATTAATGTAAATTATAATGTTCATTTACTCAGTATTCTTGAGCTCCTATTACATCAGCTGGTGTACTAGAGGCTATTTTACAAGAAAGTTTGGACTTGCTTTCAAATTTCACAATATATTTTATATAAAAATATGTTTAAAAGAATGATTTTTGTTTGTGATACTTTTTTTATTGAGATAACTTTTGCTTAAGGGATACTTTATTATAGCCTGTCAACCTGGATTATTTTAATATTCTTCTTTTTTCCTATTTTCTCACCAAAATTTAATAAGTAGCCATTTTCCCCAATGAATAAGCTCATCTTTAAGGTGAATTGGTGTTTTTAGAATCCATGTAATCTGATTTATGCTAGTACACTGAAAAGTACATTATATCCCTATTCTTAGAAGCTACACATTTAGAGATAACAGAAATAACTTGTGTCTTAAAAGAGTCTGGATTAGACTCATTGGTTGAGATGTAACTTACCTATTCATATTGGTTTGTGACAGAAGTTTTATATCTGTTCACTTCAATATTGAATAGAGTGGGATATATAAGGGTGTTGAATTGGGATACGCAGATGATCATAATTTAGATGAGCAACTACTTTCCCATGTCTTTCGTTTTTGCTCCAAACTCCTGTCTCTGGAGCTTTCCCAGTTAGACCTCATTCTGAACCTTGAAAAGGAACCAAATGTTGTAGTGATTTCAAACTCCGTCTCAGCAATTAGATCTGTTTCTATGTGGACCCTCTGTGTTACCCAGCTGTATGCTTTGATTGCAGCGTAATTATGAAATGATGTTTGCTTAGGTTTCTGTTTGTCTTTTTTTTCCAGCCTTTATTGATTTAAAATTTTATTCAATAAAATAAGAATTGATGGATATGTTTTTAGCATAGTTATGGTACGTTGTATATATTTTTTTCTGTTTGTCTTTTAACTTGCCATAGGACTTCAAATAATAGTTTTTCCTTGCTAGTCCTACTTATTTTAAGAGTGGGAAGAATAATTGATTAGTAAATAAATCCTGTATAAACATTCATATACACCAGTTTGCTGAATTAATTAGAAGAGAGAGAGGGAGGAAAGGAGAACTTATGAGGGCCGGAGGTTTAAAGACAATGAATTCATATTCTTCTTCTCAGTTGATATATGTGTATTATCTCAATGTCTAGTTCCTTATCTGTGAAATGGGTATAATTTTGACTGCTCACAGATTTGATGTAAGGAGTAAATGATTATTAAATTGCTTATAAATATAAAATTGCTTTATAACTTTCACAAACATAATCGTTACACTTCCACTAGGGTGCATCAAGTTGTACAATTTCCAAAATAAGATGATATGGTTTGTGTGGTTCACCAATTTTATGAAGTTTGAGATGGTATGCATTGAAGACACAATAGAATTGCCTGAGAAGAGTTGTTCAGAGAATATTAACCCATCAAGTTAGCAATTTCCTTAAACATTTTGCATGTCACAAAGGACACAGGACTTTCCTATTTTAGAGCTGCATAGACTTGTAGTGTCTATTCAGGATGTGACCTCTCTGTCCATTTGATGCAGATTGGGTATTGCTGGAGGGCTAAAAATGGTATGACAGTCCATGTTGCATGGTGTGTTTGCTTACATCATAGCATGTGTGGTTTGGGCAAAGTGGCCAACGCATTCAATATAGGAGCCGTTGGCTCTTAGAAACAACAGAGAAATTTACTCCCACCTTTTAGTATATATTTCTGCAAGCATGTGACGTTGAGGTCTTTCTGAGTGACCACTTGCTTGGTAAAGGTATCATTTTTCTTTGGTTAATGGCAACTTGAAGTTTGGAAGTTCCTAGGGACCTAGATGTGAAGTCTTGTCAGAATCTTTCCATTTGCACGACACAGTCTTAGTGTGGAAATGTGCTCCCTGAGTTCACCCTTCTGGGCTGAGGGCTGCACTGGAGGGTGCTCTGCAGTCAAGTGGTCCACTGATAGGGCCCCTGCAAGCTTCAGTAACTGGACTTTCTAACATCAAGAGTTGTAATGATCTTTTCAGAAATGGTTTGGCAGCACGTGATAATATTCTATTCAAAATTAAGTCTAGGAGGACATATGTTATTAGTAAACTTAATTAGTTTAAATAAGGGTTAGTGTAGGAAATCTAAGCTTTGACAAATGTAACCAAACAGGGCCTGAGTGTTTTCCTCACTTGTGTGTTATGATTTAACGTTTATGTAATGCCTTTTCCCCAAGTAGCTTAATTGGATTTGCAGAAGCAGTTTCGGTAGCTACCATTCGCTATGTTGTTGGGGTTTTGTTTTTGAGTATGTCATTTATCAGCAGTACCTGCCAGTTGTAATAAAGCCCAAATTAACCCCTCTTTCTTGGAAAGGATACAGACGTAAGAAAGGATTTTAGGTTAACATCAACATAATATTTAGAAATTCTAATTTTTAAATAATAAACAACAAGCACATTTTAAACTGTATTTTATGCTTTTGGAGACAGGACCCATATGTTTCTCCTTACTTTTCTGTTTCTCCATAGCAGCAAGCCTAGTTCTAGGCACACAGTTGGGCGCTTGTGTTTATTGCTTGTTGATTACTTCCTGACATCCCTCCAAGTTTAGATCTTAGAGGTGCTGTCAGCCATTAGAGCAGATGTGGCAGAGCCATTCCATGATCATTTTAGAAAGAGTACAACTCATAATTATACCTCTTTCGGTAGACACAGGGCACCTACCTTCCCTTTTTTTGTCTCCCCTCCCCCCACCTCACAACCAAACAATGTGAAGGTAGGGTTATGGCAGCTTTACTTAGGAGTGGAATGTTTCTGCAATAATTCATAACTCTAAGAGTCCTCCAGACTTACAAGATCACTTTACTACTTCATGGTGAAATGGTTTGAATAGATCAGTAATTTATTCCTAAAGCTCTATGAAGCATTCTTTCTGTAACCAGAAAGAACTTCATAACCAGGCTTATATTTTTATTTTAAAATATATTTCTCTAATTTCCCCCATCCTGTTCTCCTCAAAATATCAACCAAAATTATGAAAATCTACCTAACCTAGTGAATTTACAATAGCATTTAAAATTGCTTTTATCCTAACACAATGAACAGTAATTTACCCCTTCAAGTCATGAATTGGACACTAAATTTGGGTCTTGTGTCAGGTCCTTAAACACCCTTCATTACCCTTTGGAATAGAACAAGCATGTGCTAAGTTGGCAAAATCATCGTGGACATAAGGAAAATCTGTTTCTTTAAATGAGATTGTGAGTCCTTGGAATAGTATTTTTAGCATTGTTTATCCTTGAATCTCTTGTTTTTTAAATGTAGAATTTATTAGAAAAAAGTTGTTATACAGCTAATTAAAGCGTTTTAGAAAAAATCAGCTCTGTGAATTATCAGGCTCTATACTTCTTGGCTCATTACTGATTTTAATACCTCCATGAAGGTACTAAGGTTGAGAGGAGTGGTGAAATTTGCATTAGCTGATATTATTTTGTCAGAGGTCTGATATATGGTTTATTGTAAAGGAATTAAATATATAGAAGCCCAATTTTTAACAAATTAGCCATGTTGTTCCAAACCTCCATATCTTGGGGTTAGTTGTCGATGATAGACTATACATTTTATATGCTTTTTAAATAGAGGAAGGTGACAAACAATTAACCATTACTACAGGTAAGAGGTTTTAGTCACCTCTATTTTACAGGTGTTTGCCCTCCAAATGCTTGAGAGGGAAGTCAAATAAGATGGGAGAGTATCTTTTTAGGAGGTTGAATAATATTTCCTTATAAAAGTGACAATCAAGAAATAGTCATTTGTATACTTACTTGCCAAAGTTAAAAAAATTTTTACATTCCTTCCCCTAAACCCACTGCCCCCCACCCAGGATTCAGAAAGGGCTCAGTATAGATCCAGGGTCCCAGGGCCCAGCTCATTTCATTCTTAGTCTCGGGCTTCTGTGCCTGCACACAGCAAAGGCACTGTTGTCACCTGTGTCCTAGGATGCAGTGTGTATGTGCATTTGGAGGCAGGAACTGTGTCCAGACTTATGTTCACTCCTTTTCTATCAGATCCACAAGCACCATCTGTGGGCTGAAATCCAGGTTAAGCCTGTTCAGTATGAGGTGGGCTTTTTTTTTTTTAAACTACCAAGTGTTGTTCAGTTCCCCAAGTTCTATCTCAAATGTTGGGAAATGCCGCCTTGACTGTTTCACTTTGGAAGGTTTTAGTAGATACCAATTTAGTAGATTAACTAAATTGTTAATCTACTGTCTGTTCAAAAGGTACCAGCAAGGGTGTATTTTGTGGAATTGATAATTTGGTCTACTTAACGGACTAACAAATCACTTGATAAAATCAGGAATATTTGTTATTCCTTCTTATTTACTAATAACTTTTCCAAGTTACATTCTGTTGTTACAAGTTTCTGTAATTTTTTTCTGTGACCTCTTTCTATTGTCTGACTTCAAATAAAAGTGTTTCTAATAATATCTGTCTGTCATTGTATTGCTTTGCTTTAATCTCCAGCATTTAAAGACAGAATATAGGGGAACCATGTACTCATATAAGAGCTTATAAATGAACCCATCCTGAGCCTTCCTGAAAGAAGGGGATGGCAGTAAGCTGTTTGTCCTTTCCTGTAGCCTTAGTGCACAGAGATTGTGCTTCACTTAATCCCACAGATTAACAGCATTCTAGGCTCTATTTCCTGATACTGCTTTCATTCCAGGAAGTATCTCTTACATTAGCTTAAATTAATTCTCTATTAAAGGATCTGAATCTGAGAGGTTGCGAGCAAATGTACTGCTTAGAATAGAGCAGGAACTCTTTAGGATCAAAATAGGCTCTCATCACAGGAAAGGCTCTCAGCAGCTGGCCATTCTGCCCTCCAAGATCAGGAGCAACAGAGAAGCGACTGGTCGTGCCTCCCTCAAAGGTCAGGAAACCTCATTAAAAGATGTTTTCTGGCTTCTGTTCTAGTGTGTTCAGTGGCCAAGGACACACTGTCTCGAATAAGGGGGCCTAGTAGATTACTGGATTTAATTATTGAGCAACTCTGATTGTAGAAACTTCTTCCTTGAGAGCTAGCACAGTCTAGTCCTGATGCACTCTCTCCTGAGCAATGTAACATTGGACATGTCGGCACTTCACTGAGCACTGCTTTCCTCATTGACAAAATGGGGAATCATTACTTATTTAAGAAAGATTGAGCACTTAGCATGTGCTGTTAGGTGTTGAATTACAGAGATGGATAAGATAGACTGCTTTTTGAATAAGACACTGCAAAGTGAGTGAAGTCACACTGCATTGTGGTGAATATTAAATGATCAAGTACACAAGGATACATTTTAGAAACTATAAGAGACAAAAGAAAAGTATGGTAGACATAGGGTTACATAATTTTTTAAAACCAAACCATGCCCCTCTCTAACATCCTCACACTGGTGGCAGTTCTGCCCCTTTGACTTCATCCTCTACAATGGCACATCTGTCTTCCCAGCATTTTAGAGCCCCATATATGCTAGTTGGGTGATGGGCAGTGTGCCTGGGGATTTATATGCATCATCTCACCAACCCAATAGCTAGTGTTCAGGGCATACATATGCCCAAGGACAATCCAATGAGATAGACCTTCATCCCCATTTCAAAGATGGGCAAACAGTGTAAATAAGAGCTTGCCTAAGGTCACACAGCTGGCAGAGCTAGGGTTTAAACACACTTGCCTGGGCCAAAACTAGCATTCTTGCCTATAATAACATACTACTTTCGAGTATTCAGATAAGGGCATTGACTATTTTTGTGTGTGTGTGAGGAAGATCAGCTCTGAGCTAACATCCGTTACCAATCCTCCTCTTTTTGCTGAGGAAGATTGGCCCTTCTTCCTCATCCATGCCCATCTTCCTCTACTTTATATGGGACGCCGCCACATCATGGCTTGACAAGCAGTGCATCGGTCTGCGCCCAGGATCCGAACCTGTAAACAGCGGGCCACCAAAGCGGAACGTGCACACTTAACCGCTAAGCCACCAGTCTGGCCCCAGGCATCGACTATTTTGAATTAGTGATTCCCAACTTTGGTTGCAACTCTCAAGACCTCATCCCATTGTCTGCAATTGCCTTTTGGTAGGTGTTTATATTTATCATTACTTAGTTCGAAATGAGTTTCATTTTGCTAATCCAACAACAACTTCTCAAGTAATGGTGTTGTCAGGTTTCACAAAATGAAAACTGGGAATGACCATTTTCAGTGGTCTCTCTAGGCTCTTTTTGGGACTTTAGAAACGGATTCTACGTTTTGTTGAAGTGAGTGTAAATAGATCCTTTGCCAGCTCACTACTTGAGAATGAACTATAGCACTCTCATTCTTTCCACGTCTTCCATTATGGGGCTAATTAGGATCATTCTTGGGTGACTTCCCAGATTCACTTTAGCTTTCCAAAGATTGTTTGGGATCTGATTCCCTCATATACAGCCAATCTTCCTGTCCACTCAAGACATGGTATTTACAGGCAGAAAAAAACCTTATTTAGATAAGAATTAAAATCATAAGTTTTTTAATTCTTGAAAGGAACTTCAGACAAGATGATTTTAAATCCTTCTCTTTGTCTGATAACCAAAGGTTAGAAAGGATAAAGAACTCAAATTTATGCAAGTAGTTACAGTTTTACTTTAAGCTAAAATAGGGGACCAGCCAGAATTAAATAAATATAGCCCAACAGTAGATATTCATTAAATACTCACCATAGGATGTACATACAGGTTACTTTTTTTCACAATGACAAATTCTTGGAAACACCGTCAATAAAATGCTCAATAAATATTCATTGACTGAATAAATTAATTTCAACTGAGAAAAGCTTTGGAAAGGCTCACGCACTTGCAGTTCCCTTCTACTGTACCTTAAGTACATAGAGTACCTAATGAGTGAGAAAGACTGCTGCTTGGTCTTTTTCTGGGATCTCCAAGACAATAAATCAATCAGCCGCTGAAGTTGGAATTGGAGCAGGGAAATATGGGCACCACTGTCATATCCACAGCATCCAAGAAAGTGAAAGGCCAAAGTGTTTCTATAAAACAAAGCAAAGTTCCAGTAAAGGATGTATCAGCCATAACCAAAGACAAGCAAACATTTCCATTGTTTTGGGGTTTTTTTCCTGAGGAAGATTAGCCCTGAGCTAACATCTGTGCCAATCTTCCTCCACTTTATATGTGTGTTGCCACCACAGCATGGCTGATGAGTGGTGTAGGTCCGCATCCAGAATCCAAGCCTGTGAACCTTTGCCACCGAAGCAGAGCGCACCAAACTTAACCACTACACCGCAGGGCTGGCCCTCCCTTGATCTTATACACATGCAACACAGCAGGTCTCTCAAGGATCCCTAGGAGTTGTCAATTATTGTTAGAAGCACCTTTCCCAAAAGTGAGTCAAGCCTCTCTACAGCCCTGATAGCTACCTCCTCCCTCTGAGTAGCATCAGAAACAGTCATTAAAAGGCGTGTTATTTTTAAAATTATTACTGGACTTTCTCTTTTGTCTTTCTGAGTTTGCAACTTATTGCCTCATTGGCTTGTGACATCCAGCCCACTGAGATGGTGGAGTGAAGGAGAGGAAGAAGATATTATCGTTTGTTACAAGGAATACAAAGAGAATGAAGGTAATATTTAGCTTTGCCACTCAAAAGCGGGATTTTGTAGCAATATAGTGACCTGGTTTGAAATGATGTCTAAATTCCTTTATCCTCCTTTCCATATATTAATGACCAGAGTTTACTTAAAAGAAGGCCAAGCTAAAGAGAAATGGGATGGAGGATGGAGGATGGAGTGGAGGAAGGAAGAATTTTTCTTTCTGTCCCTGGAGAATTCTGAGAAAAAGGAGAAAAGGAAAAGAGTGGATTGATCAGAAATGTGTCCAGAATTGTTTTCTTGCGGATAGTGGCTAATGAGAGCTTTAGTTCCTTGTCTGACATTCTGGGAGGAGACTATAGCGCAGAGGTCCCATCACTGATGTGGGGCAGTACTTGCTCAGAATCTTCTGATTCTCCTGGGGTACTCTCAATTCTTGTGTGGCGTGGGTACCCTCTGTGATAAGATGAGGTGGCCACACAGCAGAAGCCGGGGAAGGGATCCCCCAGCGTTCTTCAGCCATTAAGAGCTGAGGAGGAGCAAAGTCGGTGAGGGTAGTTGGTTAATGCTCCCTGGGAGCACTTCCCAAGTCAAAAAAAAAAGGGTCACAGTTTTTACCCAAGTATAGACACAGCATGAGAGGCCAGCAGGTGTTGTGGTCAGTGATTGGGACAATGGATATCAACCAGTGGTCACCCCAGGACCAGCACAAAGCTACAGGGCTCCCTATCCCCACCTCAATGCCATAAAGGTATAACCCACCATCCCTCCCCACACACACCTAGATGCCATCTTAGGGAGAGATTGAATCCTACTAAGCTTTTAGACCAGTTTGGACATTTAATTTTCTCATAATTATTGGATGTGAGCTCAGGAGGAAGGTCAGACAGGTTATAGACAATAAATAAATAAATATAATAGATAGATAGATAGATAGATAGATAGATAATCTTTTCCACATCTGAGTTGTATGAGCTAAAATCTGCAGCCCAATAGACACTGAAGAGCAGCCTACTTTCCATCAAGTATTTGGAGTTTGTGGTGCCCCAGACCTCACAACAGCAGACTGGGCAACAGAGGTCAGTGTTGACTCTGAGGCTTCAGCTACTATTTCCATTGAACACTGGCTCAGAGAGTCCACCAAATGTCCCAAAAGGTGTGTAATTCTTACACAGAGCCTAAGTTTACTGAGAAAACATCTCGTTAGATGTTCCAGGAGGTGGTGTTGGCAGTTTAGTTACTGCCATCCACTTCCAGGAAGGCAGACACAGAAATTTGGCAATGGGTTGCTCAAGAGGTCTTCGATATATATAGAAGGGAAGAGAGTGACATAGGCGAGGCTGAACAAGCATAGCTGTAAGACAGATTAGACAGAAAATTAATGAAAATGAGTCCCAGAGGAAAAATAAATATACAGGCTAAACTGTGATTTCATTTGATGAACTGAGTACAAGTTTAAGCAATAACTGAAATGGACGCAGTTGACCTTGGAAGCAGTGAGACAGCCTCACAAAGGTTTGCATTGATTTTTACAAATGCTCTAAGACTGGTTTGGAAATTTTAAGTTATTAACATTAAATCAAGGCACCATCTATGGGATTTGGCTCTCTCCTCCGTCAAAGAGCTCATTTAATTTGAAAGAGGAAATTTCTTTTTCCAAAATCGAAATTATAAATAGGCATGTTTCTGGGTCTATGTGTCCATTTATTGTTTAAGTGTGTGTATGTGTGTCTGTGTGTGTACATGTGTGTGTGTTGTACTGACATACCAGATGTACCGGAGTTTACTTTGGTTTTGGAATTGGTTCCAGTTGCTATTGGATCCAGATAATTTGGACAAAGTTACCAGTTCAGTTCAGAGTTATATGTAGGAAGTTAAGAGAAACACCCTAATATTCATTTTGTGAATTAAATGTAAACCATCTTAGGAGACTGCTAAGTCTCACAATAATGTTAAGAAATACATAAGAAAAATAATGTTTTGCTTCTCCTCAACATAACAAGTTTTCTGAGTGTTCTGGTTTCAGTGTGCAGGATTAAGAGGAAGAGGAAGACTGGCCTGCCTGCCTGTCTGCTCCTTCTAAGACCTCTCTTCCAGCCCTCTTCTATTTTTCTGACCTCCAGATGTACCTAGGTTTTTTACCAATTTTTACCTTATTTATTTTGTTTCAGAGAAAGGATTATCTGTCCTGCCTCCCCACTTTTCAATCTTGATTTGTCTCCTCCTTCCCCTAAGAATTTGCTTTTCCAGGCATCCCTTTTCTGTTCATTCTCGGCACTACACTAACTTCACTTACACACATACCTATATCCCCTCAATGAAAACCACTGAATAGGACTTCTGCTTTTGGTCATGATGTCGTAACAAGGACTAGATGTAGTCCTTGTTACGACATCATGTAACTAGACTGCCTTAAACAACTGGAAAACTGGACAAAATATATGAAATTACTCTGGTAGGCATTGGACCACAGGCCATGAAAGACATTGATCTACAGGAGCAGAAAATGATTAAAGCCCTAAACTCACCCCAGTTTTTTGCAGTAGTTACATTCTGAACCACAGAGTGGGGAGGATGATCCCATGCAGAACACAGCAGTCTGAATGGGGGCAAAGATGGGAGTGGGAGGTAAAGGCAGTTGTGTGGCAGAGTTCTGGAGACGAGAGAGCTAGCAGAAACAGAACTCCGGAAATACGTGTAGGGGTCCTCTTGAGTCTCTGTCGAATACTAAAATGTGAATTTGTAGAGTGAAACTCCACAAGGTTGGGTAAAGAGTGGCTGGGGAGCTGTGAATTATACTGTTCCAGGAACTCTCCCAAGGCCGGAAATTGTTCAGGCTTTCTCCAGCCAGAGGGGAGAGTTCTCACTGATTGCTTGAGCATTCAGTAGAGACTCCAGAAAAGCCACAGCTTAATAGTAGGTTTAAATTGTCCCTAAGGTAGAGACTACTCTCTGTTTGATACAAAAAAGCTAAAAAATAAGCCTCAAAAAGATAAAACTGAAACACAAGTGACCTCACTGCCTGCCAGAAGAAAGCTCGACACTCTTTAAAGAGAGACAATAAAATCCATACATTCAACAACACAAGATCCAATGTCCAGCATCCCACCAAAAATTGGTAGACACCCCAAGAAGCAGGAAAGTTTGGTCTTTTACCGGGAAACAGTAAGTCAATAGAAACATATCCAGAAAGTATAGCATGATGAAACTAGTTTACATATTTGAGGGAAAACAGAAGCATACTGAAGAGAGAAATGAAAGATATTTTAAAAAGAATAAAACTTCTAGAGCTGAAAAATGCAATATCTGAAGTAAAAAACTCACTTCATGCAATTAAAAGCAGATAAGACACTAAAAAGAAAATATTAGTGAACTCAAAATTGCAGCAATAGAAAGTATCTAAAATGGAGCGCAAAGAAAAAATGAATTAAAAACAGAAACAAAAGAACAGTTTCAGCGACACGTGAGACAAAATCAAGCAGTCTGACAAACATGTCATTGGACTCCTAGGAGGAGGGTTGGTGGGGGCAGGAGCGGCAGAAACATATTTGAAGAAATAGCAGAAATTTTTCAAAATTTGATAAAAGCTCTCAGCTCAGATGCAAGAAGCTCAGTGAACCCCAATCGTGGTAAACACAAAGAAAAACACACCAACATACACATCGTAATCAAATTCCTGAGTCAGTGATTAAGAGAAACTTAAGAGGGCCGGCCCCGTGGCTTAGCGGTTAAGTGCGCGAGCTCCGGGTTCGATCCCGGGCGCGCACCGATGCACCGCTTCTCCGGCCATGCCGAGGCCGCGTCCCACATACAGCAACTAGAAGGATGTGCAGCTGTGACATACAACTATCTACTGGGGCTTTGGGGGAAAAAAATAATAAGAGAAACTTAAGAGACAGAAACGAGACACGTTATGTACAGAGACATAAGTCTCACAATAACTGCAAGTCTCTTGTCAGAAACCAAGCAAACCACAAGGCAATGGAAAGACATCTTTAAAGCACTGAAGGAAACTATTGGTGTAG
This sequence comes from Diceros bicornis minor, assembly GCF_020826845.1. NCBI lineage: Eukaryota > Metazoa > Chordata > Mammalia > Perissodactyla > Rhinocerotidae > Diceros > Diceros bicornis. The sequence goes on from NC_080779.1 coordinate 19,157,015, forward strand.
AATTAGGCAGCCCGTGAAAATACCTTGCACGAATAAGGGAAAAAGTGAAGACAATTGCACACCAACAAAAGCTGAGAGGATTTGTTGCCATCAGACCTGTAGGATAGGAAATGTTAAAGGAAGCTCTTTGGGCAGAAATAAATGATACAAGGGAATGAGGAGCATCAGAAATGGTAAATACGTAAGTAAATTTAGAAAACTTTGACTTTTAAATTTCTTTGACAGACAATTTACTATTTAAAGAAAATGTTATAACAGTGGATTGTGGGGTTTATAAAATATATATAACAACAATAGCACATAAGAGAGGAGAGGGAAATGGATGTGTGTTTTTTCTGAGAAAGATATATAGCACATGAAGTGGTATAATCACTTGAAGGTAGACTGTGATAAATTAACAATGTATATTGTAAACCCCAGAACAATTAATATAAAATAAACCAGAGAAGTATAGCTTATAAAACAATGTGGAGGTAAAATGAAATTATAAAGAAATATTCAAGTAATCCAAAAGAAGGCAGGAAAAGAGGAAGAAAACAAACCATATCAATAATTTCATCAAATGTAAATAGTCTAAACACTCTAACTAAATAGCAGAGATTGTCAGGTTCACTATAAAGCCACAGTAATCGAGACAGTATGGGACTGGCATAAGGATGGACATATAGGCCATGGAACAGAAGAAAGAAACCAGAAGCTAACCCACACATATATCGTCAACTTATTTTCACAAAGATGCTAAAGTAATTCAATGGAGAAAGGACAGTCACTTCAACAAATGGAGCTGGAGGGAGGGAAGTCAAGATGGCGGCATAGGCAGACTCTGAACTCACCTCCTCCTGCGGACACAGCCAATCTACAACTACTCGTGGAAAAATTACCCCTGAGACAGGACTGAAAACTGGATAAGAGGAACTCCTGCAACAACCGACAATCCTAATTGAGGTGGAAGAGGCAGAAACTCCCTTCTGGAGAGAAAAAACGCCACCTTCACAAGCCGCCAGCTTCACGGCCAGGAGCCGCCCACAGGTATGCAGCCCTCCCTGGAGAAGCGGAGCCCTGAGCCGGGGAGCGCCCCTGCTGTGGGCATTTTGTGGACCCAGCACAATTGAGGTGAGTGGCATAATATCTGACTTTGTCTGCTACTAAAACATTGGGGAGTACCCCCAGAAAAGCTGGTTCACAAAGAAATTAAAATTGGCTCTTAAAGGGCCCACGTGCAAACTCACCCGTTTCAGAAAGCAACCCAAAATCACCAGAAAGAAAGGTGCACAGTGCTGTGGTGAAGACACTCACCTAGTGGACCCTGAGTGCATCTCGGTGAGAGGTGAGACCTCTCCAGGGACTGGGACATTGGTGGCGGCCATTGTTGTGGCCTGGTGTGGGCGTGCTGACGCAGACGCCATTGGAGTTCTCCCTGGGGCCTGCTAGCCCAGGTCTGCCCCACCCACTAGAGCACCGATTTAATCCAACTCAGCCAGGGCAGGCAGCCCACCCTAGAGACTGGCCCCACCCAACAACAAGCCCTCAGGCAACTTGTGGGCCTGCATAGATTGGTGACTGGATTCTCTGCAGCCTGGCAACTGAGCCGACTTCAGTGGGGCAGGGCTTGCACAAGGAGTGGGTGGAGAGTGTGGGGCGGTGGTGGAGTGTGTGGAGCTCCTGCCGTGGAGAGAGTGGGTCTGCTTTGGGAGGTCGGGGCGCGCACACGGGGCAGGACTGTGTTGACTGTGTGTGTAGACCTGTGGGCAGCAGGGCTTGTCAGCTGCAGAAGACTTGTGCTTCTCAAAGACCCACATAGGGGGTTTGCCCCACCTTCCAAAGCCTGAGACAATTGGGTGCTCCCGAGCCTGAGGCCAGCCCCACCCAGCTGCAATCCTCAGAGAGCTGACAAGAGACCTAATAGGCTAGAGGCTTATAGCAATTGTAAGGCCCTGAGCCTAACATCCTGCCATGCTGGGGTCCTGCTCACTTAAAAGAAATACTGCAACACAAATGTGGTATTAGAACTTGCAGCCAAGTGTGCTGGGGCTCCCCACACCTGATAAAGAGACTGAAGGGCCCACAACAACTACAAGCAGCTGAGCATTACAACAGCTGCCCAGGAGCATAACTCGGCCTCCCTGGGCACCTACAGGGAGAGCAAACAGGCCACAACAGAAGGACACACGTAGCCCACATAGGGGTCACCCCTGGAACATTGAGAACTGAGGGAAGCACACTGCAGGCCTCCTAAGCCATCACTTACATAAGGTCACCTATCCAAGAGCAGGAGACGTAGCTGATCTACCTAATACGTAGACACAAGCACAGGGAAAGAGGCAAAATGAGGAGGCAAAGGAATACATTCCAAGTAAGGGAACAGGACAAAACCCCAGAAAAGGAACTAAGTGAAACAGAAATGAGCAACCTACCTGACAGAGAATTCAAACAAAGAGTGTTAGGGAAGCTCACTGATCTGGGGAGAAGAATGGATGAACTCAGTGATAATGTCAGCAAAGAAATGGAAGATATAAAAAAGAACCAATCAGAAATGAAGAATACAATACTGGAAATGAAAAATTCACTAGAGAGACTCAAAAGCAGAGTAGAGGATACAGAAGAACGGATCTGTGAGCTGGACGAAAGACAAGAAGAAATTACCCAAGCTGAACAGGTAAAAGAGAAAAGAATTAAAAAGAGTGAGGACAGTCTAAGGGACCTCTGGGACAACATCAAGTGCACTAACATCCATGTTATAGGTGTCCCGGAAGGAGAAGAGCGAGACAAAGGGGCAGAGAATCTATTTCAAGAAATAATAGATGAAAACTTCCCTAACCTAAGGAAGGAAACAAACATCCAGGTACAGGAAGCACAGAGAGCCCCAAACAAGATAAACCCAAAGAGGCCCACACCAAGACACATCATAATCAAAATGTCCAGAACTAAAGATAAAGAGAGAATCCTAAAAGCCACAAGAGAAAGTCAAGTTACATACAAAGGACACCCCATAAGGCAATCAGCTGACTTCTCAGCAGAAACCTTACAGGCTAGAAGAGAGTGGCACGATGTATTTAAAGTGCTAAAAGGAAAACTTACAGCCAAGAATACACTACCCAGCAAGGTTATCATTCAAAATGGAAGGAGAGATCAAAAATTTCCCAGACAAGCAAAAATTAAAGGAGTTCGTCAACAAGAAACCAGTGCTACAAGAAATGTTAAAGGGACTGATTTAAGGGGAAAAGAGAAGACCACAAATACGAAAAATTACCTATTTCCATGATAAGAACGTAATGGATACAAATGCACAAAAAAGAGGTTAGATATGATATCAAAAACATAAAAGGAGGGAGGAGGGGAGTTAAAGAGTATAGCTTTCAGACAGAGGTCAAATTAAAGAGACCATCAATTCCGTATAGAAGAAGAAAGGAACAGAGAAGGACTACTAAAACAATGAGGAAAAAAAAAGTTAAAAAATGGCAGTAAGTACATACTTATCAATAGCTACTTTAAACGTCAATGGACTAAATGCTCCAATTAAAAGGCATAGGGTGGCTGATTGGATAAAAAAACAAGACCCATATATATGCTGCATACAAAAGACACACTTCAGACCTAAAGACACTCACAAACTGAAAGTGAAGGGATGGAAAAAGATACTCCACGCAAATGGCCATGAAAAGAAAGCTGGGGTAGCAGTACTCATATCAGACAAAATAGACTTTAAAACAAAAACTGTAAAAAGAGACAAAGAAGGGCATTACATAATGATCAAGGGAACAATCCAACAAGAGGATATAACACTTGTAAATATCTACGCACCCAATGTAGGTGCACCTAAATATATAAAGCAATTATTAACAGACATAAAAACAGAAATAGACAGTAACACAATAATAGTAGGGACTTTAACACTCCACTTACATCAACGGATAGATCATCCAAACAGAAGATTAATAAGGAAATATTGGCCTTAAATGACACATTAGAACAGATGGATCTAGTAGATATATACAGAGCATTCCATCCAAAAACGGAAGAATACACGTTCTTTTCAAATGCACATGGAACATTCTCCAGGATTGATCACATATTAGGCCACAAAACAAGTCTCCATAAATTTAAGAAGATTGAAATAATACCAAGCATCTTTTCTGACCGCAACGGTATGAAACTAGAAATCAACTATAGGAAGAAAATCAGAAAAGCCACAAATACGTGGAGACTAAACAAAATGCTACTGAACAATGACTGGGTCAATGAAGAAATCAAAGAAGAAATCAAAAAATACCTGGAGACAAATGAAAATGAAAATACGACATGCCAGCATTTATGGGATACAGCAAAAGCGGTTCTAAGAGGGAAGTTTATAGCAATACAGGCCTATCTCAACAAACAAGAAAAATCTCAAATAAACAATCTAAGAATGCACCTAAAGGAACTGGAAAAAGAAGAACAAACAAAGCCCAAAATCAGTAGAAGAAGGGAAATAATAAAGATCAGAGCAGAAATAAATGAAATAGAGACCAAAAAAACAATAGAAAAAAAATAATAAAACCAAGAGCTGGTTCTTTGAAAAGATCAACAAAATTGACAAACTTTTAGCTAGACTCACCAAGAAAAAAAGAGAGAAGGCACAAATAAGTAATATCAGAAATGAAAGAGGAGAAATTACAACAGACACCTCAGAAATACAGAAGATTATAAGAGAATACTATGAAAAGCTATATGCCAACCAATTCGACAATCTGGAAGAAATGGATAAATTCTTAGAATCATACAACCTTCCAAAACTGGATCAAGAAGAAGTAGAGAATTTGAATAGACCAATCAACAGTAAGGAGATCGAAACAGTAATCACAAACCTCCCCCAAAATAAAAGTCCAGGACCAGATGGCTTCCCTGGTGAATTCTACCAAACATTCAAAGAAGACTTAATATCTATCCTTCTCAAACTCTTCCAAAAAATTGAGGAGGGGGGGAAGCTCCCTAACTCATTCTACGAAGCCAACATTACCCTGATACCAAAACCACACAAGGACAACACAAAAAAAAGAAAACTACAGGCCAATATCACTGATGAACATCAATGCAAAAATCCTCAACAAAATACTAGCAAATCACATACAACAATACGTTAAAAAGATTATACACCATGATCAAGTGGGATTTATTTCAGGTATGCAGGGATGGTTTAACATTCGCAAATCAATCAATGTGATACACCACATTAATAAAATGAAGAATAAAAATCACATGATCATCTCAGTAGATGCAGAGAAAGCATTTGACAAGATATAGCATCCATTTATGATAAAAACTCTGAATAAAATGGGTATAGAAGGAAAGTACCTCAACATAATAAAGACCATATATGAGAATCCCACAGCTAATATCATCCTCAATGGTGAAAAACTGAAAGCTATCCCTCTAAGAACAGGAACCAGACACGGATGCTCACTGTCACCACTCCTATTTAACATAGTACTGGAAGTCCTAGCCAGAGCAATCAGGCAAGAAAAAGAAATAAAAGGGATCCAAATTGGAAAGGAAGAAGTGAAACTGTCACTCTTTGCAGATGACATGATTTCATCTATAGAAAACCTTAAAGAATCCACCAGAAAACTTTTAGAAGTAATAAACGAATATGGTAAAGTTGCAGGATACAAAATCAACATACAAAAATCAGTTGCATTTCTATACACTAACAATGAAGTAGAAGAAAGAGAAATTAAGAATACCATCCCATTTACAACTGCAACAAAAAGAATAAAATACCTAGGAATAAACTTAACCAAAGAGGTGAAAGAGCTGTACACAGAAAACTATAAAACATTGCTGAAAGAAATTGAAGAAGACACAAAGAAATGGAAAGATATTCCGTGCTCTTGGATTGGAAGAATTAACATAGTTAAGATGTCCATACTTCCTAAAGCCATCTATAGATTCAATGCAATCCCTATCAAAGTTCCAACAACATTTTTCACAGAAATAGAACAAAGAATCCTAAAATTTACATGGAACAACAAAAGACCCCGAATAGTTAAAGGAATCCTGAGAAAAAAGAACAAAGCTGGAGGTATCACACTCCCTGATTTCAAAATATACTACAAAGCTATAGTAACCAAAACAGCATGGTACTGGCACAAAAACAGACACACAGATCAATGGAATAGAATCGAAAGCCCAGAAATAAACCCACACGTCTATGGACAGCTAATATTTGACAAAGGAGCCAAGAACATACAATGGAGAAAAGAAAGTCTCTTCAACAAATGGTGTTGGGAAAACTGGACAGCCACATGCAAAAAAAATGTAAGTACACCCTTACCTTACACTATACACAAAAATTAACTCCAAATGGATCAAAGACTTGAATGTAAGACCTGAAACTATGAAACTTCTAGAAGAAAACATAGGTAGTACGCTCTTCAACATCGGTCTTAGCAACATATTTTCAAGCACCATGTCTGACCGGGCAAGAGAAACAATAGAAAAAATAAACAAATGGGACTACATCAAACTAAAAAGCTTCTGCACAGCAAAGGAAACCATCAACAAAACAAAAAGACAACCTAACAATTGGGAGAAGATATTTGCAAACCATACATCTGATAAGGGGTTAATCTCCAAAATATATAAAGAACTCATGCATCTCAACAACAAAAAAACTAACAACCCAATTAAAAAATGGGCAAAAGCCCTGAACAGACATTTCTCCAAAGAAGATATACAGATGGCCAACAGACACATGAAAAGATGTTCAAAATCATTAACTATCAGGGAAATGCAAATCAAAACTACAATGAGATATCACCTCACGCCGTCAGAATGGCTATAATTAACAAGACAGGAAACAACATGTGTTGGAGAGGATGTGGAGAGAAGGGAACTCTCATACACTGCTGGTGGGAGTGCAAACTGGTGCAGCCACTATGAAAAACAGTATGGAGATTCCTCAAAAAATCAAGGATAGAACTACCATATGATCCAGCTATTCCACTGCTGGGTATTTATCCAAAGAACTTGAAAACACCAATGCGTAAAGATACATGCACCCCTGTGTTCATTGCAGCGTTATTCACAATAGCCAAGACTTGGAAGCAACCTAAGTGCCCATCAAGGGACGAATGGATAAAGAAGATGTGGTATATATACACAATGGAATACTACTCAGCCATAAGAAACGATGAAATCCAGCCATTTGTGACAACATGGATGGACATTGAGGGTATTATGCAAAGCGAAATAAGTCAGAGGAAGAAGGTCAAATACCGTATGATTTCCTTCATTAAGTAGTAGATAATAACAACAATAAACAAACACATAGGGACAGAGATTGGATTGGTGGTTACCAGAGGGGAAGGGGTTGGGGGTAGGGCAAAAGGAATCATTGGGCACATGTGTGTGGTGATGGGTTGTAATTAGTATTTTGGTGGTGAACATGATGTAATCTATGCAGAAATAGAAGTATAATGATGTACACCTGAAATTTATACAATGTTATAAACCAATGTTACTGCGATAAATAAAAAATTTAAAAAACAAACAAACAAACCAAAAAAAACAAATGGTGCTGGAACAACAGGATATTCATATGCAGTAAATAAATAAATAAACCTCAACCCTTGTCTAACACCATACACAAAAGTAATTTGAAGTGGATCTTAGACCTAATTGTAAAAGCTAAAATTGTATATATATTTCTAGGAAAAAAAAGGAGAAAATCTTTGCAATCTTGGTGTAGGCAAAGGTTTCTTAGATATAAGACAAACAGAATGAATTCTAAAACAAAAATGATAAATTTGATTTCACCAAAATTTTTGAATTTCTGCTCTTTATAAGACACCTTAATGAAAACACATAGGCAAGCCCCAGACTTCTCTATTTCCCCAGAAATTCAAAGGATTTCATATACAGGATGTATCGGGTACTTTTTTTATAACTCATTGTTAAGAAAAGAAGCAACCACAGTGAGATACCATTATGCACCCTTGAGAATGACTAAATTTATAAAGACTGGCAGTATCAAGTAGTAAGAATATAAAATGGTACAACCACTTTTAAAAATAGTTTGGTAGTCTCCCAAAAAAGTAAAAATATATGGGGCTGACCCAGTGGCGTAGTGGTTAAGTTCGGCGCACTCCACTTCAGTGGCCCAGGTTCACGGGTTTGGATTCTGGGCACAGACCTATACCACTTGACAGCCATGCTGCGGCAGCGACCCACATACAAAATAGAGGAAGATTGGCACAGATGTTAGCTCAGGGCTAATCTTCCTCAAGCAAAAAGAGAGGAAGATTGGCAACAGATGTTAGCTCAGAGCCCATCTTCCTCAGTGGGAAAAAAAAAAAAGTAAGACTATCATTACCATTCGATCCAGCAATTCCACTCCTAAGTTTTTACTCAAGAGGAATAAAAATATATGTCCATACAAAATCTTGTACATTCCTACTTTATTCAATATAACAAAGAATCCAAATATCTGTGAGCGTGCAAATAGATGGAGAGTGTTTTATATCCATAAATGAAATCCTATTCAGTGATAAAAAGCAACAAATTAATGATACACAGTGTAACATGGACGTATCTCAAGAGCATTAGGCTGAATGAAAGAATTCAGACACAAAACAGTACTTACCATATGATTTCTTTTATACGAAGCTTTAAAAGAGTCAAAACTGATCTGTAGGCACTGAAAGCAGATCGCTGGTTGCCTGGGCCAGAGATGGGGGAAATTTTACCATAAAGAGACATAAAGGAACTTCTGGAGATGATGGAAAATGTTCTACAGCCTGACTGGTTACACAGGTGTATACCTTTGTCAAGATGCAATTCAGGGCCAGATTTTTTTCTCCCTGCCAGCAGCCAATGAAGGCTTGTCCTTCTCCTTCCTCCTCTTCTTCTCCTTCCCATTCCCCTTCCCTCTCCCCCTCCCCCTCTCCCTCTTCCTCTCCTTCTATCTTCTCCTCCTCCTCCTCTCCTCCTTGTCCTCCTCCTTCCCCTTCCTCTCCCCCTCCACTTCCCCCTCCTCCTCCTCTCCTTCTGCTTCTTCTTGTTTTAAATATATTGGGGTATAACTGACCTATAACATTATATTACTTTCAGGTGTACGACATCGTGATTCAATGTTTGTAAATACTGCAAAATGATCTCCGCAGTAATTCTAATTAAGGCATAACTTTCTTAAATGCAGGAGCTGAAAAGGGTGAACCCAACTACGGAAGCACGTTTCAAGCCTCTGCTCACATCACTAATGTTCCATCACCGAGGCAACTTCCATGGCCAAGACTCACATCTTGATCTGGGGAAATATACTGTCCACAGTGGGAAGGGAAGTGGGGTGAATGATTGCTGAACAATAATCTAAACTCTCACAACACTCAAGTCAATTCTCTGGATCAAACATTTATATTCATTCAACAAATGTTTATTGAGAATCTGCTCTTCCAATTCTAGGCTCATTCATGAACAAAAAGACCCTGTCCTCAGGGAGTTTATATTCTACATTTCCCAAGTGAAAAATTATGTGAAGCCACAGTCTACAAAATGGATAAAGGCAGAAACATTCTGGCTGAAGTTGGGGTGCGGTGCTGGATCCCACTCCTGAGTCACCTCAAAGGAGCGAGAACGCAGTGTGAGAATCCTATTCTAAGTCCTTACACAGCAGCCAGTTCATCATAAAATGCAGCTATTATCCTGCCACTCATTGGCTTCAAAGCCCTCCGGGACTTCCCTTATCTGCATGCAAAGTCCAAACTCCTTGGCTTGGCAGTCGAGATTCCTTTTCCGGTGCCTTCCTCACTCTGGCTGTCACACCCCCGGAAGGGCTGAGAACTAATTGTTCTTTCTGTGTGCTTCCGTAGTATTGATCACGTTCCATTCTAATGAGCTGTAAATTTGTCTTCTCTGCTGCTCTGTGAGCTTTCTTCCTATTTGCCTCCATCTCCCCGGGACCTCACACAGTGTCTGGTCCTCAGCAGGAGCTCAGTCAATACTCACTATGACGTGACAGACTGGAATTCCAAGTCAGGGGCCTTTATCCATGGTGGGTGTGCAGACTCCCAGTTCCCACAGCCTTTTCAAAAATCTACAAACAGTTTGAGACTTGAAACAGGATTTTGGTTTCAAAATGTTACAAGAAAATTGTAAAGGTGAAGTGCATAATTTTCAAAGCAAAGTTATTAAACATTTTTATGATGTTTATAATGAATAAATATTTTACATATACATATAAACACATATATGTGTGTATATATACACATACACATATATACAATACACACACAGACATACACACTTAATGTGGAATATGGGTGTACTTCACTACACTAGACTGGGATCTTTAGGGCTGAAATTTTATTTTATTATTTATTTATTTTTTTTTTTTGCTGAGGAAGATTAGCACTGAGCTAACATCTGTTGCCAATCCTCCTCTTTTTGCTGAGGAAGATTGCCCCTGGGCTAACTTTCGTGCCAATCTTCCTCTACTTTTTTTTTTTTAATATAGGGCGCCACCACAGCATGGCTTGACAAGCAGTGTGTCGGTCCAGGCCTGCCAACCCCGGGCCGCTGAAGAGGAGCGTGTCAACTTAACTGCTACACCACCAGGCCGGCCCCTAGACTGGGATCTTTAGAAATGAGAGCACCTAACGCCTATGGGGGTCACCACATGGCCCTGCTTCCAAGCCAGAATTTATATCCAAGAAATATCCTGAAATAGATAAGATAGGGCTCGTGCTTCTATAAATCTGGAGCTTTGCTACCGTTAATTATATTTCTGTTTATTGACTATATATGCAAGAAAAATGAATAGTCCATAAATGTGGTTTTCTGTGCTGTGTGCAGGATTATACAGGAAGATATTTTAGCTAGTCGTGAATAACTACCTATGCTTTGATTACTTATTCGTTCAGCAAATATTAAGCACCTACTCTTTGTTACTCTTTGCACTAGGCCCTGGGGATTCAGCCATAAATGGGACCGATGGCTTGGAGTCTACGGTTGCGTGGAGGAGCCTGATGTGCGTTAAGCACGTAACGACAGCAGGCCGAGTGCCGCCGCTCAGAACTGCTGAGCCACAAGGCACTTGGAGAAGGACGCACTGCGGCCCTCTGTCCCTTCCGGGAGGAACTTGGCCTATTCTTGTTTCAGCCTCTTGCAGGCGGGACAGCTGCGTCTGATCGCCATCTGGAGGCCATGTTGAATTAATGCTCACAAATGAAGGAGCAACATCCCTCCCACAGTGTCTTCAACAAACAGTGAAGGCTTCAGGCTCTGTGCTAGGTTCTAGGGGTGAAACGATAAGACAGACACACAAAAGATACAGATCCCATCCTCATGGTGTTCAGTGTCTGGAGAGGTGGCAAGACTCAACCCAGCTTCACTTCACCCCCGAAGAGGTACCTGACCCCCTCACTCACACACCTTTCCAAAAGCCCTCCCCCACAACTGTCTGGAGCACCGTGGGAAGGGCTCTCTCCCTTCCCCTATGACACTGGGGTGGAAACTGGATGCCTGAGGAGGCAAGCCTATCCTTCAAGTGCTTTGCCCTGATAGCACAGTGCTGCTTCACTAGGGGGCGAAGAGAGGGCGGCAGGCTCCTCACTCACGCTCAAAGAATCCCCTGTGCTTGGGGTGAAGGATTTGAAACCAGAGAGAGACATGAATAAAGCTGTAAATTAGCGAGGTTAAAACAGCAACAGTGTGGAGGAGATAGCAGGCGGAGGTAGGATGAAGCAAAGGGAGTAAAAAGCCCTGGAGAGCAAAGAGGAAAAGCGCAGAGGGAAGGCCGACAGAGGACAGAGGATGGGTCACGAGGTCAAAGAGATTGAGTTCTGAGAAGAGCCCACCCGGATCTGACAAAATCAGAAAAACTGGAAAACTAAGCCAGATTTTTGAAGACTTGGTGGATGGTAAAGGAACAAAACGGCAAGGATAGACTATTCCTTATAGGAAGTTAGTTGTGAATGGAAGGAGACAGTCCGGGGAATGTTACTAAAAAAAGGAGACCCAAACATGAGCCAGAGGGCAGGCAGTTGAAAAGAGAGAGTAAGTACTTCTACTGCTGGCCAAGATAGAGTAACAAAGACTAGGTTTACACACACACCACATCCGAAGGTACTGCACAACTAGATGAAATGTACAAAACAACTGTCTTCAGATATTGGACATCAGGCAGCATAGGAGAGTAATTCTTAAGGGAGAAGAAGCCAAAAACACGATGGCCCCTAGACTAAGCCAGCTGATCTCCTGGAGAGTTTCCAAGCTGTGGTGGAAGAAGAGGGAATCCAGGCAGAAACCAGCAGTCTCCCAGAGCGGAGAGGACAGAGTTGGGAGTCCAGGGAGCACAAGGTGGCTAGAGTTTGCAGGGCAGCGTATGAGGAGGTGAGAGACGCACAGACAGAAAACTGAAGAGCCACAAAGGATCCCCCTCAAGTCTACAGCTAAGTACTGATCAGCACATGTGTGTGAAAAACTACCTGATGTCAGGAAAGGAATAGAGGAGACACTCCCCAGAGCCACATACAGCTGTCTCCCCAGTTTGTGTTTCCGCCATACAGAGTGGATAAACGTTATAAGTAATAAGACACCGAGTAGGGTACTCAGAAAGGTACTGCCTCAGTAACTGAGGCAAAATAAATCCTAGAAGAAATACTGCTCTGATCCCACCCCAAAAAAGACTTAAAGCAATACTTGAAAGGATCAAACTATTTCTGGATAAATTAAGTGCATCCCAGAACAGAGTTCAAGAATATTTACAGGGATACAAATCTTTCCAGCACATATTAAGCTAAAATTCACAATGGATGGCATCCAATCAAAGATTACCAGACAAACAAAGAAGCAAGAAAACCGAGCAGGGAGAAGGCACCCAGGACGAGCCTGGCAGTTTCCTTAAACGAGGAGACAGAACTGAAAGAACAGGGAAACTGAGGCAATTAAAGTTCACAGGACAGAGTACTGGAGAGGAGAGAGCTGCACAGAAAGAGAACTCTGGGGATCTGCAGAAGTTTCAAGAGACGAGTGCATGTGTGTGAGGAAACTACCAGACGCTGGGGAAAGAACCATCTGAAAGGATTAGAGGTAATTGTGCCTAGTGCTAACACAGGGCCAAGGATATCATCTCTTCTCACCAGACAGAATGGAAAATCTCATGATTCGCCAAGTATTGGGCTGAGGACAGAGAAGGGTTTGCCTCAGAGGTGGGGAATATTTCACCTTTGACTGAACTCTACTTTAGTCCCACTTAACATATCTTAAAAGCAAGAGATAAAATATTAAACTGTTTCCAAATAACTTAACTGTCTCCCAGAACAAATTTAAGAATATTTATAGGAACACAGATATAGCCAGCACTCAACAAGGCAAAATCACAATGTCTGGCACACAGTAAAGAATTAACAGGCATGCAAAGAAGCAGGAAATATGGCCCATAATGAGAAGGAAAATGGATCTACTGGAAGCAACCCAGAAGTGACACAGATGTAAGAATTTGTAGAGACAAAGACATTAAAAGAATTGTTAAACTGTATCCCACATGTTCAAAAAGTTAAGTAAAAGCTTGGGAAATGCGAAAAAAAAGTATCAAAGTAAATTTAGGGCAAATAAATTGTCAGGAATGAAGAGGATAATTTCATAATGATAAAAGAGTCAATTCATCAAAAAGACATAAACGTTTATGCATCTAATAACAGGGCTTCAAAAGAAATGAAGGAACTCTGATAGAGCTGTAAAATAGATAAATTCTCAGTTATAGTTTCAGGTTTCAATACTCTACTCTCAAAATTGATAGAACAAGTAGGATGAAAATCAGTAATGACATCAAAGATTTGAGCAACAGGTCGGTCAACTTGACCTAACCGGTGTTTATAGAACACTCCATCTAATAACAGCAGAATGCACTTTCTTTTCTAGTGCACATGGAACATTTATCAAAATAGACTATAACCCAGGCCATAAGACAAGTTTCAATAAATTTAAAAGGAGTCAAGAAATACAAAGTATTTTTTTTTTACCACAAAGGAATTAAATCATAAATCGAAACAGAAAAATTTCTGGAAATTCCCCCAAATGCTTTGAAACTAAATAGCACAGTTCCAAATAATCCATGGGTCAACAAAGAATTCAAAAAGGAAATTAGAGTATATAGTGAAAAAGGAAGAAAAATCAAAATTGGTGAGATGAAGCTAAAGTAGTGCTTAGAAATGTACAGCAGTAAAAGCCTATATTAGAAAAGAAGAACACCACAAGACAATGACCTTGCCTTACACATTTAGAAACTTTAAAAAGAAGAGCAAATTAAACCTAAAGTTATAAGAAGAAAAGAAATATTAAAGAGAAGAGAAGGAATCCATGAAATGAAAAAAAATCTAAGAGAGAAAGTCAGCAAAACCAAAAAGCTGGTTATTTAAAAAGATAAATATAATTGAGAAATCTCTACATAGACTGATCAAGAAAAAAAGAGTAAAGACAAATTACCAATATCAGGAATGAGAGAAGTTACATAAATACAGATTCTACAGATATTAAACGGATAAAAAGAATATATTATGAACAACATAATGCCAATAAATTTGACCTTAAAAAAATAGACAATTCCTTGAACTCCACAACCAATATTTAGCTTGAATATCCTATAGCCATTTAAAAATGGAATTTTTAATGAAAAATCTTCACTAAAGAAATCACCAGGCTCATACAATATCACTGGTGACTTCTAGGAAACATTTTAAAAAGAAATAACACCAATTCTCTGTCAGAAAATAGAAGGGAACACTTCCCAACTCATTTCATGAGGCCAGTATTACCCTAATACCAAAACCAGACAAAGACAGTACAGGAAAATAAAACTAAAGTCCAATATTCCTCATGAGCACAGATACAAAAATCCTCAACAAGAATATTAGCAAATAGAATCTAACAATATATCAAAAGTATAATATGTCATGACCAAGTGGGATTTATCCCAGGAATTCAAGGTTGGTTCAACATTTGAAAATTGATCAATGTAATCTAGCATGTTAACAAACAAAAACAAAACAAAACAAAAAACTCCACACAGTTATATTAATTGATGCATAAAAAACATTTAACAATATTTAACATCTATTTATGATAAAAATTCTCAAATATAAAGATGGAAAGGAACTTTCTTAACCTAATATAAGGCATTCATCAAAAAAGCCTACAGCTAGCATTATACTTACTGGTGACAGGCTGAATGCTCTCCCCCTAACAAGCCAAGAATGTCCACTCTCACTCCCTTTCTTCAACATTATATTGGAAGTTCTATCCAGCACAATGAGACAAGAAAAATAAATAAAAGGCGTACTGATTAGAAAGGAAGAAATAAAACCTACCTATTCACAAATGACAGTAATGTCTACATAGAAAATCTTAAGGAATCTACAAAAAAGCTCTAGAAGCAATAAGTGAGTTTAGGGAGGTAGCAGAATACAAGATCAACATGAAAACAATCAATCATATTTCTGTATACTAGTAATCAAAATTTGGAAACAAAAATTTTATAATTTTATTTATTTATTTATTTTTTCCCCAAAACCCCATTAGATAGTTATGTGTCATTGCTGCACGTCCTTCTGGTTGCTGTGTGTGGGATGAGGCCTCAGCATGGCCCGAGAAGCGGTGTGTCGGTGCGCGCCTGGGATCCGAACCTGGGCCGCCAGCAGCAGAGCGCACGCACTTAACCGCTAAGCCACGGGGCCGGCCCTGGAAAAAAAATTTTTAAACTGGTACCATTTATAACAACTCCAAAAAGTGAAATACTTAGGTATAAATATACAAAACATATGTAGGACCCTATGCTAAAAACTACAAAATGCTGGAGAGATGTACTGTGCTCATGGGTTGGAAGTCTCAACATAGTTAAGGTATCAGTTTTCCTCAAACTGATCTATAGATTTAATGCAATTTCAATAAAAATCCCAGCATGATTTTTTGGAGATACAGACAAGCTGATTCTACAAATGTGTATCAAAGGCAAAAAAATGGAATAGCCAAAATCATTTTGCAAAAGAAGGACAAAGTTGGAGGACTCACACTATTGGATTTTAAAGTTTACTATGAGCCCACAGGAATCAAGACAGTGCGGTATTCTTGAAAGGGTAGACATATAGATCAACGGAAGAGAATAGAGATTTCAGAAACAGATCTGCACAAATGCGATCAGCTGGTTTTTGTCAATGGTGCAAATGCATTTTGATGCAAAAAAAGATAGTCTTTTCAACAAATAGTGTTGGAACAATTGGACATTCATATACAAATAAACAAATGCACAAACCTTGACCTTTACCTCGCACTTTAAAAAAATTAATTCAAAATGTGTTACATATCTAAGTGTAAAAGGTAAAACTATCAATTTTTTAGAAGAAAATATAGGAGCGAGTCTTGTGACCTAAGTTTGGCAAAGAGTTCTTAGGACATGAAAAGCATGATCCATAAACCAAAAAAAAAAAAGATAAATTGTACTTAAAAATTAAAAGACACTGTTAGATGAATGAAAAGATAAGCTATAGACCAGAAGAAAATATTTGTAATCACATACTCGACAAAGAGCTTGAATCCAGCATATATAAAGAACACTCAAAATTCAATGATGAGAAAAAAAAAAAACAGAGAAAAGAATAGGTAACAAATTTGAAAAGACATTTCAGCAAGGAAGATATAGATAACAAATAAATAGGAGAAGATGTCAATATCATTAGTCTGTAGGGAAATGCAAATTAAAACCACAATGAGATACAACTGCTCACCTATTACAATGGCTGAGATGAAAAAGACTGACCACACCCAGTGCTGGTAAGGATGTGGAGGAACTGGGACTCTCATACCCTGCTGGTGGGTATGTTAAATGGTGCTGACACTCTGAAAACAATTTGGCATTTCCTTAAATGTTAATCGTTCACTTACACTACCATCCAGCCATTCCACTCCTAGAAATTTTCCTGAAGAAATGGAAGTATTTGTCTGTACAAGGACTTACACAAGATGTTCACAGCAGATTTATTTGTTACAGCCCCAAACTGCAAGCAACTCAAATGTCCATCAACGAGAGAGAAGATAAACAAATTTTCCTATATCCATGTAATGAAATACTACTAGGCAATGAAAAGGAGTGAATCACTAATATCTGTAGCAACATGGATAAATCTCAAAATAATTATGCTGAATGAAAGAAGCTAGAGGGGAAAATAAGAATGCCGATTGTATGATTCCATTTTTATAAAAATCCTAGAAAATGCAAACTAAACTTTAAGTGACAAAGCAGATCAGTCATTGTAGGGAGCCAGGGAGTGGGGTGGAGGCACAGATGGGCAGGAGGGAGTGAGGACACCTTGGATGGTGATGCGTATGTTCATTATTTCGATTGTAGTGATGCTTTCATGGGAGTATACAAGGCAAAACTCATTAAATTATATCCTGTAAAAAAAAAAAAGTGAAAAAAAATCCCTGTCTTTTTTTTTTTTTTGGTGAGGAACTTCGGCCCTGAGCTAACATCTGTGCCAATCCTCCTCTATTTTTGTATGTGGGACACTGCCACAGCGTGGCTTGATGAGCAGTGCGTAGGTCAGCGCCTGGGATCTGAAACTGCGAACCCTGGGCCGCTGAAGCGGAGCAGGCAAACTTAACCACTACGTCACCAGGCTGGCCCCATAAAATCCCTGTCTTTATTTACTGTAAATCTGAGCCACACTCCCCCTGGACCGTGGGAAATTCAATCTCATCCAGTGTCAGCCCCTCCACCCCGAGGGCTGCACCAGAATCTAAGAGGCTTACACGGTGCCCCCAAAACAAGCAAGGCCCCCCGCCTCCAGCCCTGTTCCCAGCCCGAGTTCCCAGTGCCTGTCAGCGTGCCCCCTCCTCCAGTTCTCAGCTCCTGGGCCAGTGCAGTTCAGCCCTTGAGGTGAAGGGTCTCCTCACTCTCCTTTCCCTCGTTCCTTTACCAAATTGGTTTTGAGAAAGATGCTGAGAACTGAGAAATTCCCACTGACTCTGGCGAGACCTTAACTCTCAACTGTTCCTCTCCATCCCAAATGCTAAACTCACTTCACCAAAGCACAGCTCAGGGCTCCAGACTCTCAGCCCCCGCGTCCCATTCTCGACTAACACAACCTCAGGGTCCTCAGACCTTGAGAACTTGAATAGTGCCTAATCATCCAAGCAAGGTGGACTCTGACAGACCTCCCCAATCTAACCTATAAATCTTTCAGGTCCTGGCTCCCTATAGAACATTCTGGAACTGTTCTCACTTCAGAACATCTTAATAAAGGCTTAAGCTGTAGGCACTTAGATGTTTTTTCCCCTCTGTCCACAGTCTACGTGTGATGTCCCTTCTAAGCCCAGAAATGTAGGTACGCTTCCTAGGAGGAAGTCAGTCTCACCAGGGGCCCAGGCATGTCCCCTAACCGGGAACGACGTGAGAGTGGCCCTGTGCAAGGCCTAGCCCTGGCCACCTCCCACCTACCCAACCCACCGTGTCACCCTGTGTCCCCACAGTTTGATTCAGCCTAAAAGGCACTTAATACTCTGGGCTACCAGAGTCTCAAGGCCAGCGTACACATCAACAGAGGGCTTGACTTGGGGAATATTTCTCGGCTTTTATGACGTTTCTTGAACCAGGGCCGCGAGCGTCAGGGACCCTTTAGTGCTCGTTTTTCGCAGGCCTAGCTCATCACACTCCAGGTTTGAGGTTTCCTGAAGTCTGTGCCTTAGCAGTTTTCTTCTCCACTCCACACAGAAGGCAGCAACTTCCAGTTCCTCCGGACCTGGGGAAGGTTGTCTCAAACCCTGGAGGAGAGAAAGATGACTCAGTACTGGGCGACACTGTGCACACTGTCCCCTGTCAGCTGATTGGAGTTCTCAGGGCATCCCTGTGAGTGATGTTGGTGCTGGTTTTCTGATGTTCTGGAACAGAGATCAAGGAATCGAGTTGGAGAGGTCCTCTGAACTGGAGCCCACTCATTCTGGAAGGAGAAACACAACAGAGCAAAGCATCTTACGTCTCTCACAATAGAATGTTCTGAGAATGAAGTCAGTTAAAAAAAATTCTCTCTCTGACCTCAAATTCTGCCTCCTTTTGGATCTTGCTTTATTCGTTTTGCTTTACACAACTGTTCCCGGGTCTTTGGCCGGCAGCCCAGGCAGAGCCAGGACACAGGTGTACACTGCAAGCACTCAGCCTCAGTCTCAGGTCCCCTGCACTCAAATGGCCTGGAGATCGGGGTGTGGGGACTGGCTCTGCCTCGGGTGGTGCTGCAGGATGGGAGGGAGGCTGTGACTGCGGCCATGCTGGCATGCCGGAGGGAGAGAGACTGCTCCACAGGGGCCGGGCCTGAACTTTTCTCTCAGCCTCCTTGGTATTCAAGAGACTCTGGAACTTGTAGCTAAAATATGCACATTTCTCAAATACTTTTCACCAGGTGTGTCTATTTTATGTACTTTCTGAACTTAATTGGTACAAAGTTTCCTTAAACTTGAAATGAAAATTCTCATTCTATTTATTCAGCACCTCCATGCACTAGCTCACTGTTCTAGGTCTGTGGCTTCATGGAGTTTACCTTCTAATAAAAGAGCCAGAGAAATACATAAATGCAAGGAAAAGAAATAGACAAGTAGATAACTACAAACTGTGGTAAGTGCCACAAAGGAATTGTACAGGTACTAAAATAGAGGAAACTGGGTGTGATTTAGTTTAGATATAGTGGGGGTGTTTCATCCCTCTGAGGAGGTGGAATTTACATTTGAACCTAAAGAATAAGAAGGAGGGGCTTGCCCAGTGGGGTAGTGGTTAAGTTTGTGCACTCTGCTTCGGCAGCCCGGGGGTCACGGGTTCGGATCCCAGGTGTGGACCTACACACCACTCATGAAGCCATGCTGTGGCAGCGTCCCACATACAAAATAGAGGAAGATTGGCACAGGTGTTAGCTCAGAGACAATCTTCCTCACCTAAAAAAAAAAAAAAAGAAGAAGAAGAAGGAGCCAGACGTGGGAAAATTTGGTAGAAGTGGAGGGGCAGGGGTGCATTCACACAAGTACAGCATGTGTAAAGGCCCTGGGCAGGGTGTCCCATTTCTGGCCTCCTCTTAGGATATAGAAAGCTGGAAAGAGTGTTACTCCCACCCTAACAACAAGAAAATGTCAGATAATTCACAAAATCATGACTTTTCTTGAACTCATTAGAGAGCTGCGGTTGAATGGCAACTAACTAGCCTGAAATCTAAGAAAAGACACTTAGGAGAGACGGGGACACAGCACTGGCTTCCTTAGGCCAGAGCATAGGAGGAAGAGGAGGCTACCATATAGCCCCATCTTCTTATCTTAATCTGATAAGAAAGTTTTAGCTAAAACTCTTAACAGATTGCTAATGGCCAAGTGTAGACTAGTATGAGTGTATAGAACCCAAGGGAGCCACAATACAAGAACAATCCACACCTGTTCACAGGCCTTCTCTAGGACCTCCCCTGGTGCTCATGAGAAAGATTTGGGACAGGGCAGGAGGTTGGGAATGCCTCCGTTTTGGTGCCGGCTTTGGGGAGGGGAGCAGCCGCCACGGTGACAAAGGCACAAATCCCTGCCCACATCTGTCTTCTTTGTGGAACAAAAGCCTTAAGTCACTGACGGAAGGACAGCAAACCCTGTCATCCCCAGGGCATAGGTAAAGACCATTGCAAGTGGAGAAAGGGAACAGAATACAGCCCTCTACCCCTGGGGAAGAAGCAGAAAATCGTCCTGAATTCATACTATTAAAAATCTCTTATTGGGGCCGGCCTGCTGGCGTAGTAGTTGGGTTTGCGTGCTCCGCTTTGGCAACCTGGGGTTTGCAGGTTCAGATCCCTGGCACAGACCTATGTGCTGCTTATCAAGCCATGCTGTGGCAGGTGTCCCACATATAAAATAGAGGGAGATGGCACAAATGTTAGCCCAGGGCTAGTCTTCCTCAGCAAAAAGAGGAGGATCGGCAATGGATGTTAGCTCAGGGCTAATCTTCCTCACACACACACATACACACACAAAGTCTCCTATTGCTGGGGGAGGAGCAGGATCACTGAGAAAGCCCCAATCCTGAGACGTGGAGACGCCAGGCCTGCATACAATTGAGGCTGATAAAGACAACAATGAACACCACCTCTTCTCTGGGCCAGCAAGCATGGAGTCATAAGTAACAAGTAAGCAATGTGAGAAGCAAGAACATTGGGAGAGACCATCTCTGAGGTGTAGGCTCACAAGAAAAGCCTCAAGTTGAGAGAGGAACAGGAACATTGAGGAAGACCCTCTGGTAACCCAAGCCCCTCACTAAACACAAAGGTAATGCTAGAGGGCTGGCCCGGTGGCTTAGCGGTTAAGTGCGTGCACTCCACTACTGGCGGCCTGGGTTTGGATCCCAGGTGCGCACCGACACACCGCTTCTCCCACCATGCTGAGGCTGTGTCCCACATACAGCAACTAGAAGGATGTGCAACTATGACATACAACTATCTGCTGGGGCTTTGGGGGAAAAAAAATAAATAAATAAAAATTATAAAAAAAAAAAAGGTAATGCTAGAAAATTTGAATCCAGTGGTGCACCAAGGCTGTCTATGTAACAATAACACACAAACTCAGCTCAACACCTGAGTATAGTGACTCACCCCCCACACTAAAGGCCAAGAAGAAGAGGTGTGCCCATCTTCAGGCATAAATACTATGCATTTAGTCACCACCAGTCTACACATAATGTCAAGTTTTCAATGGAAAATCATGAGACATGCAAAAAAGAAAAAAAAAAAACCAATCCACTGTCAAGAGACAAAGTAGCTAAAAAATCCAGACTCAGATATAAGCCACATGTTGAAACTATCAGATAGGAAGTTAAAAATAACTATGATTAATATATTAATGACTTGGGTGGAAAAAGTAGGCAAAATGCGTAAATGGAGAATTTCAGCAGAGAGACAAAAACTGTTAGAAATAATCAAATGGAAATGCTAAACATGAGAAAGGACATGGTAACAGATGAAAAATGTTTCGAGGGGCTCATCAGCAGACTGGACACAGCTGAAGAAAGAATCAGTGAAATTGAAGGTAGGTTGATAGAAATTAGCCATACTGAAACACACAGGAAATCAGGTGACAGGTTTGGGGAAGGAATGAAGTTGAATTTAATAATTAAGAAGAAGTAGAGGGGCCGCCCCGTGGCTTAGCAGTTAAGTGCGTGTGCTCTGCTGCTGGCGGCCTGGGTTCGGATCCCAGGCGCGCACCGACGCACCGCTGCTCCGGCCACGCTGAGGCCGCATCCCACATACAGCAACTAGAGGGATGTGCAACTATGACATACAACTATCCATTGGGGTTTTGGGGAAGAAAAAAAGAAGGAGGATTGGCAATAGATGTTAGCTCAGAGCCGGTCTTCCTCATCAAAAAGAGGAGGATTGGCATGGATTAGCTCAGGGCTGATCTTCCTCACAAACAAAAAAAAAAGAAGAAGAAGTGAGTTTCCTAATGAATGTCTGCAGTTTACCACGTTCCTCTCAGCCTGTGACCCTGAATCATGGTGCCGTGCATGCGTACTCTGTGCCAACGATGTTCTTGGGGCCAGCGCTTACCCGGAGACTTGCAGCTTCTGCGGCCCTCACAGTCTTGGATACAGCATGGAGCAGCTGTTGTGCATTTTCTACCAGGAGCTCTTCAGAGGACTTGCTTCTTGCCAGGGAGGCCTTTACGCTTGGGAGTTTACAGGAGGAAAGCCATTAACATTACACCAAATAAGAGGTACCATCTCAAATAAATAAATACCAGAAGGTTTTACAATGTGAGCCTCTTCCAGAAAGCTGGCAAGCCTTTGTGGGGACTATTCAGAGAAAGAATGTTTTAAAGGCGTAAATTAACATTTTAAAATAAAATTTGTATTTTGATACTAAGAAAGTATGACTCATAGAGTATCTATAAATTAATAAGAAGTATGTTTTTTTTTCTTGAGGTAACATTGATTTATAACATTGTAGAAATTTCTGGTGTACCTCATTATAATTTGACTTCTGTATGGACAACATTGTGTTCACCACCAAGTCTAGTTGCCATCTACCACCATACAAATGTGCCTCTTTACCCCTGTTGCCCTCCCTCCACCCCCTTCCCCTCTGGGAACCACCAGTCTGTTCTCTGTATCTATGTGTTTGTGGTTGTTGTTACTGAAGAGAACTAGCAGAACATCCATATGCCAACATCCATATATAATGAAAGGAAACAAGAAATTTTGTATAGAATAGCATTCAGGACTTAAAGTAAAAGCTCTAGTCAAAGATTGGACTGGTATTTCCTAACTGAATTACACACCTCGATGACATTTGTTTTAAACTGAATGTAACCGAATTTAGCGAGATAAGTTTTGTTTTTACCAATGACAACGAAGATGTTATGAAACTTAAGTGACTAACTTGGGTAAAATCTCAGGGCTGGATCCTTTAGAGGACTGAGAGCTTGATAAAGATACCTGTGTTAATCATGCCTTTTTATTTTCTGTATTTCTGATGCACTGACACCTTAGGGCCTTGCTGACGTTGGAGAGACTGCCGCTCCCAGGGTTAGCCAATTCCTAGAGTGAGCAAATGACTCACCTACGAGTGCACCTTCCACGTGCAAAGTAACCGATCCAGAGCCCATACCCCCAACCACCTCCTTTATGGGGCTCTCACACTCTGGGCCGCTGTTCTCCTGCCCTAATCACCCAGCGCCAGGTACCAGGCAACTAGAGACAACCTCTATACTCCAGAGCCCGCTGAAATGATTCAAACTAGCCAATCCTAAACTTGTTTAGCCTGCTTACCCTTTCTTGCCCATTCCTTCCCACAAAAACCACAATAAAGGCTCCCATCCATGCTTTCCCCTCACTCCTTCTGCTTGTTGACTGCCCCCAGTGCCTCCCCATGTGGCCCTGCCTGCCATGCCATGCCTCCTATTTCTAGGGATCTGTGGGGGATCTTCTTTCCTCGTGACAGTCATCCCCATGTTTGTGTGTCTTATCACACCTGATTTAAACAAATCTTGAGTACCCTTACAACAATACTCATATTAGAAATGCTAAAAGTAATTGCAGTTCCTGTATGTTAAGTAGAAAAATTTAGGTAGCTAATCTTGAGATGATTATGTACCTGAAATATTATTTCCTAGAGAACAGTAACTAGGTTTCATTTTTAGTTTAAAAACAATTTTTATACCCTAGTTTTGGTGATGTTATTTTTATGCCTCACAATAATTGATAATAGTTTTAACTACCAAGCTTTTCCACAATATAAGACTATTACTAATAAAAGTTTGTTACTGATAAATGTGCCACTGCAGGTATTAAGGACTCAGGTTGAAATGAAATCATTCTATACTGATATTAGGATATTCTATATTATTGACAAGAAAGCTGTTATACAGAGGTAATTAACAAAAACCGCTCAACTCCAGAGTCTGGGCACATTAAATGAATTAACCTTAACATAAGCTCTGTGCTGGCATAGTTTTTCTTAGGCAGATGACATTCACAGGGCTTTCACTTTGCAATTAATGTATTTTTAGAGGTAACTGGGTTTTTGTTAGATATGATTAGCATGAAAACAAATAGAGAACTAATGGTCAAAATTTAAACGTGATTATAAAGTAGAGGTCAGTCATGCGTGTTTGTAGATTAACCCCAAAGTGCTGTGAGCACAGCAGCACCAATGGAGTGAGTGCATAGTGCTGTGAAAGGAGGAGGGACCGACACTGAAGGACACCTAAGTTCTGATGGATTTGATTTTTAAAAATTCCTGGGGCTGGCCTGGTGGCCTAGTGGTTGAGTTCCTGTGCTCCCCTTCAGCAACCCGGGGTTCGTGAGTTCAGATCCCGAGCACAGACCTACGCACTGCTCATCAAGCCATGCTGTGGCAGTGAGCCACATACAAAATAGAGGAAGATGGGCACAGATGCTAGCCCAGAGACAATCTTCCTCAGCAAAAAGAGGAAGATTGGCAACAGATGTTAGCTCACGGCCAATCTTCTTCACCAAAAAAAAAAAAAAAATCCTTATGGTTACTTTATGTTCACACTTCCTCAGGAACTAGTTTTCCATGTTAAATCTTTTTTTCTTTCTTATGTATATTATCAGATACATTTGTGATAAAATGAGAACAGTGGCTTAAATGTTTTTTGTGCTCTGTAATAATTGTCCATATTTTCAATATGGGGTATTCCCAAAATAAATGTAGGCTCTTGGAGGATAAAACATTAAAAGGAGTATACCAAAAAAAAGC
Source organism: Diceros bicornis minor (assembly GCF_020826845.1). Lineage (NCBI taxonomy): Eukaryota > Metazoa > Chordata > Mammalia > Perissodactyla > Rhinocerotidae > Diceros > Diceros bicornis. The sequence continues at coordinate 19,182,271 of NC_080779.1, forward strand.
AATTATACACCCCCACCTCCCCACCCTCGCCCAGCCCTCCCTCTGGGTCTTGAGAAAGCAGAGCACAGCAATTTCCACCAAAGCCGGTTCCTACCCGGAGATGATGCGGAGCTGGTTGCTCATTGTTTGAATCTGCTCTACAGCACACAAAAGCTCCTAGGAACATCTTTGACCTATGCAGTTCTTAGCAATGATGCACATAAGTTTGGAGAAGTTTTGTGCAGAAGTCGCAATTTTCCTAGCAGAGGTAATGACCTGATCTTTGGCCTACATCCAAAGAAATGAAAGTTAGACATAGGTAAACAACACCCTCAGAAATCAGTGGTTTTTTGTAAGAAATTGGTGGCAAATTGTAAAGCATCCAAAACTTGCTTGACACAACTTACTTCAGCCCCAGAATGAACGCATTTTAGCTTGGTTTTAAACCATGATTTCCTGACTCTCCTCCAAAGTCTTCAAGACCAGCCACTCCTGAGTTAGTAAGAAGTGTACTGCCTTGGAAGCCAGCAGAATGAGGTGGCCCAGGCCCACTCATATGTGGGGGACGCTGAAGGGAAGGCAGCCCAGCCTCCTGGTCACAAGCCAGCCCTTTCTTCACAGGAGCTGTGGCCTGCACTGCCTCAGAGTTAGTTTTCATCAGGCCCAAGGGAGAAATGAGCCCCTAAGAAGGGCCAGTTGTGGGCAACATCCAGGTTGAAGAGGGTCTTGGCTGGAGCAAAGGTGCAAAGGACTACAGTCACATGCAGAGCTTCCCAGCTGGGAACTGGTAATTAATGAGCTGGTGACAGAAGTCACCTGTTAGTTAGCTGATTTGAAATTTTAATCTCTCTGGGCCTTATTTCTCTGCATGTGAAAAGAGAGATTTGGACTAGATCAACGGTTTCCATTCCTTACCTTTCTTTTTTAATTTTTTAAAAAATTGACAGAACCTTTTATTCAAATACAATCTTAAACATAACGGTGGATGTTGAAGCAACAAATACAGATAAAAGGTGGGCCACTCCAGCTGATGTGGAGCCCAAACAAAGCCTCGCCTGCTCACCTGGGATGAGCAGGTAAGTGGCCTTTCAACAGGCCATAGTAAAGTGAACAGAGGGTGCAAGAGGAAAACCCAGGGAATGCCACAAGTCCTGTCGATGCAGCCACCCTGCAAAGACAGGCTCCCCAGATCTGGTCCAGACGTTGAGACTGATGATGCCACACACGAACCAAGAAGGTATGAAAAGGTTTATTACGCACATAGTGAACCTTTCCGGGGAGAGCAGGGCAGGCTCCCAACCAGGTCTGAAAATGGCTTGAGAGAGCAAGGAAAGGAGGCTGGCTTGGTTTTTTTTGCGGTTAGGGGACAGGGCCAGGATGAGGGTTTCTACACATCAGCCAGGGCTTGTGTGCATTGAACTTCCGCTGACACCACAGGAGGCAGTGCCTGGGCTTTTATATTGGCTTGCCCAGACATGGAGCAAGACGGGAAGACTCAGCGGGGCTTGAAAGCTGTCAGCAAACATCAAAACAGAGTCAGACTCTTTTTTGTACATGCCTTGTTGAGAGACCCTTAAATGCCATGAGGAATGGACACTAACTTAATGGACAGAACTTAATTTTGCTTGCCCCATTCTTTTCGTAATGGCTGGTGTTGGTGGGGAACCACTTCCTGGCTCCCTCTCCTCCATGTATCATGCTGTCTCAGCTTCTCCAGTGTGGAGAAAACAATCCTAATAAACCTACTGTTAGAGGCTTAGTCTACTAGAAATATTTGCAATTCCAGATAAGAAAGAAGTGAGCACAGGCATGTCCAATACCTAATTCAAAGCAATTCCAAGCTCCATGGCAGATCAGTGGGAAAATCCTTTGGGAACAGGGAGAGCCTTTTTGAAACAGAGGACTCAAACAGCTGTTCCTAAATTAGCCAAACGTGCTAGGTATTTTGGCACTTAGTTTCTCCTTCTTTTTTAGACTGACGTCGCAACCCCAAACCAAGACCCATCCAAAATATCCAAGGCAGCACCATTTCTTTATGACGTACCAGGAGAATGTATGGATCCTCATACCCTTGAGAATTTGTTTTATGACATGCCACCCCAATTAGCAAATGAGTCCTAAAACGTGTATTTTGCTTCTCTTTGGATAAGGCTTGGGTCTGGGCAAGCTCTTCGCATCTGCCAGCTCTCTCCCTGTACTAAATGTGGGTTTGATGACCTGATTTTGAAATCATTAGTCTTTAGGATAAGAATGAAAAGGAATACTAAAAGATGGGGGGAGGGGAGGGTGAAAGAAAAACCCTCTTTTTCCTATGGATATTTTATTTTGTAAACATTACTGCTACAGTTCCCTAATCTGGATAATGACTTGAGGAATTGGTATTGTTCTCTGTTGGCACACAGAAGGTGTTCAAGTATTGTTGTTCAAACAAAGATTTGAGATATCATGATGCTACAGAAAGTCTTCAGTAAGATCACCTCCCTGTGTAAAGGAGAAGGGCTCAACTGAAGAGGTCAAGCTGGAATATTCCAGAACTCATAACCCAGGTCTCAAAGGTGCCAGAGAAAACTCAAACCACATGAGAATAGTCTTGTGTAGACCTCTGCCAAGAGAGAAGATGCTTACCTTTTCTGCCTCTCCAAGGAACACCTTCTTCCCACCTTCCTCCAACTCCACCCCCAGCCTCAGGGCTGAAGAGTTGCTAATATGTCTGACTCAAGTTAGCGTCATAGAATCTAACTATTCTGCTTCAGGAAATCCTAGTTCCCCCACTCCTGTGCTGCCAGTTGCCCCCTAACCAGCCATTTTAAACTCCTTTCTCCATTTTACTCAAGAGTACCAGGTACTTTAGCTGTTAGAATCTGGTTGGTACTACGATCAGGATTTGGAGGGTTTGGGGAGAATTCTGCATAGTCACTCCATCACCAGGCGGTAGCCTCACTATTAAAAGTTATCCTTTGGTTTTCCTTTTGTCATTTCCCTTTATGTGTACATTTCCCCAGGGAACTCCATGGGATGGAGGGTTTGCATATTCCTGGGCCCTCAGCCACATACCACTGCCAGCACCCAAGAACTAAACAAATAGAATATCTGAGATGTTTGGAAAGAAATCCAGAGTCAGCAGGAAGAGATAACCACTCCCACTTCTGATCTAATGACCTTAGGGCAGCTGTTCCAATGAGAAACTGACTGGGCAGGGGTTAGGAGGAGGGACGGGACAAGCAGAGGTCTGAGCCCTGTGCGAGGGCTGCCGGGCTCGGTTTTGCAGTCACCTCGTCAGGGGGTTCCTTGAAGTCCAGGCTTCTCTTCTGGACCCCCTCCCCCACACCTAGAATGAGAAGGTGGGGCCCCATGGGGCCCAGCCACGGATTCTGGAGCCATCAGTACCTAGCAGACCTACACTGGGAGGAGTTTTCTAAATGGCTCTTGGAGCCTTTTTATCTCTTCCTTCCGGTCCAAACACTCAGGAAACGGCCTTTTTGTTTTTTTTTTTGGTGTTGGTGTGTGGATGTTAAACAATGCTTAACCAACTTTAATCAAGAAAAGGACTAAAGAGAACTAGAATACGTGATTGAAGTTGGTCCCTAAAAGCCATTGGAAAGCAGACCCCTTCCTCTCCAGGCTGTGCTGGCCCTGAACGGCTTTTATCCTTCAGAAAGTTGCAGCCCTGTGACCTCTATTTTGGGGAATTTTTAAAGATATAAATGGCTCCCTGCAGTTCATCCTTCTGGGATATGAATGAGTCCTTGATTTTACTAAATTGCAGCTTCTGGTGTTGGATTCCCAAGGGGAAGGGGAGGGAAATCCCAGCTCACCAGGTCTCGGGATGACGCGGGCCCACAGACACAGAAGACCGAACTTGATGCAAACGCAAGAGGTTTATTGAGCGGAGCTCCGGGTCGACTCGTGTCCCTCGCAGGAGACAGAGGGGTCGACCCCGAGCCTTAGGGGGCAAGTTCTTTTATAGGATTTGGGAGCATAAAGCGGGAAAAGGTTGGCGCAGTTTTACATGATTGGTTAATTCAAAACATTCAGACAGTTACATTTTATGGCGCGAATTGCTACGGCGCGAAACAGCTATCAAGGTGCACACACATGTCCCCACCTGGGCCCCCTCCACCCCGACCCTCCCAAACTTATCCCTCTGTAGCACTCCCTTGTTCTCAATTTTCTCTGAACAGTTTAGGGTGAGTCTTCCGCGAACAGAGTCAGTTGGGATCGATAGACTCTATTCATAGAAGACTCGCCCCAACTGCCCCTTAAGGTGTTAACATATTAAATTTTTAACATAATTTACATCCTTCACTGGCAAATTATCTTTCCTGATGGATTAAGACAAAACCTTAGTAATTGAGCCCAAAAGAGGAGGGGAAGAGAGAAATGAAGTGAACTTTATGATATACCCAGATAGCGAAAGAAGAGAGCACATAAAAGGCTAAGTGCTCAGTGGCCCCTGAGTGCCGAACTTCTTTCCTGGGAGCTGTCCCAGGCGGCCCTTGGGGGGCAGCAGTTGGAAGCCCCGTTTCCCCTATGGCGCCGTCCCCTCCCAGCACCCACCGAGGCCAAGTATCATGATGCATCCTCTCCTCCTCAAACTCTGGGCCATCAGGAACACCTCCTTGGCCATCTCCTGGGTAATCTGGGTGATTCTGTTCCCACTATCTCCGCCGTTGTCCTCCCGGAGAGGCTGGTCCAGCTCAGCATGCAGCCAGGCCAGACAGTCGGGGGCGCTGGAGGGGGTGCTGCTCTGCTGCCCTAAGGAGAAGATAGCGCTAATGAAACTCGTGATCCTCAGACCTTTAACTACAGTGGGGATGTGAGTGGCCTGTTTATCATTTTATAAAGAAGAGCAGGAATCCAGAGGGCTTCCTGATTCCACAGGCCAGCAGCTCGTGGCAATCTTCTCCAAATACGGAGGAAAACAGCGAGAAGGGGAAACAAGGAGCCCCCATTACTCTGTGCTCCATTCATCTAGAATTTACATAAACTGGAAGCTTGCACACTCGCATCCCAATATAGCTAAAATATCACATTTTCTTTCCCTCTGTGAATTTTTAAGCCTTACATGGGAGAAGGGAGAATCTATAGCTTCTTGGAGAGATGCAGGAATTCTTGAATGTTTTAACTTTGGGAACCCAAAGACTTTCACATCAGTTATTCTATGTGAAAGGATTGTATAGTTCTGGTATGAATAATTATGATTTTCCGCCATGAACTTGCTGGTTATTTTCAGTGAAAAAAAGAGCAGCCCATGACCTCCCCGAGTGGGTGGGCACTCACAGCTAAGCCATGTTCTTCTTTTATTGGAGCCTGAGAGGAGCCGCACCGAAGCCTGTCCCAGACTCGGGAATCGAGACAAGTTGTTCTGCACTTGGAGGTAAATCCAGGAGTGGCCTTGGTTGTCTCTCCACCTCCCCCACCAGATCTTGGGCTCCTTGGGAAAGGGGCTGTGCCCTGGGTGTGGGTGTGAAGTGAATCTGGGTGGAGGAGACTCCAGGCCTGCCCCCAACCCTACTTCTCCCCCAATACCCCAGTGTAGCACACTAACACCTCAGAAGGGATATGACGTGGTTGTTGGAAAAGTACAAGGTCATGAGCACGATAGCAGATTCTATCCAAATTGGGAGATAGAAGTTCATGATTCTATTTGGTCTGATGCCGTAAATGTAGCAGATATTTCACCAGGAGAGGAATGGAAATCAAAGAACACCTGCCCCAGGCCAGTGGAGAGACCTGCTGTGTGGCCCGTGTCCCTCCCACCCCCACCTTGTTAGTTGGCTATGTCCAGTCTTTGTCATGGTCCCCTTACGGCCAAACACAGAGGAAGGGCACTACGCTAACAATGTGGAATCAGGGGACCAATCGCCCAAGGAAGGGGTGGGGTGAATCGTCTCCTTTGGCTATAGCTGTAGAGCTCAGGTGGGTGTTTAAAGGAGCAGTTGCCCCGTGACAGACAAGGGGACATATGTGAGTCTGGGGCCAGGAGACCACAGAGGTTGGGATCTAGGTGGCCCATCCTGGGGTGTGGGTGCTCCACATCAGGACACTTGGCCCCAGACTTGACCCCGGAGGAAGCAGAGGCAACAGCTGCCAAGCGTGTGGGAAGAGTCCTGATTGACTCAGAAGACGTCTGGACGCCAAGAACAGCAACCAGCCAGACAGGTGACTGGAGGCAGTGCAGCATGTCCATAGTGGAGGCTTAACTGCAGGCTGCTTTCCTCGCCAAACCATCAAGTATTCACTCCCAAATCAGGAGCAAACCTGAGCACAGGCATGCGCCTCCCGGAGTCACGGGCACTGGGAGACCCTCTGGGTCCAAGTTCACCTCAGAGCTTTTACTGCCTGGAGAGTCCTTCCCATCCTCATTGACACATTTAAATTCCGCGCTTCCTTTGAAGACATCTCTTAGGAGGTCTCTTCCTCTTAGAAGACATCTAGAACATCTGCTCCATCCCTCCCATGACCATTTTGCCCCGAATTTGAACCCCTTCTGCACTTCTGGCTTGCAGTGTCCTAGCACATGTCGGGGGAAGAGGGAGAATCTCCCTCTGCTCTTTTCCTTAAGGTTCTTATGGCTGGCCAAATAATTAACAAGACAGGTTAGCAGGAGAAAATAATACCAAGTTTCATAACATGTATACATGGGAGAAACTCAGAAATGAGCAACTCGTCCCTCTGTCTCAGCTGCTTGCTTAAGTATTGCAGCTAAAGGTGAGGAACATGTTGGGGGTGGGTAGTGGCCTGGGACTTCAGAGGTCAGGAACACAATTCTTTTCAGGGTCATCTATAGATAATGTGGTCAGGGAGAGACAGAGTTTTTGATAAAAGAGGCTTGGTGCCTTTCCTATTGTAACCTCTATCCTACATTATCTTTAGAGCCATCATGATAACAACTCTTTCTTGAAACAGATCTTTTGTTTTAAATTCTTTAGGCAGTTTGGGAGGGGAAACTCAAATATTCTTCCTGAGTTCTTTGAGTCCTTATTGTCTTCAGCTCGAAATAATCCGCATACCAGAGTGGTGCCTCCTGGGGTAGCTTGCCCTGAGCACCATCACACACATCTAAAATCACTCACTGTGCACCTGTGATGCGCATGTGCTTGACGTGAGGGATCTGAAGACAGGTAAGACGAAGCCCCTGAGCTTCAGCAGCTGAGAGTTGAGGCTTCTGTGCCAGTGCATACGGAGAAGTCGCCCGGCTTTGCTATCGTTTTTGTGTTGCTTCTTCAATTAAATAATCCCCCACCTTCTGAAAACTGTTCGTCGGCCCTGTTCTAGACTGGGTGGGATGTCCCCTGAATGCTGGGAGAGGCGAGCCGAAGCCTTTTCTGGAGAGGGACCAAATTACTCTGAGGCCCAGCAGGCTTCCCAGATGGGGCCCCGGAGCAGGTGGAAGGAGAGAAGGGAGGGAGCTCACCTGGGCTAAGACTCAACTGCAGTGACTGAGAACAAGGAGAAAATGGCAAATACGCAATTTGGTGGCCCTTGAGCCAAGGATCAGGAAACTAGGACATATTCTTTTCAACTCACGTCTCATTCAACTAACTGTCAGGGACCTTAAACATCCAAAGCTAGAAATGCCTCCAAGCTCTTCAATAATGAAAGAGGCCTAGGGCTGTTCTGGAGATCCGCATAACTGGAATAAAGAATTTCCAGGTTTTGACTTACAAGTGCTCTGAAGATGCATAAGCCCTTCCCAAACCCACATCCTCCCTCAGCGGGTTCTGATGGGTGCTCACTGTTTGGGTGCTGTTCAGGGCTGTGTGGAGGGTGTGTCTCTGCCCCCAGGAGCCCCAGAGAGTGGGAGAGTGGAGCAGACACACTCCATGGATGGTGATGGGCCCCTGAGGCAGAGCCACTGTCTCTATTGTTTTTCAAACGAACTATGTGTGTAGGATGGTGCTTCCCTGGGGTAGGAACATCCGGAATGCGAGGCCTTGCTCTTCACCCAGAGGGAACCAGCCTGCAACAGGAGAGGTGACACCCTTCACGGACAGGAGTGGTGACGGGGTCCGAAGGAGCTTGCTGCTCTCTCCATTCCAGAGCCAGCTGACCTGGGTGGCCAGCCTCAACCTGCCCTGCCCGCAGCCATGTGAGACGCTCCTGTCAGGAGGTTTTGATGAGAAGGGGAATGCATCAGGTGAACTGATGGGAACAGAATGTGCTAAGTCAGCGAACTCAGTGGCATTAAGTGCGTGTCAGAAAGACTCTGGAAAAACAGAAAAGGAGGAGCCTGCAGGATGTCTGAATTCACGAGCCCAGGAGCTGTGGAGTGAGGTGAGCTTAGAAGACAGTTAGAGTTTGAGCAGAGGGGACTTAGGCTGCAGGGGAAAAGGGAACTGCCTGCTCTCCTCCCAAGTACTTTGGGACTAGGGCCCCTTCTCATGGTAATGACATTTTTTTTTTCTGTTTTTTTTTTTTGTGAGGAAGGTCAGCCCTGAGCTAACATCCGTGCTAATCCTCCTCTTTTTGCTGAGGAAGACCGGCTCTGAGCTAACATCTGTTGCCCATCCTCCTCCTTTTTTTTTTTCCCCAAAGCCCCAGGAGATAGTTGTATGTCATAGCTGCACATCTGTCTAGTTGCTGTCTGTGGGACGCGGCCTCAGCATGGCCGGAGAAGCGGTGTGTCGGTGCGCGCCCGGGATCCGAACCTGGGCCGCCAGCAGCGGAGCGCGCACCTAACCGCTGAGCCCCGGGGCGGCCCTGGCAATGACATTTTAATGAGAAAGATGAAGTGAGAGTAACGGGGGGGAGAAACCCACAGTCTGGTCAGCTTTATCTTGGGAAGAGCCCAGGGAAGGGTCTGGGAGGATCTGCACAGCCAAGCAGCAGGTCAAGAAGGGGACAGATCATGTTGTGCAGGAAACGCTGGGCTGAGCACGTTGCTAGGGAAGTTCTCGGGCACTGCCAACCTACTGTGTCCCCCACTGACTTTGATGATGGTCGGTGTAAGTAAATCAAATGTTTGGGATCCGCAATGCCTAACTGTCCTGTCTGGCGCCCTGGAAGGAAAGGAATGACGTGCGTGGAAGGTGTTCAACAGGCCCCGCATCCGTCCGATCAATCCCTCTTTTTGCCTGGGCTGATTCAACGTGGATTCCTGCCATTGCAAACAAAAGAGCCCTGACTGAAGCAGGGAGGTAACATCGCACAGGTCAAGGTGGCATGAAGCAGCCTGATCCACAGGAGGGCTGCCGTCAGTCACAGCAAGGGGAGCCCCCTCCAGCTGGGGCAATCGGGAAAAACTTCACAGAAGTCAGTAATCATAGCCACTACTTATAGGACTCTTACTATGTGCCAGGCAAGTGCAAGCACTTTACACGGATGCTTTCATTAACCCTCGGCCAGGAAAGTATCCAGGTTCCCATTTTCTAGACTAGAATCTTGGAGTCCAAAATAGCTCAGAAGCTTCTCTAGGGTCTCAGAGCTGGGAAATGGTAGACAGAGGCCCAGCCCAGGTGATCTGATTCCCCATCTTGGACTCTCCAAGGCTGCACCATGCTGCCCACCAAGTGTGAATTACACACGTGGGCACCAAGACAGCTTTTCCTGGAACTTGCCAGGAGACTTGGGTTACCAGAAAGAAGGGGAGTTTGGGGAGGAGGAAAGATAGTGACTATCGTACCATGCCCAGGTCTGCTGTGATTGTCCCGGTGATGCCTGGATCGGCACTGCGGGTCCCCTCTGAGCTCCCTGGGGTGTCTCCTGGGGCGGCACCCTGAGAATCCACACTGCCCACTGCAGCAGCCCCCGATGCCACCTCCCCATGGTGGAGCCGTGACTGGGCAGGATCCTGTTCATCACTGGGCTTCATCACTGCCGTCTCATCACTGGGCTTCAAGCACTGGGCCAGGAGTCTCCAGGCCTCAGTGTGACCACCTTTCCAGGCCTGGAGCTGGGCCACGGCATGGTGGGCCTTGGCTGCCCACTCCCACTGAAGCCAGTCCAGGACGTGCGTTCCCCACTCCTCTGGGTGTTCTCGGAGCACAGGGACCCTCTGGGCCACCTTCTTGGTGAGGACGAGAATGCTCTCCAGAGCCACAAGAAGACTCTCCCGGCAGGGCCCAGACTCCTGACCTCCTGACACGATTTCTTGCACGGCTTGGATACCAGACAACATTCTTTCCAGGGAGCTTTCTGGCCTGGTCTGGGGGTCTTTGCAGACAGAGAGCCTTGGGCAGAAGGCATCTTGGAGGGCACGTTCATAGTCTGCATTGATGCTGCTGAGGTGGCCAGTCAGGGCCTTGGCTCGAAGGGTGAGCTCCAAGCAGAGAAGTTCAAAGCGTGTGGACAGGCTGGGGGATGGTTTGGGGGAGGAGGCCAGGATCTGTGCCACATCCAGCAGAGCATCTGTGAGCACATGAACTTCCCTGCACAGAAAGGAGATTTCACCCTTCACCTGCTCATCCCCACACAGTAGGGAAGACAGCCTGGCAGCCTCTTGTAGCCTCTGAGAAACATCTGCTGCCTGAGCCAACCCTCCCTGTAGCCGTTGCCGGTCATTCATGGCCTGTCGCAGGGGCAGTAGGAACAGGCCTTGTCTCCCACTGAGCCTCTCCATGCACTGGAGCAAGTCTTGGACAGCCACTGACCATAGAAGGCAGCCATCTTCAATGCTCTCCTCCCATGGTTTGGGGCCTTGGAGGCCATCAGAGGCCAGAATCTTGTCCAACAGCTGTTTAGCACAGGTCTCCGCTTCCTCCAATCTGCCTTGCATTTGTAAAAGTGCTTCTGGATGCCCAGTTAAGTTAGAACCCTTGTTACCCAAATCCATGGGCCCACTTCTGGCTGCTAGTTGAACCACTGAGGCTAAATTCTGCTGAAGCTCCATGAGCACTGCCATGTTCCCTGGAAGATCAGCTGCTGGGCTGTTGCAAAACAGCTGCTGACACAGAGGGTACCAGTCACCAGCCATGGCTAGCAAGCCCTGCCTGGTTTCCCTGGTTCTCCCAGACAGTTGGAGAGCCACTTCCAGAAGCCTATCAGTTCTAGCAGTTGTACAATGTGCTGTCTCCCTTGCTGGCTCACTAATAGAAGGTGCCAGTGTCTGGAGTTCTTGGAGTCCAGTCATCCTCTCTGACCCCAGTGGTCCCTCCCTAGCCAGCGCCCCTTGAGCTGCATCCACAGCTGCATCCGGGTCCTGCAGGCTGGCACAGGCTGAAGTCACTGCCTGGTGGCTCTGGCTGTCTACAGCAAGGGTTAGTTTGCTGATGGCAGAGAGTGGAGAGCCCCCACTCCATGGATGTGTGTCAGGAATCCAGGGGCAGGAAAGAAGGTCCCTTGGTGGACAGGAGGTGACTAGGTCAATTTTCCCTAACCCCGGCCCCCTTTGGTGTTTAATTTCAGGAACTGTGGAGTCCTGGAGGCAGGGGAGAATGAAATAAGGCTGTCTCTTAGCAATGTCAAGCCTTTGGACTTGGTCTCGAAGAGGGCTCAGGATATCTGGGTGGTTAGTCCCATCCAGCCCCTCTTGGATGCTCTGAGCTGAATAGATCAGATGCTTTGCCATGGTTAAAAATGCATCTGTGTCCTGAGAGCTGTGCCCAGCTGAACAGCGCTCAGCAGCTACACCCAGGACCAGGGAAGATTGCTCCAGCTGCTGAATCAAGACTCTCAGACCATTCCGGAAAATGGGATCTCGATCTTGGTCCACATACCTGCTCATCACCTGCACTATGTGTGTGGCTCGACCCCGTAAACATGCCACAAGTCGAGAAAACTCTCTGGAATCTCCGCTCCTCAAAGCCCATTTAAAGAAGCCCAAGTGCTTTGTCATTTCCTGAATGGATACACTCAGGAACTCAGGAATATTGAGAACATCATCAAAACAGGCCAATAGGCCTTCAGATGCCCTGGGCCACGCCTGAAGCAGGGCCTGCAGGGCGGCGGGGCTCCAGACCTTTGCGGGCTTTGTGAGAACAGCTGTTGCACTCTGACCACGAGCCCCCAGAGGCCTGCCATGGTGGCCTCCACGTCCCTGCCACTTTCTTGTCGGGAGCAGCAAACCAAGACTAAGTGAGCCACTCGAAGCATCTGCTTGGCCTGGTCACGGAAATCAGCAAGGAAAAGCTGGAGGCTCTTTGGCAAGGCCTTGCCCTCGCACGCGAGGCTGCCTGGGGGAGTCGCCAAGGCGGCCTGAACCAGCCTTTGCAGAGGACTTGGCGTGTCGGTGAACGTGTCCAGGATCTGGCGCGGCAGCCCAGTGCGGATTCCCTGGGAGAGCGCCTCCGTCGCAGCCTGCAGCGCGGCGCACTCCTGCCCCGGCTCCAGGGTCCCCCGGCCCGTCTCGGGAGGCCGGTGGAGCCGGCCCAGGCTCCGCAGCTGCAGCAGCTGGCGGCAGCGGGCCACCAGGCGCAGCCCCTCGGGCGCATGCAGTGCCAGAGCACGGCCGCCAGCAGCGCGTCCAGCCGGCCGCGGCGCAGGTGCTCGGGCCCGGGCGCCGCCAGTAGCTCGCGCAGCTGCCGCAGGCGCCAGGTGAGCGCGCCGCTGCGCGCGCGGGCCGCCGGGGCCGCGGCGCCGGGCTCCGGCCGCACCAGGAGCTCGCCGAGGGTCTTCCTGGTCAGAGCGACCAGGTGGCGCCGATGCTGGAGGTGGCCGCGCGCGGCCGCGAGCAGCGCGGGGACACAGCGCCGCAGCAGGCGGCCGGGGCCCAGGCGCTCCCCGGGCCCGCGCGCGCTCGGGCCGCCCGGGCGCAGCAGCGCCGCCGCCAGGTCGGCGAGGGGGCCGCGCAGCGAGGCCGCGTCGCCCGCCGCTTCCAGTGCGTCCAGGCAGGTCAGGCACCAGCCCGCCGCCCGCACCGTCTTCCTCGCCCTCGCAGCGTCTTCAAGGAGCGGGACCTGTTCGGGCAGTGAGGGGAAGAGAAGCTTGAACGTGGTTGCACGTTTCTGAAGCGATAGGGAGAGCAAGGGCAGCTGCTTTCCCCCTCACCCCTGATTTTACAAATAAACGTCCTCCAAACACCCCAAGACTAAAGAGTACAGAATCTCAGCACCTGGGCCCCCCCCAAAACCACCTCACCTAGGAGTGACGTTTAAAGAAAACATTTGGCTTAACTGAAAATGTAAGGCCTCCTATATTTGAGCTACATTTAATGTGGGTCCAGTCTGGATTTAGAGTGCCAGTCTCCGGGTTAGAGGAGGAGCAGTCAATCATCTACATGGTAATCAACACGTAAGGAACGAAAGAGTGTTTAGGAAGGACTTAGTATTTGGATGAGGATGATGGGGACTGGAGAGATGGCCTGTCCAGGAAGTGCCTCTGAGAAGTCTTTCCTAGCCTGACCCTGCCACTCCTGGATGGCTCTATCCATCCTCTGCAACAGAGCTGGTACCCAACCACTTCCAAGAGCCTGCCCTTCTTCCCCGCTCCTCCTCCCATCAGCAGGTGCCCAAAGCCCTCTGGCTCTGCCTCTCTCATCTCCCCATTCCCAATCTTACTTTAATGAAGGTCTGTTAAATTACAAATACACCCCCCCAATAACTCATACTACTAAAGTTTTAATGATGAACATTATTAATATTTAATAATATTTAAGGCATATAGATTCTAACAGGGAGCAATGTCCCAACCTAAAAGAGTTGTGCCATGTGATGGAGTGTCGGGATGGAGAATGGAGGCTGAGGGGTTATCCTGGCCCCCTGAGATCCTTCCAGCTTGAGGTCAATACAGCAGAGCTTTCATTCTGGAGCCAGGTTTGTCAAACAGGCTGAGTTGCAGAGGATTCACTAGCTTCTTCCCATAGCTCCTAGCCATGGGTAGGGTGGGAAATGAACATGTCAGTGACACCTTTTCATTAGGGGTTGGTGGCAAGTGTAGGGGATGAGGGAGCCACATATGGTTTTAAGATCATAGACCCCCAACTCAGTATGTCTACCTCACTCCCTATGCCAGCTTCCACATTTAGCATTTATTAAATTGGGAATGAACTCTGTGCCTGTGATCTTGACAGAAACTTGGGCAGGTTTCTCTCTCTGGGGTGGGTGTCCATTGCGGCAATGACACGCCCCATCCGTGCTTCCCAGCAATGAGCTCTCTGTCCAGACCAACTAGCCAGCCAGCTCTGACATCAGACTCACCTTCGTGGTGTCCACCAGGATCTGCTGAGCTGTGGTCACGAGCTCCTCCTGGTGGCTCTGACAGTCGGGCTGAAGATGGAGCTTCTGAGCTATCAGCGTGATATTCCTCCCAGAGAGGATCAGAGACTCGGCAGCAGGCCCCATTTCCTCCTGGAGCCACTCCTCCTCAGAGGCTCATGCCAGCCTGGACAGGCACATTTTCACTCAGCATTTACCAACACGTCCATGAATGTAATGTTACAAAGAAGCAATATACCCATAAGGAAACTATGATACATAGAAGTTACAGAGCACTATGAAGCCATTAAAATGGTGACGTGGGTCTATATTTATGGTGATAGATGCCTTTCCAAGACTTTGGGTTGAGTAAATAAAGCAAATTACAGAATAGCATGTATGGCAGGTTCTCATTTGTTTTTAGTTATGTGCAGATCTACATAGAGAACCATTTATCCAGAAGGATAATCATCACACTGTGGTTCTATCTTAGCATTTTAAAATATGCTTTGTTCCTTTTTGAATTGCTCTCATTTCCTCTGCAATGAACATGTATAATTACTACAAAAAACAGTAATATCTAGAATCTCATTTTGATCCCTGTTATCAAGAGGAGAGGTTTTGTGTAACAAAAATCAGTTTCCATGAACACAGATGTCCACAGCAACTGTTTTGTTTATGTGATTGCAAACATTCCTCTTTCACTAATAATCCCTAACCACACAGAACAAAACAAGAAAAGTCCCGCTCCTTCTGGCCCTAATCCTTACAAGGGTTATTCTTTACAAAGGAGGCTGAGCTCTGTGCCTCTGGAACTGTAGGTTGGGAGGACACAGGAGTGCCAGCTTAAGTGATCACCGAGAAACTCCTCTCAGCTTTTGGTCCCTTGCTGAGTGGCAGTCAATTTCAACGCCACTCATCCCTTCCTGTCCCAAACATCCCAGGTACCCTCGTGTGAAATATCCCCTAAATTCCCATGTGCAGAATCACACCAATTCAAACAACCCAGCACAGCAAAATGCCGAAACACTGGGGGTAAGGGAAGAGGGGAAGAATGTGTGACAGCTGTCTCCTTCCCTTATTTTACTTTTGACTCCTTGTGGAGAATTTGCACATCAGCTGCAGTTGACACTCAGGCTGCTTGGCCTAGAAATATGACTGTGCCACATGCTGGCAGCTGTTCAGTTTGCACAGCTGGGGCCCTCACCCACGCAGCCTAACTGCCTGGGTTTTCTCATTTCTCGATATTAAAAGGAGGGGACAGAGACAAAGCTGTCAAGGATGAGGGCTGTATATATGAAGTGAGGTAGTGGAGTCCAGAGTTAAGGCAATTTATTGGTTATGTCGTGATATGACCTTGAGTGCAAGGTACTTCACACAGAGAAAGCCAGCTATGGTCTGCCCAGATAAATCTTCTGACAACTTGTTGGAGAAAGAAGCTACAAATAAGGAAAGGGGAAGGCAAGAAAGAACCTTGTGGTATTGGATTAGAATTGGGGATATCATATGATTTTATATGTAGACACACATATATATGAATATGTATTCAGACACATAGAAATAAATATCAGGTATGTGTATCCATGGATTAGTATACATACATGTATGTATGTATACTAATACATGTTCATGTATGTATATTTCTTAGCTCTGTCGGCTGAGTGGCCCTGGGAGCAATGATACTCCAGTAATAATGAGCATATTTGGAGCCCAGATCTTGGTTTCTAAATACTATACTTCAATAAAAGAAACCAGGGCTCTTTGGGGAAGAGGTTGATTCCAGGGCCCAGGCCAGAAAAATATAAGATGAGACCAGAAAATAAAAAAGTGCTTTAAAACAAACGGAGACACGTCAAAAGGACACAGGAGCCAATTGGAAGGAGCCTCCAGTGACCAAAGCTGGAAGGAATTGAACAATAAAATAAATAATGACAGTATTGAATCATAACCCATAGAATGAAGTAAATATCCATGAATGTGTAGCATATGAATAATTGAATAAATAAATATAATTGAATAAATAAATAAATGGAGGAGAAAGGATAACATTTCTGTACAGGAGACTTCCAATTAATATATGTAAAAGGAATGAGGGAAATAAAAAATTATCATTAGGCAAACATCATAGTAACAGTTCTTGCAGGCAAGATGGACTGATGGATGCTAGAATCAATTGATGAAAGTTTGAAGAGAAACAGAACAGTTGCAGAAGTTACTCCAAGATACTTATCAATTACACAGGGAAAAATAGTGGAGAAACCTATTAGCACTTTAACCAAATGATAACGTTTAAAATCACCAGTAATAAGACACATCAACATCATGATAAAAAGCAGAAAAAGGGACACAACATCACTTCTGTGGTACCCTTGCCAAAAATGCATAACCTCAATCTAATCATGAAAAAGAAATCTTGGGGCCGGCCCCGTGGCTTAGCAGTTAAGTGTGCGCCCTCTGCTACTGGCGGCCCGGGTTCGGATCCCGGTTGTGCACCGACGCACCGCTTCTCCGGCCATGCTGAGGCTGCGTCCCACATACAGCAACTAGAAGGATGTGCAACTATGACATACAACTATCGACTGGGGCTTTCGGGGGGGAAAAATAAATAAATAAAATCTTTAAAAAAAAAGAAATCTAACAATCCAACTTGATAGATATTCTACGAAATAACTGACTAGTACTTATCATAGTGTCAGGGTCATAAAAGACAAAAAAAGAATGAGGAACTGTCACCGATTGGAAAAGCTTAAGGAGAGACAATTAAATGCAATGTGAAATCCTGGATTAGATTCCAGAACAGAAAAAGAACACTAGGAGGAAAACTGGTGAAATCTGAATGAGGTACGTAGTATAGTTAATAGTATTGTACTAATGTTAATTTCCTGGTTTTGAAAATTGCACTGTTTATACGTAAGTTGTTAACATTAGAGAAAGCTATATGAAAGGTGTACCTGAACTCTGTATTATTTTTTAACAGCTTTTTCGAAGTAAAATTGACGTACACATATTTAAGTATAAAATTTAATAAGCTTGACACATATATTCACCCATAAAACCATCACCACAATCAAGATAGCGAACATGACCATCACCTCCAAAAGTTTCCTAATGCCCCTTTGTGCTCCCTCACTTTTGCATTACAACCTGTGCCCCCCATCCCACCTGTCCCCGCCACTGATCTGCTTTCTGTCACTACAGACTAGCTTGCGTTATCTAGAGTTCTGTGCAAATGAAAAAATGTGCTCTTTTTTGTCTGACTTCTTTCATGCAGCATAATTCTTTATGGGATCCATCCACGTCATTTGTGGTTCATTTGTTCACGTTGCTGAGCAGTCTTCCATTGTATGCCTTGACTGCAGTTTGTTTATTCATTCATCAGTTGATGGACATTGGGGGTGTTTTCAGCTTTTGGCTATCACAAATAAAGCTGCTATGAGCATTCGTGTACAGGACTTGGTATGGACGTATGCTGTCCTTTCTCTTGAGTAAATACCTAGGGGCAGTAGGCATCTGTTTACATTTTAAAGAACCTGCCAAAATGTTTTCCAAAGTCATCGTACCACATTGCATTCTCATTCGCAGTGTGAGGCTTCCAGTTCCTCCACATCCTCACCAACACTTGGCATAGTCTTTTAAATTTTAGTCATTTCAGTAAAGCACGTAAGGTTATCTTGTTGTGGTTTTCATTTGTATTTCCCTCCTGGCTAATAATGTGGAGACTTTTTTCATAAGCTTACTTGCCTTCTGCGTATCTTCTTTGATAAAGTAACAGTTTAAATCTTTTGACCATTTTTATTAAGTTGTTTATTTCTGATTACTGAGATTTGATGTTCTTTACATATTTTTGATATAAGTTCTTTTTTTTGTGTGAGGAAGACCAGACCTGAGCTAATATCCATGCTAATCCTCCTCTTTTTGCTGAGGAAGACTGGCTTTGAGCTAACATCTATCGCCAATCCTCCTCCTTTTTCCCCCTAAAGCCCCAGTGGATAGTTGTACGTCGTAGCTGCACATCCTTCTAGTTGCTGTATGTGGGACGCGGCCTCAGCATGGCCGGAGAAGCGGTGCGTCGGTGCACGCCCGGGATCCGAACCCGGGCCGCCAGCAGCAGAGCGCACACACTTAACCGCTAAGCCACGGGGCCGGCCACTTGATATAAGTTCTTTATCAGACATGCGCTTTATAAATATTTTCTCCCAGTCTCCAGCTTGTCTTTTCATTCTCTTACTAGTGTCTTTTGAAGAGCAACAGTATTTTGTTTTTTGATAAAGTCCAATTTGCTCTTTTACGGATCATGCTTTTGGCATTGTATCTAAGAAATCTGTTCTTAACTCAAGATTGCAAAGATTTTTTTCTCTATGTTTCCTTCTAGAACTTTTATAGATTTAGGGTTTATATGTAGGTCTGTGATCCACTTTAAGTTAATTTTTAATATGATCTAAGGTATAGATCAAAGCTCATTTTTTTGGTATACGAACCTCCAATTATTCCAGCACTGTTTATTGAAAGACTAACCTATCTCCGCTGATTTGTGTTTACACCTTTGTGAAAAATCAATACTAATTTATAGTAGAGTCTAAAAAGTCAAGGATTCATGTTGTAGTGAACTAATTAATGCATAATGTGCAACATTAAAAGAATAATTTAGAATGCATAGCTGCATAATAGAAATCAAACTGAGTATTTATTAGACCAGAGTGCACTTACTCTAGAAATCAGAACAAAAAGATAACCAGAAAAATCCCCAACTGCATGATCCAGGAGAGATGGAACTTGAAAGTGAAGGGGAGAGAAGACGTGTTAAACCACCATCTCACCCAGGGCTGCTATGATGCTCATGCCGACTGCATAGGGCACAGCCCCAAAGGCACTGTTGTCCCAGACTCTGCAGTGAATGGTACCCTCCGGGGATGTGCAATACAGCGGTCCTTCCCTGTTAACCAATTAGTATGACCCATTTTATATATACATGACCATGCAGGTATATATATGTACGTGGATAGATATGCTTACACGGATAGTTCTTTATATGAATAGAAAAAAGGAAAAGAGAGATGGGGAAGAAAAAAGGATGGCAAGAAGGAGTGGGAAGGAGAGAAAGAAAGAGAAAATATCTGGAATAAATATATACTAAGATGTTCACAGTGGTTATTTCTGGGTTGTAGGCTTATGAGTAATTCTTTTCTTCCTCGTCTCATTCATATTTTCTAAATGCTCATCTTATGACACATTTTTAAGCAAAAGGAAACGTATCCTTGTGTTGGCTTCTTCTTGTGGGGTCTTCCCTGGAGCCCTGTCCTGCTGCCAACACTAGTCTGCTGACACGGTAATTCCTTCTGGCTTCCTTATAACTTACCCAGCAGAGAGAGACACTGGAATTTGCCAGCCAAACACTTAGCACATTTTGTGCTGATTGCCCCCGTTTGGCCTTTCCTGAGAACTGCTTAAGGAGCTGCCCTGAAAGCCAGTGGAGCGAAACTCAAGTCAGAATATGAATTATTTGTAGTATTGCTCCAATGATAGGCTGGACCATTTCCCATGGTCATGAGCACGGATAATTCTCTTTATAAATAATTTACTTGCCCAGAACAGACAATACAGCAAAGGCATTTGTACTGAAACAGACAAAAAGGATGTTTAACTTCTCTCAAAATTTTGTGTGCCTTTTTTCGTGTGTCATTACAAAACTCTTTGTGTTAGAAAACTTAGAATGTAAAAAAGAGTGTTAAATTAGTATAAAATCATTCTATTCCCAAATTGTTAAGTAAATTAATAAAAATATTTTGGCAAATTTCTTTTCATGAATTTTTTTCTATTTACATAATTAAGGTCACACTGTGTACAGTCCCCTGACTCCATATCTTGTGTGTGTGTTAAAGAGTACGTAACAGAATTTACCATCTTACCCATTTTTAAGTGTACAGCTATAGTGCCATTAAGTACATTCACATTGTTGTGCACATCACCACCATCCATCTCCAGAACTTTTTTCACCTTCCCAAACTGAAACTCTATACCCATTAAACAATAACTTCCCATCCCTCCCTGCCACCAGCCCCTGCAACCACCATGTTACTTTCTGTCTCTATGAATTTGACTGCTGTAGGTACCTCGTATAAGTGGAATCACACAGTATTTGTCTTTTTGTGACTGGCTTATTTCAATTAGCATTAAAAGTCCTCAAGGTTCATCCATGTTGTAGCATGTGTCAGAATTTCCTTCCTTTTTAAGAGTGAATAATAGTCCACTGTAAGTGTATAGCACATTTTGTTTATCCATTCTTCTGTTGATGGACACTTGGGTTGCTTCCATCTTTTGGCTATTGAAAATAATGCTGTAGGAACATGGATGTGCAAACATCTGTTCGAGTCCTTCTTTTAATTCTTTTGAAGCGGAATTGCTGGATCATATAGTAATTCCATTTTTCATTTTTTTGAGGACTCATGAACAGTTTTGAATCCTCTTTGTTTCTAATTTACTTAACTTTGAGTATGAGTATTTTTCAACAATATTTTTGTAACTTTTTATTTTTCTATAATTTCAAATTTCCAAAAAAGCTGCAAAAATGATATAACAAACTCCAATATATCCTTCAACTAGATTCACCAATTGATCTCATTTTGCCACATTTGCTTTATCATTCTCTTTCCCTCTACGTGTGTGTGTGTATGTATATATGCATGTGTGTGTATAGAAAGTTCCAGATATGATGCTCCTTTACCCCAAAATGATTCAATGTGGTTTCTCTAAACAAGGACCTTCACTTTCATAACCACAGAACGATAATCAAAATCAGGAAATTAATCATTGGAAAAATGCTGTTATCTAATCCAAAGTCAATATTCAAATTTTGCTAATTATCCCCAGTCTGAGAACTTGCATTAAATTTAGTCGTCAGTTCTAGTCATTTAGTCATTAAATTTAGGCAGTTCTAAAGACGCCTCCACACCAAAATTCCTGTCTCTGGGTTAGTCAATCAATGTTAATCTGGTACTGCTGTGAAGGGACTTTGGGGTTGTAATTAAGGTTAGTAAATAGCTGCCCATAAAATAGGGAGATTATTTTGGACTATCCAGGCGAGTCCAATGTAATCACAGGAACCCTTACAAGCAGCAGCAGAAGAAGGCAGGAGGAGAAGTCAGAGAGGTTTGAAGCATGAGAGGAACTTGACCTGCCATCACTGGAGGGGCCACGAGGAATGCAGACAACCTTGAAGAGTGAAGACCAGCCTCTGCCTGGCAGCCAGCAAGGAAAACAGGACCTCGTCTCATAACCATACGGAACCGGATTTGGTAAACCACCTGAACGAACCTAGAAGCAGATTCTTTCCAGAGCTTCCACATAAGAGCCCAGATGGTGAACACCTTGATCTTGGCCTGTGAAACTCAAAACAGAGTCACCAGCCAAGCCCACCTACGTCTAACCTACGAAACTGTGAGATAATAAATTTGTGTTGTTTTAGGTCCCTACATTTGTGATAACTTGTCACAGCAGCAATAGGAAACTAATACATGTCCCCTCAGTCCCTTTCATTCTGGAACAGTTCCTGAGACTTTCTTGACCTTTGACATTTTATGAAGAGTACAAGCCAGTTATTTGTAGAAAGGCCCTCAATTTGGCTTCGTCTGATGTTTTGTTACTAGATTCGAGTTATACGTTTCGGGAAGTAATTCCATGGAAATGGTGCTGTGTCCTTCTCAGCGCGTCACATCAGCAGGCACACGATGTTGTTTTTGTTCCGATAATAGTAATGTTTTTTTTATTTTCCCCCAAAGCCCGAGTAGACAGTTGTATGTCATAGCTGCACATCCTTCTAGTTGCTGTATGTGGGACGTGGCCTCAGCATGGCCGGAGAAGTGGTGCGTTGGTGCACGCCGGGATCTGAACCTGGGCCACCAACAGCAGAGCGCACGCACTTAACCGCTAAGCCACGGGGCCAGCCCCCAATAATAGTAATGTTAACTTCGATCACTTGGGTCAGGTGACATCTGTCAGTCCTCTCCTCCATAAAACTATTAATTTCCCCTTCGTAATTAATAAATACTTTGCAGGACGATACCTTGAGACAATATAAATATCCTGCTCCTCAATAAACGTTTGCCCCCTGTTTTTAGGCTCCACTGATGACCCTTGCCTGGAACAGGTATTATGATAGTTGCGTGCTCTGTCAGTTTTAATTCTAGCTCTATATTAACTTAAAAAATTTGTTTGGTAACCTGCTTTTCCATGTAAAGCAATGTTATAAATATTTCCCCTAATTAACACATGCTCATCTACAACATTTTAAGCATCTGTTTTGTATTTTATGCTTCACCATAAGGTTATATTATAGTTTTCTAAAGTAGGACAAGAGCCTGTTTCTACTTTGTCACCATTTTAAGGAATGTCACAACAAATGTCCTTATAAATACATCTTGGCTCATATTTATGATTATTTCCTTTGGATAAATTAGTAGGATTGCAATTAATGGGTCAACAGGTGCACATTTTCTAAAACCTTGGATCTATATTATCAAATTACTCTCTCAAACACCAATTTCCATTTCTATCATGAGTATATGAGATGACCTATCTCTGCCAATACTGAAAATTACCATTATTCTTTAATCTTTGCCAATATGTTGGGACAGAAAAATAATATCTTATCATTTTAATTTGCATTCCTTTGTTTGCAAATGTTTGTTAAAAGAATTATTGAGTATTAGTAATATTGAATATATTTTTCATATTTTAAAATTCATCTGTGGGGCTGGCCCCGTGGTGTAGTGGTTAAGTTCGGTGTGCTACACTTTGGTGGCCCTGGTTCACGGGTTTGGATCCTGGGCATGGACCTACACCACTCGTCAGCCATGCTGTCGAGTATGTGGTGACCCACATACAAAACAGAGGAAGATTGGCACAGATGTTAGCTCAGGGCTATCTTCCTCAGCAAATAAATAAATAAAATAAAAATAAAATTCATTTGTATTTCTTCTTCAGTGAAATATCTGTACCTTGCCTACTTTTCTTTCTAGTCATTTGGCTTTTCCTTGTTGATATAGTTACATGTTTTCTGTTTGCTCCACTGCTCCTGAGGGCAGGGACTGTGAATGTCTTATTCACAACTGTATTTCAACACTTAGAATAGTGCCTGACACCTTAGGAGCATCATACTTGTTGGGTGAAAGAGACGAATATTTACGAGACCTCTATTTTA
Source organism: Diceros bicornis minor (assembly GCF_020826845.1). NCBI lineage: Eukaryota > Metazoa > Chordata > Mammalia > Perissodactyla > Rhinocerotidae > Diceros > Diceros bicornis. Next base: position 19,205,518 of record NC_080779.1, read on the forward strand.
AAGATATATCTGAAGCAATCATTAATCAGCTAGCATATGCCAGGCACTGTGCTCAGTGACTTGTGTGGATTACTTCTCATACCCTGATGACAATCTTATGAGGGAGGTATGGTTATGACCTCCACCTTCACAGATGAGGCAGAGAGAGGTTTCAGAACTTAGCCATAGCCAGACAACTAGTTAGTGGTGGGGCTGGGATTCTAGCTCCAGTGCCTACATTAAGCTTTGGGCAGTAAAAATGTAAAAGTTTTGTTGTAGTATTCAACTTTCACTTATAGAGTTCAGTTTTGTTGTTACAGCCAGGTCCTTTTATATTAACCCTGGAACTGGAACTTAATATGGAAATAATTTGCATGCAGGTTTACTATTAAAGAATCAGGCCCAATGCACTGAGTGACAGGCATGAAAATTATGTTTAGAAGACTCCGGGAATTCTTATCTCTAAAATAAAAAATAATCTGTGAAATAAGAATGAATCTAGAAACGTTTGGATGGGACACAACTGCTTCTTACTGGAAAACTCAGTCAACTAATTCTGAAACGTTTGCATATTGAAATTAGACCCCAACTAATAAATAACAATATATTAAATAGGTTTCCTTTATGTTTTCTCAACTTATTTTTCACACCTGACTTCTTTCTAAAGCATTTCAGGAGACTAAAATAAGGCCCTAGTTACACTTTTCTTCTTCTGAAAATTTGTCAGAGTAAAGGGCTTGAGTTCTTTGAAATTGTTACCTTTTGGCAGCTTGTACAAATTCTTCACTAGCTGTAGCCAATTCCTCCGCCATCTTCTCCAAAGAGGCAAATACTTCATTCTCCATGTCTTTCCTCTCCATTGAGATGATCAGATGGCAAAGCTGAACAGTCATTGGTGAGATGATTCTCCAATGGCTTTGTGCTGTATCATGGAGCCGATGTCATCCAAGAGGAAAGACTCCATCTGTTCTAGTCTGTGAACAGAAGTGTGATGTGGTCATAGCCCATGCTGACTCACATGCAAAAGTATTTCTCTTTGACTCGATGTTCATCTAATTTTACTTCTACAATGGGAAAGGAATCTACAAAATATTAAAAGGATAAGTGGGGGCAACTCTCAGGACCATACAAGTATAGAATAGGTTGTGGCTTAGTATCAACATGTGAAAATGAGATAGGTTCAGAGGAAGGCAAATAAACGGAAAATGGACCCACAAACTGTATGAAATAGGGGCAGTTTAAGAAATGGTTCATCTAATTACGAAGACATGACTGAATTCTTCCCTATTTGTAGCACTACATATAGTATAGAGGGAGCAGATTTTGCTTAACTTTTACTCTATGGAGCTTCTCAGAACAAAGGACGAAAGCCATGTGGCAAGAGAAAGTTCTCCTTTAGATTGAATGGGCATCTCAAAACAAAATTCTCAGAGATTCTAGGAGTACTGTTACATGGGTGTTAATAAACTTCCTTCCTCGGGCAGTATACAAAGCTGGATGACAGTTTGAGGATATCATATAGAAATTTCAAGCATTGTGTAGGTGGATAAACAAAATTCCAATGCTAAAATTTTGTGATTTGTTCTATTTTATTCTCGCGTTCAAAATTTCCCCCAAATGGATATTAGAAGAAGAAGGCTCAGACTTGCCCTTCTAGTTAGGATATAATAGATCACAATAGGTCATAGTCTTTGCTATAACATCTAGAGAAGTCAGATAAATTATAGAAATTATATTCCAAAACATATCAGAGGGCTGTGGTAGCAAGGATCATGAGATGGACTAAAATTCCAGGGAGGGGAGAATCTTTCAGAGATGAGTTAGTATAAATGACTATTTTCTTAAGGGCATTTGTTAATTCTGGGCATGGGCCGAGGAATAAGGCCTGGACCAATGAGAAGTCCAGGGCCGGGGAACACAAGCAAACAAAAAACTTTTATAATTAAAAAAAACCCACACTTAGAAATATTACATAGTCTGACTGCTGAAAATCAAATACAAAAAGAAAAATTTAAAAGCATCCAGAGAAAAAAGGGCAGTAAAGGAGCAGTATTTAAAGGAGCAGTATTAAATTTGACAGATTACTTCTCTACAGAAACAAAAGAATCCAGAAGATAATGGAATGGCATCTCTAAAGTGACGAAAGAATATAATTGCTAACTTAGACTTGTATACTCAGTGACAATATCTTTAAAAAAAAAAAGAATATTCTGGGGTGATGGAACTGTTTTAAAACTTGATTGTTAATGTTAAATGTCAATTATACCTCAATTAAAAAAAAACTTAAAGAAAAACCTTGATTGTTGTGGTTACATGACTGCGCGCATTTGTCAAAACTTGCAAAATTGTACACTAAAAAGGGGTAAATTTTACCCTATGTAAATTATAAGTTAATTTTTTTCTTGGTGAGGAAGATTAGCCCTGAGCTAACATCTGTTGCCAATCCTCCTCTTTTTGCTGAAGAAGATTGGCCCTGGGTTAACATCCGTGCCCATCTTCCTCTGCTTTATGTATATGGGATGCCTGCCACAGCATGGCTTGATGAGCGGTGAGTAGGTCCATGCCTGGGATCTGAACCCGCAAACCCCAGGCTGCCAAAGTGGAGCACATGAACTTAACCACTACGCCACTGGACTGGCCCCTATAAGTTAATATTTTAATGGGAAAGTTAAAGGTGAAACAAAAGCATTTTCAGGCAAACAAAAACTGGGGGGATTCATTGGCAGCAGGCCGGCACTGAAAGGAAAAATAGTTTTTCAGGCAGGAGGAAGATGATCCAAAGAGAGAAACAAATGCAGAAGGAAAAGAAGAATAACACGGGTACATATAAATGAATATTGCTTATTCAATATCTTGTAGAGTTTAAAATATATGTAGAACTAAAATGCATGATAACTGTAACACAGAAGGCAGGAGAGGGGTAAATGTTGGTGAAGTGTTCTAGGGTCGCAGTATCATCAAAAAAGTGGGAAAAATAACCATCTGTGTTAAACTATAATAAGTCAAGGACACATATAAACTCTAGGGTAATCACTAAAAAGGTGAAAGAATGTATATCTAAAAAGCTATTACATGGATATAATAGAAAAATTAAAATTTTGATTGATTTTTAAAGTCAAGAAATGCAGAAAAATGGGCGACAAGCAGGGGGCACAAATAGAAAAAAAAAATCTCAGTAAGATAGTATCTATAAAGGCAAATATATCAGTAATTACGTTAAACATAAATGGATTGGGTTCATCATGTAAAAGACTAAAATTGTCAGTCTAGATAGAACAAATACATTCCAGTCATATATCTCTTGCTTACAAGAGGCATAGTTAATGGCACAGAGAGAGGTTGAAAGTAAAATAAACAAGCATACCATAGAAACTCTAGATGAAAGAAAGTTGGTGTTGCTATATTAATGTCAAACAGGGTAGACTTAAGGCAAGAAGTATTATTAGAAATGAAGAGGGTTACTTCACAGACACAACAAATCTCTCAGGCAGTAGAATTCCAAATAATTTAGGTACTCTACTCTCAAGGAGGAGGAGCGTAACTCCCCAATTCTGAAGTGCAGGCTGTGCATAACTTCCTTCCAAAGAGGGTGGTAAGGAAAGGGTGGAGAGCGGGAGGAAGAGAGTAACTTCACAGTAGAGAAACCTGAAAACTCTATCTCAGCCAGGTGATCAAGGTCAACGTCAACAATCATAAATCTAACTAGTACTCCTCCAACTGCCAGGGCCATCAAAAACAAGAAAAGTCTTAGGAACTGTCACTGCCGAGAGGAGCCTGAGGACACATGACAACTAAATATGATAAAGATTATTTACCAAGAGGAAACTTTATACTAAACAGTAAAATGCAGAGCTAATTTCATCAAAATCAGTTTCAGGCTAGATATGCCATCTGTCACCATTCTTCAACATATTTCTGAAGTTCTATCTAATGCAATTAGACAAAAAAAAAATCAAATAATCAGTTTAAATATTGGAAAATAAGCAAAATCATCCAAGATATTTTAGACAAAAAAATCTTTAATAAGAAAATTTGGCTAAATGGTTGCATACATTTTCTCTATTAACAAAAATTGGAAATGGAAGGACATTTTATTATAATAGCCACAATATTTAACATGAAATAAGTTTAACAGGAGAGGCATGAATTTAACTTGGATAAAATCTTATAGAGGACATAAAAACTGAAGAAATAGAGAGATATAATATGTCTGGATGGGAAGACTTAATATCATAGAAATAAGAATCTTCCCAACATTAGTAATATACGGAAATCACTGCAATTCTACCACAATGAGTTTGGAGATAGCTAAGATGTTCATATGGAACAACAACAACAACAAGAAGTTCCAATGGAAAAATAAATGCTTGAGAATAACCAAGAAACTAAGGCAAGGAATAATGAGAGGGAATCACCTTTAAAACCACTGTGTGGTGGAGACTGCTAGTTGCTCACTGTATTGGTTATCCGTTCTGTGTAAGTAAAACCTTACCTTAAAACCTCAGGAAAATCCAAGGATCAGAGCGTTATTCAGTCACATAAAGGTCCCTTTAAAGAGATTTGGCTGTTCCTCTCAGATCCTCTCAAACAAACAATAAGGCCCCCTGGGAAGCTTAAAAGCATTGCCCCTCAGCCTCTCAGCAGGAGCTCAAGATAGAGAAGGGTTTATCTCAAAGATTTGTGGTGTGTTTCATCTAATGGAGCTAACCCAATGAGATTTTCACCACACACACAAGACCCACAAATTTTATGAGAAATCTATGTCTGCCAGCTTGGACTGGAAAAGACAGAACCAGTATAAAATGAAAAGAGCCTATTGGAAACTCCATAATTCTAGCAGGAATTAGGCTGAGAAAACAGGTGCTACCTTTCATGAAAATAGGATGGATCACTCAGAGGGCAGAATCAAGACCCTAGATGTGGAGCCAAGATCCATGGAAAATTATTTCTGGCCAGGAATAGGAGTAAGTTCTAATCAAGGAGCTTCTAACATTTGGATTCCAGAATTGCTATGGACCAGTAACTCTTTTGAACCAGAGTGTTTATAGACATTATCCTATACCTGTCCCACCATTGAATGTTGGGTGTGAGGGGTGGGCAGATATTTATTCTCTTTAGTTTCATGAGTCCACCGATGGAGAGGAACTCACTGTACTCAAGGAGCTATATTTAAGAAACTACACCCAAAGTGCCTCAACCGTATCTGGACCTGATTTAACTGATGAGATTCTGGACTTTGAGCTGATGCTATATTGAGATGAGACTGTGCGTGTGTGTGGAGGGGGTGCTCTTTGAAGTGTATGGTTGTATTTTCTACATGGGAGGGACATGAATCACTGGGGACCAAAGGGTGGACTATGGTAGGCAGCCTTCTAAGATGGTCCTCAATGATCTCTGCTTCCTGGTGTTTAAGCCCTGAGTAGTCCTCTTCCCTTGAGTGTAGGCTGACACGTGGACTTGCTTCTAATGAACAGAATATGGCAAAAGTGATGAAATATCACTTCCAAGACTAAGTTACAAAGGATCTGACTTTCGTCTTGTCCTCTTGCTTGCTCACTTTGATGATGCCAGCTGCCACGTTATAAACTGCCCTATGGAGAGGACTGTATGGTGAGGAACAAAGGGAGGCCTCCAGCCCAAAGCTTTTGAGAAACTGAAGCTACAATCCAACAACCCATAAATAACTGAACCCTGCCGACAACCATGTGAGAGTGCTTAGAAGCAGATCCACCCCCAGTCAAGCCTTAAGGTGACTTCAGCCCTGCTGACACCTTGATTGCAGTCTTGTGAAAGAACTAGAGCCAGAGGGCCCAGTTAGATTGTGTCCAGATTCCTGACTCAAAGAAACTGTGAGATAATAAATGTTAGTGTTTTAAGCCATTAAGCTTTAGGGTAATTTGTTGTGCAACAATAGATACAGTGTATAACACATTACCCCAAACATAGCAACTTGAAACTACAAATATTTATTGTCTCACAGAGTTTCTGAAGGTCGGGAATACAGTTGCAGCTTAGCTGGGTGGTTCTGGTCTAGGGTTTCTCACAAGGTTGTGGTCAAGCTGTCTGTCAGGGCTGCAGTCCTCTGAAGGCTTGAGTGGGGATGGAGAGTTCACTTCCAAGCTCATGTATATGGTTGTCGGCAGGTATTATTCTGACACCAATTTCTATGCCTGTTTTTCCAATGCCATCAAGTAATTCTCTGACACCAGCTGGGTGTCCTACAAGTCAACTCACTTCTGGAGAGAGAGTCAGACCCCCACCCCCTTCAGACACCAATCTGTGCTTCTGACGAGAACAACAGAGAATGGGACCAGGACACGCTTTGGAGCATACAGCACATTGCAGAGTTGCTCCCTTTGAGTCAAGGGGCAGCCTTTAGTCCATGCATGTCTTAGTCAGTTCAGGCCGATACCATAGACTACGTGGCTTAACCAACAAACATTTATTTCTCACAGTTCTGGAGGCTGGGAAGTCTGAGATCAAGGTGCTGGCAGATTTAGTGTCTGTTGAGCGCCCACTTCCTGGTTTGCAGACAGTGCCTTCTTGTTGCATCCTCACACGGTGGAAAGAGAGATCTTGTGTCTCCTCCTCTTCTTATAAGGGGGTAATCCCTCATGAGGGTCCCACTCTCATAATGTAATCTAACCCTAATCACCTCCCAAAGGCCCCACCTCCAAATACCAACACATTGGGGATTAGGGCTTCAACATATGAGTTTTGGGGGGACACAAACATTCACCCCACATCATTTAATAGTTGGCTGTGGGCTGCCTCCCAATTCCCCTCCCCATGCCCAGGCGCAATGTAGAGGGCGAGTCTCCAGATGAGGTGGTTCCTGCAGTTGAGGGCAATTCTGTAGGGAGGGGGTGCAGTTGCGATTGTTAAAAGATGTCTCACAGCAGCTGGGGATGGGTGCACTGACCTGGTGAAGGGGATCTGGGTAGGGAAACAGCACCAACCTCAGGGAGGGAGGTACAGATAGGGCAGGTAGAGTTCATGTCCCCACTTCTACATCCAGTGTTGGGTGTGGTCCCACCAACCACATGGAGGAAAAGCGGAGGAGGATGATTCTACGTGGAAAATCAGGGCCCTATTGTCAGAAGAAGGATATTGAGCAAGAAACACAACAGATACTACTACAATAGAACTCTAGGTGGCAAAGAATTTAATATAGTATATTTGAGATGACACACAAAAACAAAGTGCTCAACCTACTATCTAAAGTAATTTTGCTGAATTCATAACTCCCTAATCATATTACTTACCCAGAACAAATTGATCAAAAAATTCTTTAATTAAGCATCATCATCATTGACTTCATGTCTCCAAAGCATCACAAATAGGGGACCTGCTCCAGCCCGGCCCCGTGGCTTAGCGGTTCAGTGCGTGCGCTCCGCTACTGGTGGCCCGGGTTCGGATCCGGGCTTGCACCCACGCACCACTTCTCCGGCCATGCTGAGGTGGCATCCCACATACAGCAACTAGAAGGATGTGCAGCTATGACATACAACTATCTACTGGGGCTTTGGGGAGAAAAAGAGAAAAAAAGGAGGAGGATTGGCAATAGATGTTAGCTCAGGGTCGGTTTTCCTCAGCAAAAAGGGGAGGATTGGCATGGATGTTAGCTCAGGGCTGATCTTCCTCACACACAAAAAATGTATATATTATAAAATAAACTATTCCAGATAACAAAGAGTTTAACACATAAGGAATAGGGGAATGTGATTTTTCCTGTTTCTGAATACACCTAGAGATCAGCCAATACCAAGAGCATAAGTTATAAAAACACTATGATCCATCTTTGATTGACAATCAGGAGAGTGTAGCCACCCATAGAGAATCAACAAGGGGAAAGACATTGACATTTTTACTTACCTTGATGAGAAGACACTTTCGACTCTCTGAGCCAAAGAGCAGATGACTGGATTCACTCTAAATGTGAGAAATCCAGTTTTTTTCAACCACCAACAGGAATCTATTTACACCCACACTACAGTTCAAGACTGCGGCATCTCCCAGCAACTGTTAGCCGACTCTGGTACTGACGTCACAGAAGGTATTGCTAACAAGCAAACATCATAATTTATTCATAGAGCTATTGAAAGTCTGCTGTTTCTGCAGTATTGAAAGTCCTGCTTATTCACAGGAATAAGAACTAGATTAAAGTAGAAGCAGCTAAATGTTTTAATCAATCCAATCATAAAAGTAAGACTCAACTATAGGTCTTCAAAAAGTTTTGTTGTGGGCGACTAAAAGGAAATTAGGTCCTAGTACTAACGATGATGATGAATTACTATGCAGTTTAATTAACGTGGCTTCTTTCTAGTTCTCATGTAGATTTTTACAAGCATTTGGTTTGTGAGTGAATATTCAGGCTGCTGTCTCTTGGGAACAATAGAAGGAACGGGAGGGGGGGGCTCAAACTGGAGGGAAAATAGACTTAAATATGCATTAGGTGTGTACTGTGTCCCAGAAGTTTTCCGTACATCATATCACTTATTCCATAGAACAATTTAATTACGGTCAACATTATTAACTGTACTTTACAAGTGAGGAAATGAAAGATTGGGGCATATGAATGGTGCCAAACCTTTGAGAATTATTTCCTACTCAAATTATCACCTATTCCTTGACTTGTAATAAGTTCCTGAAGACTACAGTGTTTGAGTTGTGTCTGGGCAAGAAAACAGAAACCACTTTGTATTTAAAGCAGAGGGAATTTTTTTTTTTTTTTTTTGGTGGGGCAGTTTCGCCCTGAGCTAACATCTGTTGCCAATCTTCCTCTTATTTTGCTTGAGGAAGATTAGCCCCGAGCTAACATCTGTGGCAATCCTCCTCTATTTTGATGCGGGTCACCGCCACAGCATGGCTGATGAATGGTGTAGGTCCCTGCCTGGGATCCAAACCCATGAACCCTGGGTTGCCAAAGTGGAGCATGCCAAACTTAACCACTATGCCATGGGGCCAGCTTCTAAAGCAGAGCAAATTTGATTCAAGGAATTAATTACAAAAGTGTTAGGAGGGACAGCGATTCAGGCAGGACTTTTGGCTATGGTCAAGGAAGGAGATTGTCAAAACCCTCTCCCTAAAAGCAACTGTAAAGATGGACAAAACTGGCCCAAAGCAACCATTTCAGCACTCTGGAAATTGACCAAGGCATACAGCAATTTCAGAAGTGTCTATGCTTGGGCACCTTGTGGAAATCTATGGCATTCTAGTCTGGGGCTGATCCCATCTATCCCATCAACATGGAGTTCTGCCAGGAAGGGAAGACCACGAAGACCAGCAACTTCTCTATAGCCATTGAAGGGGGCTCACTTGGTTTGAAGTAATGGGTGATGCCCTCACCCAGGATCACTGTCAGTGAAAGTGACTTCCCAGAGGTAGGAGAGTGGGGGAAGGCTAAGGGCTCATCTCTGCTGGCAAGATGTTGAGGTTGTAATTGGGGCAAGCACATTCCTAGCTGATTTGTGTACATATTTAGCAGAGATGGAGAATCCTTAAGCTATTTGTACACTCCTGCCTGACTCTGGGGCTTTGTACATAAGAATAGAAGACTCAAAAGGGCCTATCAGAAAGCAAACTTCAGGGCAGACCTGAGAGAAGCCTAAACTATGAATGTGCTCCCCTGTCTACATACAGATGCATAGCAGAGGATGAAAAGCCTAACTAGTTTGAGGCGTTTGAGCACAATCTCTATCCAATCATTGGCTGACCACTAAGCTATGCAAATACAGGGAAACCATAAGAAACCAGCCTAAAAAATAAAAACAAGGATATATTATTGAGCAAAGACATCTATGGCCACACACCCTAGGAGAGACAGACAGATTTCACAGATATAGTCCAGGCAAACTACTAAACAAATAAACAGCTACAAAAACAACTTTCAGGAGAAAAAATCAGAATCCAGAGATGCTAAAATGAAAAATTTTAACAAAAAAGTTGTGAAACATGCAGAAACAGAAAAGCATGACCCATACTCCAGAAAAAAAGCAGTCAATAGAAACTGCCTCTGAGAGACTAAAAATGTTAGACTTATCAAACAAAGATTTCAAAGCAGGTATAGTAAGTGTTCAAATGAATAAAGAAAATCATGTTCTTGAAATCAATAATTCAAGAAGATTTATGCAACCCTATGTTCCTCACAGCATTATTCATAATAGCCAAGACGTGGAAGCAACCCAAGTGCCCATTAACGGATGAATGGATAAAGAAGATGTGGTGTATATTTATATACAATGGAATACTACTCAGCCATAAAAAGACAAAATTGTGCCATTTGTAACAACATGGATGGACCTTGAAGGTATTATGCTGAGTGAAATAAGTCAGACAAAGAAAGACAAATACCATACGATTTCACACATATGTGGAAGATAAACAAACACATAGATAAGGAGAATAAATTAGTGGTTACCAGAGGAGAAGGGGGTGTGGGGAAGGCAAAAGAGGTAAAGGGGCACGTAGGTATGGTGATAGATAAAAACTGGAATGTTGGTGGTGAACACGATGCAGTCTATACAGAAACTGAAATATAGTGATGTACACCTGAAATTGATATAATGTTGTAAGCCAATATGACCTCAATAAAATAATTTAAAAAAGAAAAGAAAATCATGTTCAAAGACTTAAAGGATCTTATGACAACAATAAATCAACAAATAGTGATTCTCAATAAGGATATAGGAATTATTAAAAAATAGAAATTTTGGCATTGAAGAGTACAATAACTGAAATGAAAAATTCACTAGAGGGGCTCAACAGAGATTAAAGACGACAGAAAAAAGACCCAGTGAACTTGAAGATAAATCAAGAGAAATTACCCAATTTAAACAACAGATAGAATAAAAATTGCAGAAAAATAAATAGAGCCTCAAGGGTCTGTTGTACATCAAGTGTCCCAATGTACACTTATTGGGCACCCCCAAAGGAGAGGAGAGAGAAAAAGGAGCAGAAAAAATATTTGAAGAAAAAAATGGCAAAAAATTTCCCAAATTAAATGAAAAGTATTTACCTGTAGATCTAAGAAACTCAACAAATTCCAAGAAGGATATCCATACCCAGACACATTATAGCCAAACTGTTGAAAGCCAAAGACCCTTTTATCATTGAAAGCAGCATGTACAGGGGAGCATCGATTCAATTAACATTTAACTTCTCATTAGAAACAGTGAAGGCCAGAAGGCAGTTCCATTACACATTCAAAGTGCAGGGGGAGGGGGAAGCTGTCAATCAGCTAAGAATTCTATATCCAGAAAGAGAACCCTTCAAAAATCAAAGTGAAGTAAAGACATTCCCAGATAAACAAATACTGAGAGGATTCATTACTAGCAGACTTGTCTTACAAGAAATACTAAAGTCCTTCAGCACGAAGGGGAGCGGCACCAGATGGTAACTCAAATCAGCAGAAAGAAATGAAGAATATCTATAAAGGTACTTACACAAGTAATTATAAAAAACAATACCCATATTTTCTTCTTAACTGATTTAAAAGATATGATTATATAAAGCAATAATTATAATACTGTGTTGTTGGATTTAAAACAATAAAATCATAAAGAAGAGGAGAGAGAATGAAACTACATTGAAGCAAATTTTCATTATTTTACCAGAATTAAGTTAGTATTAGGCTGAAGTAGATTTTTTTTTAGTTAAGGTGCCCATTATATTCCCAAAGCAACCACTAAGAAAGTAACTTTTAAAAACAATGAAAGTGAAAAATGAATTAAAATTTCCTACTAAAGATATTTATTTAACACAAAAGAAGGCAGTCAAGAAAGAGAAATGGAAAACAAATAGCAAAATGGCAAATGTATAACTAACAATATCAATAATCATATTAAATCTGAATTATCTACACACCCTAATCAAAAGGCAGAGGTTGACAGATTGCGTAAAAACACAAGATCCATTCCTGTCTATAAAAGAGACAATCTTGATTCAAAAACACAAATAAGTGGAAAGTAAAATGATGGGAAAAGGTATTCTTTGCAAACAGTAACCAAAAGAGAGCTAGACTGTTGTACTAGGCTGAATAGTGTTTCCCCAAATTTCATGTTCTCTTAGAACCTGTGAATGTGACCTTACTTGGAAACAGGGTCTTTGAGATGTAATCAAGTTAAGAGGAGGTCATACTGGATTAGAGTAGGCTCTAATCCAATATAAATCCAATGTATTTATAATGAGAGGAAAATTTGGATACAAAGACAGAGAGAATACCATATGGTGATAGAGGCAGAGTTTTGAGTGATGCATCTACAAGCCAAGTAACACCAAAGATTACTGGTGATTACCAGATGCTAGGAAGAGGAAAGGGAAAGATTTCAAAGTTCTAGCCTCCAGAATTGTGACAGAGTCCATTTCTGTTTTAAGCCACCCAGTTTGTGGTAATTTGTTATGGCAGCCCTAAAATAAAGAATACAAGTGCTTATGTTATTATAAGACAAAACAGACTTTAAGACAAGAAATATTGTTAGAGATAAAAGAGGACATTTCATAATGATAAAAAGGGTCAATATATCAGAAAAATGTAACAACTAAAACGTAAATGCACTTACAGTAGAGCTCCAAAACACATGAAGCTAAAACTGACAGAATTAAAAAGAGTAATTACAATTCCAACATTTATAGCTGTAGATTTCAAAACCCCATTTTGAATAATTAATAGAACAACTAGTCAGAAATTTAGCAAAATTTGAACAGTACTATCAACCAATGCACCCTAATTAGCATATATAGAACACTCCACCCAATGACTTTAGAATACACATTTTTCACATTCTTTTCAAGCTCACATGGAACATTTCCATAAAAGTCTCAATGAATAAAAATGATTGAAGTCATGCAAAGTATGTCCTCTGTCCACATAGACTTAAATTAGAAATCAACAACAGAAAGAAATTTGGGGAACTCTTGAATATTTTAATATTAAACAATACATTAATAAATAGTCTATAAGTCGAAGAAGAAATCACAAGGGAACTTAGAAAAAATTTTAGTTGAATGAACATGAAAGCACAATATCAAAATGTATTGGATGCAGCTAAAGCATTACTTAGCAGAGAATTTGGAACGTTAAATGCCTATATTAGAAAAGGAAAAAATTTCAAATCAATAATCTTAGTTTCCACATTTAAAAAGTTGAAAAAGAAGAGCAAACTTAACCCAAAGTAAGGAGAATAAATAATAAAGATTAGAGCATAAATCAGTGCAATAGAAAGAAAAAAATAATAGAGAAAAATCAATAAAACAAAAAATTAGTTCTTTGCAAAGATCAACAAAATTACTAAACCTTTAGCTAGCCTGGCCGAGAAAAAAACAGAGAAATCAAACTAGGCACAAAATACGATGCATCACTAATGACCCTATAGAAATTAGAAGGAATATAAGAGAATATTACAAACACATTTATTCCAACAAATTGGACAACTTTCATAATGGACAAACTCCTAAAAAGACACAAATTGCCGAACTGACTCACATAGAAATAGAAAATAGAGATAGACCTATAACAAGCAAAGAAATTGAATTCATAACTTAAATCTTCCCTAAAACAAAAGCCTAGGCCCAGATGATTTCATTGATGAATTCTATCACACATTTAAGGAGAAATAATATGAATCTGTCACAAACTCTTCCATAAAATAGAGGAGATAACACTTCCCAAATGATTTTATGAGGCCAGTATTACCCTAATAGCAAAGCCAGCAAGGACTTGACAAGAAAAGAAAGCTCCAGATCAATACCCCTTGTGAACAAAGATGTAAAATATTAAAGATGTAAAAATATTAGCAAATCGAATCTAGAAACATATAAAAAGGATTATTACATTCCATGACCAAATAAGACTTGTTACAGGAATACAAGGTTGGTTTAATATTGAAAATTAATTAATGTAAAACACCATATTAATAGATTAAAGGAAAATACAATATGATGCAGAAAATTTTTAATAGATGCAGAAAAAATATGTGACAAAATCCAGCACATATGCATGATAAGAAACCCTCAACAAACTAAGAATAGAAGAGAAATTCCTCAAGACAGCAAGGCATTGGCACAAGGACAGGCATATACATCAATGGAACAGAACTGAGAGTCCAGAAATAAATCCTTGCATTTGTAGTCAATTAATTTTCAACAAAGATGCCAAGAAAATTCAATGTGAAAAGGATAATCTTTTCAACAAATAGTCTGGGACAATTCGATATTCACATTAAAAAAAATAAACTTAGACTCTGTCTTCACACAAAAATTAACTAAATGGATCATATACCTAAATGCACTAGCTAAAATTATAAAACTTCTAGAAGAAAACATAGGAGAAAATCTTCAGGGACTTGGGTTGGGCAAAGACTTCTTAGATATGACACCAAAAGAATGACCCATAAAAGAAAAAAATCAGTAAATTGGAATTCATCGAAATTTAATACTTTTACACTACAAAAGACATCATAAAGAAAATGAAAATATAAATCACATACTGGGAGAAATATTTACCAATAGTATGTCTGATAAAAGGCTTGTATCCACAATATAGAAAGAATTCTTACCGCTCAATAACAAGAAGACAACACAATTAAAAATGGCCATAAGATTTAATAGACATTTCACCACAGAAAGTACACAAAAGGCTAATAATCAAATGAAAAGATGCTCAACAACAACATAATCATCAGAGAAATGCAAATAAAACCATGAAATAAGACTACATAGATCCTTGAATGGCTATAATGAAAAAGACAGACAATACCAAGTGTTGTCAAGGATGCAGATAAACCGGAACTCTTGTGCATTGCTGGTAAGAATGTAAAATGGTAAATCCACTTTGGAAAACAGTTTGGCAATGTCTTAAAAAGTTAAACATAAATTTACCATACAACACAGCAATTCCATTCTTAGGAATCTACCCAAGAGAAATGAAAACGTATGTCCACACAAAGGCTTGTATGTGAATTTTTCCTTTTTTTTTGAGGAAGTTTGGCCCTGAGCTATCATCTGTTGCCAATCTTCCTCCTTTTTTCCTTTTTTCTCCCCAAAGCCCGAATAAGTAGTTGTATGTCATAGTTGTGCATCCTTCTAATTGCTCTATGGGACGCTGCCTCAGCATGGCTTGATGTGCAGTGAGTGGGTCCGCGCCCAGGATCTGAACCAGCGAACCCCGGGCCGCTGAAGCAGAGCACGTGAACTTAACCGCTATGCCACTGGGCTGGCCCTTTATGTGAATTATTCTTTTGTGTGTGTGTGTGAGGAAGATTAGCCCTGAACTAACATCCATTGCCAATCCTCCTCTTTTTGCTGAGGAAGATTGGCCCTGAGCTAACATCCGTGCCCATCTTCCTCTACTTTATATGGGACGCTGCCACAGCATGGCTTGACAAGCAGTGCATCAGTCTGCGCCTGGGATCTTAACCTGTGAACACCAGGCTGCTGAAGTGGAGGGCACGAACTTAACCACTGTGCCACCAGGCCTGCCCCTGAAGTATTCTTAATAGCCCCAAATTGGAAACACACAAATGCCCACCAACTGGTGAATGGATAAACAAAATGTAGCATTTTCATGTAATGGAATACTATTCAGCAATTAATAGGAACAAACTACCGATACACGCTAACACATGGATGAATTTCAAAAACATTGTGCTAAGTGATAGAAGCCAGACACAAAAGACTACAGTTTGTAAATTCCATTTATATAAAATATCCAGAAAAGGCAAATTTATAGACAGAAAGCAGAACAGTGATTCTAGAGGACTGGGGGTGAGAGTGGGAATTAACTGTTAACAGGCACGAGGGAACTTTTTTGGGTAGTGAAAGGTTCTAAAAAGTGCATTGCAGCAATGGTTACACAACTCCATAAATTTACCAAAATTATTGTAAAGTCACTTATAGCGGATGAATTTTATCCTACGTAAATACATCTCAATAAAGCTGCTTTTAAAAAATGTTAGACAGGCTGAAGGGTTAAAAAGGGAAATGAAATTACCCAAAGACCAGTAACTACAGGGTTAGTTCCTGTAGTTCCCCCTAAACTGGAGAAAGAGAAGGAAGACTGTTTCCAACACCCACAATCACTGTGCTGCTGAGGGTGTCGGGCCACCACTGCCTCAAAAACGGAAAGAAAAACGTTGCTGCTTTCATCATCTTCCAATTTACCGCCAGCTCCTCCCACTAGTGGAACCTAAAATCAGAAGCCACCTGAAAAGAGTCCACGAAACGTAGTTTGCAGGCTTCCAGCCCCCTGTGATGCAGAGAAACACACAAAGGATGAGAATGGAGTTAAGAGCCAACAGATACCCGACGAGTGCACCCAGGAAATAGTTCTTTCCCTTTTTAAAAAACTTTTTATTTTGAAACAATTCCAGATTTAAAGAAAGTTGCAAAAAAAAAAAATGTACTGAGAAGTCGCTTATATGCTTTTATCAGTTTTTTCCAATGGTAACAACTTGCATTAACTGTAGTCCAATATCAAACCCAGGAAAGTGACGTTGGTACAATCCACGGAGCATACCCAGATTTTATCAGTTTTACTTATTTCCCTTTTAAAGATCTCTAAGGTGAAGGAAAAAGTGCAAGTGGCTAATCCAAAAAGTGTTTCAGGCATTTCTCCTCAGATTTTTTTTGGAGCTTTGCTTTGTGGTGGACCAGGACATTTCAGCTGAGCTTCAGCCAGTATTCCAGACAGGCTGAGAGGTCACCAGCCTGCAGGGGCAGGGGCCTGGTTTCTAGAGTGGAGGCTTGGACCCGAAATGAGGATTTCATTAGGATCACTGGGAAGACAATGTAAGAGTCGATCCTTAGCTCTACTCCAGGGCTGGGAGCTCTACGAAGAGGTAGTCTTTCCATTTCAGTAGAGCCATATGGGGCACTTACATCGTCTTTCTAGCTTTGAGAATGCACCAGGCAACACAACCCAGGGAAGGGAAGGCTTCACCCTGAGGAGCAGCTACAGGCTGTTAAACCACAGAGGAGGCTTGGTGAGGCTTGACAGGAGAAGGGCAGCACTCTCTGGGGACCCCCAGGAATATCTGAGGGGCAGAGAATTTCAGAGGTGGCAGTGTCTGGAATTATGCAGGTGAGGGAAGGAACTAGTAAAACCTTGGTGTTAATCATTGATGTGCCCTTAGAGATGCCCAGAGGCAAGTGAGCTTAAGGATAAACTGGGAAGAGGAAGACGTAGCCTTTGGCCTTTCCTTCACTCGATACAGATAGGACTCAGCTTCCTTCCATTCTAAATCTGTTTCAAAGCTGATTTCTTCTAAGAAATTTTCCCTGATTATTCTCCCCCCTCTCAAATGCCTCTTACATTCCTGCCTCCTTAGGACATCTAGTTATAATGATTTTGTGGAAGGGGAGAAATTATCTTAAATTCATTAATATTTTCATTTGTAATCTTTCTCTAATTGTTCCCTTTGTGTGTGCTTAATGTCACCAACTAAATTGCAAATCGCTTGGGTTCTGAGATTGTGTTCTTTTTTGCCACTGTTGCCCTAGCACAGTGGGAGTGGTTAAGAGCAGGGAGGTGGGAACCAGTCCCTGAGAGAAAATCATGAGACTCCACTTACTATGTCCTCTCAAGGTTTGACATAGCAGAAAGGATATGGGATTTGGCATCTAAAGACCTTGATTAAATTTCTAGATTTGTCAAGACCTAAGAAAGTCACTTCACCTTTCTGACCTTCAGTTTATACATCTGTAAAATGGAAATGATATCCGCTCTACAATCTTTTTAGGGGTGATGTGAAGATCTAATGAAAAATGTGTAAATAAACTGTATCTATATCAGGCACACTTACTGAGGCCTCTCCCTGGGGAGGAGTGGGACAGCATCAGCTACAGAACTTTTAGAACAATTAATTAATGCCTACCATGATGCTGACATGAAATCAGCTGTTGATTCGAGGAAAAGGTAGGGGATCTGCATTGCCATATGAGGACACTGAAATAAATTGTGAAAATATGGCATTCTCCCCTTTAATGGGCCCATTTATTAAGTAGATGAGTCAGGAAATGGAAGTGTCAAAAGAGCCATTAACTATGCAAAACAGAATAGAGAAATGCAGCCTTATCTTTGAATCTATTCTCATGGAACATCTGCTGATCATGATCCAATGAGATCCTCAGCCCTCCAAAGCCATGAGGCCAAAGACCCGGATATAGGTTTGGCTTCACTGAGATGGACAAGCCGTACAGACTCATGTTACGGGTTAGAACACTAAGGTCTGGGGATGTGAAATGAAATTACTTGCTCAGGGTCACAAAGGCAGTCAGTCGAGGGACAAGACCCAGAGAGAATCCAGACCTCTGGCCTCTAAACCACGCAGAAATTCTCTGGCAGCAAGCAGAGAGTTCCAGAGAAATGAATCCGCATTAGAATTGATTGTGCACAATCCATGCTGGGATCCAGAGAGAAGGTTAATGTGTGTTAACGTTGGGCACTGGGATGCAACTGACCCATCCACGCACTGGCGCATGGAGATAATGAGATAGAAAACCTTTCTAGGCAATTGCTCAACCTTCATCCTCAGTCACAGTAGACCCCAGTGTGCTTGCTCGTATCTTCCCGGTCAAAAACTCTCAGCTTTGGCCCCAACCTTGAATCTCTTTCTTTCCTTCTTTGGTTTGTCCCTCTTTCCTCTCCTTTCTGGGTTTGAGGAGTTTCAGCTTCCTTCGTCATGGAGTGTTACTCTAAGGAAGGGATGGAGGTTTGAGGGCTGAGGAAACTGATCAGAAGGGTGAGCCTTCTGTTGTGTCTGATGAAAGTTGAGTGTGGATACTAGGAAGTCTCCCATATTTTCAGCCCAATCAGACCTATTGATTAGAAGCCAGTTCTATTGATTAGACTCCTTTATAGGGAGTTGCTTGGGAAGTTCTGTTGCTACTCGTGCTTCTACATTCTATTCTCTGAGCTAGAGTAACAGGAACCATCGTTAGGAGAGCACAAGTAGTGAGGGGAACCCCCAAGCACTAATCTATAACTCAACTATCATTTTCACTTGCAACTGTTAATTTCCCAGACTTGGTGGAAAATGCCTCTGTTCTACTTATCCACTGTTACACAATGAATTGCCCCCCAAACTTAGCAGCTTAAAATAACAAATGTTTGTGATATCATGCAGTTTCTGAGAGTCAGGAATCTGGGAGCTGGGTGATTCTGGCTCAGGGTCTCCCTGAGGTTGCAGTTAAGCCATCAGCTGGGGCTGCAGTCGTCTGAAGGCCTGACTGGGGCTGGAGAGTCTGCTTTCAAGTTCACTCATGTGGTTGTTGGTCAGAGGCCTCAGTGCCTTGCCAGGTGGACTTCTCTACACAGCTGCTCACAAAACGGCAGCTAGCTTCCCCAGACAGGATGATCTGAGCGAGAGTGAGCAAACAAGAGAGAGATCAAGATAGGAGTCACAACATCTTTTCAAACCTAATCTTGGAAGTGACCTATCATCACTTCTGCCATATTCTATCGGTTGTGCAGCCCAAACCCAAGTATAATGTGGTGGGGACTACACAAGGGTGTGAGTACCAAGAATGGAGGGCTCTCTGGGTCTAATTTAGAGGCTGGCTACCACAACCTCCACGAAACCAGACACTTTGACTGGTGATGTGGGTGCAGTGCAGGGTTGGCTTCCTTCTCTCCTGCCCTCTTTCTCTGGCACTGTGCCCCATTCTGGAAACTAAGCAACACTGGAAATTGACATACACATTACTTTCTCTCTTTACTGAGATGTCCTTATTTTCTCCACAGTTTAAGGACAGCCTGGCATATCCTCCCCTGAAACTCTGTGCATATGCCCTCTTACAGTTTAGGCTTCTCCCCTAGAAACTTAGAAACCTAATTCTTTCCTGGCACGCTGGGTGGCTACTTCTTGGATGTCTTCATTTGAAAAGATGCCACCAACAACTAATTTAGTTGGTTATTCACAGGCCTGTTACCCTGTGTGCAAACTCTGAGCACACATCATGCTGTAGCAACATGACCCATGCAAAAGGAGAGTGTGGGCTCCATTGGAGGCCTCTGGACAAGAGGCATGGTGGTCACCTCACAGTCATTGTCACCCTGTAACTCTAGGAGGTTTCACAATGTCCTTTGAATGCAACTCACTGAGTTATTTTTCTATTTTCCTTTATTTCTACAAGTGAACCATTGCATTCATCCCAGAGAGGATAGGAAATAAGAGGGGAAAATGACTCAGGTGACACATGGACATAAGCACCTTCCTCCTACAAGATGAGATGTTTCCAGAAGGTATTCCTCTCCCCATAACTGTCACTGTAACCCAGAATTCCAGCAGCAGAGACTATGGGAATATGTGCTTCTCCAGTTATGATTCCTCCAGCCAGCACCCAGTAAACTGTAAGCTTCCCCAGCAACAGAAGCTCTGCGAGGGCAAGGACGTTGTCTGGTGTCCTCCATGCCTCCAACATTGTCTAGAACAAGGATTTGTTAAATGTTGAATAAATGGTGTACGCCTTGAGAAGAAGTCATTTCTCATCTTCAAGAGCCTCTGTTTCAACTACCAATGCTGCTAAGACCAATACGAACACGTCAGTCATTGTAACCTTAGCATTAATAAGTTCAACCAAATGGAAGATACTTTTGTCTTAGTTTTGAGAAATGCTTGGATGGTCACAAAGATGAGAAAGTCAGGGCGCCTGCCTTGAAGGACTTCATGACATTTGGTGTCCATTGGCTACATGAGCTAGCTGGGTGAGAGCAGCGAAGGCGTGCGACGCCATCTAAGCAGATTGGTTCAGTACATGTTTAAACTATTAAGTAGCAGACACGTCTCGACATGATTCTCAGCATAAAACCTAATGAAAGAAGCCCAGTCCCTATATCACCAACCATTGACAAACTTTGTAGCTTCTTCCAATCCTTCTGTTCCACAGACATAATTGTGGATACACCATCTTGGCCTCTACTCGTCACATTTCCATTGCTCTGTAGGATCCTTTCCATAGCTAGAAGTAGGTCTCCTCCTTGTTTGTGTTCATGGGCCATAACCTGCATACTCAGCCCACTGTCTGAGTTGAGCAGCAATCTGATGAGGAGGGACTTGTCCTGTCTAGAGCTCTCCTCACTGCCTTAAAAGGACAGCACCAGGGCTGGCCCAGTGGTGTAGTGGTTAAGTTCACATGCCCCGCTTCTGGCGGCCTGGGGTTCGCAGGTTTGGAGGCCGGGTGAAGACATACGCACTGCTTATCAAGCCACGCTGTGGCAGGCATCCCACATTAAGTAGAGGAAGATGGGCACGAATGTTAGCCCGGGGCCAATCATCCTCAGCAAAAAAGAGGAAGATTGGCAATAGGTGTTGGCTCAGGGCTGATCTTCCCCACACACACACACAAAAAAAGCACGTCACCGGGACATGCAGTGGGGCCCAGGGTGGTATGGGGGTGCAGGCTGAGCATCTGGACTGGGGTAGGTGAGAGAAAGTGCTCAAAGTTGTATGAAGGTGAATTTCACCAACTTAACTACGTGTCTGGAGACCGCTCATCTTGAAGAAGAGGAAATGAAGGTGTTCATGCTCACCAGCAGGGACATCCCCATGCACAGACTCTGATGTCCTCCTAACAGAAATGCTAATTCTAGTCTATCATGTAAATGCAACATCCAGACTTGGTAACTTCCCCTTTATGGAGAGTTGATTATATCCAGTCATATGCCAGGTATTTTACATTGTCATTTAATCCTCACAATTGTCACATTATTATTCCATTCTTTAAAGATAGAATTTGAGGCCCAGGGAGGTCAAGTAACTTGTCTTCAGTCACACAGATTGTAAGCGGCAGAGATGGGACATTAGCCCAGGCCTGGTGGCCCTAGAGCCCAAGTTGTCATCTCTCTGTCACATGGCCTGTGCAGAGAGTCACAAACCCAGATACACTCACCTTCTGAGGAAAGTGGCTACAAGCTCCGTCATCCCCATGAAAACCTCAGGCCTCCTGATTTCTAAATGACACCCGTCCTAAAACCCAGAGCTGGTTCTGGAGCCCCAAGCCCCTCTGTGGCTGGAGCTCTGAGTGGCCTGGAAGATACTAATGAAGAATTCCAGTCCCTCTCTGGGGAATTTTATTTTATTTATTTATTTATTTTTAAAATTTTATTTATTTATTTTTTTCCCCCAAAGCCCCAGTAGATAGTTGTATGTCATAGTTGCACATCCTTCTAGTTGCTCTACGTGGGATGCGGCCTCAGCATGGCCAGAGAAGTGGTGCATCTGTGCTCGCCCGGGATCCAAACCCGGGCCGCCAGTAGCGGAGCGCGCGCACTTAACCGCTAAGCCACGGGGCCGGCTCTCTGGGGAATTTTAAATGTGAGGAGAACAAAGAAAAGGACAGGCTGCTTGGGCTGAGGATGCTTCTCCAGATGGGCTGAGCACCTTTCTGGTTCATGTGAGACCTTTGGGAGACCTGATATAATAAGGGGTGTTTGTAGAGGGGTGAGGGGCTCCCTCATTCTTCTTCCTGATTGCTATATTCACGTGTACTCGTGTTCCACACACCATGGATAACCTGGGCATGTCTCTTTCCTGATACTCTTAGAAACTTTACTGGAAGAGGTATATTCCAGGAACTGCACATAGAACCATCTTCCCTTCAAAGGTTTTTCTCTGCTGGAAGGTTCAAGCTGTTGTTACAAAGGGCCCTGTGAGATAATAGAAAAAATATATATTGGTCTCTGCCCCTGGTTCCTGACACAGAGTTCCTAAAACCCTTGTAAATTCCTGAGTGATAAGAGCACTAGGACCATCCTTTGTTCTATTGAGGTGACTCTGGGTAGGCTTCTGGATGGCTCTTGGATGAGGGCTGGTCACCAGAAAAACCAAGCCATGATTAGAAGCTTGGAATTTTCAGCCCCTGCGCCCCTTCTCCAGAGAGGAGAGAAGGGCTGGAAATGGAGTTAACAATTGATCATGCCTATGTGAGGAAGCCTCTGTAAAATCCCAATATTTGGGAATTCGGAGAGCTTCCAGGTTGGCAAACACATCCACACCAGGAGGGTGACACACCCCAACTCCACGGGGAGAGAAACTCCTGCACTCAAGACCATCCCAGACCTCACTAGGTATCTCTTCATTTGGCTGTTCATCTGTATCTTTTATCGTATCCTTTAATAAACTAGGAAACATAAGTAAGTGTTTCCTTGAGTTCTGGGAGCCGCTCTAGCAAATTACTTGAAACCAAGGAGGGGTTGTTGGAACCTCTGATCTACAGCCAGTTGGTCAGAAGCACAGATGGTAACCTGGGCTTGCAACTAGCATCTGAAGTGTGTGTGAGGGGCAGTCTTGTAGGACTAAGCCCTTAACCTCTGGGATCTGATGCTATCTCTGGGTAAACAGTGTCAGAATTGAGTTGAATTGCTTGATGTGGGAAAAAAATCTCCACAAATTTGGTGACCAGAAGTGTAGGAAGTGAAGTGTTCTGTGTGAGTGTGGTAGTAGGATGAGTAGTAGAAGAGACACACAGGAGAAAGGAACGCAAGAAGGAAAAACTGGTTTTCCAACTCAGCCCCAAGTCTGTTGGGTAGCGCTGGGATGCACAAACTGGACAAGCAGAGCTCATGTAGAAATCTGACATGAAAAAGACCTATATCGTCCATAAACATTTGTACAGCATGATATGCAAGGAGAGTTTGCTGCAATCAACTTGTTGAAGGAAAGCAGAGGTGTGTTTTCAATTAAACTCTTCCTTTAGGTGAGAGCTTGTCATTTTTTTGTTTTTAGGAAGATTGGCCCTGAGCTAACATCTGTTGCCAATCTTCCTCCTTTTTTCCTTTTTTCTCCCCAAAGCCCCAGTAGATAGTTGTATGTCATAGTTGTACAACCTTCTAGTTGTTCTATGTGGGATGCTGCCTCAGGATGGCTTGATGAGCGGTGCATAGGTCCGCGCCCAGGATCTGAACCCACAAACCCCAGGCTACCGAAGCGGAGCGCACAAACTTAATCACTATGCCACCGGGCCGGCCCCCAGAGACAGACCTTGTCATTTTATTAACTTCCTGATTGTAAAAAAAAAAAATCTTTCATCAACTATTCACAATTAGAACATTTTCTTTCTTTCTTCAAAAAGTATTAAGTATCTACCATGGACAGGGCCTATCTGAGATGCTGAAATGTAGAGCTGAAACAATATGGTTCTTGGCCTTATGACGGAGCGAATGTAGCAGAATGTGCTGAGCATCATGAGAACAGCTCATGCAGGTTCTCTGGGGGTAGAAGAGTGGGAAGGAGGTTCTTCCTCAGGGAGGGGGCTCAAAAGGCTCCATTGAAGGATGAGGCACTTCTACTTCCAAAGTGCTAAAGAGCAACCAAGACCTCAGGCTAAAGAAATAGTAAGTCTTATTTTATTTAGCACAATTATGAGATAGAAAACACTGGCTAATTAAAGATTTTGATTAATAGGGACTTTATGATCCATCTGGTACATGGTTCATCAGTTTGGGAAGGGTTAATACACACTCAACATTAAAGATCCATCCAACATATTTTCATTTCACCTTGTTGATGATCAAGGCACTGCAAAGACTTTGGTTGAAGGCGTGTGTAAATGTGGCAGGAGAGACACAATGGGAAGACGTAATGAAAGGCTGTGAATTGGAGACTGAAGATCCCGGCTTCAATGAGCCATTGCAGTGTTTGATGTGTGCATAGACATGCTGAATGCTGTGTTTTAGGAAGATTAATTTGAGAATGATATTCAGGAAAGACTGCAGAGGGAAAGGGGCTACAGCAGGATGAGCAGCTAGAAGGCAGGTGCAGTAACCAGAGCATGAAGTGACTGTGGTGAAGTTCGAGACAACGAGGGAAGAACAATTTTGGGTTGTTTTGGCATCCAAGTATAGGACACAAAGAGCAGAGAGAGAGGAGAGGGATATGGCCACCCAAAGACTGTAACCCTCCCCGTTTCTAGACTATGCTAGGTACCCGAGAACCAGAAGTCACTGTTTAGATAGCCCAGCTCATGTCCTGGGCCGGCACAGTCTTCTTTCCTGGGTCTGTTCTCCCAAGGGTCATTGGCCTTGCTGGTGTGTGCACCCCTACGCCTGAGCGGTGACCAGACAGCAGCTGCTTGCGGGGCGTGATGAGCGAATGGATGGAGCCTGGATTTCCTGCCTATAGTGTCCCCATGCATGCGTGGCGCCTCACGGTGAGGATGGAGTGAGCGGTGGGAAGAGACGGGGATGGGCTATGGGCAGCGGCCAGGGCCATCTCTTCCAGTATTACCAAGTTCTGGCATGGAACTCCTACAAGTCTGAGAAGTCTAAAAATCCTGGCCTTCCAGGTCATCCTTATAAATGTATATTTGTAAGGTAGGAAGATAGACATTTTATTAAGCCTCTTATTGACTTGGTTTATAACTTAAATATTTAGACATATGGCTTCCATTTGTACTCTTGCCTACAACTATCAGATGGGGGCCTGCATTTTAGCCAAACATATTCTTTATTTAGTTTCTTAGTATAACTCTTCTCCAAATTTTCTCTTTGCTGAGAGCTCACCTCTTGAGTTGTCCCTTAGAATATCCAGATCAGTTCTTTTGTTAATTGGCTTGGCAGTTTTTAAATTACTAATTTGTAATTCCTTGTATATCTCAGATATGAGTGTTTTGTCAGATACATATGTGTATGCACACACAGACCCACACACATACACACAGACACCCCCGCCCCCAATATATATCAGACATATCCTACTCTATGGCTCTCCTTTTTATTCTCTTGATGGCGACTTTTGATGAATGAAAGTTCTTAGTTTTAAGGTTGCCAATTCATCAGTTTTTTCCCTTATTCATACAGATTTTTGTGTCCTCTTTAAGAAATCTTTACCTAGTGTAAGATCATAAAGATTTTTCTCCTGTTTTTTTCTAACAGCTTTATTGCTTTACCTTTCACATTTAGCTGCATTAGATCACAATGAATCTGCAACTGATTTTTGTGTGTGGTAGAGTCAAGATTAATTTTGTTTTCCAAATGGATATTGATTGACCCAGCTATATATTCAATTTATTGAAAAGTCCATCGCTTCTCCCATTGATCTGCAGTGTCACCTTGGTTATGAACTAAGCGGCTATATATATGTAGGTCTCTTTGCACTGGTCTATTTGTCCCACCTTGTGCCAAAACCATACTTTCTTAATTACTATAGCTTTATATGTAAATACTATAACTTTTATAGGTCTTGATATCTGGTAGTGTAAGTCCTCCAACTTTCTTCTTCGAGATTGCATTTGCTATTCTTTGTCATTTGCATTTCTGTATAAATTTTATAATTGCCTCATCATTTTCCATGAACTGTTCTGCAGACATTTTGTTTGGGATTGCATTGAATCTACAGGTCAATTTGGCAAGAATTGACAGCATAACAATTTTGAGTCTTCCAATCATGAACATGGTATATTCTTCCATTTATCTAGTGCTTTAAAAATTTCTATTAATTACATTTTGTAGTTTTCATTGCAGAGGTTGCAAAGTTTTCCTTAGACAGTCCTAAGTATTTGACATTTCTTGATGCTATTATAGATTGTATCTTTTTTAAATTTCATTTTTATTTCTTTGTTGTTGATACATAGAAATACAATTAATGTTTGTATATTTACCTTTTATCTAGTGACTTTGCTATATTCAGTTATTCATTCTAATTGTAGATTCTTTAGGATTTACTATGTATACTACCATGTCATCTGTGAGAAATGACAGTTTTATTCTTCTTTTCTCGAATTTTGCTTTACTGAATTGGCTCTTTAATACTATTGTAAATGGAATTGTTTTCTTAATTTCCTTTTTGAATTGTTCATTGTTAGTGCATAGAAATGTAATTTTTGTGTGTGTTGATTTTGTATCTTGCAACTTTGCTGAATTTGTTTATTAGTTCTAACAGTGTGTGTGTGTACGTGTGTAATCTTTTAGGGTTTTCTACATTAAAGATTATGTCATCTGTAAATAAAGATAATTTTACTCCTTCCCACTGATTAATTTTTAATATTAAACCACCCTTGCACTAACCCCACTGGGTTATGAAGTATTATCCTTTATAGATATATTGTTGGGTTATATTTGCTAATGTTTTCTTTAGAATTTTTACATCTATCTAGAATTTTACATTTATGTTCATAAAAGAGATTGATTTGTCATTTTCCTTCCTTGTAGTGCTCTTGTCAGGTTTTAAAATAAATGTTATGCTGGCCTCATAAAATGAACTAGGAAGCGTTTTCTCCTTTTCTGTTGTTTGTAAAAGTTTCTCTATGACTCTTTAAAAAGCGTTTGGAAGAATTCACCAATAAAGCTATTTGATCCTGTAGCTTTCATTGTGGGAATAATTTTATTAATAAAATCCTACCTGTCCCCTCTTCCTCATACACACACACACACACACTTTAGTGAGGTTTTCAAAATTATAATTGACACACAGTAAAATTCACTCATTCTAGTGTGCAGTTCTATGAGTTTTGACAAATGCATACAGTTATGTAACTACCACCACAATTAAGCAACAGAACAGTTCCATCAATCCCCCCAAATCTCCTTCTTCCCTTTCGTAGTCAGCCTCTTCTCCCCCCAGACCCTGGCAAATACGAATCTGTTTTCTATAGTTTTCCCTTTTCCAGAATTAATCTCTTTAATAGATGTGGGGTTATTCAGATTTTGGATTTCTGTGTCAGTTTTGGTAAACTGAATTTTTCAGGGAATTTGTCTATTTTGATCCAAATTTTCAAATTCATTGGCAAAAATTATTTATAGTATCTTATCCTTTTTAATGTCTTCAGGATCTCTAGTGATGTCCCTTTTTTCATTTTGATGTTGGTTATTTGTGATTCCTTTCATTTTTCTTTGTCTGTCTTGAATGCTTAACCATTTAAATTGTCTTTAAAAATTTAGAAACTTCCTTTTGGTCTTGTTGAGTTCTTTACTGTACATTTGTTTTCTATTTCCTTGGCTACTTCCCTTATTCTCTTTCCTTCCACTTACTTTGGGTTTGATTTGTTATTTTTTTCTACTTTCATGAGATGGAAGCTTAGCTAGTTGATTTTCAATCTTTCTTCTTTTTCTAACATATGTACTTTAAGGTGTAAATTTCCATCTAAGCATAGCTTTTGCTGTATTCTACTAGTTTTGATATACCATATCTTTATTGTCATTCAGTAAGAAAATATTTTCTCACACTGATGTGATTTCTTCATTGACTCAGGGACTATTTAGAAGTGTATTACTTAATTTCCAAGCAGCTTAGTTCCACTGCGGTCAGAGAAAATGCTCAGAATTATTTCAATCCTTTGAAATTTGTTGAGGTTTGCTTTATGACCCAGCATACAAGTCTTGGTAAATTTCTTACATCTGTTCTACTACTGTTACTGACTGTATATCCTACCTCCAGGAGAAAAAGGAGATGGAATGCCCAAATTCTAAGGAAGAGATGCACATCACTTCGTTTATATTATGTTGGCAAGAACATATTCACATGGCCACATGGCCAGGCCTATTGCAAAGTGGGATGGGAAGCTGAATTCTTAGACAGGGTCCTCCCTCTGTAAGGTAGTAAGAAAGCTGCACACTGTCCCACACAATCTTCCAGCTAAGCAACTCCACTTGGAAAAAAAAGTCTTTCGCCATAGCTCTGGTAGAAAAACCCCAGAGAGAATCAGATTGGCCAAATTTGAATCACTTTCCTATGTTTTAACAATGGCAAAAGGGATGGAGTAGTCCTATCGGGCCAAGCTTGGATATTCATTTGCCTGTGCCCATAATGGACAGTGTCAATCCCACCACAGCCACATAAAATGGGTTCCAAGGGGAAAGATCTGTTCTACTATCAAGAAAAGGGGATAAGTGGTGCTGTACAAAAACTAAAACAAAACAGGGGGCCGGCCCGGTGGCGCAAGTGGTTGGGTGCGCGCGCTCCGCTGCAGCGGCCCAGGGTTCCCCAGTTTGCATCTGGGGCGCACACCGACACACCATTTGGCAAGCCATGCTGTGGCGGCGTCCCATATAAAGTGGAGGAAGATGGGCATGGATGTTAGCCCAGGGCCAGTCTTCCTCAGCAAAAAGAGGAGGATTGGCAGATGTTAGCTCAGGGCTGATCTTCCCCACACACACACAAAAAAAATGAAAACAAAACAAACACAAATGGTGTTCACTACAGAATGTAAGTGAAAACAAGGAGAAGAGTGACACCTGGATTTAGAAATTCAGAGGTCACTGATATTCCTGAAATCCATGACTGTGGGGCAGCAGAGATGAGACACCAATTTGCAGGGGTGAGTGGGTGGTGCCAGAGGAGTTGAGTGAGAGGGTGGTGCCCGAGAGTGAGTGAGTGGAGACAAATGGGCGTGGTGAAAGTGGGTGTCACTTTTAAGATGATTGGCTGTGAAGACCAGTAGATACAATGTTTTGGCTTGAGTTCCCCAAAAACGTGGCCCTGGAACAAGGATTTGAGAGCAAGTCGTTTATTTGGCAAGTGATCTGTTGGGGAAGAGGGAGACTCCCCCTCCGCCCTTTCCCTTAAGGTTCTTATGGCTGGCCAAATAATTAAAAAGACAGGTTAGCAGGAGAAAATAATACCAAGTTTAATAACGTATACATGGGAGAAACCAGGGAAACTGAGTTTCTCAACACAATGGTGGAGGTTCTCATCTTAAATACTATCTTCAGCTAAAGACAAAGGAGAATGTTGGGGGTGGGGGGAATCAGTTATGGGAGATTACCAGAAAAGCACAGTAAACAAGAGTATACAGATTTAAGTCCTCTCCTTCTGTACTGAAAAGTTTCCAGAGATAAGGTCATCCCCGCCCCTTCCCAGTACACAGAGGGAGATACCTTTACAAATGTAAATGTTTGGTAAACAAAACTTTGATAAGAATGGGCTTAGTGAGGACCCTGCCAGGCTGTCCATACCCAAAGTTAAATTCCTTTAGGCAGTTTGGGGGAGGTCAAATGTCCGTCAGAGAAAATAATCAAGGTAAAGAGACCTATTTCAGGGTGGCCAATTTTGATCTCCCACAGATCCTAGGACACATCTGTAGAGGAGTGGGACAGTAAACCAGGGAAAGGAAAGAATCCAACAAGAGAAGGTGCATTAGTGAGCAGGTTACAGCTGTGACAACTGGAACTCTTTTTCTGCAGCAGACCACTGAATCACAGTGTAGGATATATGCCTCCCTGCAGATGCACGGGAGGCCTGAGGGGCCCTGGGCACTATCTACCAACTCTTGTCCCTCATGGATAGAGGCCTGCTGCTGGGGATGGGGGTATGAAGGCAACCTAGCACTTCTGGGCCTGCCCCATTTCCCCTCTCGCAGTGGGCTTTGTGCCCAAAATGGGCTCAGCGAGCGCCCGCCCCTGGGAACAAGGGCAAAAATGGGAAGGAGGAGGACGCTTTTACAATATGCTAGGTAGATGCCATGAGCACCGGGAGAACAGGATAGGGAGAAGTTCCAGAATGTTCGTCCTCTAAAGAACAGTAAAAGATGTGAGGCCATGGCTGATATGGGTGATTTACGGCAAGTGTAGGAAGTTTGCGGGAAATCTGATAGTCACAGTCCTCTCTTTGTCCCCGAAATGCACCAAAAATTGTTTCCTAAAAAGAAAGTCAGTGGGGGGGATCAGAACCAAAGGGACTTTAAAGAACCACCCTCCCCCCCAAGGGGAAATCAAGGTCCGGAGAAGGGAAAGCGAGGGGCCCAACCCCGAAAAACGGCAGGAGAGCAGAGTCCAGGGCTCCCTGGGGCCTGTACAGGATTGTTTTCACCAGCAGTCTAAAGTCAACCCCTGGCCGTGCGCCACCCAGGAGGTCTCCGGTGAGAGGAGCACTCGACCCAAACGAAAACCAACAGCCGCCAGAACGCTCCGGGTTCTCTGTGCTCCTTCAGCAGGAAAAGAAAGGAAGCGCTTTTTGGACACAGGATCGTGCCTTAGAACTTTTTGTTTTTATCCATAAAACGTCCCTTGGGAACAGTAGGTGGAAGATCCGCAGTGACCCGGGAAAAAGGGATCTTGCACTGGCACCGTCCCCCCCCCGCCCCGCCGGCTGTGACCCTGGGCTCAGGAGGACGCCCCTGTCCCCGGTCTCTATCCATTGCACGTTCCCAATGCTGCGGCTAAAGCTGCGCTCGCCGCGGCGGCCCGCAGCCGGCCCGGGGCGCGCGCAGAGGCGGCACGCGGCGCCCGGGCCTCCCCCCGCCCCGGGCGGGGCCGGCCGCGCGGCCTCTCGGGGCGGAGGCGGGGCCCGAGGAGGGTGGGCGGGCGCGCGGGCGCGGCGCCGCCGGTTCCCCAGTGGCGCGGGCGGCCGGGGCGCGGCGGGGCGCGGGCGGGGACGGCGGGGGCCGGGACGCAGCGGGCGCCCGGGCGGCCTGCACGCTGAGCCGCCGCCCCGGCCGGCTCATCCCTGCGGCGGCTGCCTGGGCGGCGCGGCGCGCGGCCGTTCGCCATGTACACCTTCGTGGTGCGCGACGAGAACAGCAGCGTCTACGCCGAGGTCTCCCGGCGGCTGCTCGCCACCGGCCACTGGAAGAGGCTGAGGCGAGACAACCCCCGGTTCAACCTGATGCTGGGAGAGAGGAACCGGCTGCCCTTCGGGAGACTGGGTGAGCCCCTCCCCATTTCCCGCCCTTCCGCGGCCCGCTGGAACGAGCGCTTTTGTTTTAAGGTCACAAATCTTCCCCTCCGGCCCCTCAGGCAGATAAAAAATGGATCCATAAAGCTCTACACCCATCGTTTGTAATGCTTTCTCGTGTCCTAAATCGCACTCGGGGCCGGAGTCGCGGTGCGGCCACTGGGGCCGCAGCTGCCTCCTGACAATGGCCCGTCCCTGCAGCCCGGGGGCATCAGCCGCTGGGGCGGGGAGCTGAGGCCGCGCGTTCCCCCCGCCCCCGGGCCCGACGCCCCCAAATCGGGCAGGTCCGCTGGGCCGAGCGCGGGGCGGGGCGGGGCTCCGCAGAGCCGGTGGCTGACGTCTGGCTGGGGTCATCCTGCACATTTTCTACGCTGGGGATTCCGCCCCGCCTGGTGTTGGCGCGGGAGGGGTCCTTGTGTGTGTTGGAAACCTTGATTCAGCTACCCGAAGGCTCAGATAAACTGTCAGGGGATTTGGAAAAGACCTCTGGATTCCAAAAGCAGGAGCTTCAGAAGTGAGCCGAGTCTGCCCCGGGCGGAAGGTGTCTGATTTGAGACCTTTTCTTAGCTTCACCAAAGAACGCGTTTTCACAATTGCGCGATGAATGCAGATTTTACATGACACTGGATTCACCCTCCATCCCTCCGTCTCTTTCCCCGAGGGAGTTGCCTTCATTCACATGGTTGCGGCTGGCTTGGCACCACCGTATCCACATACCCGCTGGTAGGAAGGGACAGAGGAAAGGAGAGGACCAGCCTTTTTAGATGACGTAATCTGGAAGTTGTGCAGATCGCTTCAACTCACATCCCATTGACCTGAACATAGTCTTATGGCCTCTCACTGCACAGTCATCCGGGGAGTACAGCCTCTCTCTGGCTAGCCACATTCCCTGCCAAAATTCTCCTGGGGTGGGGACCAAATTGTATTGCCAAAGACAGAATGGGAGGATGGATAATGAGGAAAAGTCATCTTTGCCTTGGAAAGCAAACCAGAGAGAGCAGTGTTCTGTGTTGAGGAGAGGAGAAAGTTTTTAGAAAGAGGTGTGGTCAGAGGGTGGAGAGGTTGAGTGGGCAAAGACTGAAACTAGGCCATTTGGAACTCCCTGGTTACTGGTGAGCTTACATAGTGTTGGGGTGGGGGACATGTACAATTGTAATGGTTTGAGGAATGGTTTGTGGCATAGCCTCACAGAAATTTTTTTTTTGCAATGGTACCATAGACAATGTTTTCTTGTTATGCAAGTTTATGCTGCATGATGGGGACTCCATGGAAGGGCTGATTCCAACCCCCAGAAATTTTGGAATCTGGGGAATGTGCCTAGAGATTCCCTTTTGTTAAACTGTCTCCCCAGGAAGCTCTCGGCAAAGAGAATACCATCCCTGAAAGGAGAAGAAAACTGCTTATAGTCAAGAGCATTTATTTCCTCCCTGCTCTGTCTGCTTCCCTGCCTGACTGACTGACCTTCCTCTTTGGGCTGGACAGTGCCTGGCTGTAAAAGCTGAAGTGGAATCCTGATATTAAAAAGAGACAAAAATGGCTCTGCCGGGGCTGGAGCAGGGGTGGTTTGCAGTGCTTTGGTGCTCAGGACTAGGGAGAAGGAGCAGACACCTAGAGGGTCCAAATCCTAAACAGTTACCATGAAGTCAGCAGATGGTCAGTGACCATTTGGTTTTTATGGGAAAGAAAACAGCATCCCACAACCAAAATGGTTATCTGCCTTCACTGTTAGGGATGTATAGCTTTCGCTTAAATGCACGGTGTGAAACCCAAGGAGCTGGCTTATAGAGCCCGGTAAAGGCTCAGGATTGCTGGTGCCATGGGGATGAGAAAGTAGGCGGTTCAGGGGTGAGCCAAGTGTGTCTGTCCCAGGGAGACAGTGAGAGCCAGGTAGTACCTAAAACTTTTTGGTGGTATGCTATTCTCAGATGAATTATTCTTACCTCTGGCATCTTCAACTCAAACTCCTTTTGTTTGGTTTTACTTTTATTTTTGTTGCTGGAAATTCAGTGCATTTTGTTAGGATTTTGAACAAAAATTGAGGTTTTTGTTTTTATTTGCGTCCTTTCTGTTCTAATTTTATAGGGGAGGGGGCATGCAGTAAGATCTGGTGAACTTAACCACTATGCAACTGCGCTGGCCCCTGTAACATCTATTGAAAATGGGTTTCCCTGTGGGAGGATGCAGAGAAGCAAGTCTTCAGGCTTTCTGATTTTATAGACATGGCCTCTCCACTACCTTCCTTCATCTTCTAGTGGCTTTCCTAGAAGCTTGCAGAGGTGGACATGCTTGAAAACAGCAGTGTCATAGTTCTGCCTTCCTTGATGGCTGTAAGAAGCAAGGTTAGGGGTGTCAAAAGCATGATTGTTGCAGACTGTTACTGTACAGAGGTTACTGATAAGTCCTTATGTGTTAAGCCGAGAGTGGGGTGCAGTGGGGATCAAGGAGGGGTGAAATCGAAATTACCCCTCCACCCTAAGAAGAAAAAACAAAGGCAGCAGTGGTCTTCTGCAGACCTGTGATATTGATATTGTAATATCCACTATGGGGAGGGTGAGGGTTTCCAGTGGGATGAGGAGAAAGGGGGATACAGGTACAGGGCGACAGATTGTTCTGTTTCCAACAACCAGTCCTGAAATGAGAGAAAGAGAAGCTAGGCGTGACACAGCTGTTCTCTCTCCTGCATGCTGCTGCTGACGTTGTTGTTTGCCACCTGTCCCATTTCTCTTCTGAGCCTCCTCTTTCCCTCATAGGTCACGAGCCTGGGCTGATGCAGTTGGTGAATTACTACAGGGGGGCAGACAAACTGTGTCGCAAAGCTTCTTTAGTGAAGTAAGTGTTCTTTAAGACCTGTGTTTTCAATTTTTTACATAAATGTTTTTAGCTTTCATCCTGAAGCACTTAAGTGAAAATGTGGGATTATTTTTTAAAGGGTAAATATTCTTTTATTTAAAAAGCCAACAAATATTAGTTCTGGAGCATCCTCTATGCTACTTTGATTGCAATCCAAAACTTTGCTGTTTGTACTTAGCCTGTCTGTCTCTTAGGTGAGCCTCCGTAGAGGCAGAGCCTGAGACAGGGTTTCCTGTGTAGGTGATTTATGGGGGGAGGATTCTCAGGAGAAACTTATCTGGAAACAATGGGAGCGGGACTGCAGGGGAAGAAGCCAAGCAAAGAGGTTGTTTCAGCTGAAATCTTGCCTCAGCCTGACTCCATGGGCCTCAGGAGAGAATGACGCCTCAGACTTGTTGCCTCTTGAGGCAAGGGGACCAGGCTTCTGTACTCCAATATCAGTCAGCCACTGGCTGTGGGGAGAAGTGGAACACATAGCTTCCCTGGCATTTTTGGGCAGGGCGGGGCCCTGGAGAAGGGCACAGGGTATACGAGTGTCTGCTGCACTGCCCATCTCTCTGTCACACGAAGAGTATCATAAGGTGTAAGGAAGCAGTAATACAGTGATTAGGATCAGCATCTTGGGTTTTAATCCCAGCTCTTCCTCTTATTAGCTTGGGCAAATTTTGTCATCCCTCTAAGCCTCAGAACCTCCCTCCTAAGGTGCCTGTGGGGTTAAATAAGGTGATGTGTGTAAAGTGCAGCATGGTGGTTCATAGTGAGCATTTGACTCGGTGGCTTAGTTTCCTTCTCTGTAAAATGGCGATAATAAGAGTAACTACCTCAGGGTTGTTGTGAGGATTAATTGAGTTAATTTATGTAAAGGCTTTGAATAATATTTGTCCCATAGTGCACACTCTATACGTGAGAGCTCTTCTTATTGTTATTGCTGTTATTATAGTTGTCGTTGCTATTATTGTTATCATTTCAGTAGGGAAGCACTGGTGTGGCCCCTAAAATCAGGGCTGTAGCAGACCTCCAGTATCCTTTCCATGATGACTAGTGAGCATGTGTGTGTAGCCAAACAAATCATTTAGGTAAGAAGACCCTGGAAGATATGACTCAATGTAAATGCTCTTTTCCCCTCCTTTATTTCTTTCTGAGCTCTACATAGGTTTTTACTAGGTTGAGGGTTCATAGGAATATTTCACGTTTTTTTTCAGACTCACTGCCCCCAGTGACTTACGTATCCACTTCTCTCTGTGATGGGTTTCCATGAGTCACTAGCTATTCCTAAAGGAGAGCTAGGCCTTCTGAAATCTTCTTATTACATATTTATGTATTTAGAATGCAAAAGATTGTTTCACCAGAACTAGGAGTAGAAATGAGACATGATTGTTTATCCAGATTGTTCATTTAGAAATTTCTATAAAATGTTTATTCAATCTTTTTTCTACTATGATTTTTTTTTCCTCTAATAATAAAGGTAGAATTTTGCTTTTATAAGTAGGA
Source organism: Diceros bicornis minor (assembly GCF_020826845.1). Classification (NCBI taxonomy): domain Eukaryota; kingdom Metazoa; phylum Chordata; class Mammalia; order Perissodactyla; family Rhinocerotidae; genus Diceros; species Diceros bicornis. The sequence goes on from NC_080779.1 coordinate 19,241,439, forward strand.
ACAGAGGATGCTGTAAAAAAAAAAAAAACAACATATATATATATATATATATATATATATATATATAAAATGTTCTACGTATTTGCATGTTTACCAGCTATAATGAGGTGTAGTGAGGACAGGCCTGGAGTCATGACCAGGTCTGAGTAGGTATCTAGATCTCTGTGACCTTGGACAGTGCCACTTTGAGTCCCAGTGTTCCCTCTGTAAAATGGGGATGGTGGTGATCATATCTGCTCTTTGCCCCTCTGTGGCGTGTGACATGGTCTGTGATGGCACCTTGTAAATGGTGACACGTCTTATGCAGGCTGGGGGTTGTCATCATCCTCATAAGCTTTAATTCTCTCAGGTGTCCTGCAAGAGACTGTAGTAATTCCAGGAGGTGATGGTTTCCTTTGTCATTTTGTTTCTCTCCCATAATTTTGTATGGTTTGAAAGGACTCCAGAGAGTTAACAATGTCATCTCCCTCATTTCAGTAGGACAAAATGGCAGCTCCTAGAGGAAACTGGGTTGCCCATGGCCATAGCAGTTAGCGTTGAGTCAGGGCAGTTCTAATCTGTACAAATGGGACCTGTGGGCAGTGTGACTGGGCGTCCCCTGGAAGGTTCCCAGAGCCTCGATAGGGTTCTGCACTGGACCCTGTACAGCAAGCACCTTCCTCCCGTCACTTCAGGGAGTTTCAGAAATGCATCAAGGTCCTAAGGCCATAATCGCAGAGCTCTGAATGGCTTTTCTTCTGGTCCATGGTAGACGCTTTCTTTTCCTGTTGTGAGAGTTCCTCCCTTGTTCGTGTAAATAAATCTGCATTTGTGATTTCTTTCCAGACAGGCTTTTGAGGAAATGGAACAAATGCAAAGGCTGCTGTCCAACAGAAATAGAATGCTAGCCACATGTGTAATTTTATATTTCTTAGGAGCCACATTAAAATAAGTACAAAGAAACAGGTGCAATTTATTTTAATAATATATTTTACTTAACCAAATAAATCAAGAATATCATTTTGACATGAAATTAATACAAAAAACAAGTAATAAGCATCTTACATTTAATTTACATTAAAATGTGCATTTTGCATTTATAGAACATCTTAATTCAGACACTAAGTTTTTATGTGAAACCCTCGATCTGTATTTAGATTTCATAAAAATTTATGGTTGAAAAAGTAGATTTACATGCCCAAGTTGTTCCCATATACATAAAAAATTTTCAGTAACTGAAGTGGATACCAAAAAATAATTTTCCTTTAATATTCACATGCACATTGACAAAACTGGTTCATATTTTTAGAAAAATTGATTTGACTTATCAAAACTATGTACAAGTTAAGTAAATTCACCAACTCTCGTGTCAACTCAGTATTCTTAATATCAAATTCAAAGGAGATATTGAATAAGTTGAAAAGAAACTCTAAATTTATCAATATCAACAGTGTCTTCAAATTTTTCTTTAGTTCTTGCAGCCAATGTGCATAAGCTGTCTATTACAATTTAAATCTTTTGCATATTGAGTCATGTTATAAAAATATGTAAAATCATTACTATTGATTTGTATCGTGAAGTTGGAACATAAATTCTCACACCTGTCTGGCTAGGTCATGAATAAGATCTTTTCCCTTCCTTGGAGCTTTAAATTTATCTTATTTGTATTCAGTGTGGATATAGGTGGGAAAATGTAAATCAAACTGCCTTTTTAATCTTTGATTAATGAATGAAATAATTGTTGAATGAAAATAATGATTTGGCAAGCATTCCTATAAAAGGAAATCAGGATAGAAAACTCCTATCAGGAAAATCTGAATTGGAGTTAACAGTACAGTAAATCTTTGTGAAACTCCTTTATCTCTCAATCGGTGAGCACTGGCAGAGAAAACAGTATCATTAAATTCATTGTCTTCTGTTTCTTTCAGCATTTCCATACTGGTGATCATTGTAGCATTTTCTAGTATACACTGAACCATTTGAACAACTGTATCCATGATACTTTTCACAGAGTGGGCTTCAGGAACCTGAGCACAAATGTTTTCAATATGTATCAGACAGAAGCAAATGTTTCCAGTATGTATCATGCAGTAGAATGAAGCAATAAAAGAAACATCAGTCTGTTAAAATCCCAGTAAATCAGATTTTAACCCAACCTAGCTGAAGGACTGTCTGTTGTGATAGAAACTAAATTTTCACGTGTAGGTGAAATTCTTTGGCAGATGTAAAAGATGCAAAAATATCTCCACCACGGGTTGATATTTTTAGGCTGCAATTTGACAATATTTTTTCATATATTTGGAAATTCTTTGAGGCAAAACATACCCAAAGTATTAATTGGGCAGCATTCCATGTCACACAACTCAACTAAAGCTAAAGAAAAATATTCAAGATTTTTCAAATTTTGAATCAATCTTTGATATTGTTAGAAAGGTTATGTACTCTATGGCAATGTTCGTGACTTAACTAAAGATAATTCACTTTTTGTGAATAATCCTTTTTACTCTTTTCCTGAGAATATTTCCTTTAGCCATATTTCCATCTAAAATGGTTGCCTTGCCGGCCCTGTGGCTTAGCGGTTAAGTGCGCGCGCTGCGCTGCTGGCGGCCCAGGTTCGGATCCCGGGCGCGCACCGACGCACCGCTTCTCCGGCCATGCTGGGGCTGCGTCCCACATACAGCAACTAGAAGGATGTGCAGCTATGACATACAGCTATCTACTGGGGCTTTGGGGGGGGAAATAAATAAATAAAATCTTTAAAATGGTTGCCTTTTTTGTGCAAGAATCCAAGCCATTTTGTAACTGACCGAAGTTAACAAGCTCAGAGCCTGTTAAAAATTTGTTTAAAAAATTTTTGTTGGGTATTTAATTCTGATTTCAGCTGCTAATTTCATTGATTCTTTCTTTACTGTGGAGAGGAAACTGCTTATGAAATTCATTATGTATTTGCTGAAAATATCTTCTCTATACAGCAAACTGCTTTTTCGTTTTACTCTGCCACAGCAAACTGCATTTGCCATTCATTGTGAGATTTGTGACATACCTTCTCCCACTTCTTTGTTTTTCTTTACTGTTGTAGTCATAGTTATGGTTTCTGCGTCCCCACTCAATTCTGCATCAGTACCATGCCTTTGTTTTAAATTTAAAAATTTGTCCATACATATTTATTTATTTATTTATTTTTGTGAGGAAGATCAGCCCTGAGCTAACATCCATGCCCATCCTCCTCTTTTTTTGCTGAGGAAGACTGGCCGTGGGCTGACATCCGTGCCCACCTTCCTCTACTTTATATGGGACGCCACCACTTTATATGGCCTGACAAAGCGGTGCATGGGTGCACTCCCAGGGTGTGAACCCGGGCTGCCAGCAGCGGAGCACGCACACTTAACCACTATGCCACGGGGCCGGCCCCTGTCCATACTTATTTTTTAAGTAGAAAAATAATTATATTTCACTTTTGTTACTAATTATGATTTATATAGCTATCACTGTAACTTATACTCTCTGCATAATAAACACATTATAATGTTTCATCAGTGCACAGGGAAAAAAATCACTTGAACTGAATCAATCTATTGTCCCTGAGTAGAACAGCAATGTGTTTATATATAATACTAGAAACAACACATGCGCCTGACATGCACACTGCAGTGCAGCAAAAGTATCTTAGGGCGTGCAGTGGCTTAAGTGAAATGTCGTCCTACCCAAACAGGAAAGTTGTGCTTAATGGAAAAATATTTTACGATGCTTCAGTTTTTAAATTAAAACTAAACCAAATTTAAAATCCGTGTCCTGAGTCCTCCTTGGCCACATTTCAAGTGCTCAGAAGCCGCACCCGGCTAGTGGCCGCCGCGCTGGACAGTGCGGATAGAGCCGAGCATTCAGTGAGTCAGAAATTTATCTATGTTTTGTTCCTTTGAGTTCAGATAACTCCCAAATTCTGTTGTCTTCAACTTAAAAATAACTTCATTTTAAATCTCAATTCATAATTTGTTTGCATTATTTCTGTCATTTGCTCATAGACTGGGTTCTGTCGGTGAATTTTAACACAGGCTTAACTTAACGTTAAGAGTTCTGTTCTAGACAGAAGAGGGGGTGCAGCTTAGGGAAGGCCTGCAAATGTCTTTGCACCCCACCCCCATCCCGCCCCACCCCGCCGCCTCTGATTCCTGGGGAGTAAGGGTAAGTTTAGAGCCAGGACTTGGGAGTTTAGGGCTTACATAATGGCTGTTTCTTTACTAACTTTGTGGTCTTGGGAAATTTGCTTCTCTGGGACCCGCTGCCTAACCTGTGAAATGTGATGCTGGTGCCTCCCCCTCGGGGGTCTGATTGGAGAGTAGATACAGTGGGAAGCCCTTCGTAAGCTCTTGTGTTTTACCCTCCTGACTTGATCTTCCATTGTGTGATGGTATTTGGGGGGCAGGAGGTATGTTTAGTTATGGCCACTGGAGCCCTGTGTCCTATTAGAAAGATTTCTCCTTTATTCTGTCATTGAAGCCAGGCTGGGCTAAAAGCAAGAAACGAAGAACTTTCATATTCCTAAGTAGTAACTTTTTCTCTCCAGAGAGTTGGGCCAGGATAGTATTTTTGCTAGTAAGTCAAATAGTTTCCTCAGTTCTCCACTTTTTTAGCGTGTGTCTAGCGCAGCCACAACATGTTTGTTGAAAGGTATTGGCTCAGGAGTACTTCAAGTTAAGTTTCTGTAGAGGTGCATTTTAAAAGGAGCTAAAGTTCTAGACATTAAGCCGCTTTTGAATTAACTGGAGCATGCCTTTAGGGTTGCATGGAATGGCTATGTGATGCCCAATAGTGCATTAGAGGTCGGCCCAGGGAGGCCAAGAAGCAAAGAGTGGGATAACAAGGAGACCAGCTCCTGGCCCTGCCCATGCCCTGCCTCCTTGAAGAGCTCTGGGGGAAGGCACTGGCTTTTCTGAGTAGAGTGACAGAGTGTGTGCTAAGAAGGAGACTGACCCTCTGTCATCTGCCAGGCTAATCAAGACAAGCCCAGAACTGGCTGAGTCCTGCACATGGTTCCCCGAGTCCTATGTGATTTATCCAACTAATCTCAAGACCCCAGTTGCTCCAGCGCAGAATGGAATCCACCCACCAATCAATACTTCAAGGACAGATGAAAGAGAGTTCTTCCTGGCTTCTTATAACAGAAAGAAAGAAGATGGAGAGGGCAGCGTTTGGATTGCAAAGTCATCAGCCGGTGCCAAAGGTGAGCTGGCATTGCGGTCCCTCTCCCTTTCCTGTAGGTTCCCAGGTGCTTTGTTCAGTGGTACAGTAGATTTTAATGATGTCTTTAGATGAGTGACTATTCTAATCTGAATCCTCAAGGGTAGAGACCACGTCTAGTTACATAGTTTTAAATATCTAAGTACTGATGACTTCTAAATACCCAACCGGGGTATTTCCGTTTAAGCTCCAAATCCAGTGGCAGGCATTCCAAACTGAACACGTTTGCTATAGAACTCTTCATTTCCTTCCCAACTTTACCCACCCTGCCTGCTCCTCGTTCAGTCTTCCGATTTAGTATGTGATCCCACTCTTCACCCAGTCTCTGAGCCTAAAACCTAGGATTCATCATGGTTGACTGCTTTTTTCTTTACATTCTATACCTAATGCATCAGCAAGTCTTGCTAGCTCTACCTTCAGAATATCTTCTGAATTAGACTTTCCTGCCATTTCCACTGCTCTCACTTGAAGTCAAAGCTACTATTCTCTCTAGTCTGTGTAATTGCAGTGCCTGCTCATAGTCAATTCTCCTCTGAGACAGAGTGATGTTTTAAAAACATAAATCTGATCATGTTACTCCCTGCTCAAGACTTAGCAGCAGGCTTCCCAATGCAATAGGATAAACTCCAGATCCCTGATGGTAGCCTACACCGTTTGACATTGCCCATATCTCTGATCTCATCTTCTGTTCTTGGCCTTGCTCACTGTACTGGAGCCACGCCTGCCTGGCATCCTGCAAATATTCTAAATTTGTCTCTGTGCCTGGAATGCGCTTACATGGATTATTTTCTATTTCTCTCAGCTCAAATGTTGCCTTCTCCAAGAAGACTTTTCTAATCCAGAATAGCCTCTGTGCCCATTACTTTCTATCCTTCACAGCTTTATTTTTCCTTCTTGCACTAACCTCTTCCTAGCACTGTATTATGTATTTGTTTGTCTGTCTGTCTCCGCTATCATACTGTAAGCTCTATGTAAACACAGAGTTTCTGTCTTATTCATCTCTGTACCCTCCCAATAGGCACTCAATAAATATGTGTTGAATGAATGCATAGAAGGGTTACTCAGGCTTAAAATCTAGGCAGTTCCCAATCTAATAAACACATAAACACAGTCTCTCTCTCTCTCTCTCTCACTACCATCATATGTTCTTTCTAAAACCATTCCATTTTGAGCTCACTTCTTTTATTGCCTTGGAAGACCGTCTGGTCATTGGTACTCATTTCTATCCTCGGGCCAGTGGACCTCACCTTCTTTTCTAACAACCGTGAGAGATCACCTGGAATCTCCTGAAAGTGGGAGAGTTGGACTCTCGCCGCAAGCCAGGTACCTCTTCTACTTCTCTCTCCCCTCTTGTGTCCTCTTCTCAAGTACTGTCCCCTAGCTAGGTTCTAACGTTAAATGGGGGAATTGGAAGAGTAAATAAACATCCATAGTATTCCAGATTCCTCCTGTGGATTTGGGCTTGAGTCAGGAGGGCTTGGTGTCATGGAGTCTTGACTGGAGTGAGAACTAGGAGTGAGGCAGGGCCCTTGGTGAAAGTGGCAGTGATCCTACCTAGGTGGTCCCTGGACCCTTACCAAGACAAGACATAGAGTGATACTCAGCAGCAGAGAGAGGTGAAGAGAGAATAAAATACCAAACAAAAAAGAAATTTTGCTTTAGGAGGTGAAGAGATAAGCAGTATGCATTTGTTTTGTCTGGGAACTACAAAATAAAACCGATAGGCTGAATGAATCACTTTTATTCTTGTTAAACAAATGTTTAATACCTACTACCTGCTGGGTCTAGTTGGCTTGACCTTCACACTGTATCCAGTATCAAGCTGCTGTTCACCACCTCCACTGCCCGTCTTGGATCTGAGCCACCTTCACCTCTGGAATTGCTCCCTGTCTTCCTGCTTGTGGCCATTGTCCAGAGTCTACATACAATATGGCAGACAGAGATCCTCTTAAAGCACCATCAGACCATGTCACATCTGTGTTCAGCACTGTCTGCCTGGGTCCAGCAAAGGTTCAATATATGTATTGAGTGAATGAATGAATGAATAGAAGAAGTGATGAGTGTTTGGAGATACAAGCGTAAATGAAACAGACATTATCTCTTGCCCTTATGGATCCAATCTAGCCAGAAAGAAGGCTAATGATGCATCTGTTTCCAGATAAGCTAAAAGTTGGTATGTGAATAAAGAACAAAAAAAGACTGTGATCTTGAAGCTCCTTGAAGAACCCCAAAGTTCCTTCATGATTTCTCCAGGTTTAGTTAGTGAGGACATAAACAAATCATATTAGAAATACAGTTAACAAACACATGGAAATGGGCTACACTGGTACCCAAAACTTACAAAATAAATGTGGATTTTATGTATCATTTTATACCTACAAGATGAGAAAAGAAAACCTTTCAGTGATACTGATGCTGAAAGTTTGTTGTGAACTGCTCCCCCTTAGTGGTGATACATAGCCCTTTGAAAAAGCCATACCATAACACAGAGAAGAGCAATAAAGAGCCACTAATCTCATTCCTGAAAACTTACTCTAGGCAATATTTTAACAGAAACAAGAGTGATCTACAGCAAAGACATTTAGTACTATGTTACCTGTAATAGCAAAATATTATTTAGAAACAACCCCATTGCACTGTCCAACAATCAGTAAACAAATGTGTGATTTTGTACATCCACACAATGGGATTTTTTTCACCTGCTAACATAATTGTGAAGTTAATGCAGAAACAGTGAAAATATTGACAATATAAAGTGAAAAAAGAATATGAAATGAGTTCACTATGATTGACCCAGTCTTTGCCCTTATGTAAAGGAAGGTAATATGAAAAGATGAAAATAATTATATTAGGAAATAAGACTATGGGTAACTTTTCAATTTCTCTTTAACGTCATGGTTTTTCAATGATAGTAGTTTTTTAAAGTTATAAAAGTGTATCTATCTACTTACCTTCTTCCCATTATTTTTCCCACCTATCATGATGCATTAGGTATATTAATTTTCAGTAAGAAATAGTTTACATAAGGAAATAGCATAAGGAAAATAAGGTTGGAGTGTATTGGAAGGAACGTGACCAGATTGTGGAGAGCAAGCCTTTAGGAGGTGATAGAGATAGTTTCAGGGCATTAGTAGGAAAGTGGAGTTTTAGGATGATTGTTCCAGAAGTAGTATGCAAGGTGCTGTAGAGGAGGAAAGACTAAGGTCTGTAATGAGGAACTGACAAGTGGAAATAAAGAGGAACCAGGATATCTGAGTGTGGTTCCTAAGGGAGTTGAAACAGAATGAGTCATGTTCATACAAAAAGAGAGGGAGGGAGCTTTTCCAAGTTCATTTGCAGTTTCTTGTTTAAGAGGCTAACCAAATGGTGGAGCAAGTGACAGAAATGAGGCAGTTAAAAAGGGGTTGGCTTTAGGAAAGACAAATCATTAAATTAATGAGCTAAATTAAATTGATTTGTGCTCAAAGCGTGAGCCCCGAGTAGAGATAAGCTATAAATCTAAAGCATAGCTGGGAGGTCCTAGAAGTGAAAAGTGAGTTTAGTAAGGTCACAGGATATGAGATCAACTGAGAAATTCAATCACATTTCTCTATGCTAACACTGAATGTGGAAACCAAAATTAAAAACACGATACCATTTACAGTCACCCCAAAGAAAATGAGATGCTTAGGTATAAAATTAACAAAACGTGTAGGATCTGTATGCTGAAAATTATGAAACAACTGTGAAAGAAGTCAAAGAGAACCTAAATAAGTGGACAGACATACCAAGTTCATGGATTGCAGGTCTCAACATAGTAAAGATGTCAGTTCACCTCAAATTGGTCTGTGGGTTTAATGTGATTGCTATCAAGACCTCAACCAGATTTTTGTGTAGACATAAAGCTTCTTCTGAAATTCATTTGGAAAGACACAGGCCTTAGAATAGCTTAAACAATCTTGAAAAAAGAATCAAGTGGGAGAAATCACTGTACCCAATATTTAAGTGTATTTAGGTACAGTGTACAGCTAAAGTGCATATAGCTACAGTAATCAGTACACTGTGGTATTGCCAGGGGATGGAAACATAAATTAGTGGAACAGAGAACTCAGAAATAGACCCCATATGTATGCCACCTGATTTTTGACAAATGTGCAAAAGCAGTTCGATAGAGGAAGGGTAAACTTTTCAGCAAATGGTGCTGGAGCAGGTAGATATCTATAGACAAAAAAATGGATCTCAACCCTAACCTCACACCTTATACAAACACTTAACTCAAAGTGGATTGTGGACTTAAATGTAAAATATAAATCTATAAGATTTTTCAGGAAAAAATAGGAGATAGGGCCAGGCAAAGAGTTTTTAAACTTGATACCAAATGTGTGGTCCATAGTAAAAGTTGATAAGGTGAACCTCATCAAAATCAAAAACTTTTGCTCTGTGAAAGAGCCTATTAAGAGGATGAAAAGACAAGCTACAGGCTTGGAGAAAGTATTTTCAAACCACAGGTCTGACAAAGGACTCATATCTAGAATATATAAACAACTTTCAAAACTCAATAGTGAAAAAAAAATTTTAATCCAATTAGACAATGGGCAAAAGACATGAGAATGTTTTCCATTGAAAAGGCTCTATAGATGGAAAATAAGCAAATGAAAAGATTTTCAATATCATTAACCATTAGGGAAAAGCAAATTAAAACCACAATGAGCTATCTCTATACTCCTATTAAAATGGCTAAAATAAGAAATGGTAATGCCAGCAAATGCTGGCAAGGGTGAGGATAAACTAGATACTCCAGCAGTGCTGGTGGGATGTAAAATGGTACAGGCATTCTGGAAAATAGTTTGGCAATTTCTTATAAAACTAACCCTGCCACTACCGTGCAACCTAGCAATTGGACACTCTTGGGCATTTGTCCCAGAGAAATGAAAACTTACATTCACACAAAAACCTGTACATGATTGTTCATAGCAGCTTTATTTGTAATAGCCTCAGACTGGAAACAACTCAGATTCCTTCAAAAGCTGAGTGACTAAGCAAACTGTGGTGAATTGATACCATAGAATACTACGCAGCAATAAAAGGGAAGGAAACTATTGATAAATGCTACAACTTGGATGAATCTCCAGGGAATTATGCTGAGTGAAAAACCAGTCTCCAAAGATCATATACTGTATAATTCTATTTATATAACATTTCTGAAATTACAAAATTATAGAAATTGAGAACAGATTAGTGATTGTCAGGAGGGTGGTGTGGGGAGGGAGGTAGGTGTGGCTTTAAAAGAGCAACTTGAGGGATCCATGCAATAATGGAACTGTTCAGAATGGGAGAAGATATTTGCAAATCATATATCTTCGAAGGCACCTGTATCCAGAATATATAAAGAACTCTTATAACTCAATAATAAAAAGACAACCCTATTAAGAAATGAGCAAAGAATCTGAATAGACATTTCTCCAAAGAAGATATAAGTAGCCAATAAGCACGTGAAAACATGCTCAACATTCTTAGTCATTAGAGAAATGCAAATCAAAACTACAATGAGATACCACTTCACACCCACCAGGATGGCTTTAACCAAGAAGATAGATAATAACAAATGTTGGCAAGGATGTGAAAAAATTAGAACTGTCATATATTGCTGGTGGGAATGTAGAATGGCATAGCCACTTTGAAAAACAGGTAGTTCCTGTTTTCGTAGTTCCTCAAAAAGTTAAACGTAGAGTTTAACATATGACCAAACTATTCCACTCCTAGGTAGATTCCCGAAAGAATTGAAAACATGTCCACACAGAGACTTCTATGCAAATCTTCATAGCAGCATTATTCATAATAGCCAAACAACAGTGGAAACAACCCAAAATGTCCATCAGTTGATGAATGGATGAACAAAATGTGGTATAGCCATTTAATAGAATATTATTCAGTCATAGAAAGGAGGAATGAAGTACTGATACATGCTACGACATGGGTGCTCACTGAAAGGAGCCACACATGAAAAGGCCACATACTGTATGATCCCATTTATATGGAAGATGTGGAATAGAGAAATCCATAGAGACGGATAAGTGGTTGTCAGGGACTAGGTTGAGGAAGGAATGGGGAGTGACTGCTGATGGACATGGGTTGTTTGGGGGAGGTGATGAAAACATTCTAGAATTAGATTGTAGTGATGGTTGCAAAACTCTTGGATATACGAAAAACCATTGAATTGTACACTTTAAAAGGGTGAATTTTGTGGTGTGTAAAATATATCTCAATAAAGCTGTGAAAGAGGATATTATGTCACTTATTTAATGTTGGTGGACACTTTGCATGTATCCAGTTTTTTTCTTTTACGATGCTTCAGGGAATCTACTTGTGCCTTTGTGTTTATGCCTTAACCTTCCTGATATTTCTGTAAGATGTAGTGTTAGAAGTGGGTTTATCGGTCATAGACAATATATAGTCTTTATTGTGGTGATCAGTGACCGATATAGAGTGGCATTTATTTAGGGTGCTTAGATATTTTGAATGTCTGTAAAAATGAAATTTCATGGTTGGAGGCTGCCAAGATAGTGTTTACAATCCTATATGGAGAAAGAGTTAATAATCCTGGTGCTCTTGTGGGTAGAGGGGAGAGTGTGAGAGATTGGAGAAAGAAAAGAGTGAGCGGGCCAATAAAAGCCCATCAGCTTTTTCCTGCTGTCAGAATTTTCTCTCTGGCTTTGTGGAGAGCTTTTCCTCTTGGGATGAGCTGGACTAATCTCTGTTTTGATTTTGCCCTGTTAGGTGAAGGCATCCTCATCTCCTCGGAGGCTACAGAGCTTCTGGATTTCATAGACAACCAGGGCCAGGTGCACGTGATCCAGAAATACCTTGAGCACCCACTGCTTCTGGAGCCAGGTCATCGCAAGTTTGACATTCGGTAACGCATCAGCGTCTGGAGTTTTTGTTTCGCTAATCTGAAAAAAATGCAGTGGTGTGTGACGGGGACGGCAACATGGAATGTGAGGAAACATTTGACCGTGTTTAATATGTTACCAAAATTGAGCACAGCTGAATGGAACTGAGCGTCTGTACCTAATTTTCTATTTTTCTTTCAGTATTTCTCTTTTCTTTCTAGAAAATGTTACAAAGATTATAGGTTTTCTTTTTTTATATTCTCTTTAATGAAAATGACTTGTGGATCCAAAGAGAAGAGTCTAAATGTATGGGGCTTGCTGATGGAAGAAGCTGAGAGATGTACATAAAACACACAATTCAGACACGACATCATGTGGCCCTGCCAAATATGTCCTCACTTCATTGTTTGTGTCCGACTTCTTAAGGATTTCATTAACACACTTCAGGTTTTTGGATATTAGCTTTCTGGGCAAAGGGCCTGGCATGGAGCTTTCTAAAGCTAAACAGCCCTCACCCCAGCTTGGCCTTGCTCTCCTCTCCTCATCGAGGACTCTTTGTCTCCTTGATACCTTCATATTGACTTGCTGCTTCTTGAACACCAATCTTATGTCAGATCAGCTTCAGGAGGAACAATCTTAAGATTACTGAAAGAGCAGCCATGGCAAGTGGAGGTTTCATAGATTAACCGTAAAAACCAGCCCATTCAGATCTCTTCAAAATGCTTTCTGTATTGAATGGATCGAAGTCTCCTTGTCACTTATGGTGAAGTGTTTTGTTTGCCTCATTATGGTAATAACGCACTATCTTGGCTAACTGTCATGATTTGCCCTGTGTAATTTTAGAACCTGCCTCCTTCCTCTACTAACCCTCCAAAAAGTCAAGGTGTAGGGATGATATATATAATACGGAGAAACTTTGGGTGAATTGAGTGAAATAGTGTTTTTATTGACTTGCAGAAGCTGGGTTTTGGTGGATCATCTGTATAATATCTACCTCTATAGAGAAGGTGTGCTTCGGACTGCTTCAGAACCATATCATGCTGATAATTTCCAAGACAAAACCTGCCATTTGACCAATCACTGCATTCAAAAGGAGTACTCAAAGAACTATGGGAAGTATGAAGAAGGGAACGAAATGTTCTTTGAAGAGTTCAACCAGTACCTAACAAGTGCTTTGAACATTACCCTGGAGAGTAGTATCTTACTACAAATCAAACATATAATAAGGTAACTTAATTGTATCTTGTTTGATTATGAGTCTTGAAGGAGCTTTGGGAGTTTATGTCTTTCAAGGAATTGTTCCATTTAAGTTGTGTAATTTAAGGGCGTTATTTGTAATATTCCTTTATTATCCTTTTAATAGCTATAGGATCTATAATGATGTCACTTCTTTCATTGCTTATATTGGTAATTTATATCTTCTATTTTACTTGGACAGATTGGCTAGAGGATTCTCAATTTTATTAAGCTTTTAAAAAAATCACCTTTGGGCTTTATTGGTTTTCTCTATTGTTTTGTTTTCAATTTCTTTGATTTATGCTCTTTATTATTTCCTTCCCTCTTTTTTTGAGGGAGGGGGTTAATTTGTTCTTCTTTTTCTAGTTTTCTTAAGGTGAAAGGTGAGATCATTGATTTAAGAGAGTTCCTTTTTTTAAAAATATAAGCATTTAGTGCTGTCAGTTTCCCTCTTAAGTACTCATTAACTGCATCACAGATTTTGCAATGTTGTGTTTTCAATTTCATTTTATTAAAATATTTTCTAGTTTCTCTTGTGACTTTTATCTTTGACTCATGTGTTATTTAGAAATTTTTGCTTATTTTCCAAATATTTGAGGTTTTTCCGGATATCTTTACTGATTTCCACTTTAATTCCATTATTGTCAGAGAACATACTTTGTATGGTTTCACATCTTTAAAATTTGTTAAAGTTTGTTTCATGGCCCAGAATATGGCCTGTCTTAGTGAATGTTCCATGTGTACAAAAATAATGTTTATTCCTCTGCAGCTGGGCAGAGTGTTCTACACATGTCAATTAGGTGAAGGTGGTTAGTAATATTTTTCAAGTCTTCTATTTCCTTGTTGATTTTCTGTTCTACTTAATCTGTCCAGTATTGAGAGGAAAACCATCGAAGTCTGCAAGTATAATTATAGATTTGTCTGTGTCTCCTTTTAGTTCTTGCTTCCTGTATTTTGAAGATGTGTTATTAGGTGCATATACGTTTAGAATTGTTATCTCTTCTTGGGGGAATTGATCACTTTATCGTTATGTAATTTCCATCTTTGTCTCTGGTAATATTTCTTATTCTGAAGTCTATTTTGTCTGATATTAGTAGAACACCTTTCTTTTGATCAGTGTTCCCATGGTATGTCTCATTCCATCTCTTTGATTCTATTCTATTCTATGTTCTATTCCATATGTAAAGTGGGTTTTGTTTTTCATTCAGTGTAATAATCTCTCTTTTAATTGGTGTGTTTATATCATTTAAATTTAATGTAGTTATTGATTTGGTTGGATTTATATCCACCATTTTATTATTGGTTGTCCGTTTATCCTCTCTTTTTTCATTTCCTCCTTCCCTGCCTTTTTTGAATTATTTGAATATTTTTTTTAGAGTTCCATTTTAATTTTTCTGTTGAGTGTTTATATCTCTCTTTTTCTTTTTTTAGTGGTTAATCTAGGGATTACAATATACATACCTAATATTTCACAGCCTTCTTGGAGTTAATAATTTACCACTTCAAATAAAATGCAGAAAACTTACAGTTCACTTAAGTCTCCCTTTCTATATTATAGTTGTTGTATGTATTACATCTACATACATTGAAATCTCCAGCCTGTAATGTTATAATTTTTGCTATCAACAGTCATGTATGTATTTTTATACATATGATATATTTTCAGGTTAGATATAAAAAATACAAGACCAAACTATATGCTGTCTATAAGGAGCTCACTTTAAATATAAAAGGAGAAAAAAAATTTTTTTTCCTGTTTACCCAGATATTTACCATATTTACCATTTCTTTGGCTCTTCCTTCAGTCCTGAAGTCCAGGTTTCTCTCTGGTATAATTTCCCCCACTGCATTTTGGTGTGCCTTTGTTATAAATCAGGTGACCATTCATGTGAAGGTCTGTTCCCAGGATCTCCATTCTGTTCCATTGGTCTATTTATGTGCCCTGTCATTACCACCCTGTCATGATGACTGAGACTTTTTTCTTGATGTATTCTTACATAGAGTCTAGCAGAATAATTACAGAGTTTGGAGTCCCATTTCTTCAGGGATTACAGGTGATTAGAATTCTGACACCAGATACACTGAGTATGCTGAAGAAAGAATTCCTATTTTACGCAAAAGATTTCCTGGATATTTGCTGCCCCCCTACTCCCTCCCCCCGACATTGTTCTGTGCAGTTCAGAGAGTATTGCTGCTTTGGTGCTATAAATACTCCTTACAGCTCTCTTGGTTTTTTTTTTTCAGCAGCTAGCCTCCCCCTAACTTCCCACTCCAGCTGAAAAAAGATGTACTGTGTAAAGTCTCTGATGATGAAAAAAACTTCTTTCAAGTGAATTATTCATCTGGAGCTTCCAGCAGATAAAAAATAATATTTAGTTTTGATTTGGCTCTTGGTTTTCCCTTTATGTGTCAGAGCATAACGTTTCTTTCACTTTTTATTCTTTTGTATTGTTGGTTTTTTTCCTGTTTCTTTTTTACCATGAGCATCTATTAAATTTTAAAACTTTCTTAATTGTAATATTTTAAAGGGTATTTTAATTAAAACAAAAATTAAGAGTGTTCTCTCACAGAATAGAGATAAGATATAGGAAAAAAAATGTGATATGTGGTTTGCCAATGCAGGTCGAAAATGAATGGGAGAAGCAATGCTTATTCCAGCTGTTTTCTTTTTCTGTGAGGAAGATCAGCCCTGAAATAACATCCATGCCAATCCTCCTCTTTTTGCTGAGGGAGACTGGCCCAGGGCTAACATCCGTGCCCATCTTCCTCTACTTTATATGGGACGCCGCCACAGTATGTCCTGACAAGCGGTGCGTCGGTGCGCGCCTGGGATCCGAACCCGGGCCACCAGCAGCGGAGCGCACACACTTAACCGCTGCACCACGGGGCCGGCCCCCCAATTGGTTTTTAAATGGCTAACTGTCCAAAATTATTTTTTAAAGTTTGAACATATTTGTGGAAATATTTTCCATTTTGGGAAAAAAGAAAAGGAAATTGATGCTTGGAGTGAGGGGTGGTGGTAGAGGGAGGTCGCAGGGAGCAAGACCCTGGCTCCAAGTTCACGGAGGCCTCAGTTCTGAGTGTTGAGTCAAAACCTATATGGAAGGATACACCGTAGAGTTAGTCACATGGAAACCAGTTCCCCGCATCTTTTTCCTTCTGAATATACAGCTGCATAGAAGGACAGCTATCTCTGGTAACCGTAGAGTCGTCATAACGTATTTTACTTGCTAAGGTAACTATTTTGCCCCAACATTCAGTTCAGGGAAAAATCAGAAAAGATCTTCATGAAGCAGAAATGGCATAGGTTTTCTGGGATGGTTGATTTATTATTCATAAATAATAGATTTATGATTATCATAATTAATGATAAAGTAATAAAATATGCTTGCTCATAGTATTAACATTTCTTAGATATTTCCTGGCTACCAGGAGTTATGCCAAGTTCCTTATGTAATTATCTTGTTGAACCTTCTCAGCACTAGGAGTAGGTATTATTTTTACCCCAGCTTTATGGGTAAGGAAATCAGTACTTGGCTCAGAGAAGTTAAAAACCTTGTCTGAGATTCTGACCTCGGCAGCTGGACCTCAGACCTCATGTACTTATTCATTATGTTTCTGAGATTCATTTTCATCTGCTTTTCTGTGTCACTAAAATCTTCTAATTTTTTCACACAGTAGTTGGTGTTAGCAATTCTATTCTATACTTCAGTATTCAGATTCTGTATATATAGCTCTAAATCTTTTGATTATTAATAATTTGGCATTAGGACTGAGCTAGTAAAAGAAATGAATGAGGCCAGCATTCTTTTTGCAAAGTCTGCTCTTCACCGGATGGTGGTCCCTTTCTTTTATGTGGCAAAAATACCTGAAAGTGTTTTCTTTGTTACAAATAACTGTGGCAGCAGCCCTCCTGTTGGAGGAATCCACACGCACCTCTGCAACCACAGTGACTTAGCGCTGTGCTGGGAAAGCAGCCTCTACCTGGAAGAACGTGAGTGGTCGCAGAGTTTTCTAACAAATTGCTTGATAAGTAGCATCATCTTGAATAATCTATTGGTAATAAATTTAAAAGAGAGAATTAAGTCAACGCCAATTTTTATCCATACATTTGATATGAAACCATCCAAGCACATCTCCTGTGTTCCCTCTCCCTCAATCACCCCATTCTCAGCGAGCTCTCTCTCTCTGCCCCACAGAAGCTGCCTCATGAGCGTGGAGCCCGCCATCAGCACCAGGCACCTCCCTTACCAGAGCTTCCAGCTCTTTGGCTTCGACTTCATGGTGGACGAGGAGCTGAAGGTCTGGCTCATCGAGGTCAACGGTGCCCCTGCTTGTGCTCAGTAAGCGTGAACACGATTGTGTTTAACAAGTGGGAAGTTGATTCCGAGGTTGGAGTAGCCTGTCTTGGCCAGGTGCTGAGCTCCCGTGACTGACGTGTTTAGCCTGCTGTCGGGGAGGGTGTAACAGCGGTGGGAGGGTCCTGGCTGGCGGGGGGCTTTGCTGAGTCATTTCCTTTCCCGTTTCCCCATGTGTGTTGAGCGGTAAGTCTGTGCTCAGGTGGGTGGTAGTTGCCGTGAGAGTTTCAAACAAAGCCAATAACTGCCACAGGGAGACCCTCTTGTGACAAGTTGAGTGAGCAGGGTCCTGTGAGTGGGGAGGACAGTGATGACCAAGAAGTTTGGGGCTCCCCAGGCGGGAAGTGGTCTGAGGAGGCCTTGTCGACACAGTGGAGCTGGAACTGGGATGTAACAGAAGAGCATCACTTGTGCCGAGGGGAGGGAGAGCCTTCAGAAAGGGGACACAGCATCCAGCGGGACCTTCGTCTGTGCCAGGCTCTATGGCGGATGCACAGAACCTGCCCTCGGGGAGCTTCTGTTCCTCCTGGGGAGAAGCCTGGCTGCAGTGTGGGGTTAGTGTCATGGAGTAAGGAGATGAAGGTGAAGAGGTCAGTTGGGACTGCACGGTAGAAGGCCTTCAGTGTGAGGCAAAGGCATTCAGACTTAATCCTCAAAGGCCGTTGGTTCTTCTGAAGATGCACTTTCCTCATGTCAGGACCCTTTCATGGTTCCCCACGTCCACGTCTTGGAGAAATTGAGGTGATTTTCCAAAGGTTAAGGAGAGAGTCCTGTACCTACAAGGGGCAGTGTTAACACGCAAGTCGTTCTTTCATTAGGAGCCAGGCCTTTGTCCCCTGCTTGGTGGCTGTGACACGGCAGGTGTGATTCTGTCTCATTCGTCAGGCCCCAGTACTCTTTTTTTTTTTTTTTTTGTGAGGAAGATCAGCCCTGAGCTAACATCCATGCCAATCCTCCTCTTTTTGCTGAGGAAGACCGACTCTGAGCTAACATCTATTGCAAATCCTCCTCCTTTTTCTCCCCAAAGCCCCAGTAGATAGTTGTATGTCATAGTTGCACATCCTTCTAGTTACTGTATGTGGGACGCGGCCTCAGCATGGCCAGAGAAGCGGTGCGCCGGTGCACACCCGGGATCCGAACCCGGGCTGCCAGTAGCAGAACGTGCGTACTTTACCACTAAGCCACGGGGCCGGCCCCAGCCCCCAGTACTCTTTAGCTGCCCCCCAACCCGCCAGGCCTCGGGCTAGGCCCTGGGTCACAGTCGTGAGCAAAGACACACAGGCCCTGCCCTTAGTAGAGAGAGACTATGGGCAAGCAAAGGACTAGACAAATATAGATTAAAAACTGGGACAAGCGCTTTAATAAAGGATGTTAAAAGGTAATATAATTGAGCAGAAGGCCCCCATTGGGAGGTGATGTTTGGCACTGAGATTTGGAGGAGGAAGGAGAGGTAAGTAGGCTAAGGGTGGAGGAGAGCAGAATGTTCACATCTTCCCTTCACCACATCCACAGTGGGCTGCCCGTTTCCTCCTGTCCTGCCTAGCACAAGTTCATCCTCCATCGTGCTCCAGACCCTGTCCCCTCCCTCCCCTCCCTTCCCTGTCCTCTCGCCTTCCTCATCGACAGTGTCACCCTTTCTCCCTCACTGCTGCATAGATCCCTGCTATCAGCGTGTGCGTGCACAGCAGATTTTCCCAGCTATTAAAAAAAAAAAAGCTCTCCCTGGGGCCGGCCCAGTGGCTTAGCGGTTAAGTGCGTGCGCTCCGGTGCTGGCGGCCCGGGTTCGGATCCTGGGCGGGCACCGACGCACTGCTTCTCCGGCCATGATGAGGTCGCGTCCCACATACAGCAACTAGAAGGCTGTGCAACTATGACATACAACCACCTACTGGGGCTTTGGGGGAAAAAAATAAAATAAATAAAAAAAAAAATTTTAAAAAAAAGAGTGTTTAAAAAAAAAAAGCTCTCCCTGATGTCACTTCTTGCTCCAGTGACCACTCCCTCTCCCTGCTCCCTTCACAGCCAAACTTCTAGAAAGCAGTGTCTGTGTGCCAGGCCATTCCAGCCTGACTTCCAGCCCAAGCGCCCCACAGAAACGAAGGTCCCCTGCCAAGCCCAGTGGCCCCTTATAGTCCTTACTTCCCCGGACCTCTCAGCTACATTTGAGGCAGCTGGCCACACCTTGCCGAGGCTCTTTGCGTGGCTTCGGGCGCACTCTGTATGGGAAGGTTTGACCGAGGAGGTGTGGGCAAGATTGGCCTCTTGTTCCTCATCAGCTGACCTGAGTCAGTACCTTAGCCCTGGGTATTCGTCTTCTCTCTCTGCTGCACTTTCCCTGTATGTGATCTTATTCAACTTCATGATTTTAAAAACACCAAATTACATCATAGCCCAGAGTTCCAGACAGGTGTCTGCATCTGCCTTCCCGGCATCTTGCAATGATGTGTGATAGGCACCCCCTCCCCCCAGGGTGGCCCATCTCAGTGACTGTTCACTCCCCTCCCCCTAGAGCCTAAGCTGAAAGCCTGACAGAGATCCTGCCTCCCCTTTCATTACCCTCACATTCTGCCCATCAGGGCCTTGTCAGTTCTGCCTCCAGCCTCGTCAGTCCTCTGCCCGCCTCTCTCACTGCCCTCGCTCTCCCAGGTTATCCTCGATTGTTCTGGAGGATTTCGCAAAGAGCCTCCTCACTGGGATCTCCACTTCTGCTTTTGCCCCAATAAAATCCACTGTCCCCAGAGCAGCCAGAGTGATAAAATGGAAACCAGGCCATGCTGTTCTCTAGACTTTCCATTGCTCCTGGGATAAAAGCCAGACCCCTCCCTCTGCCTGCAAAGCCACTGCCTCACCTGCCTCTCCAGCCTCACCCCAAGCCACCATTTCCCTGCTGGCTCTTGTCTGCTGTGGGGCCTTTGTGCTTGCTCCTTCGTCTGTGTGGAACCCCTGCAACACACACACCAATCTCATCAAGGCTGCCTCCTTCTCTACCAAAATGGCGTCTCAAGGAGGCCTTCCCTGAGCAATCCTATCTCTGATTTCTCCAGCCAGAGCCTAGTGGTTTCCTTCATTACACTAATTGCCATCAAATTAACCAGTTTTTGTTTTCTTTCCAGAACATATGCAACGTGTGAGGGCAGTAGCCTTGTTTCTCTTGTTCTCCTCTGAGTCCCAGTGCCTGG
This sequence comes from Diceros bicornis minor, assembly GCF_020826845.1. Lineage (NCBI taxonomy): Eukaryota > Metazoa > Chordata > Mammalia > Perissodactyla > Rhinocerotidae > Diceros > Diceros bicornis. The sequence continues at coordinate 19,262,298 of NC_080779.1, forward strand.
CAGTGTGTCTGGCACATCGTACTCTGTAAATATTAGTTGAATAAAGAGTGTGTTCATGGTCAACACTTTTACTCACTTGATTCAGTAATTGCTTAGGTTTTATTTAAGTAGAGATGTCTTTATATCTTCCTTCTGTTCCCTAATGACTTTGGTGCTTAAATGCATAAGATGTATTTATCATTAAGGCGTATCCTTATATCAACCAGGATGGGGTTTCAGGGAGCAGGGAGGTTCTGTCTGCTTACTGTAAAGAGCTTTGAGAATGTTTAAAAGTGGTTTAAATGTCATGGTATGCATATTAAAGACAAGGATGCCATCACGTCTCGACAGTGGACCAAGGACCAGAATATAAAATGCAGTCAGCATGCAAGTATACGATGTGAGAAAGGAATAAAACAATCCCACTATCCTGTGGGGGGAAAGTGATTCTGTTTCACTTTATTCCTGAAACACATTCGGATGTTAACTAAGCATTTTTCTCCAGGGTAGCTCTTTGATTCTAAGTGCCAGTCCTAGGTCAAGATACAGGTTATCTGGTGTAGTTTCTTATAAGATTAAACATTTTCAATAGAGTTTGGACCCTTTATTTACCATCGGCCCTAAGGGCTTTGGCCCAAGGGTGGACCCCCACTCTTTGTACTGGAAAAGGTGGATCTGCCTGTTTTTTCCATAGAAGGCTTGAAGGGTACCCAGTTAGAGGAGAGAGTGAAGAAACAGCAACTTCTCCTTAGTTCAGTCGGAGTGTTGAGTAGTGGCTTTCACTTCTTTCCTTTCATGCGCCTGGTGGATGCTCACTGTTTCACTGAAGTGCTTTGTAAGGTCAGGTGATGCAGGAGCCTGAGGGAGGCCTCTGATGATAGAACCCTACGATCGTGCATCAGTGTTCACAGTCTTCTTTGGGCTCCTTCCCACTGGCTCCCACACAACCACTCAACGTCTGTTGGATTCCTTCTGTGCTCAGAGTCCTCACGAGAGCAGTGAGGTCTAGGGGAGTGGTGGGTTTAGGGACACGTAAAGATGCATGTCCTCAAGGAAGTCCACTGGAGGAGGGAGACAGGCACTGCCCAATTAATGTATGAATCATATTGTGTTACAAGTGCTGTAATAACAAATAAACAGATTCTATCTTTTAGGTGCATGATTTTGAGTGGGGAGAGCTCCTGGGGCGGGGGGCTTACAGTGAGGTAGCCTGGAAAGCCACGGGGGACCTGGGCCAGACTGAGAGGCACAAGGCAGATGGGTCTCATGATTTACTCATTTTGTTATATGAAAATGAGCAGGATGTCAAAAGGCGTACTATTGCCTGCATATGGTGTGCCTCCTACACCAGAAATACCTGGGATGTGAGTTGACTTGACCATGCAAGCTGCTCTGCGTCCTCTCCTCCTCCCCAGCATTCCCTTTGGAAAGTGCCTTCCTGAGGTTGTTAGTAACAAGCATCATGAAACACTGGATATGGCATATTTTGACAGTTTGTGGCTCTCGGTGACTTGCCGAGTCCCGAGTTTAATAACCGCCGTCACTCCCCTGCGGGCCTCCTTGTCAGAAGTGGGAGGTTGAGTGGTTTGGCCTGTTTATCGAAAACAGGACTTGATTTGTGTACACAGAAGAGACAGGGGCTGTGGGATCGGGGAGAGGGGAGAGGGAAGGAGCAGATGTCTAGTGGGGAGACGAACGTCAGCCAGCAGTTAGGACTTCCCGGGACAGATAATGGAAGCTTTTCATGGGCTTTCTTCCCAGACAGCCTTCCAAGAGGCTGGAACTTGGAAGTACCCGCCCCAACAGCAGTGAAAAGGGACAAGGGTGGGAGAAAAGGTTCTATGGTGGGGCGGATGATAGCAGGGATTTGCCATTGCATGAGGAGGGATGGGAATTAGATTGTGAGGATTTCCTACCTGGTGGAGATTGGAATATAGCATCTTCTGGAGATCAATCAGGAGAGTAAAGACCTCTGTCTCTCTAGGTCGGGCTGGCCTGGACTCCTGCCCTTGGCTCCAGCCTCCTGGATTCCAAATGTGTCTTGAGTGAGTCGAGTGGGTGGGCACATCTGGCCCAGAGCATCATCTCAGATGTGGGTTTTCTCTTTGGACTACACGTCTTGGGTTTTCCTTGCATTAGAGTCAGTCCTGAGAGAGCTGGCTCTAGGGCCTCATGTGCTGCCACATGAAATGGGCAGAAATCCTATAGGGGATAAGTAGTCATGGGAGATAGAGGGCCCCATTGCGACTCTGAAGAGACTGGATAGGAAGTTTTCCTCCTCAGCTTTTCTGCTTTGGTGGTTCCAGTGCCTCTGGATGAAGTCTAGACTCCTGAACATGGCATCAGGGCCCTACGTGGTCTGGCCCCTGCCTTGTCCCAGCCTCACACTGCACTTATCCACTGCGCCAGATACCCTGAGTTCGCTCTCCTTGGTGCATGCTAGCTACTCCTTCCATCTGTGCTGCCCCTCGGATTCCCCCCCACCTCCAACTCACCCTCTCCCCTGCCTCTTCCCCTTCCCCTCCCTCCCTTGTTCTTTCTTTCTGTGTCCGTCCCCCCTCCCTTCATCCTCTTTTCTACCCTGTCATCCATTCTCTGTCTGACTTCACTCATTCTCCAGGTCTCAGCTTAGCTGTCACTCCTGGTGTGTCTTTCCTAAGGTCCCCTCTGGTGCTTTCCCTGGGGAGTGCCTGCCCCTCCGTTTATACCCACCACAGACAGACAAGATGGCTCTTATCCTCTATTGGAATTGTCTGTCTTCCCTGCAATTCAATTCAGAGCAGGAGTTGCCTGTCTGTTCACCTGCGAGACCTTCAGGGAATATTTGTTAAGGGGATGCTTTATCTTCATTCAGTGCCTCCTGCAGTGTGGAAGTGGAAACCAGTTTTGTAAATGCGGTTGTGAGATGGAATTTCTAGGGCAGATCCCGGCGAAAAAAACTTTGATTTTTTTTGCTTGCACTTTGATGAACATCCTCAACAATATTCTTTTAAACCCATTTCAGGAAGCTTTATGCAGAACTGTGCCAGGGCATTGTGGACATAGCCATATCCAGTGTCTTTCCGCCGCCAGACACGGAGCAGCAGCCGACCCAGCCAGCTGCGTTCATCAAGCTGTGACTGAGGGAGGCGTGCAGAGCTGGAGCCTGCTCCAGGGGAAGGTGAAATGTCTGGATTGCTAGTTATCAAGCCAAAACAGGAGAGAGAGGTAACTCGCAAAGATGTGAGGGAAGAGAGAGCATCAGAAGAAAAAGCGGCTTCCCCGAAGAATGGTTGCTCAGAGTTCCCAGGTGGAGCTCTCAACCCTGCTCTTGAGATCTGAAAACTGCAATGATGTGGCCTCCTGAAAAGGAGGGGGAGCAAATATTCTGTGGGGAAAAAAACAGGGGTTTGATTACTTTATGTTCTCATCCTTTAAAAAATCTGCTATTTATCCTAAGGCAGCGTTGTGAGCAGCGCCTCTCCTCCGAGGATTGCAGACCGTTGGACCTTTGGTTGGTGTCTTTCCACCTGCTGCAGCCTTAGTGCCTTAGCTCTGTGCCCAGCTGCAACCCTTCTGTCTGGACAAGGATTGGACGTGAGAGCATTTGGGAGGTTGCCAATGTGTTCCCTGCTCGTCCCCCTCCATGACGCTCTGCCCCACGAAAATCTGGACAGCGTGCACCAACAGTCCTTGGTTTTGTGCCGTGCACCACCTCGCAGCAAACGGGATTTTCCTCATCACGTTCCTGATGGCATTGGGTCAAGCACCTGTCAGGGTTGCTGTGGGCTGGACACCTAAACAGCAAACGCTGCTCTCAGTCTGCTCTCTGCATGTTTCAGAAACCAAGCAGCAGGTCTGCTGCAAACCCGTAAGCATCAAATAAGCATGAGAGAGAAAAAACACGATGTCTTGCTTTACTTAATAGTTGGGTGTGATGGGTCTTTGAAATATGATGATTCTCAGTTATCTTTGTTTTAACCAGAATTCTATGTGCACTTTTGCAAAGTTCCCTTTTCTTCACTTTTTGTTTTTGTTTCTGTTTTAACTTTTGTAAAAACCCCTCTAGGGGTCAGGAGAAGGCAGAAGTCCACTGCCCCCCACCCAGGTGGCACTGCCCCAGACACAGGGAGCTTTCCCCCAGTTTGTTCTCCTTGCTCTCCAAGCACCTTCTGCAGGAGCTGGAAGGGCAGGTTTTGTTCCAGGGAGGATTCCTGTGCCTCTCGACATCAGGGAGAGGCTCTGAATGTGTATGTCTCGCGTGAATGGGAGAGTCTCCTAAAACGGGAAGGAGGTGATTTCAGAGCACCACACAGCATCTTGTAAGTCAACAAATGTGCCGCGTTAGGTGTAGTTTCCACTTACTGGATTGACGAATATTCTATAGACTTTTCAGGAGGCCACATTACTAGCAGTGGGAAGAATAAGATGCCATTTGTGTTCAGTGTGAGCTGAGTGAACAGGCCCAGAGTATACTGGGAACAACAGCCAAACCACTGAAAAGGCACCCTTCTCCCCAGAACGTGCTGTGTTCTTCCTTCGTGCATATGTGTGCTCCATTATTCATTTCTACTTGGCACAAGTAAACAGTTCTGCAGTCAGGGGATACTTCTTTAAAAAGAGAAGAAAAAGCAACACCTCCTCAAACATGATGAGATGTGGGAGCTTACAGGGAAAAAAAGGAATAATGATGAAAATTATTTAATAGATGCAGCAATGGGTGTAGGATGTGAAAGTATTATGTCAGGGTGAAGTGGAGAAAGTCCAACTGGGTTGGCTCTCATGAGAATTTGGAATTAAAAATAAAAGTCTTGGTGGTTACACAGAATACAGAAAACGAAGTTTGCGTCCAGAGCAAAATAAAACAGTCAGGGGTAAAAGTCGCTCCTGGAGGCCCCACACAGCTGATGGGTTAGTGTTTGGGGACTTCTGAGCAGATCATGGGAAGATGCACACCCATCTAGAAAGTGTAGGGCACTGGGTCCTTGGAAAGTCTGGTGATGGGGAAAGCATGGAGGTTTTGTAGTATTATCACATGCGAACGCAGACTTGTAATGATCTTTTGGACCTAAATTACAGGGACATTGGAGAGTTTTTCAGCTCTCAGTGACAGAGCTAAGAATTCAGATGTTAGGAAGATTGTGGATCTTGATGGATTTCCTAAGAATCCTGAATTAATAGTATAAATATGAGGGAAGTAAGGCTTTAAAAAAAAAAGTTATGCTTCATTCCTCACATGGTTTAAATAAGTATTTTATGCATTTATTTCTGATCAGGTGGGATGGTTGGCTCAGAACTGTTCCGTACCCTTCCATGAAACTCTTGGCACAGAAGGTCATGCCTCGCTCTGCAGTCAGTCTTCATACGTGTAGTCTTTGTCTGTGTCACCGGTGGCTGGGGAGGAGGTGTTACTCATTCGTAGATGCTGATTCCAACCATGGCTCTGTCGTGTGGCTGCACGGTGTCAGATGGGCCTGTTCAGCTGTCTGTGCCTTAGTTTCTTACCTCAAGGAAGAGTTCGTTGCCTGACCCAGAGACTACCTCAAGGGCTTTTAGTGAGGACACATGACATTAGGAAGACTCAAGAACCTTTAGTACCAAGGTTCTCAAAGATGACTATATGCTGGAATCACTTGGGAAGCTTTTTAAAAATGTTGGTGTCCACACCTTCCCCCCTCCCCTACCCCTGACAATTAAATCAGGACCTCAGGCATCAGTGTGCTTTGAGATGCTTTGAACCATTGCTTGAGAAGGAAGGACAAACACATTATTACCTTGGAAGAATCAGATGAGGCCCAGGGCTTTAAAAAAAATTCCTTTTGGAAGAACAGGCATTTAAGAATGACCAGGTGTTGACATATGTGTTCATGATACAAGCATGTGCTACTGCAGCAGGTTCTCTCTTTGCTTCTCGTCACAGCATTTGAAAACTCAAAATGCCTTCAGCTACGCAAACAGTTTATGAAGCCTTGACAACAAATGTAAACAGCCATGAATTTATAAATCTGCTAAATATGCGTTAAGGTTATTTATTAATTATTGAGAGAAAAGCTCCTTCCCTCACACTTAACTCCTGTGTAATTATAAACTCCAATTTATCCAGAACATTTAAGTGCCTCAGTGTATGGCCCAGTGGAGCGGGTGCTGGCATACTTACCAGCTGACGTGATGTTTCTCTAGGCCTCGGGATGATTGTCACCGACTCGAAGTATCTGGTAGTGCTGGAAACATATGAGATCCTCAGAACCCGCAGACGGCAGTGAAGCTACCAAGTGTGTTTTCATGGACAGTTGAGGCTGTGTCAGGCAAGGGTGGATCCAGCCCTGTTGTGGGTGTGGTGGGGGGACTCTACTAGAGAAGACAAGTGCCAGAGTGGTCCCCTGCATCATGTGGGTGCTGTAGAGAAAATTCAGTGATACACTGGTCTCTGATCCTGGGCACAGAATCTGTACCTAAGAAGAAATGAATTCTGAAATAAGGCAATTTTATGAATGTTTAAAATGCCTGGAGCATTAAAGTAAAGTAATGATATTTCAAATGTTTTTGTCCCATTTGGTTCTATCATATTATGGGTGTTGACTGTCCAAGGATATCTCTGGTTATTTGAATCCATGATTCTATTAGCCAGAGGTAGGCAGACTTTTTCTGTAAAGGGCCAGATAGTAAATATTCTAGGCTTTATAAGCCATACCGGGTCTCTGTTGCATAGTCTTCCTTATCTTTTCCCCAATTCTTACAAAATATAAAAAACATTCTTAGCTCATAGGCCTGCCAAAAACAGGCCAGATACGGCTGTCATTTGCTGACCCCAGCATGTTACTCAATACATAAGCCAACAGATTGTTCTTCAAAACTGTGATGAGCCTCTCCAGGGTGAAGCATTGAAACAATTTCGGCTGCCAACATCCAGTCCATCATTTCCTACATGTCTTGGCCATTGTCTGAATCATGATGTAAATTGTGAGGTGAGACCCATGGTTGTGAAGGAGTTATGTGTGCTTCAAACATGGAATGGAGGTGGAGGGGCTTCTGAAAGGAGGATACTTCCACAATTAGCTAGAAGACCAAGAAGTCCTTACTAAGACTTCACTAAGGCCAGGTAGATTAAACACCTGTAAATCTCACATACCTCAGGCACATAGAAAGGGCTTCATTTACGTAAACTCTAATTAACTTGTGACTTCTTGTGTGATGAGGCTGTATGCTTTGCACTCCTTTCCCATGTATGGCTGGCCCGCTTTCCATAGCTCCTTCGACTCCGTAAACATACTCCTGGCAGAGAGAAGGGGCCTTCCACGTGAGAAACGCTGTCTTAAGCACCCCACTCCAAACAAGTTTCTGATGTGACATGACGACATGCCCAGCAGACTCAGTGGAGATTGCACAGGCAAGGTACAGGGATAAGCAGACATGGACCCAGGCAGGCGGCTACTTAGGATCCTGAGAATGGACAGGTTCAAAGCCTTTGGAGGACTTCTCCACAGGCTGGTTCCATTTGCTGTCAGTAGCTGCTGCTTCTCTTTCAAGAACTAGAAGTTCTCTCGTGGCCCCAGAGGTCCTATAATACTTTAAAGAGGTTTTCCCCAAAGCATCCCTAAAGGCAAAGGCAAATGAGCCCCTGTGCCATAGGATACTTGGTGGCACAACCTGAAGATTGTTGCAAGCAGAATTCCTTTTCAAAATACACATGACAGAACATCAGTGGGCATAGCAGAGTAAGAAATCTCTAAACATCTTCTCTTCCGTAAAAGCAATGAGAACACCAGCAAAAACTGTCTGGAAATTAACCAAAAGCTTGCAACAATCCAGGAAACACTAAAGAAAAATGGTTGCATCTCAGTAAGAACAGGAAGCTTTGTGATGTTTTAATTGGCCCTATTTTCACCCTGCTTTCCTTAACTCCACAGTATCCTTGAAAAACAACAGCCCACAATCAATGGTGAAATCTAGCAACCTAGTAGCCATTGGAGGGTACAGAATGGAGTTGGAGCTCCTCTAAAGTCCATTCCTGGTGAATTGTCATTATTTGACCTGCCTGGCAGTTCCATGTGAGTCCGCATCTTAGGTCTTGTCTTTATTTGATGTGTCTTAAGAGTATCCCCAGTGTGAACAGACTTTTCCCTGGGTGCACTTGTCAGAAATAATCAGCAGCAATTGTTTAACATCTCGGCTTCCTGAGGTGGTTATAACATTTGGAACAAACAACAAGAAGACTAAAAAACTTAGAAGGAAAAGCTGGGGAATGAGATATCCATAGGAGGGTTTGAAAAGCTTCAACATGTTCCTATGAATATAGAAGGCCACACACATGCATAGGATTGTGTGCATGCCCAGGGTAGACCTGAATTCCCTCAGCTTTTATCTCGTCTGACCAAGAGGATCTGCACAAGCAGGAAGTGAAGATAAGGCAGAGCTGCAGACTCCCTTCCTGATCATGAAGGCATGCCCAACAGACACACACAGTCCCTTGGCAAAGACTGGGAGACTTACTGGTTCCAGGCATTAAAGGAAATTTCTGTTCAATCATTAGTTGACCATTAAGCTAACTGAGCAGAGACTTCAGTGGCTACACACAACAAAGAATACAGGCTTTATAGAATTAGTTCAGGAAGGTCACTAAATAAATAGCTACACCAATAAACCCTAGAGAGGGGAGAGTATCTGGTTTCCAAAGTTGCTCCACTATATTATTAAAAATTTCCAATTTTCAACACAAATTATGGGACATGCAAAGAAAAAAGAAAGTATGGCCCATAGCGGGAAAAGACAGTCAATAGAAACTGTCCCTGAGGAAGCCTAGGTATTGGACTTACTACACAAAGACTTTAATTCAGATATTTAAAGTATCTTTAAAGAACTAAAAGAGACTATGAGAATGATGTGTCACCAGGGAGAGAATATCATTAAAGAGATAGAAATTGTTTTTTACATAGAACCAAGTAGGAATTTTGGCACTGAAAAGTACAGTAATGCAAACGAAAAATCCAGTAGAGGTGTTCAAAAGCAGGTTTGAGTTGGCAAAAGAAGGAATTGGTGAATCTGAAGTCGATTGAGATTATCCAGTCTGAGGAACAGAAAGAAAAAAGAATGAATAAAAATGAACAGCGCCCCAGAGATCTGTCCAGAGACATATATGTATACCAACATATATGTAACAGGAGTCCTAGAAGAGAGGAGAGAGAAAGGGGCAGAAAACATATTGGAAGCAAGAGTAGCCAAAAACTTTCCCCCTTTGATGAAAAACACTAAAATGCATCCAAGAAGTTCAGCAAACTCTAAGTATGATAGACTCAAGGAGAGCCACACCAAGACACATCAACCACTAAGAAAATGACTTTAAATATATAAGATGAGGGAACTAAAATGTTACACTAGAAAATATCTGTTTAACAAAAGAGAAGGTAGTAATGAAGGAACAGAGGAGTGGGGGAGATATAAAGCATATAGAAAACAAACAGCAAAATGGCAGACATAAATCCTTGTTGTTGTTAGTGCTGTTGAGTCAATTCTGACTTCTAGCGACCCTGTGTACAGCAGAGCAGAACCCTGCTTGGTCTTTTTGCACCATCCTCTCACCTGGCACTATATCAGACGATGCTCCACTACTACTCTTAGTGTTTTCATGGCCAATTTTTTTCAGAAGTGGTGGCCAGGTCCTTCTTCCTAGTCTGTCTTAGTCTGGAAGCTCTGTTGAAAGCTGCTGGTATTTGAAATACTGGTGACATAGCTTTCAGCATCACAGCAATACATAGTCACAACAATATGACAACTGATGGATGGATGGGTGGTTCCCTGGACAGGAAACAAACCCAGGCTATGGTGGTGAGTGCACCAAATCTTAACCACTAGACCACTAGGGCTGGCTACATAAATCCTACCTTATCAGTAATTTCATTAAATGTAAATGGATTAAACACTCCAATCAAAAGGTAGAGATTGGCAAAATGGATTAAAAAATAATCAACCATGACCAACTCTATGCCATCTACAAGAGACACACTTTAGACTCAAAGACACAAATAGGTGAAAGTAAAAGGATGGAAAAAGATATACAATGCAAACAGTAACTCAGAGAGCTCGAGTGGCCATACTAATATCAGACATAATAGACTTTAAGAAAAAAAAATTGTTACTACAGGCAAAGAAGGACATTTTTTGTGATAAAAGGATCAATCCATCAGGAAGATCTAACAATTAGAAAACATATGCACCTAGCAACAAAGCCCCAAGATACTTGAAGCAAAAACTGGCAGAATTGAAGAGAGAAATAGACAATTCAACAATAACAGTCAGAGCCTTCAATCCCCCGTTTTCAGTAACGTATAGAACAAGTAGTCACAAGATCAACAAGGAAATAGAAAACACTATAAACCAACTAGATCTAACAAATGTCTATAGAACACTCCACCCAACAATAGCAAAATACACATTCTTCTCAAGTGCACATGGAACATTCCCTGGAATAAACCATATGCTAGACTGTAAAACAAGCCTCAGTAAATTAAAAGTGATTAAAGTCAGACTACATCTGTTCTCTGATCACAATGGAATAAAATTAGAAATCATTAACAAAGAAATTTGGGGAAATCACAAATATGTGGAAATGAAACACAGTCCTAAATAACCAGTGGATCAAAGAAAGAAGTCACAAGGGAAATAAGAAAGTACTCTGAGATAAATGAAAATGAAAACACACCATACCAAAACTTATGGAATACAGCTAAAGCTGTGCCTATAGGGAAATTTATATCTTTAAATGCTTACATTAAAAAAGAAGATCTCAAATTAATAATTGTTAGGTTTCTTCCACTTTAAGAAACTAGAAAAAGATGAATAAACTAAATCCAAATTAAATAGAAAGACATAATAAAGATTAGAGTGGAAATAAATGAAATAGACAATAGAAAAACAATAGAACAAATCAATAATACCAAAAGTTGTGCTTTGAAAAGATCAACAAAATAGACAAAACCAAGAAAAAAAATTGAGAACTCAAAGTACTAAAATTAGGAATGAAAGAGAGGACATTACCACAACACAAATAAAAAGGATTATAGGGGAATCCTATGAACAACTGTATGCCAACAAATTAGATAACCTATATGAAATGGACACATTTCTAGAAAGATACAAAACTGATGAAACCAACTCAAGAAGATATAGAAAACCTGAATAAACCTAACAAGTAGAGAGACTGAATTAATAATCAAAAATCTCCCCAGATGGAAAAGCCCAGGACCAGATAGCTTGACTAGTGAACTCTATCAAATGTTGAAAGAGGAATTAACACAAATCCTTCACAAACTCTTCCAAAAAATAGACAAAGAGGAAACATTCCCCAACTCATTCTATGAGACCACTATTAATACTCTGATACTGAAACCAGACAAAGACATCACAAGAAAAGCAAACAGACCAATATCTCTTGGGATATAGATGAAAAAAATCTTCAACAAGATACTAACAAACCAAATCCAGCAATATATAAAAAGGATTATACACCATGACCAAGTAGGATTTATCCTAAGAATACAAAATTTGTTTAATATTCAAAATTCAATCAATGTAATCATTTTTATAGAACAAAGGACAAAAGCCACATGATCATATCAATACACACAGAAAAAGCATTTGACAAAACATAACACTTTCTTTGTAAAAACACTCAAAAAACTAGGAATAAAATGGGAACTTGCTCACCTTGATAAAAGGCATCGTTGGAAAAACCCATAGCCTACTTCATATTTAATGGTGAAAGACTGACATCTTTCTCCCTAATATCAGACACAAAACAAATATGTCCATTCTTGCCACTTCTATTCAACATTAGTACTAAAGGTTCTAGACAGAGCAGTTAGAGGGAAGGAAGGGAGGGAGGGAGGAAGGAAGGGAGGAAGGAAAGAAGGGCATCTAGATTGGAAAGGAAGAATATAACTTTCTATTTTGCAGATGACAACATCTTATATATAGAAAATCCTAAGGAATCTACAAAACCTATTAGATCTAATAAATGAGTTCAGCAAGGTTGCCAGAAACAAGATCAATATCCAAAACTCAATTGTATTTCTATATACTACAAATGAACAATTTGGAAATTAATTTAAGAAAACAATTCCATTTATATCAGCATCAAAAAGAATTAAATACTTAGGAATAACTTTAACAAAAGAAGTTCATTTATACACCAAAAACTAAAAATCATCTTTGAAAGAAATTAAACACCTAAATAAATGGAAAGACATCTCATGTTCATCGATTGGAAGACAATTATTGTTAAGATGAAAATAGGCCCCAGATTGATCTACAGATTGAACACAATCTCTATCAAAAATCTCAGCTGCCTTTTTGCAGAAATTGACAAGCTGACCCTAAAATTCATATGGAAATACAAAGGACCAGGAATAGCCAAAGCAACCTGGAAAAAAAGAAGAACAAAGTTGGAGGACTTACCCTTCCTGATTTCAAAATTTATTACACTAAAGCCAAACTAATCAAGACTGTGTGGTATTGGCATAAGGATAGACATACAGATCAGGGGAATAGAATTGAGAGTCCAGAAATAAATGTGACCTCATATCTGTGGTCAATTGATTTTTGAGAAGGGGCTAAGACAATTCAACGGGGGAAAAAATAGTCTTTTCAACTAATGATGCTAGTACAACTGAATATCCACATGCAAAGAAATGAAGTTGGATGGCTTTCTCACACCATATACAAAAATTAACTCAAAATGGGTCAAAGGCCTAAATGTAAGAGTTGAAACTAAAAAACTCTTAGAAGAAAACATACGTATAAATCTTGATGATCTTGGATTAGTCAATGATTTCTTAGATATGATAGCAAAAGCACAAGCAACAAAAGAAAAAAATAAATAGACTTCATCAATATTAAAAACTTTTGTGCTGCAAAGGACACCATCAAGGAAGTAAAAGACAAACCCACAAAATGGGAGAAAATATTTGCAAATCATATATCTGATAAGGACTGGTATAGAATATATAAAGAACTATTACAACTCAACAATAAAAAGACAACCCAATTTTAAAATGGGCAAAGTATCTAAAAAGAGATTTCTCAAAAAAAAAAAAATACAAATGGCAAATAAACACATGAAAAGGGGTCGGCCTGGTGGCGCAAGTGGTTGGGTGCGCGCTCTGCTGCGGTGGCCCGGGGTTCGCCGGTTCAGATCCCGGGCACGCACTGACGCACCGCTTGGCAAGCCATGCTGTGGCGGCGTCCCATATAAAGTGGAGGAAGATGGGCACGGATGTTAGCCCAGGGCCAGTCTTCCTCAGCAAAAAGAGGAGGATTGGCAGATGTTAGCTCAGGGCCGATCCTCCTCACAAAAAAAAAAAAACCACACATGAAAAGATGCTCAACATCATTAATCATTAGAGAAATGCAAATTAAAACCACAATTAAATACTAATTACATTTATTAGGGTGGATATAATCAAAGGACAATAACAAATACTGGTGAGGGTAGGGAGAAATTGAAATCCTCAAACATTGCTAGTGGGAATGTAAAATTGTACCACTGCTTTGGAAAACAGTTTGGCAGTGCCTCAAAAACTTGAACGTGGAATTACCATATAACCCAGAAATTCCATTCCTAGCTATAATACCTAACAGAATTGAAAACATATGTCCATACAAAGACTTGTGTATGGATATTTATAGCAGTATTATTCCTAATCGCTAAAGGCGGAAACAACCCAAATGTCCATCTACTGGTAAACAGGTAAACAAACTTTGGTATTACCATACAAGGGATTATTATTCAGCCGTGAAAGGAATGAAGTGCTGATACATGCTGCAACATGGATGAACCTTGAAAACAGTGGGGAGATGGTGAGGATGGTCCAACTTTTTAAGACTTGTGTTCTACAGGGGAGCAGAGAAATAGTGTGGTAGCTGAAAGGGACAAGGAATCAGCGAGTTGCTTCTTTTTGTTTTAAGAGTTTTTCAAGCAAGTTTGTATGCTGATGGAAATGACTGCTCCTCCGATAATCCCTTTATTCTCCTGCCTTCTAGGAGCCCTTGACTAGGGGAGAGGGAATGAAGGAAGCGTTTTCCTTAAAAGGAGCAAAGACATTATAAAGGAAGCAAAGGCAGAATTTAGGTTACAGCTGCACAAATCTTGGTAGATTTGATGATGTCAACATGAGATAGAAACAGGAGATAACTTAAAAAAAAAGTGATATAGGAATGAAAATTACCAGCTGACCCAGGTGAAATTGACGGGAGGGAGGGATTACCAAGGGACAGGAGGACACTTTTGGGAGTGGTGGATTAATTCATTAATGCCATTGTGGTGATGGCTTCATGGGTGTATATACAGGTCAAAATTATCAACGTGTACAATGTAAATGTGTGCAGTTTATTGTCTGTCAATTATACTGCCATACAGAATATACCTGTTACACACACACACACACACACACAAAAGATGCAGTTGAAAGACATCTGCAGGCATTCCCTAATGAACCCTACACGGGGGGCGATAACTGACTCATAGGACTCGGAAACTTAAAGGCTCTCGAGGCTGTAAGGCCCCTGAAGGCTGTAAGGCCCGCCATCCCCCTCCCCACCCCGCAGGACGCTGGGGGTCTGGGGAGAGGGGCAGTGAGGGCAGACCGCTGCATGGCTGTCGCGTGATGAGCCGTCACGACTTCAGGGCTGGACAGTGTGGGGGGAACAGGGAGAATCTCCCTCTGCCCTTTCCCTTAAGGTTCTTCTGGCTGGCCAAATAATTAACAAGACAGGTTAGCAAGAGAAAATAATACCAAGTTTAATAACATGTATACATGGGAGAAACTCAGAAATGAGCAACTCGTCCCTCTGTCTCAGCTGCTTGCTTAAGTATTGCAGCTAAAGGCGAGGACCGTGTTGGGGGCGGGTAGTGGCCTGGGACTTCAGAGGGCAGGAAGACAATTCTTTTCAGGGTCATCTATAGATAATGTGGTCAGGGAGAGACAGAGTTTTTGATAAAAGAGGCTTGGTGCCTTTCCTGTTGTAACCTCTATCCTACATTATCTTTACAGCCATCATGATAGAAGATCTGTTCCAGGAAGGAGCCACCATGTCAAATTCTTTAGGCAGTTAGTGGGGGAGGTCAAATGTCCCTCAGAGAAAACAATCAAGGTAAAGAGATAGATTTCAGGGTGGCCAAATCTTGATCTCCCACCACAGACAGAGCCCCCCGGTGCCCAGCAACATCTGCTCTTTCCCCGGAGCCGGCCCCCCGCTGGCTGTCTCCCCAGGGTCATATCGGCATCGGATCCGGAGGGCGGTCGGGGAACAGACGGGAATCTTCGAGGATTGCTCTCCGGTCCTAAGGGACTGGGCGAATGAGCGCCAAAGAGGTCACTCGCTGAAGGGGCGGTGGAACGGGCTTCCGCCTCAGGAATGCTTCGCCGAGGGGGGCGTGGGTGGGGCGGCGAGCTGGCTCTGCACAGTCTTAAACCGGCCCGTTCCCTCCACGGTTCTGGTTCCAAGTCGACCCCATCAAGACGAAGGGCCAAGGGCCGGCGGAACTAGACAAACTACATTTCCCGGCAGGCCGTGGGCGCCGCGTCGCCGGCCTCTCTTCCCGGCGCGCGCGCGCGGGGCGGTCGCCGGCGGCCGGTGCGCAGGCAGACGCATGGATCCCGACGGCCGGTGGCGGAACCTGCCCAGCGGGCCCAGCCTGAAGCACTTGACTGACCCCTCTTACGGGGTCCCGCGGGAGCAGCAACACCCGGCGCTGCAGGAGCTGACGCGGGCGCACGTCGAGTCTTTCAACCACGCTGTGCGCGAGGGGCTCGGCCACGCGGTGCAGGTGAGCGCGGAGTCCGCGCCGGCTCCCTCGGGCCTGCGTTCGCCGGCGCCGCGGCGGAGCCCGGGCGGCCGGAGGCGAGGGGCGCGGCGGGGCTGCAGGAGGGGGTGCGTGTGG
The DNA here is from genome assembly GCF_020826845.1 of Diceros bicornis minor. Lineage (NCBI taxonomy): Eukaryota > Metazoa > Chordata > Mammalia > Perissodactyla > Rhinocerotidae > Diceros > Diceros bicornis. The sequence goes on from NC_080779.1 coordinate 19,278,190, forward strand.
GGCGCGGGGCGGGGTGAGGGCGCCCCGCGGCCTGGGACGGGGCCGGGGAGGTCCGGGAGGCGGCGCTGAGTGGGCCCTGGGCGGAGCAGGGCGCAGGCCGGCGACAGGTCCCACAGGGATGGCCGCGAGGGCACAGTGTTGTCCCCAGCAGTCGTGCTCCTTCCTCGTGCCAGGCTCAGCGCGGGGCGTAGGCCCTGGCACCTGGAGTCGAGTCGACTAGGGGGAGATGTATTTGTGATTCCTGGATGTGCGTGTGCTCGGGAACCGTGGTGTTTTGTAGGGCGGTTTACGGGTGCTGTGCGTGTGGAACTGGCCCGTGTGGGGTGTGCTTCCGACAACCAGGCACGACCGCACTCGCTTTTTATAGCACTTGAAGATTTACCTATCCAAAACCTCAAAAGGTTCTGAAACCTATTGGTTGATAGACTGTGATGGGTAAGGTCAGCCTTCACTGTTTTCTTCTCTTAGAGCTTTCGAGGGAGAAAGTACTGGGTACCTGTTCTGAATGAGGCGGGATTAGGAGGATAAAATGAGGCATAACAGCGAGATTCAGTAGGAAAGTGCAATAGCGTTGTTAGGTGACATTTGCTCATCAGTAAGTTATTGCTCTAGAGGGTAATGGTAGCAGAGTTCAAGTGAGGATGGTGGGGGAAGGACTCATTTAGTAAGCATCCCAGCGGCTCCAGGCACCAGGCTCTGAGGGCGAGGAAGAGGCAGTCCCGTGTAAGACGCAGTTCTTGCTTTTGAGTGCTCGGTATCATGTTTTGGGAGTGGGGCGGCGGTGGTGGGGACATGATAGTAGTCACTGCCAATGCTCTTGAGAACTGCTCTGCCAAGGGGTTGTGTAGGGTACTTGGGGAGCTCTAGGGAGTGCAGCTAATCCAGGTTTTTGAGAAAGGGCAGGGTTAGATGAATTGAAGGGAGGAGGAGAGTGCATTCTCTCCAGGGGCTGTGAAGGAGCAGAGCTCAGGGGACACTGTCCTGTGGTTTTGTTGGGTAGGATCTGTGTTGTGAGAGACAGGGATAGAGATAATGTGGAGAGAGAGCTTTGCCAGTCTCTAATACTTGAACTCTATTTTGTGAATAATATGAGAGCCACTGAGGTTTCTTTGAAGATTAATACTCCCTCATGTTTTTGCAAAAGACAGGACTGGTGGGAAATACATATGTCATGCCTGGACTCCTATTGTATCTTGTCTATGAGAAAAATTATATCCAATTAAAAGTTAACTGGCACTGAGGTTTATTAAAACAATGAAAAAAAGAGTCCAAGATTGAGATGATGAAGGAGGGCTTACTCGAAAATAAAAACGGAGTGGGGCCGGCCTGGTGGCATAGTGGTTAAGTTCACATGCTCCATTTCGGCAGCCTGGGGGTTCATGGGTTCGGATATGGACCTACACGCTGCTCATCAAGCCATGCTGTGGCGGTGTCCCACGTACAAAGTGGAGGAAGATTGGCAAGCATGATAGCTCAGGGCCAATCTTCCTCAGATAAATAAATACATAAATAAATAAATACACACATAAAAAGGAGTACATGTCCATGAGAGTTTTTATGAAGGAGTAATATATAGACCAGCGGTTCTCAAACATTTTGGTCCCAGGATTCCTTTCCACTCTTTAGATTCTTGAGGTATCCCAAAGAGCTTCTGTTTATCAATATTTACTCTATAAGAGATTAGAATTGGAGCCGGCCCGGTGGTGTAGTGGTTAAGATCATGCGTTCCGCTTTGGCGGCCTGGGGTTTGCGGGTTTGGATCCTGGGCAGGGACCTGCTTACTGCTCATCAAGCCATGCTGAGGCAGCGTCCCATATAGAAGAACTACAACTCTACAACTATGATACACAACTGTGTACTGGGGATCTGGGGAGAAAAAAGAAAAAACAGGAAGATTGGCAACAGATGTTAGTGCAAGGCCAATCTTCCTCAAAAAAAAAAAAAGAAATTAGAATTGAGAAATTTTAAAAATACTAATTCATTTAAAAATAAACCAATAATATATTTATTTTTTTATTAAAAATATTTTCTAAAGCAAAAAAGAAATTAGCAGATGAAGGATATTTTTGTGTATCTTTTAAATGTCTGGCTTATTAGAAGACAGCTGGATTCTCATATCTGCTTCTGCATTCAGTCTCTTACGGTATGTTGTTTTGGTTGAAGTACATGAGAAAATCGGGCCCCACACAGATAATCCTGACACTGCAGCTTAGCTGGTACCATAATACGATTTGAAAATGTTGTCTTATAAAGCATAGTAAGGTAAGTGACTAACATTTATAGAGGCAAGGGGAAAACAGCCTCTATCATATTTTCTTTGGAGTAGATTCCTCCATTCTGTGAGTCTAAGTTGATATGTCTGTCACAGTCATCTTTTCAGAATACAGTTGATTCCCATTATTCTGGAATTCCATATCTGTGCATTGCCTACTTGCTAAATTGTATTTGTAACCCAAAATCAGTACTCACCAACATGTGCAGAGTGGCGAAAAATTTGAGTTACCCAGTGCACACGTCCCAACTGAGGTCCAACAAGGCGATGCTCTGCTTTCTCGTTCCCAGCTCTTATACTGTAGATAGGTCTCCTTTTTGAGGTCTGTTCAGTTTTTCACATTCTTGTGCTTTTTGATGGTGATTTTGCTGTTTAAAATGGCCCTCAAGTATAGTGCTGGAGTGCTGTTTAACGTTCCTAAGTGCAAGAAGGCTGTGATGTGCCTTACAGAGAAATATGTTAGATAACCTTTGTTCAGTCATGAGTTAGTGCTGTTGGCTGTGAGTTCAATGCTAATGACTCAACAATACGTATTAAACTTGTTGTTAGTGCTGTCAAGTGGATTTTGACTCCTAGTGACCCTGTGTATAGCAGAGCGGGACTCTGGCCAGTCTTTTTGTGCCATCCTCTCACTTCGGTGCTGTATCAGACAATGCTCCATTGCTATTCACAGGGCTCTCGTGGCCAGTTTTTTTCGAAAGTGGGCGGCCAGGTCCTTCTTCCTAGTCTGTCTTGGTCTGGAAACTCCGCTGAAACCTCTCCACCATGGCTGACCCTAATGGTATTTGAAATACCGGTGGCGTAGCTTTCAGCATCACAGCAACATGCAGCCACCACAGTTTGACAACTGACAGACAGGTGTTGTGGTTCCCTGACTGGGAAATGAACCCAAGCTGTGGTGGTGAGAGCCCCGAACCTTAACCACTAGGCCACCAGGACTGGCTATATATTAAATAGATGTCCTTAAATAGAAACACACATAAAACAAGGTTATATATTGATCAGTTGACAAAATGTTGTGACCAGAGACTCACAGGAACCTAACTTTGTATTTCTTGTAAGAGCAGTAGTTCACTATCCACTAATTCAGTGTTTGTGGCAACTTTATAGACCATACCTATCTCAAATAACTAGAATTGACTGAATTGAGATACAGATAGTGCAGCTGTGGCTTTTTTAGAATCTTCTAATCTCCCTTTTTTTAACTAATCCTCCAACCTTAAATATGAAATATATTAAAATTTTATTTTATAATAAAACATTAAATTCTAAAATAATACCAGCTTTAGATAAAACTCAAAAATTTAGAAAAGGTCAGTTGAGCTCATGTAAGGGTGGAGAACCTCCCTGATATTCTTGATATTCTCTGTTTTTGGCATTCTTGTTATTCTAGCACTAAGGCTAGGAGATTGTTCACGGTTAATGTGTAGGAGAGCTCAGTGGTGCCCCTTCCTCAGAAGAACAGCAAAGCTTCCCCCGGGAAGTGGGACAGAGAAGCAACTGTTACGGAACGAGAAAAACCACCGTGGCCACCACCTTCCCCTTTGCATGGCTGTGGCTCCAGTGTGAGCCCACCATGGAACGAAATGTGCAAATATCAGCCTCAAGAATGGCGTTAGAGTGTCTGGTCCTAACTCAGGAGACCTTTCCATATCCTTGCTCTGTGGGCACCAGTCCCATTTGTCTTGCTCTGTGCATAGATCATACAAAGTGAGACTAGACAAGGCAGGCACTTGTTTCTAAGAACAGCTTTATTCTCTACACAACCATATCCCTAGAGCCTACCACAGAATCTGACAAGTAATAGACGCTCAAAAAAGTCTGCGTTAACGCATTATAGTTTTAGGTACTTAGTGAGGGTATGAGTAGACTGGATGTAGCTTTAACTGTCTTTAGATGTGTCACATTGGCACTGTAGGCAACAATGTAGAAAACACATGGGATTTGGAAGAGTCTTAGTGAAAAAGTGCCTTGGAAATGCAAGCGATTAATCGTGTGAATTGTATTTCAGGCTATACCTCCCTTTGAATTTGCTTTCAAAGATGAGCGCATCTCTCTTACTATTGTGGATGCTGTCATCAGTCCACCCACCGTTCCAAAGGGGAGCATCTGCAAAGAGCTCAACGTTTATCCAGCGGAATGCCGGGGCCGAAGGAGTACCTACCGGGGAAAGTTGACAGTGAGTGCAAGTAACAGTGTGTGGCTCGCACACTGTACATTTTTGAGAATAAGGCTGGTGCCTAATAAAGTTTATACCAGAATTTTGCTTTCTTAGTACTGTCATCCAAGAGATTTCATCTTTTAAGTTAAAGCATAAAATCATTTACTTTATGGTCTCCTTCCTCACTCTTTTAAAAAACTCATTTGTTCTTGTAGATCCAGATGTTTTCTTTTCTCTTAAGTAATTTTTTTCTCTCTTATTTTCATTTAGGCAGATATCAGCTGGTCAGTGAGTGGAATCCCAAAAGGAGTCATTAAACAGTGTCTTGGCTATGTTCCCATCATGGTGAAGTCCAGGCTTTGCAACTTGCACAGCCTTCCTCCAAGAGCCCTCATTGGGCACCACGAGGAGGCAGAGGTAACCGAAGCGCCAGTGCGCCCAGAGGCCGGCTGACAGGGGAAGAGGCCTGAGTGGGGAGTGCGAAGACGTGAAGCTTGTCAGTGGGAGTCAGTTTTTCTTTCTCTGCTTCAATTTCTGGATAGGTAGAATGGGGCATTAATATCTTGTCTGCGTACTGTGGAGGGCTCGTAATGAAAAAGTGGCTGTACAATTAAAGAATATTATAGGGGAAGAATTGGTAATTTTTTCCCTGATTTTCTGAATGATACATGTTTAGAGATGTATTTGTTTTTTTTTAAGCTGTCTTAACCCACAAAACTATTGTCTAAAACGTCTGCTTTACCAGCAGTAAGACACTGTGAGCATATTAAGTGCTTTGTATACCTTCCCTTCAGCATTTCTTCAGCTGTGCTAGGTGGCTCTGCAGTACTGAGTTGAGGTAATGAAGACGTACAGACTCGGCCTGCAGTAGGGAGACTGTTATGTGGTGGGAAGAGGGTTTTGGTGTCAGATCAGGGTTTGACACCCAGCTGCTCTGCTTCCCAGTTGTGTGGCTTCAGGAACTTTAATCTCCCTGAACCTGAGTTTCCTCTGCTGAAAATGGGCACATAGCTGTCCCACTCATTGGTATGAGGATTAAGTGTTATGATAACATAGCGCACCTAGCATGATATGCCTGCTTCATAGTAGGCAATCAGTATATAGTAGCTCTATATTTATTACAGCAGTGTGATATTAACTGGAGCTATCACAAATATTCTCCTCTTTAGCTAGTCTGAATTTCCAGTTTCCAGAGCTTTCATATACAAAAGTTTTTTAATTTACTTGGGAAACTATACTCATCTGGAAACAAAATGGTTATAGTTTTCATCTTTAGACTTCTCTTTGGAGTAAGCTTTTTTTTTAAATGTCATTTGACAACTGAAGTCATTTTAGAGGACAGAAAGGCAAGTTAGATCAAGCCTGTCTAGTAGAGGGAAGTACCCTGATTTCCTTCTATACTTTTCTCCCGGGTCCCTAGAACCTTTTTAATTTACTTGAGATGACTGTTAATTGACACACTGACAGTTTCCAAGGGATGTGTAACCCCTTTCGCCTGCATGCACCTCTTCTGCACGTGGTACTGCATCTAGCTAGGAGTGAGGTGGATGTCTGCAGTTAGTCAGTTTCATGTGTACAGTTAGTGAGGTATCTTTGTTTAACAAACTGTAATTCATCTCTTTGGCAGGAAATGGGAGGCTATTTTATAATCAATGGCATTGAGAAAGTTATCCGAATGTTGATTATGCCTCGAAGAAATTTCCCCATTGCAATGATAAGACCAAAATGGAAAAACAGAGGGCCTGGCTATACTCAGTATGGTAAGTTGTAGTGGTTTTTGGAATGTTCTTTTAGAAAACTTTTAAGCCATTTTTTTAAAAAGTAGGTGCATCTAGGGGCCTGCCCTGTGGTGTGGTGGTTAAGTTCATGTGCTCCACTTCGGTGGCCTGGGGTTCAGGGTTTGGATGCTGGGTGCAGACCTACATACCGCTCATCAAGCCATGCTGTGGCAGCGTCCCATATACAAAGTGGAGGAAGATTGGCACGGATGTTAGCTCGGGGACAATCTTCCTCAGCAGAAAGAGGAGGATTGGCAGATGTTAGCTCAGGGCGGATCTTCCTCACAAAATAAAATAAAATAAAATAAAAATAAAATTCTGCTTTTCCTATTTGAACTCTTGGATCAAGCCACCATCTCTTGACCAGACTCCACAGGGTGCTGGGGATATAAAGTGCTGTAAGACATGGACCCTGCTCTGGACGGAAACTTTGAAGTTTCATTAAATTCACAGCTTCAGTTACTTTGAGTGGTTTTCAACCCAGGGAGATTTTGCACCCTAGGGGACATTTGGCAAAATCTGGAGACATTTTTGGTTGCCACAGTCTTGGCTAAACTTAGTGATTTGGCTCTAATTATTTCCAAGAGGGTAAAAATAATTCAGAAAAAAAATAATGATTGAAGCAATTATAGTATTATGGAGTTTTTGACTTTTTGCTTTGTTTCAATAGGAGTTTCAATGCACTGTGTGAGGGAAGAACATTCTGCTGTCAATATGAACCTTCACTACTTAGAAAATGGCACAGTTATGTTGAACTTTATTTACCGGAAAGAACTGTTTTTTCTTCCTTTGGGATTTGCACTTAAGGTGTGACTTACTGAATATATTTCTTTTGTTATGAAGAGATTCATTGGAGGTCGTGTCCTGTGCAGGACACAGATAGGTTCTCCTCATCAGAGTTCAGGCTTACTAGTTATCGCCTGCTCCACAACAAATTACCTCAAAATTCAGTGGCTTAAAACGTCACTGAAGGGCCGGCCCTGTGGCTTAGCGGTTAAGTCCGCGGGCTCCGCTGCTGGCGACCCGGGTTCGGATCCCGGGTGCGCACTGACACACCGCTTCTCTGGCCATGCTGAGGCCGCGTCCCACATACAGCAACTAGAAGGATGTGCAACTATGACATACAACTATCTACTGGGGCTTTGGGGGGAAAATAAATAAACAAATAAAATCTTTAAAAAAAAAAAACAAAAACGTCACTGAAGATTTCTCCCTCAAGGTTTCTGTGGTCAGGAATTTGGAAGTGGCTTAGAATTCAGGCAGTTCTGGCTGGGGGTCTCTGGAGGTTGCAGGAGTGTCAGTAGGGCCTGCAGTCGTTTAGAAGGCTTAACCAGGGCTGGAGGATCTACTTCCAAGGTGGTTCACTCGTGGCTGGCAGGTCAGTGTGGGCTCTTGGCAGGTCTCAGTTCCTCTCCACGCGGGTCTTTTCAAGGCTGCTTGCGGCAGCTGTCTTGTCCCGGAGAGTTAGCCGAGAGACCGAGGTGGAAGCTGCCATGCCTTTTATGACCTAGCCTTGAGTCACACATCGTCTTCCTCACCATTCTCTTGGTCACATAGGCCAGCCCTGATTCAGTGTGGGAGGAGACTCCACAGGTTGTGAATACCAGGAGGTGAGGATCACTGGGGCCATCTTGGTGTCTATCATACAAGCAATGCCCTTATTTTGGAGAATTCACTTCAATTCAGCAATAGTGGAGTGGTCATTTTTCTTGGCTATTAAAAAAATAGGAGATAAGTGTTAATGAATTAGATGGTTTAGTTATTATTAGCTATTAAAAAGAAACCCTTTTTTTCTATTCTAGGCACTTGTCAGCTTTTCCGATTATCAGATTTTTCAGGAGCTCATCAAAGGAAAAGAGGATGACTCTTTCTTCAGGAACTCTGTTTCTCAGATGTTAAGGATTGTAATGGAAGAGGGTTGTTCCACACAAAAACAGGTCCTTAACTATCTAGGTGAACGCTTCAGGGTAAAACTCAACCTTCCTGACTGGTATCCAGATGCGCAGGCTGCAGAGTTTCTGTTTAAGTATGTGTACTTCTGTCTGCCCTGTTCTAGAGGGGTGGAGGGTGCCCATCGGTTCTTTGTATTGAGGTACTTGGGTGAGTCATCTGGGAATCGGAATGGACCTGGGGGTAGAATTCTGATCTAGCAAAGTAGGGGCTAGCTTTGTTTCTGTTGCCATCCTCACCTTTCTTTCTTTTTGTGGTAGCTTTATTTTACGGTACTTTCTTTTATTTTGAAATAACTTCAAACTTCAAGAATTGCTGCAGAAATAGTACATTAGACACATTCACTAGTTGTTAACACTTTTACTACATTTGCTTTATTTCTTTCTCTGTACGTAGATAAACGTTTTTCTTTCTGCACCACTTGACAGTTGCCTGCATCTCGTCCCTTTCTTTCCCCAAGGCAAGGACTTTGTCTTATGTAACCACTGTATAATCATTAGACAAACCCTGCTCTAGACCATCGCTGTCCCCTATGTAGCCATGAGCCACATGATGAGCACTTGAGTGGCCAGTGCAACTGAGAAACTGAATTCTTTTTTTGTGTGTGTAAGGAGGATCAGCCCTGAGCTAACATCCATGCCAATCCTCCTCTTTTTGCTGAGGAAGACTGGCCCTGGGCCAGCATCCGTGCCCATCCTCCTCTACTTTTTGTACGTGAGACGCCTGCCACAGCATGGCCTGATAAGCAGTGCGTAGGTCCGTGCCTGGGATCTGAACCTGCGCACCCTGGGCCGCCGCAGCAGAGGATGCGAACATAACCACTGTGCTACCAGGCCGGCCCCCTGATTCTAAATTGTATTTCATTTTAATTAATGGAAATTTAAATAGCCACATGTGTTGTGTTGCTACAATGTTTGCCAACACAGCTCTAGACTTTGTGACTATATTCTCTTCTTTTGCTAATATTGCCAGTAAAGGTAAAAACCAATTTTTTGGAAATGAGTAAGGACTTTTAAGTAAGCATGAATTGGGGGCCTTGGTTAGTAGGACATGAAGTAGTGTTAACAGTTTTTCTTTTTATTTGGACAGCCAGTGCATCTGTATCCACTTGAAATCCAATACTGAAAAGTTTTATGTACTTTGTCTCATGACTCGGAAGCTCTTCGCTTTAGCCAAAGGAGAGTGCATGGAGGAGAATCCCGATAGTTTAGTGAATCAAGAAGTCCTTACACCTGGTCAGCTCTTCCTCATGTTTCTGAAGGTAAATGCACGCTGCCCTCACTCTGGGCCAGTTGGACCTCTGGTGGAATGGTGTGACAATATCCAGCAGTATTGTTTTCTGCATGTTTACGTAGTCTCTTTTTTGTATTTTTGTTTACTTAGCAGTAAGGGGCTTAATCAAAGATCCTATTTTATACCAGGTCCAGAAATTTCTTTAATATTTTTTATCTTTAATATTTTTATATAGGCTAAGTAAAGACAAAATCAAATCTTCATCCTAACATTAATGATAAAGTGTAAATGGCCTATATAGGTACATAGAGTCAATCTTCATTATTCGCAGAGTCTGTATTTGCAAATTCACCTACTTGGTAAAATTTATTTGTACCCCCAATAGGAGTACTCGCAGCACTTTCGTGTCATTCACAGACATGCACAGAGTGGTAAGAAATTGGAGTCTCCTGATGCATATGTTCCCAGCTGAGCTCTAGCAAGGTGATGCTCTGCCTTCTTGTTTCAGCTCTTGTACTATAAACAAGGGTCTATTTAGTACCATATTTTTCACATTTTGTGCTTTTTGTTGGTGATTTTGCTGTTTAAAGTGGCCCACAGGCGTAGCGCTAAAGTGTGGTCTAGTGTTCCTAAGCACGAGAAGGCTGTGATGTGTCTTATAGAGAAAATATGTGTATTAGGTAAGCTCTGGTCAGGCATGGGTTACAGTGCTGTTGGCTGTGAGTTCAGTAGTGATTAATCAGCAGTATAGAATCAGGTGTCTTTCAACAGAAACACGCACAAAACAAGCTTATGCATTGATTGGTGTCGAAAATGTTGTGACCTGAGATTTGCAGGAACCTAACCCTATATTTCCTCTTGAAGCAATGGTTCAATATCCACTAATTCAGTGTTCACAGCAATGTTACAGAAACGTAATTATTGTTAATAATGAGAGAGTTCTGTGTGTGTGTCTGTGTATGGGGAGAGAGTGTTGGCATGGCACAAAAATGATTTCATAAGAAAGTTGATTTGGTGGTATTTTATATTTCGAATGTTATCCCTAAAAAGGATTTAATCTAAGAGATAACAGTGGGATGGAAGATGGAGAAGAATGAAGTAAAACTCTCCTAATTCCTTATCTAGTCAGTAAATCTTATTTAAATTCTTACTGAAAGGTAATAACTTTTGTTTCTGTCTGCTCTATCCATAAAATTAGATTGAAAAATTTCAGCAGTCTAGAATTTCCCTGATAAAAATTGAAATCAGGCAGAAGTTTTCTGTTACTGGTAATTTCAGCAACCTTTCAAGTAAAGGCTGGTTTACATTGTGCCTCTACTTAACCTGAAGCATAGTGGGCTCATTGGACCCTCCCGGTGTTAGAAATGTATCTTAAGTTGAGAGGCATTGCTGAGGTGACCTGTTTCAGCAACAGGCAAAACAGAGAAAGTTGATGAGACTTTTTCAGAGAATTCATTGCTTAAAAGTGTGTACTTTCCTTACCTTTTCGCCCCCCTATATTTAAGCTTCTAAATCTCTGAATTTGAGGCACAAGATCTTCAGAAGGTACATGACAGTGACATAATGAACTCCGGACTCTTTAGCCAGTTCACTGAGTGTTGCAGCAGCAATTGAGGTGTCCTATGTGACTCATGTGACTGGTTCAGAGACTGTTTAACAAGGGGTGGGGGGGACATTGAAGAGCTGCCCTTTCTGAACTTTCATAATGGATAATGTAGGTGCCGCTCATCATTTCTGTGCTGTCTCCCTCTCTGCCATCCGCATTTGCAGACTGGCCCAGCTTCATACTTCCATACCTTTTACCAGCAAGACTGGTGAACCTCACAGGAAGGCTTCTGAGAGGTCTCTCGCTCGCTTCTGCTTGTACTGATGTGTGCAGGCTGCACATGCAAGTCCCCCCAAGTCTCATCTGCAGTTCCAGATCCCAAAGTGCTAAAACCCCAAAAATGCGAGTTGGCAGCAAAACCTGACCTGAACTGACGGGAGGCTGTTTATAACTTTTATTTTTTCTACTTAGTGTGACAATCGGTGTTTCACTGTAGAAATGTGTTTGATTACAAGCCAATGCCTCAGTCTCCATCATGGGTATTTTGATGGAGGTTTATGCACCTGTTACCTTACTAAAGTCTGGAAAATTCTTAATACTGAAATACATTTCGCCCAAGGGTTTTCAGTGGTCCTGAAGAAAAGTTTGTCGTGAGGCTTAAATAAATACACAAATTGCCAGATCCTCGTATGTGCCCAATAAATGCTGGTTCCTTGCCTTAGCAAGTTAACTATAAAGAGACAATAGGAAGGCCTCGGCCAAGGGAGAGAAAGTTGAGCTCCTTATTCCTCCAGCCTCCTCCTGTCTGAGGTTACAGCTTTTACCCACGTCTGTTCCTCATCTCTGGGGCTTGCTTTCTTCTTTTCTGTCCCCTTTGTCTTCTCTTCCTTTTCCATTATATTTCAGATTTTATGTGACGCTCTCCCTCTTTCCTACAAGTTTGTCAGCTGTCTTGTATGTTGCATGTAATTGGGAGGTTTTGCTCTTGAATGTTTTTGTTTTGGGGACAATGGGCTGCTGCTTGGTCTTAAAGCTTTGTTGTTGCCTGTTTCTGGGATTGAAGCTGTTCTGACTGCTTGATAAGAGTCTTTTAATTAAAAACTTTTGTAATGCCAAGGCAAACCAGTTTTGATTTCCATTAGTGTGAATAATCTTGACTGGGAGCAAATTTGCCTCACCCCAAGGGATATTTGATAATGTATGGAGACACTTTTGGTTGTCACAACTTGGGGAGTGCTACTGGCATCCATTGGTTAAGGGCCAGGGATGCTGCTAACCAGCCTACAATGCACAGGACAGCCCCTCACCACGAAGAACTATCCAGCCAAAATGTCAGTGGTGCCAAGGTTAAGAAACCCTGACCTACAGGAGCTTATAGCTCCTGTTTTAGGAAATGCCTGACCTGTACTAGTACATTGAAAAGCTGTTTCTCGGGTTTATAGTTTGGATATTTTCCATGTCAAGTGTATGTATACATTAGTGGGCCTTTGTTATGGATGTCCAGATTATGTGGGAGTAAATAATGAAACTTATAATAGTTAAAACATGTAATTTAAATTTTCTTCTTGTTTCAGGAAAAAATGGAAGCTTGGTTAGTGTCTATTAAAATAGCTATAGACAAGAAGTCTCAGAAGACCAATGTGTCCATAAACACTGAAAATTTGATGAAGATTTTTAATCTGGGAACAGACCTTACAAAACCATTTGAATATCTTCTTGCTACTGGGAATCTGCGTTCTAAAACAGGTGAAATTCAATAGATAGGCTTCATTTTAGTTACGTTTTTCAAATTATTTGCTTAATGTAGATTTATGTATCACTGAGAGAGGTTCTATTTAAAAGTGAACTTCTCCCTTTCACTAAAGACGGATTTCATGTTGTCAGTTTTGACAAGTGTATGGTAGTCTGAAGGGCTTTAGACAAGGTGTCTCTAGAGCTGAAATCCAAGTCTAATGATCAAATACATTTCCTGTGCCTTCTTCTAGAAAACTGAAGACAACTTAGATCTCTGGGGAAGAGTTACCTAGACAGGTAGTCTGGGAGGGATGTTACACATGCCAATCAGAATGGCATGGGGAACTTTAAAGAGTGGCAATTGAAGGCCCAGAAATCTGCATTTTTTTAACAGATGATACTGATGCAGATTCTTTTAGGACTAACAACTTCTTGTGTATTTTCCAGCCCTCGCTGATTAATCCCATTTAATTTCTTGTTTTTTTATTACTCATTTAATGTTTTCCCACAAAGGAAGTAGTGGTAGAGGAGATAGGGAACCAGTCAGGGCTAATACCATTTGTGAGATCTGGAGACTCTTAATACTTTCTGTAAACTCTTCCCACTCATCAGAGCTAATAGGGTAAACTTGATAATAACGCCCTCTATGTTTATAGTACGCTCTGAGATTTTGTTGTCAGAGCCTAAAATAATAATTTTTTTTTTTTTTTAAGTTTAGCCCGTTTTTGAATGATTTTTGTTTTATTAAGGTCTTGGCTTCCTGCAAGATTCTGGACTTTGTGTTGTGGCTGATAAGCTGAACTTCATACGCTATCTCTCCCATTTCCGCTGTGTGCACAGAGGGGCAGATTTTGCCAAGATGAGGACCACCACAGTACGCAGGTTGCTGCCGGAGTCCTGGGGTTTCCTTTGTCCCGTGCACACCCCAGACGGGGAGCCCTGCGGTCTGATGAACCACTTAACTGCCATATGTGAGGTTGTCACGCAGTTTGTGTATACAGCATCTATTCCAGCTTTGCTCTGCAACTTGGGTATGTGGTGTTCCGTGATGAACAGTCTTGGTTGAGTGTGGGGGTTTTAACAGGTGCAAACTGTTAAATTATGCTACTTTGGGAGCTGAGCAGAGAATTCCTGCAAGAGTTCTTTTTACTCTTCTGTGCAGGAGTTGAGCTGCTGTCTTGGGTTCTCTGTAGAAGATCAGATGCATTCTTTGAAAATGAATGAAGGAGAAATTAATGTTGCAGTTTTGTTCTTTCAAAAAAAAAGATGGCAAAGCATTTGAAATAGACCAGCATTTAATATTGGAAGTAACATTTTGGGTCACTCTCCCTGCATCTGTTGGGTCCACCACTATATCTCTAGGGAGGAAAGAGTGTCGGTTTGCAGAAAGACAGTTAAAAAGGTTGTCCACACTTGAAGGCCATTTTAAACAGTGAAGTCACCAACAAAAAGGACAAGAATGCAAAACATGTGGCACTGAACAGACTGCAAACAGGATGCTTATTTCCAGTATGAGCTGAAACAAGAAGGCAGATCGTTGCCTTGTTTGACCTCAGCTGGGAATGTGTGTATCAGGCAACTCAAAATTTTCACCAGATGTCCTTGAATGACCGAGAAAGTGCCACTAGTATTGATATTGGGCTTACAAATAAATTTTAGCAAGTAGGCACATTCGCAGATGTGGAATCCACGAATAATGAGGATCAAATGTAATTAGATTTTTTTGGAAAATTAATATATTTACATGGCTCAGAAATCAAAATACAAAAGATGTACAGGAAAAGCCTCCCTCGCACCCCTGTCCCTCTGCTCCTCTCCCCACAGGCAGTCAGAGTCAGTAGTTTCTTGTGTGTCCTTGCTGAAATCGTGTAGAAATACTCAAGCAATACAAAAACACTGGTTTAGCGACAAGATGACTAGGTGTCTAAGATGAAGAAGCAGTTGTTGAACACATCTGGAGGAGATTTTTAATGTTAGAAAAAGCTTTCTGATGTGATCACTCTGTTCACTTCACCAGGGGTCACTCCAGTTGACGGAGCGCCACACCGACCCTACAGTGAGTGCTACCCTGTCCTGCTGGATGGCGTCATGGTGGGCTGGGTGGACAAGGAGCTCGCTCCTAGCGTTGCAGATTCTCTCCGACATTTTAAGGTGATCGTGTCTTTGTGAATTGTTTTATCTCGTGATCTTAGGTTTTTGGTCCTTCTCTAGTTTTGAGGAAGCCCCAGGGCAGTCTAGAATGGTCAAGGGGTCTGGAGGTCAGAAGCTGATTCTGAAAGTGCCTGTATGTTCCCTCTGGTGGCAGAGTCTTATCCTACCTTGTCCTGACCTCATAGGTTGGGGTCAGCAACAGATATTTGACCTGTATACACTTTTTTGGTAGTTGCATTGAGGCCCTAGTCTGCTAATCTAACAAATTTTAACTTTTTTTCTTTGTAAATAGTAGTGGCATATAGGGCACCTCAAAGTATATTTAATATTTATATTTCAAGCATAAATATTAAAGATATGCAAGATATAAGGCATACGCTGTTGCCTTCTGGGTCTTGAAAACTCATTTTTAAAAAGTCAAGTAGAATGACATTCTTTGAATAACTTATCTTTGGAATTTCCTCCTAACTAGAGTCTTTTGTTGCTTGGATAGTGGCCATTAGAAGAATTGTTCTTTGGCAGCAAGATAAATTGTAGTTCGTGCTCTGTTCTATTTTGTTTAGTTTTGGGTTTTTTAGTTTTTATAATTGCTTTGCTTTGATATAATTTTACACTTAGATAAAGAAAAGATGTTTGAACACTACAAAGAACTCCCTTTTTCCTTCTGAACCATTTGAGAGTAACGTACAGACATGTCTGTCCCCTTTTCCATAAAGATTTCAATGTATTTTTTCTAAGAACAAGGATTTTTTCTCTTCAGTAACCACAGTACACTTATCAGAATCAGGGAAGGTCAGGTTGGTAGAATCCACAGCTGATAATCAGATTATACCAGTTGTGTCAGTAATGTCCTTTATAGCTATTTTTTTCTTCCTGGTCTGGGATCCAGTCCAGAATCAAGTGTTACACGTAGTGTCATGTTGCTTTAGTCTCCTTTAATCTGGAACAGTTCCTCAGCCTTTCCTGTCTTGACTTTTTTTGAGTGCAGGCAGTTACTGCGTAGACTATCTCTTAATTTATGTTTGTGTGTAGCTTCCTCACAATGAGATTCAAGAAATCATTTTGGGGCCGGCCCCGTGGCTTAGTGGTTAAGTGCGCACGCTCCGCTGCTGGCAGCCCAGGTTCGGATCCTGGGCACTCACCGACGCACCGCTTCTCTGGCCATGCTGAGGCCGTGTCCCACATACAGCAACTAGAAGGATGTGCAACTATGACATACAACTATCTACTGGGGCTTTGGGGGAAAAAATAAATAAATAAAATTTAAAAAATAAATAAATAAATAAATAAATCATTTTGGGGGGCACATGGTGTTGGCCTGTCCCGTGACTGGTGATGTTAACTTTGATCACTTGAAGGTTGTGTTCTTTAGGTTAGTCCACTGCACTGTTACTAATTTTCTCTGTAATAAATAATTTGTGGAGAGATACTTGGAAGCTATGTGAAGGCCCTTTTCCTCATCAAATTTTCACCCACTAGTTGATGAATTCTTTGCACAATTATTACTATTCCATTGATGATTCTTTGCTGAGTTAATTACTACTGTGATGGTTGCCAAGTGGTTGTTTCCTAACTCCATCATTTGTTCTATGCTTATTAGTTGCCATTCTGTGAGGGAGAGTTTTCCTTTCTCCTCCATTTATTTATTTGTTCATTTATTTACATCAGCGTAGATCTATAGATGCTTGTTTTATTTTGTGAGTATTCTGTTACTATTGTTTATTTTGATGCCCAAATTGTATCACATTTGACCCTCTGGACCAGTCCCTGTGGGTTTTTGTTTTGTTTTGTTTTTGTAAATATGCATAACAGAATTTACAATTTCAACCATTTTCAAGTGTATGGTTCAATGGCGTTAAGTACATTCATCTTGTTGTGCAACCATCACCCTATTCGTCTTCCAGACTTTTTCATCATCCCACACTGAAACTCTGTACCCATTCAACAGCAACTCCCCGCCCCCCTTTCCCAGTTCCTAGTGACCACTCTTCTGCTTTCTTTGTCCATGCATTTGACTTCGCTAGGTACCTCATATAAGTGGAGTCACAGAGTATTTGTCCTTTTGTGTCTGGCTTATTTCACTTAGTATAATGTTTTCAAAGTTCATCAGTGTTGTCACATGTGTCAGAATTTCATTCCTTTTTAAGACCGAGTAATATTCCCTTGTATGTACATATATACCACGTTTTGTTTATCCATTCATCCGTCGATGCACACTGGGTTGTTTCCACCTTTTGGCTATTGGGAATAATGCTGCTGTGAACATGGGAGGACAAGTAACTGAGTCCCTGCTTTCAATTCTTTTGAGTGCATATACCTAGAAGTAGAATTGCTGGGTCATACAAAATTCTATGTTTAATTTTTTGGCATTTTTGGAGAAAAATTATAAGCCATATCAGGTGTATTATATTAATTCATTTCTTATTAATGATCACTCTCTAATAATAGTGATGAATAATGAGTTTTAAATTCCTGGAATAAATCCCACTTGGTCATGGTGTATTCCTTTCTTAATATTTGAGAAATAGTGATGCTTTCTTAAATATTAATAATTTATTTAAGATTTTTAAAATTGACATTCCTAAGTCTCTGATTTATAAAAAGGATTAGAAAGTTTTCCATGCCCGGACCAGTTTGTAGAGCACTGGGTATCTGGTCCAAAGTCTGCTAGAATTCCCCGTGAAACCATCTGGCTCTAGTGCTTTCTTTGGTGGTAATTTCTCATACCTTTGTTTCTAATATGGAAATTAATCTTCTTTAAGCTTTCTACCTCTGTCGAGGTCTGTTTTAGTAACCTGCATTTTATCCATTTCATCTTGGTTTCTTAGAGATATGCAAAGCAGACACATGATTTTAAAATTTTGTTTCAGTGGTTTTTCCCCCCTTGTCATTTCTTACTCGATATATTTGTAGGCCTCCCCTGGTTTTTTTTTTCCTTGATTAGGTTAAGTAGTGGGTATACGTCCTTGGGTGTTTTTTTTTAAGAACTGAGAATTGATTTATTAATTTGAACCTTTTCCTGTACTCCACCTCCCTAATTTCAGGTTCTATCTTTATAATTTCTTTGCCTGTGCTTTTTTTTTTGGTTTATTTTGTTCTTTTTTTAGCTTTTGAATTGAGAATTTAATTCATTTATTTTCATTCATCTTTATTGTTAGTGTTTGTGAATCCTCATAAGTTCTGATATATAGGTTTCATTTTTTTTTCAAATTTCTTTAATTTAGATTTGTATTTCTCCTTGCACCAAGTAATCGACTATGTTTTACACATCAGAGGACAGGACTTCATTTAGTATGTCTACATGCATATTCTTGGTTTACCTTCCCCCGGTCTCAGTCATTACTGGTTTGCCTGATAGTAGGGCTGAGCCACCAAGAAAGTAGAGCTTTTGCCAACTCTGGATATGGGGTGAGTGGCATTCCGTGTGGGGATGAGACTGGCCGGGCACTAGGTTTATTACCTGCATAACTTAATTTAATTTCTTAAGATACTGCTTTTCACATGTGATCTCCTTCCCCATTCTACCCACCTCCTAGGTGGCAGGGGGATAGATGTAAAACGCATCATTTATTCTTTATTGAATTCTTTTTTTGTTGAAAACAGGTGTTGAGAGAAAAAAGAATTCCTCCCTGGATGGAGGTGGCCCTTATCCCCATGACAGGAAAACCAAGTCTGTACCCAGGATTGTTCCTTTTTACCACCCCTTGTAGACTGGTACGGCCTGTGCAGAACTTGGAATTGGGCAGAGAAGAGCTAATTGGAACCATGGAACAGGTACCTAGAGCGTGTGTGATTGGTGGGTGTATGTGCTTGTGTAGTTACAACCTTGAGAGACTTAGTAACTGTTGCTTTTTTAAAGTGTTATTCTTTAATAACAATTTTGCATTTGAAAGGAAGTCAGAACTTATTTTCTGCCTCCTCTGTGACCGGCACGAAGCAGTTTTCATGTGTTACCTCACTACAATCGCACATCACATCGAACCAGAGAGAGGGCTGGTGGTCGCATTCCCTGCCTTTCCCATCCTGCCCAGCTCCCAAAAGCTCCTTGGCACCTGGCTCTGCCTCAGGTGATGAGATTGAAACATTCCATTAGACTCACTCACAGTCTTTGCCTATATCTTTGCAGTTGCAAAACTGTGGGCTTTATACTACTTAAAAATTTCTTTCTTCATATCCCCTGAGCAGCGTAGATTCTGAATGATATATGTAAGGCAAGTGATATTTCTTACTGGAAGCTTCCTTGTGCTTCACAGTGGATCCCTTCAGTGTTCATGATGCTGGGTGGGGAAGATTTTCTTTCAAGTCTTGGAGTACTAAACTCTCAGAGATAGTAGAGTTAATATGTTAGCTGTCAGTTTTGTGCCTTGAACTTCCTCGTCCTTCCTCTTTCCCAGATCTTCATGAACATTGCTATCTTTGAGGATGAGGTTTTTGCTGGAGTTACCACCCACCAGGAGCTCTTCCCTCACAGCCTGCTGAGTGTGATCGCCAACTTCATCCCTTTCTCCGATCACAACCAGAGTCCACGGAACATGTACCAGTGCCAGATGGGTAAGATGGAGTGGAGGTGGTGGTCCCATTTATAGAAGAAAAGTGCTTGTAACTTCTGTGATTTTGAAATAATTTCAAACTCAGAGAAAAGTTGCAAGAATGGTACAAAGAACTCCCATAAACCCTTTATCTACATTATGTTAACATTTTGCCCCATTTCTGTTGTTTTCCATTTGAAGATAAGTTGCAGACACAACGCCCCATTACCCCTAAATATCTCAATGTGTATTTCCTAACAACAAAGATGTTCACTTAACGTAACCAAAGACAATTATTAAAATCAGGAAATTTAACATTGATATTATTATACTGTTTTATAGTTCTTATTCAAATTTTGACTAATTATCCCAAAAATATGGCTTATGGCAATTTTTCTTTTTCTGTGTAGCACCTAGTCCAAGATCACACACACATTATATTTAGTTGTCATATCTTTTTAGTCTCCTTTAAGTTAGAACAGATTTTTAGCCTTTGTCTTTTTTGACATTGACATTTTTGACAGAAAAGGTCATTTATTTTGTAGAATGTTCATCAATTTGGGTTTTTCTGAGATCTTGTGATTCAAATTTTGAAGAATACAAGCCATTATAGTCACCCACATCAGTATCACTTCCAGTGCTCTTGATTCCTGCCTGATGATTCAAGTTTCCATGGCATGTAATTTCTGTTCAGCCTGAAAAACTTCCTTTAGCATTTTTTTTAGTTGCAGGATACTGGCTACAAATTCTCTTAGTTTTTATGTCTCTGAAAATGTCTTTAATCTTGACTTGAAGGAACTGGATATACAATTCTGATTTGGTAATTATTTGTTTTCAGCACTTAAAAGATGTTATACTGTCTCTTCTTGGTCTCCGTTATTTCTGATTAGAAGTCAGCAGTTACATGTATTGTTGTTTGCCTGTATATAACGTGTTATTTTTCCTCTGTCCTTAAGAGTTTCTCTTTATTTTTGGTTTGTAGCAGATTGACTATGATATGTCTAGATATGATATTCTTTGTGTTTGTCTTGCTTGGGGTTTGCTGATTTTCTTCAATCTGTAAAAAATATTTTTAATCAAATTTGTAAAGTTTTCTGCCATTATTCCTAAAAATATTGCTTCTACCTCATTGCCTCCTCTCCTTCTGAGATTTCAGTTACGCATCATGTGTGTTAAAACTTTTGATGTTGTCCCGTATGCCATTTGGTTTCTGTTCTCTTTTTCCATCTTTTTTTCTGTCTCTTCTTCAGATTGGATCTTTTTATTGATCTCTAATCACATTCACTGACTTTTCATTCTATTTCAGATATTGAATTTTTCAGCCTAGAATTTTCATTTGTTCTTTTTTATAGTTTCTATTTTCTCTGAGATTATCTTCATTGTAAACATATTTTCCTTTACATTTTTTTCTTTTTTGGTGAGGAAGATTGGCTCTGAGCTAACATCTGTTGCCAATCTTCCTCTTTTGCTGAGGAAGATTCACCCTGAGCTAACATCTGTGCCAATCTTCCTCTGTTTTGTATGTGGGACACCTCCACAGCAAGGCTTGATGAGCGGTATATAGGTCCGCGCCCGGGATCCGAACCCATGAACCCCCGGCCACTGAAGCGAAGCAGGCGCACTTAATCACTATGCCACCGGGGTGGCATTTACATTTTTTAACATAGTTTTAACAAGTGTTTTAAAATCATCATCTGCTAATTCCAACATCTGGGTCATCTCAGGATCAGCCTCCATTGACTGCATTTTTTCTTGAGTATGTTTTCCTGTTTTCTTCGTATGTATACTAATATTGTATTGTATCCTACACATTGTGAATGATATGTTTTAAAGATTGTGGATTCTATTTATGTTCCTCTGAAGAGGATTGGTTTTTAGATTTAACTGGTAGATAACTTAACTGAACACAGCAGTTGAAGTACACTCTTCTAGCCTTAGGTGGGCTGCTTGGATCTCTCCCATGCATGCGTAGTTCAGGAGTCCACCAAGGATTTGGACTCAGTTTATATGCAGAATTTAAGGCTCTCCCTTTGTGGTTCTCTGCTCTTTGAAATCTCCCCCCTTACTTTCTAGTTGCTGTCCTGCTCTGAACTCTTGGTTCTTCAGGCCAGTAAGACTGTGGGTTTCTATCTGAGTTGTAGCTACTACACTGACTGGGCCATCAGGCAAAACAAAAATAAAAACAAAAGCATTAAAAACTGAAAAAGCTGGAAACTCACCCAGTTTAGTTTTTGTCCAAGTGTGAATTCCTCTCTAGTTTCTGACTGCTTTCGGTTACTCTCCAGTGCTTTCAGGTAGTGTGTATATAAGTATGTGGTTGGTTTTTGTTTTGTATTTTTCTGGATCACGTATTAAGGGTGGTCTTATAGGAGTAGCCCTCTATTACTGGAAGCTGGACGTCTCTTTTTCTGTATTTTTAAAAAATTACACTATGTATATATTTTACATATATAAATACAAATATATTTATACAAATTGTAAATTACACTACTAAAAATATTTGTTTTTAAAATCATTTTGTTTTGAATTGGTTCTCTGTACTGTAAAATAGTACAAAGAAGTCTTAACCTACCCCCTATACCCCACTACCCAGAATTAACAAATATTGACATTTTGCTCTGTATGTATGTGTGTATGAGAAAGTAATCTAATTAGATAATAGTTACTGTCCCCTTTTCACCCCTTCTCTCCCCCAGTAGTAATACCTTACAGTTTGTATATATCCTTTGCATCCTCTTTTTATGCTTTTATTATATTACATGTGTCTATAAACTAGGTATAGAATTGTTTGGGATGTGTTACAAATGTACATAAATGGTATCTTTTTTTTTAAATAGTATCATATTAAATGTCATTCTGTACTTGTTCCCGCCCAGCATTGTTTGCATGGGCAAACAATGCATGGGTCTGGTCGCAGTGATACACGTAGGTCTGCTTCCTTGTCAAGCTGTATATTAGTCTGCAGAAAGCATAACCACCATGACTGTCTTATTCATTCCACTGTGATGAATATTTAGTTGTTTCCAATTTTACATATTATTTTTTTAATCAAGGGGCTTTAAAAAAATGCTAAAGTGTTTTTTCCCTTTGTAGGTAAGCAAACTATGGGCTTTCCACTTCTCACATATCAAGACCGGTCAGATAATAAACTGTATCGTCTTCAGACTCCACAAAGCCCTTTAGTGAGACCATACATGTATGATTATTATGACATGGATAACTATCCAATTGGGACAAATGCCATTGTTGCTGTTATTTCTTACACTGGCTATGATATGGAAGATGCCATGGTAAGTTTTACCAAGAGATGCAGTTCCATTGTTTTTAATTTTTTTTTTTTTTTTTTGTGAGGAGATCAGCCCTGAGCTAACATCCGCCAATCCTCCTCTTTTTTTTTTTTTTTTTTTTGCTGAGGAAGACGGTCCTGGGCCAACATCGGTGCCCATCTTCCTCCACTTTATATGGGACGCCGCCACAGCATGGCCTACCAAGCAGTGCGTCGGTGCGCGCCCGGGATCCGAACCAGCGAACCCCGGGCCGCCGCAGCGGAGCGCGCGCACTTAACCGCCTGCGCCACCGGGCCGGCCCCCATTGTTTTTAATTTTTAACTTTTTTGTTTACTGTGAGATCACTGAGGGAATATTTCTGTGTCCCTGAGTGCCTAGTATTTGGCGTGTGAGTGTTCTGTTAAATGGTTAATTCCTGTTCTAAGTTGAAAGTGGCAGGCCTTGAAAGATATTTACTGATATTCAGATACACATGTATCATGCATATTTGAGTGTGTAGTATGAGTAGATGTTGTCTTGGATGTATCTACCTTTTCTTTTTGTAGTTTTAAGCCATTTATATGTGTCTGGGTTTCAGTAGTTAGTATAGGTGATTTGGAGAATATGGATAGATTTTTTAAATCAAATGCCAGTTATCCTAAATCAAGTATTATAATTCTAACCCCTTTTATTTTGAAAATCCTCATTTGGCCTCAGTCTCTTAAATTAATGATTCTTTGACCTTGTAGATTGTAAATAAGGCCTCTTGGGAACGAGGCTTTGCCCATGGAAGTGTCTACAAGTCTGAATTCATAGATCTCTCTGAAAAAATTAAACAAGGAGATGACAGTCTGGTATTTGGAGTCAAACCTGGTGACCCACGGATTGTGCAGAAGTTAGATGATGACGGCTTGCCATTTATTGGAGCACAACTGCAGTATGGAGATCCGTATTACAGCTACCTGAACCTCAACACCGGGGAGAGCTTTGTGATGTACTACAAGTAAGTTTGGATATCCAGTGCTATTTTTTTTTTTTTTTTGTGAGGACGATTAAACCCTGAGCTAGCATCTGTTGCCAATCTGCCTCTTTTTGCTGAGGAAGATTGGCCCTGGGCTAACATCCGTGCACATCTTCCTCTGCTTTATATGGGACTCAGCCACAGCATGGCTTGACAAGCAGTGCGTCAGTCTGCACCCGGGATCTGAACCTGCAAACCCCAGGCCACTGAAGCGGAGTGCGGGAACTTAACCACTACGCCACCAGCCTGGCCCCTACCCAGTGCTATTTTTAAAGGCTATTTCTCAGTGGAATTGCTGGAGGTCGATGAAAGTTATAACAGGAGAAGTTTTGGAGAAAATATAAGTGGTAGCTCAGTTACTGGCTCAGTCTGAATTGGCATTTCTGAAATGAGACAGAGTTCTGTGTCTGTTGTACTGCCCTGGTTTTTCTATGTCTTGTCAGTCTGTTACAGTTAGAGTTATCTTTGATTTGTTTTAAAACTAGATTTGATCCTCTCTCTCATACATGTTGTTAGGAATGTTTCCTAGATAAAATGTTGAGCTCCTTATGCCTCTTATTAAAAATAAGAGCATAAATAACTTTATTTAACTGTGGCCCTTACAGTTTTGTTTCAGTGTTGGTTATCAATAATAGGTCTTCATTTTAGTTTTCGGTTGCCTCTGTTGCTAGTGTTCTTTCGGAGGAACTGAGTTCTGTAGTGAACATAATCAGTAGCCCTATTCGTAAATACTTTTAGGGACAATAGCTCTCTTTTACTGGAGAATAGAGGTAAGGATAAGTTTCGCAAATATTCTTTATGAAGCGCTAATTATATCAATAAAACTTAAGTATCTCCATAAGTTTAAGCAAATAGTTTGACTGTTTGCATGGTTTATTTTTTCCTAGGAGTAAAGAAAATTGTGTTGTGGATAACATCAAAGTATGCAGTAATGACACTGGAAGTGGGAAATTCAAGTGTGTTTGTATCACGATGCGAGTGCCTCGGAACCCCACCATCGGAGATAAATTTGCCAGTCGTCATGGGCAGAAGGGCATCTTGAGCAGATTGTGGCCAGTTGAGGACATGCCCTTTACTGAGAGTGGGATGGTCCCAGACATTCTCTTCAATCCTCACGGTTTTCCATCCCGCATGACCATCGGTATGTTAATTGAGAGTATGGCAGGGAAGTCTGCAGCTTTGCATGGTCTCTGCCACGATGCTACACCCTTCATCTTTTCAGAGGAGAACTCGGCCTTAGAATACTTTGGTGAGATGTTAAAGGCTGCTGGCTACAACTTCTATGGCACCGAGAGGTTATATAGTGGCATCAGTGGGGTAGAACTGGAAGCAGACATTTTCATAGGCGTGGTTTATTATCAACGCTTACGCCACATGGTCTCAGACAAATTCCAAGTTAGAACAACAGGAGCCAGAGACAAAGTGACTAACCAGCCTATTGGGGGAAGAAATGTCCAGGGTGGAATCCGTTTTGGGGAAATGGAACGGGATGCTCTTTTAGCTCATGGTACATCTTTTCTCCTTCATGACCGCCTCTTCAACTGTTCTGATCGATCGGTAGCCCACGTGTGTGTAAAGTGTGGTAGTTTACTGTCTCCACTGTTGGAGAAGCCACCCCCTTCTTGGTCTGCCATGCGCAACAGAAAATACAACTGTACGCTGTGTAATCGCAGTGACACTATTGACACTGTTTCTGTGCCTTATGTTTTCCGGTATTTTGTAGCTGAACTGGCAGCTATGAACATCAAAGTGAAACTGGATGTCATTTAACTTGATGCTGGCCTCTTGCGTTAGGAGAATGATCAGATTAAAACAAAATGTAAACTTTAGTTCAGTGAAGATACTAGGTTACTCTGGATCTTCTTCAAGGGTGTGAGAGCTCTCAACCAAGACCTGACCACTAAGATTTCAAGGTTTTGGAGTCTCTCTGGTATAATAACTACTGAAGTTGATTTTCAATATATTTGTTCAAAAATTCCACAAGTATCTTCTTTGAAAATGATACACTGATAAATAGAAGGATATGCAGGGAAAAGTCTTTCCAACCCAAGCTTCTTTGTATCCTGCTTTCAACAGGCAGTGACTGTCAAACATTTATTTGTCCATCTAGAGCAGAGCAGTCCAATATAATGCAAGCCATATATGTAATTTTATATTTTCCTATATCCACATTAAAGTAAAAACAAAAG
This sequence comes from Diceros bicornis minor, assembly GCF_020826845.1. NCBI lineage: Eukaryota > Metazoa > Chordata > Mammalia > Perissodactyla > Rhinocerotidae > Diceros > Diceros bicornis. The sequence continues at coordinate 19,304,020 of NC_080779.1, forward strand.
ATAGAACTATTTCTTAACAGCTTTATTGAATTGTAATTGTTATACAAAGAACTGCACATATTTAATGTATACAGTTTGATGGATGTGAACATATGCATACGCCTGTGACATGACTGCTACTGTCGAGGTAATAAATGTCACCTCCACAAGTTTCCTTGTGCCCCTTTGGGTTGTGTATTTTTGTCTGTCTCTTTTTGGTAAGAACACTGAAGTTGACATCTACCCTCTTAACAAATTTTTAAGTGTACGATACAGTATTGTTAACTATAGATAACAATGTTGTACAGCAGATCTCTAGAATTTATTCATCTTGTCCAAGTGGAACTTTATACCCGTTGAACAGCAACTCCCCATTCCCTTCTCCCATCAGCCCCTGGTAACCATCATTCTACTCTCTGTTTCTATGAGTTTGACTATTTTAATACTTCATATAAGTTGATAATGCAGTACATATATATGGCGTGTTTTCTTTATCCAGTCATCTCTTGATGGACATTTAGGTTGTTTCCATATCTTAGAAATAATGTTAATACTACATTTTATTTAATATAATATAGCCAAAATGCCATTTCAACACATAATGAATATTAAAAATTTACTGAGATATTGTACATTGTTTTTTCATACTAAATCTCTAAAATCCAGTTGCTGTTTTTTCTTTTCTGTGTACAGTATTTCACTGTGTGGCTGTACTGTCCCCTGTTGATGGGTATTTGGACTGTTCCATTCTCTAGCTGTTATCAACAGTGTTGGCAGTAAATAACTTTGTATACACTTGTATAGGTGTAAGATGCTTTTTTTTTTTTTTTTTTTGTGAGGAGATCAGCCCTGAGCTAACATCCGCCAATCCTCCTCTTTTTTTTGCTGAGGAAGACGGCCCTGGGCTAACATCGGTGCCCATCTTCCTCCACTTTATATGGGACGCCGCCACAGCATGGCTTACCAAGCAGTGCGTCGGTGCGCGCCCGGGACCTGAACCAGCGAACCCCGGGCCGCCGCAGCGGAGCGCGCGCACTTAACTGCTTGCGCCACCGGGCCAGCCCCTGTAAGATGCTTTTTGATGTTAAAAAATGTCCTAAGTGATTCTTTCCTGAGTCTGGCTTTAGGTGTCTGTCACTAATTATAAGGCAGATAGGGCTAGACTGAGAAAAATCTATCCATTCAAGGTATGTCCTGGCTTTGTTTCATGAAACTGTTGAAAAAAATAAGGAAAAATACCTTGACTCTTGGTTGATACTTCCCCACCAGTAGTAGAATCCCAGCTAGACTTCCCCACCTCATTCCAGGCTCTCTACCTCAGAAACGCATAGCTGAGGTCTGTTGTTCAAGTCTCTCCGGGTTTTATTTAGCAGCACTAAAAAGGGTTTAAAAAAAAAGAAAAGAAAAAATTAGCTTCTATTTTAAATTATAGAAATTTAGAAACAACTAAGAAATTGACATTGAGACAATTCACAGAGCTTAGTCATATTTCACCAGTTTTACTGCACTTTATATATGTGTGTAGTTCTGTTCAGTTTTATCGCTTGTGGATTGATGTAACCACGAACATAATCAAGATACAGAACTGTCCCATCACCACAAGGTTCTGCCATGCTATCCCTTTATAGCCGTCCCCATCCACCCGCCTCTTTAACCCCTGGCAACCATTAATCTGTTCTTACTCTATTGTTATTTCAAGAATATTATGTAAATAGAATCATATAGTATGTGACCTTTTGAGATTGGCCTTTTCCACTTGACATAATTCTCTTTGATCTGTCCAAGTTGTTACACGTATCAATAGTTTATTCCTTTTTATTGCTACGTAGTACTCCACGGTATGAATGTGCCGCAGTGTAACCATTCACCTGTTGAGGGAAATTTTGGTTTTCAGTTTTTGGTGTTTACAAATGAAGCTGCTCTGAACAATCATGTCCAGTTTTTTTGTGTGTGAACATAACGTTTTCATTTCTCTGGACAAATGGTCCAAGAATGAGATTGCTGGGTTGTCGGGTGGTGGTTTGTCTAGTTTTAGAAGGAACTGCCAAACTGTTTTCCAAAGTGGCTGTACCATTTTACAGTCCCACCAGCAACGTATGAGTGATTCACTTCCTCCACATCCTGACCAGCATTTGGTGGTGTCACTGTTTTTCATTTAGCCATTCTGATAGGTGTGTTGGTGATATCCACTGTGGTTTTAATTTGCACTTCTCTAATGGCTAATGAGGTTGAACATCATTTCACATGCTTATTTGCCATCTGTATATCCTCAGTGAAATGTCTATTCATGTCTTTTGCTCATTTTCTAATTGGGTTGTTTGTCTTCTTACTGTAGAATTTTGAGCCTTCATTATATATTCTAGATATAAGAATATATCTTTATATAGACTTTATCACCTAAGTCTTCTGCAAATATTGTCTCCCAGTCCATAGCTTATCTTTTCATCTTCTTCACATGTCTTTTGCAGAGCAAAATATTTAAATTTTGATGGAGCCCAATTTACCATTTTTGTAGTTTTGGTGGATCATGCTTTTAGTGTCATGTTTAAGAATGCTTCATCAAGCCCTAAGATTTTCTCATATGCTGTCTTCTAAAGGTTTTATAGTTTAATGCTTCACATTTAAATCTAGGATCCATTATCCATTTTGAGTTAATTTATGTGTAAGGTTAGAGGATTTATTTTTTTGCCTATGGATATCCAATTGCTCAGGTGCCATTATTTGAAGGCTCTCCTTCCTCCACTGAATTATTTTTGCACCTTTGTCAAAAATCAGTTGGCCATACTTGTGTGGAGCTACTTTATTTTTTATTTCATTTTATCTCCTTTGTTGGCTTATGAACACCTCTCCATTTCCAGTTGTTTCTTTTAAAATTTCTAGTGTACATCTTTAGACTTACCCACTTTGCTTCCACACAGTATCGCACCACTTCACACGTGGTGGGCAACAGTACACTTCTCCCTCTCCTGGCTTTTGTGCTATTTCTGTCAGATATTTTACTTCTACATATGTGATGAACCCCATAATACACTATTACTTTTGCCTTAAGCAATCAATCAATTACCTTTTAAAAAGATTTATAAAAGAATTATTTAATATTTAGCATCATATTTACCATATCTGGTGATCTTTATTTTATATACTGGATTTCCACCTCATACCATTTTCCTTCAATCCAAAGGGCTTGTTTCAATGTTTGTGGTGGTGGTCTTAAGCTTTCTTAGGTGAGAAGAGAGCAGCCATCAGGGCTAATTGTGCCTCACTGCAGAGGCGGTGTCTTTGACTACTTGACTCAGTGCGCAGTGAGGTTTTCCTACTGCTGGTGGGAACACGGACAATGGGAGCTGCAGGAACTGGTCTGCCTAGGCCCTTCTGGTGCTTCTCTCCCTGGCCTCCAGTGGTTTGTTAGGAGGCATGCTGTGAGCTGAAGACTGGAGGGGACCCTCTGCAGGGCTCTCTAGTTCTCTCGGTGCATCTCTACTGTCGGGTACCTGCCTTAGGAACTCTAGTTGCCTTGGCCTCCCCACATTTTTATATGCCTTGCGAGCTGAGAATGGTTTTTACGTTTTTAAGTGGTTGGAAAAAATCAAAAGAATAATATTCATGACACACGAAAGTGATATAAAATTCAAATTTCAGTGTCCATAAATAAAGTTTTATTGGAACACAGCCTTGCTCATTGATTTATGTGTTGTTTGTGGCTGCTTTTGGCTACAATGGAAGAGACGAGTGTTTGCCAAACTGAATAGCTGATAAAGCCTAAAATATTTACTGTCTGACTGCTATAGTCTGAATGTCTGTGTTCCCCCCAAAATTCATATGTTGAAATCCTAACCCCCAAAAATGATGGCATTAGGAGGTAGGGTCTTTGAGATGTGCTTAGGTCATGAGGGTGGACCATTCATGAGTGAGATTAGTGCTCCCCAAAAAGGGACCCCACAGAGATCACTCGCCCCTTCTGCCATATGGGGACATAGCAAGAAGGCCCCGGCTATGAACCAGAAGAGAGCCCTTACCAGAACCTGACCATATTGGTGCCTTGATCTTGGACTTTCAGCCTCCAGAACTGTGAGAAATAAATTTCTCTTATTTATAAGCTACCCAGTCTGTGGTGTTTTGTTATAGCACCCAAAGAGACTAAGACACTGACCTTTACAAAATATGTTTGCCAATCCCTGGGGTAGGGGTATACAGAAGATTGGATGACACATTATGTAGCTCTTTGAATGCTGTTGGTATAACACAAATCAATGTACACAGTGAAAGGACAGAGGCATAGACAAGACACATAATGTCATTTATATGAGTGGAATGTTGGTATGAAACAAATGTCTTCAATGAAAGCATGGAGCTGTACATAAAACTGAGTATGTTACTTACATCTATGAATAGAATATTGCAAAACAAATGAACTTATTCATACTTTAAATGAAAGTATGTACAAAATCGAATGATATGTTGATTATCTCTATGAATGGTGTATTGATAAATTGCAATAAAATAGGGCTGTCATATTTCTGAATTATTTGTTTATAAAAGTGAATTTTCTAATGAAATAATAGAGGTATACACAAGACTGAATAAATTACTTATCTCTATTAATAGAGTATTGATATAACAAAATGAATTTATCTAGTTGAGAAGATAGATCTATAGACAAGATTTTAATATGTTATTTATATCTATGGGTGGAATGTCTGTGCAACGTAAGTCAGTACATCTACTGAAAGGGTAGTGCTGTACACAAGATTATTTTCTACTTATCTCTATAAATGGTGGGTTGCATAACAAAAATGATTATGTGTCTGTTGAAAGGATAGCACTGTATTCAAGATTAAATGTATGTTATCTCTATAAATTGAGTGTTTGTGTAACACAATATATCTTCTGAAATGATAGAGCTGTATACAAGATTGAGGACATTTAGCTCTACGAATGTAGTGTTGATATAACACAAGAAAATGTCTGCAATTAAAGGTTAGAACTATAAACAAGGTTGGAAGGATTGTTTCTATTAAAAAGATAGGTCTGTATATAAGATTGAATAATACGTTATCTCTATGAATGAGGTGTTGGTATGATTCCAATACGTGTCTGCAATAAAAAGGTAGGACTGAGTCCTCAGGCTTTCACTGAAGTCTATATGTAAAATAAAAAGGTAGAGGACTGAAAGGCATGTTACTTATTGAAATAAATGGAATTTTGTTGTAACACGACTAGTTATATATCTACTAGAAGGACCAACCTGTGTATGGTCAATGCAAGATTAAATTATGTTAGTTATGTGTATGAATGGAGTGTTGGTATAACACAACTGAATGTCTCCAGTGAAAGTAGTGACCTAGACATATACATATGATTTTGTTACTTATCTCTAAGAATGTAGTTTTAGTAAAGAAATGTGTTCAATGTAAAGACAGACACACACATGCCATTTGCAGAGAGAACATTTAATTCAGTGTCTGTATATATACACGTGTATGTGTGTGCATGCAAACTGAATTAAATTTTATCACTGCAAATGGACTGTTGGTGTAACACAAAAGAATATATCTACCACGGCTCAGTGGTGTAGTGGTTAAGTTCCTGGCGCTCTGCTTTGGCAGCCTGGGGTTCACAGGTTTGGATCCCGGGTGCAGACCTACACACTGCTCATCAAGCCATGCTGTGGCGGCATCCCACATAAAAAAATAGAGGAAGATTGGCACAGATGTTAGCTCAGGGACAATCTTCCTCACCAACGGAAAAAATATATATATATCTATCTATCTACCAAACAGAACTAAAATAAGGTTGAATATTTTATCATTTCTCATCTGGTGGCTATCTTCCAATAAATAGGAAAGCAGAAGCTGTAAGGCCAGATAAGGGCCACACCTGAAATTGGCACAGGGTCACTTCTGCTGTAATCTATTGGTCAAAGCAGTCACAAGTTCTGCCCAGATTCAAGGGAATGAAGAAATAGACTCCACCTCACAAATGAAGCCTGGGAGATACTGCTGTGGCAATCACTGGGAAACGGAATCTGCCACATATGGAAAAAGGCATAGGTAAGGTTGAATGGTACGTATATGTATGAATGGAGTGTGGCTGGAAAAACATATCCACTCAAAGGAATGGAGTCTACACAAAATTGAATGATATGGTATGGATTACTATAACGGAGTGTTGTTAAAACAAACCAATGTAGCTGCTGAAAGGAAAGCATTATACATAGGGTTAATTATTTGCCGTCTATCTCTGTAACCGGAGTGTTGATAGAACAAATACATCTACTGAAAGGAAAGTGCTATATAACAGTATTAAAGCCATGTTATGTATTTCTATGAACACAAATGTATCTGCTGAGGGCCAGCCCCGTGGCGTAGTGGTTAAGTGCGTGCGCTCCGCTGCTGGCAGCCCGGGTTTGGATCCCGGGCACTCACTGATGCACTGCTTGTCAGGCCATGCTGTGGCAGCGTCCCATAAAGTGGACGAAGATCGGCACGGATGTTAGCTCAGGGCCAGTCTTCCTCAGCAAAAAGAGGAGGATTGGCATGGATGTTAGCTCAGGGCTGATCTTCCTCACAGAAAAAAAATGTATCTGCTGAAAGGAACATGCCACACACAAGACTGAATGATATCATGTGTGTCTCTAGGAAGGAAGTGTTGCTAGAACCAAACATATCTCTGCATTGTATGCAAAAAGCTATCCACAAGTAAGAATGATATGTTGTATATCTCTATGATAATAAGGTTTTCAGAACACAAACAAATGTGCTCCCTGAATGGAACATGCTTTCCGCAAGGCTGAACTCAGCACGTATCTCTAGGAATGGAGTATCAATACAGAAGCTTCTTTGCCTTGTAAGGAAAATGCTATACATCAGATTGTGTATCTCTCTGAAGGAATGTTGGTGAAAGAAAAAGCACTTACTGGAAGGAAAGATGTACATATAAAATTGAACCTTCCATAAGTTATCTTGATTACGGTATATTGGAGAACACAAACAAATTGAAAGGGTCAACGCCTGTTCAGTTCAGGACTGAAAGGGTGCAAGTCCGCCTGGACTGAAAATAAAATACGCAGCTCTGCCGTTTTTCGCCTGAGCAAGATTCGCCCTGAGCTAACACCTGTTGCCAATCCTCCTCTCTTTGGCTGTGAGCCGCCACCTCGGCGTGGCCACTGACAGACAAGTGGTGTAGGTCTGTGCCCGGGAACTGAACCCAGGCCACCGAAGCAGAGCATGCTGAACTTAACCACTAGCCCACTGGGGCTGGCCACAGCTCTGCCATTAATGGGGCTGGAGGAGCAGATACTGATCAGGAAAGCTGCAGAGCACAGAAAGAAACAGGAAACATTGTTCCTCCCAAGCTCATGCAACAGTTGTAAAATGCCACAACACCCCCTCCAATGATGCCGCAGAACTGCCTTGCAATTTCGTTGATTACCCAGGATACCCAGTCGCTCAACTACACTCACCTCGTGACAGTTCCTAGTCCTTAGTTAGCCCCCGCTTCTCATACTCTCACCTCAAGTTTAAATGTTATGCGGTGTTTACTGAAATAAATGAAAAAATCTATATGTACAAGTTAGTGACATTTTATCTCTATAAATGATGTGTTTTTAGAACACAAATATATCTAATGAAACGGAAGAGCTATATGCAAAATTGAATATGTCTCTCAATGAATGGATGATTGGAAAAACAAAAGAAAGTACATTTTGAAAGGAAAAAATTATATTCAAGACAATAATTTGTTAAGTATCGTTGGATTATTGCCAGAACATAAACTAAAGCAAAGTGCTACATGTAAAGTCATTTATATTTTATGTTTCTGTATGGAGTGTTGGTAGACATGTGATTTTATCTATTGAAAAGAACATGTTATACATCAAATTGAGTATTTTGTCTAAGAAAGGATTAGCTAACTTTTTCTGTAAGAGGCCAGACAGTGATTATTTTCAGCTTTGTGGGCCAAATGGTCTCTGTTGCAACTACTCAACTAGGCCAAAGCAGCCATATACAACAGGCTTGTGAATGGGTGTGCTTGTGTTCCATAAAATTTTACTTGCAAAAACTGAATTTGCCCTGGGCCATAGTTTGCTGCCCTTTGATTTATAGAAATGGACTCTAGAACACAAATGAATGTATCTCCTTATAAACACCACTGTTTAAAAGATTGAGTGATACGTGTCTCTAGAAACTGTCTTGATAGAACAGAAAATAATGTATTTACTGAGAGGAAAAAGTGATAAACAAAACTGAATGGTATGTTTGATATGTCTATGAGTAAATGGTTGCTAAAACACATAGAAACATATATACTCAAAGGAAAGTCGCATACTCAAAACTGAATTCTGTATTATTTACTTATGTGACTAGAACAAAGAAATGTATCTAACAAAAGAGCTATACTCCACATGGAATGATATGAAATCTATCTCTATGAATAGAGTGGTCGTATAAAACAAAATGATCTACTCAAAGGAAGAACCTGAACAAAAGAAGGAGAATCAAATATTGTAGAATGCAATATGGATCTCTGCATTATGAGGGAAAAAATATACACACGCACACTTCAATTATATATCTCTGTGTATCTCTATGAAGGGCATGTTGATAGAACACTAATATATCATCATAAGAGAAATTCCTATATACATAATGAAATTATACATTTTATATCTATGAATGAAGAGTTTGCGAATCTAAATGAATATATCTACTGAAAGGAAGGATTTATATACAAAACTGAATGATATGAAATATATCTTTATAAATGGAACGTTGGTAGAAAACAGTAACAAAAGAAGGTAGGTATCCACTGAAAGGAAACACCTATATCCAATACATATTATGAATCTCTGGAATAAAAAGTGGTTAGAATGGAAATGAATCTCCTCAAAGAAAAGTGGTATATTCAACACTGAATGATAGGTTACTTATCTCTCAATTGAATGTTGGCATAACAACGAGTATATCTAATGAGACTGAGTGATGTGCTTTTATCTCTATGAATGAAGTGTTTGTGAACACAAGTGCATGTATCCGGAGTGTTAGTAGAATACAAGCAATTGTACCTATTAAAAGGAAAGATTTAGAAACAAGACTGAATGAAAGGTTTCTTCTCTATGAATGGATTGCTGGCAGAACAGAAATGAGTATCTGCTGAAACAAATTGCCATACACAACACTGAATGATGGTTCGTTTCTCAATGCATGGAGTCTTGGTGAATCCAAATGAATATATCTACTCAAATAAGAATGGTATACACAAGATCCATATATATATGAAATTCATATATATGTGAATATATATATCTCAATAAACGAAGCAATAGAAGAACACAAGCAAAAAATCTACTTAAAGGAAAGATATATTCAAAAGATTGAATTATTTGTTATGCATCTCTATCAAAAGAGTGCAGAAAAATATCTTCAATGAAAGGATAGAGCTAATAAACATAAAATTGAATGTTACATCTATGAATGGAGTGTTGCATAACAAAAGAATTTATGAATATCTTAAATGAAAGGAAAGAAGTAAATACAAAATTGAATTACAGGTTTTGGTTCCTGGGAGTACCCATCCCCGGGTCCTGCTAGAAACCAGATCTCCAAGCCCAGCCCTCCTTGGAGACAAGAACGCAGGGACTACAGGGGTAAACCCACAGCACTCAATCCCTCTGGCAGGCAAAAAAAATTGCTTTCTCTTATCAAGTAAAGGACTCTGTGTTTCTCATGAGAAGCCACTGCTGCATGCCACTTGTGACTCCTTCCCACTCGTCTTGTGGTAAAAAAAGGCCGCATCACATGGCCCCATCCGCACTGGCTCCACCTGTTCCTGGAAGTCGGACATCCAGCCTTAGACTTCCTCCCACCCCCACCCAGGGTTGTCAGGGGTCCCTCACCACTACTGACACATCTTCAGATTATAGTGTTGCTGTAACAATCCTATCAGTCAACTCTGCCAGACGCACTGTGGCCCTTGAAACTAGACTTTTATTTAATGGACATTTCATACACCCAAGTGGTTGTAACTGGTACTGCAAGATGTATTATAAAAATACATGTTGCAAGTGTGTGTAGTGCTTCTCTTGATGGTAAAGGATGTTCCCATTGGGGAAATGCTACGGTGAGAACAGTGGCAGTGAGATGAGTACACATCTGGGACCCACCTGGCCCCCAAGCCCAACCGTGTAGTGTGGGTGACGCAGTACAGGATGGGTGGGGAAGAGGCCACTGCACCGATGAGAGAGAGGGTAGAGGCAGGCATGCTTAAGAATACCTCCCTCACACCAGCTAGTCCTGACGAGGCTTCTGAGTTGTAAGTGTTAATTACTGACAGTTATACAGAGTAAAGCCTGTGGCAAAAGGATGTTGGCAAAAGTGTCCCCTGGGGTTTTGGTCTTGGTGTCCTTCTAAGAGGAGAGGACAGAGAGAGACACACCGAGGTCATGTGAATGGAGGCTGAGATTGGAGTGATGTGTCTACTAGCCAAGGAATGCCAAGGACTGCCGGCAATCACCAGAAGCTGGGACACAGGCATAGAACAGATTCTCCCTCAGAGTTTCCAGAAGGAATCAACCCTGCCACCACCTTGATTTTGGACTTCTGGCCTCCTGAACTGTGAGAGAATACATTTCTGTTGTTTTAAAACACCCAGTTTGTGGTAAGTTGTCACAGCAACCTCAGGAAACTAACACAGCTGAGGCTCAGCTCCCCATGGAGCACAGTGTTAGATAGCATGGGCTCTGAATGTGAAATTTCCCAGGACACCTCCCATCTGGATAGAATGTTTAATATTGAGATTGGTGAGGGAGAGGCGAAGAGGTCCAGATTGGCTGTAAGAGAACCAAACCCCTTAATTAACCCTTCTCACACTTCATTTTTCCTTACCAAGTGGTGCAGCATTCCGTTTGAAACATCAAATGCCACTTTTTGAAGGAAAAGCAGAGAAGCGAAGGCAGTGCCCTCTTGTCTGTGACTGGTTTCCGCAAGCCTCCCTTTCGGCCTGTGGCCCACAGCTCCGGAGGACCTGGAGGAGATCGGCACTGGGACGCATTTATAGCTGCAGCTTCTGAATCTGCATTTCCTCCTAAGGCTCAGAGCCCATGAACCTGCAGCGGGTGAGGAAGGCACGGGCAGTGCCGAGGAGCAGGCCAGGCCCGCCAGGAACCCCAGCACCAGCCCAGTGCAGGAGGAGAGGAACTGCCCTGAGTGGGCGGCCAAGGAGGGAGCTGCTCCCCCTGCTCCCAGGGGGCAGAAGAGAGTCTGGGGCCGACCTCCCCACGAGGGCACCACATCCCCCTTTCACCTGCAGCTGCCCATCACCACGCACGAAGGTTGATCAACTAGTGCTCCAGCCTCTCTAGGACAGAGCATGGCTTCTGCTTCTTTCTCCATACCCTCCCTCGCCGACACCACAGAGGGCAGGCACCTCCCTTAATACAGGCTGTGTGAGAGCACTGCACACCCAACAGGTGGACCCCTCTCCAGGCCTGCTTTGCCCCTGCCTAGATTGACAAATGGCTGGAAGCCAGAAGCAGGAGCCAGGGATAAAATTTATTGCAGTTCCCAGGAATCCCAAGGCTTTGGGCTCTGGAAGAATATATCTGAGAGGCATGGGGTCCAAAAGATACTGGTGAGAAAATGGAAGCTAAACTTCAAGGCAAGTGTTTGTTTTTCTCTGTCTTTTTTTTTTTTTGACTAAAAGGCTTAATATAGAAAAAAGGGGGCAAGAGCCAGGAGACCCCCTCAGAGTCAGAGTATTTGGTTTCTTATAACAATTTTCTGTGCTGCAATTTCTAGAGAAGGGGTGGTCCTAAGGTTCTATGTCACCAGCCACCTGGCTAGTGAGAAAAGATGGAACGTGGCTGGAAGAGAATATCTGCTCACTGCTGTCCTCACAGCCTGGAGATTTTACACATACTGGGCTCCTCAGGATTTGCCTCCCACCCCATCATGCCCTATAAACCTCAGATCCGGAGTGGGGGCGCTTTCAAGAAAAGGCAGGATGGAAAAACCCAAGAGTTGAAAGTGGCGGGTAAAGCAGCCTGAGAGAAGGAGCCCTCGGGAACCCAGGAGACCCTCCCCCAGTCCACAGTGCCCTTCCCATAACGCCCATTAGGAAATCGCTACACACCCCGGCACCTCACTTCCTGCCACACAGCCCCTTTAGGGCACCGAGGGTCGACTCACTTTGCTGCCAGCTCGTAGATCTTCTTCCAAGTTGTTTCTTTTCTTTTTTTTTTTAAAGTAAGATTGGCCCCGAGCTAACATCTGTTGCCAATCTTCCTCCTTTTTTATTTCTTTTTTCTCTCCAAAGCCCCAGTAGATAATTGTATGTCATAGTTGTACATCCTTCTAGCTGCTCTATGTGGGACACCACTCAGCATGGCTTGATGAGCGGTGAGTAGGTCCGCGCCCAGGATATGAATCGGCAAACCCCGGGCCACCGAAGCAGAGCGCACGAACTTAACCGCTACACCACTGAGATGGCTCGTCAAAGTCGTTTCTGTGCTGCCATCAGTGGCGGCCCTCAGTCTCGCCAGGGATCAAAGCACTGGACTGAAACTCTTTGTGGGTTGGTCACATTTTACAAGTGCATCCTCCCACCCCCCTTCCTGCACCCACCCCATCACAGACTCCCTCCCACCCCCATCACATCTGACATGCGCTACCTGGAGGACTATATGCTCAGTGAAATAAGCCAGACACAGAAAGACAAATGCTGTATGATCTCACTTACATGTGGAATCTAAAAAAGTCAGACTCATAGAAACAGACAGTCGAACGGTGGTTGCCAGGCCTGGAGTGTAGGGGAAATAGGGAGATGTTAGGCAAAAGGGTACAAACTCAGTTATAAGATGAATAAGTTCTGGAGGTCTAGTGTACAGCATACTGACTACAGTTAACAATATCGTATCATATACTTGAAATTTGCTGAGAGTAGATCTCAAATGTTCTCATCACACACACAAAAATGGTAACTATGTGAGGTGATGGGTATGTGAATCAGCTTGATTGTGGTAATCATCTCACAGTGTACATATATATCAAAACATCACATTGTACACCTTAAATATACAAATATATATAATTTTTGTCACACTTGTCAATAATACGTCAACAAAGCTGGATAAAAAAATTAAAAACAAACAACTCTGCCATGCCCTGACATCTGCCCCTGACCAGACCCCTCCAGACAACTGACCTCCCATCCCATTCCTTTCACCACATCCTGCTCTCTTCCTGCTGAAATCTGCTATCTCGAATAAAATCAAACAGCTGATTCTTCCTCCCCTCTCAATCTCTCCCAATTCTCAGCGCTATGCTCAGCTACCTAAACATTAGGAAGAAGGCCAACAGTAACTCTGCCCAGGGAGCTTGCATTTTTAATAAGGTACTTTTAAACCAAATGAATCTTTAATTAAAAGGTGAGTTGTGTTTTTGTATATGTTTGTTTTCGAGTGTTTTTGCTTCCAGGACACTCCTCATAGAGGGTACCAATACTAGGACCCCACTTCCTAAGAGAATTGGCCTAAAGGAGGCGCTTCCTTTTTGCCTCTCTGGCTTCTCACTGAATCCTCAAACATGATCATGGGTAGAATTACGTTGGGAAGCTTACTAAAAACACAGAACCCAGGGCCCCACTCACCATCTCACTCAGAGTAAAAGCCAGAGTCATTATAACTGCCCACAAGGCCCCACGCCGTCTGACCTCCTGTCACTGCCTTATCTCCTCTATCATCCGCCACATGGCTCCCTCTGCTCCGGCCAAACTGGCCTCTCCTGTTGCTCCTTGAATGCATCCTGCATGTTCCCGCCTCAGCTAAGGGCCTTTGCACTTGCTGTTCTGTCTGTCTGGGACACTTGTCCCCGTGGCTCACTCTCACACCCTCTTCAGGTCTTTGCTCAAACGGTGCCCTCTCAGGGAGGTCTTCTAAAGTTCTGCACCCAATTCCAATGGGAGAGGCGGCAGTGTTCCCCACCACAAGCACTTCTCCAGACACCAGCTGGGTGTCCTACAATTCAACTCAATTCTGACATTATTTATCCAGAGGTAGCATCAGATTCCACGGGTTATGGGCTCGGTCCTACAAGACTGCCCCCCCATACACACATACACTTCAGCTGACGATGGTGAGTCCAGGTTGTCACCTGTGCTTCTGACCGAATGGCTATAGATTGGAGGTTCCAATGACCCCCTCACTGGGTTCTATTAATTAGCTCAGAGAACTCAGAGAAACATTTTACTTACTAGATTACCAGTTTATTATAAAAGGATATAACTCAGGAACAGCCAGATGGAAGAGATGTATAAGGCAAGGTGAGGGGAAAGGGCACAGAGCTTCCAGGCTTTCTCTGAGGGCGCCACTCTCCTGAATCTCAGCAGCTCAGAAGCTCCCCGAACCCAGTCCTGTTCGGTTTTTACGGAGGCTTCAGTACATAGGTATGATTGATTAAATCATTGGCCATTGGGACTAATTCAACCTCCAGTCCCTCCCTGGAGGTCAGAGAGATAGGACTGCAAGTTCAAACCTTCTAACCACATGGTTGGTTCTCCTGGCACCCAGCCCCATCCTTCGGTTCCTTAAAGTCACCTCATTAACATAACAAAAGACACCTCTGTCCCTCTCACCACTTAGGAAATTCCAAGGGAATTTAAGAGGTCTATGCCAGGAACAGTGGAGAAGACCAAATACATATTTCTTATTATAATCCCAGTATCACACTTTCCCTGGTCACTCCACCAAAAACTGCCACTCTCCCAACACTTCCCATTCCCTTCCCAGACTGATCATTCTCTTTAGCAGTCATCATTAGTTTAGTATATGTTTTTCTTGTTTACTTTGATTATTGTTTATCTTGCCCACTAGAATGTTAAACTCCACTATGGTATTGTTGAAATAACTAGGCCCAAGATGGAGCCGCTCCTGTCCAGAGAGCCAAAACTTAGATAACTTTCATGTCCCTGTAAGGCTCCACTTGACCAGAAATGCAGGCTAGCCAGTCAGCCTGTCCCCAAATGCCCAGCCTACTCTGGGCTCTACACTTCTTTCCTTGTTCCTTCTCACCCCAAACAAGGGTGACTGGGGTGGCCCCAGCCCATCAGATATTTTCTATTTTTCTCTTGCTTGTTCTTTATTCTTTATCCCCTAGAAGCTTCCTGCCTTCCACCCCATTTTGCTGACAGAATGAAGACTGTCCACTTCAAAAAGCGTTACATAAAGTTTGTGTGTATCACCTAAATTGTTGTCTTTAATCATTTTTTAACAGTATAAATTTTTGTCTGTTTTATTCGCGGCTGCTTCCCCAGCAGCTAGAACAGTTCCTGGCACATACATGGCACTTAATCAGTATCATACGAGTGATGACTGGATTTCATCTTACTCTCACGCAATCCTGTTGTTTCATTCATTCTATTATTACTCTGTGAGGCCCCATGCTGCGTGTGGGGCACCCAGCTGGTGACCACGAGATAGATGCAAGGCCCCTTCCTTCATAGCATTCACAGGATTTTGACGTAGGCAGAAAATAAGCAAATACATACTGGGCCAGCCCCGTGGCTTAGCGGTTAAGTGCACGCGCTCTGCTACTGGCAGCCCGGGTTCGGATCCCGGGCACGCACCGATGCACCGCTTGTCCGGCCATGCTGAGGCCGCGTCCCACATACGGCAACTAGAAGGATGTGCAACTATGACATACAACTATCTACTGGGGCTTTGGGGGGGGAAATAAATAAATAAATAAATAAAATCTTAAAAAAAAAAACACATACAGTAACAACAAACTCTGATAAGGCTAGAAAGGGCAAGGACGAAGGTGCTCTGCATATGTCACCTCAGTTGCCTCTCACAAGGGTATCCTGGAGTAGCTGTTCCGGAGGAACGTAAAACCCAGAGAGCAGACCTGTCCTGTCCAGACCTCACACTCAAACGCAGATCTGCTTCACTCCAAACCCCATGGCCGCTCAGGTCTCCCTTACATTCGATCCCTAGAAAGGAAGTTAGTTACACTCGTGCCACAGGCCAAAAGGCAACTAGAAGTTTGGGGGCACAAGTGCCACACTCCCCAAGGGGGGCTGTCCCCCGCTGGGATTGTCATTGGACCTGCTTACAGCAAGCCCAGGCCTTTGAACCCATTCCCCTGAGGAAGCACACTACCTGGACTTCGGGATAAGACTCAGGGAGAGCGCATGGGACAGGTTAGGACTTCTCTCTCCCAGGAAAGGAAAATCTGAGGATTCAGTCACTTTTAAAGCCAAAGAGTCCTCTGACCTTGATGCTGTTCTCTTTCCCTCCTCTCCTACCAAAAATATACTTGGAAGTTTTTGCAGGAAGGAGAACACAAGGGCCTCGGGCTGAAAAGCTTTCCTTCAGTGCCCATGGCCCCAAACCTACTTGTGCCATCTGAGGCAGGTTCATACGGCCGGTGGTGCCATTACCGGACGTCAACTTCCAAACAGGGCAGCTCACCACTGCAGGGTCCAGGCTCTGTGCTAACCCGTTCATGTGAAGGGCGTGAAGGATGTCAGTGTCTTTATCCCCATTTTACAGACGAGCACACTGAGACTGGCAGCCCAGGTTCGGAACTGGGCACGCACAGACGCACTGCTTCTCCGGCCATGCTGAGGCCGGGTCCCACATACGGCAACCAGTGGGATGTGCAGCTATGACATACAACTATCTACTGGGGCTTTGGTCCCTTTAAACACTATGATTAACTGCATTTTCCGTTCATTTTGACTGGAGTCTGGGACGACCTCTGCATACAAGATGGCAGCACTGATGCTCAGCTCTCTGACCAAGGAATACTCATGCCCAGTCTCACAGACGGGGAAACGCCTCACACTGGAGGACAGACGAGGAGGCGGAAACGTCACCACACCAGGAGGAACTGCAAAGACTTGCTTCCCCACGGTCTCATGGAGCAAAAATTAAAACTCACGTCCCTCCTGGCTTCAGAGCTTATGCAAGGGGCAGGGGGCACGGTCTGGGTAAAACGGGCTGAGCCGATCGCAGGTCCAGGGCAGCTGCTCCGGCTCTTAGGGTGACTCCCCTTCCTGACGCCCTCCCGAGCGCACGAGCCACCATCCCGGGAGGACAGCGAGCGCATGCGCAAGGCAGAGGGTGGCAGCCACGGGGCCAGCGAAGTCACGAACGGCAGCGTGGTGAGGGGTCGCAGCAGCGGCAGCCGCTCGCCACCAGCTCCAGTCGGGAGGCCAGGAACGCCTGTGGCTGTGGCCTCGCCCCGCAAGGAGCCGCGCAGCTCAGCGCCGGACGCGCCTGAGGGCCGAGACACCCTCCGACTTCCCGTTAGTTACTTCCGGTGAATTTCGGGCGCTGCCGCCAATATCAGGGGAGGAAGTAACCGAGCCGTCTGGGACCGGAAGTGGCGTGCAGGGCGCCGCCATTACAGACCGGAAGGAGGGGCAGGGCGCCGCCATGACGGGTTGGCCCTGAAGGGAAAGGGGCGGCTTGTCCGCTCTACGACCCGAAAAAACGAGGCAAGGGGGGGTTGGGCTGGGCGCCGCCATGACAACTGACACCGGAAAAGGCGGGGCTTTCCTCCCTGACTGATCCCCCACCGGCACCGGCCTCGAGATGTGAGTAGCGGGAGCGCCTACCCCGTACCTGCCGCCGCACCCCCTTCCTTCCCCACTGACCCGGACCTAGCCTAGGACTCCAGGAAGAAGGATTGGTCTCTCTGTTTCTTGGAAATCCGACCCTTGGGCTTCAGCGCCGGCCCTCACTAGCCCCGTCGCTCCGCGTGTCCGGGCCCCGCCCTCTGAGCGTTTAGGCTCCGCCCCTTTGTCTCGTGGTCACGGAAGACCTTAAGGTCCAGTCTCAACACCTAAGCTCTGCCCCCAGGTCCCCGGACCCGGTCCCTCATCCTGCAACCCTAGGACTCCAGACTTGTCTCAGGACCTCTAGAACTGCTAAACCCGTCCTTAGAGCTCTAAGTTCCTCCCCCCAGATCACCTCACCTCACCTTACCTTTTGAAACTTCCGGATCTACCCACTACCCCAGACCTCACCTATAGGGCGCAGAGACTTGTTGCTAGACACCTCTGGATTTCCAGACCTTGTCCCTAGAGCCCCCTCACCCAGGGCTTCCAGATCATGCCTCTAGGACCTTCAAACCCACCCCCGGACCCCCAAACCCATCCCGGACCTCAAGTCTCACCTCCAGTATCCCTGTGCTCAAGCCTCATCTCCAAGACTCTCTGGTCAAGAGACCTTCCCCAGGACCCAAGACCTCACCTCTTGGGCCTCCAAACCTCGCTTAGGACCTCCAAACCCATGTAAGGCTTCCCGGTTCTCTCCTTAGAACTCTAGATCTTACTTCTAAGGCCCTGAGCCTTCTCTGCATGATTCCCAGGCCTACTGGGGGATGCCTGGACCCCAAAACCCTTCTTCCAGCACCCCCAAGGCCTGCCTTAGAATAATCAGACCTCCTTTTAGCACCTCCACAGAAGCCCCCAGCCAGCTGCACAACCCCCAGGGCTCATGCCTCACTTCTACACCTCCCTGACCCTATGCCAGGATCTTTCAGACTCCCAGATCTGCACAAGACCCCTAGTCCCACCCCAGACCCAGATGAGAACTTCCTTTCCTGCCTGTTGCCTGGAATTATCCTTAGCCTACTGTGTACCACAGGCAGGCGGCCCTGGAGGTCACTGCACGCTACTGTGGCCGGGAGCTGGAGCAGTATGGCCAGTGTGTGGCAGCCAAGCCTGAGTCATGGCAGAGAGACTGTCACCACCTTAAGATGAGCATTGCTCGATGCACATCCTCCCAGTGAGTGTGGGCAAGTATGGGACAGTGGGGGGGTGGGGGTGGGCAGTGGAATGGAAGCCTCCAAGGGCCTGAAATGCCCTACCCCCACAGCCCAGTCATCCGTCAGATCCGCCAGGCCTGTGCTGAGCCTTTTGAGGCCTTTGAGGAGTGTCTTCGACAGAATGAGGCAGCAGTTGGCAACTGTGCAGAGCATGTGCGCCGCTTCCTGCAGTGTGCTGAGCAGGTGCAGCCGCCACATTCACCCTCGACTGTGGAGGTAAATGAGGGGCTCACCAGTTCATCTCACCCCTGCACCCTTCTAGATGGTCCGAGTAAAGACCTTGGAGTTATCCTCAGCCCCACCTCACCCCCACACAGACCTTCACCCTGCATCCAGAATCCCGAACATGATCACCTCTTGCCCCTTCCACAGCTGTAGTCCAGCTGTCTCCCCCACCCCTCCACCTCTAGCCTTCTCTCTGGTCTCCTGAATCCCCTCTTGCCTTGCCTCCATACCGTGGCCAGAGGGGGCATTTAAGACGTGAAAACTAGTCATAGTACACCTTTGCTTAAAGCTGTTCAATGGCTTCCTAGTCACATTGAGAACATTGAGTCACATTGAGAACAAAACCCCAGGTCCTTGCTGGGTTCTCTGTTATTCCCCAGGCTGACGTCCTCCCCTCCTCCCTTACCCAGTCTCTCTCCCTTCCTCACTGTCCCTCAGCTGTACTGGCAGAGGGGGTGAGGATGGAGCGAAAAAGTCTTGCTCTTTTCAATGTATACAGTACAGAAACAGGTATACAGTATATCTGTGGTATTAAAATTTCATAGATGGGCACAGTTTAAAAAAATGTCTAGAAAGTCCCCTTGGGGGACAGTAATGAAACACGTTGAGAAAAACTGTTTTAGATGTTTATTCTCTCCCCACTGGACTGCGAGCTCCAAAGGCAAAAATCTTGCCTTTCACCAGCCCCTCTAAATACCCTCGAATTTGCTCCTCTCTGTGACCCTGCAGCCCCGTCTTCTCTTCTTGCACTTAGAAGAGAAGCCTTCTCTTAAGTGTCCATGTTCCCTCTTACGCCTTTCAGTCCATTCTCTGTGATGATCCCAGAGTGATCTCAGAGGAATCTGACCATGTTCTTCTGTACTTATCAACCTTTCCCTGGCTCCGCACTTCCACCAGGCCAAGTTTAACTCTGGCACAGCCTACAGGGCCTTGCAGGATGCGGCCCCACCTCTCCTCACTTTCTACCTCAAGCCCCATGTTCCAGCCCGTGAACATGCAGTTACTCAAGTGCATGTCTGCCAGGCTTTTACCCTACTGTTTCCCTCTGTCTGGACTGCCCTTCCTAATCCACCTGGCTAATTCTAGTCCAGCTTAGATGTCAGCTCCCTCAGAAAACCTCCCCTGATGGCCCATCCTGATCCTTGGGCTCCCAAGGACCCTGCGGCTTACATCTTACTGCCTTGTAACTGCTTCCCTCCCATCGCCTGTTTCAGAGGAGTTCTTGACTAAAGATTGGGGAGATGCCCTTCTACCAGGCCCTGTAGTCATTGGTTTTTCTAATAAGGCAGGGAAAAGTGAAACGTTCAGGCCCCAAGAGCAAACAGCAGTGGGAAGGACTTTTAATTCTCAGAAAATATTCAGTAATGATTGTGTACTCTTCATGCTAGTTTCTTAGTCACATGTTGGCGACATTTCTTTCTTTCAAGTTTTTTGAGCATCCAAACAGTAAAGACCCCACCTTCCCATCTTAGAGCCAGTTACTCCTTCCCTCCCTGGACAGACAACCAGCCTCTCCCTGGTCTTCCTATGGCCACCCCTGCCCGCCAAGTCTACTCTCCCGTGACAGCCAAAGGAGCTTTTAAAATTGGATATTAGGTCACATCCTCTCCTTTAAAACCTTGTTGTGGCTTCTCAGTGCACCCAGAGTAATTAACACCACACCCAGCTCCATCTCACCATCCTCTTCCTTCCTGGTAATGGCATCCCAGTTACAACTTTTCCTCTCTGATTGGTGGCAGTGAGATTCAGGCCTCCTCTGTTTTCTATTCTACGAAATAGCAAACACACAAACAGTCTTATCTCATAAAACATCTCATGTTAATGTAGCTGACAATTTAAAGTGCTACTTATACGTCCCCCTCCACACACACCTCTGCTCTTTATCCTGATTTCGTTTTCTTCATAGAATTTATCAGCAGTTGACATATTTTTATTCATTTGTTGTCTATCCCTCCCTAGAGGCAGAGATTTGTGCCTGCTGCATCCATTGCTGGGTCCCAATACCTGTAACAATGCTGGGCACACAACAGGTGCTCAAGAGATACAGCGGAATAGTGCCTTCGCTGCTCCCAGTGACAGTTCACTGTGTGCGACATGTTCATATGGCAGGTGGCCAGGGTCATCACCTGACACCCTCTCCCTCCAGACTGTGGGCTCTGCACGGGCAGCCTCTGCTATGTCTCCATAATCTCCCTCGCAGTGGGCCCAGGGCTGGCACAGAAGAGATGCTAGCAGATGCTGATGTGTTTTCCCCACAGGCACAGCCGCTTCCCACCTCCTGAGGACTCTTTGGACTATAGGAAAACTGGACATGAGTGACTGGCCACTTTTTATTGCCCCCACTCCTGAAGAGTGGCCAGATGAAGTCATGAGGGCCCTGGAGGTGGGCCTGGCTTCCCTGGACATCAGGACTCACAATAAATGAAGACTGTGTATACCAGGCTTTGGTTCCTGCCTTCAGCACCTGAGGGGGCCCCAGGAGAGCTGGCTGGGCAGAAACCCTGGCCCCTGGTCCCCAGCTTCACTTAGTGTGCCAAGGAAGGGCCTGGGAGGGCACAAGATGGTCCATCTGCTCACCAGGGTTAAGACGGCCCCTCTTATTAACTCTGCCAACAGCCATTTCCTGTCTCCTGCTGCACGGACATGGGGAAAGGCTCTTTCTGTCTTCCATGCAAGCATTTACCAAGTCTTTATTGAGTGTTTACTTGAGGCTTAGGGACAATAAATAACACACCTCTTTCCCTCTCGAGTTCAGAACCAGTTGAGCGATAGACATGGGCATTAGGCAATGCAAATGAAAATACTGGCTTTATTATTGAAAACAGCTGCACTGAAGAATGTGGCTTAGAGTCTGCTGCACTGGACTTCTGTTCTGTCTTGGTTTGCATTCCTCCAGAATTCAACCCTGAGAATGAGTGCAGCCAGTATATTTGGAACATGATTCCAGAAACATTCATAGGGGAGTGGAGAGGTAAGATAAGAGGAAGGCAGCCAATAAAATGTGCATTATCAAGCCAGTTACCACTCTGGGCAACTGGGGCTCAATCCCAGTGGGGACTTCTGGGAGACTGCACAGCACTCCTCAGTTACCTCATCCAAGGGGCAGAGAAGTTGGAGTGTGTATCCACCAACTCCCCATCTGTCATTGAGGGCTGTTTTCATGGGCATTGACCCTCTAGCATGTCTGCATGCCCTGTGTGTAGTTGAGTGCCCTCCTGCCATCAGAAGAGAGCCTGAGCAGAGAGTAATGGAATCGAGTAAGCAGGCTTCAGCACACAGAAGAGAGTGCTGAGTGAATCTGGGCAGGTACCAACAGTGGCTGCTGCAGCTTCTTTCTCAGGATCACAGGCTCTGTGGGCACAGCTGGTTGATCACAGGCTCCCCAGCAAGGGCAGATCTTAAAGGACAGAGGGCAGATAGGCAAGTATGTGGGAGAGAGAGAGATTCCAGAGCTCTGAGCTGAGCATGCGCAGGGCCTGCACACAGATTCTCCATTTGGACAAGTTGCTCCTGCCTAGAGGTGATTCCAAGGCTCCAGAAATTGGAAGTGACTGGTCAGCACTGACTGGACTGGCCATTTGAAACCTTAGGCTTGTGATCTGGCTTAGAAAAATGAGCCAGAGTCTCTCCTGGGGATTTGACCTCTATGACAAAGGAAGTTGTCAGCTGGCTTAGGAGCCAGGGTGGAAGTCCTATGCAGTCAGGGTTGCAGGAGCCATCAGCTGCCATGTGGCCAAAACAGGAGAAAACCTAGATAGTGGAGAGAGGATTGTAATCAGTCCCTGTGGTCCCCGAAAGGGCTGCTTGGGTCCTGGTGGCTTTCTGTTTGCAGCTCCAGTATCCTTGGGCTGTGGATTCACCCTCAGATTTCTGTGTATGTTTTCAGCCAACCCCACTTTGCTTGAGTAAGCTAAAGTGGGGTTCTATTCCATGTAACTAAAAGAAGTATAATTACAACAGACAAAACGGAAATCAACACTACATTTTAGAACATCTCTGTTTTTTTTTGCTGGGAAAGATTTGCCCTGAGCTAAAATCTGTTGCCAGTCTTGCTCTCTCTCTCTCTTTTTTTTTTTTTTCCTCCCCAAAGCCCCATTACATAGTTGTATATTCTAGTTATAGGTCCTTCTAGTTTTTCTATGTGAGCTGCTGCCACAGTATGGCTACTGACCAACTAGTGGTGTGGTTCTGTGCCTGGGAACCGAACCTGGGCTGCCGAAGCAGAGCACACTGAACTTTGAACCACTAGGCCATCAGGGCTTGCTCCAGAACATCTCTTAAGTGGCATCTCTTCCAATAAACTAGACCAGCTTCCTTGTAGGTGGTCTCAGGTGTCAAAGAGAACAAAAATGGAAATCTCAAAGTTATCACCTTTACCACGTTCTCTTGGTCAAAGCAAGTATGAGGCCAACCCAGATTAAAGGGGTGGAGAGACTTCACCTCTTGATGGCATTTGGCTGCAAGGAATTTGTGCCATATTTAAGCCAAGATAAAAACTTCATAGTTTCTATTTCTTCATGGGTCTGGATAAGTTGTATTTTTCTAGGAATTTCTCACATCTGAATTTTCAAATTGCCATAAATTTGTTCATAGTAGCCTCACCTCTTTTTTTTTTATGGTGAGAACATTTAAGTTCTATTCTGTTAGCTAATTTCAATTATACAATACACTGTTATCAACTATAGTCACCCTCATATTATCTTTTTAAGGACTGTAGAATCTTAAAGCCCCTTTAAGGAGCTTTAAGTGAAAGCCCCTTTTTCATTTCTGACATTGGTTATTTGTACCCTCTTCCTTTTTTTCTTGATCAATCTTGACAGGAGTTTATCACTTTTATTACTGTTTTCCCAGAATCTACTTTTGGCTTTGCCAATGCTCTCTATTTTGTGTATTTGTTTTTAATTCAATTAATTCTCTTTATTATTCTTTCTTTGGATTTAATTTTCTGTTTTCTACCTTTTTGAAATGAAAGTTTATTTATTATTATTTTTTTTGCTGAGGAAGATCAGCCCTGAGCTAACATCTGTTGCCAGTCTTCCTCTACCTTGTTATGTGGTTCCCCACCACAGTGTGGATGACAGGTGTAGGTCCGTGCCCAGGATCCAAACCTGCAAACCTGGGTTGCCAAAGTGAAATGCACCAAACTTAACCACTACACCATGGGGCCAGCCCCTAGAATTGTATTTCTTAATTTCTGAACATATCAGGATTTTTCTAGTTATCTTGCCTAATTGCAATTGGGTTGGGAACATATTTTATATGATTTCAATCTTTTGAAATATGTTGAGACTTTATGGCTTGGCATATGGTCAGTTTTTGTTATTATGCCATATGTGCTTGAATCATAATCCTTGGTTCATGATGCACCATCTTAGCTTGGGTTCCCCCAGAAACAGACTTTGAAACAAGAATTTGGGAGATGATCCCAGAAAGCATTGGTAGGGCAGAGGGAAGTGAGATGGAGGGAAAGCAGCACCTCAAGGGTGCATTGTCAAGCAAGTTGCCACTGTGGGCAAGAGCTTAATTCTCTGGAGAACTCTGGGAAACAGTGGAGAACACATGCTTCCCACTCAAGAGGTGAGAGTATTTATACACTGACCCCTATCGGTCATTTGGTCGAGGGCTTCTTTGGGGGCTGGAGTTTTAATTCCCTGCCACTTCCTGCTTGCCACACACACACAGGCTGGGGGTTTCTGGTGGGAAGAAAGCTCTCCAGCAAAGAGCAGCTGCCTCAGCTGCTGTCACCCACTGGGTCACTTCAGTGGTAGCCACCCTGTGGCCATTTGCTTCAATGGCCACCACCCGTTGCCATGGCCACCATTGCCTCAGCCTGTCATGGGTGCCTCAGCACCAGCCACCATCATCAACCTGACCATCTTTGCTGCCTGTCACTGCTGCCACCCATTACCATATCCCACCACAGCCACCGTTGGTGGAGGTATTGAGATAACAAGAATGCTTTCAAAATGCTTGACTCAGTTCACAAATAGTAGCTACATTCAACCAAGGAGGCCACCTAGAAGGTGGGCATGAAGGATGGGGAAGTATTGGGAACAGTAGGGAAGGGACAGGTGGCAATGTTGGGGGATGTGTGCAGATGCTGAAGAGGTTGAGTGAGCTGATAACACTCGGGGTTCTGAGGAGGCAGAATGTGCATGAAAAGAGTAAGGAGGTGAGGAGGTGGGTATGTTGACCAGAAAGCAGAGTCTTCCAGCGTCTCCATTTCACCTCTGACGGTTGAACTGAGGATTTGGTGCTTGCCATTGAACATACTGACTTTGATTAAAGATAATCACTATGATAATGATAATAAATATTTCAGTCAGCACTTACCTTCAGTGGGTCAGGCACCTAGGGTTTATGCTGTCAAAAACTTGGAGGCAGAATGTGGGCAAATATTTAATTTCTCTAAGGAAATTAATAATCTTGAAAGAAAGTAAGCTGGCTTCTACCATAAAGTGTGCTGCTTTTAAAAAGTCCTGATGCCACATCCCAGACCAGTTAAATCAGAATCTCTTGGGGTGAGACCCAGACATCGATATAGACATATTTTTAATACTGACTTTAAAATCTATTTCAATATGCAGCCAAGGCTGAGAACCACTGCCCTAATGAAATTCCTCATTTTGGGTTGACTGTGTTTTATATTAACTTGCTTGGAAACAACGTTCTGAAAGTTGTTGAACCTATTCTGAAGCCCCTGGTGATAGTCTGCAGAGTCTGGGGAGCCTCTGAGTGTCACTATAGTATTTCTTTTTTAACCCAGTGAATATTTACCAATGAGGTGGTGACATATGAAATAAGATCAGATCTAACTAATTTGAATCCCTTCCTTCTTCTCTGATGGGCCAGAAGTTATGGGATGCATAGTGCGTCAGGTCAGCTGGACAGAAGGAAAGAATATTACCCTGAAAAGTATTAAGAAGTAGCAAAGACGCCAAGAACCTAGACAAGTTTGTGCCCTCCCGAGGCTCCCAAGGTCAGAGGCCTGGACACAGTTACTGGAGCTGCCCTTGCTGCAGAGTGTGGGTGCATAGTCCCAAGGCAAATCCAGGAGAAGCCACTGAAAATAACACCATGATTGATGCAGCAGTGCCACATGCTGGTGAGGAAAAGGGGGGAAATGCAGACCATAAAAATGAAGAAACAGAGCAACCTCCAAAGAATCTATACCCACTAGCCTCCAAGCCCCAGGGAACCAGGCCCGGGGGAGCATGTATGTTCTTAAGATACACAAATGCAAGACTTTTACAAAGAAGAATGTAAATACAATAGTATTAACTAAAATGGATATAACCTATATTGAGTGAAAATTAACAATGACATATTCCTTTCTGTCTGATGATACAGTAAAATAGTTTTGCTTTTTCTGTTTCCTTTTCCAGTAATAATTCTCTAAACTGCCTGCAGTCTTTAGGATGTCTTTTTCTTTTACATAGTTTTGAAACTGAAAATCCTAATTATTCCATGTTCAATGGGATTGTTGAGAGGATATTTATCTTGATGTCATCACATTGGACTGACACCAAGAATCAGCATGATGTGGGCTTGCTGAGAGTAGGGCTGAGAGTCAAAGTGAATTTTATGTTATAAAGTAAAAGTGATAAAGTAAAAAGTCTTGTTAAATTCTTCTGCACATTTTGAGGAAATGGAAAAGAGACTAAAATGCACATTATGAAAGCCTCGATACCATAGGTAGGTAAATCACCTCCCTTTTTAGCAGTGTTGTCCACAAGATGTCCAGGACACTTAACAAGTAGGATATTTCTGTTTTCATTGGTAAGGAGCTTATAGACTGAATGGGATTTGCCAAAATTTACATTTGCGCTGTCTGCCAAATATGCAGATAAGTAAGCAAAGTCTAGTTTGTATTTGGAAAGAGATCGGCAATCTTTTGTTTTATGTTTTCTGCAGTTTCATTACAATCTTCATAGATTAAGATGATTTGAAATTTCATTTTTCAAACCCAACTACCTAAGAGCTAGGGGGAACATTTGCTGTTGCTGCCGTGCTACAGCTGAATAACCGCAGATAGCATGACCACTAGTGAGACCTGGCCGAATGAGTTTTGCACTGTAAGGGGCCAACACGCCAAAACTTTATTAGAGTTTCCCTTTTTTTTGGCCCACAGGACATTTTAGTTGCAGTAAATGTAATTTTACTCAGTTTCATAGAGCAGTCAAGGGAACAATATGCTAATAGGTGCATGTTTGTGTGGTGTGCCCGAGCTAATTCAGTGGCTGCTATTTTCAACTGAGCATTGGTGTCTTTTGGGGAGATAAAAAAAAAAAAACAAAAAAAGAGTTTTGATAGATTTAGAAGTACTTGGCTGTCTCATCCTGAACTTGTGAGATTCAGTCTCCATATGTGCTTTCATATACCCTTTCGCATCATGCGCAATCCCAAATTCTTTTCTGCAATGATGTGCAGTATGATCTGCTTGGTTACTTACTTTCCTAATCCAATTATACGTGTCCTCCCACTTGTCATTAAAATAACAATCATTTAGTCTGTGTTTTTGGTGATGTCTGGCTCACGCTGGCTTGGTATTGTAATCATTCTCATTTTCATTATCTGAACTAGATAACACAGTCATGATATTCACAATGTTAAAATTTAAACTAGCACTGTCTCGATACAAAGCACAAGAGGTAATCCACAGTCAAAGACAGAGTGTTAACAGCCAACTGCAATGTACTTAAGTTGCACACTTAAGTCACAACATTCAGAGTGACGCAGCAATGGATAATTCATTATTGTGAGTTACAAATTATAGATCAGGGGAAAAACAGCAACAGCAACTATGGAAGGTAGTCAACTTCTGAAATTTAATCTTCACTCGGACTTCTCTCCCAAACTCCAGACTTGCATATCAGTTGCCTACCCAACATCTCTACTTTGAGGTCTTGAAACATCTCAGTCTTACCATGTTCAGAGCTGAGCTCCTGCTCCTGCTCCTAAACCTCTCCACCCTCAGCCGTCCCTAACTCAGGCAGCTCCATTCTTCCAGCTGCTCAGCCCAAAGACCTTGGAGCCTCCTTGACCACTCTCTTCTCTCACACTCAATACCCAGTGCATTAGGAAATCCTGATGGCTACATCTTCAAAATTGATCCATAATCCAACTACCTCTCACTACCTCCCGTTACCAAATCCAGCACGAGCCACCATCACTCTCACCTGAGTTTCTGCAGCAGCCTCCTCCCTGCTCTCCCAGTTTCCACTTCCGTCCCACTCCGAGTGTGTTCTCAATACAATAGCCAGAGGAGGGGCTGGCCCGGTAGCACAGTGGTTAAGTTTGCGCACTCCACTTTGGCGGCCTGGGGTTCGCTGGTTCGGATCCTAGGCACGGACCTACACACCACTCATCAAGCCATGCTGAGGTGGCATCCCACATAAAGCAACTAGAAGGATGTACAACTATGACATACAACTATCTACTGTGGCTTTGGGGAGAAAAAAGGAAAAAAGGAGGAAGATTAGCGACAGATGTTAGCTCAGCATCAGTCTTCCTCAAAGGAAAAAAAATATATGGCCAGAGGGATCCTTTTTAATATGTAAGTCAGAATATATGTCACTTCTCTGTCTAAAACTGTGCAAAGGCACATCATCTTGCTCAGTAAAAGCCCAAGTCCTTCTAGTAGCCTCCAAAGCCCTGTGCGACCTGGGCACCCTCCTCGTCATTACTTCTCTGACCTCATTTTCTTCCAAGTTCCCAGCCACATGGCCTCCTTCCTGCTCTTTGAACACTCCAGACTTGGCCCAGCCTCAGGGCCTTTGCATAATTGTTCTGTTGGGAAACTTCTCCCAGATAAACATGTGACTAACTGTCACCTCTTAAGTCTTTTCTCAAATGTCACCTTCTCATCACTCTACTTAGCACAGACACCTACGCCTTGCCCCGCACTTCTGATAACCTGCTCTTTTCCCCTTATCACCTCTTCACATACCACATAAAGCACATGTTTATTAGGTTTGTTGTTTACTGTCTGTCTCTCCCACTGGAATGTGAGCTCCACAAGGGTAAGAATCTGTCTCATTTGTTCACTGATATATCCAAAGCATTTAGAATAGTGTCTGGTACACAGTAGGTGCTAAATAAATATTTTAGAATGAATGAAGGAGGTGGTCACCATGCTCTGTTCAGGTCACAACCTGGGAAGTGTGGCTGTAGCTGTTGTTGTGAGGTATAAGGGCCCCAGAATGGCGGTGGAGTGGTGGGCTGAAGTCTAGGGGCCTAGTAGTCAACTGCTGCTTTCTCTCACCTCCTGTCCTAAGTGGCTCTAGCCAGGTTAATCAAGGTTGCATCACTGTCTGGGGAAGAAGGTTCATAGGAAATACAAGTATCAGCTAACTTCAGAAGACAGCCAGATCCCTCAAAGGTGCTCAAATAAGTGGGGTGGTGACAGGAGGTTGTGCTAAGTTGGGTGGTAAGGAAAGCCCTTTGAGAAGATGACAGTTGAGCAAAGACTGGGGTGCCAGGTCCTGATAATGGGATCAAATCCCAGTTAAGAGGGAGGGTGTGGGGTAGCAATGGATATGGTAAAAGTTTATTTCCCAGGCCAGCCTGGTGACATAGTGGTTAAGTTTGTGCACTCTACTTCGGCGGCCTAGGGTTCACAAGTTCGGGTCAGGGTGCAGACCTACGTACCACTTATCAAGCCATGCTGTGGCAGGCATCCCACGTATAAAGTAGGTGGGCACGGATGTTAGCTCAGGGCGAATCTTCCTCAGCAAAAAGAGGAGGAGTGGCAACAGATGTTAGCTCAGGGCTAATCTTCCTTACCAAAAAAAAAAAAAAGTTTATTTCCCTGCCTAACCCAGTAGGGCTCTAGGCTCAGAGTCCTCCACTTGACCTTCTGCACCCATCACGCAGACAAAGGAAAAGAGAGAGCTCAAGGATCACAGGGAGGTCTTTTAGGGGCCAGTTCTAGAAGTGCTGGTGTACATCACTACTGCCATCAACCAGAACTCAGCCCTACCTCACTGCAAGGCATGCTGGGAAATGTAGCCTATCTGTGTGCTCCAGAGGAAAAGCAAATGAGCACTCAGCGTCATCTCTTCCACACCAGATACCCCACACAATTCGGAGACAATACTCAGTGTTGGAGAATATGTAGAGCAACAGGTGCACACTGGTGTGGATGGCGGAGGTGTGTGGCCTGGAACAGCCTTTCTAGAAGGCAAGGTGGAAGTAGCTTGTTCCATTTGTAGGAATTCATGCTACAGAATCATGTGTGTACAAATATGAGCGTACAAGGACCCATCCTGCAATGTAGTTTACAACAATGAAAATCAGAGACATTGGACAAATAATGATTTGTCTATAAAATGGGATGCATATAATAATTTGAAAATGAAGACAGATCTCCTTATATTGTCATTTGAACAGAAGTCCAATAAAATGTAAATCATAATTACAATATGATCTCAGAAAGAATATTTACATGTTAATTTTCAAAATAAGTATTACTTGCACATGGTACAAAAATTCAAAAGGTGCAAAAGGCTATTCATTGAAAAATTTCCCTTTCAACTCTGCTTTGGGTCACTGAGTTCCTCTCCTCACAGGCAACCAATGCTTCCAGTTTCTTGTATATCTTTCTAGAAGCATCTTATGTATACACCAGCAAATGCATACATATGTGGGCACACTCCCTCACATATGTATGTGTATTTTTATCTTCCTTTTTTTATACAAATGCTAACTTACCATAAATGTTGTTCTTTTTTTCACCTAAAAATTTAGCTTGGCAATCATTCCATATCAGTACACAAATAATTATCTCATTCTTTTTATGGCTATGTAATATTTCCTTATGTGGATATACAAAAGGAATTATATTGAAAATTAAGTATTTTCAGTATATACATAGAACGATATGAAAAATATCCTCAAACTCTTCACAGCCTTTGCTAAGGCCACCAATGACCTCCACATGGCTACACTTCTCAGTCATCTCTGCAGCTCTCAACAGGTTGACCCCTGACAAAGACTCTCTGTTTTATTATTATTATTTTTTTTGTGAGGAATATCAGCCCTGAGCTAACATCTGTGCTAATCCTCCTCTTTTTGCTGAGGAAGACCGGCTCTGAGCTAACATCTATTGCCAATCCTCCTCCTTTTTTTTTACCCCCCAAAGCCACAGTAGATAGTTGTATGTCGTAGTTGCACATCCTTCTAGTTGCTGTATGTGGGAACGCGGCCTCAGCATGGCTGGAGAAGCGGTGCATCGGTGCGCGCCCGGGATCCGAACCCGGGCCGCCAGTAGCGGAGCGTGCGCACTTAACCAGTAAGCCACGGGGCCGGCCCCAAAGACTCTCTCTTTGATCAAACTTTAGTCAGGTTCCTCTGCGCCCTCTTTTAGACTAGGCCTCCACCTTGGCCCCCATCCTGTTTTTGGCCTGACCAGCCCAGTCTTAGCAAAGAATCCTGCTAAGACCGTTTAGGGAGAAGTCCCTCACCCTTGATAACTGATCAAGTGCCTCATCCTCCACCTTGAGCAAGAATTCTGTTATGTCGGTTCAGCAAGAATTACCCTACCACTGATGTCTCCTCTTGGTAATTTTCCATCCACCGACACCCTCACTCTGCTTGTTGGCTACAAATCCCCACCCGTCTACATGGATTTCAGAACTGAAGGCGTCATCTTCCCCAGCTTGTCTTTCCTTTGGCCACCATGCTCTTTCTCACTGCCATATCATTGCACCCTGGGTGGGAGTTCTCTTGCTCTCAATGGCCCAGTGTGCTTAGTTAATTCCTACTCATCACTCAGACTTGAGTTCAGTCCAGAATCCTTTAGAGAGTCTTCTCTGTCCCCACCCTCCTCAGAGGGCCAGATTCCACTTCTATATGTTTTTATAGCAGCACCATAAACTTCTGACCCGTGGCCCCACTTGGATGAGGAAACATCAGACAGATCCAAACTGAGAGATACTCTGCAAAATGACTGTCCAGGACTTTTCAAAAATGTCAGTGTCATGAAAGACAGAAAAAGTCCAGGGAACAGTGTTTGATTAAAAGAGATTAAAGAGACATTGCCCTTGCCTGGATCATCTCTAAAAGTCATTGTTGGGACAATTGGGGATATTTGAATAAGGACTGTATATTGGATAAGAGTATTGTACAAATGTTAAATGTCTTGGGTTTGATAATGACATTGAGTTAATATAGAAGAATGTCCTTCTTCTTAGGAGATGCATGTTGAAGTGTCTAAGGGTGAAGTCTCAAAATAAATGCAACTTATTCTCAAACAGTTCAGAAAAAAAAAGTGTGTATATATCTCTATATGTAACTATACATATATATCTATCATTCATAGATATGTATATTTACACATATGTACATGTATATATACGTACTACATACCAATACATATATCTATATCTATCTATCTAGAGAGAATATGGAAAAAGGCTGACAATTGATAAATCAAGGTGAAGGGTATATTGTACTATTTTTGCAGCATTTTGTGGGTTTAAAATTTTCTAAAATAAAAAGTGAGGGGAAAATGAATGAACATATAAAGTATAAAAAGCTTTGGAGAACTTCTTGCTACCTGTCCTTCAGGCCATGTTATAATCCTCTTTTTTTTGTGAGGAAGATCAGCCCTGAGCTAACATCCGTGATAAACCTCCTCTTTTTGCTGAGGAAGACCGGCTCTGAGCTAACATCTATTGCCAATCCTCCTCCTTTTTTTCCCCAAAGCCCCAGTAGATAGTTGTATATCATAGCTGCACATCCTTCTAGTTGCTGCACATGGGATGCGGCCTCAGCATGGCCGGAGAAGCGGTGCGTCAGTGCGCGCCCGGGATCCGAACCCGGGCCACCAGTAGCGGAGCACATGCACCTAACTGCTAAGCCACTGGGCCGGTCCAAATATAATCCTCTTTTTTTAAACCTACAGTCCAGGAAGATTGCCTTTCCTAAAAAAATTAGATCTGAGACACAATTTCATGATTTAAAGCACAATCTAGTTGATAACACAACTTAAATGGCTCAAGATAATTTCAATCCAGTATCCTTAAAAACCATGGCTGACATCTAGTTTAAGATTTTTTTCGATCAAATATTCTAACTCTCTACTTCGCCAAGTGTCACTCACACATTCATCTTTCAAAGAGAAATTAAAAGGAAAGGAAGACTTGATGATGTCATTATTGTTGCTGTTCCATGTCTTAAGCCTTGGCTGTGTGTACAATTCCCCTTTCGTTCATTTTAAAGCTGAAATGAAAAGGACTCAGTTACTGTTGTAATTAGTCTGGTGAGGGACCATCTTTCCTTCTTGCTGTGATCCCTCGCGCTGTTCCTATTTTCTACATGTACCATCATTTACTTAGATGCAGATTGTGTACCTTACATCACGTCACCTGCGTGAGCCCTCCATGCTGCCTGCACCCTTCAGGCTTTTAATTCCTCGCTATTCACCAGTGACACCTGCAGTTTCCTGAACCACTGCATGTGAAGGAGAAGAGTACAGGTTTTCTTCTTCTCTTCCTTTTGAAGGAATTACCCCCTACCCTTTAACTCCTGTAGCCCTGAATGGAGAACTTAACCTTCTCTTGCAGCAAGATGAGAAAGGGGGAAGGCGTGAGGAAAGGAGGAAAGAAATACCAAGGTTATCCACCCACTAAATTAAAAATTTACAACATTTTCTGCTTTTTCTGATCAGATGCCTATCTTCTACTCAATTGTGAGCCGGCACATTTTACGGATCTTAATTTGACTTTTAAGTTTTCCTTGAGAATTTGCGAATTTTATAAAAGCACTTGTTGGTTTCTATTAATGTCCTCTAAGTTCAAAATTCTCACTAGAGGATGTTGTTTCCTGCCTCTCAAGAATTTATGAATTCACATCACACACAAGAAAAATGACATGGCTATCCTTCCTGATGGGGAGATGCCTTTCCTGACCCTGAACCCCCCAGGCTGCCATCTGCACAGGACTTTCTTAGGCACCAAGGCCACCTCGGTTTGGAGAGATGCCAGAGGTGGAAGCATCAGCCAGACCATGATTTTATTCTACTTGTCTGCATCTGATCAGACTCGGAGAGAATTTTAGTTTGTAGAAGGGCCACCTTATAACCTGTGTTCATGGAGAAGCATAACATACCAAAGTGGCATCACCTTGAAAAAGGTCTGTGCTGGCTGTAGAGCCACATTGCCTTCTCCCCACCCACATTTTTACACACAGGGGTCAGATTCCCAGAGAAGTCAGTCTGCCTGTTGTGTTTAAACCATGCTAAGCCCAGTGTGTTGGCAATATCCCCGGCCCTGAAGAGAGGCTGCAAGCCCACCTCCTCTTGATCAAATAGTGACTTGGCCTCATTTAACCTCATTTGTGAGAGCTGCTGTCCTATCTCCCATTTTAACCATAAATTCTTGCCCAGTATTTTCTTTTTGTTATCTACCAGATTTGGCAAGGAAAAAAAAAGAGATGAATTGCCTAGATCACAAAGCAGAGACAGGCAGCTCCTGGCTGGCCCCCACCATTTGCAGCCAGGGTAAGAGTGAAACGGACGCCCTTGCACCAATATATGCAATATTTAAAAGTAACAAGCTAATAAGCTGCTAAACAAAATATGTCCTATCCTCCTGCCATAATAAATATATGTTTATATTAACAGAATACAAAAACATGTATAAAGCTATGGCTATATATGATACAAGTTGGCAACATATCAAAGGTGACTACATTTAGTATTTACTGCTCATGTCTGGGTGATTGGTGATGGTTGGATGAGTAGAGACAAGTAGAATTCAGAATTATTAAATATTTATTTCATTAAATTATTTTTTGCCTTCATTTCAGCAAAATCACTAACTTGTTAAAAATCAAGATTTTTACCTAATTTGGGTGCTCGGCACTACTGGGAAATATGTCATTATGCAGGAATCTATGGCATTCATGATATCATACATTTCTGCTGGAAATTTAAAATGGTGCAGCAGTTTTGGAAAACAGTCTGGCACTTCCTCAAAAAGTTAAACATCGAATTACCATATGACCCAATGCTAATTTCACACTCCTAGGTATATTCCTCCCAAGAGAGTTGAAAACATACATTCACACAAAAATTTCTGCAAGAATGTTCATAGTAACATTATTCATAATGGTTCAAATGTGGAAAAAACCCAAATATTTATCAACTGAACAGATAAATGAAATACGATATCTTCATACAATGGAATGTTATTCAGCCGTAAGAAAGGGTGAAGGACTGATAATTGCTACGACATGGATGAACCCTGAAAACATTATGTTAAGTAAAGGAAGGCAGTCACAAAGGACTACATACTGTATGATTCCGTTTATATGAAATGGCCAGAATAGGCAAATCCAGAGACAGAAAAGTAGATTCATGGTTGCCAAGGACTAGGAGGAGGGAAGAATAGGGAGTGAATGCTCATGACTACAGGGTTGCTTTTTGGGGTGACAGAAATGGTCCAGAATTAGTTGTGACGGTTGTACAACTTTGTGAATATATTATAAACCAATAAATAGTATACTTCACAAGGTTGAATTTATGGTATGTGAATTATATCTCAAAAAAGATTGCTATAAAAAAACTACAAATTTTAAAAAGCCAGCTCATTCACGCAGTCAGTCAGTCAGTCAGTCAGACACATATTGAGCATCTACAAGGTGCTAGGCACTGTTTTAAGGGCCGGGATTACATATGTCAGTGAACAAAACAGACAAAAAATCCCTGCCCTCGCGAAGGTGATGGATTAGAAGAGAATACAAGGAGAATGTTTGGCTAAAGTGCTAGAAAGAGGATCTGTAAGAAATAAAATGGTTGAAGTGAGTATATTGCCAAAAATTGGCTGGGAATTTCACAAATGCAGTCTCTGCTGGGCCCGGAAAATAAAACCCTCCCAGGGCTCCTGAGAATTTATGGCTGTGTTCTCAGACTTCAGAAGGCATGAGAATCACCGGAAGGTCTGAGTAAGAATGGAGGGTGCCCAGAATTCTGGTCCTTACGTCTCTACATTTAATTACACTTTTCATTATGGAGAATTTAAAAAAATACAAGCATAGGCTAGAATGATGAACAGTCACCTGGTCCCAGTGACAACTCTGAAAGACCAGCTGCAGTGAGGGCCGGTCAGCACAATGAGGTTTCTCAACCCCATCACTATTCACATTTTAGGCTGGATACTTCTTTGTGAGGGGGCTGTCCTGGGCATTGTAGTACATATGTTTAGCAGCATTTCTGGCATCTACCCACTAGATACCAGTAGCCTCTCAACCCACAGTCATGATATTCAGAAATGTCTCTAGACATTGTCACATGTCCCCCGGGATGCAAAAATCACTCTTGGTTAAGAACCAATGCCTTAGATGATGCTTTAAGACCCAGTCATATTACATTTTTACTGACTCTCTGACTGTCCCCGGTGGACTAGCCCTCTGGTCTATTACTTGGAAAACAAATTAATGACACCCCTTTTTGGGCTGCACACTGTGAAAACAAATTGTGGTTGACAATTCAACATATTAGGCACATGGTAAGGACACTTTCTCTGATGAGGCTGACTGGAGTCAAGTGCTGGTCAAGCCTGTGCTGTCCAGATTGTGCCCTGGATCCACCATCATACGCTGGGCACAGAGTAAAGGACCCCACTGCATGCCAGACTTGTGACTTCTGCCCAAAGTTGGCCCCTTTATCTCACAGTAAAGGAAGCCATATGACAGGGGCCATTGGCTTCACCTACTCCTGACAGATTGACTACATTGGATTTTTGACCCTCCCTCTTATGGCTGCCAATGGTGCTTCACCACTGTTGACATCTTTTCAGGTTATGATGTTAATGTTTCAGTCTGATTAAACAACTCTAGGGATACCATTGTGGCCTTTGAAACTCAACTGTCACATGTTTGGCTTTCTGGATCATTTACAGTTTGACAATGGTGCACCTTTTGTAACAAAGCTTGAAGAGCCACCCAACAATGGGCTGGGAGTTAAAGTATTCAATGAATCTACATGCTCTCTGTCATCCACAGGCATCTGGTACTGTTGAGCTTTGAAACACCCTCTTCAAAAATTAACTTACAAAGGTTTCAGACTCTGCCTCTCCCACCTCCTCCTTGTCCAAACACCTTAATAAGGCAGTTTAGTCACTGTGATGTCTTTGAAATGTGCCAAGTTGGCTAGACTGAGCTACATTTCCCAGAATTTCCATAGCTCAGTATTGGCCTCTGCTGATGGAAGGTTGGACATTCATCAGTGTCATAGCCATAGCAGCGTTGGTAAGGGGAAGGCCATTCTGTTGAATGCATGCATGGACTCCATCATTCCCATGGAGTGGGATGGCCTATTCCATGTACACTATTCCCACTCATACATGGGCCCACTGAGCATTGGCAACACCACCTGATTAAATTTGTGAAAACCTATCATCTGGACTCTGTACAGGCCAAATGTGTGAGTCAAATGAAGATGTGGTGGGAATCACCACCTCTGCATCTTTTGAGTCCTGGATGGTGGCACTAAGGGATAGGGATTCCCCTAGAGATGGGGAATTGCTTTTCGGTTTGGTATCTTAGTGGTGGAGGTGGTGAGGGAGCAGTTTCAGGAGCTTTCACCTGGCCAGTCCCTTCATAATGGCTCTTATTCTTTGGGTCAGGGAAGAAATGTGGGGATTCTTCCAGTTGTGAAGTATATCTATTGTGACTGGGGAAACAGCCACAAGATTCGTCCATGATTTCCCCTGACCTACTGTGAGGTCTAAAACTCTGACAGCTAAAATTCTGGCCATCTACTGACCTTCATAAGCCCCCCCGGTCTCCAGTGGACCAGTGGGCACTTTGGCTCTCCAGAGATTGGGGTTAGACAGGAGCCAGTATCCACAATGTAGCCTCTAATGGAACGAGCACAGGCTTTGAATGAGGCCAGAATCTGATTCTCGCTCTCTTTTTCCCAGGTTTTTTTTTGGAGGGGGTGAGGAGGCAAGTTCTCTCAGCTCCCTGAGCCTGTGTGTTCATCTGTAAGATGGAGCTAAAACTACTCATCTGATTGTTGCGAGGATATGGTAAGACTACTCACGTCAACGGTTTCAAACGTTGCCTGGAATACAGTCTAATGACCATCAATACCATTCACTTCTTTTGGAAAGAGAATACAAACCTCAGTCATTACCATTCCTTCATCAATATTTGAATAACTTACATTCCACAGTGTTTTTTATTTTTCTAATTTAACTTCAAATGTTTTATATCATTTAATTATTCATAATACTTCTTGGAAGTAGGTTGAGCTGATATAAATTCCCACTTGAGATTTTGCACACTAAGGCCCACAGAGTACAGATGACTTGCCCCTTATTTGCAAATAATGAGCTATACAATTTAACTTATATTTTAAACATACAATTGTACCCCCTACACTAGCACTTAATTTAGCAAATTATTTTATTTATTTATTTATTTCCCCCCCAGAGCCCCAGTAGATAGTTGTGTGTCATAGCTGCACATCCCTCTAGTTGCTGTATGTGGGACGCGGCCTCAGCATGGCCTGAGAAGCGATGCGTCGCCGCGCTCCCGGGATCCGAACCCGGGCCGCCAGCAGCGGAGCGCGTGCACTTAACCGCTAAGCCACGGGGCCGGCCCAACAAATTATTTTTGTTAAATGTCACGGAGGGTGTAGGAAATTTTGCTCCAACCATAGCTAGTAAAAGTGTAAATTGGAAAAGCATGTCTGCAAGGCTTTATAAGACTGGGAAAAATGTCAATAACTTTAACTCAGCAATTCACCATCTAGAAATTCATCATAAGGAAATAATTTTAAAAATCGGCAAAGATTTAGCTACAAAGGTTTCATCACATTGTGGTTCATCAAACTGTGGACAAGGAAGTGATGTAATTATTTTAAAATACAACATTGGTTCAGTAAATTTTGGCACACCTACATAGTAGAATATAATACAGTCATTACAATGAAAAGATATCAACAGTATTCTATTTAGTAATATAATACAACTATTCTCAACTTCATTTAGATAAAAAACTGTGGGAGAATAGAAGAAGAACTCTCTACTCTTTTTGATTTACTTTCATATGTTAGTCTTGGGTTGACTGACACTTTAATATTAATTTTTCCTTTTGTTGCTATCACTTAGGTGTTTATACCTTTCTTTTAAATTTACACTTGTCCTTCACTTAATGACTCATTCATTCCTGAAAACCCTGCTGTTAAGTGACAAGCCCTCGCATGAAAAAATATTTGCGTTAATTTTAGTGGGAAAAGTTAAGATACCATTTAACCCTACCCGAGACATCTGAACAATTTTCATAGAAAGAAAAAAATCAACCAAAGAAAACATGCTCATGTAAGTCATAAACAGCAATTTTCATGTAAGTGAATGCAGTTTGTACGTAAAGCTTTATGTGACGCAGGTCTGTTACCCTTTTGCCAAAAGAGGAAAACAGGACTTGACCATGGGTGGTGGTTGGTGGAAGGTGCGCTTTTCATTTTGCACCATTTTCCTCATCAGTTTTTCAATCTTTTGGGAGCTCATTATTAGACTGCATTCAAACTGCACACAAAATAAACTTACAGCACCCAAAACACCTTAGGAGCAAAATTAAGGCAACGGTGTTTCCTAACATGGAAGGGCTCATGGAATTCTGTGAGTTGCTTGCTCCTCCTCCTTCCCACGTGGTAGTGCTGTCCCACAAGAGTCCATAGGATGCTTCCTCCTTATGGGGCCTCTGGCCGGGGACTGCTGTGTGGAGAAGATTCGTGAGTGTCTTTGCTTGAAACCCTAAGGTCAAGCATCACTTCTCATAGCATATCAATTTAGTGTGTTTTCATGCAAAGTCATTATACTAAAAAAAAAGGGAGTCACTGCAAAAAGTGGTATAGCTTTAGTCATTAACCAAACAGTCATTATGTGCAGGTAAGTCCATATCCCCATATTTTAAAGATACAGAGATATAGTTTATTCTTTCTAGTTCTTAGGCTGGACTCAGACTATGCAAGTGTTTATTATATTATTGTTTCTTTAAACATAAAATAAATAAAAGCGGGCCATGCATAGAATAGTCATGATAGTGTATTATGGAAAAAACTTTTTGATTGGTCCAAGTCTGAGTTCTTGAGGTACAAAGAGCAGAAAGAAGAAATTAGTAAAATTAAAACCTGATGTTAATCTAACAGGAAATAAAAACACAGCAAAAAATAGTTAAAAGGATTAATCCCAAGTTGCTTCTTCAGGAGCCTGATTAAGGATAAGGAAAGTAAAAGATTAAAAGAGATAAATTTAAATATTAGAAAAGAACCGTAACCAGAAATTGTCTGGAGACAACTGTATGCTATTACAATTATTTACAAATAATTTCTATTACAAATATTTCCTGCTGAAACTTTAAAGATCAGATATGACACAAGAAGTAGAAAACATGAGTATAGGGCCGGCCCCGTGGCTTAGCGGTTAAGTGCTTGCACTCCGATGCTGGCAGCCCGGGTTTGGATCCCGGGCGCACACCAACGCACCGCTTCTCCAGCCATGCTGAGGCTGCGTCCCACATACAGCAACTAGAAGGATGTACAACTATGACATACAACTATCTACTGGGGCTTTGGGGGAAAAATAAATAAATAAATAAAAATTATGAAAACATGAGTATACCAGTTACCGTGCAAGAGTTTAGAAAGGTGATTAAAAACAGCAAAAAAACACCCTTATACCCTTTACTCAGATTCGCCTACTGTTAACATTTTGCCTCATTTGCTTTATTGCTTGTTCCCCCCACTCTCTCTGTATCGTAACCTTTTTTTTTCCTGAACAGTTTGAGAATAAATTGCAAACATGACGGCCCTTTACATGGCCCTGATGCAAAGGGAGCTTCTGGCATCAATGAGAAACAGTGGTGGAGTCCTCCACAGGCTGGGGTGACAGTAAGATATGATGTTATTGAACTGAACTTCCTAGTGTTACTGAGAATGACAGGATCCTGAAACAGCAGAGGCAGGTGGGGGCACTTAACCATCAGAGGCAACATGGATATAATTACTGGAGTGGCAACCAGGGTGTCTTGAGATACAGAGATTTGTGGTAATGCCTAACGATCCATAATGTCTTTGGGGAAGAGATATGTATTAGAATAGAGTATTGTTTGATTGTGTAACCGGAAAACAATGAAGAGCTGGGGAGTAGAAGCCTGTTGTCATCCACTACAATGGAAAATCACAAGTCCTCGCTCAGTTTCTAGATCTGAGTCGGTTCTCAGACTGATGGAAGGGCAGCCCAGTTCCCTCTGGGAGAATGACCTGGCAATGCCACTGCAAATATATACAATATTCCTATAGTTCTTCCCTAAAGGGACCTATGACCATGTTCTAGAGAAACTGTCTAGTACAGAAAGGGGAAGATCTAGATTCCTCAAGGTCTGTGAAATACTGGGTTCTGAGGTGGCACTGATACCAGGGGATCTGAAATGCCGTCATGGTTCCCCTGACTGGAGTGGGGTCTATAAGGGGCAAGGTAATAAATGGAGTCTTGCCTCACATTTGTCTCATTGTGGTTCTAGTAGATCCAATCTCCTAATCGGAATGGAGTACTTAACAGCTAGCAGAACAGCACATTGGTTCCCTCACCAATTATGTTAGGAAGAGCCAAGTGTGAAGTGTGAAGACAGTAAATAAAGAGCAACACCCATGGGGTGGAATTGTAGAGATTAGCACCTACTTCAAAGACTAAAGATGCAGGCATGGTAGTTCCTATCATGTCCCGATTTGGTTCTCATGTATAAAAAAATAGATGGATTATGATGGATGATTGTGGGTTTCCATCAACTTACCCAAGTGATAGCCCAACCGTAGCTGCTGAGCTGGATCTTTACCTGTAGAGATCAATACGGCCTTTGGCCCCTGGTATGCAGCCACTGATCGGGTAAATGCGTTTTTTTTTTGTGTGTGTGACGAAGACCAGCCCTGAGCTAACATCCATGCCAATCCTCCTCTTTTTACTGAAGAAGACTGTCCCTGAGCTAATATCCGTGCCCATCTTCCTCCACTTTATGCGGGACGCGGCCTCAGCATGGCCGGAGAAGCGGTGCGTCGGTGCGCACCCAGGATCCGAACCGGGGCCGCCAGCAGCGGAGCGCACGCACTTAACCGCTACGCCACGGGGCCGGCCCCAATGCATTCTTTTCAATCTCCGTCAGTAGAGAGGCTCAAAGGCATTTTGTTTACATGTGGGAAGGACAGCAGAATACACTGACCGTCTTGCCCCAGTGCGGTGTGTTACGAGAGGTTCGGGGATTCGATCGGAGACGTAAAAGACACTTTCCACTCCAAACAAATGGACTGAAGGTATATTTTATTATATAGAGGATAGTAAAGGCGACAGTCTGCAAACAGATCCAAATAGGTCAAATATTAAGAGGGAAAAAACATCAGCCCGACTGGAAAGGGAAAACACCCACATCGGCTGAAGAGAAATGACACAAATCAACCAGAAAGAGAAACACCAGGTTAACCGAAAAGAGAACACACCAAATCACTTACTACACATCAAATCAATTACTTCACATCAAATCAGTTACTCACAACATCCGCGCCCCACTGCCAGGAGAGCTCTGTCAATCGACGCGGCTGGGCAAGGATCACACGTCCTGGGCAAGGTGTCCCTTCCACAGGTGGAACTCTCCCCGGGGCTCAGTTTCCAGCAGTTTTTATACCATCAGTAATTTTCAGAGTAAGCAATTACAGAGTTTGCAGAGCAAGCATTTAGTGTTTCCATGCACAAATGGTTATCAGTGGCGTACGTGCACTGAGCCCCCTGGCTAACGTCCCAGCCCAGTAGTTGTGTACGTGCATTGTTCTCTTTGGTTATCGTCCCAGCCCGGCACAGATGGCCAGTCCATCCCGTGCTACGACACTCCAAGAGCCTTGAAATGTTACAACTTGCAACTCCCTCCGTGAGAGAAAGGCCAGTTCCCAGGAAAAGGCCAGTTCCCACCACACAGAAAGCAGCTTTTATATTTCTTTTTGTGCTGGTGGCTGTAGGTCAATGGAGCGGCCAAACATGGCTGTACTCATGTCAAGACATATTCGGCCGTGGCCGTCTCCATTAACCATAAGACACCATACGCACAGACAATGAACTTCGTACACAAGTACATAAGGCACATCCGAGAATCCAAAATCCAATGACTACAATAATTATAAAACTATCTCGCAATAAAGGACCCAAACCCCAAGGTAGCCAATCAAATAACCCCTTAGAATATGAAATGTTATTAACTTGATCTTGCAAATCATGTACAGCATCAAAGATAACATTAGATAAGATAACACTTAGGCCTAACAAATTAGCTTGCAGAAGTCCAGATCAGCCCCCATCATGGAGGGTAGCAGAAGGCAGGGTAATAGAGAAATTATCTGATATTGCGAAGTTGTTTGCTGTTTCTGAGACCAAATTTCTCGGCCATTCATAGTCCAGGTTATAGGTCCCACTGGTGTAGAACAGTTGGTCCAGCAGTGCAGGGTCAAAGGTTGTCCTACGGAGACATTAGTTGGCGTGTAGGTCTGCAGCAGACATGGAAGTGCAGCACAGCATAGTAAACACAGCAGGAATATCTATTCACGCAAAGAAACAGAATTTTTAGGAACATGATATAATTGTTCATTTCCTGGATACATTACTATGAGTGTTGCAGTGGGCCCTTGGGCCACTACTTCTGCGGCACGGGGAGCCGCATTGGGTGGATGTGTCACCCACACTTTTGCTCCAGGTTTCCATCCATCTGTAGATCCAAATCCTTGTATTTCTCTTTTAGTTAATTCACTTGGAGGTTGTCCTTGTGACACATTTGGAGTCAAGAGGGGAAGCACCAATAATTGTCCCACTCGTTCCCCAGACTCTACAGTTAGTACTGCGTCACTACCATTATATAATATAAATTTTATTTCTCCTTGGTAATCTGGATCAGTGACTCCTCCTAGTACATCAATACCTTTTGCTGCCAGTCCAGAGTGTCCTTTTAACAAACCAAAGGTATTTTTGGGAAATTGTACCCCTATCCCAGTAGGGACTATAGATTGCTTCTTAGGGGGCAATTGAATAGAATGAACAGTAGATAAATCCAATCCAGCCGCTTCGGCCGTGGCAGGAAAAGGCGGTTTAGCAGACTGAGTCAGGGGCCAATAGGTTAAGGGCATAAGCTCATGGGTGGCGGCTGCCACTTCTGTAATCTTTGCTGGTAACAACCTTGACAGAGGAGTCTCATTAGGGCCTAGTGGCCTGTTATTTAACATATTTAGAGCAGTACTTAGATGGTTGTGCCACCCCTTTAATGAGCCATGACCAAGTTTCCTCAATTGTTGTTTAAGCAATCCATTCATTCGTTCTATGAGGCCTGCAGCTTGGGGGTAATAAGGTATATGATAAATCCATTCTATATAATTTTCCTTGGTATAGGTTTGAATCAACTTACCTGTAAAGTGGGAACCGTTGTCACTCTGAATTTGCCTTGGTGTTCCATAATATAATTTGATTATATCTAATAATTTTATGGCACTCTGTTGGGTGGCCGCTTTAGCTGGTATAGCCAATAAATAACCAGAATATGTATCAACAGCAGTGCAGGCATAAGTATATCCACAAGAATTTGGCAATGGTCCAATAAAATCTATTTGCCATGTATGGGCGGGAAATA
Source organism: Diceros bicornis minor (assembly GCF_020826845.1). Classification (NCBI taxonomy): domain Eukaryota; kingdom Metazoa; phylum Chordata; class Mammalia; order Perissodactyla; family Rhinocerotidae; genus Diceros; species Diceros bicornis. Next base: position 19,348,719 of record NC_080779.1, read on the forward strand.
ATCCCTTTTGGATATGACCTTGGTAGGGGTGTGGAACTCCCCGTTTATTTAACTGTTGACATAACTGACATTGTTGTACTGCAGTGGCAATATCATCATGGGTGACAAGGATTCCCCTTTGTTGTGCCCACCTGTATGAAGCTTGTTCTCCCAAGTGTCCACTCTTTTCGTGGACCCATTGTGCTAAGCCTGGGTTGTGCGTTGCACGAATCTGCACCAGCTGATTAGCATGAGAATTATGCTTTCGTTCTGCAGAAATTAAAGAACTGTGAGCATCAACATGAAATGCAGTAACAATTGTGTTTTGACACCATAACCATATGTCTTCCCATAATTTCTTTCCCCATATTTCCTTATCATTAATTTTCCAATCATGTTTTTTCCATTGTGGCATCCACGTTGCCAAACCTTGTGCCACTGCCCATGAATCAGTATATATATGACATTGTTGCCCCTGTTCTTGTTGAAGTGCCTGATACACCGCATAAAGTTCAGCATATTGGCTACTCATATTATCTCCAGTGGTGACAATTGTTTGTTGGGTGGATGGGTTGTAGGCAACTGCTTTCCATTTCCGTGAGCTCGATATCATTTTGGCAGAACCATCCGTAAACAGGTATGTTTTTGTTGTTCTTTAGTCAATTGATCATATGAGGCACCCCATTTAACAGGAGATTCTGTTATATCAGTCTTGGGTGACACAGTTGGCTCACTGCTATATTGAGACACTTGTTCATGCAATAGAGACAACCCCTTTGGGCCAGGTTTGGCCCGGTCTTGAATATACCATTTCCATTTGATGATGTTAAATTCTTGTGCATGTCCAATTTTATGAGTAACAGGCGTGCTATGAATCCATTGCATGATGGGTATTTGAGGTTGCATAATTACCTCATGTCCCAGCGCAAGGCTTTCTGAGTCTATTAGAGCCCAATAGCAGGCTAACAACTGTTTTTCAAAAGGACTATATCTTTCACTGGAACAGGGAAGCTTGCGACTCCAAAATCCCAGGGGATAACGTCGGGCACCTTGTTTTTGCCATAAACTCCAGCTGGCATACTGATCAATGACATCTACCTGTAACTCAATGGGTCCCGGTTTAATTGGCCATAGATCTAAAGCAGTCTGAATAGCATGCTTGGCTGCTTCAAAAGCTTCTTTTTGTTCTATTCCCCATTCAAATTCATATTTTTTCCTGGTAACTTTATATAAAGGTGCAAGGAGCCGACTTAAATGTGGAATATGTGCCCTCCAAAATCCGAATAATCCAATAAATTTTTGTGCTTCCTTTTTGTTACGGGGTGCTGCAAAATCTGATATCTTTTGTCTAGCTTTAGGTAAAATTTCTTGTTTTCCATTATTCCAAAGTACTCCCAAAAATTTAACATTTGAACTCGGGCCCTGAATTTTAGCTGGATTAGTTTTCCATCCATCCTCCTCAAGTATGTCCATTACTTTTTCTAACTGTTGTTGTACTTTTTCTTCTTCATTTCCTTGGATCATAATATCATCTATATAATGTACTATTTGGACATCATCAGAAGCAGGTACCTTTGCCAAGGTTTCAGCAACCTGTCGATGGCAGATAGTGGGACTATGCACATATCCCTGAGGAAGTCTAGTAAAGGTATATTGTTGTCCCAGCCACGTGAAAGCAAACTGTTCTTGGACACTTTTAGGTATAGGTATGGTGAAAAAGGCATTAGCCAAGTCTATGACTGCATACCAAGTGCCTGGATAACATTGCACTTTTTCTATAAGAGTAATCAAATCAGGGACGGCCGCTTGAATAGCCGGAGTCACTTTGTTTAGCTCTCTGTAATCTACAGTCATTCTCCATGTCCCATCACCTTTTTTAACAGGCCAGATAGGATTATTCCAGGCTGTAGTTACTCTGCGAAGGACTTTTACAGTCAAATAATCTTCTATGGTTTCAGATATTTCTTTTTGTCCTCCAGGGATGCGATACTGTCTTTGATTGATCACTTGCGTGGCAGGTGGAATTTCTACTTCATGATGCAAACATCCCACAATTACAGCATTAATATGGAAAGACAAAGCTCTAATAGCAAATTGGTATTGTCCATCAGCCAAATTTAATGTCAATCCTTTTAGAATATCAATCCCAATTATATATTCTGGTATTGGTACAATCATAACTAGATATGTGCGCCGGGGTAGTTGCCCAATTTGCATAGAAAGATTAGTGGTAACTGCCTGGATTTCTTTTCCTCCCAATCCAGTTATCAAAATTGATGTACCTTGAAACTTAGTTGGATTCCCATAGATAAGGGTGGCCTCCGCCCCTGTATCTACAAGTGCCTTCACACTAGTTGTAGATCCATTCTTCCAAAATATTTTAATTGGTACATGTGGTCTAATATCTTTCCTTATAGTGGCACTAATCGATACAGAGGTTTGGCCTTCCCCTCAATCACATAAGTCAGCAAGAAGAGGATCCAAGGGAGGAGGTGGTGCACTAGGTGCAGTAGGCACTGGGTTGGAAGCATCCTCTATACTGTCCCTTCTATTCACTTGTTTTACATTCAGCCCTTTTTCTTTATATAATTTCCATAATTCTCTAGTGTCAACTCCATCAATCTGGTCTTTAGGTACTCCTGCCTGGAGTAGGGCCAAAAACATATCACCTCGAGTCATTTTATCCTTTTTAAAGAATGTTTCTCTTTTTTCCCTTCTTGGAGAATTTTCAGTTGTCTGCCAGTCTCCCAAGTCTGCTAGCTGCATAATCTTATCTGCAAGTGTTGATATAGGGCTTTCAGTTTCATTCATGAGAAGGGTTGTAATTATTTGTTTGTATGCTGGAGGTGCAGTTTTTATCAACTTGTTTTGCACCTGGACACTTAAAGTCATTTCATTTAAAGCTTCACCACACCCCAGAAACACAGCCCGTTTCATGGTTTCTTCTCTCATCTTTTGGACACAATCTTTTAAAGTATACCATGGTCTATTAGTGTCTGGCCACATATCATCCGTGGGGTATTTATCTTGAGCTCCTTTTACTGCAAGAGCCAATAAAGTTGTACCATCAGTGTCTTGTCCACGATCATTTGGGGGGTGAGCATTCATGCTCCAGTCTCTGAAAGCTCCCCGTATTACTGGATCATTAGACAAAATTACAAATTTAAAAGCATCTCCTGCATCCAGATTAATTCCTGTAGCACCCATATCATATAGGCGAACAAGCCAGGTTATAATGGCTTCTCCAGGCTTTTGTGTAGCCCGGGCTAAAATATCAGAAATTTCTTGTTGGTTAAAATCCTCAATCACATCTTTCCTTACAGGATGATTACCATCCATTTCCATCCGCCGGCGGCGAAGAGGACGTGCCTCTGTGCGTTTGGGCGGTTTTTCCTCTTCCTCATAATCAGTTTCAGAATCATCATCCCAGATATCACCATCCCATGTGTCCGGGTCCCACTTAGGACCGGCCGATGCTATGGCCATATGAACTTTTCGTTCGTTTACCTTTCCTCTTCTCTTTCTATATTTATATTTGGCAACTCTTACAGCAGCCTTTTCTGCTATAGCTTGGTAGTTTCGAGCCTGATCTCCCAGTGCAAGATATTGACATTGAATCATAGCCAAGCGAGACTGCAAATCTAAATTTTCTTTTTCCGAGAGTGCCTTCTCTGTCTGTATCTTATCCCTATCTTCTATAGCCCGGCGATAAGCAGTCAACAAACACCAACCTCGCCGTGCCAAAAAAGAAACATCATCTTTCGCTTTCCTTTCCACCGTCTGCAAAGCTTTGGTCACATCCAACGGTTCAAATCGTCGCAGGCGAGCATCCCAAGCTTCACATAACCCTGACCTGCGAGCCCACTCCCCAGCCAGAGTGCAAAAGGGAGGGTCCTCCCATCCTGGAATTTCTTCCACCTTGACTTCAGGCAACTGTAAATCTGAATATTCCTTTTCCAAGAGTGCCTTCTCTATCTGTATCTTATCTCTATCTTCTATAGCCCGGCGATATTCCGTTTCCAAGAGTGCCTTCTCTGTCTGTATCTTATCCCTATCTTCTTCCAAGAGTGCCTTCTCTGTCTGTATCTTATCCCTATCTTCTATAGCCCGGCGACATTCCGTTTCCAAGAGTGCCTTCTCTGTCTGTATCTTATCCCTATCTTCTTCCAAGAGTGCCTTCTCTGTCTGTATCTTATCCCTATCTTCTATAGCCCGGCGATAAGCAGTCAACAAACACCAACCTCGCCGTGCCAAAAAAGAAACATCATCTTTCTCTTTCCTTTCCACCGTCTGCAAAGCTTTGGTCACATCCAACGGTTCAAATCGTCGCAGACGAGCATCCCAAGCTTCACATAACCCTGACCTATGAGCCCACTCCCCAGCCAGAGTGCAAAAGGGAGGGTCCTCCCATCCTGGAATTTCTTCCACCTTGGCTTCAGTTACCTTTCGTTTGAATAGGAAAGGCATCTCCTTAATCGAATCCTGCTCACAGCGCCAATTATGTTACGAGAGGTTCGGGGATTCGATCGGAGACGTAAAAGACACTTTCCACTCCAAACAAATGGACTGAAGGTATATTTTATTATATAGAGGATAGTAAAGGCGACAGTCTGCAAACAGATCCAAATAGGTCAAATATTAAGAGGGAAAAAACATCAGCCCGACTGGAAAGGGAAAACACCCACATCGGCTGAAGAGAAATGACACAAATCAACCAGAAAGAGAAACACCAGGTTAACCGAAAAGAGAACACACCAAATCACTTACTACACATCAAATCAATTACTTCACATCAAATCAGTTACTCACAACATCCGCGCCCCACTGCCGGGAGAGCTCTGTCAATCGACGCGGCTGGGCAAGGATCACACGTCCTGGGCAAGGTGTCCCTTCCACAGGTGGAACTCTCCCCGGGGCTCAGTTTCCAGCAGTTTTTATACCATCAGTAATTTTCAGAGTAAGCAATTACAGAGTTTGCAGAGCAAGCATTTAGTGTTTCCATGCACAAATGGTTATCAGTGGCGTACGTGCACTGAGCCCCCTGGCTAACGTCCCAGCCCAGTAGTTGTGTACGTGCATTGTTCTCTTTGGTTATCGTCCCAGCCCGTCCCAGCCCGGCACAGATGGCCAGTCCATCCCGTGCTACGACACTCCAAGAGCCTTGAAATGTTACAACTTGCAACTCCCTCCGTGAGAGAAAGGCCAGTTCCCCGGGGAAAGGCCAGTTCCCACCACACAGAAAGCAGCTTTTATATTTCTTTTTGTGCTGGTGGCTGTAGGTCAATGGAGCGGCCAAACATGGCTGTACTCATGTCAAGACACGGTGTTAACTTGCCTACTCTGTCACAATATAATCCACAGGGACCTTGATCATCTTGACATTCTATAGAACATGAAGCTGACTGGACTTGGTTGAACAAAATACGACAAGTACTCTGAATGCCCAGATGCCAGCTGGTGGGAAAAAAACAACCTTCCCCTAAAATTCAAAGGCTTTGCCGGGCCGGCCCGTGGCTTAGCGGTTAAGTGCGCGCGCTCCGCTGCTGGCGGCCCGGGCCGGATCCCGGGCGCACACCGACGCACCGCTTCTCCAGCCATGCTGAGGCCGCGTCCCACATACAGCAACTAGAGGGATGTGCCACTATGACATACAACTATCTACTGGAGCTTTGGGGGAAAAAATAAATAAATAAAATTATAAAAAACAAAGGCTTTGCAACACTGGTGAAATTTTTAGGGGTCCACTGGTCTGGAACAAGATGCTGCACCTGAAGCACCCCCACCGCCAAGAAAGAGGCAGAGAACTTGTTGGGGCTCTTTGGATTTTGAGGCATCATATACCACACTGGCAACACAGCATTGATTCATTTATTTCCTGGTTCAAATAACGTGCAGAGCAAGAGAAGATGTACAGTAGATCCAGGGTGTGAGGCAAACCGCCCCGCTCCTTGGCGTCTATGACTCAGCAGGGCCTATGGTGTTCATGTATCCACGGCAGGTAAAGATGCCACGTGGTATCTCAGGAAGATCCAGAGGGAGAGTTGCAGCACAGACCTCTAGGGATCTGGAGCAAGGCCACGTCTTCTGTAACAGAGAACTATTTGCTATGCATTTGAAAAGCAGCTCCAGTCACGCCATTGAGCCCTAAGAGAGACTGTGAAATTGACCATGGGGCATCAAATGACTTGGCAACCGGAGCTGCCTCTCAAGTTGCAGCAACAATTTATCATATAATGGAAATAGAAATTTAGGAGAAGGTCCAGAGAACACAAGTAAGTTAAACGGATAAATGGTCCAGATCCCCATGCCATCCACCTCTGTTACACTGATGCCATCCTCTCAGCTCCTGTTGATAGCCTGAGGGGGATCTGTATGATCAACCGATGGAAGAAAATTTTGGGCCTTGCTGGTGTGAGCTGAAATGGACTGCTACCACATTACAGCCCTACTCAAAGTGGCCCCAAAAACAGCGATGAGGAGAAATCTTCCCAGCGATCAGAGCTGTGAGTAGTATACTTTGTACAGAGGGAGAAGAGGCCTGAAGTGGGTAAGTATATGGATTCCTGAGCTGCGGTGAATGGCTTGGCTAGTTGGTGAGGGATCTGGAAGGAGCAAGATAGGAAGATTAGAGACCAGGGGTTCTGAGGAAGAGAGCTTTGGATGAACCCATGTGTGTGGGCACAAAATGTGTGCATCAAGTCAGTGCCCACCAGAGGGCATCCACCTCAGAAGATGTACTCAACAGCCACGTGCACAGGATAACTTATCTGGTGGGCATCAGCTAGCGTCTGTCTTTAATAACTCCAGTGCTTGTTTGATTGACACATGAAGTAACAGCATGGGCTCCTTCTCCTCAAGGCTGATCTAGCTCAACACTCTGTCACCAACTGAAACCAGCACTGTGTGATACGGCACCATCCTTTGGAGGATACCAGCCAGCCTCTTGGTGGCCAATTGATTACATCAGACCTTTTCTGTCATGGAAGGGACAGTGATTCATCCTTACTAAAACTGACACCCACTGCACATGTGGCTGTGCTTCACTGGCTATAATGTCTCTGCCAGCACCGCTGTGTAAAGGCTTAATGAATGCTTGATTTTCCAACATGAGATTCTGCATGGTACCACCTCAGAACAGAGGACATTTGAGTGTGAATGAGACATAACAATGGGTACCTATTAATTGGATCCACTAGTTCTACCATATATCACACCATTCAGAAGTAGCAAGCCAGATACAATTTTGGAATGGCCCATTAAAACCTCAGCCGTGGTGCCATCTCCAGAACAACATTTAGCATTTTCCTTTCTCCAGGGATGCAGTCTATGCATTGCACCAACAGCCAGAATATACAGGCCCTGGAATCAAGGGGTAGAAAGTGCTTTTTCTCACCATCACTCACAATGAACCAGCTGCCAACTTTGGGCTTCCCATCCTTGCAACTTGAGGGTCTACTGGATCTCAGGGCCTGGTTCAGGAAGAGCAAATGCTCATACCAGGGGATGAAGTAAGGTTTCAGCTTCTTTGGATTTATTTTTTCCTTTTTGCAACTTCTTATGTTGGATACTTACCTTGATCTTTAATTTTCAGCCTTTATTTTTCTCTAACATGAGCATTTAAGGCTCTAAATGTCTCGACTGTTTGTGATATGGTAGTATTGTCATTATTTTTCTCTTCTACATACTCAGTGATTTCCACTATGGTTTCTTCTTTGACATGTGAATTATTTAGAAGTTATTTCATGAATTTCCAAATATAGTGTTTTTCTAATTTTCTTTTGGCTAATACTTTGTTCTTTAATTGAATTGTGGTTAGAGAGTGACATCAATCCTTTGAGATTTGATGAAATATTTCTGTGGAATCTTTTTTCTTAAAAGTTCTGTATGAGATTCAAAACAATGTGTCCTCCATAATTGTATACAGCATTCAATATCTCCCTAAAAGTTAAGCTTGCTGGCTCTAGAGTTTAGCCAATATAGTAACATCCTGATCTAAGTACAAAAAGTGATGTGTAAAATATCCCATGGTTAGTGGCACTGTGAATTTCTCCTTGTAGTTCTGTCCATTTCTTATTTATATATAATGTTTTGATGCTATTTAGTTAGGTTCACACAAGTTTGTATTTGTTTTATGTTCCTGATGAATTAAACCTTTTATCATCGTGCAGTAATCCTCTTTATCCCCAGTAATACTTTTGGCCTTAAATTCTATTTTGTCTAATAATAACACGGCCACATCTGCTTTCTTTTCTCTAGTTTATCTGAATATACTCTTCTGCATCCCTTTACTATAAATCCGTCTGGAAATTCAATATTTAGATGTTTCTTGTCCACAATATAAAGCTGTATTTTCTATAATCCATTCTGGCAATCTTTGTCTTTTTAAGTGAAAAATTCCAGTTATTTGTATTACATATATTCTATTACAATGTATATGATAATTAGCCATCTCTTTGGATTACTTTGGCTATCTTATTTTGTGCTTTCCATTTGCCTTCTCTTCTATTTTTATTCCTCTCTGGCTTCTTTTGGATTGATTAAATATTTTTTTCTAATTCCTTTTTTTCCCTTCGTATAAATGTGGGATTTATCTTCCTAGCCTACTAATTCCTAGCCTAGATATTTTGACATTCATAATTAACTTATTAAAATCTAAAATCAATTCATAGCTTTACTGTCCTTCAAACTATACAAGGATATTCGAATACATTAACCTCACATTCTCTCCCCCTTACATCTTGTTGTTCACCTTGTTTTTTTAAGCCCAGCAGAAAATTTGTATTGTGTTTTGCACCATCAGTGTTCTTCATTCTTTCCTGCATCTCCTAGTTTTTTTCTGGGTTGCTTTCCTTCTGTCTAAAGTACATGCTTTAGAATTTACTGAAACTCTGTTGGGGGCAAATCCTCTATTTTGTTAGCCTGAAAATGTCTTTATTTTGCCCTCATTCTTGAAGTATACTTTTGTTAAGTCTAGAATTCCAGGTTGACAATCTGTGTAGAAAAGGGTTAACACAGCAGGCCTGAGACTGCTATCCTTGGAAAGGCCTCCTTGCAGGGTTAGCCCTTGGCTGGCTTCAGGCCCTTGGATTTTGGGAGGATTCCCATCATTCCCTAACTGATAAAAGTGGCTTACTGTGTTTAAACTGTTTGTACAATATGGTCTATGCTGAACATCTGTTCTCCTGCTGGGAGTCTGGAATTTGGTACATGCTAGACAGAGGGTGCCTATATGACCAGTCCCCAGTAAAAATCTTACACAGTGAGTTTCTAATGAGCTTCCCTGGTAAACAACATTTCACATATGTTGTCACAACTTGTTGGAGGAATTAAATGCGTCCTGTATGACTGCACAGGAAGCGGACTCTTAGAAGCTCGTGCCTGGGTTCCTCTAGACTGTGTCCCAGACATTTTTTCCCTTTGTTGATTTTGTTTTGTATCTTCCTACTGTAATAAATCATAGTAGGGAGCAGACTAGATGCTGAGTCCTGTGAGTCCTCCCAGTGAATCGCTGAACTTGGAGGTGGTCTTGAGGAGCCCTAACACCCAGTCATTTCATCTCAGAACACTGGATATATTCCATTATCTTCTAGCTTCCAATATTGCTGGCAAGAAGTTAGCTATGGGTCTAGATGTCATCTTTATATTCTCAGCACAAGCACTGTGATCGACATATGGTTGGAACTCAAATACTTGTCCACCAATGGTGGAGGAAGGGAATATATAGGAAGAAGAGACCTTAGGTTGTTGAATAACCAGAGACTTGCCTGCTTATCATAACTCATGACCAGGGTTGCCTGGAAGATGACTCAGGTCTGGAAAATGAGCAAGAAGCTGTCTCCAGGAAGAAGGTTAACACACTATTTTAGAGAAAGTTGGGCAGCTCTGAAGCACCTGCCTGTGTCTGTTGGACTCACATTAATACCTCAGAGCAGGTTAAATGTGGGAGGCACAGGCTGAGAGCCTTAGAGGCTGAGGGTCAAGGATTCCTGGGATGCTGGTAGTGGGGGGAGGGGAGATTAAGTGCCAACAGGTGGGAAGACAGGAAGAGGCTGGAGGTCCCTGCTTAGTTTTAGGTGAAAGGAGTAGGTTTCCTGTTTGGAATGGCTGGGGAGGAAATTCTGTTTAAATGCAATATCTGCCAGATAGGAAAAAGCCCCAGGCCAGAGGAGAAAGTTTGGTGGAGGGAGGGAGGTGGAAGGGCCTGCAGAAGTAACCCCTGTCATTGCTTTCAAGGTCTCTTTCCCCAGTCCCTCCTGAGAGCGGAGAGGTGGTGGCAGAAGTGAACACAAATTCCCAGAGCTTGTATTCCAAAAGGGAGCTCAATGCTCATTATGTTGCATACGAATGCAGTTCTTTGTGAACACTTTTAGCTGGTCTACTCCTGCTCCTGACGCTGCCGGTTTTTTTATTTACCTAACCCAGACGTGCTCTCAGGGGCCTTCTTCAACCATAACCAGAGGGTGGGCGAGTTACACCTGGGGCGAGACTGTAAACATTAATGTAAGTGGTTCACGTTAGGGAAACAAAAGAGCCATTTGCCAGATCATTGACTGCATACTGCATACCTGACATCCTGTTTATCTGCCCTAAGGAAGACATCTGGATACCTCTGCAGGAGAGGCAGTTGTATGAACTGGGGCGACTCTTGGGTTGTGTTTGTAGTAGGCCACTGCCTTCTGCTAGGACACATCTGGTTTGTGCACCAACCAGACGTGATTTAAATGGAGGTGTGATAGGCACCTCCACCTCTGCGTTCTTTCATCTTTAATCTGTGTCAATCCCCCTGGGATGTGGTATTGTTATTGATTTATTATTTTGGTCAGGGGAAGAAGCTTCGGAGGTTTCCACTTGACCTTTCTCACGACGCTGGTTCTTCCCCACAGGCTAAGGATGATGTGGGGGTTATTGCAACTATCAAGCATGTCCATTCCAATGATATATTTGTGGATTGAGGAAATGACTATCAGGTGGATCCATGACACAGTGGACCCACTCTGACTTGGCTGGACCCAGGACTCCATTTATTACCTGGACCCTGTAATGATGATGCTTCAAGTCTCTGATTTTCAATGTTAACTCACATTAACTCCTGTGTCCAACAGTCCTTGAAATGTCTGGTTATGCCCCATTCCTCAGTGTATAGTTACCTGAGCACATGGACCTCAGGTCCTTCGGAAAAGGACCAGAGAATCATTACCCAAACATTTGCCATGATGTTGCAGGATCCTTCTTTATGCAGTCCAGCCTCTCTTTTAGTCAAAAGTCTGGAAACTGGGCAAGGGATCATAATTTTTTATTGGGATGGCTGCCTTAAGCCTTTATCATCCATCCTGATTCCCTTTGGTTGTATAAATTAAGCTATATCTTGCCCCTAGGAATACTATGTTCTATTACCATCTCTATAATTCTCTCAGGGAACAGACTGCTCTGGCTGCCAGGTATCACATCTGTTCTTGTCAAGTATTACAGGAATCTCATTCACCTTGGTTTTGGCAGTGGAGTGTTGTCACTTGGCCTCTATTATTTCAGGATTCTATCACCTCCTTTAGCAGGAGGAGCATAGTTCTATAAGATCATCTCTCACCATCAGCCCTGGACTAGAGAAGAGCCACCACCGAGCTTCTCACTGATGCTGGTGGCCCCTTTCACCAGCGCATTCCTTGCCACAGAATGTTCTCTAGGCCCTCCTGTGGACCACAGTCGCCTGGTGGGTTTTCTGTCATCAGTGGTATATCTGTGCTAGCAACGGCCACTTCTCTGAGCCTTTTGATCCCTTCACTCACTATTTGACATGGCAGTTCTGCTTCACTTAGTGTGGGCCGTTGATTTTTTCTAAGGTTCCATAAGCCAACCAAGCAGAGCATTAGCACCATCTCCAGCTTCTTACCAAGGTGTTCCCAAATCAATAAACTCTTCTTTACCCAACTTTTTGCTTTGTCTCACTGGATGCAGCACAAGGAGAATCCAGTGCCGTGTGCGCCCCCCCAGCTCCTGCTGGACACACTGGCCGTGTCCTGCAGCTCTTTTGCGCCATTCCTCTCCCCTTGGCGGGCTTAGTGTCTCCCAGTCAAGTGGCGAAGCAGTGCCAAAGCAGCAGCGTGGTGGCTACAGCTGCGAAGCACTGAGCACAGGGCAAGGCCTGGCTGACACGTCTGCCTGGTAAAGAAACACCCAGCCCTTTTTCAGATTAGAGAGCTTATTACTTATATAGAGAATGAAAGCATGAGTAGTCAGAGGTGCTGGATCTCTGTGACCCTTGTGCAAGCGGGATACCAAAACCAAAGGGCCAAATGACAGCAACATGGATCACGGATGACCCATGCCGTGCTGCAGCTGCAGTTTATAGCTAGCAACCGGGCTCGAACCGGGGGGAGGGGTGGTAGGCAGAATTCTAAGGTGGCCCCCGAGGTGGCCCCCTAGTGTACCTGCCCTGTATAATCCCCTCGCCTGGAGTGTGGGTGCCGGCTCTAAACTGGCAGAAGCACTGTGGGCAGGGTAAGCAAACCCATACCCAGAACCTGTTTGTGTCAACTTACTTTCATTCCCCACCACTGTTTGCCTTTTACACTGACCAAACAGGTGAGGTCAATGCAGATATTGTGGCAATCACTACCCCTGCATCTTTCAAATCTTTACGGAACCAACTTCTGACGTGTCCCCACGTGCACTGACATGTTTTTACGTTATTATCTTGGCTGTAGGAGGCCCTTTCAAGGATGGTGATTGGCCATTCCTGCCATAATAGACCTTATTCCTTTGGTAGGGGCAGTAAGGCTGGCAAGACAGCCATACAGCGTGTCTGGGATCCCAGCTGACCCCTGTGAGATGGACTCCGGCCAAGACTTATCTGCCTCCCGACCTCCCTAAGCCTCTCTCTCCAGTGAACCATAGGACTCCAGGGATTAGCCCCAGATAAGCACCCATATCTACAACGGCTTTCAGTAAATGAGCACAGACTGAGGTTCAGAGCCCAGTTCCCTCTGCTCCTCTCTTTTGCTAGGTGTATATGAGGCAAGACCTTTCAGCTCCCTGGGCCTGTTTGCTCATCCATAAATTAAAGCCCAAAACATTCCTCTGATTATCTGTTGCCTTCACTGATCAGACTATACACCGAGAGCTTTACACTCTGCCTACAGTACAGTCTAAGACCATCAATACCATTTGCTTCTTTTTTTTTTAATTTTATTTATTTATTTATTTATTTATTTTCCCCAAAGCCCCAGTAGATAGTTGTATGTCATAGCTGCACATCCTTCTAGTTGCTGTATGTGGGACGCGGCCTCAGCATGGCCAGAGAAGCAGCGCGTCGGTGCTCGCCCAGGATCCGAACCCGGGCCGCCAGCAGCGGAGCATGCGCACTCAACCGCTAAGCCATGGGGCCGACCCAATACCATTTGCTTCTTCTTTTGAAAAGTGTCAAGAGGAATAGAAATGTATATTACTATTTGTCAGTATTCGAACAACTTATTTGTGCGTTCTTAATTATTCCTCATTTATTTCCAACTTTTGTTGTTTTTTAACAGCATAGAATTTAGGGAAAGGAATTTAGGACTAGGCCAACCATCAGGTTAAACGCACATTCTTACACGACAGATTGGATCGTAAGGCCCAGAGAATCAAATGACTTAATACTCATTTTCAAATAATTGAGATATAAAATTTATCTTTTACTTCTTAACGTATAATATGCACCCCTAGTCTAGGATTTAACTTGGAAAACATTTTTAAAAAATTCATAAGACTAGGGCCAGACCGGTGGCATAGCAGTTAAGTTCAGGTGCTCCGCTTCAGCAGCCTGGGGTTCCCAGGTTTGGATCCCAGGCGTGGACCTACGCACTGCTTATCGCACCATGCTGTGGCGCCGTCCCATATACAAAATAGAGGAAGATGGGCACCTATGTTAGCTCAGGGCCTATCTTCCTCATCAAAAAAAAAAAAAAATTCATTAAGACTGTAGAAAATGTGTGCCTATGACCACAGCTGGTAGGAATGTGAATGGGTAGAGCATTTCTGTAGAGCAGATTTCAAGGCTTGTGAAAACACAGATTTCTGGTCTCCAACCCTGGAGTTGCTCACCCAGTAGGACTGGAGTGAGACTGGAGAATCAGCACTTCTGACAAGTTCCCAGATGAGGCTGACCCTGATGCTGCTGGTTCACAGACCACACTGAGCACTATTGATGTAGAGTGTTCTGGTAACATTTAATTAAAGCCAGAAAAATATTCATAAACTTTGACCCAGGATAAATGAAGATGAGCAGCCCCCACCCCAACACCTGCTTTGGAGGCTCTCCAGCTCACGTCCCAGGGCCTGCCACAGCCCCACCTGGTTATGCGGGGCAACCCCTGCCCCTCCCACCCTGGGCACCAGCACCAGGGAGCACAGCGAAGCCATGACTCACCCCAGGGCAGCCCTAGGTTCTCAGGCTGAGGCCGTGACAGCAGAGGGGAAGGGCATTCAGGATCACACCTCAGCTCCCCTACCTGTTTGTTCCATTACGTGTATCAACATCTAACATATCGTAGATTTGACTGATTTATCTCATTTATTGCCTGACTCCCTCACCACTCGTCAGCATGTAAGTTTTCTAGAGCAAGGACTTGTATATGTTTTGCACAAGAACAGTGCTTGGCTCATAGCGGGTGCTCAATAAGTGCTGACTGAATGAATGACTATACACATAAGGCTGTATTGTATGTTCATAATACTATTTCTATAAGGATCCACAAGAAAATGGCAGCAGACTTTCTGTGCACAAGGGAAATGGGGGAAGAAATGGGAGTGACCACGACTTTTACTGACTCTGTTCAGCCCTTTGAATTTTTCCTAACAATTCTTAAAAACAAGACAACAGGCCCAAAATAGAGTCACTTGTGCTAAACCGAGACTTAATTATTACAGTTTCATCTCTCCCGGAAATGGAACCTTAAACCAGGCAATCAGGAATCCCCTGGTCAGCACTAGTTAGGTCATCTGCCTGATAGACCCCTGCCATCCCATTGCAAAGGAAAGTGGCCTTGCAATAACCAACCCGCTTTTTTGCCTAGAATAACTTCCTTGTTCCTGCTCCCTTCTGTCTATAAAAGTCTTTCATCTCGAATAGCTTCTCAGGGTCCAGCCTCGTGGCACAGTGGTTAAGTTCGCACGTTCTGCTTTGGCAGCCGGGGGTTTGCCGGGTTTGGATCCCGGGCACAGACTACTCACCACTCATCAGGCCACGCTGAGGCAGCATGCCACGTAGAAGAGCTACAACTCTACAACTGTGATACACAGCTATGTACTGGGACGTTGGGGAGAGAAAAGAAAAAGAGGAAGACTGGCAACAGATATTAGCACAGGGCCAATCTTCCTCAAAAAAATAAATAAACAAAAATGAATAGCTTCTCAGAACTCCTTTCTATCTGCTAGATTGCATGCTGCCCAATTTGAATCGAATTGTGCTCAAATAAACTCTTAAAATTTTTCATATGCCTCAGTTTATCTTTTAACACTGTATAGTTTACCTAGCTAACCAAACAAAAAATTAGATCCTATTATTGATTAGGAAAAACAAGTTGTAACAGAAATAGACATAATAGAAAAAAACATAAGGAATACACACACACATACTCACACTCCCCCTAAGTATGGTTAGTTAGATCATTGTATAGGACTGTCTGAGAATACCTGAGACAGGCTGAAGAAAAGTTCAGTGTTTACTGAGCATCTTGCCACGTGGTGGCCCATGGGCCTAGACCTGAGGCCCACCCAGCCCCTCTCTGAGCCTGGAGCTGCGCCAGGCTAACCCAGGGGGATCCCGGAGGTTCCACCAGCCCTTTCTCCTGGCCCACCTTATTGACAAGCGTCAAGTAACAACAGTTAATAGTTAAAGGGGGAAACAGAGACATGGCTGTGACTGCTCCTGGAAGGAGAGGATACCTCTAGGTCCAATGAACCAAAGGCCAAATGGAGACAGAAGGAAATATTTAAGAGAGAGAAAAGGGAGAAACTGTGAACTAGATATGACATGATTTGTAAGCCTCTCAGTGGGGAGCCAGGAGTCGGGCTGAGGAATTGGAAGAGAGATGCCTCGGGAGCTCAAGAAGCCCAGGTTGGACAACCAGTAGAGAAGCTTGGAACTGGGAGAGCCAAGCAGAAGGACCTGTTTCTGTTAGAGGAATTTCAGAAAGGAGGAGAATAACTGTAATTGCTCTCCTGAACAAAGCCAGGAGCAATTTCTATGTAGGTAACTGCTGATCTAGTGATTTATTCAATAACTATTTATTGAGTACATCATTGTGTCAGACCCTATGTCAGAAAAATCATTTTGATTAAATGCAGGAGACCTAAGTGACGTGAGACTGTCTTGCTAGATACCTTTTAAGAGGCACTGACACCGCAAGGAGATCCCAAGCCTTCCTGGAAGGTGGCAGAAAAGCAGAAGACCACATCTACGCCTTTCCCTCCACCTCACAGACGGGGGACTGTAGGAGAGGGGTGCCGCTTTCCTTGCTTTGGATCTTTCTGTTGTCTCCAACCCCACAGCACCTTCTGGGCTAGCCCAGCAGAGGGCACCCTGAGCCCGGGCACCCTTTTCCTAGCCACTTGCTTAGGAAACAGGACAGATGGGTACCTAGCCCCCTCACTGCCCACTGAAGGTTGGGCATGATGCCCACTTGCTGGTGGCAGCAGCCCTGGAGAAACAGGATGCACCAGGAGGCTGTAAAAAAAGGCTGCTTTGAATTCTCTCTAAGCTGTGTCAGTTCTGCCTGGCAGATGCTCAGCCCTGGCACCCTGCCACACTCACCCTCTGTAGGATCCTGGGACGAAAGACCATTTCCTTCTCATCCCAGTGCAGGCTGCTTGCCCTGTTGCTATGCACTGTTCAAAATCTGTTTTTCTGAGGCAGAGAATCCTAAAGCCCCAGAGCTAGAAGGGACTTGGAAGCTGCTCGCCCAGGAGCTGCCATTTCAAATAACTTCAAAGGCAGGCAGGGAGCCTAATTTTGTGAAGCCAACTTAGGGTGAGATGGTGGGAATGATAGTGGCTATGGGGAACCGGAGAGACAAGCCCTGTGCAAAATCACCTAAATTCAATTGTTTTTCTAACTGTGAGTAAAATATAACATGGCCACGGGCTGAGTTGGGATGCTGGCTGCCAGGTCTCCCCCTTCAACTTATAGTGAGAAGCTAAGGTCCAGAGCGGGGAAAGTACTTGCCCAAGATAGGGCCCAATTCCGCTTCTCACCAGAATCCGGTCTCTTCGGTGTTGTTTGCACCCTGGGGGCACAGGATAAACATCAAGCTGCAATTGTTGAGGATGACACGGACTTCCAGATCTGACTGCCCTGCGGCTGCTGATTACTTTTGGATTGCTTTACTTCCTTCCTTGGCCACCGATTCCGTTTGGAGAAAGCAGCCTCCTCCAGAAGACAGGGCACTCCTTTTCCTCGCAGTGAGTCACAGCCTCTGGGCCAACTTGCGGACAGCTTGACTCCAAGACAGAGTCACAGAGTCCTCTCCTCCCACTGCTTTTTCCAATGAATACCTCCAGCTGTGAGGCTCCACTTCCTCCCTCCTCCTCCCAGTGGCTGGGAACTTTTATTTACTCAGGGTTTTTTTCCTTCTTAGAATGAGGTCCTATGGAGAAGTACCCAGGAGCCTTTCAACCTTGATTCCTCAGATCTTACCAAGAAATAATGATTAGAAGCCTAAAGCGCTGTTTTCCCATAACGTGTGAAGGTCGCAGGGATGCGGCATGTGCTTGTAGCGTCTTTGCAAGTACTGAGCGTGGTTTTTTAAAATCCAGTCGCACATTCTACTCTGGCAGCCTGGCACTGTCGCCCTCCCCAGGAGAATCAGCAGGCCAGGATGGCCTTGGTGGGATGCTTCGTTAAGGCACAAAGCTTTAGCTTCAGCCTCCTGAGTGGCAGGAATTCCTGAGTAGCAGGACTGGGGCTGTGGCCTCATGACCAGTCATAGGGGACACCTTTGGGACCGGGGGCAAGTATTTACAACAGAGCCAGTCACATGAAGAATGTCAGCTCATTCTCAAGGTGACTAATCTGGGTGAGGATTAGCCACAACTAACCCCATTGTCATGGAGCTCCTGCTGGCAACACCTCCCAAGCAGCGTGTGCAAAAGATGACTAGGGTCCTGAAAAATCCCGTCCCCAAAGAACACGGTCTCAAGAATATCATTTGAGAGGAGGAAATAAGGATCACTGCCTATTTATTCAAGGAAAAAGAAACAGAAAAAGTAAAAAACAGAGACTAATGAGATGAGTTACCTGCAGGGTGTGGTGAGAATGGGATGGAAAGAATAAAAGGGAATGAGGGGGAAGGACACTTTGAAATATCTTTTTGGTCTGACAACTTTTGGAACCATCTTAATGTTTCACATTTCAAAAATAAATAAAAATAAAACTCACAAGGATGGGGAAAACCCTAAAGTTGAATATACATAGAAATAAGCAAATAAAAAAGAATGCCCTTTGACTTCTATCTTACCACTTTATAGTAAAAATGATCGCTCCCTTGCTACGTGTTAAACATTTTCCTCCAGTTTCACTTAAGGAAAGGTAGGTACCATTACTATCCTAGTTTTACAAGAGAGAAAGTCATGCCTCAATGGGCCTAAGGAAGCCTCCAAGGTCCCAGGAACTTGAACTCAGATTTTGTATCGGATTTGTACTAGATCTCAGTTCTGAGATCCTACTATATACTCAGCTCTGTGCCAGGCACACAAGTATGAATTAGTATCCCTGGAATTTACGATCTCAGTCACAAACACTGAACACTATGAGGCTACAAAATAGAGAAATGCGTGAGTCCCTTATCATTCATGAAGATTTAAAGGCCATGAAGATTTTAGGAATTCTGAGCAGTCCTTGTGGGTTGGCTTTCCGGAGGATATGGGATTTGAACCAAACCTTGTAGGGCCGGCGCCATGGCTCAGTGGTTAAGTGCGCGCGCTCCGCTGCTGGCGGCCCGGTTCGGATACCGGGCGCGCACCGAGGCACCACTTCTCCCGCCACGCTGAGGCCGCGTCCCACATACAGCAACTAGAAGGATGTGCAGCTGTGACATACAACTATCTACTGGGGCTTTGGGGGAAAAAAAATAAATAAATAAATAAAAAATTGTGAACCAAACCTTGTAAGCAGGATTCAGGTAGGTGTAGAAAAGGAGTGAAGGAAAAGGAATTCCAGGCAGCAGAACC
The DNA here is from genome assembly GCF_020826845.1 of Diceros bicornis minor. Lineage (NCBI taxonomy): Eukaryota > Metazoa > Chordata > Mammalia > Perissodactyla > Rhinocerotidae > Diceros > Diceros bicornis. The sequence goes on from NC_080779.1 coordinate 19,367,898, forward strand.
CAGTGGGGGCAGAGGCATAGAAAGGGGCTTGGTGTGCGAGGAGCCAAGGAGAAGACCAGCCTTTGCAGGAGAATGGACAACAGAGAAGGCACATATAGAACTCTCTTGGGGACCTCTCAGAGTTCAAAGTCAAGGTGAATATCATAGGAAGAAGGTGTCCACCATGAGGCTAGGGTGAGGTTGGTGAATTCCCTTTGGTAGCTGCATACTGATATTTGATATTTGCCTGATCCCTTTCCAATTATTGGGCTCAAAGGGATTACTAGGAAAAGGCAAGCCTTATATTCTGGATCTACAGATAAAAACTGTTTTTGCATAAAGAAGAAATAAAATGCTAGCTTCTTTGGTTGCTTTTGCTTTTCTCTTTCATTTCTACTTTCTCAGCGGAGAGTTATAAGCAGAGAGAGAGGCCACTCCCTGTTTGCTGAGTTGAAAATCAGACTGTCAGCCCTAGTATCCTTCTAAAGCCAGCTTGCTTTTGGGCAGCCCCAGGGTGTGCAGACCCTATGCTAGACCCCCCGCAGCTGGAGGGTTTGGTGCTCAGCGGGGATAATGACAGAGAGAGAAGTGAGGAGAGAAGGCAAGGAGGCTTTGTGGCTGCTGGAAGGGGAAGAGGGCTGAGCCTGGTGGGCAGACGCCCACCCTCAGTCTAGCTGGAGAGCAAGGCAGAAACGAAGAAAATCACAACATGGATATTCATCTCTGACTAATGGTTAACTGTATCCTAAATTTGCATCAGGACCAATGTTCAGAGAAACCTGAAAAATCCTTGAACCAGGGAGAAATGCAGTACTGGCCCTCAAGATGCTGCCCTCCGTGTCATCCCTTTTGAAATGACAGAAAAGAGTCCACATCTCCCACAGGATAAAGTCATCATCTGGCCCCTGCTGATCCCCGTCTGTCACCATTGCCATGGGTCCTTCCCCAGCACCCACGCCTGAGCCCTGCTGAGCAGCCCCCTGCCCTGGGCCAGCCACACAAGCTCCCCTGCAGCTCTATGTTCACACCCCAGTCGGGAAGACCCCTTCCCCACTCCTCCCCCAGCCACACTCCAGGACCAGCCGCAGACCCCTCCTCTGGGAGCACTGGGACCCTGGCGTGGCAGAGGCTCCCTCCTCCAGGCCCCAGGCACTTTGCACACCCCTCCGTCAGTGGTTTCTTACCTCTTGGCCCAGTGGTATGTTCGTCTCTTCACCCCCAGATTTGGAGCTTCTTAAGCGCAGGAGACAAGTCTTGCTCTTTTCTTTACCCTAGGACAAGATACAGTTTTTGATAGTATTTGTTTAATATTTGATGAATGGATATTTTCCCTTAAAGCAATGTTTCTTAAACTTTTTTAACCACAACTCTTAGCAAGAAATATTTTTTTACATTATGACCCAGTTTTATAGACTCATACACACACATATATAACTGAAACAAAGATTTCCAGAAATAATACTTACTATGATGGATGCACTCTATTTTCTCTTTCATTTTTTTTAAGTGCTTTGTGGGGACTTGCAGGTAGAAAGCCACGGTCCTAAAGTATAAAGAGAAGCTGTCATTGCTAACGTGAGACCAGCTCCCCTTCCAAACCAGGATCAGATGAGGATTACGCTGCAAACAAACGAAGGCCTCACCCAGCTCTGATGTGCAGAGCACGACGAGAGTCTTGGCCTTAATATGAAGTAGAGGCCTAGGGGGGCTTTACTGATGACACGATGGGCTTCACGCCGCAGCAATACCGGCTCTGGGCCTGCCCTTTGCCGCTTTCCTGTTCAGCCCCTTACGGCTTCCCTTCACTCCTTTAACACATAAAGAATTCCACCTCACAAAGAATTCCTCACATTCTGCTTGCTGCCCCTGCTGTATCTGGTGCACACCTCTATGACTGCTCTTATCCTACTGGACTGTAATGCAGTCTTTTTGTACGTGGCTGGCTGCTCAGCTGAGCTCCTGGAAGGAGGCTGGTGTGGGAAAGCTGGCCAACGCGAGTCTGTTGTGTGAACGAGAAGTGCCCGTCTCTTCCTGATTGTCGTCTGGGCAGGGGTTGCTGCGGGCTCAGGAGCTACCGCAGGGAGAGGCAGGCCGGGGCAAGCTGCTCTGGAGCAAGACGGCAGGAGCTGCACAGGGGCAAAGAGCAGTGACTGGAGTTCAGCAGTGAACTTACAAAACTCAGTTATCTCTTCAGTTTGTATAGAAACCTTGTAATTTAAGAAATTAAGACAATAAAGCTGGGCTGCAGGGTGAACTTCCGCACTCAAGAGCAGGCTCTTAGGGCTGGAGTTGTTGGAGAACTAATTAGAATGGCAGGTGACAATCAACTCAGGGCCTGGCATTGAGAACCCAAATGTGACACAAAATGTTCCCCTCCTAGTTAACCCAATCCTGGTGCCCTCGGAGCTTCCTCTTCCCTCTTGCTGGGCCTCACTCTGAGCATATGATGAGTGGAATACAGTGGGGAAAGGTGGTCAAGGCTGCAACCCCCACCTCCCTTTCCAGTATACTAATATTCCAGGTGGAAAACTTTTCTGTGACTGTCAGAAATGACACAGATCATGAAACATGAATAGTCCATAAATCACAACATTACATCGGGAAACATATGTCACAGTTCTCTTTGTCCTTTAATGGCGGTAACCACACATTTTTCACAAAGAAATAAACAAACATCGTGAGTTCCATTCTGTAGAGGGACCCCCACCTCAGAAAGGAACCCGGATGAGAATACTCCAGAATCTTCCAGCTGGCTTCTGCCTGCATCTGGGCCCCACTTGCTTTGTGTCTTTGTTCTTTCAGTCTTACCAGAATGCCTTCTAGGAGGACAGCATTGTGCTGTCTGTCAAGAAGGAGGAAATTTAATTTTTAAAATGAATTTGAGCAACTCTATAGATTAAAAATAAACAAAAAACTAATTCCTCTTAACTGTTTACCTAGCTCTGGTTTCTGTTACACACCCTAGTTGTAACCTTTTGGTATGCATTGTTTGTCACACACAAAAGAGAATCTGGCCCTTGGTCCCCAGGAGCTCACCTTTTTCATTTAAGTAAGGCAAACTGAGAAGGCTTTGACCGGTGGAGGACAAAGGGCCTGGGCTGACAGTGTGCTCTGCCACACACAAGCCCTGTGGTCTTGGGAAGGGACTGACTCCTTCTGAGCCCATTTCTTCTCATCTGTAGAATTAGGATAGCTATACTGCTCCCCACACTTGTTGTGAGGAGGGAAATGTGGGGACATTTAGGGGAGGAAGTTGGTAACTTTCTGAGGTGACGGTGCAAACCCACTGGCTTCAGTGCACAGAAGGGAAGTGGTGATGACCAGCCAGATTGGGCAGAGTAGAGTTCTCCTGTTGTGAACCAGTGGAAAATAAAGCTGGATGGACAGAGGAGGGCCCTGTCGTGGAAAGCCCCAGCCAGACAGAACCGTCTGGATTTTGTCCTGTAGGCAATGGTAGTGGGGAAAGACTTCATGAAAGTAATGGTTTAGCAGATTAGTCTGGCCACCTGTGTCGGTTGGTTGGCAGTGGGGTAAGGCTGGAGGCTGGGGCACAGGAGTGAGCAGCTGGGCTTGGAACGCTGGGGCAATTGAGGGGAGGGGCGGATGTGAGAGACAGGCCCCAGGAAAAGTCAAAATTGGGTTTCCACAGGCTCTTGCTGTTTTCCCTACTGTGTCTTTCTCTCTGTCCTTGCCTCTCTCCTCCAAGTCCTGTCTCCACCCCACTCCCCAGCTCCCAGAGGACTGAGATGCTGCCCAGCAGGCCCTCCCTGGTATACTGGTCTGGCTGGCTGTGATTGGGTCAAGAGCCGGGAGGGGCAGCCCTAGTCCTGCGCTTTCTTTAGCATGCGAGTGAGAAAAGCTACTGCTGGTTAGATCTCACAGGGAGCCACAGCCAAGAGGCAGCACCTGACATCAGGTGCAGCACAGCCAGCGGGGTGAGAAGGGGAGGTGACACCTCTGGGCCTGCTGAGGCCAGGTGCTCCTTCTACTCCAGGCCAAGGAAACCAGGTCACCCTGCCCCCATTCACTCTGCCAGACACTCAGGGACGGACGGACTGCTGCCTCTGGGGAATCAACCATAAAGAGTATTCACGGAGTAGCTGCCAGGGCGAGGCACCTGGGTGAGGATCTCAAAGTGGTGGCCCACAGCTCCATTCAACCTGCAGATGGGTTTTGTTAGGCCAACACTGGCCCTTCCACTCTACTCCATTACGCACCTGCCTTGCTCCCTTCCGATCACATATTTGTCTTCCTAGTCTCGCTCTGAGCTTATGAATTTACCAACCCCATCCCAGCAGGGCACAAACAAATGCAAAGGTGCTCTAGAAGCTTCAGATATTGCTGGGAGAACAGACAAACACACAGGCAAGGAAGTCTGAGCGTGCCAGACCCAACGCGTGGAGCAGACATCTACGCATATTGTATTTTGGAGCTGAGGTTAGATAAGAGACGACCTCCCACTGAGGTCACGATAAAAGCAAGTGCAGAGGTGAGACACAAACTGGGTCTTGCTGCAGGTGGAAGGTCAGGATGGAGACAAGGGAGAGAAGTTCTGCAGTGGGGAAGGACCAGAGGGAGCCACCCTGGAGAAGGTCCGCACAGCTGGGCTTCAGTCCACACGTGGCAGGGGACCTCTGAGGTGTTTGCACAGGGGAGTGATGATGGAGGCACAAAACAACCCAGGAAAGGTAGCTGTGGTGGGAGCTGAAGAGGCACCAATTTGGGAGACATTTTGAAGGATGTAAAGACTGATGCACTGTGGAAGTTGAAGGATTCAAAAGAAGCCAGGCTTGAAGCTTCAGAGTATCTCAGAGATGCAGCCCAGGTTGTTGAAATAGGGAAGTCATGAGAAAGTGGCTACTTGGATTGGGGGGTGAGTTGAGAAATTCTGGTTTAAATATGTTACATTTGATGGAAGCAATATGCAGCTGGCATTTAGAAGTGTGGCCCAGGAGATGGAGGTGGTTACGTAGGGAAGCAACGGATTAGATAAGACTCCCAAGGGAGATGTGGAGAGTGAGAGAGACAGACAGACAGACAGACAGACACACACCAGGAGCGGAGAGGAGGAAGAGGAACTGAGGAAGACTACCGTGGGAGAGGGGAGAGTACACAGATGTCAGCAGAGAAGACAACCTTAAGAAAGAGGTCTATGAGCATCATCAACTGCAGAGGCTTCAGTAGGAACAGAGCAGACCGAAGGCTGGGGTTTGGAGCTGGGAGGTGACAGGGATTTCGGCAGGTGTGGAGAGGGGGCAACATATTTCCGGGTCAAGGAGAGCAAGTGGAGAGGAAGGAAGGTAAGGGGTGTAGATCACTATCTCAAGGACTGTGTAGTAGACAGAAGTGACAGAACAAAAGGAAACTTGTGGATGTTGGAAGGCAGAAGGAAAGGAGACAGCAGTGAGAGAAGTACTGAATCTGCTAAGGAAAAGGGAAAAATGAAGAAGGAAGGACCCAGGTGAGGTGGACGGGGTTCGGGGAGGTGGTCATCTTGGATTTCACAGCACGCTGCATCTTCTCATCCCTTCATCTTGTGCCAGGTCCTGGGTGCCCCCATTGCCCGTTGTCTTCCTTCTTGCTTTTACGCAGCAGAGGGAAGTCGGTTGGTGGGCCAGACTGGGCACTCCCGGGGAACGGCAAGGATGTTCCTGGGGCAGGGTTGGGACCCAGAGCATGAGCAATCAGTCCATCTCCCTGTGGCCATGGATTCCTCTCCTTTCTCTATCCCAGGCCCCATCAGAACTGGTAGATAGAAATTGTCTAGAGGGTTGTCAACATTAGTGAAGCCCTCTGGACTGGCCCTGTTGTAGGCGCCCCAGGCACAAGCAGACAGACGGAGAGCGAAAGTGAGTAACCACGAGGAAGGGAGGGCCAGGACTGAGTTAATCATCAGAGCTGTTGGCAGCAAGCTCTCGGCCAGCCTTTGCTGAGACCACGACTAACTACAGATTTAAAGTTCTTAGTGGCCAAGAAGTCTGTGTCTCTTCAGGGTCTGGTTACCCTTGCTGACCCCATAACCACCACCGTGCCAACAGGCCCCGAGGAAGGTAGGAACATCAACAAGCAAGGAGGTGACTGTGAGGATGACCTCACCGGAAAAGCAGACATACACCTGAGGGGAAGGAGGTGCTTGCTGTCAGCTGGACGGGGGAGGCTGCTCTGAGAGTGCGGGGTGGGAAGACAGATGGACGGGGGAAGGACAGAGGCCTTGATCTCAATCGGGAGGGACAGTATGAAGGGAGAGAGAGGTTTGCACAGGAATGACAAGTATAGAGCTGGAAGGGGAAGGGGAAGAACAAGCCTGCTGCTGAGGTGAAGAGTCAAGAGGTTTCATTCTGAATGAGAGTGAAGAGATGCTAAAGAGGGAGGTTGATGTTGATAAAGGGTGGGCCATTAGGCAACCGATCATGTGTGACCTGAAGGAGATCTAAAACATCCTCTAGCCTTGAAATTGGCATTTTGTCTTATATGCTGGGTGAGTGTCTAAACTGGTACAATTTGACAATATCATATAAAATGAAAACATTCACATAGCCTATGACCCAGCCACTCCACTCGTGTTACGACACACACACATACTTTATAATGGACTATTATGCAGATATTAAAGAATTAGGGAGCTCCATATGCAATGTCATGCAAAGGTATCTAAGATAAGGTTAAGCAAAAAGAATAAGCTGTGTAACTGTGTATGGTACGATTCACTTGATTAGAAAAAGAAAAATGGCATATATTATAGAAAAATGTAAATATGTTTGTGTATCACGAGGATTAATTTTAAAAATAAAAAAAATTTTTTGAGTTATGAGTGACATACAGAGAGCTGTACATATTTAACGTATACAACTTGAGGAGTTCACAAGGAACTGTTAATAGTTATTTTGGGGGTTAGAGTAGAAAGTTGGGGTTCTGAGGAGGGGCACTTTTAACTTGATACCCTTCTCTATGGTGTAGTTTTTAACATGAACACATATCATTTAGCCTGATGGTTTCATTTTGTGAACTAAATCCTCAGAACACAAGACTGATAAATATGAATTCTTCTGGGGACAATGGAACAGAATATTTGCAATTGAGGTCACCCTAAAAAATGAAGTCCTCTCTCTCCTTTCTTTATCTGGCCTGAAAGCTCCACCCAGTAAGTCGCTCTTCTGGTTTAAGTCTGGAGGCAACACAGGGCGGTGGGAAGAACACTGGACTTGGAGTCATTCATTCATCGAATGCCTGCCAGGGCCTGCTGTGCCAGCATCTCAGACCCCACTCTCCTACTTACTGGGTGGCCCTGGGCTCTTGGACTCTCACTTCCCTGTAAGATAGGGTGACAATACTTGCTCCGCCTACATCACACAGTTGTGAAGATGAAATGAAACAATGCTTTTGAAGGTACCGGGAACCAGGAAAGTAAAAGCCCTAAGCACAAATTTAAAGTTTTATAAGTCACCGTCAAAGGCATTATCCAAGGCCACAGTTAAAAAGTTCAATTCCCTGCAGATGGTGGGTGCTGAATAAATTAAATGGACAGTCCTGAAATGGATATATTTTGGGGCAAAAGTAAATTGCCCCCAGGAATAAAGTCACTTTTGGAAAATAAAACTGGGAACAATTTGTGCATAATGGATGAAACCACCAACTACAGAAGCATTTCATCCTAAAAGATGGTAAATACAGCGTATAGAAAATTTGGGAACACCGAAATCCAATCAGTATCCAAATGTATTGAGCGCTTGCTAAATGCCAGGTACAGTGCTAAGGACTTATTTAATCTTCATAACAATCCTGTTATCTCCACTTTACAGAGGAGAAATGTGAGACACAGAGAAGCAATTTGCCCAAGGTCTTAGCGGGTAAATGGTAGAGCCAGGATTCTCATTTCAGAGAGTCTGACCCCAAAGCCTTTGGTTTTTTTTTTTAAAGAAACTTTATTTATTTTTTTGTGAGGAAGATCAGCCCTGAGCTAACATCCATGCCAATCCTCCTCTTTTTGCTGAGGAAGACCAGCTCTGAGCTAACATCTATTGCCAATCCTCCTCCTTTTCTTTCCCCAAAACCCCAGCAGATAGTTGTATGTCATAGATGCACATCCTTCTAGTTGCTGAACGTGGAACGCGGCCTCAGCATGGCCAGAGGAGCGGTGCCTCGGTGCGTGCCCAGGGTTCCGAACCCGGGCCGCCAGCAGCGGAGCGCGCGCACCTAACCGCTAAGCCACGGGGCCGGCCCCCCCAGAGCCTTTGTGCTGAACTACTCCTTAGCTAAAATGGCAGGACAGCTTGCTCAGGAAAACAGGACTGAATATAGAAAAAAGTGGTGGTTCTTGAACATCTGACTGAAAAAGAATGTGTTACCATATTGTTTCTAAACTTGCCAGGTAACAAGAATCATTCTTCTTCTTGTAATTGCTTCTCAAACTGTAATGTGCATATGAATCACAGGGGACCTTGTTGAAAGGCAGATTCTGATTTAGAAGGTCTGAGGGGGGCCTGAGACTCTGCAAGTTCTCTTGCTGCTGGTTGGTAGACCACACTTTGAAGAGCAAGGTTCTAGGTAGAGGGCAAGAGGGTGCCCATCACTGGAAATGGATTTATCCACTGAAAATGAAGAAATTGGGTTCTGCTCAGAACCTCAGTGTCCCATGAGGCAGTTCCCAATAGCCGAAGCCCCTCTTTGAACCCCAAGACACCTGAATTTCTGGGCCAACAAAGCTTAAGTGCAGGCCCAGGCTCTGGTCACTCTCCCAAGACAGATAGCTTTTTCTCTAGCTTTATCCACCGAGTCCTGAAGGGCTCATCTTGGAGAGCTTTACTCTTGCTGAGGGGATCAGAGGAGTGAGGGGGCCTGAGCTGGCTGGAGAGGGATGCTACGGAGAGCAGGAGGTTGTGCAGAGTAGGGGAGAACATGGGACGGGTGGTTTGGCAGTCTCTTGTGCTCTGGAAATGTTTGCTGAGAGCGAGTGATAAATAAGGGTGTACTGGAAGATGAGCTTGCAGGCTAGGTACAGGAGTGGGAGGTCTGGCAGGCGGTGGAAGGTTGACTTTGCCTCCTTGGCTATTGTGTTCATGGCCGGTCCTCAGTGAGAAATTCAAGACGTAAGGAGTTTTGTGAGGGCGTGGGCTGGTCACTCTTGTTGATCCACCAGATCCGTAGCAGACTATTTGTTAAATAAATGAGTGAATGAAGAGCTAGGGGAGGTAATGGAGTGCCTGAAGCTGTCACCCTCTACCTCCTCCTTGGGATGCTGTGTGGATGACTCACATCCTGCTGCCCACTCACTTTCTTAGCCTAAAACCACACGCCCTGGGGTGTGGCGGCAGTAAGCTGACCCATTCCCGCTTCTGCCACAGGATCTTCATTACACACAGATCCTGAGTTTCCAGCAAGTTGCCTTTCTTCTGCGCTTTCCTGGTTAACAGCTGAGAAAGTCGGGCCTTGAAGAAAATGAGGAGTCCCAGTTTAGGTCTCTAGAGAGACCCTTCTGAAGAAGTGTTCAAGAACACTGGGCTGTCCTGAAGCTGCTTCAAAGGAGAACCCGAGACTTCAGGACCATTTCAAGCTCTAAGAACTGTGCTTCTGCTCCCTCTGTCTGGGTCGTATGCCTCATCACGCCCAAATGTGTGAACTCAAACCCAAAGGGAAGAGACCAGGTGACGAGCAGTCAGGGAGGAGGCACATAAAGTCTGGAGTGGGTGGGCCAGTCTCCTACTCCTTGTGTTGGCAGAGGAAGAGACCTACCCGTTTGCCTGGCTCAACCAAAATCCAGCTCTTTATTGCTTTGGGATGCTGGCCTGAGACAACTCTCAACCAGTGAGTCTCCACATTAGAGCTTGGTTGTCTAGGTGCTTAGAAGCACCCTCCCTAAGAGCTCCCCCTCTGTCTAGCACTTTCCCTGGACCTTGTGGGGGCAGAGCCATGGATACTGGGTGCCCAGCCCTATTCTATGGGGAGTGAGGAAATGTTTGAAGACAGAGAGGCCAGCCATATCCAGAGCAGGTGGGAAAGTGGTGGTGGTGATGGTGATGTGTCGTCCTTACTTGAAACATTATTTTGTACTTATTGCCTGTAGAAATTGACTCCAGGTGGGTGCCAGACAGATTTCCTTTCTTGAGAAGTCTCAAGAGCACAGAGTTTTCAGTAACTCCAAGACTTGGTCAGGCAACTGCATCAACTTTATTTCTGGAGATGACATGTACCCTGGCTTCCTATGTCTTCTTAACTGGGGGAACTAGGGACCATCTTGGAGTCAGGTCTCCTAGAAATGCCCTTTTCTATTCCAACAGGGTTTAAGGAGGCTTAAAATACAGGCTGTAAAAGCAACAGAGTTAATAAAAATAAGGAGGAAAGAAGGGAGAAGTAAATGTGTTAATCTAAGCGCAAATCAGAGTTAACACCTAAGGGCATCCTATTTCCTCCGCACTTACTGACACCAGGGAAAAAACACTCACAAACTTGAACTTTGTTAGGTTCTTCACTGGTTTAACTGTTGCTTCACTCTCTGTGCCTCAGTTTCTTCGTCTGTAAAATAAGGTAAAAGTCAGTCATCAGAGGTTTATTGAGCGCATCACCTAAGATAATACACGCAGAGCACCTGAAACAATGCCTTGCACACAGTAAACATTCAATGGCACCATAGATATAATTATTAAGACCTCATTCATCTGTGACTGTAGCCGAGGGGAGGGGTGGGCAAAGAGGAGGAGGTTCTCCTTCACTCAAAGGCTCCTACCTTCTCTCCCTGGATCTTCTCCCCCCACCACCCCACTCCCATCCAAGTCTTAATGGATGGCCTCTGAAATTGCCTGTGATCCCGATCTGGCTCCACAATGTTCCTGGCCCCACTGCAGTCCCCCCTCCTCCAAGCAGACTATTTCCAGGACGCTTACTTCGTGCACATTGAATGGTGACTGCAGATGCATTTCCCTGACTGCAAGTCTCTCTGAGCTCCGGAAGTGCAGAAGTGCTATTGTTTCCTCCTTTTGTCCCAGTTCCACAGGTCTGGAGGAGCTGGTGGACCTGCTTTCTGGGCTCTCAGCAGTTTAACTCCACCCAGAGTTAGTGAGAGATGGAAACATCTCCAAGACAATTCCAAACCCACAGGGCCTAGGTTGGTGTTCAGCAGCATTCAGCAGGTTGTCTTGTTCCCTTTTCTTTGGGGGGTGGGGTGAGGGACCCTTAGGCTCATGGGCTCAGTGGCAGTGACTCACCAAAGATTCTGTGGGCAGTCAGGGTCTGGGCCAGGCCCAGGCCTCTCACTCCCAGGCCAGTGAGCCCATCACGTGCCCTGTGCCACACATGCCCCTCCCCCTCTGGCAGCAGGCCCCAGTTTTTTTGTGGCCCCTTCCCCTCAACGAGCAGTGGGACTGGGCCGGCCCCGTGGCTTAGCCGTTGAGTGCAAGAGCTCCGCTGCTGGCGGCCCGGGTTCGGAACCCCGGGCACACACCGACGCACCGCTTCTCCGGCCATGCTGAGGCCGCATCCCACATACAGCAAATAGAAGGATGTGCAGCTATGACACACAACTATCTACTGGGGCTTTGGGGGCAAAAAAATAAATAAAATTAAAAAAAAAAACATGAGCAGTGGGAGAAGAGCATGGCCCAGATGTCAGGGGCAAGGGGGTGGGTCTTGTCACCTGACACACTTCATTTTAAAGATAGGCTTGTACAGTAGGCCTTCAGCTAGTTGCTGCATAAAGGCAGTAAGAGCGCTGAGACAGCACCAGCCATGTGCTAGACACTCTTTAGAAGGGCTTTATATACATTGACTGAATCCTCACAACAGCCCTATGAAATAGGGACTCTCAACCTGTCCCTTTTACAGATGAGGGAACTGAGGCAGAGAATTTATTTGCCCACGGTCACATGACTAGTGAGTAACAGAGCAAGCAGTTTGGCTTTATAGTCTATGTGTTTATCCATTAGACCAAATGGTCTCGCTAGGATCCTAAGATCCTAGAGAGTGTGTGTACTAATGCCTTGATTCTAATAGAGAAACATTACCCTTAGGATCTCTGCCCTCTTTCCTGTGTTCAGTGATAAGGTCAGAACCAGTGTCATTTGTGTGTGAAGTGGCACTCCTCACATCTCCTCTTTCTTTCCATTTTCAAGACACTGTAACTTCTCTCCAGGTAGAGAAAGGTAGAGACCGACCTTTCCTCCCCTATAGAAGTTTAAGGCATCCCAACTAAGGCAAGTCCAGGTCTCTAAGGGCTGTACCCCACTGACCCTCTCTCCGCAGGTGAGGTGGCCAGGACCCACCCCAACCCCTTACCTCCCCTTATAGCTCAGTTGGCAGGGGCATTCTGAGTTGTCCTAAGGAGGAAGGATAAGACACTTCTTAGTTCTAGAGCCTGAAATGTTGACAGAATTCATTTGCAAGTGGAATTCCCTTTGAATCTTCACCCCAGTGCTCTCCCACTCCCCACAAACCTACCCCAAGGGGCCTGGACATGGCTATCACCTTTCTTTGTTTTTTTGATGAGGAAGATCAGCCCTGTGTTAACATTTGTTGCCAATCCTCCTCTTTTTGCTGAGGAAGACCGGCCCTGAGCTAACACCCGTGCCCATTTTCCTCCACTTTATATGGGACACTGCCACAGCATGGCCTGACAAGCGGTGCATTGGTGCACGCCCGGGATCCAAACCCGGGGCGCCAGCAGCAGAGCGCGCGCACTTAACCGCTATGCCACGTGGCTGGCCCCGACTCTCACCTTGATGGATATTCACCACGCCTGCCCCATCGCCTCACAGAAGTTGTCCAGCAAGTGTTTGCCAACTTAAAGAGCTAATACCACAGACCAGCAAAAGCATGCCCAAGAACAGAATGAAAAAACACATCCTAGGAAAAGTTCTAGGCAATTTCCTTACAAATAACCGCTTTCCAAACATTATTGTCTTAAATGGCAGAACACTAACAGATCAGTTCTTTAGTTGTTTTTTTTCACAACCTTGAAATGAAGTAAAAGTGGAGGGAGGAGTACATTTTAAGGTACCAGGATTATACCGGAATTGCACTCCAAGGTCAGTGCTCCCGGACATGTGCTTTCTTTCTCTGACATGACCTTGGGACTTCCAGCTCTGAAAGTTATTCATAGAGCTCCATCAGATATTCTAGGTAGGTCAGGGATACTCAGGTGGAGTTTAACCCTCCATCGATGTCCCAGAGGTAGCAATGATTTACAACGTCTTTGTTTTTCCTCTTCAGTGCCCTGTTGCTAGAGACGGTAAAAAGGTGGGGAAGGCTCCAGAACATTCTAAGCCTGGTAAGCATTTCTGGCTGGAATGCTTTAATCTCACTACAATCCTGACAAGAGACCACGACCTTAATCTCTCCATGGCATGACTGGTTAGTCTTGATCTTAAGCCGCATAATGAAACGCCCCCAAATGTGCAGAGCAAATCTTATTAACGTCAAAACTATACTATATGCCATGCAGGGGACCAGAAATCATTCTTGACTCCAAAAGAATAGGAAAGCTTCCGGGACGCAAGACAACATCCCCTTACACCCTTTTCCACATCCTAAAACAGGAATATTCACGAAAAGAGCAAAACGGAAATGTGCATTCACTGACCACCTACTGAGTTCTATTCACATTCACACACGTTAACTCACTTAATTCCCACCCCAAAGTAGGTACTGATTGTTAACAATTTACATTCACTTCCCACCCCAAAGTAGGTACCGATTGTTAACAATTTACATTCAAGAGAAGGCAGTCTGAGAGATCCGTAACTTGCTCAAGGTGACACACTGCAGCAAGTAAGAGTCAGTATTCTAATCCGAAGCAGTTCCCTCCCCCCTCCGCGCCGCAGAAAACGCAGGTCTGCCACCGGGAAATTAATGACCCACAGCCATCCTGTGGCTCTGCGCCATCACTGGGGAGACAACCTGGTTCTCGTGACTCTTCAGTATTTCTGTTTTCACCCAACCGCATTGCATGACTGCGGGAGCACAGCGACCACGTGAGCCCTGTCCCTCCCCCGGCGAGGGACAGTGCCTGTCTGGCCAAGGGCAAATCACAGGTGCGACAACGTGCCAGGACCGGACCCGCAGCCCCAGGGCACGAGCTCCCCTGTGGCGTCACCGGGCGGACGGAAGGGAACTCGGCCAGGAGTGGCCTTCGGACGCGGCAGGTCACAAGTTAGCCGCAAGTGCGGCTTCAGGCGCGGCCAGCTTTGTAAAACGGGGCCCGCGAGGGAGGAACTAGGAATGACCTTGGTCGCGGCCTCCACAACCCGCAACACGCCGTCCGGCGGCGGGGCGTGGGTCGCGCGCGGCCAGACGGCACGGAGCCGCCAGGGCGAGGCCGCAGGGAGGGCGGGGCCTCTCCACTTGGCCTAGCCCCCGCTGGGGGCGTGGCCGATGGCAGGCCAATCAGCGCCACCGCCGGGCAGGCAGGGCCTGCGTCATCCGGGGGCGGGGCTCTGGGGCCGCCGCGCGGCGCGGCGGGTCACGCGGGTCGCGGCGCCGGCTATAAGTACGGGCCGGCGGCGTGGGCCTCCTGAGTGATGGCTGCCGGCGTGCGCGGCGTGCCTTCTCTTCTCGGCTGCTGAGGGTGCTTCCCGGGTGGGTCGCCCGCCCCGCCGAACCGTCCCCGGAGCCTCCGTCCCGGGCCGTGTGCTCGCCCGCAGCAGGTGCGTGCGTCCGTGGCTCCCGCCCGCCGCCGCCGCCGCCTGGACGTCCTCGTCTCTCGCTCGGCCCCCCGTTTTCTCTGGTGAGTGGCGGCGCCACCTTGGAAAGGCTCTTTCTTCTCCCCGGGGCCGGGCGCGGACTCCGCGGCGCGGGAGACGGCCCGGCGCGGCGGGATTCCGGTTTCGTAGCCGCCTGCCTGCCTCCCTCCCCCACCCCGCCCGCCCGCGGGCCTTTTTGGCGGTCCCCGGGCGGCGCGCGCGGGAATGGCCCTTTTCCGGTGTTCGCGGGGAGGGCGCGCGCGGGCCGGCGGCGCGGGGGCCGGGCTGGGCTGGGCGCGCGGGCCCGGGTCTCGGGCGCCACGTGCCGCGCCGCCTCGCGTGTGCTGCTCGGAGCAGGGGACGGTGGGCAGCGGGCGGAGGGCGCGGCCGGGGCCCCCAGCCTCGTGGGCCGGCGCGAGGGGCCGGACTGGCCCCCCAGGGGCGCGCTGCCATTGTTGTCTTCTCCCTCCCCCCGCAGGATGAACTTGCGTCCTTTCTCTTCGCAGACATGGAATTCTGCTCCCTGCTTTTAGCTCTCCAGAGCCAAAGAAACCCCAGACAACAGATGCCCATACGCAGCGTATAGCAGTAACTCCCCAGCTCGGTTCCTGTGCCGTAGTTTACAGTATTTAAGTTCATATAATATATATTATTTATTATAGCAGTTTGGATACCTCATATTCTGTTTACACATCTTGAAAGCCGCTCAGTAATTCTCTTATAATTAAAAAAACCACTACTCTGGAGAATGGCATCGACCGTGACAACGCCGATTACCAGTACTGTTGCTGCTACCGCCGCTTCTGGTCCGTTGGTGGACTACCTATGGATGCTGATCCTGGGCTTCATTATTGCATTTGTCTTGGCATTCTCCGTGGGAGCCAATGATGTAGCGAATTCGTTTGGTACAGCTGTGGGCTCAGGTGTAGTGACCCTGAAGCAAGCCTGCATCCTGGCTAGTATCTTTGAAACAGTGGGCTCTGTCCTACTGGGGGCCAAAGTGAGCGAAACAATCAGGAAGGGCTTGATTGACGTGGAGATGTACAACTCTACCCAAGACCTGCTGATGGCTGGCTCAGTCAGTGCGATGTTTGGTAAGTTCTTTTTATATATTGTCTTCTTAGTGATGGGTGAGCAAATTCCTATCCTGGGTAGTTCCAGTCCTGTGTTCTACCTTTCAGATTGTTTCCTTTAGGAGGCACTGGGTACATAATGGAATTTTGTCCTTGACTTAATAAAATTTTTACTTTACTAATTATTTTACTTAATAAAAACACTTACTGTGTTTCAGGTTCTGCTGTGTGGCAACTAGTGGCTTCGTTTTTGAAGCTTCCCATTTCTGGAACCCATTGTATTGTTGGTGCAACCATTGGTTTCTCCCTTGTGGCAAAGGGGCAGGAGGGTGTCAAGTGGTCTGAACTGATAAAAATTGGTATGTCTAATTCTAAATGACTTCTTAATTTTTATTGTCCTCTGTTATGGCATCATGTATGAGAGAATATGGTGTAAAATGGAGGGACAGATTAAAGGTTTGAAGATAGAATACTAAAATTTAAACTTTTGGGTTCCTGATTTTTATTCATTGACTTTTTTTTTCCTTAATGTGTTCTATTCCAGTGATGTCTTGGTTCGTCTCTCCGCTGCTTTCTGGTATTATGTCTGGAATTCTCTTCTTCCTTGTTCGTGCATTCATCCTACGTAAGGTAATCTTTTTCTCTCCCTCTTATGTATGACCTTTAATGGGTCACACTCAATGGTATTCAAACCGATAGCATTCTTGGAAATGTGATTGGTATGTAGGTATGTGGCCTTGGAAAGTTAAAAAATTCTTTATGTCCTACACACTTCTTGTATGTTGCTGAGTTCTCCAAAACAAGCAAGTTTTCAATACCCAAGAAGGCATTCAGGAAGGAAAAATTGAATGAGTACTGTGGTGCGCCAAGAAATAGGAGAGACCGAGGATGAAAAAATAAGGAAATTTATTTGTGGTGGCTTTGTCTAGCTGCATGCAGATTACTGCTTTGTCTAAACCACCATAATATGCTTGGGATTTGAACTGTAAAGTTGGGATGACCTGTGGCTTTTTCTTAGCTGCGGGTTAAATAGAGTAGTTTGGGTCTCTACGTAGTTATTTCTGTAGTGCTGGTTATTGTAACCATTTTTTTTTTTTTTTTATAATTTTATTTATTTATTTTTTCCTCCAAAGTCCCAGTAGATAGTTGCATGTCATAGCTGCACATCCTTCTAGTTGCTGCATCTGGGACGCGGCCCCAGCATGGCCGGAGAAGCCGTGCGTCGGTGCACGCCCGGGATCCGAACGCGGGCCGTCAGCAGCAGAGCGCGCGCACCCAACCGCTAAGCCACAGGGCTGGCCCATATTGTAACCATTTTATAAGCCCCCCTAGGTGGGGGATCTACCTCTTAGAGTGACTTGACTCTTAATTTTTCAGAGTAGGTAAAAAAAAAAAAAAACCTGTAAAGGTAGTTTTTGTTTTGTTGGTGAAAAAAAAAAATTCCAGACAGCTATTTAATTTCCTG
This sequence comes from Diceros bicornis minor, assembly GCF_020826845.1. Taxonomy (NCBI): domain Eukaryota; kingdom Metazoa; phylum Chordata; class Mammalia; order Perissodactyla; family Rhinocerotidae; genus Diceros; species Diceros bicornis. Next base: position 19,385,081 of record NC_080779.1, read on the forward strand.
TCCATTTGAAAATCCCTTTTGAGGGACTCGGTAGTGTTTCTTTTATCAAGGAGTCTGATGCTGGCTCCAGAATAAACGTAGACAGCAGGAGATGTTGTCATTGGACTGAGTTACAGTAAGAATAAATTCATTTTTCTCAGGAAACAAGGTTATCCTTTCTCTGAGGTGAATGGCACTTAATGGTCCCCATTGTAAGTTTTTTAAAATGCTCCTAAACTCAAATCTGAGTGAAGGAAGATAGGTAGCTTAATCCCAGGGGGTAAGAATATATGCAGATACACTTGTTTGGTCTAGTTCTAAGCTTCTCTAGGGAAGGATTATACCTCTTCTCGATAGAAATTCTTTGACTAGTAAAGTGATTCGCTCATCACTGTTTCCCATGGCCTCCGTCTGGCAAAATATAGCAGTTTAATACTTTAAAAACTTGAAACATCTATAGCTTGGTGTAATTTGAGAGTAAACAGTTCGTTGATGCTAACAGACTCGAAGTTTGGTGTTATTTTATTTAGCAAGTATGATTAGCACCTTCCCTCCCTCTCCCTACAACTGTAGCATATGATAATATGATGCTTAAATTTGAGGCTTACCAGTAGTCCCACCAGATTTTTTAGTTTTCTTATTAGAGCCTTATAGCTTGCTCCATACCAGAGAACCAGGAGAATTAATGGGATCCCTTGTTATGGATTCCTGCTTTATAAAGGTTTATGCTGGGTCTTTGTTGATTATTCAGAAGCAGATTCTGGAGAGACTTTATGTGTCTCAAGACAAAACACACTTGTCTTTTTTCCTGGAGGGGGAATGGTGGTGCTCTGAGGTGCAAAGGGGGATATTCAGGTGCCCAGAACCTCTCATTTGAAGAATGCATGCCATTTTTAACCGCTGTTACTGAGAACTTAAGTTAGATATTTTAACTTCTTAGCTATGTATTCCTTATGTGAGTATGAGGATGGACACGATCAAGGATAATTGGAATAGTATTTAAAATAACATTGACTTTGCGGATCTTCCTCACCTCCGACCCCCCCCCCCCCACACAGACTGTGTCCAATCTGTCAATAACAGTTGAGTTTTTAGGTGATGCATGTGGCTATTTCTGGTTACTGTTAGGTTTTAAATCTCAAGAAAACTGGTAACCTTTGGGGGTCCTGGCTGTTAAAATCAGAATATTTGACCATTAAGATACTTTCCAACTTAAGCTTCTATTTTGGAAATTAACATTAAAATTGCTTTTTAAAAATTTTCTATTTTCTGAATGTCTGTTCCAAGGGTGTTGGGTCGTCTAGTAGGAAAACGCAGAATGGAGGTGAGGTCCTTCTGTTATGGACTGGGGCAGTCAACAAGGAATGGGGGAAGGGGAAGGTTTTCCTGTTAAGCATTGAAATTCTAGTCAGAGAGAATGGGACTTGAAATTCTAGTCAGGGAGAATGGGTCTTTCAGCATTCTCCCTTCTGTTAAGAATCACATTAAATAGATCTAGGACATCTTTTCAAACTCAGAGGAATCTTGTTCTTTAGACAAAAGCTTGCTGGAACATCCAATATGTAAAAAGTGAACTATTCTGATTGAAGATGGGGGGTTATGAAGACTCCCTTTCTCATCCCACATAACTGGATGATGAGATATTTACATTATTTCCAGGTGAAGTTTTAAGTGTGTGTTAGATGGATCATATGGTAATAAAAATATCATAAAATTGTTAGCCCTGGTTACCTCTTGGGAGTGGCTGAGAGGACTCTGGAGGGAGTAAAAGGGAGAGACTGTTCCTGTTTTACCTTTTTCCTAGACTCTTAAGAACTTTGACGTTTTTTAAACCATGAGCCTTTATTTCATAATAAACTGTTAGTAGTGTCATTCATTCCCTACCTTATCCCCAACTAATATATTACTGGTTACCTCAGGGAATATGTAATTGGGCTATACAGAAAAAATAAACAAATATATATCGGCTACTTCCTCTCAACTCTGACCAATCAATTACAGCTTGATTTGATACCATATTACCAAATAGTATTTGAAAATCTGTTAAGAGAAGTCCCTACATGATGTCTATAAAACACTAATGGATTTTGATTTTGGGGGAGTCTTAGCTTCCTTGGAGAATTTTCTTAAAACCATGGATAGTTCTGAGAAGAAAAATGCATATACACCTCAGGTTCATAACCTTATTGACTGCCCTTTAGGTGTGACCCACATTGTTGAGTTACCCAGGGATGCTTAACAGTTCCTAGGTTCTATAGGCTATTGTTTTTATTTTGGCTGTTTCTCTATCTGTAGTATTCTGTTAAACGAGGGATAGGGGAGCTAAAATTCAGTGGTTTTCAGTGAGGGCCCATCTCTGATTTGGAATGGTACCTTTACTTTCTCTTGTTTTCTTTGATCTTAAGCCACTACCTCCCTCTTCCCAATGTGTTGAATATTCTCGTCAGAAGCCTTAGAATCACTTTTGGGTCGTTCCCTCTGTTTCTCCTCAAGATTTTCCACTGGATTGTGATCAAGATAGCATTAAACCTTTAGATTAACATCTTCAAGGTGTAGCCTTCCCATATATTCAGATCTGTGCTCTCATTCTTTAAGTGTTTGACTTCGGTGTTTTCCTGTAGAATTAATACACATTTGTTCTAAGTGGAACCCTCTTTATTTCCAGTCACACTGGCCTTGTCACTGTTGTTTAAACGTTTCAAGTTTTTTGCCTCACGGCCTTTGCACTTGCTGATAGGGAATATTCTACCCCCGCCTCCCACCGGGTGGTTTGCTCCTCTACCCCTACGTCTACACATGGCTTGTTGACTTACGTTCGTGTCTTCACTCCACTGATACTCACTCCCTGACCTCCCCGCACCCAAATTAAAATGTGCCCCTCCTTCTGTCACTGCCCTCTTACCCTTCTTTATTTTTCTTTATAGCATTCGTCACTAACTTTCCATTATTCTGTGCTAGAATGTAAATGTCAGTTCTATGAGGGTGCAGACTTTTCTCATTCACTCCTGTATTTCAGTGCCCAGAATAGTGCTCGGCACAGTCTGTTGAATTAGGGGGTGACCTAATGTACAACTGTTTCTTATCTTAGCACTTTGGTAAATCATTAATTATGGTATATTTATCAGATGTCTAGATAAGATGGTTGTTACAGGTATATTCTACTACATGTTTTGTTTTTAAGAAACTTGCAGGTGTAAAGCCAGGTGAGAAATGTTCTAACATCTTGTAGTCTGTTTCTCGATATCTCTTACAAATGTATAGTACATCTTGAGGTGTGTGCTCCGATTTACATCTGCACATCAAGTACCTTAGAACACTGGGTGTTGAAACTGATTATTCTGGACATTACCAGTCACTGGTATAGATAGCCTTGTTAAAAATAGCAAAACAACAACAAACCACAAAACAAAAAACCAAACACAAACTTAAATTGAAGTAGAAGATGAGATCAGTCCTAGTAGGGAGACTTCAGGAACAAATGTAGGAAAAGCCCAGTTGGCCTTGAGAACTCTATGGAGAGACAGTTATTGGCACTGTAATTTTGTGAACCTGCCCTTTTACAAGGATCTATTTAAATGGGTTAACTTTTACAGCTTTTAAGGTATTGGTCTTAATGATATCTTACAGGCAGATCCAGTTCCTAATGGTTTGCGAGCTTTGCCAGTTTTCTATGCCTGCACAGTTGGAATAAACCTCTTTTCCATCATGTATACTGGAGCACCTTGTAAGTACATATTAAAATATTTAAATGTGAATTTAAAGTTGTTTATAAAACTTGCATTAAATGCCCAATTTACCCCTTTTTGCTTTACAGGGCTGAAATCTCCTAGAAGGTGGCTGGCCTGCGCCCATTTCAGAAGGCTGCAGGCTAGTGTATGCTGAGTTAACCTAGATAGTTTTTCAACCAAAGAGACCTGCTCAGATTCTAAATCACTACAGACCTTTACTCTTTAGTCTTCACAGGATCCACGATAATATGATCTTCTCCCTCCCTTTCTCCTATCTATGCTAAAAATACTGGAATTGATACTGACCTCGACTACTGACTGCTGAAGAGTCATTAGTTATATTTGGTCTTCAATAATCAGTCATTTAGGACTGATTTGCTGGATGTTCTCATTTTTCTCTCCCAAATGGAGCTACTTTTGTTTCTAAGTACTAAATTTACCCCCCTGAATCTGCTTGAATGAGAAGAGTTGGGATGTTTAATACCCGATCTAAGTGCACTTGGAAGAAGAATTCATGCAGCTAAGAGGAAAAATAATTTGTGAGACTATAAAGATTGAAATGTTGATTACTTTTATGTTGGGACTAAGGCAACGTATGGATTAAATTATGATGATAAATGTTTAATTTAGCAACTGAAAAAGAATGATACCTTGTCAGGCAGGACAGTACATGCCTTTACCAATTCAGTTTTGCTGTCTAGGTTCATTCAGCTGATGGTCTTTGACCATCAAGTCAGTGGCTTTCGATCTTTTAACTATGACTCACTGGAAGGAATACATTGTACATTGCTGCCCAGGACACACATGCATATAGAGAGGGAAAGATAACTGGAATACTATCTTGAAGCCACTTAACCTTATTACTATGTGCTGTGTACTCTTATTTTCAAATATCCTTTTTAGCTTTTTTAAAAAATATTCATCGTGGCCCACTAAATTAATTTCATTTCTGGCTAATGGATTGTAACTTGCTTCTTAAACCTCACTGAAGTAATGTCACTAACCAAAATGGAGTTAGCTAAGTATTTTTAACTTTATTCTTGGAATAATCAGGAAAGAAAATGGACAACTTGATGAGAATATTGATCTTACTTAGGGGATACCAGACTCGTTACCGAACAGTGCAGGCAAAGAAAAGCATGCATACTGCGTTTTCATTCTGTTTTAAATTGGGTTCTTAATGCTAAGCTCAAGTCTCCCATGAGGCTCTCAGCACTGATGTTTTATGTAATGGCGGCAAAGCTCATAGTACAGTGAAAGTAGAAACTTAAAATTCTTTTCAATCATTTTTGGAAAAGGGAACTTAGATTTTTGTTCCGTCCTTCGTGGATCATTTACAAGAAAAACCAGTCTCATTTCCTCTTTTGACTTGGAATGTAGGAAAATTTAAATTGTGATAGAGATTGATTAAATTTCACATATATTTTAATTTGTATGACCAACTACATGATAAAAATTTATAGGAATTAAAATGAAAAGATTTATAGTCACAATAGAACTTGAGTTTTGAAAGGACCTCAATTTATATCTAATTTTTAAATATTAATCATTTTGGGGGGCAATAAAATTTCCATTTTATAAGTAATTTAATTCCTAATCAAAATAAAGCAAAACAACCACAAGTAACTAAGCTATTCTTGGATAAACTACAGATCATTATAACATCTTTTAGGCTTAAATAGGATTCTATGGTGCTTTGCCTCTGTCATTAATATAGGCTAGTGGCTTGAAGCTTATTGGCATTTAAGTGATGAGCAGATGATGACTAATATTGATGATCCCTGAGCCATGTGAAAAGTAGCTAAGTTTCTCTTTTAAGGTGTGGCTTGTTAATGAAATTAGCACTAAATTCTTTTCTTTATGAAAGGGCAGCCCTTTGAATTATATAAACCTTTTGATGATAATATCCCTGTTTTCTGTATTTTAGTTTGATAATTTGTCCTAAGGGATAATCTTGTTATCTCTTGTAAAGATTTTATTGGAGGCTAAGTACAATGGATGTGATAACTTGCAAAGAGAATTATATCAGTATGACAAATGTGACTGCTGGGGCACCTTCCTATTTTAACATTAAAATTTGTATGTGCAAATGTAATGTGTGGCAGCTACCATCTGGAGGCTGGAGAGTGGAACGGTTCCATTTTTTCATAGCTAGTTGCAGATCCTCACAGTATAGTAAGCCTTACTAACTACTAAAACAAAGAAAAAAGTTAGTTTGTGAAGGAGCATGGGAGACTTCAGCCTAGCAGGTTTGTAAAGTGGGCCAGACTGGTGTGGGTTTCCAATCACCATTACATTTTTCTCCCAAATTTGTATAGCTGCTAGCACAGTAAATCCTGTGGGCTTAAGGCTAGCAGCAGCTGTAAAGGGTGATGGGCTGGCTGGGGGAACCCCAGAGTCCCCAAAGGAGGGTTTACACTTTATTGCAGGGGGCTGTTGCCCTGGGGTTTTCAAGATGCACCATTTTATCTCCTAGTGCTGGGCTTTGACAAACTTCCTCTGTGGGGTACCATCCTCATCTCGGTGGGATGTGCAGTTTTCTGTGCCCTTATCGTCTGGTTCTTTGTATGTCCCAGGATGAAGAGAAAAATCGAACGTAAGTAACAAATCGTAGCAGGAAATTTTAATTAGTAATGTGTTTATTTCTTTTTGTTTGACCACCTGCAAAAATCGATTTGGATAGATTGGCATAATCATTTTAAATGGGAATTTGAGGATATGGGTTTATTGTCCAAACTGTTCTTATTTACTTAAAATGGTCTGAGACCTAGTCAGCAGGAATATTTGACGCATGCTGCAGAGACAAGCTTGGCATTTAATCTATTTTTTTTTTTTTTTTTTTTTTTTTTTGTGAGGAGATCAGCCCTGAGCTAACATCTGCCAATCCTCCTCTTTTTTTTTTTGCTGAGGAAGACGGCCCTGGGCTAACATCTGTGCCTATCTTCCTCCACTTTATATGGGACGCCGCCACAGCATGGCTTACCAAGCAGTGCGTCGGTGAGCGCCCGGGATCCGAACCAGCGAACCCCGGGCCGCCGCAGCGGAGCGCGCGCACTTAACCGCTTGCGCCACTGGGCCGGCCCCTGGCATTTAATCTATTTTGTTACTGTACCTTGACCCAGTGGCAGTGACATGATAGATAAATACAGAGAAGTTATAGCCTGTGTTAATTGAGAAGGATGAGGATACCTTAATGAAAAATAAGGGGTAGGGACTAAAGCTTTCACAGAGGAAACATCTACCCCACCTATTGTGTGTAAATTCAGATTCAGACATGCAAAGCTAAGGCTGATGTATATATCTGACTTTGATTTGGTTGATTCTCAGAATTGTAGCACAAAGTCTAGAGGTAAACATTTATTTTCAAGTGTCATGTGAAGGAATCGCTTAGGACATTACTACATATAGTGTATTGTGTAATTAAATATTGAATAAACTTTGGTTAGTGTCAGTCTTACTTAAGTCTTGTATTCCTTTCCTTACTGACTGAGCTTTCTTAAAATACTCTTTTTCTGCCCTTTCCATCTGCAAACGTTGGTTAGTTTGTTCTTCAGAAGCGAGGGACGCAGGCTGCAGTGGCATTAGGAAGAGTGCTGCATCATGCAGCTGCACTGAGGAGCCTCCAAGAGGCCCAGTGCTAGTCGGGCTCTGCTGAGCGCACAGGGGGAGCGAGGCGTTCAGGACTTCCTGACCTCATTTTTCCCTCAGTCTGGGAGAAGATGAGACAAGTCTTGCTAGTGTTTTATGTCCTAGTCTGTAGCTTGACTATGATGCCTGAATGAACATGTCAATATACTGGGCATTGGTACGATAGGCAGAAAATATTCCTACCTGATCGTGGAATTTAGAACCACACGCACGTCTCTTTGTTTTGTAGAAGCGAAAATTAAACTTGTCATCTTTAGTTGCCTGCATTGAGCTTGTCTCTTTGCTTGAACTCATGGACTTAAATTTGGAGGGATTCCTTTTTAAAATAAGAATATGAACTAGGTGCAGTTCAAATTTTCAATCATCTCTCATTCTTGAGCTGCCTTCACTACAGGATGGGTCAACAGGGAGCTAAGAATGGTTTTTACATCTGTAAAAGATTGCAAAGAACGGGAATACACAATAGAGCCCAGAAAGCCTAAAATATTTTGCTATCTGGCCCTTTACTGAAAAAGTTTGCAACCCATGGTGCGTTGTTGGTTTCTTCCCAAGTAAGTGAAAGATATAAGAGATAACAGCAAATTAAGCAGATAGGAAAATTACCCTGAATTTTCGCTGGAGTTTACATATGTTCTTATTTTGAGTTGAATTTTTTTGAGATGAGGGAAAAGGAAAATGTAGAACAAGTTGGTTTTGTCAAAACCAAACAAAAAAATCCTTCTTTTCTAGGAGAAATAAAGTGTAGTCCTTCTGAAAGCCCCTTAATGGAAAAAAAGAACAGCTTGAAAGAAGACCATGAAGAAACAAAGTTGTCTGTCAGTGATATTGAAACCAGGAGTCCTGTTTCTGAGGTAGGGTCTGCTGCTGTGCCCCTCCGGGCTGTGGTGGAAGAGAGAACAGTCTCGTTCAAACTTGGAGACTTGGAAGAAGCACCAGAGCGAGAGAGGCTTCCCAGTGTGGACCTGAAAGAGGAAACCAGCATAGACAGTGCCATAAACGGTGAGTGGAATTTCCTCCGGTGGGGAACATAGAGTTTCACTGTGTTAGCTGTACTGGTGAGGAGGCTTGGGACCTGGTGCTCTCTGTATTGAATGTTACCTTTTCGGCCTTGGCCAGGTGCAGTGCAGTTGCCTAATGGGAACCTTGTTCAGTTCAATCAAGCCGTCAGTAACCAGATGAACTCCAGTGGCCACTATCAGTATCACACAGTGCATAAAGATTCTGGCTTATACAAAGAGCTGCTCCATAAATTACATCTTGCCAAGGTGGGCGACTGCATGGGAGATTCTGGTGATAAACCCTTGAGGCGCAATAACAGCTATACTTCGTATACCATGGCAATTTGTGGCATGCCTCTGGATTCATTCCGTGCCAAAGAAGGTGAACAGAAAGCTGAAGAAATGGAGAAGCTGACGTGGCCTAACACAGACAGCAAGAAGCGAATTCGAATGGACAGTTACACTAGTTACTGCAATGCGGTGTCTGACATGCACTCGGCCTCTGAGATGGACATGAGCGTCAAGGCAGAGATGGGTCTGGGTGACAGAAAAGGCAGTAGCGGCTCTCTAGAAGAGTGGTGTGACCAGGATAAACCAGAAGTGTCTCTCCTCTTCCAGTTCCTGCAGATCCTCACAGCCTGCTTTGGGTCGTTTGCCCATGGCGGCAATGACGTCAGGTCAGTCGACTTTGAATCTTAGCATTGCTCATTCTACTTTTATACCACCTTATCCCTTTTATAAGGCCAGGCTCGTGGCTGTGGTACTCATACCACCTGTGGGGCACTAAATAATCTAGATAGGATAAGGTAATAGCAGCTATTGACTTAATAAAACAGGCAGTAAAATTTTTTTCTTTAGAGAGATTACAGTGAATGTATTTTATTAGGAACATTGTTTCTGTAGATGATAAACAGAACTTTGTTTCTGTAGATGATAAATACAAATAGCTTTCACAGAAAAGCCTTTTTGTCCGTTGAGATGGGATCCAGTTCTTTTGAGAGTCAGTTTGGGGATGTAAGATGAAAAACTTAAAATCATTTCCCTGTAGAATGAATTCTATGGTTTGTAAAGCGTTCATTGGAACCCTGGAGTTGCTTTAGATTGGAACCCTGGAGTTGCTTTAGGCTACCTATAGGAAGACAGGCCACCAAATGCATGGCATTCCCCTCTGTGAGAGCAGCTCATTTTCTTCCATTGTGTATGTTGGGGTTCCGTTTATTTCCTTTGAAAGAAAGACCCGTTTGGTAAATGAGTTTGAAAGCTTTGCTTTAGACAACCCCAGCAAGTAATTGAGCAAATTGGATCTTGCCGAGTTCTAGTTCTGCCTGAAAAATCGTATTTTTGTTTTAAATATGTTGTTTAATTCCCTTTTTTTTTTTTTTTTTTTGCTGAGGAAAAGTAGCCCTGAGCTAACATCTGTTGCCAGTCTTCCTCTTTTTGCTGAGGAAGATTGGCCCTGAACTAACATCTGTGCCCATCGTCCTCTATTTTATATGTGGGACGCCTGCCACAGCACGGCTTGATGAGCGGTGCATAGGTCCCTGCCCTGGATTCAAACCTGCAAACCCTGGGCCTCTGAAGTGGGACAGCAAACTTAACCACTACACCACCGGGCCAGCCCCTAAAACATCGTATCTGCCCTCTTTTTTCTTTCAGCAATGCCATCGGTCCTCTGGTTGCTTTGTATCTGGTTTATGACACAGGAGACATTTCTTCAAAAGTAGCAACACCAATATGGCTTCTGCTGTATGGTGGTGTTGGTATCTGTATTGGTCTGTGGGTGTGGGGAAGGAGAGTTATCCAGACCATGGGGAAGGATCTGACACCAATCACGCCCTCTAGGTAAGTTGGTAAAGCAGGTCTTAGGCTAGTGCTCATTTTCTTAAGATATGTAATACTGTATAGTGCCATCACATAAATCACCTGTAGTTGAAGTAACCAAGTTTGTATAAGTTTCTGATATTATTCTTGTTGGTGTGAACTTTTTGGATTTTACATATTGTCTGGGCTTTAAATGTAGTTTTGATCAAATATTTATTCAACTCCAGTAGTTTCTAACAACGTAATTTTTCTGAGGAAGATGTGTGTGCTAAGAGTGAATAGGTATATGTACTTGGCCTTGTTTGTCTTTATGTGGGAGCTAGGACTGATGTTTACCAGATTCTTCAAAGTAAAAGTGCAAACTTGAGTGATGGGCTTCCAGGAAACCTTAAAACTTCAAACATTAGAGAAGAGGGAAAAGAGGAGTGCTGTGGCCTGATATTTAAAGTAGATTACAGGAGGTATAGCAAAGTAAAGATGTCAGTGGAGGCTTTGTCATTGAGTACAGCACAGCACGATTTCGTTAACTCGAGGTAGTGTTAGCTTATCAAAAAAATCGAATTCCATTCTTGACAAGTAATCTTTTTGTGTCTATAGTGGCTTCAGTATTGAACTGGCGTCTGCCCTCACTGTGGTAATTGCATCAAATATTGGTCTTCCCATCAGTACGACACATTGTAAAGTAAGTGCAATATAAGCGTACTGTGTCTTTTGAATGGTTCTAGTAATATGTAGAGTTTTGTTGTGTTTTTGTTGGTGTTTTTTACTTTGATACTTTGGTTTAGAAAGTTATATGCAGTCAGAGTCTTGAAGAGGTCACAAGGTTTAGAACAAGTGACTACAAGAATGTAAATGCGTACATTTTACAATTTCTTGTGTCTAGTACACTTATTTAAGGAGATATTCTCCCCAAATGGTACAAAAGTCCTTTTATATAGAGCTAGCAAGTCTGTGAGGCTTGCTGGACTGTTGAGAAAGCATAGATTGAGGTACTGAGAAACACTTGGAATCCTAAGGTTGCTTGATGACCGTATGATAACTATAGGAAAAGGAAGGGACTGGCTTCCTTGAGGGAGTTTGTTAGTTCACCATGGAGCCTGTGAGTCATCTTTTTTCTTCCAGGATATCTCTCCAGGTGATTGGCCATTAGGTCTCATATCAGCCTCCCTCTAGAATGATCTCTGGAAAATCTGAAACTTAAATTTATTATTAAAGCAGTTTGTTATTATTAATGCAGTTTATTATTAAAGCAGTTCGTTAAATTCTGGTAACTCAGAAGGGAATATGGAAATGTTCTTTTCCTATCATATTTTACCTCAGCACAGATTTGATGATTTTTATATTGCCTTCACCTTCCCATGAATAATCTCCTTCTTAACCTGTTAGAAACCAGCTTTCATGGAATCAGCCGTGGCCAGCTGTGTGAGGCTCCTTACCTAACATAAGGTCACGTTATTTACCAAAATACCCTTGGCACTTTAGTAACTAGTTTCTTTGATCTGTTCCTCTGCTAGGTGGGCTCTGTTGTATCGGTTGGCTGGCTCCGATCCAAAAAGGCTGTTGACTGGCGACTCTTCCGCAACATTTTTATGGCCTGGTTTGTCACAGTCCCCATTTCTGGTGTTATCAGTGCTGCTATTATGGCAGTCTTCAAGTATGTCGTCCTCAGAGCGTGAAGCTGTTTGGAATTAAAATTCCTGTCAATGTTTGGGACCACCTTACACATTCCTGCTCCTTTGAAGAATGATTACAGTGTTAACAGAAGACTGACAAGAATCTTTTTAAAGTTTGGGAGCTGTGGGAGGGAAGTGTTATTTGTGCTATAATTGCTTTTGTGCTAAATATGACTTGTCTCAAAATTAGCTATGTAAAATAGCCAGATTTCCACTGGTTCCTCTTGAGGTCCCTTTTCCTTCTGGGCTGTGAATTCCTGTACATATTTCTCTACTTTTTGTATCAGGCTTCAATTCCATTATGTGTTAATGGTGTTTCTGAAGATACTAGTGATTTTTTTTTTTTTTTTCCTTTAACCAATCATTCGGAGCCATTTGACAGAGTGTGCTCTGCTTTGGTGGTTTCCCCAGCTTCTGCCCTAACATGCACAGGGACTTAACAACAAAAAAACATAACTGAAGCTTCCCTTGTAGTCTCTTAGAGAAATAGTCATTTGTACTCTGCCCTCCTCTCTGTAGTGGCAGGTTCTATTGGCATATATGAGAACTTCTTATGGGGATGATGTTCTTTGGACACAGTGAAAATTTAAGTTAGTAGTAACTTCTTTGCAAGCAATTCATTGACTATTATTGCTAAGAAGTAAAAGGAAAAAGGCTTCTGGCAGTCTTGGTTATTTCTGTAAGATTCCTGGCAGTGTGGGATGGATGAATGAAGTGGAATATGAACTTTGGGCAAGTGAAATGGGACAGCCTTCCATGTTCATCTGTCTACCTCTTAACTGAATAAAAAAGCCTACAATTTTTAGAAAATTTGTTCTCATGGTTTTTGTTCATATTTGAAGCATCTCGGCTCCCAATCAGTTAGCTTTATGCCATTCTTGGGAGAGGGACTGTCTTAACAAGCGAGAATTACCATCCAACTTAAAATTCCCCGTTCCTCCTTGTTAGGTTTTTTTGTGATCCCAGAATACACATGACGTTATACCACAGGGACTGTTGTAACAGTTTGGCATTTTTCCTTTTAATAGCACAGCCTAGGCATTTTCACGTTAGCACATAGAGACTTACTCATTGTTTTTAACAATTCAAAAGTTTCCTGTTTGAATTGACTGTTTTATTTTACCAGACCCTTATTTAGATTATTTCTAGCTTTGCTATTATAAATTATAAAGCATGCTAAAATGAGTGGCGTTTGTGTGTAGCTCAGCTTCATTTAAAAATTCTCAGTGTTGTATTCTTCTGTCTTTTTTTGTGTGTGTGTGAGGAGGATCAGCCCTGAGCTAACATCCATGCTAATCATCCTCTTTTTTTTTTTGCTGAGGAAGAGCAGCTCTGAGCTAACATCTATTGCCATTCCTCCCTTTTTTTCCCCCAAAGCCCCAGTAGATAGTTGTATGTCATAGTTGTACATCCTTCTAGTTGCTGTATGTGGGACGTGGCCTCAGCATGGCCAGAGAAGCGGTGCATCGGTGCGCGCCCGATATCCGAACCCTGGGCTGCCAGTAGCGGAGCGCGCGCACCTAACCGTTAAGCCACGGGGCTGGCCCTTTTCTGTCTTGACTATTATCTCTTTTACCCTTGATCAGAACAGTTAATGAAAAGTGCATAGCTTTGCAAACTAGGTTGATGGTTCCTGTCCTGAGAGTCAGTTTTAAGAAGATGATTTTTAGAAGGCAGACTGTAACAATAAGGAGGCTGTGCCTGCCTGACCTGCACCTGAGAGAGGTTAAACCACTGGTTAGGTACATGCCATGGAGTCGCTCAGAAAATGTTCCCCATTTACTGTCAGGCACTGTCCCAAGCTTTTTATATACGTTTAATTCTCAAGACCTTTTGCAGTAGGTCTTACCCTTATTTTACAGGTGGTGAAACAGGCCTGGAGAACTGCTGTATCTTTCCCACTATTATGTGTTAGCAGAGAATGAACATCAGTTGTAGCCTTTGGGGCTGGCTGAAAGTATGCTGTGACTTCTTATTTGAGGAAAAAGGAAGGGGCTGTGGTAAAGGAGAACCTAGCACTAAGCCTTGAACTGAGGGTTCTGGAAGAGACCCTCTGGGAGTTTTGGTAATGGCTTCCTCTCCTGGTACTATATGACCTCACCCAAGCCCAGATTCTATCTTTGCCCTGTGATTAAATGAAGAGTAACCTTCCCCAACATTTTTCCCTTGGCTCAAGAGAGGGCAGCTGAGAAAATACTTGAACCAAGGATGTGTTTCTCTAGGCAGAGACCAGAGAGAGTTTGTATCTCTGTATATAGTAATAGCTGCCATGACCTGGGGACATATGCTGGTGAGAACCCTGGCCTTTTTAAATCAAGGTTGTACGTGGGCATATTAAGGAGTCGGGTGATTGAACATAGCTTGTAACAAAAACTGGTCTCACCAGCATTTCCTCCTTTCCAGAGGCAACCATTTTCAAATCTTGTGTTATTTCAGTTATCCTCTGTATATGTAAATAATATGCGTGTATTACTACTTGACCCTTTCAGTTTTTGGCTCTTGACTTCCTATATTGGAAAATGATTAGTTTAATCTTCAGCTTTTAACATACACAGACCGTAACCTCCCACCTTCACTGTATAATTGGGTCTTAATTTTGGTAAGAACAATAGAGTATTCAAAAAATATTACTGAGCTGCTGAGTCTTGTAGTAAACATATTGTGATCACTTTTTTTGTATAGTTGTGTGTCGCTTAATGATGGATACATTCTGAGAAATGTGTTGTTAGGTGATTTCATCATGCAACCATCCGAGTATACTTACACAAACCTATATGGTATAGCCTGTTGCTCTTAGGCTACAAACCTGTGCGGCATGTTACTATACTGAATGCTGTAGGCAGTTGTAAGTATTGGTGTGTATTTGTGTAAGTATTGGTGTATCTAAGCAGAAAAGGTACACTAAAAATACGGTATAAAAGATAAAAAATGGTACACCTGTATAGGGTGCTTATCATGAATGGAGCTTGCAGGACTGGAGGTTGCTCTGGATGAGTCAGGGAGTGAGTGGGCCGAGGACATTACTGTACACCACTGTAGACTTATAAATACTGTACACTTAAGCCACACGGAATTTATAAAAAAAAATTTTCCTCAATAGTAAGTTAACCTTAGCTTACTGTAACTTTAATTTTTTCAACTTTTTAACTCTTTTGTAATAACACTTAGCTTAAAACATACACGTTGTACGGCTGTACAAGAAATATTTTCTTTATATCCTTATTGTATAGGCCTTTTTCTATTAAAAATTTTTTTTTTTCCCCCCGAACTTTTTTGTTAAAAATGAAGACACACACATTAGCCTGGGACTACACAGGGTCAGGGTCATCGAGATCAGTCTTCCACCTCCTTACCTCGTTCCCAGTGTGAGGTCTTCAGGGGCAGTGACACATGGAGCTGTCATCTGTGATAACAATGCCTTCTGGAATACTTCCTGAAGGACCTGTCTGAGGCTCTTGAGGAAGTGTCACTTTTTTGTATGTCCATGGTGGTTTGTTTAGTGTGTGTCTTTCATCGTAGAGTTGCTTGTAAGCAGATAATGTACCATGAACATTCCTCCCTACTAATGAAAACCTTTCGGTGTTAGGTTCCATGTTTTCGAATTTTTTAAGGAGCTTATTGAGATCTGCGAGAGCTGCTAAACTCGTCACTGAATATTCTGGGATTCTTTTTCTTCTGCGGCTTACTCCTCTTGCCTCCTCTTCAGCTATGCATTCCTGTTCAGTCCAACAACTCCTCATCAGTCAGTTCCTCTGGAACCACCTCGTCAGTGTTTTCCTCAGTTGCAGCAATAGCCTGGGCAAAGATCTTTCACAGGGAGTAGGCCTTAAAAGCTGCTATACCTCCTTGATCCATTGGTTGGATCAAAGAGGTGGTGTTTGGAGGGAGAAACACCGCTTTGATATTGGAATGATGAAGATGATCATTAAAAGGAGAGTGTCTGGGAGCATTATCAACAAATAAGCAAAATCTTGAAGGTTATGTTATTCTCTAAACAGTACTCCATTTCTCTGGCATAGCAATTCAGGAAGTCATCTTGGAAGAGGAGCTGAGTCATCCGTGACGACTTATTGCTCTTAGAGTACTCTGGGAGTGTGCGCTTATTGATGTGCTTGAAGGCCCTAGGGTTCTCAGTGTGCCAGATCACAAGGAGTTTCTTTTCTTTTTTTTTTTTTTAATAATTTTATTTATTTATTTTTTTCCCCCAAAGCCCCAGTAGATAGTTGTATGTCATAGTTGCACATCCTTCTAGTTGCTGTATGTGGGATGCGGCCTCAGCATGGCCAGAGAAGCGGTGTGTCGGTGCACGCCCGGGATCCGAACCTGGGCCGCCAGCAGGAGAGTGCACGCACTTAACCACTAAGCCACGGGGCCAGCCCTCACAAGGAGTTTCAAGTTGTAGCCTGCAACATTGCCACCAAGCAAGACTGTTATCCTATCCTTAAAAGCGTTGAAACCTGGTATTGACTTGGCCTCCTTAGTGATGAAAGTCCTTTCAGGCTTCTGTTTCCAGAATAGAGAGGTTTCCTTCATATTGAATATTTGCTCTGGCCAGTAATTTTCCTCCACAATCAGCTTATCTAGAGTTTCCAAAAATTCTTCAGCTGCCTTTACATCAGCACGTGGAGACTTACCACTCACATATGAGATAATGAATGATTCTTGAATTATTTCAACACCCAGAGCTAGCAGTGAATTCAACATCATAGTTGAGTTTAGCCTTTTCTTTCAACGTTGCAAACAAACTTTTTGCTTTGGCCGTGATTGTCATGGTTGTGAGAGGGCTACGCTTTGGTGTCTGGTCTTCAGGCCAGGTCGTTAGAAGTTTCTCCATGTCTGATACAGGCCCTTCTCGAATGTTTGTTAGTCTCGTTGCCTTCAGTGAAGCAGCTTCTTTGACAGCTGCTGTCACTTTGTTCTTGTTCTTCAAGATGGTAGCTATGGCGGAATGGGACATGCCTGACTGGCAAGCAATAACCATCACTGATTTTCCACCTTGGTAGTCCTTAATCACCTTTAATTTCATTTCCAGGTCAATCACTCAATGTGACCTCTTGCTGGCAGCATTAGCAGTGGATTTTGTATACTTAGGAGCCATGATGACCAAAACAACGTGAAATTAAATGAAGCACAAGAGACAATGATGTAATCAAGAGATGCAATGAACACGATGTATGAGGCTGCTGCAGGCGTAACATGGCATACTGTTTTACAGGAAACTTTTTTATAAGTAGAAAGAGTACACTCTAAAATAGTGATAAAAAGTATAGTAAATACATAAACCAGTAAGTCATTTATTATCATTATCAAGTAGTATGTGGTGTACATAACATAATTGTGTGTGCTATGCTTTTATACGACTGGCAGCACTGTAGGTTTACACCAGCATCACCACAAACACATGGGTAAGGTATGGCACTATGACATTACTATGGCTATGACGTCACTAGGTGATAGGAATTTTTCAGTTCCATTATAATCTAGGCCCACTGTTGTTTATGCAGTCATTGACTGAAATGTTATGCAGCACATGACTATAACTTTTTTTTCCTTGGAGTAAGTTGTCTTTTTTTTTTTAGGTTCTTATCACTAATCCATGCCAAAACTCTCCACCAGTTGTCTAATTTCCTTTTAGGACTATCAAAAGCAATAGGAATGTTACCAATTCATTCACAAGCCTCACTCACAGCTTCTGATCTGCTCTGGTCCAGACAGTTTCACATGTGCATCCTAAAATTTCCCTCCCTCATTGTGGGGATTTCTTTTACCTCCTTTGTTGGATTTCCTATTTCCTGTAGCCCCTGTTTTCGTTTTTCTTGGTTTATTTCCTTGTCTTTGTGGAGAATACCCTCTAGCAGCTTCCTGAGAAAGAGTATAGGGGAGGATGTTTTTGAGACCTTGCATGTCTGAACATGTTTTGATTCTATCTTCACACAGGTTTGAAATAATTTCCCTTCAGAATACAGACGGTATTGCTTTCAGTGCTGCTATTGAAGTCTGAAGCCTTTCTGATGACTGATCCCTTGTGTGTGTGTGTGTGACCCATCTTTCTGGAAGCTTGTTGGATATTTAGTTTTTAGTGTTGGAAACTTGACAGTGAAGAGTTGGTTTATTTTTTAATGGACTGAGTGTTTCACCCCTTTGAAGTCAGAAAGTCACATCTTTTAGTTCTAGGAACTTCCTGAATTACTTGGATATCCTCCACAATTTTTTTCTTTTCTTTTTTAGCTAAGCTACTGAACTAGTTCTCCAGTTTCCCAGTTTTTTACTCAATACAGTTTTCTGTTTCTCTGGCCTTGTCCTTTTGAGAGATGTCCTCAACTCTGTTGTCAAATCCTGCTGTCCTTTTTTTGAGAGATGTCCTCGACTATTGTCAGATCCTGCTATTAAGATTTCTGTACCTTTTTAATTCCCAAAAACTTAAAAAAAAAAATAGCATCCTATTTCATGGATGCAATCAAAAAAATGTTTTTTGTTTGAGGATATTAGTGATAATTTTAATCTATTAAAATATTTCTCTTTCTACTTCTTACCCTGGCTTTTTGCTCTAGTCTCTGTCGTGCCAAGCTTTCCTTAGCTGCCTGGTGATCTTTGGTCATCTGCTCATACTTAAGAGTGGAGCACTAAAATGCTGGTGGGAAGCTCTAAGTGTGTGGGTGGCACTTGTCATCTTCTGGGGCCTTTGTCTCGGGCAGTGGCTCTCAACCAGGGGCGATTTTTGTTGCTCGTGCCTGCTGGGATATGTGGCAATATTTAGAGACATGGATGGTTGTCACAGTTGGGAGATGCTGCTGGCCAGAGATGTTGTTGTAAAGATCCTACAGTACACAGGGGCAGCCCCCTACAACCAAGAATCATCTGGTCTGAAGTGTCAGAAGTGCTGAGGCTGAGAAACCGTGGTCTAAGGTCATCTGGTTAGACTGTTTGCTTGGGGGAATCCCAGACAAGAATCCAAAAGGTAAAAGCCTGACTGCTCAAAGTTCTGGGGTGCAGTGTGAGAAGAGAGGTCACTGTCTATTTAATCTCGCTGTTTTCAGTACAGACAGTCCTCGTTTTATATGGCTCCAATATGCGCTAATTTATTACCACCAATTAGGTAAATAACACCAGTTCCCCAACAGCACAGTTCAGATTTCAGTTGCCGTGTACATTAACTGACTAATTGCATAAAGTACAAACTTGAATGCTAGCTCTTAGCCCACAAATCACGTTTACAAAAGAACAGATGCATGTCACGATCAATGACCTATCAGGTCACTTCTTTCAAAGTCTGTTGGTGATTGGTTGCTGGGCATTTATTATTCCCTTCGCTCACAGATGACAAAGCTTTTGGTAGTGTTGCTTCCTTATCTCCCAGCGGTAGGGAGATAACGTCAGCTTTTAGCTCTACTGTTAGATTATGTTCCAGATTCTCTTGGGGGCTTGAATAAAAGTGTGAAAACTTGCTTTTTATCATCAAACACAACTTTCATTGATCCAGCCAATGGACAAAGAGGTTATTTCAACTTGTAACAGAATTTTGGGCAGGCTTGTTGATACCTCAACTGGAGATTTTGCAATTTCTTTAGCTGAGGTTTGAAAGAAATCAAAACCATCCTGGCGGAAAGTAACAGTAACGTGCAGTGTGGCAGAAACTTATTACACTGCAAATAACTTTGCAGGATTCAAATTCAACTGAGTTGTACTTGACAGTGGGGAGAATGACGCTGCTGCTGTTTGAGAGATTCTAGATAGGCAGCCAGAGGAGCTGAGTAAAGGTGAACTTGTCAGCATAAATGAGGAAAGAGATTGTGATGAAAAGGATGCAGGTGTCCCAGAGGAAGTGACGCTGGCCGAAACTTCCCATGAAGGGACTTCTCAGAGGTATTTCACAACAGTGAAAGAAAGGTAAAAAATTGAAAGCTGATCCGAACACACTTTAATCCCACTATTTCTAAGGTTTTAAGTTACTGTACTAAATAAATAGTTTTACTATTTTTTTCATTTTTGTATACATTTATAACTGTCAGTTTTAACGTTTTGACAAAAATTTTTAAAGTTCACAGGACAGCCGTCATTTTTCCTGTTGATCGTTAGGTCACTTTGCATGGTTTCAGCTTGCAGGGTCATTTTTATGGACCCGCACCTACTGTGCAAAGTGAGGGCTGCCTGTATATTACTTGCCCTTAACTCCATCCACTGTTTGCCAATCGATGGGCCCTCTGTTGTACCCTTTATAAAATCAACTCCCAGCCTAATGCCACATACAAGACAGATGCCTGACTACAGTCTGGGGCAGAGGATCTGGGGGCTGAACTGCTGCTGCTTAGAAAAAAAATGTTTAATTATGGAGATTTTCAAATATACACGAAAATAGAAGAAGAAATATGTGTACTATGTACTCATCATCCAGCTCCGAGAACAATCAAAATTCTGCTGTTGTTTTGTATCTTCTTCCTCACACTAAAAATTTTTTGCTGGAGTATTTTAAAGCAAATCTCAAATGTATCATCTCACCTCTAAAATACTTCAGGATATGTCTAAAAGCTAGCGTTTTGTTTTTGTTTTTAAATGTTACCACAATGTGCCCTAACTGCTTCTTAGACTTTCGGTCTTTCTGGCTTGAATTCCTCCTTTATTGTCTCTTCTAGAAGCACCTTGTTCTCCAATTTCTGGGCCTTTTAGTGGCCGGCTTAGCTTCTGCCTTCTTGGGTAGGCCACGTCTGTTTCCATTTGCTGTTTCACTACCACAATTTTGTGGTGGTGTTGCCTCGCCTGTCGACTATGTCCCTACAATAGTCCCTTACTGCCATTTTGGTCGTGTTTCAGAGGGAGTGAAGTAAATGTTGCAATCTGTCTTTACCTAGGGATTCTTGACTAATTGGTATTTCAGTGATTTTTTTTTAAAAAGTGAAAAATTTATTGGAATGTTTAAATTGAAAGTTTTTTGGACAACAGTTAAATGTAGAAGGTAGCGTGAAAGAACCTTGCTTGCTTCCCCCTTTCCCAGTCCCACTGCCCAAAGGTAACTGTCAATAGCTTGCACGGCAGCAAATTGTGGTTATTGTTGATAGCTTGCGTATCTTCTTAGGCATTTTGCTTATGCATGTGTGCACATGTGCACACACATGTACGCACACACACACTTGCAGAATCTATCTTTTTGAGAGATGAAGCTGTTTATTTCTTGGTAAAGCCCCCTGGGTGTGTAGAAGTTAAAAGGTGTCATTCACAGCATAGACAGGTCAATGTTGAGTCACCTGGTTAACCAGCTCCGCAGCTGAGCACTAGATCAATGTTACACAGTCATGCACGTGTTTACTTACAAGTTACCAAACCTTTGCAAGCTGGGCCGAGCTTTAGGCTAAGCCAGTGCTTTCAACACTGCATTTCCTGATTGGCAGGAAATAAAAGGATTTGTTTTCACCCTACCTCACTCACCTTCAGGCAACATAAAGCTGCTTAGAGACCAAAGGTGACCAAGTTAAGGCCCCTGCTCATTAAAAGCTGGGTTGTGGTGTTCCCTAGAAAATCTAGTGATGCAGAGATACCGCGTCTATTAAAACACTTTCTCTACTGTGCTGTGCATAAGATTTGCAAATATCTTAATTGCCAGTGGTTTTCCCTTGTCTCACATCAGGATCTTGTTTAGTGCTCCAAATTTTGGTAAGGTTTCTGAACTCATACCCCCTGGTGTGAAAGTTGTTTCCCTGTAACACAATTCTCTGCCTTTATCTGTGCCTCTACTTGAGAGATCTGAATTCTTGAACCATCCGTTGTTTCATCAGAGAGACAGTGAGATATTTGAGAAGCTGAGAAGGGCCAGCCAGCTGGAGATTGCAGAGGTGCTAATGCCAAACTGTTACTTCTGTGACAGATGGATACTTTTGAGACTTTATTAATAGACTTTTAAAATAACTACTAAAATAAAACACTAGAGCTCCTCATCGGCAGTAGTCCTTGCCTTTCTAATGATCGGGCTCTTGTGTACATCCTTGTGATATTCAGAGATGGTGCTGGATTTCTTCATCTCGTCTGAACGTACTGTGGTGCAGTGCAGAATGCTGCTTCTTTAAAGGAGCAAGATGGTTATTTTCTGGTAGCCAGCTCTCCCCTCCCAGAGTATTATTTCTAAAGACCTAGATAGCAGGTTTCTACTTCCCATTCATTCTATTTCTAGAAGAAGCACATGTTCTCTAATTGCAGGCTTGGGCTGAATGCCTCAGCAGTGTTTCCCACTGTGCTAATTGGAAAAATATAATTTTCAACTAACTGTCCTGCTTTGCAAAATAATAGTTGGCAGCTGAGTTGTGAGTTCGGTTCCTCAAGTGAAATAGTACTTTTTAGTTTAGCACAAAGGATAATGGACCTTTGGAAATCGCAGGGAGAGCCTATGCTGTGTACAAGGACCATTAGAGATCAAACTTCAGCCTGTAAGGACCAAGTTCCTATTGATTTGATGTCTTTTTCTCGGAGCTTTTATTAAATTTAATTTCAATTTAAAAATTTGGGGAGGCTAGGTTCTGGGAATGTTATTCAATATTGCCCATTAGTTGCACAGCCATATGATGGGTCTTGTGTATACCCTATTGATTTTGAAAGGAGGTAATTTTCTTTTAGCTAGAGACTTGGCTTCTGGCAAGCTCTTCATCAGCCTAAATGTGGTCGACCTTGCCAGCTTTTTGGAAATGCTGTCAGTTTGTGAGTATAAAGTTGGTGTGATACTTCTGTTTAGAATCTTTGGTTTTTCTTAGAGTGGTTCTGTTGTGTTCCACGTAGAATCACTGTCTAGCATAGAGAAAGCCTTTAGATTCAAATTTTCCATTGGAATCAAAGATCTCAAAGGCAGTTGATTGCCTCCTGTGTGCAGAATAGTGTGGGGGGTTAGAACATATGCTTTGGAGCCAGGCCTGTCTGGGTTCTAATTCCAGCTCTATCACTTGCTGCTTGTGTATCCTGGAGGTTATTTCATTTTTCTAAGGCTCAGTTCCCCTGTCTGAAGATTGGTGATAATAATGGTACTTATGTCACGGGATTTTCCAGAGGATTAAATACAGTAATGCATGTAAAGTGTGCAGTGCCTGACACTCCGTAAGCATTTCGTAAGTAGTGTTTATTAACGGATCTCATCCTCCAAATAAATATATGTAGCTTTTGTTGACATGGTAATGTTCAACTTGACGTTGATTCCCTAGGTACCTTTCCTTGACTGTGGTGTGACAAGTAATTTTTTTTTTTTTTGTGAAGAAGATCAGCCCTGAGCTAACATCTATGCTAATCCTCCTCTTTTTGCTGAGGAATACCGGCTCTGAGCTAACATCTATTACCAATCCTCCTCCTTTTTTTCCCCAAAGCCCCAGTAGATAGTTGTATGTCATAGTTGCACATCCTTCTAGTTGCTGTATGTGGGACGCGGCCTCAGCATGGCTGGAGAAGCAGTGCATCGGTACGCCTGGGATCCGAACCTGGGCCACCAGTCGCCGAGCGCACACACTTAACTGCTAAGCCATGGGGCTGGCCCACAAGTAATTTTTCTTTTTTTTTTAGATTTTATTTATTTTTTTCCCCCCAAAGCCCCAGTAGATAGTTGTATGTCATAGCTGCACATCCTTCTAGTTGCTGTATGTGGGACGCGGCCTCAGCATGGCCGGAGAAGCGGTGTGTCGGTGCGCACCCGGGATCCGAACCCGGGCCGCCAGCCGCGGAGTGCGCGCACTTAACCGCTAAGCCACGGGGCCGGCCCAGTAATTTTTCTTAAAGATACCTTTATTTCTTAAATCTGAAATGAAGGATTTGATTTTGGTGGATTGCCTTTGAAGAAAAGTGTAGAAGACCTTGTGTAAATTAGGATTACGTTAAACTGTGAGTGACAGAAAATCCCAAGAACAGAGAAGAAAGTTTATTTCTCTCCCAAGTAAAAGAAGCCCAAGGGCTGTAATAGTGGGGCCGTGGTCGTCAGGGTAGAAAGACACACTCTGTCTTGTTCCATCTTCAACCTGTGATTACCACCTCAAGACTCAAGGACCCAAAGATGTCAGTTGTCTCGTTACTGGTAATGTTAAGTTTGATCACTCAGATTCCTGATGAGCAGGAAACAGCAAGTTGTTTAGATGCCTTAGGAAGAAAAATGTACATTCCAGAGGGTGGGCTATAAACCTCACTCTTGATAGCAATTTCTGCATCCGAATTCAGTCAGAAGACAGGATTTTAACAGAGAATGTAATAAAAGAGTCCTTAACTAGGTGTAAAGTGTTAACTAGTAACAGAAATGGCAAAAAGCAACCACGAAGGTATCATGGAGGTAGCAACTACAGGGGAAATGAAGACAAGATGTTGGAATTATTAAAACTTTAGAGGCTTGGAGAAGAGCCCCTGGGAAGCTGAACCTCAGACCTCTGAGGAAGCGTCATTGCTTGGCTGGTGCTGGTGTCTCAGCTTGGAAGAGTCCCATGGTCCGAGGACCCACGCCGCTGAGGAGGACATGCTGGCGGCTGGTGACTTGAAGAGGTATGTGAAGAGGCTGAGAGAGGGCTAATAAACTGCAGACAGGACTCAGCTGCTGTTTAGGAGGGACCGGCTGCTGTCAGAGTGAAGAAATGTGAGGGCGGCCTTCACAGGACCAGGAAGCAAACAAGTTCCTTTTCCCTGCAGTCTCCCCGCAGCTCCCCCTGTTGGCAGACCACGTTAGGGAAGCAGCTGGCAAACAAGTGGTGTTGGAAGAGTCCCAGCCCCAGCGTCACCACAAAGTCTAGAGGGCAGGGTTTGAAGCTGAGAAATGATCCTTAACAACCAACACAGGGGTGTCTTCCAGATTTCTCCATTTTAAAAGCGTCTTTGGAACGAATACCTTATCTGTGGGGTGAAACTTTGAAATTGTGTGACTGTCCTGTGCCCCAGCTGTCTTTCAGCCAAGGTCCTCAGTATCCACTGATGAGTCTTGCCTGATTCAGTTTTTACTAAGGTGGTTGTAAAACGGTGATTCTCTATTTTTCTTATGCCTTGTACATTTATTAGTTGGCATTCTTCAATAAAGGAGAGCTTTCCCTTCTCCTTCATCCCTTGCCCTGGGAAATGTGGTTTTCAGTTGAGGGGCCACATACCCAGCTACTAGTTGGAATTGCATTACTGAGAACTGGGGTAGAACAGATACTGGTTTAGGCAGCTAGCACTCTATCACAGTGCCAAGGCTAAGCAGCCTTATTAGTGCAATTGAATCCATGATTGACTTGAACTGTAAAAGCTTTAGGAAGAATTAAGTGTTTTACATATGAAAGGATGAGGGGAAAAGGGGAATTCACAGGTGGTGTCTGGTGTCATTCTCAATGGACAAAATAGGCTAGTGGTTCTCAGCCTTGGCTGCACATTGGACTCACCTGGAGAGCTGAGGCCTGGGTTCCATCCAGGGCCATTGGGATTTAATTAGTATTGGTGTGACCTGGGCATCAGGATTTTTTTTTTTTTTTTTTTTTGAGGAGGACCAGCTCTGAGCTAACAACCACTGCCAATCCTCCTCTTTTTTTGCTGAGGAAGACTGGCCCTGGGCTAACATCTGACCCCTCTTCCTCTACTTTATATGGGACACCGCCACAGCATGGCGTGACAAGCGGTACGTCGGTGCGCGCCCGGGATCCGAACCAGCAAACCCCGGGCCACCGCAGCAGAGCACGCACACGTAACCGCTTGCGCCACTGGGCCAGCCCCCGTGGGTGTCAGGATTTTTAAAAGCTCTCTTGGGGATTCAATATACTTTCAGAGTTGAGAACTCTGAAGTAGGTAGCCTAAATTGGTCACATGGGGTAAATTGGCGTTCTCCATTGCATCCCATTGCACGGGAATGAAGGAACTGAAGTAGGTATATTGGCGTGTCTTGCTTTCAAATCAGCACTTTCAAAAATCTGCCTGCCGTTAGGGTTTGACCACATAGCACATTTGTAAATTTGATTTCTCCCTTAAAAAAAAAAAAAAAAGTTGACTACTCTCAAAATCCAATTTGATTCAGCTCGTCCAGATCCAGGCAACCAGATGTAGAGTACTTCTCATGACTTCAGTCACAAACTCATTCTGTAAAAATGAAAACACATTATCGTAAGGATGGAGTGAAGGAGAGAATCCAAAAGTTGAGTAAATAACAAGGGTGGACTGTCTGAGTAAAAACGACAACACTTGCTACTGCATATTGAGGCTTTGCCGCATCCCCAGCATTGTGCTACATACTTAATATAAAGTCGGTCTTTAAAAATTGTTGTGAAATATTTCAGACCTAGAAAATGTTATATAAAGAATAAGATAATGAGCACTCTTGTACCCACCACATAGCTTAAGATTCTAGGGCCTGGATTGTTTTCTCCTTGTTCTATTCAGGACTACTAACTACTGACTGAATTTAGTGTTTATTATTTCTTTTTATTTTTGCTACACATGTATGTATCCCTAAAGGATACGTAACGTTGTTTTGCATGTTTTCAAGCTATAGGTAAATGATCTCATACTATATGCGTTCTCAAATTATTTTTTTTGCTTAGCATGTGGTTGTGAGTTTCCTCCACGTTAGTATGTGTAGCTCTGGCTCATTCATGACCACACCACAGTTTGTTATCTGTTTTCCTGGTCAACATTTAGGTGGTTTCCAATTTTGGGCAGTCAAAAACAGTGCTCCCAGTAGAGTTCTTATATGAGTTTCCTTGGGCACCTGTGCAAGAGTTTCTCTAAGGGTTTAAATGTAGGAGTAGAATTGCTGTAGTATATGTTCATCATTTTTTTTTTTTTTTGTGTGAGGAATATCAGCCCTGAGCTAACATCCATGCTAATCCTCCTCCTTTTGCTGAGGAAGACCGGCTCTGAGCTAACATCTATTGCCAATCCTCCTCCTTTTTTTCCCCCAAAGCCCCAGTAGATAGTTGTATGTCATAGTTGCACATCCTTCTAGTTGCTGTATGTGGGACGCGGCCTCAGCATGGCCAGAGAAGCAGTGCGTCGGTGTGCACCCAGGATCCGAACCCGGGCCGCCAGCAGCGGAGTGCGCGCACCCAACCGCTAAGCCATGGGGCCGGCCCTATGTTCATCTTTTAATCTTAACAGATATTGCCAAATTGATCTCAAAAATTGAACCAGTTTGTACTCTCATTAGCAGTTTATGAGTTCTAGTTCTATCCCTTAGCAAACACTTGGTATTGTCAGACTTTAAAATTTTTGCCAAATACATTATTTCCTAATCCTCCCAACAATGCTATGAGGTAGCCTTATTTCAGGTGAGGAAATTGAGTATCAGGTATTAAGTAATTTGTCCAGGGTCACAGTAAATAATTGATAGAGTTGATTCTAACCCAAGTCTACCAGATGCCAAAGCTCTTGGTTCACATGAAATCATGGCAGCATAGTGGAGCTTCTGAGTCTGTGACTGGAGACGAGCATCTGCAGGTATGAGAGATGACAGATGGGCTAAGGACCAGGATTTAGGAAGCAATAAGAGAGCAGAGGTAAAAGAAGAATGTAAGGAAGGGTATAAGGTAGGAAATGTTGGTAATGAATGGCTTCTCTGTCGCACCAGCATGCAAAGGTGGCATAAGAAAAGGATAACTCTGACAGTTTCAGAATGGCCACAAATTCTTTGACCCTTTTCCATAGAGGTGTGGTCTCTGTCCCTTCTCCTTAAATCTAGGTGGGTTCTCTCTGCATTGAGCCATAGAATTTGGCAGAAGTGACTGCCAGTTTCCAGGTCCAGGCCTTAAGAGGCTGGCAGCCTCCACCTCCTGTCTCTTAGAACACTTGATCTGAGGAAAGGTAGGTGCCATGTAAGAAGTCTGACCACCTTGAGACTGCTGTCTTGTGAGGTAGCCCAAGCAGATTGAAGGAGAGGAACCAAGGCCTCCCAGCCAACAGCTGGCACCAACTTGCCAGCCATGTGAGTGAGCCATGTTGGAAGTCGATTCCCCAACCCCAGATGAGATGAGACACCTCAACTGATGCATGTGGAGCAGGCAAGAGCAGTCAAGCTGAGCCCTTCCAAATTCCTGATCCTGCAGATTGTGAGCCAAATAAAATGCTGCTAAGTTTGGGATAGTTTGTTATGTAACAATAGATAACCAGAGCTATAGCTAAGACAGAGTTGAAGGGAAAATATTTCTTATCCTTCATGGATATTGCAAAATATGTATATTGAATACATTTCAAAATTTTAAATCCACTCAATACAACTATTTTGGGTTGACTTTTCCCATGTTTTACAAACAGTACATTCATACCCATGACTCTTGATCTACTATTGTCTTGTTCCCATGTTCTGTTCTAGTCTTTGCTTTAATTGCATACTTAATTTCTAATTATCAGATACAATTTAGATTTGCTGTGTCATAATTTTTAGGTGGATTTGGTCAAAGGGAAATCAATAGTTAGGGTGCCACATTAGTTATAGTTCACATTAATTTAGCACTCACTTTTCTTTAACTCATTCAGCAGTCACAATAACTCAATCAGGAAGTTACTTCTTATAGGTGAGATGACTAAGGCATTCTAGAGGTCAGGAAACAATCCAAGGTCACCCACACACAGTGGGAACGTGTCATTACAGCACTGGAGAAAGTTAAAGCAAAAGGGGACAGTTTACCTGGTGCCCATACAGTGAGAAAACATTCAACTGGTAAAGCAGGAGCATTTCCAAATCTGAGATACATGAAACTGCTAACTGCCAATTGGACTGGTCCTCCTCAATTGAGTGAGTGCTAGGAAAATTATTTAAGGAGCATTGAAACAACTTTTGCTCTAAGCTCTGGCAACAGCTCCTTCAGAAAAATATGCAACCAGCAGAAGATCTGGATACCACAGAGACAACACCGTTGAGACTTCTACATGTGTTTGGAGAAGAGCCTTACCATGAATCCTGTGACCTGTGATTTTGGGGTCTTCAAAGACAGTAAAAATAAGTGGATGACTGAAGGAAAAGGAAAATATAGAACAGGGATGTTATTATTGGCTTTGTAGGTTGCAGAGATGCCTCTGTTACCCATTTCTGGGGTTTTATTGCTGGAGTCTTGTACTCCAGGTAAGCGCTCCCATATCAATGAACCAAGGTGGAGTGTTGGACTAAACACAGTCTGATTTGCAGGCATAGTTATAAGGATATCGATATAATAATGTTGCCTGGCATGCAACTCTGGCATTCCCAGTGCAACCCCATGGTCTATGGCAGCTTGGTCTACCCTGACCACAGGAGGAACCTTGAGGAATGATGGTGCCAAAACAGGCTAAGCCTTGGTTTGCCGGCACCCTATGTGAAAGAGGGAGCCCCCCCACCCCCACCTTGCAGAACTTTCTGTCAAACAGAGCAGAATTCATGGGTAGGAGCCACTGATCCACTTGATGACACAAAACTGCTGGGACAAGCAGATGAAAAACATGTTTTTGAAAGACAGAGAGGCTGTTCCGGGCATTGCCTTTGCAAAGCCGCTGGGCTAACACCACGCTGGGGCTTGCTTCTTGCTCAGTTCCTCCTGAGCAGCCCTCCTGGCACTGAGGAACAGCCAAGCTTCTCGGGAAGGGCAGTGGCTATGGCAGGCCAGCCTGCATCCATCCCGAGGGCACTTTTTGCTATGATAATTGCAAATTGTTTCTCAGACAAGACACTGTTACATGGCCTCTGTCAGTTAGAGCTTGTGTGTGCCGTTTATTGAGGGGCTGGCCAGAACAGGCAGCGAGACTCTGGCTTTGTCTGGTATTGGGATTCTAGTTCCTGATTTAGGTCACATGCATTTCCTGGGCCTACATTTCTTTAGCCTTACTCTGGGGCTGACAGGGTTTTTGAATCCTGAGCTTGGGAAGAAATGATAAGGATGTTATAAAGCCTGATGATGTTATGAATACATCTAAGACGTAAGGGGCAAAGTTATTCCAATGACACAAGTATTTCTCTCCAAATTTCACGATCCAGGCTCCAGGCTGAGGGAGCCTGGTGCAGTGGACACTTGTGGGTATCACAGCAGCCATTTCTTCTTCCCTTTTCCCCTTCCCAGCAGCCCCAGATTTCTGGTAGGGACTCAAGAGGTTCCAACTCTAAGCCAATCAAGACAAGCCCATTCAGTCCTCCCCCAGGATGAACATGTGAACAAGTACGGTCTAATCAGAATGAATCTCAGGACTTTTGCTGGGAATTCTGGGGCAAAGAATTTTCTGCTGTGTGATTATCACCACAAGCCAAAGGGAAGCATGCAGCCCTAGGTATCCATCTGGGGGGCCCAAGCCTTTACCAAGGACACTGCTAATGATGAGGAAGACGGTGCAGAGCCAAGGAAAGAAACAGGTCTTGGTAACATCACTGAGCTACTGGAGGAAGCCTCCCTGTGGACCCTCTGTTACCTGGACCTATACATTTCTTTTATTGTTTACGCCAGTTTGAGTTGGGTTTTCTGTTTCTTGCAAGTGAAACCATCCTAACCCTACTCTTGGGATGCCAGTCACTACTTTGATCTGAGCTGTTGTCCCTGATGTAGAAGGAGACAACTTGGGAATCATGGCTTAGGCCCTTCAGAGAATTCTAGAACCCCATGGACTGTGGGATCCAGGGAGGAGGAAACCCTGACCTCTTTATACCAATAGTCCTGGGAGAGGTGAGCTAAGTTCCCTAAATTCCATGTCCTGAGGGAATTTACCATCAAACAGTCATGTCCATGCAAATATGATTCGTCTGCTGAGCTTAAAGGGCTAATTCCCTATAGGGCTGTATTCACTTCCTCTGGAACAACAGAGGTCTACATACCCTGTAAATAATCAGAAACGTCCTGTTCCTCTGTCCTTCCCCATCCCCACTTAGTAATACCGGAGGTTCAAAACACTGCTTCCTCTTCCTGTTTTTGTTTTGTATAGCTCCTGCCCCTTGGGTCTCACCAGATGATCCCGGGGATGGGGCTTCCAGGTCTTATCAGGCGCCTTTTCTCCTATCAGCCTCAGGCAGCTGTGTGCCCGCCTGCCCCACCCAGTGTGGGACTCCTTGACATGAAGATGGGGTCTCCCTTGCCCCGGATTCTGCTTGTGTCTCTTTTGTTCCTTTCCCACCTAATTGATCAAGCAGATTAAGTGTCTTCTGTGAAGGATTAAACAAAGAGAGACCAAGAGAGCAAAAGCATCAACTGATTAAAAGTTAATACAAAACTACGATAATGAAAATAGTCTGGTACTATTTTCCATATAGTCCAAGAACAGACATCAAATTGTTGGAACGGAATAGAAAGTCCTAAAACAAACTCAAGTGTATATGAGATATAAGAATTTACTACGTAGGAAAAATTGTATTTCAAATTGCTGGGGAAACGATAAATCAGTGGTTCTCAATTGAGGGCGATTTTGTCTTCCAGAGGAACTTGGCAAGATCTGGAGGCATTTTTGGTTGTCACAACTGGGGAAAAGCTACTAGGATTTGATAGAGGTCAGGAATGCTGCTAAATACCCTATAACGTGCAGGACAACCCTCACAACAAAGGGTTATCTGGCCCCAAGCATCAATAGTGCCACTGTGGAGAAACCGTGGGATAATGATATTGTTGGAACAATCGGCTAACCATTCCGGAAAAGAAAAATGAAGTTAGATTGAATCAGGGCCTGCCCCGTGGCTTAGCGGTTGGGTGCGCGCACTCTGCTGCTGGCGGCCCGGGTTCGGATCTCAGGCGTGCACCGATGCGCGCCTCTCCAGCCATGCTGAGGCAGCATCCCACATACAGCGGCTGGAAGGATGTGCAACTATGACATACAGCTATCTACTGGGGCTTTGGGGGAAAAAAGAAAAAAAGAAAAGAAAAAGAAACAAATATTCTGAAACCACAACAAAAATAATTTTAAATTAGATGAAAAATAAATTTTAATAAGAATCTTTGATAAAGTTTAAAAGAAAACACAGATAAATTTTTATCCTTATGGTGTAAAGACTTTTTTAACCACAGAAACAAATCAGAAATGATAAAGGAAATACTAATAGACTTACCTCCATAAACATGAAAAAGACCATAAAGACAATATAAAAAACACTGAGTTGCAACATATGACAAAAGATTAATATTCCTTTTTTTCCACATTAAAAGAATTTTATTAGCATTGAAAGAATTATTCAAACATCACTTTATGACGATTTTTTCCAGCTTTATTGAGGTACGATTGACAAATAAAAAATTGTATATATTTAAGGTGTAAAAAGTGGTGTTTTAATATAATTATACCTTGTGTAATGATTACCACAATCAAGCTAATTAACATATCCATCACCTCACATGGTTACTATTTGTGTGTGTGTGAGAACACTTAAGATCTACTCTCTTAGCAAATTTCAAGTATACAATCTATTCTTAACTATACCTATCATACTGTATATTAGTTCTCTAGAACTTATTCATCTTATAACTAAAAGTTTGTGCCCTATGACTAACATCTCCTCATTTCCTCCCCTACCCAGTCCGTGGAAAACACCATTTCTTAAGTTTCTCTTCCTCTGAGTTTGACTTTTTGAGATTCTACATATAACTGATATCATGCGATATTTGTCTTTCTGCGTCTGCTTAATTCATCTAGTATAATGTCCTTCAAGTTCATCCATTTTATTGCAAATGGTAGGATTTTCTTCTTTTATATATATATAAAAGAAAAATATATAAAAACTATATATAATATATATAAATACAGATATAAAATAAATATATAAAAATATAATATAAACATATATATATAAAATATATATAAATATATCTCACAATTTCTTTTTTCATCCATTGACAGACATTTTGGTTGTTTCCATGTCTTGGCTATTGTGAATAATACTGCAATGAACATGGGAGTACAGATATCTCTCTGAGATTCTGATTTCATTTCCTTTGGATATATACACAAAAGTGGGATTGCTGGATGATATGGTGGTTCTATTTTTAAGTTTTGAGAAAACCTCCATACTGTTTTCCATAGTGGCTGCACCAATTTACATTTCCACCAACAGTGCACAAGGGTTCTCTTTTCTCCATATCCTCATCAATATTTGTTATCTGTTGTATTTTTGATAATAGCCAATCTAACAGGTGTGAGGTGGTATCTCCTTGTGGTTTTGATTTGCCTTTCCCTGGTGATTAGTGATGTTAACACCTTTTCATACACCTGTTGGACATTTGTATGTCTTCTTTAGAGAAATGTCTATTCCTTTGCCCCCCCCCCCTTTTTTTTTGGTGATGAAGATTAGCCCTGACCTGACATCCGATGCCAATCCTCCTCTTTTTTCTGAGAAAGACTGACCTTGGGCTAACATTCGTGCCCATCTTCCTCTACTTTATACGTGGGGTGCCTGCCACAGCATGGCTTGACGAGCAGTGCATCAATGTGTGCCTGGGATCTGAACCTGCGAACCCTGGACTGCCAAAGCGGAGTGTGTGCACTTAACCACTATGCTACCGGGCCGGCCCCTTTTGCCCATTTTTAAATTGGATTATTATTATTATTTGTTATTGAGTTGTATGATTCCTTATGTATTTTGGATATTAACCCCTTATCAGATATATGGTTTACAAAGATTTTCTCCCATTCTGGATGTTGCCTTTTCGTTTTGTTGATTGTTTCCTTGCTGTGCAAAAACTGTTTAGTTTGATGTAGTCCCACTTGTTTATTTTTGCTTTTGTTGCCTGTGCTTTCGGTGTCATCAAAAAAAATCATTGCCAAGACCAATGTCAAAGAGCTTATTCCCTATATTTTCTTCTAGAAGTTTTTACAGTTTCAGGTCTTATGTTTCAGTCTTTAATATATTTTGAGTATGGTGTAAGATAAGTGTCCAATTTCCTTTTTTTGTATATGGATATCCAGTTTTCTCAATCCATTTATTGAAGAGACCAACCATCCTTTTCCCATTGTATATTCTTGGCTCCTTTGTTAAAAATTAATTGACCATATATGTGTGGCTTTTTTTCTGGGCTCTTTATTATGTCCTATTGGTCTATGTGTCTGTTCTTATCCCACTACCATATTGTTTTGATTGCTATAGATTTGTAATATAGTTTGAAATCAGGAAGTGTGATGCCTCGAGCTTTGTTCTCCTTTCTCAAGATTGCTTTGACTGTTTGGGGTCTTTTGTGGTTCCATACAAATTTTAGAATTTTTTTTATTTCTGAGAAAAATGCCATTGGAATTTTGATAGGAATTACATTGAATCTATAGATGGCTTTGGTAGTATGAACATTTTAACAATATTAATTCTTCCAATCCATGAACATAGGATATCTTTCCATTTATTTGTGTCTTCTTCAATTTCTTTCATCACCTTGGTTAAATTTGTTCCTCAGGATTATATTCTTTTGTGTGTGTGTGTGTGAGGAAGATCGGCCCTGAGCTAACATCTGCCAATCCTCCTCTTTTTTTGCTGAGGAAGAATGGCCCTGGGCTAACATCCATGCCCATCTTCCTCAACTTTATATGGGGCGCTGCCACAGCATGGCTTGACAAGTGGTGTGTCAGTGCACACCCGGGATCCAAACTGGCGAACCCTGGGCTGCCGCAGCTGCGCGTGCGCACTTAACCGCTTGCGCCACCAGGCTGGCCCCAGGATTGTATTCTTTTTGATGCTGTTGTAAATGGGATTGTTTTCTCAATTTCTTTTTCAGATAGTGCCAGTACTCTCCCAGTACATTATTAGTTCTAACAGTTTTTGGTGGAGTCTTTAGGATTTTCTACATGTAAGATTATCCTATCTGCAAACAGACAATTTTACTTCTTCCTTACTGATTTGAATGCCTTTTCTTTCTTTCTTTTTTTTTTTTTTAAATTTTTTCCCCCCAAAGCCCCAGTAGATAGTTGTATGTCATAGCTGCACATCCTTCTAGTTGCTGTACATGGAACGGGGCCTCAGCATGGCCGGAGAAGCGGTGCGTCGGTGCGCGCCCGGGATCCGAACCGGGCCGCCAGCAGCGGAGCGCGTGCACTTAACCACTAAGCCACGGCCGGCCTGCCTTTTATTTCTTTTCTTTGCCTAATTGCTCTGGCTAGGACCCCCAGAACTATGTTGAATAAAAGTGGGCATCCTTGGGCCGGCCCCGTGGCTTAGCGGTTAAGTGCGCATGCTCCACTGCTGGCGGCCCGGGTTCGGATCCCGGGCGTGCACCAAGGCACTGCTTGCCTGGCCATGCTGAGGCCATGTCCCACATACAGCAACTAGAAAGATGTGCAGCTATGACATACAACTATCTACTGGGGCTCTGGGGGAAAAATAAATAAATAAAATTATAAAAAAAAAAAAAAAGTGGGCATCCTTGCCTTTTTCCTGATCTAAAAGTAGTGTTTTTAGCTTTTCACCATTGATTATGATGTTAGCTCTGGGCCTGTCGTATATGGCCTTTATTATGTTGAGGTACATTCCTTCTATACCCAATTTGTTGAGAGTTTTTATCATGAATGGATGTTGAATTTTGTCAATGCTTTTTCTGCATCTATTGAGGTTATTGTATGATTTTTATCCTTCGTTCTGTTGATGTAGTATATCATATTTATTGATTTGTGTATGTTGAACCATCCTTGCATCCTAGGGATAAATCCCACTTGATCATGATGTATGATTCCCCCCACTTTATTGAGATATAATTGACATATGTATGATCCTTTTAATGTGCTCTTAAATTTGGTTTTCTGGTATGCTGTTGAGGATTTTTGCATCTATGTTAATCAGGGATATTGGTTTGTAATTTTCTTTTCTTATAATATCCTTGTCTGGCTTTGGCATCATTTCTTAATATACAAAGAGCTCTTAGAAATAAGAAAAAGACAGTAGACTACAATAGAAAAATGAGTAAGGGAAATGTATGACTTGGAATGTTATTTAAAAAAGAAATATATATGGTCAATAAACCCATGAACAATGTTCAATTTTAGCAACAAGCAGAGAAATATAATTTTAAAGATAGATACTGTGTTTATCTATTAAACTAGAGAAGATGAAAAAATGATGAAACCCCATCCATGTTAGAGAGAGTTGAAGAAATGGGTACTCTCAGGTATTGTTGAAGGAGTGTAAAGTTACAACATTTTGGGGGGCAGTTCACATATTATAAACAACTTTAAAAAAAGAATAATCCTGAAAGACAAAAAATATCTACAAGAATGCTCATTGTAGCATTGTTATAATAGAGAAAAACTGGAGAAAACCTCCATGCCCAATAATCAGGAATCCATTCAATGGAATACCATGTCGTCATTGATAATAACGTAATAATAGTGTAAAAGGATACTTCACTTGGAAAAATGTTTACTGTTTATTCAGAGGAAAAAAATTCAAAATGTTATAGTAGTATCACATTTTTGTAAAAGAAAAAAATAAACATATGGTCACGAGTAGAAAAAAGACTATTTAAGTAAAGTTACCAAAGAGTTGATGGGATTAGCTCTGGTTGGGGGGATTGAGGGATGGACTATTTTCTCTTTGTATTTTTAAAAATTTCTAAAAGACACTGCTTTGTGATAAGAAAAGATTGTTATTTTAAAACTTCTGCAAAAGTGACCAGGTGTGACGTGCTCTCCCAGGTGTCTGCAATCTTGGCTCCTGGTCTCTGGGCCCCTTGCCCTCCTCTGTGGCTTCAGTCGTCTCATCTGTAAAATGTGGGTTGGATGAGTTTAGCCTCTCAGATGTCTGCAGTTCGAAGTTGCTGCAGCGGAAGCTGACGGGCCCTGTGAGGATTGGTGCCAAAACATTCGCTCATTCTTCTTATCCATTTATAGCTAGCAGCCTGCGCCTCACAAGTTTCTGACTGATAATTTACCTACAAAAGACTTAACATGTATGTTTCTTCCCTCACTGGGACTTTGCCCCAAGGTAAATACAAGGTAAAGAGGCGACAGGGCCCATTTCAGAGCCCAGCAAACTCAATTCCAGGGAGAGGGTCATCACTTGGGTTTGGTGCTTTCCTGCCCAGGGCCATGTTGATTGGACTCTGCTAACCCCAGGGCCTCTGTGCGTACAGGAAACCCAAAGCTCCTTTATTACTAGGTCACTGAGGAAACCTGGGCAGAGTCGGAAGGGGAGAAAAAAATCTGTGAGTGGCAGAAAGAAAAGCAGTTTTATCAAAGTAACAGCTAATTTTAAAAAGATAATTGGAAGTGGCTGCTGGGATAGAAAAGTCCCCAATCTCCTGGGGAGAGAAAGGATTCTTTTGCTGGTTGATCATCAGGGGATATCACTTCATTTCCTCCAGGTCTCAGTTTCTTTATCTGCGTTGGGTGCGGTGGAGGGGTTTGGACTACCTGACCCTTTCAGATGAAAAATTCCAAGACTTACGTGTTTGACAGGGATTTTTCAAGCCCTGCTGGGTGCGTCCACATTCTGCAAGGTGCAGGAGGAAGAAGGAACAGATGAAATAGAGTTGTGGTGACTCTGTCCATCTGCATAGCTCTTTACCGTGCCTTCTGGAACTTCTCAACTAGCACTGTCAGAGAGAATTATAATGCAAGCTAACATGTAATTATTCTAGTAGCCACATTTTAAAAAGTAAAAAGAAACAGGTGAAATTAATTTTAATAATGTATTTGATTTAACCCAATATATCAAAAATACTATTTCAACTTGTAATCAATACAAAAATTGTTGAGAGATTTTATATTTATTTTTTGGTGCTGGGTCTTTGATACCTGGTGTGTCTTTTACGTGTAGGGCACATCTCAATTCGCACTAGCCACACTTCAAGTTCTCAATAGCCACACGTGGCTCGTGGCTACCATATTGGACAGTGCAGCTCTAACTCTACAAAGTAGGCAGGGCTTTTATCCCCCCTTTTACAGATGGAAAAAGAGAGGCTCAGAGGGCCTGCAGGTGTCCCCAGCAGAGCAGGGACAGGACCCCAAGCCTTCTCTTTCTTCCTCAGCTGATCCTCGCATTACGCTGCACTCTCCTCCACAGCCCAAAGTGCAGTCCAGCCTCCTTGGAGCTCGCAGGCAAGCGGAGAGACAAAACCAATTCAGTTCTAGTGCAGCGACACCCTAGATAGTGCAGTGGGGTTCAGAGTAGGGAGGGGGCCCTGAGGGCTGGAGGAGACAGGTCAAGTTATCTCTCAGCAACAGGACGGCCTGGGCTGTGGGTCTAGGGTGGGTAGGTTTCCCTGATAAGCTACCCGGACAACAGATTCCAGGAGACCTTCTCGAGGACCCACCTGCCAATCTTCCATGACCTGTGGCGTTCATCTCTGCACAGCATTTCGCATTTCTGTGAGGCTCGGCCCCTCCAGAGAAGCTTAAAATGCCCAGTGGAAAGAAAAGAAAGCATCCATAAAAATAACGTTGATGCTATTAATATTATGCGATGATAGTTTGTGTGCACTTATGATATGATGATACGTATATCGTATCATATGATGATGATAGCAGTGTGTATCTACCCAGGGTAAAGTGGTCTGCCCCTGGGCAGTGCAGTATTTCCCCAGTGTCCCCGGCAGGCAGGTTGGATACACGTTATTCCCCGTGTTGGAGGCTTTCCTACTATTCCCAAGTCCCATGCTGACCTTTAGGGGGACTGCTCCCACACCAGGGTCCTGCTGTCCAGCTGGAGTCTGCAGGCTGTCTTTCCCTGGGTGTGGCCCCCAAGAGATTATTCGATGTGATCCGTGAATTTAGATGATTTTTCTACTGAAAACTTTATTACAATAAAAGTACCTACCTACCCAACATGAACTCTTATCTCTATAGACAAAAATGTAAGCCAGGGGACAGAGTGGGGCATGGGTTACACAGGAAGAGACTGTGCTGCCGGGTGAATGAGGGGGAGGACTGAGATGAAAAGACCATGTCTAACCTGGCCCTGCCACCCACCATAGAGACCTTCAAAGATGTCTCCATGAACATCGCAAAGATCCAAATAAAACTGGTCATTTTAATAACGTAGCCGATTCTACCTAACAATGTCAAACACTTATGTCAATGAATTAGATCTTCAAAGTGCATTTCTGAATTGATATAAAATTTTACAGCATGACCTTGAGCCTGGATAGTAATACATTTCCTGTCTTTCGAGTTGCTGTGAGGATCAAATGTAATAGTTCCGACGAAAGCGGCTGCAAATACATGTAGGTGGTTAATTGCGATTAATTATCATTATTAATTTTCTTTTAACTTCGCTGCAACTGATATTAATCTTTGGGGCTTCTGAGAATCTTATCATCAAAAAACTCTTGTAGTCTTAAATTCCTTGGATAAAAATATGAATTTGCCCTCAGCTCAGAGCCTACCTTCTCCTTCCGACACACGTAAATCCACCTCAGGCTGTCAGGAGTGGGCTGGAGCTTGAACTCGCTGTAATCTCTCCCTCTTGACTGCTCCGCTGTTTACAATCAGAGTAAGGAAGCCGTTCCTCACAGCCCTCCTGCCTTTTGAAGTCAGATAATGACAGTCCTGTTGGGCTGCCCTGCCTCTCACCCCAGCACCTGGAGATCAAGGATGCACAAGGACTGGGTGCAGGACTCCTGCTCTAGAGTGAAGAGCCAGCGAGTGAGTTGAGGGCAAAAGCTAGGGGTCCCCATGGCCTCTCTCCCCACCCCCAGAGCAGGGTCAGGCCGGTCACCCAGGCCTCTGACTGCACAGGGTGGAGGCACTCACTGGGTGAGTCACCCTGGGAGATGGAACATGGAGCCAAGTCAGGCCTTCACTGGTGTTACTTTCTTGGGTCTGCTTTTCGTGAAGTTGCCTGTCTCTTTCCCCACAGAGATGATTCAAGTTTTCAAATCTTGATAATACAATGGAAGCTCCAGCCTGCCCACACACCCGGTGCTTTCCTGACGAAGATGTCCCGAGCTCAGGGTTGGCCAAAGCCCTGGGCTGGGCAGCTGGCCCTGCTCAGAGTGGTGATCAAGAGAATGTCTCACCCTCCTTTCCTGCAGGGAGGGCAGGGAGTGGAGGGTTACTTGGCCTGCTCACCTTTGCCTGGTATCCCTTGGTGCCTGGACCGAGGATGTGGAGAGATGGATAGAGGCTCTGCTTGCTCTTCTGATGCTTGAGAACTCTGCCTCAGTCTAGTCGTGCCCTGAATCCAAATGGGCAACAGTGGCGGACGTACTCTTCCGTCATTGATTCACAAATACACCAAGCATACACGTGAGTCCATATAACCTAGCATATAAGGTTCTTACTCAAAACCTCCTCCTCTATTTTTTTTAAATCAACTTTATACTTTGCATGCAATAGAAATGCACCCATTTTAAGTATACAATATGGTGAGTTTTGACAAATGTAGACACCAATGTAAACATCAGCATAAAGTTAGAGAAAATGCCTATCAAAATGCCCTCTTGCCCCTTTGCTGTCAATCTCTTCCACTTCTGCTTTGTCATCACAGTTTTGCTTTTTCTAGAACTTCAAGTAAATTTAGTCAAGCAATGTGTATTCTTTTGTGTCTGGCTTTTTCTCTCAACGTAATATCTGTGAGAGTTTTGTACATTGCTGTGGGTATCAGTAGTATTTTTCTTTTTGTTGCTGAATAATATTCCATTGTATGGGGATACCACAATTTTTTAAGTGTTCTCTTGTTTTTGACTTTGCAAGAGATGGTCTTTTCAGTTCCTCCTCCCAATGAGGGTGACCCTCTGGGCCACTGGAGGTCTTCCGTGTATGTACTGGATTTGTTTTTTTGAAATATTACCATTTTATTTTATTTTTTATTATTTTATTGAGATCATATGGGTTTATAACTGTGTGATTTCAGGTGTACATTATTATGTATCAGTTTCTGTATAGACTGCATCATGCTCACCACCAATAGTCTAGTTTTTAGCTGTCACCATACACATGTGCCCCTTCACCCTTTTCCCCACCACCCCTTTCACCTCTGGTAACCACTAATCTGTTCTATTTATCCATGTGTTTATCTTCCACATATAAGTGAAATCATACAGTGTTCATCTT
This sequence comes from Diceros bicornis minor, assembly GCF_020826845.1. NCBI lineage: Eukaryota > Metazoa > Chordata > Mammalia > Perissodactyla > Rhinocerotidae > Diceros > Diceros bicornis. Next base: position 19,425,785 of record NC_080779.1, read on the forward strand.
TCTCTGTCTGGCTTATTTCACTTAACATAATACCCTCAAGGTCCATCCATGTAGTTGCAAATGGAATGATTTTGTCTTTTTTATGGCAGAGTAGTATTCCATGGTATATATATACCACATCTTCTTTATCCATTCATCAGTTGATGGGCACTTGGGTTGTTTCCACTCTTCTGCTATTGTGAACAATGCTGCAATGAACATAGGGGTGTATAAATCTCTTGGTATTGTTGATCTCATGATCTTTGGATAAATATCCAGTAGTGGGATAGCTGGATTTTTATCTTCTACTTCTGCTTGCTAACCTGGGCCCTTTCTCTCCCCATCCCTGCCCACTCCTTTGCCTTAGGTCTGCTGCAGAGCAGAAATACTTTTCTGCTGATTGTTTGAGATTATGTTAAAAATAATCATTTATTGAACAAGTAATATAAAGTAACATCAAGAGATGCCAAATAGAAAACTAAAAAAAAAAAAGGTGTGCAGTTCTGACAGCCCACCAGATGAAGATTCAAAACTGACTCTAGCACTGCCTCACCAGCTGCTTCTGCAGAAGGCTACGCCTCTTGCCAGAATGCGTATTTTACTTTCTCTTTCTCTTATGTAGACACTCTGATATATTTGTAGATGTACCACATTTCTTTTAAAATAATTATTTCAAACTTAAAAAAATTTAAAATAGTATATGAATACAGGAAAACAAGATTCCAACAGTACAGAAGCATGTCAAATGAGAAGAAAAAGTCTTTCTCCCTATGTCATTTTCATTTCTCAGGGCAGCCACTGGGAACGGGTTGGTGAGAATCTCCTCCAACATGTACAATGTCCGATATGTATGTTGTATGTAACCCAAATAAAACCGGGCCTCCATGTTCCTGCCTTAGCACAGTGATATGTCAAAAGAAACATAAGTCTGGCTTCACTTTTGAAAATAGTCCAGGACTTTGCTAGGTCTTTACTGAAGGTCTCTTGAGAGCACTAAGGAGAGAGGCATACCGCACACATGTAAGTGTCTCAGTCAGAGTTCTTGGTTGTAAGCAACAGAAAATATGTTTTCTGTTAGACAATATTGGGTGCTCACATAATCTCTGGATAGCTCACAGCTGGGACGCTCTGCAGACAAGACCAATCCCCAAAATCATATCATAGTGTTGGTCTCATTAAAATATCACAACCACCGACAAGGGTGCTGGTGGCTGCAGCTTGCGACACTGCAATGCCCACTCCGGACCCTGGTTACTAGCTGCCAGGACTGCTACAACTGCTGCCCTGGAGAAGAATGTACTGCCGCCACTGCCGCCCTGCTGACTGAGTGGGTTTCACAGAGCACTTCATGTCACTAATTTCTGATTCTGACACTGGGTGAGTCATCTGATTGGTGGAGCCACGTGTCCATACCCTACCTGCAAGATGAACAGGGAAGGTGAAACTCAGGCATCTTCAGCTTCTATTGTGAGGGGGATTCTCTCTTCTAAAGAGGGGGTTCCCTTAACATAGACAGTGCTTCAGATGCTGGATGGCCCAAAAGAATGAAAATTGCCTTCTACGATACCACCCTAGCAAAACTCCTTGAAAATGTCTTATTTCATCTGTACCCCAAAGTATGTCTCTCTCTTTTTCTTCTAGACTCTGTCTTCTTGACTGTCAATCTCGCTCATCCCTCTTCTCCAACTGCCTTGTGGAGCTCTCTTCCTGCTTAGAGGGTGATGGGGAAACTCTGAATACTTATACTTTAATAATTTTGTCCTGGCCGTATATACTTGTGAGAGGGACCAAAATATGTGAGCATTTTTGACACAAGTGATGTCATACTCTGCACCATGTTTGGCATCTTGCTTTTTATAGCACAGATTGGAGATCATTCCATTTTAATACAGATAGAGAACTGCCTCATGCTTTCTGATGGTTGCATAGTGAATGAACCATGATTTATTTAATATGTCATCTCCCAATGAACATTAAGTTGTCAGTCTTTAGGAATTCAAATAATGCTGCATCCTTGTGCCTGTATATTACTCCTCTGTGTAGGTAGGAACATTGCTTGGTCCAGCTGGGGAAGAATTCTAGTCCTTCACACCCGTGGGTGTGAAGGGACAGTGGGCTGGGTGGGCCTCCCAGGGGCTGCTTCCAGAGAAGCCTGTGGGTGGGTATAGAAACTTGAGTGAGGCTTGGCAGGAAATCTACAGTGAGAAATGTCACAACCCAAACAGTAACTGTATACACAGAGCTTTACATTTATTTTTTTCACTACAACCAGCAGCCATTACTGGGAGCCATAAGACTTGATGAAATGCCCAGAAATGGTTAAATGAGAGGAAGTATTTGGGATTTGTTGGCAATTTGGTACAATATCTTTTGGACGTTTTTATAGCCACTGAGCAATTCAAATCATCATTTTTGGGATAGATTCAGAGGTTGGTCCTTCCACTCTCTGACTGGAATGGAGATTTTTGGTTGCTTGACCTCTCAGCCTTCAATCCTCTGGATCCAGCAGCCCTGTTTGCTTCCAGAGAAATATGAGTCCAAGTCAGGTGTTCTCTGGGGAAGCATCCCTCACCAGCCAGGTGTGAAGGCATGTGACCCCATCCAGGCCAATGAGAACCTCTCTCCTGGACTTTGACTCCTGTACTGAGTGAGACTGGAAACGTTACTGGAAACGTTGCTGATGCTGACTCATGCTGGAGGCATCCTGAGAGATGTCAGGTCAGTTCTAGGTCCCTTGGCCCCTGCAGCTGCCCTTTCTCCTGCCTGTCTGGCTTTAGTTTTTGCTGTTTCATTCTGTGATCCCACCTTCTCATCAATGCCTTTTTCCACTTAGGTTGCCCACGTCAGCTCTGTGGCTTAGAGCCCAGCAAGCCTGAACTTGACCTCTGGCTTCTGCAGGGAGGCAGCAACAGTAACCTCAGGAACCCCCTGCCCCAACTCCTCAGGGCCTGTGTCTGCCCAGCTTCTCTGCTTTGGTCCAGCAGGGTCTGCACTCCACCTCTGCTGCCCGCCCAGCCCCACCACTATCACAGCTTCTTCCTCCCCTTGGCGGGCCCTGCTTGACCGTCCCATACCTCCCTCCCTCCATCACCCAACCCGGGAGCTGCAGCCACGGCCAGCCTTGGCCTTTCTCCTGCGTCTCTCCCTGCTCAAACCCATCTTTGCTCTCCTGCCAGAGCCTCACTCAGATTAGATGCTGGTACCATCCAACTCCCAGAGATCGGGCTCAATTTCTCCTCAATCTTGTGACTTTTCCTCTGGTCGCCCTGAGGGCATGCGGGAGGGCCCTGGTGTCGTAGGGCTGGGTGGGGAGCTGATAAGCATGACTGAGAAGAGGGAAGGTCGAAGGAGGGAGAGTGAGTCATTGGGAGCCCCTGAGAAGGGAAATGAGTGCATCAGTGTGGGCCTAAGGCTCAGCTGGTGAGCACTGAGATTCTGTGATCCTAGGGTCCCAGGAAATTCTCCCTATTTAGCACTAGCTCTTTTACCAGCCTGGGTTAATATGGGATCTTTGGATCCCTTGTGAAATGAAAAGAGTGAAAGTTTGAACCCATTAAAATCCAGACACTGTCATTTGAATTTGTTTATAATTAAGACGTAGCAAAGAACAAGCACAAGAGGATGAGACACAGGTGTTTTAAGAAAAAAGAAAAACAAATCAGAAAATCTGGGTTTGAGACCAACCTCCCCACTTACTAGTGAGCAACATTACACAAGGTATTTGAACTTTCTGGACCTGGATCTTCTTATCTGTAAAGTATACTGTCGTAAATATCTTTATATGCCACATTAATTATCTTTTATATAGCTGTGGGACTATGTCTGTGGGTAAATTCCCAGAAAAAAGATTTCTGGTCAAAGGGCATGTGTGTTAAAAGTGTTGATAGATATTGCGAAATTGCCCTGCAAAAAGGGTGCACCAATTTACATTCCAACCAACGGGCTCATTGGCCTTCCCCCTTCCTCCTCCTCCTCCCTCCCTCCGTCCCTTCCTACTTTCCTTCCTTCTTCCTTTTTTTCCTTATACCTAACAAATAGGCAAGCAAAAACTTTACTTTTTCCATGTAACGTAACAGGAATAAAAATAAAATGTACATTACAATTTCTCATAGTTTGTCGGTTCAGGTGGTTCTCCGGCATCCAGCTACTGGGTGTATTCTTCATTTTCCTTTAATTCACATCACCTTATTACTCCAGCATTGTGACTTAAATTATCTCATGTTTGGGTCTTATGCACACTTTTTCTGTTGTCAATACCAAGTTAAAAATACATGTTTCGTTCTAAGGAATGACTGTTGTACTCAGGGTATAATTTTGGTTTTGGCTGTAATCACGCTTTCTTTATATGATGATTTCCCTGTAGTTTTTAATTTTTTGAATAAGTAAGACATTGACACGGCTCACAACCCAAAAATATGAACCAGAGTACTGTGAAAAGCCTCTCTCTTTCCCTTATTCCCCATCGCTAGTTCCTACCAACTTCCCTGTCCTCTGAAACGCTGTTTCTAGTTTCTTATATATTGTTCCAGAGTTTCTTTATGCAAATACAAGAAAATGCAAATATAGATTCTTATCCTTTTACACAGAATGTAGTGCACTATATTTGTTCTTCAACCTTTTTTTTTGGTATACCTTGGAGGTTTTTCCTTATGAGTAGCTGGAGAGCTTCCTCATTCTTTCTCATTGTTGCATATATATAAGATAGTCCATTATGGAGGGACATTGTTTATTGAACCAGCCCTCTATTGATGAGTATATAATATTTATTTTACTATTATAAACAATGTTGCAATGAGCATACTTGTACATGTGGTCATTTTATTTATTTATTTATTTTATTTTTTAAATTTTATTTATTTATTTTTCCCCCAAAGCCCCAGTAGATAGTTGTATGTCATAGTTGCACATCCTTCTAGTTGCTGTATGTGGGACGCAGCCTCAGCATGGCTGGGGAAGCAGTGCATCGGTGCACGCCCGGGATCCGAACCCGGGCCACCAGCAGCGGAGCACGTGCACTTAACCGCTAAGCCACGGGGCTGGCCCACATGTGGTCATTTTAGATGTACAAGTCAACATGAAGTATAAAAGTGAAATTGCTGGGTCAAAGGAATTATCTTAATTTTTTTTTTTTTTTTGCTGAGGAAGACTGGCCCTGGGCTAACATCCATGCCCATCCTCCTCCACTTTGTTTGGGACGCCGCCACAGCATGGCCTGACAAGCAGTGCGTCAGTGAGTGCCCAGGATCTGAACCGGTGAACCCCGGGCCGCCACAGCGGAGCGTGTGCACTTAACTGCTTGTGCCACCAGGCCGGCCCCAGAATTATCTTAATTTTGACAGATGCTGCCAAACCGCCTTCCCGAAGGGGTTGTACCAATTTACACGATCACAAAGAATGCGCAAAAGTTCCTCTTTCTCCATAGCCTCACCAACAGCGTGTGTTATAAACTTGTTGGATTTTTGCCAATCTGATAGGTGAAAATTGGTATCAGTAGTTTTAATTTGCACTTCTCTTATGAGTGAGTTTAATGATCTTTTTTATACATTTAGGAGCCATTTGTACTTCTTTCTTTGAATTTTTTGTTCTTTTTTTCTTATTGGGTTATTGATATTCATCTAGAAGCTCTTTATATATTATGGAGGTTTGACCTTTGTCTGTGACATGAGTTGCAAGCCTCCTTCCCTGCAGTTTGTCACAAGTCTTTTGGCTTTGCATGTTGTGTATTTCATTGTTGCTTTTTCATTGTCAAAGCTTTACAATTTTTTTAAAATTTTGAAATAATTTTAGACAAAGAAGTTACAAAGTTAGTAGAGAGTTCCCTTATATGCTTCTCCCAGCTTCCCCTAATGCTAATATCTTTCATATTCATAGTACAGTTACTGAAATCGGGAAATTAATATTGACTGAGTACTGTTAGCTAATCTATAGATTTTATTTGGGTTTCCCTAGTTTTTCACCTAATGTTCTTTTTCTGTTCCAGGATCCAATCCAGGATCCCATTTTGCATTTAGTTGTCATATCTTTTTTTAAAAAAATTATTTTATTGAAGTCACATTGGTTTACAACATTGTGTAAATTTCAGGTGTACGTTATTATATTTCAGTTGTCATATCTTCTTAATCTTCTCCCATCTGTGACAGTTTTTCAGTCTTCTCTTTTATGACCTTGACAATTTTTAACAGTAATGGTCAGGTATTTTGTAGAATGTCCCTCAATTTGAGAATATCTAAAGTTTTCTCATGATTAGATTAAAGTTATGGATTTTGGGGAAGTATAACCCAGAATTGACGTGCCTTTCTCAGTGCGTTATATGGAGTACGTGGTGTTAACTTTGATCATTTGGTTAAGATAGTGTCTGCCTGCTTTCTCCATTGCGAAGATACTGTTTCTCCTCTAGTAATTAACAAGTATTTGGGTGGAGATACTTTAAGGCTATGCAAATATCCTGTTTTTCCTTAAACTTTCACTCGCGAATATTAGCATTCTTCTGTGGATCTTGCCTGCAGCCAGGACCAGCTACATGATTTATGGGGCCGAGGGCAAAATGTAAATTCAGGGCCCCCTTTTCAAAAATTATTAAGAATTTCAAGATAGTGACAGCAGAGCATTAAACTAAGCATGGGACTTTAATTAGTACTGTGGAGTTCTAACGGTGATTTTTCTATTTCTCTCATTACTTCTGCTTTTCTTAATTGGAATTTTTCTGTAAGGAAGAGCTGTCCCTTCCCCCCCATTTATTTATTTATTTATTTATTTATTTATTGAGTCATTTATTTCTATCAATAGACATTCATGGATATTTATTTTATTCTTTGGGTTGTAAGCCAATGCTATTGTTTATTTTGCTGCTCAAATTGTTTCAGCGTTGGCCATTGGGCACCCTTTCGGATTGTCTCTTGTGTTCTTTTAATATGCCCCCACGGCCCCATCACGTGTGTGTGTTTTTTTAGAACTTTCTTACTTTCTAGTAACACAAGGTGCTCCAGGCTTGTCTGTCCTTTCTCTGTCTCAACCCTGGAATCAACCACTCTCTGAGGATCCCTGATTTGTTTTATTGGAGAATGGTATTAGAAAGCAAGATCTGGATGCTGGGGTGTGTCGTTGCTTCTAGACCCTCTTGATGGATGGAGCTAGGAAATACTAACTCATATACATATAGACATATTCTATTTCTGTATCTATTTGTCTATCTGTTAACAAAAATGAGTTCAGGGGGCTGGCCCCGTGGCGCAGCGGCTAAGTGCACGTGCTCCACTGTGGCGGCCTGGGGTTCAGATCCCGGGCGTGCACCGATGTACCGCTTGTCAAGCCATGCTGTGGCGGCGTCCCATATAAAGTGGAGGAAGATGGGCACGGATGTTAGCCCAGAGCCAGTCGCCCTCAGCGAAAAAGAGGAGGATTGGCGACAGATGTTAGCTCAGGGCTAATCTTCCTTACAAAAAAAAAAAATGAGTTCACACTGATAACTCTGAAGGCAATCCAACATCACAGGTTCATTCTTGCCTTCCCTCTTGCTTATTTGTAACTTCTTTCCTGAGACATTGCTTTTTAAAAAACTTATTATTAAGGAAAATTTCAAAAAGACACAAAAGTATAAAGAATAGTATAAAGAACCCCGTGTTCTTATTACACAACTTTAACAACTATCATTTTGGCAATAATTTTGCCATTATTCCATCTGTCACCTAGAGTTTTGTTTTGTTTTTCTGGAGTACTTTAAAACAAACTCCAGACATCATCATATTATTTCACCTAGAAATTTTTCAAATATCATTGCTTTAAAAAAATTAATACACTATTTTTGGAGCAGTTTTAGGTTCACAGCAAAATTGAGCACCGTCTCATATACTCCCTGCCCCCCACACATGCAGAGCCTCCCCCACTATTAACATCCGCCACCAGAGTGGTACATTTGTGACAATTGGGGGACCTACATTGACACATCATTATCACCTAAAGTCCATAGTTTACATCAAGCTTGACTCTTGATGTGGTACATTCTATGGGTTTTGACAAATGTATAATGATGTGTATCCACTATTGCAGTATTATACAGAATAGTTTCACTGCCCTAAAAACCCTCTGTGCTTTACCTGTTCATCCCTTCCTTCCCCCTTAACCCCTGGCAACCAGCGGTCTTTTTATTTTCTCCATGCCTTTTCCAGAATGTCTTTAGTTGGAATTATACAGTCTGTAGCCTTTTCAGATTGGCTTCTTTTACTTAATATATGCATTCCTCCAAGTATTTTCATGGTTTGATAATGCATTTCTTTTTTTTTTTAAATAATTTTATTTATTTATTTATTTTTTCCCCCAAAGCCCCAGTAGATAGTTGTATGTCATAGCTGCACATCCTTCTAGTTGCTGTATGTGGGATGCGGCCTCAGCATGGCCAGAGAAGCGGTGCGTCGGTGCGCGCCCGGGATCCGAACCAGGGCCGCCAGCAGCGGAGTGCGCACACTTAACTGCTAAGCCACGGGGCCGGCCCCGATAATGCATTTCTTTTGAGCACTGAATATTATTTCATTGTCTGGATGTACCACAGTTTGCCTATCCATTCACCTACTGAAGGACATCCTGGGTGGTTCCAAGTTTTGGCAATTATGAATAAAGCTGCTATAAACATCTGTGTGCAGGTTTTTGTGTGGACATAGTTTTCACTTCATTGGGGCAAATACCAAGGAGCGTGATTGTTGCATTGTATGGTAAGAGTATGTTAGTTTTATAAGAAACTGACAAATTGTCTTCCAAAGTGGCAGTACCACTTTGCATTTCCACCAGCAATGAGTGAGAATTCCTGCTGCTCCACATCTGCACCAGCATTTGGTGTTGTCAGTGTTTTGGATTTTGGCCATTCTAATTGGTGTGTAGTGGCATCTCATTGTTGTTTTAATTTGCAATTCCCTAATGACATATGATGTTGAGCATCTTTTCATATGCTTACCTGCCATCGTATATCCTCTTTGGTGAGGTGTCTGTTCAGGTCTTTTGCCCATTTTTAACTGGGTTTCTTGTTTTCTTATTGTTGAGTTTTTTTTGTTTTGCTGAGGAAGATTCGCCCTGAGCTAACATCTGTGCCAATCTTCCTCTATTTTGTATGTGAGCTGCCGTCACAGCATGGCCACTGACAAGTGATGTAGGTCCCTGCCCAGAAACTGAACCCGGGCAGCCAAAGCAGAGTGCACCGAACTTAACCACTAGGCCACCAGGGCTGGCCCTTATTGTTGAGTTTTAAAAGAGTTCTTTGTGTATTTTAGATAACAGTGCTTTATCAAATGTGTCTTTTGCATATATTTCCTCTTAGTCTGTGGCTTATCTTGTCCTTCTCTTGATGTTGTTTTTCAATATCATTGCTTTTTAATTCATCACTTTAAAACTCCACAGAAGTGTTTTTAACTTCATTTTTAAAAGCTTGAACCTGGTTTTTCCTTGTTCTTGAGCAGATCGTCAGTCTCTGCCTTCTTTCCTCCTATAGCTGCTGTCTCCACCTTCTCACAGCTTGCTTCATTTAATGAACGTTTAATGAGGACCTCCTATGTGGCTGTCACTGTAGACTCAGTGCAGACAGTATTGAACGAGACAGATAAGATCCATGCTCTCTTGAGTCCACCTGAAGGGTCAAATCCACTATATATGTATAAATTTTAAAAGAAATACATGTTTGTTATTTTAAAAAAGAACAAAATGGAAGTGTATAAAGTAGGATGTGAATATTCTCCCCCACCCTAATCCCACTCCTCTTCGATCGCTACAGTTAACAGGTTGAGGTGTAGACTCTGATGGTACCTTTGGCTAAGCCAAACCTGCGTGGTGTGCAGGGCTCAGGATGTGTGTGGGCAAACCTGGCCAAAGTATTTCCAGATGGAAATTGGCACTGGATGGAGTGTAATAACCAAGTCAAAGCATCCCTGTTCCAAAAAGTTCTGCCTTCGATAGGCCTGCCTGACTGCTGTCTGCTGACCTTGGAGGTACTTGAGGCTACATTTCCCAAAGTGTGTTCCTTGGAACTCTGGTCTGGGATACCGTTCTGAAATAAAAGATTCCATGGTCGAAGGAGTTTGAGAAACACTCTCTACTGTATTTCCCCCTTGGGGGCTCATTATACATATCAGAACATTAAAGCTCTGAGAAGCCCTGCAATCACAAATCCTCTTTATTCCAGTGTGTCTCAAATTTATTTAATTATGTCTCTTTTGCTCCCTAGTAACCCTAGTAACACGTTGTTGATCTTAGGTTCTGTGGGACACACCAGAGAGCCCAGGAGCTTGTGCTAGTCCAGCTGGATGTGGCTCCTGCACCAAGAGCTTAAGCAGGTAACCAAGGAAAAGTGTCCCAGGTCAGTGACTCAGTGACACAGTGTCCTGTGCAAATGTGCTGTAAATACAGCACTTCTCCGGGGCCTTTTGGGTCTTGCCAGGGGAGAAGGCCTCCGAGAATGTGAGCTTCCCCTAACCATCCCGGCAGCAGGTTCCAGATGGTGTAGACCACCCTCACTTAGGCAGGGCTGTTCTGTATTCAGCACCTTTGCTTGTGTCACACAATGATCTTTGTGGGCTCCAGGCTTATCTAGACATAAGTTGGTTTGAACTCCAAATCTCATGCCTCTAGAAATCTGAGGTACTCCCCTAGATCCCCACCATTTCCCAGGGGATGGTGTTCTCATGTCATCTGTGACTTCAGCTCCTGCTCCCCCGGGTGCTGTCCTCGGTCCATGCGTCCGGATGGTAAATGCCAGCCCTTTAGGTTTCTACAGGGGGACCTGCTCACACCAAGCATGTGGGGTATGGGAGGCTTTCTGAAGATTTGGAGCAGACGTGGGGATGTGAGGAAGGCAGGGGTGGCGACTCGTCAGCCCGTGGCAGAGGGGGCGGCTCCATCTTTAGCGTGCCCTATCTTGGTCATGTTGCTGCTGTCCTTCTGTCTCCTCCTCTTCTTTTTTTCTCTTTCCTTTTTTTTTTTGAGGTCAGGAGTTGGTGTCTCCTCCTTTTCTCCCCATCTCTCCACTTCCCTCACAGGAGCAAGACTCCTGACTCATGCAAGAGAAGTTCAGCTCTGTCTTTTGATCTCACCTTCCTTGAAGGGGCTTATCTGGCGGGCGGTAACAGGCATGAACTGCACAACCATACGCAATGGCCTGGCCTGCTGGAGCATGAGATTATTATTTTTTTTCTTTTTTGCTTTGTAACTGTTGCTGTTTGTTCTTCTTGGGTTTTTCAGTGCCTTCTGGAAACTCTGCTTTCTCGGGCTTTGGTGTGGGAGTCAGGGCATGTCCCGATGTGGGAGCAGTGGCGGAAGAATAGAAAGGGAGACTGTGACATGAGTGAGAAAGGACAATTTGAAAATTTTTTAATTAAAAAAAATTTTTTGGAGAAGGCAATATAAACACAAGGAAAAAAAATTCAAACTGTGAAAAAAAGAGTATGGAGTGAAAAGCAAGCCTCTCCCCTCCACCATCAGTCTCTCAGTTCGCGTTCCTAAAATAACCGCTGTTACCAGCTTCTTACTGATTTTTTGGAAATACTTTATGCATATATAAGCATAAATTATATGTATTATGTATATGTATTCTGTCTCTTTTAAAAATAAATGGTGGCCTGTTATACGTAAGGCTTTTCTTTTTTAAAATTTAACAATGTATCTTTACTATTTTAATGGGGCTATTTATAAACGTATATACATAAATACACACGCACACACACAAACATATTTATTTTTTCTTGTATTTGCACAAAAGGCAAACCCAGGTGATCCCCTTCATCAGCTACCGGGGAAGGCGTCAAGGGCAGGGGAATTTCCAAGATGAGGAGGGATTCTGGTTGCCGAACATTCCTGATGTCAGGTTCAGTACTGGGATGTGATGATGAACACTAAGCATTGTTTCTGAGGGCTCATAGCTGTGGTCGGTTATATTCTTGTTCCCAGTTATTTGCTGTCCACTCTGTAGAGGGGTCTCAACCCCCGGATGTGACCTGCAGTGCGTCCCTGTGGACGGAGTGTACTCCCTCCCCTCACTGGCATCAGGCTTGGCCACATGACCTCCCTGGGCTGACAGAAGTGAGTGGGAGTGACACCTGCCATGTCCAAGTCACAGCCAGGGTGGGCTTCTGCTCTGTCTCTTTGTCCTTGGCCATGAGAATGGAGACAGGGGTTGTTCCTTCAGCCTGGGTCCCAGAACAAGAAGACATTTGGAATAAAGCCACAGTTGACCCACATGTTAAGAGTAGTGGCTGAGAGGTAAACCTTGCTTGTTGTAAGGCCCTAATATTCTAAAATTGTTTGTTACAGCAGCCTAACCCAGTGAAAGCTGACTAATGTTGGGGCTATGCTTACTCACAAAGTCCCGGATGGCTCTGAGGAATGGTGCCTGCTAACAGTGGCCTCTGTGTTTGATCTGGACCTACCACCAATTGATAAAGAAGTTCTAGTTGTTATTACAGGAATCAAGATATACCACGGGTACTATGATACCCCATGCTTTGCTAGTTAGTGGCAGTCCCAATTGCTTTGAACGTTCAGAAAGCCATTTGGCAATGTATATTAAGGGTCCCAAATAATGTTTACTTCTAGAAATCTAGCCCAAGAAAATAATCAGGGATATACAGGGAGGTTCATTGTAGAGTTATTTGAAAAGTTGGAAACACCATAAATGCCCTATCACAGGGAAATAGTTACACATTATTCTCTATGATGGATACTATGCAGCCATCCAAAATCAAGTCGATGGATATTTAATGAGATGAGGGAGATGTTTGTGTTTTAACACTGAGTGAAATAAACAAGATACAGAGCTATATCCATATGGCAAATCTAATTTCTATAACAAATTTGTGATTGGGCTGTTCATAATTTTGTGTCTTTTTTCACTTACATTATGTGAATAAGCATTTCCCTTGAGTGTCAAACATGTAAATATGTGTAAAAAAAGACCGTGAGGAAATAAGCAAAAATAATGGTTATCTCTGGGTAGCATTTTCTTTTCTGTACTTTCTACATTTTCCAAACATTCTGTGATGAATATGTACTACTTTTATAATCAGAAGTAAGTAATTGCTGTTTAAAAATAAGAATTATGCCGGTCACCTCCAGGGCTGTGCCTTTGCGCTGCGGCTGCCGAGGGGCCTTGATTGGGGCTCCTTGTCTGAGAATAAGCCTGTGTGTTTAATTAGGTCACTCTCCTGCCGACCTAGAATCTTAGCACAGGGCTTGGCTTGTGCTGCCCAGAACCCCCAGGAGACAAGCTTTGTCTGGAGCTCTGAGCCTCCCGGGCCGGCCCTGCGCTTCTGCCTACATTTAGCTTAGTCTGAATTTGAGAAATGTGTGAACAGTCACCCTGACCGAGCTACTACCCTCGTGCCCTCTAACATATCTTTAAAAATTAATGTGGACCTAGCTAGCTATTTTATTGAAGAGAAAATGAACACTCATGAAGTAAACATTCTAACCATTTTTGGTTGATAATAATTTTGGCTAATAATAGCTGCTACGCCAGGCAACTATTGTTCATTGTTCCCTGAGGCCTTCTCGTATGCTCTGTGTCATCTGAATGCAGGCCCTGAAGTGGCTGGCTAGCGGATGGGGGAGAGGCAGAATTCTCAGAAGACTCATTTGCATGAGAGCCGGAAGTCTCCTGGGAGAGAATTCAAACCCAAGGAAAAAGGAGCCCAGCACAACCAGCCTGACCCTAAACAGGGCCTCAGGTGTCAGCAGCCAGCAAGGGCCACTCCCCTCATATGGCTTCACTAAAACCTTTATCTGAGTTTGGCCCTGGGGAGGGTGTGTGGTGTGTGTGGTGTGGTGTGTGTGACCGAGTGGGGGATGGGCAGTGTCCCCAGTGTTGCCTAGTGGAAGCTGCAATAGAGTTGGGGGGCGGAATTGGGGACAGTCAGGAAGGGACAGCTGGGACTGGCAGCCTCCTTAGAACAGAGCCTGTGAATAAACTAGTACAACACCATCCACTTTCAAACACGGTTTTTGTAGCTGTTTTACAATCATCTGTGTCAACCATTGCATGACTTCCATGTCCATGGAGCACACGGGTCCCATCAACCTCTCTTGGATCCGCTTCAGCCCCACACTGCAAGGGGACACTTGACCTTGCCTTCCCTAGATTGCTCCACATCTGAAACCTTAAATTCCATCATCCTTAATTTTTTTTCTTGAGGTATAATGTACATGAATTCTTATGCTCAATATTCTGTCTGTAAGATTCACCCACGTTATTGTAGGTAGCAGAGTTCGTTCTTCTTCCTTGCTAATTCCATTGGATGGCTATGTCACCATTGATTTATCCATTCTGGTGCTGATGGACATGTGGGTTGTTTCCAGTTTGGGATTATTTCGAATAAAGATGCCACAAATATTCTTACACACGTCTTTTGGTGGACGCACATCATCTCTTTAACCCACTTTCCTTCCTTCACCTTCTTTGTCACTCACTGAGACCCCCGGTCCTGCAGTCCTGCCATGTTTTCTTGCTTCTCAACCTGGCTACTGTAGCCCAATCTCATTTCTTTTTTGGCGAAGACTCCTGCAAGGGGAGTCTTTCACATGCTGCTCCCACTTCCCTGCCCTCTGCTCCCACTTGACTGCTGCCCCACCCTGCCACCGACATCCCACTGTCAAGGTCTCTATGACCTATCTGTTGCCATATGCAGGGCCTTCTCTGACTTGGCCTTTCTGCAGCATTGTCCCTTCTCACGGCTTCCTCTTTCTTCCCATGCCTTTGAGGACAGCCCTTTCTTTAACTTCTCTCCTGCAAATCTGGCCGCTTCCTCTTAGCCTCCTCTGCTGGATCCTCTCCTGTCTCTGTCCCCACTTGGTTGTTTCTAGGGCTGCGTTCTCAGCTGTCTTCTGCTCCTGTCCCTCTGAAGGGCCCTCCTACTGCTGGATCTTCAGCTACCGCAGAAGCTGATGCAACATTCCCCATCCTCAATCCCAGATCCCAAAACCGAAGGGATTTTCCAAACTCATTTGGTGGCAAGCCTTGATGGCCCTGACACGAGGTTGTTTATTGTCTCTATGTACCCGCTTCGTGTGAATGAATATTCATGTGTTGGCTGCAGGAATGTCAATGTGTTTGCTTATGGGCTGTTGCCCCAGACCTCACCAAGGGTGTGACCATGCATATATACAGTAAATCATGTATTGCCTTCTTAAACTTAGAAAATACTGAATTCTGAAATATATCTGGCCCCAAGGGTTTCAGGTTAGGGATTGTGGAGCTGGAATTCTCTCCCCAGCTCATGAATGGTGCCTTTGCCCTCCCAACAAGCCCCTTCCCTTCGGCTCGCATCTCTGGGGTTGGTGAGCCCATACTCCTCCGGCGTGTCAGCATCTCAGCCTCATTCCTCTCCAGCTCGCCTCTGGTTAATCAGTCGCCAGGCCCTGGTTAACCCAATGGCTCTGGCCAGCCCTCCCTCTCCATGTCCCATTAATTCAAGCACTCGACAGCTCCTGCCTGGGCTGCTGCAGTAACTTCTCAGCAGCTTTAGAAACAAGATGGATCGCATCCTCATCCTGCTCAAAATGCTGCCAGGGTTCCCCGCCACCTGCAGGGTCAAGTAGGACGCAGGAGCCTTTCCTGATCGGCCTTGCTCCCCTCTCTCACCTCCTGTGGGTCCCCTGGGAACAGTTGTGGGCTCATTACACCCCTTCTTCCCTTCACACCTGTGTGGTTGCTCTGCCAGGAATTCTTCTCCACGTGGTCGGCCCAGGGAGAGCCCAAAAGAGGCTGGTGGGCGTCACCTTCTTCTGGAACTGCCGTCACCCCAACAGATGCGCTCCCCTGTCGCTCTGGCTGGCTGTCTCTGGACCTCATGGGCAGGCCCGTGCTGTGCTCAGGACATGGGTGCCAGGTACCGGTTTATGCAGTGGGTGGTACAGTCAGTGCTGAGGGGCTCATCCCTTAATGCCCGGCACCCGGCTCCGGGCGGGCACTCCTGAAATGCTAAAAAAAGTTTTATTACAAAAATGAATATTAATGTATATATCATTTTGTATTCTGCTATTCTTATTTAGTATAAACATTTCTTAAAGTTTCTATGGCATTTGATGTACTTTAATTTTCGTTATTGAACCACATGTCAGAAAACTTAGATACTGAAGTCAAGAAATTATTATTATTATAATTTTTTAATAATTTTATTTATTTATTTTTTCCCCCAAAGCCCCAGTTGTATGTCATAGCTGCACATCCTTCTAGTTGTTGTATGTGGCACGTGGCCTCAGCATGGCCAGAGAAGCGGTGCGTAGGTGCGCGCCCGGGATCCGAACCCGGGCTGCCAGCAGCGGAGCGCGCGCACTTAACCGCTAAGCCACGAGGCCAGCCCCGACAAGAAATTAAATATAATCTTTCATTTTAACCAGAGCCCTGGGTGATTCATACGCACATTAAGCTGCTGTTTATTTTGAGTTATTTTCTCTAGTTCTTTTGTGTAAATGGTTGACATGCTAGTGCAAATACAATTTTGTGTTCTGCTTTTTTTTCCCCCACGTGGCATTGTATCTTAAGCAGTTTTTGAGTTCATCTTCCTAGCCGCAATTAGCAAAGTTTGTATAATGGTTTAAAAATAACAGATTTGCTCTTTTCTAGTTGGACATTGAAGTGCCCTATGCTTTTTCATGAATCATCTTCCTGCATTTAGCTTTTTCTATTTTCTATATTACTTCTTTAAGGATGGATTCTCAGAACTGGATGGTTCAAAGGAAATGGACATTTGCATGACTGGATCTGCACGAGCCAATTGGTTTTCTAAACGGAAGCCTCACTCCCCTTGGGGGAGTCGCTGATGACTGCAAACTCTGTGTTTGGGGAGGAGATGGTCATTCTAGGAACGTGGCCCCTAGGACAGGCCCAGGTCCCATCCGCTCTGATCCTCTTTGACAAATCCTACCTGATTCAACAAGAGACGTGGGGCCTGGCCAGTCTTGCAGAGGATCTACAAACCCAACAAAAACATCTGGATGCTAACCCTCCCCTCTTGCTCTCCACTCATTCGTACCTTGGGCTGAGCTCCTGGCCCACTGCAGCTGCTGGGAATTTCTGTTCTTACCCCTGCCCTCCATCTGGCTACTGAGCCAAGTGGAAGAGGGACCAACGACCCCAGAAAGGAGGTGACTGTCTCCCTCCGCTGTCTCCCTCCGCCCCCATAAACTGGGATGGGGTGGGTGACTGAGACCCCAGGGCAGACTGCAGGGAAAACAGCAGGAAGGAGATGTTTCCCCGCTGACTCACCCTGGGAAGATGGTGGTGGAATTGTTTGTGGTGGTGGCAGGGCTTTCTGAGGAGGGGCAGTGAAAGGAAAGGTGAAGACCCCAGGGAGTGACAGAGTATTCTAGAGCACGTCCTAACCCAGCTCAGCCTGCGTTTCCTTCTCTAGCAAGAGAAGACGATGATAATACTAGTAATAATGTCCTCACCACAGGGCCAAGATGAGACTCAAATGAGCAAATGAATTAAGGACACAGTCAGATCTCAGTTAATGCTGAATGTTTCCAGGAAAGAGAAGATTCCCAAGGCCTGGGATAGGGTGAGCCTCATTCTCCACGAGCACCCACTAGACCTAGTGCAGGCTTGATTTTTCACACGTCTTTTTAAAGCAAATGTCCTGAAATTTTCGTGTACACTAGAATCACCCAGGGGGCAAAAAAATGCCCAATGCCTAGGTCCCACTCTGCACTGGCCATGGCCCTCCTCCGCTTGAATGCCCCCCCACCCCACCTGCACTTGCCTGATTCTCACTCACCAGGAGGTTTCACAGCACCCCAGGTGGTTCAGTGTGCGGACTATCGCTCCACTCTTGCCACTCACACGTGGTGCCGACTGGCATCCTGCCCCTGATGATGTGGGCACTTGTTAGAAATGCCGAATATCAGGTTCCACCCCAGACCTGCTGAATCAGAGGTTGCATTTTAGCCACAGCCCCCGGGTGATTCACGTGCACATTGAAGTTTGAGAAGCTCTGACCAGGACACTGCCCTGTGAGCGTTTGTGGGTCTGGGAGATACAGATTCCAAGCAGGTGCAAGTTCCTGGCCCGCTGGAATTCAGGTTCTAGGGCCCATCAGGTACCTCCCTCATGGAGTTTGGAGGCTCCACGGCTGTGGCCTTTGAGGCGCCTCCTCCTGGGGCCTCAGGCCCGATATGCCATTAATCCACCCATGGTGTCACCAGGAGAGCACACGGAGGCAGCCACACCCACACGTGGCCACCAGGGGAAGAGCTATCTCTGGAAGCCCAGAAGCCCAAGGTCACTGGCAGGGGAAAGGCTGCCCTGGCTGAGCTAGTTCCGAGTCTGCACAGCCAACACAGATGTGGGCTACATGTCCTGTTTGGTTTCATAGTTCCTGTGGTTGACTGGGATTTTCACTGCAGTAGTGCTGAGGGCAAGAACAGTCCCTGTCCCTACAAAGGTCTGTCCGTGGGGAAATACAACTCTCCTGTTGTCCTGCTTCTAAATTTTGCTCCCAAAGCCCCAGGTCTGTGATAGAATAGTCTAGTAGGAGCTGAACGTCCTCTGTCAGTGTCTCTTCACCTGAGCCCCGTGGGAGTGACATCTTCCTGCCCTCCACACTTCTTCCCTGCCACCCAACACTGCTCCCAGAGCCTGGGTTAGTTCACTCTTGTCCTTACAACAGTGTCACTGTCCTATCCTAGAATTATTGATTGAGCTTGCGTCCAGTACAGCTTCCCAGGCTCTGTCACCCCTTCTCATCCAAGCTCACACCCGCAATTCATGAATCTCATCTCCAGTCCTGGCTTGAAGCCTGTTTATCTGACGGCCTCTCAGTCTCCTCCATCTCACCTTCTGTGTCCCAAGTAAGACCTCCTCCTCCTCCTCTGCTCCGCCCCAGGAGTGGTACCGCCATGCCTCGGCATGGACAAACGGGGCTCCATGCCTAATGCTTCCTCGCCCTCATCACTGATCGGTCACAAGCTGATCTGGTTTATTTCCTAAATATTTCTCCAACCTCTCCCTCACCAGCATCATTCCCACCGAGGGCTGGTTTGGCGCTCAGCAACCCTTGCCTGAATCACTGCACCAGGCTTGGAGCTGGCCTCTGCCTCCCAACCAACCTCTCCAACACGTCCTCCTCTGCCCTGGGCCAGGGAGATCGACCCTCTGGTGCACACAGGACCAGGTCACTCTTCTCCTACAACCCTTCAAATGTGACCCATCACCTCCCGGTATGCCCCTTCACTGCACTCCCGGCCACGCGCTTGCCCCTCAGCCAGGCCCGTCTGCCTATGACTCCCGCACACTCACCAGGCTGCCTCTCAGGACCATGGTGGCGGCCCTTGCCTGGCTGAATCTGACTCACTCTTTAAGGCTTCCTCCTCCAGGAAGACTTCCCTGACGTCCCTGGGTTCTCAAGGGCATGGATCTTACTTTTCACGGTTTCCTACTAATGCATGGTGTCTGTCTCCTTGGACTGTGAGCAACTTAAGGCAGGTAATATGTCTTCTTCATAGTTTTAAACCCAGCTTCTAGCATAGGCTTGGTATGAGGCAATGCTTAATGAATGCATGGTGTCTGACTAGATAGATTTATGTTCAGGGGGCGACTGAAATACGCACGATTTCTGACTCCTGTGCAGCTAGCCTTCGCCCCGGGACCCTCTGCTCTGGCCTGTCCTCGTCTTGCCCAGACCCTGGTATGTAGCTGCCCATCCCCTCCTGACTCTTACGGTTGCAGCAAGGGGAGTTGTGGGATCCTGTCAGGGGAGATACTGCCCCCCCAGCTTTGGCTCTCAGGCCCTCCCCTGGCCAGGCCCCAGTGGGAGCTGAGTGGGTTTAGCCGGCCTCGGATGACTTTTGTCCCTGCGCCAGATCTCCTGTAGCTCCCGCCCTCTGCCCGACTAGAGTGCCTTCCCCACGGCGTCTGCCACAGTCCTCAGGGACAGGACAGAACTGCCTCCCATGCTTCCTGCACCCTCCAACTCCTGCCATCCTCAGATTCTTCCGCGGGGTCCCATGGCCCGCCAGAGCTGCACGGCTGCTTAGCTGGGGAGCCCCTGGTCTTCCAGTTTAGGAGTAAATGAGGCCTTACCCCCTCAGGGGCTGATTTTACCTAAAAGAGGATCCCCAACGAGCCTTGCATTGATGTCACGTGGGGGAGCCTTGGCCCCTGACCTCCCCTGCCCCCAACCTGTGCTCTGGCAGGACGGGCAGGACGGGCTGTGTGGGCAGCATTTCTGCCCTGCCCCCGTCCCACCCTCCCAGGAGCTGCAGGCTCCCAAGTGCTCCACCCTGAGCTTGGGCATCACTGACTAGCACGCCCGCTGCCAGGCCCTGGTCCCAGCATGCCGGCACACTCACATACACACTCAAACTCGCGCACACATGCACACACGCTCACACATGCACACACCCACCCACAAGCACATACACACTCACCACACCCCACAAACTCCCAGCAACTTCCCTTATTTTGATGGAAGGAGAGACAGGTTCTCGGAAGTTTCCCAACCTGTCACCCCAAATCTGTCCCTCCATGGTCCCCCACCCATGGAGGGGACCAGCCTTTGCCCTGGGTGAGGCAGAATTGTGTCTGGGCCTTGGTGCCCATTGGCCCTGACTCAGCCCCAGGTCTTTCTAGCAAGTGGAGTTCACCCTCTGGTCTCAGTCCCTCTCCATCCACCCATGGCCATTGGCAGTGCAGCCACATCAGAGGGGACGAGACGGCTGCGGGCTCTGATGGCCACTGCCTCGGGACAGCTCCCAGCCTTTGCTGTCCCCTGGGGGCCAGTTGCCTTTCTGCCCCTCAGCTCTGGGCTCATTGCTGGCTGCATGAAATTCCTTTTTCTTCTAAATTATTAAAAATCCTACATTTCCCTAAAGACCTCATCCAAAACTCCCCTCTGTTAAAAAGCTCCTGTCCCCGCCACAATCCCTCTGAACCAGCCACCCCCATGCTAGGGAGCCCCAGTCTAGGACAAGTTTCTGGTGGCGTCAAGAGGGTTTCTCCAGGCTCAGGGGAATGGAAGTCCCCTCAAGTACCAGGCCACAGGTCCCGTGTTGCTAAGGCAGCTGTGGACCAGCTGTGGTGATCTCATATGGTCCGAATGAATGGAGGAATGCCTCCAACTGAAGGTGGAGGGTGAAGGGTGAGGGGTGACACGCGCACCCCATGCCTGGCCCTGGCCCTCCAGACACCGCTGATCTGCCCACCTCTCTGAGTGTCACGCAGCCACGGGGACAAAACCAGCACGTGCTGGGCCTGGACACATTTTAAACAGACACAGTCGAGGTGTAAGAATCAAGAGGAATGCTGGCCCGCTGGTCCTGTTTCCCCTCCACCCCTCAGCGAATGGGTGGGAGGAGAAGACAGCGCTCTAGGAGGGTCACCTGGGGGCCCTGGGACACAGACCCTCTATTTAAAAAAGATTTAAGTTGGAAATAATTTCAAATTTATGAAAAGTTGCAGAAATAAAACAGTACAAAGAACATCCTTATACCCCTGACCAGGATTGACTTATTGTTACCATCTTACTCCATTTGCTTTGTCACGGGTCCCACTCAGAATGTACACACCCACACACGTATGTACGTATGTGTACGTGCATCATTTTTTTCCTGAACCATTTGAAGGTAAGTTACACACATCATGGCCTTTGCACTAAACACTTCAGTATTTTCCAAGAATCGAGTTTTCTTACATTACCCACAGCACAGTATCAGCTTCATAGATTACACCGAGGCAGCACTTTAATCTACTCTCCATCATCCTGTCTTATTTGTTGACCTAATAACGTCCTCAGCATTACATCTTCCTTCCTGATTCAATATGCACACGCAGATGTTCCATTCGCTTGTCATGTCTCTTCAGCCTCCTTTAATCTGGAACATTTCCTCGGCCTTTCTTTGTCTTTTATGACATTGAAAAGTCTAGGGACTTTCTGAGGGACCTTGGGCAGAGGCGGTTTCACTCAGTGGTGGAGAGTACACACGTTGACACCTGGCCTCTGGGTTCAGTCCCTGCTCTGCCATTTATTAGATTTGTAACAGTGGGTGAGATGCTTAACTCTTTGGTGCCTCAGTTTTGTCATCTGTAAATTCAGAATAATAGTAGGCCTACCTCATGGGGTTATTATGAGGCCTGGCACACGGTAAAAGCAAGGCAAGGATTTGTTTATTGTTTCTATGACAAATCTTCTCTTCCTGAAGGGGCCTCACAAGTGTTCCAGTGGCAGAGAGGTCCAGGCCCAGAGGGCCGTTTGACAGCCTGAGGTCCTCCCTGGCTGGACCTGCAGTTAGCCAAGGGCTCTGGGGTCTGGACAAGTGGCCGTATGCTGGGATGGCAGCAGAGACTGACCAGCTGAAGATGCAATGAGGATGTGGCCACCTTAGCAGACAAAAACATAAAAGTGCTGGCCCCCCAGACATGCCAGTGCAGGTCACACCAGGCCCCACCAAGAAGTGATGGGCAACTACCAGCTACTAACTACCAGCATGGCTGAGCAAAGACCCTACGTTCTTCAGTCCACCCCAGGAGATGGCTGGGCGTGTACCTGGAGAAGACCTGAGAAATCACTGAAGTGATCATTCCTGAACGTTGCTGGGTGACTTCCTTGTCCTCAGGTGGAAGGGAAGCTGAGGCTAGACCCCCCAGGTTCAGCTATAGGAAAAGCAAGCTACATGTTTGCACACTTGCCATGTGAACCCCCAATGGGAGAGCTCAGGAACTTCCCCGTGATTTCCCAGAGCCAGGTGTTTCTCCTCCTTCTCTCTCCCTGACCTAGAGAGGAACCATGCAATATGGGAAAGAGTACTTTTTAAAAGGTTTCCCTGAGATGAGCAGAAAGCACAGAATCATGGGTGAGAGGAACTTTGGAAATCCTCCTGATTTCTGAAGCTTGATTCTTATCTGACACTCTCAATAAAGGCTGCCATTTATAGTTCATCTGTCTGTCCCACTAATTGTCCGTCTGTCCATCCATCCATTCATCCACCCACCCACCCACTCTTCCATCCAACCATCCAACCATCCATCCATCCAACCATCTGTCTGTTCATCCATCCGTCATCCATCAATCCACAGATCCATTGATCCATCCATTAATCCATTGGTTGATCCATCCATCCATCCATCCATCCATCCATCCATCCATCCATCTATCCATCCATCCACCCCTCTGTCTATCCATCCATCCATCCATCCACCCACCCACCCACCCATCCCTCTGTCCATCCATCCATCCATCCATCCATCCATCCATCCATCCATCCATCCATCCATTCAATGAAGGAATGCAGCAGCCTCCACACTCTTGCCTCATCATCCTAATAGTTGCTCCTCTGGCATTGTCAAGGAAAGAACTACTCCATTGAAATACTTTTTTCTCACATAATTTTTATCCCTTCAAGAGTGCTTAACTTCATTTAGTTTAGCCATTTTGGAGAGGAAGTTTTCTAAAATGCATCATAAACTTGTCTTCCTTTTTAAAAGAGGACACTCCACATCTTGTAAATCTTTCTGAATGATCCAGGTCAAAGCTTTGAATGAAAGTCATAGTGCTTTGTTGTAAAACCAGCACTGTGGGCCCTCAGGGGCTATTGACAGCTCTATACTAAATAGTCCTGATTGCTCTACTTTTGGATACTCACTTTTGTACTTTTTTCCTGATTCTGAGATTCTAGTCATTTGCCACTTCTTATAGCTCTTGGCATGCTTCTAAGCAATTACTTCTTTAAATGGCCCAGTGCTGGGAAAATTGATAACCAAGTGTGTTAGAACTGTGTGTAAAGCAAGAGTCCTGAGTTCTTTATGTATTTATTAAAGACGCTTTCATTTTTAAAGTACATGAGTCTCCTACCCTGTTTTCTTCATTCTGGGTTCTGTGCTACACTTCTAGGTGGTGGAGGTCCTTGGATGCATAAGCCCTAGAAATGGAAGTGGCTAATATAGATGAATTGTTCCTCTTTGATCGTAACTGCTTTCTTTCTGGAAGAAGGGCGAGGGTATCAGAGACTGATCTGGCTGACTCCTCCCCCAAAGGAGGAGGAGATGGAGGCCCAGGGTGGGGCCAGCTGGGTCAGTGGTGTCTGAAGTGTTTGAGGGAGAGGAGAGCTGCTGGGCCCCACTGATAGTGTGCAGGTGGCTGGGGAAGTGACCATTGCCTCCTCCTCACTCTTGGCGGCAATGGACAGTATGGAGCCCAGAGGGAAGCCACGGGGCCTGGTTTCTTCTCAAGACCCGGAGCAGGACTGGCACCAGTGGTGAGATGGGCACTTGGGTGGGGGATCTCAGCCTGTATACACCCCCTTTCTTGACATACCCCACATAACACAGCAGCCCCGAGAGTGACTCTTTTAAATACACAGATATAGTGACACTCACAACATAGACAAGCACCTGTGCTTGCAAGGGGACATTGTTCTATAGGTGGGCAGTGACCTGTCAGGTGGAGACACTGACAATATACACTGGCAGGGAGGGAGTGCCCTTCACTTCCCTCCCATACGGTGACATGTGCTGCCCATTTGTGACAAATGCGTCATTCCTGAGCTTGGACACGGTGATTCCACTCAGGAGAGCAACAACCTGCCACTGGCAATCACACATCCTCACTCACAAGGACGCCCCAGCACACTCTGGCACTCTGAGACAGTGAGCTCCTGCTCCTCTGCAGCTCCTGGCACACACTCACGCGCTCACTTGCATGGGCTCAGACACACTCAGACCCAAGGAGGCCCTGGGTCTTGGAGTTTAGGCGGTTGGTGGGCTGGTCCCAACATCCTCCTCCTCTTCCCAGGATTTTTGTCAACCGCAGCCTGGCGCTGGGGAAGATTCGCTGCTTTGGCTTTGACATGGACTACACTCTGGCTGGTAGGGAGGGAGGGAGCGCATGGGGTTTGGGTCTGAGCGGGAGGTGAGGGCGCAGGGAGTGGGCACCAACGGGCCTGGGTCTGCTTGGCCCCTGCAGCCTACAAGTCCCCGGCCTATGAGGCACTGGCCTTCGAGCTGCTGCTGGAGCGCCTGGTGTGCATCGGGTACCCGCACGAGATCCTGCGCTACACCTACGACCCTGCCTTCCCCACTAGGTGCGGGGGCTCGCTGGGGTGGGAGGCTGCGGCTGGGTCACCAGCGCTGGCACCTCCGTCCTCTGCGCTCTCTCCCCAGGGGGCTGGTGTTTGATGCGCTCTATGGGAACCTGCTGAAGGTGGACGCCCATGGGAACGTGCTGCTGGGCACACACGGCTTCACCTTCCTCTCAGAGTAAGGGACAATGGTGTCTGGCAAGGACGCTGGAGGAAAGAAGGGAGGGAGGAGTGACTCAGGCACACAGCAGAGGCTCAGCAATGCCAGCTGGATAAAGGAGGGAGGCAAGGGATGGTGGAGGCAGGAAGGAATGGCAGGGCCTGGACCGGCCTTTGGGAGGCACTGGGGAGGGGGCATTGGCAGCACCCAGCCCACCCCCTCCCCAGGGCGGAGATCTGGAGTTTCTACCCCAGCAAGTTCATTCAGAGGGACAATCTGCAGCGGTTCCACATCCTCAACACACTCTTCAACCTGCCTGGTGAGGGCTGGATGCGGGTGTGGGAAGGTGGTCCTCAGGGGCCCACTCTGGCCAGTGGGGTCACTGTCTGGATCCCTGGGCCAGTGACTGACTGGCCTCTCCACCCCAGAAACCTACCTCTATGCCTGCCTGGTGGACTTCTTCTCCGGCTGCTCCCGTTATACCAAGTGAGTCCTGTGCCTTGCCCAGCCCTGGGTGACCACAGGACACTGCCACTGCCTAGGCTAAGCCCTGAAGTGGGCCCCTCCCGAGGGGTTTGAAGGGCTCCAGGAGCTCAGTGGCAATGCCTTCACTGCAGGGGGACCCCCAACCTTGGAACCAGTGCCCCCCAAGGGATGACCCTCAACACAGGGTGACACTCCTCCCAGGATGGCTGGGACATAAGCCTAGTGTGGCTGGAAGAGTCACTCTGGTAAGGGCTCCAGGGTTGGTGGTCACCTTAGGCCCCCTTATCAGCCTCCCCTGTCCCCCCTTGGCCTGCTCCAGCTGTGACACCGGCTATCAGCATGGGAACCTCTTCATGTCCTTCCGAAGCCTCTTCCAGGATGTGACTGAAGCCATGGATAACGTCCACCATTCGGTGAGTGGCCCAGGCCCCCTGGCCTGTCTGCCCTCGGCTCTCTTGGGCCAACTACCAGGCCTCCAGCCCCCCGAGTTTCCGCTCCTCTTCCTGCTGAGGACTGTGGTCCGGGCTCCCCCTCTCTTGGATGCAGGCATATGGCAGGTGTGCACACACATGCGCACATACACACAGCTCTGCTCCCTCCTGCAGGGCTGTCTCAAGGAGAAGACCCTGGAGGACTTGGAGAAGTACGTGGAGAAGGACGTGAGTGTCTACAGACCAGGGTCATGACCAGGCCTGTCCCTTTGTCCTGCTCCTCCCCAGGGCAGTGGCCTGCTCCCCTTCCCTGGCCTCCCTCAAGACTTGGTCAGAGCTTTGTAGCCTGGCCTGGTCCATGGACACTCCTGCACGGCCTAGAGCTGCCTGCGGGGAGGCTGAGGCCTGAGGAGGGGATCTCAGGGCAGCTCTGGGAGCCCACCCCTGGAAATTGCTCCTATCCCACCCCAGGCGCGAATCCCCATCCTGCTGGGCAAGATGAAGGAGGTTGGGAAAGTGTTTCTGGCCACCAACAGCAGCTACAACTACACCGACGTGAGTGTGTGTATGGAGGGATGGGGCCCTCGATCTCCGAGCCCAGAGAACTGCCTCCTTCCAGGCCCTGGGGAGACTGAGGCCTTCTAGGAAACAACGAGGGAGTGGGGAGGAGCCAAGACCCTATTACCCCCACCTTCTGGTTGGCATTTTGGATTCCATTTCTTGGCCTTTTCACCTCTCAGGGAAATGAGCAATTTTCTCACCATTTTGCTCCTGTGGTCCCCAGCGTGTCCTGCGGGGTGAGGGCAGAGGCAGGCAGTGGCCTCTGGCTCAGCCCAGCCAGCTGCTCTGACCCTTGCCCTGTCCCTGCCAGGCCATCATGACCTACCTGTTTGGCGTTGGTGAGGTGAGTGCCCTGTGCCTGGCTGGGGTGAGCTGTGCCTAGGGCAGGGAGGGCCAGGGTCTCTCCCATGTCAGCCCTCCCCTCGAGGAAGAAGCAAGTGTGTAGGAGGGGTCGTTTCACATGGGTGGGCCTCGCTGGAACCTCCTTAGTGAGTGGGAGGCCAGTGACCTCAGCCAGGCCATGGGAGGAACCTGGGGGGATTGGGAAGGCCACTTATGGCCTTGGCCATGACGTGTTTGGGGCGGGGCTCCACGTGTGACCAGGTGTCACAGGGCAGGTGAGTGAGTGAGTGAGCAGAGCTCTAACTCAGTCACTGTGCTTGTGTCACGTGTCCCTGGGTCTCTGACTTGCCCTGAGGAGCTCCGGAGGCTGACACGGAGCCCTCACGATATCCTACACTGGCCTCCACAAATACCTGCGAGCGGTTCCTTGTGCCAGCGTGGTCCAGGATGCTAGGCAGACAGACCCCCTGGTTCTGGAGCCCGGCGATGGCTCGTCTGGCTGGGATGCAGGCCCAGGGCACCCGGGTTGGCTCGAGACTGGTTGGCAAGCTCTCCCCAGTGCAGAGCTTGGCTGAGCTTGGGCTGGCGCCAGGGGCAGGGGGCGGGTGACCTGGCTGAGGACCTGCGAGCTGCGTCAGGGTCAGATTTTCCAGACTCGGTGAGTGTGTCTGCACATGCTCCCCCACGCCTGCCCCACAGGCCGAGGCCTCAGCCAGGCCCTGGAGGTCCTACTTCGACCTGATTGTGGTGGACACGCACAAGCCCCGCTTCTTTGCGGAGGGAACCGTGCTGAGACAGGTCAACACGGTAATGGCAGGGGCTGGACCATGTCGTGGGGAGGGAGGCTGCCTCTCAGGCTTGACCTGCCTGGGGCAGCTGCTGCTGTGCGGGTCTATCTGTCCCTGGAGGCAGGGAGCCAGGGACTCCTTCGGGGCCGGTGCTGCCTTCTGCCTCCCACGCCCCATGGTTCCCCCTGCCACTCCCAGGCTACTGCCCTCCCTGACCAGGGCATCCCTTTGTCCCCTCCAGGACTCGGGCAAGCTCCGCGTGGGCACCTACACGGGGCCGCACCAGCACTGTGCTGTCTACTCTGGAGGTAGACACCACCCCGACCCTCCGCAGGCACCCTCCCACGACCAGGAGCCCACGTCCCCAACCTGCCTGCCAGGACAGGAAGGGCTGTGAGCGAGCCTGTCCTTCCGTGGTGGGGCAGGCTCGTCGGATGTGGTGTGCCAGCTGCTCGGGGTGCGGGGGAAGGACATCCTGTACATCGGGGACCACGTCTTTGGGGACATCCTCAAGTCCAAGAAGCAAC
Organism: Diceros bicornis minor; assembly: GCF_020826845.1. Lineage (NCBI taxonomy): Eukaryota > Metazoa > Chordata > Mammalia > Perissodactyla > Rhinocerotidae > Diceros > Diceros bicornis. Next base: position 19,454,097 of record NC_080779.1, read on the forward strand.
AGGGCTGGCGGACTTGCCTGGTGGTTCCTGAGCTGTCCTGGGAGCTGGACATCTGGGCCCGAGAGAAGGGTGAGCTGCGGGGCGGGGGGCAGGGGGTCAGGGATGGGCAGGGGGGCACCGGCCAGCAGCGCAGAGGACGGCCCCATTGTCATCCTCCCCTCTTTCCTGTGGGGGGTTAGCAGTGACCATGGTAATACTGTCCACTCTGTGATTTATGAGAGTGGGGCTCTTTTACACATGAGGAAACAGAGACCCAGAGAGGTTAAGCAGCTTGCCCAAAGTCACACAGCCGGAAGGGACAAAGCTGAGACTCAAATCCCCATCTCCTGACTCCAGAGTCCTGTGGTGTTTGTAGTCTGAGGCTTCCTTCCTCACTTGACCCCACCCTCCCCACCCGCCCCGAGAACCTTTACTGAGCAGAAGGTACGTTCCCCCGCCTGGGAATGACTTGAAGTATCGTCAGGGTCAGGAGTTGCTATGAGCCCAAACAATTCGAGTTTGTGCTGAGAGCTGGGTGTGAGTCATTGCCGTGTGACCTTGGGTGGGTCACCTGACTCCCTGGCCAGTTTCCTCACCTGTCCCACAGGCTCTGCTGTCCCTGTTTTGCTCTGGGCAGAGTCTCACTTGGTGTAAGGAAGGGGCCAAGGATGTTATGCACATAGCTGGGGGGTGCAGACCCTTGGTGACTGCTCTATCCTCACCACGTGGCTGAAGGTGGCCTGAGGCAAAGGTGGGCAAGGCTGTCACTCACCCCTGCTGTCCCTTGTCCATTTTGCAGAGCGGATGGCGGAGCTGAAAAGGCTGGACATGCACCTGGCCGAGTTATACCAGTGAGACCCCCGGCCTGTGGCCCCTACCGGGGAGGAGAGAGGGATGGACGGTGGCGGCCTACGCCCAGGCCCGGCAGGGAAGACCTGGCCAGGGTGGCCAGGAAATCAAGATCTGTTTCAGGCTGGGCTTCCCTAGTCAACTGGACTTTGGGACCCCTCAGACCCCCTTGGGACCACTCACACTGTGCCCTCTAGGCCCTTCCTCCTGACCACACAGCATGGACTTGGGGCACCTACCCTCTCGCACACACGCACACACCCAGCCCCGTGCCCTCACTGGGTGCCCGTGGAGTGCCCCCTAACCCCCATGGTGTCTAGAGGGGTTGTGCCTGGAGCTTGGAGGCCAGGCTCCTCTCCTGCGTGATGTGGCCATTTTTGTACCAGGCACATGGATGGGAGCAGTTGTGGGCTGCAAGTCATCAACTCCACCAAGAGGGAGATTCAGGTAAGAGTGGGGTGCCGAGTGAGGAGGGGAAGGGCTCAGCGGGGGCCAGGGGGCGGGTGTATGCCTCTGGGCTGCATACCAGAATTTGGGCTGCCTGCACAGATCTGCTCTGTTCCCAGTCCCTGGAGCCCGGTTATCTAATTCCTGGCGGAGCTCCTCCTGTCCCTGTCAGCCAGCGCCCTCTGCTGGTCCATGTTCCAAATGACAGCAGTGTGCTCGCTGTTGAGGAACGGCTGAGTTCAGCCTGTGGGGTGACTTGCGGAGCTTGGCCGCTGTCCCTCAATCTCCACCATTAACCCTTCTTGAGAAGTGCCTGCCTGCCGGGTTGGGTCTTCATGTGACTGACTAGTCGGCTGTGATCAGCTTCTGGGGTCAGCCAGTCAAAGGGCCTGAGAAGATGAGATTTAGGGCTGGTGAGCTGATGTGTCCTGGGAAAAAAAGAAAGGAAAACGTCCCCTTGTGGCACGTCCTGTCAAAGGGATTCAGGCCACCTGGCAATCCCAGGGCCAGCTGGGACCAATAATGAAGGATTTTGCAGAGTATAAAGCCCTGTGTGCTGTTTGATCCTTCCACAGCCTGGAGAGGTGGGCTGGGCAGGGATTGTCATCTTTATTTTACAGATGAGGAAACTGAGGCTCAGAGAGGGAAAATAGCATGCTGGGAGTAAATGTCCAGAGCAGTTCTCTAGCCTCTAAAAGCAGGGCCTGGGATGAGGTGGGGGCCTGCTGGGATGGGTGTGGGGCAGAGTGGGCCTGGGTGTGCCGGCCTCTGCAAAGCCCTCTGTGGGGGCACCAGAAGGTACGTGATGCTGAGGGTTCAGTGCCGGGTAGTTACTCTCCAGGACCAAGCAGGTGATTGTGAGGATTCCATGGCAAGGTGGAGAGCTGCCCCACCTCCCAAAGCCCCGTGCTGGCCGAATAACACGTGTGCGGCCCCTGGGTTTAAATTCCTTTAAATTCCTTCCCTACGGTGGGCAAAGGCCTCAACGTGCCCAGGTGACAGACAGAGGGAGGGCAGAGCTGGGCCTGGCCCCAGCAGGGCAGGATCGCCTGTGGGTGATGCAGGTCCCGGGGGGATAGGATCTCGATTCGGTGTGCTTCCTCTCTGCCAGAGAGTCACCCGGGAGCTGGACATGTGCTACAGCACGATGGGCAGCCTGTTCCGCTGTGGTTTCCGCCAGACGCTCTTCTCCAGCCAGCTGACGCGCTACGCCGACCTCTACACTGCCACCTGCCTCAACTTCCTGCACTACCCGCTCAGCTCGCTGTTTCGGGCCGCCCCGGAGCTGGTGGGTCCCCGCGAACCTCCCCGGCATCCCTGACCCTCTGCCCCGGAAGGACACACCGGTCCCCAGCCCTGCCAAGAGCTCTGGAGGTCACCAGACCCAATCTCCCACCTCCAGACACCAGTGGGTCACAGCCTTGCAGATAACTGTCCGCACCGTAAAAAACGCACGCGAGGAGTTACCGTGACATAGGATGCTGGGGAAGTTTTCCCCATGACCAACCTTAACTCCTCCTTTAAAGTGAGACCACGTTCTCTCATTATTTCCTTAGTACAAATGATACCAGTTGTAAGGAGGAAGGCTGCAGTCCCTCTACTCTGAGTAAACAGACCGTGACTCCAGAGGAAGTAGACGCTCCAGGAGCTGGTTTTCCTCTGGAGGACCTGGAGCTGCTCCCGGGTTAAGAGCAGGGAAGTTGAGGCAGCAGTGACGCCCCTGGGTTGGCGGAGCCGTGGGACTGACCAGGGCAGAGCTTTCCTGAGCACGCACGTCCGTTCTCCCAATGAAGCTCATTATTTCCGTCTTGTCAGATGTAGAGTCTGAAGTCAAGTATCTGAACTTGAAACTAGTTCTCCGGGGCTCCCTGTCCTCTGATTTCCTTGCCACTCTCAGCTGTGTTCCAGGTGTTTGAGAGGGGAAAAACCGTTTTCTGAGTGTCTCCTATGTTTCCTGCACTGGAGACAGTGCAGGAAAACTTTTTTTTTTTTTTTAACTGATTTTGCTTAATGCTCAATATAACCCAGCATAGTAGGTTTTCTTATCCTCATTTTACCATTGGCTAAATGGAAGTGCAGAGAACCTAAGTAACTTGTTGTCGCACTGCGCGCAGACTGCAGAGCCGGGATTTGAACGCTGTGCTGTTGATCTCCAGGGCACACCCTCTGCCCCCTGCACCACACTGACACACGCTAGGTGAACTGAGCTCTCACTGTGCAGCCTCATTTCATCTCTGGGCTTTTAGATGAGCAGGGATGGAGAATTCCTGTTGGCAAGGCCGGGGGTCCAAGGCACAGTTTTCTGCGCTGTTAGACATCACTGCTAAATTAGAGACCAGACAGATGAAGAAAAAGCACCCCTGGGCGCCCAGGTGAAACATTTGAAGAAATCTGACCTTCCCGACCATGCTGGCCTGGGAGTTCTGAGGAAGTGAAGTCCGTTTGCCGGAACCTTCCTTCTCCAGCTGACCCTCCTGGGCTCCCTCTTCTGCAGCATCATTGGGCAGGAAGCTGGCAGCTGTGGGCAGAGGGTGGAGTGTGTGTGGGCGTCTGTGCATAACTGAGGACTCCTGGAAGGCCTTACCACTGATGGAGTTACTCCATCTCCCCCGGGGTTTGACCCTACAGATGCCCCATGAGTTAGTTGTGGAGCAAGAACGGACCAGTCTGGATTCTGCCTTCTGCCTCCTCTCCTGCAGCCAGAAGGTGAGTTGTTAGGTGGTGTCCGGTCGATTCTCTCCACAGCAGAGCTGGGAGGAGCCACCTGGCTGTGGCCAAGGAGCTCAGTGACTTGGGGCTACCATCATGTAATCATTCCTGGGTATTTGAAATTTTTAAAATTATAGAGATAATAATTATATTATCTATGAATTTCAATTCAGGATAGAAAAGAGGACATTGAAATATTTGCTTTTACAATGGGGCATTGGGTCCGATAGGGACAAGAACCGCGGGCTCTACGCCCAGACTCATGGGTTAGCTGACTGTACAGGCGCCTTGTACTTCTGCAGACTACTTTTGGCTGATTCATCTGACAAACCCATTCCCACTCTGGGAGAGGTTGCAGAACACATGCTCTCCCAAGCCAGGTTCCTCTCCAGACAGCCTTTATAAACACAATGAGTAGGGGCTCCTGGTTCCACCCCTGTCACTTTGTGCTGCCTGATCCCCCTTTGAGCTTTCATGAGCGGCAGACGCAGCTCCTAGCCTGGTTCTGCATCTCTGAACCCTGCATGAGGGTTCTTGTTTCTACCCTGGGGCTCAATTTTTAAAATGTCCATCTCACAGCTTCCCTTTAGCTGGGTGGTTCCAGGCTCAGAGCATTCTTTCAACCAATGTTTACTGAGTGCCTCTTGCGTGCCCGACAATGTGGGAACCGAATCATAAGCTACTTTACTCCTGCCTAAGAGCTCAAAATTCAAGTACATCAATAATCTTTAATCAGTGGTTTGCAACTATTTTTCCGTCCAAACCCATCAGAGGGCTGAGCACACTCCCATCAGTAACTGCGGGCTCTCTGGGGATGTGTGTGATTTGACCTCTTTACTCCCTCATCTCCATCCCAGCCCAGACGAGGGCATTGTGACACATTTTCTAACCCTGGTTGGGAGTCACGTGTGAGCTTGGGAAGAAAGTTTCCATAATCAGCTTCTTTTGTTTCTTATATGGCTGAGGGCAGAGAGACGAGGACCAGAAGGGCTGCATCGAGGCTGACTGAATCCTGGATTGTGGGCCAGCATCATGGGTCATCTTCTCCTTGAGATATTTTTCAGATAACAGGAAAAGTATGGAAGAGAGAAAAAGCATCCATATTGAAATCTCCTAAATGTAACAGATTTGGAGCTTCTTTTAGGGAGGAGGAAGGAATATTGCCATTGCCCTAGAAGGCATCTCCCATGGCCTTTTAGCTATTTGGAAATGTGTGTAACAAGTGGAATTATTTTACCCGGTTCCCCCGAGCTACCTTATATTTCATGTCCAATTTTACTTCTATATATTTCTTTTCAAAAATAGTATTTCTGTGCATTTTTGATTCTCTTACTAGTAATACCTTATTGGCTATAGATGACCTCATTAACTGTTCCTTCATTCCAGGTCACTATGCAAGACAGTAAATGAGAGAGCCCAAATGTCTTTGAACTTGCCGTATACATCCATCAAAACATATAAAAAGTCATACTCATGATTTAAAAACTTGATTCTTGAGCCAGCTCTGATGGCCTAGTGGTTAAAATTCGGCACTCTCCTCTTTGGCGGCCCAGGTTCGTTTCCCAGTTGCAGAACTGCACCACCCATCTGTCAGTTGCCATGCTGTGGTGACGGCTCACACAGAAGAACTATAACGACTTACAACTAGGATATACAACCATGCGCTGGGGTTTGGGGGAGGGAAAAAAAAAAGAGGAAGATTGGCAACAGACGTTATCTCAGGGCAAATCTTTCCCTGCAACAAAACAGACAAAAATTTGACTCTTTATTGTGGCAGGAGCTGCTCTGTGGTATTAAGCCCTGGCCCTTCATTGTTCTGATGTCACTGATTTGAATTCACTCCTATAGTTCACTTTTTGTCTGTTAGCGGTCTCATCTGGCATTATATGGAGGCTTAGAATGACTGTATCTACATGTTTGAAATGAAAAAACAAACTCTTGAAGGAATAATTCTGTGACATAGTTCACTAGTTCATTTTCCGTGGATAAACAAGGGAAACATTTGGAATATCTGAGGATAAATAAGGGACAACAGGCCGTGTGCTCAGAGTTCACAGTCATTTTTTCACATCTCCTGTGCATTTCAGGAGGTTCCAGGTCTGGCACTGCTAAAGGCCTTTCATTCTTCCTGGATTGACTTTTGGGCCACAAAGTCACAAGGGCAGGTTCTCCAGGCAATGACCAGATATCCCTGGCCTTGTTTTTAAACATTAGATTCTTATTCAAGGGCCAGAGGGTAGTATTTTGTCAGGAAAACTGCTCAGACCCTAGGACCCATGATCTTCTGGAAAGGTGCTGAAATATAGTACGCTAGCTAATACGACAAAAATCAACCCTTACAATTTCTTCCTAGGGTAGAGAGGATGCAGAAAGGGCCTGGGGGATAAATAGTTGGGCAGAAGATCCTTATGGGTTCTGAAGAAGAAAGAGTGAGGGAGAGAGAGGGGACAAAAGGGAGAGAGACCCTGTAAAAGGAAGGGAAGAAGTGAACACAGGGCCTTTGCCATGCTTTTCCTTCTGCCTGGAGCAGATCCTTTAATGTATGACCCCACTAGATTCTTGGCTCCATGGGGTCAGGTCATTTGGTTCATCATTGTATCTCTGGCACCCACAGTGTCCTGTATGTTTTATTGAGTGAACCATGTCACCTGGTGTTATTATTACTCTGGGTCTGCTTGTAGAATTGCAGGGGAAAGGGTAGGGCAAAAGGTATCAAAAGAGAGTGTAAGACAAGAGGAAGTGGGGAAAGGCTACAAAGCTTTGGATTAGAACTCTTCCTAAACCCTTAGGAACTCATCTGGGGCGATGTAGGGTGGGAGATACTTCTATCTGGGGGCTGTTCATTTGATGCAATTTTTTTTTTTTAAACCTGATGTCACTTCTATACTTGTTTACCTACATCTTAGTGAGAGATGTACTCCGTTACTAAGATTGTGGTAGACACTGAGAAGTCATACCCCATTTCTGGAAGAATTTTTAGTTGGGCCCGTGGCCACACAAAAGACTTTTCCCAGCCTTCTTTGAAGATGAGTGGGGGCAAGTGATGAAGTTCTGGCCCCTCTATCCTAAGCAGAAATAATGCATCCAACTTTCAAGATATGACCTTAAAAGCAGAAGGTGTGCCTTCCACTTCCCCCCTTCCCCTTTCCCACTGGCTGGAATATGAAATTGGTTGGGAGCCATCCTTGGCCATATGGATGAGGCTGCACCCTAGGGATGGCAGAGCCATGACACAGACGTGGCCTGGGCCGGGCACCATATGAGCTCTGGACTGTGTCACTTGGACTGCTGATGTGAGAGATGCATTTCCATTTGGGACTAGTTATGGCAGCTGAATCAATACCCTAATTCCAGCATCCAGTCCTGAGCAGTAGAAATGGAGAGAACAGAAGCATCATCCCTGGGGTAGTGACCTTGTGGTAAAAATGTGATGAAGTCACCTCATCTGTAGAACAAATGGCAGTACTTTGGCTATCACAGAAATTCCTGTTTGGTAAACCGGGAATAGTTTAAGAATTTCTTTCTGAGATTTGCTCTTTCCTCATCACCATCCTAGTCCTCATGTCCCTACTTTAAATAGAAATAGGAGTGAAAAGCTCTGGTCTTAGGGGCTGGCCCGGTGGCGCAAGTGGTTAAGTGTGCGTGCCCCGCTGTGGTGGCCCAGGGTTTGCCGGTTCGGATCCCGGGCGTGCACCGACTCACCACTTGTCAAGCCGTGCTGTGGCGGCATCCCACATAGAGTGGAGGAAGATGGGGATGGATGTTAGCCCAGGGCCAGTCTTCCTCAGCAAAAAAAAAAAAAAAAAAAAAAGAGGAGGATTGGCAGATGTTAGCTCAGGGCCGATCTTCCTCACACACACACAAAAAAGCTCTGGTCTTAAAGCCAGACAGCCCTGAGTTTGAAATTTTAGCCCTGTCACTTACTGTCTAACTACTGTTTCCATACCTATGTCATAAAGCTATTGTGGGGAGGTAGTGAGATAATATGCATGGGACATGGCCAGAGTCAGCATAATTCCATAAACATACTACTGGATGTGTGTGTACTAGTCAGGAGTTTTCCCCTAGCAACTGACAGAAACCTAAATGAAACTGGCTTAAGAGAAAGAGCATTTATCGTCTCATCATTGAAAAGTCCAGGGCTTGACTGGCTCCAGGCTTTGGCCAGGGGACCAAATGATGTCATTGGACAAAACCTCAGTCTCTCCAGCTCTCACGTTTATTCTGTGTTGGTGCCATTCTCTGGCAGATTTTTTTCCACATGGTTATAAGACGGCTTACAGACTTTCATTTTCTCTGTTCGGCAACTCCACCACTAAAGTCTGGGAAATGAGTCTCACTGGTTTTGACCGAGACATGACCCCACCCTCCAATCAATACCACTGGCCAGGAGACGCTGGGCTTTGGTGGACTAAGCCTGGGTCACAGCTCACCCCTGGGTGGGGTCCTCTGCTCTTACACCCGTGGACCGTGAGTGGGAAAGAGGTGGTCCTGAGGAAACCGGGTGCTCTTATTGGAAGGACTACATGCTGGGTAGGCAACAACAGATGCCTTCTGTAGCTCGAGTACCTGGTACCTAGCAAACAGTGATAAATGTGGACTGTCATGCCTCTCCTCCCTGTCTTCCGGTTCACGGTCATCTTGCACAGGGATGCCAGTATACAACTATCCTTGTTGATCTTCCCTTAAACCCAGCTTTACACTCACTTCCTCCAAGCAGCTGTCCTTAAACAGCATGAGACTTGATTTCTGTCAAGGCCCGTATTTCCATTGCAATTCCCTATGACTCCTTCTTCCAAGTGATTAGGGGCCTGCCTTCTTTCCTCCCCTCTCTCCCTCCCTCCTGTTCCTGGTTTCTAGGAACAGCTATTTACTAAACAAGAGGGTTATTGAGAATCTACAAAGAGCTTTAGAATTAGGGTACAGTTTTCTACAGTTGATGTGCCACCCACAATCATTTCCACATCCTTTTATATCCTGAGGATGCTATTTAGTCTAATCAGGCTGTTCAAAACCTCCAATTTGTCACTTTGAAAACTATACATTATTAGACGCCAACAGTTCAACCTACACTGTTATTAGTACTCAGAGTGATACTGTGAGACATCCTGCAAGGAACTGGCAATAAAGAAAATAAAGTTGCTCTTTTGAGAACTGAGCTGTAATATTAAGACAATGGTCCTGAGGAGGGACCTGTAAAATCATCATAAAGAGACAAGTGATTCCCAGGCCTGGGTGGGCGTAGGCAATGGGTGGCAAGGATGAACCATTCTAAAGCCAAAGGAAAGGTGACTGCACAAAAGATAGCGGTACAGGTCCAATCACAAGGACTTGGTCAACGGACGTAAGAGGCAGGGTCTGAGGTCTGCGGCGAGGACATTCCTAACATGGAGGGACTGGCTTCAGATTCTTTTAGTCCGGTGATTTTGAACATTTGATTTCTCTAAGTCCCATTTTCAGATTTTGTGATCTCTCAGCAACCCCCGAGTATTATTTGGCCTCACAGGTAAAGCATGTCTGTCTAAAGGAAGGAAAGGGCTGGCTGTGTGGATTCCTGCATTTTGGTGGTGGTGACAACCTATTTCTTATTGCAAGTTAGTCTATTAGCACTATGGTTTTACAGCTCAGTTTTATGAACCTCATTATTATAAATCTGACCTGGAGAGATGGATCTGCTTCCCTCACAATGAAAAAATCCAGTTCCCGGGTGAGGCTGATGGTCAGACCCTTGATCAAGGTGAGCTCTCCATGGTAATGAATGCTCCCTGTGAGGCCTCTTGGGATAGCCTATGGTGTTTCTCCACATAAACTCCTAATTCTCTAAGTCAAGCTATCATCACTGTTTTCTATAATAAATAAGATAAACAAGCACGAATGAACAAAATTTAATGTTTTTTCTTGTTTTAGATAATACTTAAGAAAGCTAAAATTTTAAATATGTTGACTAGGTTTTTCTATACATTATATTTACACAATGATTCTGGTTTTACCTTCCATAAGCAGTTGCCCAGGAGGAAGGAAAGGCAACCTGTAAGTCTCTGGGGCTTGTACTGTCTTCTCAGGCCAGGTGTCCCTCAGCAGAGCAAAGAATTGCAGTGAAAAAGCAAGCGTCCCCTCCCCACCCCTCTGCCCTGCTCCCTTTTGTTTTTATTTGAAGCATTTCTGAATAACAAATGCAAAATTAGATTTAGATATAAAAAGCTAGATGAGCATCCCAATTCAGGATTGTGGTTCATTAGAGGAGACCTGGCACAGAAATCGCGTGAATTACTCCTCATCTACAGGGATACCGTGAGTTAAGTCAAAGATCACACCTAAAAGTCATTTGCCACCTCTGTGCAAAGGCATCGCTAGTATAAACCCATCTGTAAAATGAGGGCATTTGCCCAGATAGTCTGTCATGTCCTGTATAGCTAGGAAGGCTAGTTTCTAAACTCAGATCTTCTATGCTGGGAGGACTTGCCCTCTCTGCTAAGGTGGATGCAAGAGGGAAGGTCTATCACATTGTGGCACCCACCTTCTGATACAAAAAATAACTATGTTGGGATTCAAGCAGATCAATAAAGAGCAAATTTTTACCATACTTGTGGGGTAAATTACTATTCAATAGTTTGAAATCTATGTATGCTATAAATCTGTGGCCAACTACAGCCTTTAAAAACTAAACCTCTCCTGTGGGATATAAAATTTGAGAGTCAGCCCAGTGAATTACTTTCTAAGTCCTGAGAGCCCATCATCTACATCCATGATGCCTTTCCATTATATAGTTTCTTCCAGGTCATCTGGACACGGGCATTTCTTGTCTCATGGAGGCTTTTTTTTAAAAAAAAAAAAAAAAAAAGCATCAAGTAATTATGATTCAAGGATTTGAAACCCTAATGTTATAGGCAAAGCCTCATTTTTACGGAATATAAAACACTCTGTTTCTTCCACTTCTAAGAGCTCATTAAGAGAAGCCACTACTAAGTCGTGTTCCTGCAGCATTTCCGGATAGCGGGACACCGCTTGCTCGATCCTTGCTGAACGCCGAACAGGAGTGATAAGCTTCATGTCTTGCACTTCTGGCATTCCGTGTATTCTGCGAGACAGAAAGAGAGGCATTCAAAACCTTATAACTTCTTCTGAAATTATACTTACTATTCTTTATTTTTTTCTTATTCTATGATAAAACATGATAGACATATCAATGTAGGTTGATACGAGACATGTCTGGAGCAGCTCTTGTCCTAAGATGGCTTTTCTTTGATTGTCAGAATGAATTGGGTGGTGTTCATCTGCTCTTGGATAGTGGAAGCATAAGGATTTATTGAATGAGGCATTGTGTGCTTTTATTTGAAGTCAACCACTAGTTAGTTGGTCTTTGTTTACTCCATAAACTTTCAAAGAGTTGACATGTTTTGAGGAAATTGGGCCTAACACCAAATGGGGTTGGACTAATGAATTCTAAGATTCTTTCTAGTGTTGACAGTCAAGTATTCAAAAAAACATCTTTTAAGATGGTAGACGAAACCACAAATTGAAACTGGAACAAACTGGGCATCTTCTTTGTAAACTTTAATGCATTCTAATAAAAAGTAGCCTGGAGGATAGGTTGCAGAGACCTTTCCATGTCATAAATCTTGTCTACACTTCACAAAACAACTGATTACATTAGCCTAAGCAATACTAGCAGGCCAGTCTGCTAACAACTCTCATAATAAATGCCAGAGCCAGCAAAAGTTGGTTTGCGGATCAACTGCTTGCCTTCATCCATCCATGAGCTGCCTGTAGTGGGGAAATGACATGTCTGGGAGAGGAGTTGAGGACTGGAAGAGGCCCAGCTGTGCTTTCCAGGGAATAAAATATGGACCTGCAGTCCTGGTGCTTTTGTTTGGAAAAATCCTTTCAAGATCACAAACAGAGATTGATGTTACATTAATGTTTTAGAAAATGACATTGATACCCTGACACGCTTCCTTAAATTAATCCGGATTCTGCCTTAAACTTATGCTTGTTAAAAAAAACACACACTTTTGATACTGTGAGCAGCCTCTAACTAGTACAACCTGACTTCCCTCTGTTCTCACAGGGCCATTCACTGCTCCTTCTTACTGCAGCTACAGAGCTTGCCCCTGCTGGGCACTTTGTGCTTCCCCCTGCTGCCCCTACCCTGGGGCTGGCAGGAAAGGTAGGTGGGATCTGCAAGTGCAGGACAAATGAGGGTAAAGAGGGAGGACCGATTCCAGGAGGGAGGAGGTGAATTCATCCCATCCCTCCTGACTGCAGCAGCACCTTCCACATTGCAGGGCAGGTCTCTTTAGGGGTCGTGTGAAGGGGAAAGGTGTGTGTGCAGAGAAAGGACACAGATCTTCCTGTCAATGGTTCCAACCCCCCCCTCACCCTTGGCTCCCTCCCTTAACACCAAAGATGGATTAGACTGCCTGGTCCTCATATGAAGCAGAAGGTATCAATAAATTGCAGGTATTCTGGAGCTGTAGAGGAGAAACTGGGAACTGGACTTGAATTAGACCTGTGAACACAAAGCCTGCCTTAGAGTTTGCTTACCTAGGAATTGAGGCGATCTGTAATTTGATACCAGGATGATTATCCTGTTCTGTCTTGGTTATTTGGGGTGTTGCTGTAACCTTTCCCCTCTCTTTTGGAGAAAGACAAGACTTTTCAGATTCCATCTTCTTGGTCAGCTCTTCTATTGACGTTATATTAGTTTCAGCAACTAAAGTGTCAGAGGTAATTCCTGTGTATACAAGATCAAGAAGGAAAGTAAAACTTAGCAATTTAATACTGAAGCTAAAAATCAATGAAATGAAAAAGCATTATATACAATGATTTCCCAGGGTCCTCATGTACTCCACATATTAAATAAAGAGTAACTGATTTGAAGTGGGACTTATAACTCGTTTTCCCTGCTGAGGCCTGTAGTAATGCCCTGCTACATCAGGCCATCCTCCTAACCAGCCCTCCAGACAGCCTTTGGGCCTCCTTGCCACCTGAGGATGGATCCTTGATACCCTTTCAACATTCTGAACACATCCCCAATCTCTTATTCACTCTCCAGAGAGCTCCCTTAGGGACTAATCATTGGCCTTTTACCCTTACACCATACCTTGCATCAATTTACTTAATCACTAGGGTTAACACACTTGACCTCCTGATCCCCTCCCTATCCAGGGAAGACCAGAGGGCTATCACCTTGGACAGTGGGTGAAAAAATGTCTTGTGTTAATACAATTTAAATGATAGGCCAACCACAACAACCAAAAGGAAGGGAAGGAAATTAGACTGAGACAGGCAGATATTGTGGCTGGAGGCTGAGACCTCAAGAGAGGTCAACAGGGGCCAACAAGTGGGAAAGGCATGGATTCCTGACTCCTCTTTTTATCTCTTTGAAGAACACTCACTGCCATATATTATAAACAAATGTCTGAATTGTAGCACAATTCCCAGCAAGAGTACCATTGAGTATATCTACTCTATGACCTATTCACAAAAGTAATGGATTAGTTAGCAATAATTTCACATTACTTGATTGTTCCCCAAAGTTCAATCTACTCTTAAAGGAAAATGATTTGTCACCTTCTAAGATAATAAAAATAATCTGTTTTATTTTCTCATGGTAGCATGTTTTCTTTCCATTCATATAACAAATATTATAAGCAATTATAATGTGCTACTCACTGTATTTGGCACAATATTTTTCAGAGAATAGTTCTCTAAAGGTTCTGACCGATGACAGCAATGGTTAACTAAGTGAAAAGATTCCTGAGATGGCTATTTTTAAAGGTATAACATGAATTTGGATGTATAAGTTTTGGTGGGTTTGCTATGATTAAACATGTAACTTAAACCCAGGCATTTCTCCCTTTTGCCTCAGTCTTTTCTGATAAAGAGCCACTTGTCTTCTCCTACCTAGGACTCCAGGGAAGCAAGACACTCTAGTCTAGGCTCCTCTGGTGGAAACAACCTTTGTTCGCTGTTGGGCAGTACATTTGCTTGTAATAATAGAAATAAATCAGCTGCTGATGATGGCTGAAAAGGCCAGGGTATGGAAACCAAGAAGTGAGAGGCACTTCAGGGGATTTATAATTCTTCTCTTTTTTCCCTATGTGTTCCTTGATGACTTTTACTTGAGCGGCTGGAGGGAATGAATCTAAAAATAGTACCTTCTGTGATTCTGTTTGGGTCTTGCAAAATATTAAGAACAACTTCTCGCAACTCTTGTATTGGCTGGAAGGAAGGAAGGAAATACATGAACAGTATTAAAAATATTCACGGAAAAAATGATCTAAGGAACTTTGTGTAACATCAATTGAACTTCTTTTTATAATAAAAATGTTTCCTTTCTTACCTCTTGTCTAACTATAAATAACATTTAAAAAATTTCAGATATATAGGAATAGATCTATAGATTTACGGGAAAAATGAAGGAACAAAGAAAATGGTTAAATGCTGCCATGCTTTACTTTAATGAAGAGATATGTTTATAGAAAGTTGTCTATAATAAAATTTCTACAAATCAAATTAATTTTATTATCGATTTATATTATCCCATTGAAGACGTGTTGCCACATAATGATTCTGGCCCAAAGATGTAAAGCTAGCCATACAGAAAATGTGGCATACATTTTTAGTGTTGTCTTAACTGAATTTTTGTTTTTATCATAAAAATCATATACCTCATTACAGTAAAACTGAGCAAAAAGTCAAACATGAAAAAGGAAATCACCCATAATCCCATCACCCAAATACAATCTTTAGTTGGCATTTTGGGCAATTTTTAAGTGAAAAGAGTTATAAAACTTTTTTATCTTTGTGAAGATTAGTCCTGAGCTAACATCTGTTGCCAATCCTCCTCTTTTTGCTGAGGAAGATTGGCCCTGGGCTAACATCCATGACCATCTTCCTCTACTTTATATGGGATACCGCCACAGCTTGGATTGATAGGCGGTGCGTTGGTCCATGCCTGGGATCCGAACCCGTGAACCCCGGCTGCCGAAGTGGAGTGCACGAATTTAACCGCTACACCACCGGGCCGGCCCCTAAAACTTTTTGCTACAGTCTTTGTTTAGAAAAAATTATATAGAGATAGTGGTTTTACTAGGTTTTAGAGTTAAGTTATTTCGTGCAACGGCTCTGAATTATTGATTATGGATAGTGATGTGTTGGGTTTAATATATTTTTAGGTTCTTTAAGGGAGGTATGATTTTGTAAGTATTGGATATTGATGTTATAACTTTCTATACTATTACTTTTGATAAGTGCATATTTCTACAATGAGTGTAAAGTGAGACACAATCACTTGACAAGAAAAGCAATTCTACTGGTTTACATGTAACACAACTTTCTACAAAATAAATATTTTAATTAAAATGTTCATAAAGGACATATTGTACTTCATATTCTGTGTATGACTTTATGAAATGAATTAGAAGTTTAACATTACATTATATAACTGCCATATTGCAAACAACAGAGAACTGACATGAAAGAGAATTTTCAAGAAGTCACCCACCCAACACAGATACTTACTGTTGCCCCCTTTCGTATAGCCTCTTCATAAAGCCCAATAACATCAAAGGTGCCTTTACTTGCCAACAATTTTGCTTTGCAGATCCAGAATTTAGCAAATTTTTCAGCCTCGGGAATACTGGACAATATGGTAAATATTTCATTAGAATGTACACCCTGGAAAGAAGAAAATACCCAGAGGTAATTATTACCATCTCACTGTTACTCTCTCATCTCCTAATATTTATCATAGCAGGTATGCAGAAATCAGTCTGATCAATAATTTTTTTGAATTTTTAAAAAATTTCAATTTTACTGAGGTACAGTTTACATATAATAAAATGCACCCATTTCAATAGTACATTCCAATGAGTTTTACATTAATCATTAAATTTTAAGAGTTACGTGAGACCAAATAGACAGAAAAATGTTTATCATAGCTGAAGGTAAGGAATATGCTCTCCATTTTTATGAAAAACCAAAACCAAACCAAATCAAACCAAACCAAACCCTAGAGTAATCAACATTCACATATTTCTTACATATTTATAATAACGTGAACACTGAATAGTGAGTAGAATTTCTATGACTCTAACAGAAGTATGAAGGATGGCACAAGCATGCAAAGGTCCTAGGGGTGTATATATGCGTGTGTTGGGGATCCATGCAGATGTATATAATGAGGGTAAAATCCAACAAAAAGGAACTTTAAAATGGCTTCATTGATTTGGTTCCCTTCTGGCTTGTACCCAGAACAGGGTAGTGACACAGATCAGGAAGAATATGGGGAACTACCATGCCCAGAAACCCAGGTACTGGTGCACTCAACTAAGCAGCGCCTCCTACTCCTCCTGAGATGGGGGAGACACAAAGGTAAGCTCACAATCAAGAATCCCCAGTGTTTGAGAAAACCAACACTACATGAAAGAGGCATAAAACTCAACAACCAGAAGAATGAACACTGGAGCAAACAACTGAAGGAGCAAAGAGGAATAAATTTTAAGAGTACTGCAGTTAGTATCTTCTGAGTGATAAGAGACTATTGCTGTCATAAAACCAGAGCAGACTGTTATGAAAAAGAATTAGTAGAAGGGCAGAGCAGTGGCACAGACACTACTGAAGAATAAATCAGTGGGCTGCAAATTCGGCTGTGGAATTCTCCCAGAACCCAGTGCAAGAGAACAAAGAGATGAAGAATATGCAAGAAAAGTTAAGAGTTCTGGAGAATACATCTATTACTCAGGAATTCCAATATCCATCTAAGAGAATTTCTAGAAGGAAAAATAGAGAACAAAGCTGAAGACACACCCAAAGGAGTTGTAGAAGGAAATTTCCAAGGCCTGAACAAAGAAGCAAGTGTTCAGAGGGAAAGATCCCCAGAGACCCGGGCACGACGAATGAAAAAAGAACCATACTTAGAAAACCCAGGATAAAAAGAAAATCTTAAATGCTTCCAGAGATGGGAAAAAAGGGATTACCTACAGAGGACTGAGAATTAGATTGACATGAGACTTTAATAAGTCAACAACTCCAGATGCAAGGAAGAAAATGAAACAGTAACTTCAAATTTTCTAGGGAAAACAATTTGAATTTAGAAACTTCCCCCAGCCAAACTGTGATTCCAGCATGAGGGTGAAATAATGACATTTTCATGCATAAGGACTCAGAAAATTTACCATTCAAAACCCATAAAGTTACTAGTGAATAAACTTTAGAATTCAAGTGGAAGACTTGAAACAAGAAGACTATCATATATAATTTGCATGCCATGTTTGAACTTACACTTAGTACTTTCTCTTCTTTTTTTTTTTTTTTTGTGAGGAGATCAGCCCTGTGCTAACATCTGCCAATCCTCCTCTTTTTTTGCTGAGGAAGACTGGCCCTGGGCTAACATCCGTGCCCATCTTCCTTCACTTTATATGGGACGCCGCCACAGCATGGCTTGCCAAGCAGTGCATCAGTGCGCGCCCAGGATCCGAACTGGCGAACCCCGGGCCGCCGCAGCAGAGCATGCGCGCTTAACTGCTTGCGCCACCAGGCCAGCCCATACACTTACTACTTTCTTTTGTGATTTCAATTTGTATGCTTTCTTTATGGAATAAAGCAAACTGGATCAAACAGAAATGAGGGAAAAAAACCCAAAAGAATTCATGTAAATTGAACTACAAAACATAATGGCAGGGATATGTTTAAACATATGTGTAATTATAATAAATGTGTATGGGCTAAATTTGCTTTTTAAAAGCAGAGTTTCAGATTTTGTCAAAAAAATTTACCTGTATGTGTTCATATGAGACATGGAAGGGATGGAAAGACATAAAGGGATGGAAAAAGATTTACCAGACAAACTGTAACAAGGCAGATGTGGCAAGATTAACATCAGACAAAAGAGAAATCAAAGCAAGTCATGAATCTTTATGTACTTAATAATATAACTTTGAAAAATAGAGACTAAAAGTTGACAGAAATACAAACAGAAATTATCAATCACTAATCAGTGCCAGTGAGAGACTTTGGAATATTTCTTTCAGAAAGCAACAGCTCAAGTAAACAAGAAATAATTGCACTATTTAGATTTTCTAAGTTTGTTCTAATGGATATCCACGTAGAATTTTCTATTCAACGGAGAATACATATTCTTTTCAAATACTTTTGGAACATTTGCCAAGACTGATCAGACATTAAGACCAGAAAGAAAATTTCAACAAGTTTCATCAAGCAGAACACATACAGGCTACATTCACCAACCACAGTGCAGTACAATTAAAAACTGCCAGAAAGTTAGCCAGAAAAAAACCCCCAAAACAAAAAAACATATCTGGAAGTTAAAAGATATTTTTCTAAGATAACTTTTGGGTTAAAGAAGAATTCAAAAGGGAAATCTCAAACTATTTTGAACAATATGAACAACAATGAGAACATGTCAGTTATTAATCGATGGTCTCTTAGCTCCAAACCTACCTTTTATCCTCTGCTTGGTGATGCTGGGGCTGGAATTCTGTAAATCACTTTACGCTTTGACAGCAGCTCCCTGCTGGGTTCTGCCAGTAGGGGGCACTAGAGGGAGACTGCAGGGCTGGAGAAGATAGGGGACTTCCTCTTTCCTATTTTGCTTTCATCACCCCAGCAATTGTCCTTCACTCTGGCAGCAGCAGTTGGTTCTAGCCTTCACCTTTTTACCCTGGCATTGCAGATCCTGCCTCACTGTGCTCCTTCAGAGGCAAGAGCACCAACCGGATGACATCCTTTTCTCAAGGTCTGAGCCCCAGCCCTGCAGGGCCCCTCCTCCAGCTCCTGTGGTACCAGCATCTGCTGGGTAGAATGCCCTTCTTAGAGCTGGAGTCCCATTTCCACCAGAATTTGTCTCTCCTAGCTTCTAGGTTCTGATATTCCCAACCTCTCTTTGTTCCCCTAGACCCAGCGGAGGCTAGAACCAACCGCTGCTTCCTGAAGTTATTGCCACTGTTACCTCAGATTCCCTTTTGCTGTCAGTCCTGTGTGTAGCATCCATGTCCCCTCTGATGATCCCTTCACCATTTTTGTGCACACAGGGTCACAAAGTACTTTCATGTCCAACAGCCAGCATCTGCACCTCTTTGTACGTGTCCAGAGAGTCAGAAGTGCCTGGGAATTTCTGTCCCCCCAGGAGCAGCAATTAATCAATGACCGTGGAAGTATTAATATTACAGCTCTCTTGCCCCAGATCAGGGTGACTCCGAGAAGCGTGGCCCACATTGTCTCCAAAGCTCCCCTGTGGGATTGTGCCACAGTTACCCTCCATGGACTTTGTTTGACACCACACCCTGCTTGGCCTCCTTTCCTTCCTCGTCCCATATCCCCACTCCCCTTCCAATTTTCCCTGGGAGCCTCTTCCTAATAAATTCCTTTTTCACATAAGACACTGTGAAACCAATCCTCACACTACATTGAGGTACCTATCTATTGAGATACCTGGTGAGATTTCTGTTTTTCTGACTTGACTCTGACTGATACAGAACATTACCTAGTCAAACCTGAAGGATATGACCAAAGCTAAACTCAGAGGCAAATTTATAGCATTAAATGTGGTTTTAAGAAAATAAGAAAGACTGACATAAATGATCTAAGCTTTCAACTAAAAAAGCTAGAAAAAAACCAATAAACATAAAAATAGATACAGACATTGATATGAGAAAAAAATAGTCAATAAAACCCAAAAGATGGCCTTTTAAAAAGATTAATGAATAGAGAAATCTTCAGCAAGTCTGATTTAAATAAAAGCCAAGAAATTGACTATAACTGGCTTAAGAAACACAAAACCTAAATAGACCAATGACCATGGAAAAAATTGAAACAATATACACAAAACCATCCCCCACAGTGCAGATGATTTTATGGGCAAGTTCTTACCAAACCTTCAAAGAACAAAATAATTCTCATGTCATATAAAGTATCTTCAGAGTATAGGAAAAAAGGAAAATACCCAACTCATTTGACAAAGCCAGCATAATACTGATACTAGGAATACACAAGAAAAGACAACCAAAGTACATAAAAATCTGAAAATAACTGCAACTCACAAAACAAAATTAGATACTTCATTTCCCTATGCACCTATATTGTATGCACATGCATAAAAACTATCTGGAAAGATAAGTGGCAACAGTGGCCACCTCCAGGGAGAAGCCTGGGATGCATAACAACGTGTGTGTGTGTCTGTCTGTATGTGTGCCTTTTTTTGCTTCATATCCAAATGTCAAATGTTTACTCTTTGGACCTTAAAACTTAAAAGAAGGCAAAGTTCCTTTTGGAGCCCTCTGGAGCCAGACTGCTTGGGTTAGTGTCCCAACTTCTCTATGCCTCAGTTTCATTTGTAAAGTGGGCATAGTAATAGTTGTTATGATAATTGTATGAGATAATATAGGTGCTTAGAACAGTGCCTGGTATACAAGAGCCATTATTCAAGTACATGTTACTACTATTATTGCTATTATTATTCTTCTCCTACATTAAAAAGAGTAGCTACCTTTCTGCATAGACAGAGGTTATCTCCCCTACACAATATTTAAGAAAAATGTTTAAAGACTCTAAGATTCCGGGCCAAAGCCTTGGGAGATCATCTTCCTCACTCACCCCTTCAATGAGCTGCAGACATTCTGTCAGAGTATTGTTAATTTTATTGGACAGTTCAAGTTGTGCTTTCTTTTCTTCCTCTTCCTTTTCCATACTCTTCCAGAATGAAATATTCATTTCCTCTATTATTTTTCTTTTTGTTTTAAGTTCCATTGGTGGCCGTTTATAGATTTTTCCCTTAGATTTCTGCCATTCTTCCAGTTGTTTCCTGTTATGCAATTAAAGGGAGGGAATGGTTTAGGGTTTTTTTTGTACATAGTCAAGCTTCTAAAGTACATGATATGCATAGATTATCACTAAACACCTTCAACTACAGACAAAGTCAGGAGAATACAATTAAAAACAATTTACAAATGGGTAATGGCAGCACTGGTTGCCTCCAACCCTTAAGAAGGCAGATGCCAAAGGGATTATTAGGATTACGGGTGGCTAGCATCTCAGCCTTTAAATTTCTTGACCTCATGATTATTCTTCATTATTTTTCTCTGAAAATTTTCATTTCATCTGTATGGACCTCTGATACTTGCTTTCCTAAGACATCCCTCCACCTCTGAGATCACTAATTCAGTATTCCATTTCTCTCACCATAAGCTTTCTATCTGCCACTCAATCAGACCCACCAAACCTGCATTCTGCCCTCAACAGGGTCTTGGCCACTCAAAGTGACCCACTTTGCCCAGGTCCTTAGCCCTCTCCTAACCACACATGACGCCCTTTTTTCCTAAACAAGATCAATACTTTCATGGCTCTTTTCTTAAGTAGCAGGCTGCTGACGGTGTCAAGTCCTAATCCTCGCTCTCCACACTATTCACATTCTTCACTCCTGCTACTACGTAGTCAACAGACTACTGTTGGAGAAGACACCAAGACATGTAGACCCAAGCGTTTGGACGTAGGATCTTTAGCTTCTTTAAATTACAACTACACATTTGTGACTCACAAATGTAGATTTCAGCCCAGATCTCTCCCTAGAGTCCCAAACTTTGTAAAATCCACTGCCTAGCTGATATCTCTTATTTGAGGTCTGGCAGACATTTCAAATTTAATATTGTCCAAAACAAAGCTCTTGATTCTCACCTTCATATCTCTTCCCAAACAGCCTTCCCTACACTGGTAAATAGTACCCTAATCTACCCAGTTGCTAGGACCTAAAACTAGGAGTTGTCTTTGAGTAGTCCTTTCTTTCTCCTACATCTGACACATCACTGTATAGTCAGTATTACTTCTATCTCCACTACGACCATCCTAGTCCATATCATTTCACCTTCTGCCTGAAATGCCACAGCAACCTCCTAACTCATCTCCTTGCTTCCACTCAAACCCTTATCAAATTCAACCTGTGCACAGTAGCTAGAGCGATCTTTAAAATGTAAGCCAGACTGAGTCACCGCCAGGAATTTCCCATGGCTCTTGGAATAAAATTCAAAATGTTTTCTATGGCCAAAAAGTGCAGTGTAATTTGGCTCCTGCCTCCCTCTCCAACCTTATGTCATACGCTCTCCCCCTCACTCGCTACCCTCCAGGAGCTCTAACATTCGTTCAGTTACTTGACCCAAGCTCATTCCTGCCTCAGGGTCTTGCATTATCAGTCTTCAGTCCTCTGCTCAAATGACACCTCCTTGAAGAGGTAATTATCCATAATTATTCTTTCCTATTTAATCAATGTGTTAATTTTCTGTCTTCTCCACTAGAAGGCAAGCTCTATGAAGGCAGAAACCCTAGAAGTCCCAGTGCCTAGCAGTGTCTGGAACACAGAAGTGTTCAATAACAGAGTAAAATTCACTTTTTCAGTATACAGTTCTGTGAGTTTTGACAAAAGCATGAAGTCATGTAACCATAACTATAATCAAGATATAACATCCTCAAAAATTCCCTCACGCTCCTTGGTAGTCAACCCCGCCCCCATCCCTAGCTCCTGGCAATCACCACCGATCTGTTTTCTGTCCTTATAGTTTTGCTTTTTCCAGAATGTTAACAACTGATTAACTCTATTGTTTCTCTCCTTGACTCCAGAGCACAATCCATACAGTACTTATTTCAGCTCCAACTGCTCCCCTTCACCTTCACTCTAACCACCTGTTTAATGATAGAAGTAGAGACGTCTGGCATGTGTTTCTTCTATGTTCCTGGCATTCTTCCTATCTCCTCAGCCTTCCTCCTAATCATAAATGAAGAGGGAACTTGCCTTTGCTAAAGTCAACTTATTCCTAGGACTTCAAGGCCATGATTTTACTATTCTCACACTTTCCATAGATACACCAGAGAAAAAGTTCCATAAGGTTAGACACTGTGTCGGTGTGCTCACCACTCTATCTCCCAGCGCCTGGCACACTGTAGGTGCTGCAGGAACACTCGAGGATGAGTGAGGGATAGATCACTCTATCCCTCTCCACAGACTCCTTCTCTTTTGTAATCAAACATGGCCAACACTCCACACACTATCTTAAGATCCATCATCTGTTATCTGGTCTAGACTATGAGCTCCAGGGTAGAGACTCTGACTTCCTCATTCACCAGCTCATGGTCTTTGCACTCAGTTTCTTTTGCTCAGAAGCTTCATCCTTCTTCTTGACACTGTCCTTTTCTCAGCCCAGACGTCATTGTTGAAAGTACTTCCCCTGACCTTTCTATCTGAAGAAGTCATCCCAGCCTCACTCTCTTAGTCACATCACCCTGAATTAAGTTGTTAATTTTTTTTGTCTCTTCAGGAGGGCAGAGCTTGTTGGTGGTGCTCAGGGCTGTATTCAGAGAATAAATCCTGCCCTCACTTCACCCTGCTACACCTTTTAGCTACTATCTAATTTTAAATTTCATTCACCCTTGTCAGGAGTCTCATTTTCTACTCCAACCAAGTGTACATAGGTGTTTCTCCTGGGAGGTTCACCACAGTATGAGACTGTTTGATCCTGTGCAGAAAGTGTACGAAATCCTTTGGCTCAGTTTCAAGCATTATGTATGTTAATGTTAATCCCCAGCAACATGAGATCCTGATTTCTACCATCTGAACTCTGTATATGGACTGATTGCTCCTTTCTGCCTCAGCTTACTTTCCAAAACTTGGCCTGCTCAGACTCATGGAAGCTTCCTGTTTCTTCTTCGCTGATAACTTTTCTGGATTTAACCACTGGTCTGCTTGACAGGGGACTACCATCTCCCTGCTTCCTAACTATGTAAACTCACTACTCGGGCTCCTCCTGCCCTGTCCTCTTCTATTGATGTTCAGTTTCCTGAGGGTACTTCTCAAATGAATACTCTACATCTGCAACCCCTATTTCTCACTCAACCATTTTGTTTCAGTTTCTTCTTAAAAAATAAATCATTTCAAACATACAGAAAATTACAGAGAATAATTATAACAAACGTATATACCACCCAGCTCTATCGAGTCTTAATATTTGTTATATTTGCTTTGAATCTTTTTTTCAGGATTGTGGCTAAAAATTACTCAGGAGCCATTATCTATAGCCTATTTCCTGACCGAGTATTCCTGATGGACAATTTGCCTGATCCTCTTAAATTACAAAATTTTGGAATTAAAGCAAAGTACCTTCGATCCTCTGCTGTGGTCTTCTTCTTAATATGTGGATTCGTTTGGGTCCCATTTGGGACTCCTTTTCCACGTGTGGTTGTGTCGCCAGCTTGAGTTTTGGGAGCTGTCTTGGTTAGAAAATGGTTCTGGGGAAGAGCCTTTTTCAACTTGGAGTCCAAAGTCCATGCTTTTTGTTGACAGCTGTTGTTGCGTTTATTCCCATTGGTTCCATTTGCTCTTAGGCTAGGGGTACTTGGAAGCACTGCATTAAAGCTGCCAACTGTCAAATCAGGCCTTTGGCTTGTGGCTTTCGATTTTTGCAGTACACATGATGTCCGAGGTCTAAAACAAGGCTGAGTGGATTTAGGATCTTGCTTAGTGTTTGGATGTCTGTTGTTATTTCCTCCCTGAAGCACACTGGGGTATGTCCTGGGTTTAGCGTGTTTTACTTTCTCTTCAGTAACAGCGTATGATTGTAACTTAGTTTCATTTGGTCTTTCGTATTTACTCCTATTAACCTTTACATCCCTGACCACTGGTTTCTTTGATGCTTGAATCCTACTAAGGGTCTGAACAAAGTGAGAGGAAACCGTCTTTGGAGGTCTTTCTCTTGGTCTTACAAGATCTGCTCCTCTAGAGAGTTGCTTTGACTTTATTGGTGGAATCTTGATTTGTCTTTCTCCAACACCCTGCTTATTAACTCTGTCTTTCAGAACAATACTATTTACTGAACTTTTGCCCACGGCTAGTTTAGGAGCCAAACTGCTCTTGGTTTGATTATACGAGTTAGTCTTTGGCTTACTTTTGGTCTGTAATTCAGGATTTGGCTTCCTCTCAGAGTCTGGCAGGGTTTGGGGCAAGTTCTCTTTGTTCTCTTCTTTTAGAAAGCTATCCAAGGATTCCTTTTCAACATGGGCATTGTCCACAGAGTCCGTACATTTAGCATTTGCTTGATCTGTTACCTGCTGCTTTGTAGTTTTCAATTCCTGTGTATTAAGTGACCCCACGGTTCTTCTTGACAGTTCTCCAGTGGAGGAGGATCCAGCTTCATGCTGTTGTTGACTACTGCTAGAAGGCCGAGAGTTTGGGTTAGACGAAACACATCCTGAAGTCAGCCTTTTGCCCAGAAGTTTTGGTGGCTCCATCTTTGACTTCTGGGACCCTGTGATACTGGTAGGTCTGGGCTGAAGTTTACTGCTGATGGGTCTTGTAGCTTTGACAGGCAAAGCAACATGGTTGGTAACATCCTTTTTGGGTCTAATAGTCTAAAAAGAGAAAGAAAAATATCAAAAAAGTAAATTCATAAGAATAGCTTACTGTTTTATAAAATAAAAAAATTAGTTATTTGGAATTTCACTTAAGAAAGTCGAATCCTGAAAAAATAAAGAAAGGCTCGCTAATAGATTTTTTTGGTGAGGAAGACTGTCCCTGAACTAACATCTATACCAATCTTCCTCTATTTTGTAGATGCTGCCACAGCATGGTTTGATGAGCAGTGTGTAGGTCCATGCCCAAGATCTGAATCCACGAACTCGGGGCTGCTGAAGCAGAGGGTGTGAACTTGACCACTATACCACCAGGCCTGCCCCACAAATAGATAATTTTTATAACTTGAATTTTTTTTTCTTTTTTTGTGAGGAAGATCAGCCCTGAGCTAACACCTGTTGCCAATCCTCCTCTTTTTTGCTGAGGAAAATTGGCTCTGGGCTAACATCTGTGCCCATCTTCCTCTACTTTATGTGGGACGCCTGCCACAGGTGTGGCTTGATGAGTGGTGCGTAGGTCCACGCCCAGGATCCGAACCTGAGAACCCCAGCTGCCAGAAGCGGAGTGTGCAAACTTAACCTCTACGCCACTGGGCCAACCCCATAACGAGTTTCTATCAGAAATATATCAGAATCTTTTAGCTTGATAGAATTAAGGAGAGATGCAATGAGGATACAAAAATTATAAACAAATTTTTCTCAATTGAATAAGTATTTGCTGAATGCGCATTATGTCCCAATCAAGTGTCCTTCTAGGCACTCTGGAAAGATACACACGTAATAAATGTGTTATGTTAGGTGACCTCCCAAGTTCTTCCCAGTGCTTTGTATTGATACACTAATTTTTTTAAAACAACATTGCCTTTCTAAGGGTCACAGTTTCAGTGAAGAACCTTTGTCTCATCCTTGGACATCAGTGGCAAGGGTAGATGCTGGGAAGCCTCAGGTGCTTTGGAACAGCTCTCAATAAGCTTCTAACATCTCAGGAGAAAGTCATATTCGTGAAGTCAGGACAGGATTTTAAGGTTAGATTCTGTTATTAATAACTAAATGTTTCAGTGATGTGATTTAATTTTGGATAAGAAGGGTAGGACTAGGCTACAGAGAACTTTAAAAACTAGGGAAGGGAGTTTAGAATTGATATGGTAAATAATAAGAGCAAGCCACTGTGGATTCCAGAGCATCTGCACTGAAAGCAATTTCTCAGAGGGGAGAATTTGGCAGTGATTTGTAGAATATATGTCTCCAGGAGAAGATATGGGAGTGCTCGAGTTACTACTCTCTATTTTTGATTTGATAATACTGCTAAGAATTACTAAGTAAACTTTGTAAGTGTGTAAAGGAAGTCAGTGACCAGAACCACTTGGCATTAAGGGCGAAGAGATGTCCATCCTAGAATAGTATGATGGTGTGTGGTGTTGCTAGGGGTGGGATAAGGGGGGGTTGGGAATGGGAGGCAGAGAGATGGATGGTATACCCATATGGCTATAGCTGGGTTACCCCTAGACCCCCAACATTTACATCGACCTCTGATCTCTCCATCACTGCTTACTGAAGAGGGAGTGGTGTTGGTGGGAAAATTTCCAAACATGTGCTATTCCTTAGTTGTTCTTTTCTGTACATTTAAAAAAATTGACATATAATTTGCACCCCATAAAATTCACCATTTTAACACAAGTGGGTTTTAGTATATTCACTAGGTTGACAACCATTGCCACTACCTAATTCCACATTTTCATCACCCCAGAAAGAAATCTCATACTTGTTAGAAGTCACTCCCCATATCTCTCTCCCTGCAGACCTTGGCACCCATTAATCTACTTTCTATAGATTTGCCTATTCTGGACATTTCATATAAATGGAATCATACAATATGTGGCCTTTTGTATCTGCTGTCTTTCACTCAGCATAATGTTTTCAAGATTCACTCACGTTGTAGCGTGTATCAGTATATCATTATTTTTTAATTAATAAACTTTATTTTTTAGAGCAGTTTGAGGTTCAAAGCAAAACTGAGAGAAAAGTACAGACAGTTCCCATATACTCCTTGTCCCCACACACGTACTTCGTTACTTTTTATGGCTGAACAAATATTCCATTGTCGGATACACCACGTTTTAGTTATCCATTTATCAATTGAAGGACACTTCAGCTGATTCCACTTTTTGGCTATTATGAATGATGTTGCTATGAACGTTTGTTATAAGTTTTTGTGAGAGCATCTATTTTCAGTTCTCTTGGGTATATACCTAGGAGTGGAAGGGCTGGGTCATATGGTAAACCTATGTTTAACTTTTGAGGAATTGCTGTTTTCCAAAGTGGCTGCACCATTTTACATTCCCACCAGCAATGTACAAGGGTTCTAAATTCTACACATCCTCCCCGACACTTATTATCTGTCTTTTTGATTATCACCATCCTAAGGGGTGTGAAGCAGTATCTCATTGTGGTTTTATTTGCATTTTCCTGATGGCTAATGATGTTTTCATGTCCCTATTGGCCCTTTGTAGATCTTCTTTGAAGAAATGTCTATTTAGATCCTTTGTCCATTTTAAAATTGGGTTAGCTGTCTTTTAATTCTCGAATTCTGAGAGTTCTTTATATATCCTGGATAGTAGACCCTTATCATATACATGATTTGTAAACATTTTCTCTCTTGTACAGTTTTTATGTCTTTATTTTAGATCAGCCTGACTGTACTAACTTATTGTAGGTGGTAGAACTCATCACGCAGTTTCAAGCATTTCATTGAGAGAGGAAAACTGGGCTGAGAAGAGTCATCAAGCCAGTGGAAAAGCCTGCAATCAATATGAAATCAGACCAGTGGAGCTGGAAGGGGTTTTAGAGATCATTAAGTTGACCCCTTCCATTTGAGAAGGAAAGAGAGCTGCCCAAGGTTAGGCAGGGCATTAGAGGCAGGGTTGGAGCTAGAACTTCAGTCTCACTGTTGGTCTCTGACAACTCACCCCAGAATTGATGGATCAATTTAACTAAAAAAGAAAAAAAGAATGTACAAGGAGGAACGATTGATTCAAATTGGATTTGGTCACTTCATTCTGGATATATGAAGCCAGAGAAGGGAGAAAATTCACAAAGGAAATAACTGGGTTTAAATCGAGAGAGATTCACTGAATGTATACTAGGTACTGTGCTGACTCTAAGGGGATATAAAGGGGATCTAAAGATGAGAGGAGATGACATCTGCCCCTGAGGAGCCCTAATAGAAAAGACACAGACTCAAAAAAATCATGATATGATGAAATAGGGGCTATAACAGAGCTGGGAGGGATTGAAGAGCTCATCTTATCAGTGGTTTTCAAGTGTTTTTGTTCATATACTCCCAAAGTACTTTTTAAAGTTAGCATCTAACATTTTTCATTGTTAGTTTAAATAGTTGCAAAAGATGTAATTTCAGGCACACTGTCAATATTGACATTTTAAGATAAAATGAAATTTGATATCCACTATAATCCACTTAAAAAACTATATAAACATACTCTCCTTTAACAATTGAAAATATAACCTTACCCTTTTCTCCTTGGTCTACTTTCGTTCCAGTTCACCACAAAATTTTTATCCCAGATTATAGTTCATTACCCTATCATACTTCTCAACAAATACATGTATATAAATTTATCTTAATTTGTATTTATCATAACTATAAATAATTCAGCAAAAGAAGATAAATGTTACCAATTTTGATCAATAATTATTAAACATAAAAAGTAAAATATTTTTTCATAAAAACATAGAAATATATCTCTTAATGAGTTGGTTGGAGCTTTCCCCCCACTATTAGTTCATGTATTCACTGGGAGACCTTATATTTTCTATTGATAACAAATTTTATACATTTTTAAATTTGAGGTCTGCATCAATGTTATCCATTTTCTTTTTAAATAAAAACACTGAGAGACATCATCATGGCAGTGTGAGAGGTTCCCTTTGTCTCTTTCCTTCAACCTATAGCAAGTAAAACATCCATAACCCAACGAAGGCTACATTGCCCAACACACCAGGATACCAGAGAGATCCACACATCGGTACGTATGAAAGTGGGTGGATTGGAGCACATAGAGGAGGCAAAACGGGGGAATGGCAGAGGCAGTGCCCAGGACCCTGAGCCAGTCTCCCCTAGCTCCAGAGAATCCGGTGGGAAGCAGCAGAGGTGCACATAGGACTCTGGCCAGCTAGCTGTGGTGGCACCTGTGGCCATGGGGAGCAAAGCAGCAGCAGAGGCAGAGCCCCATGATTCTAGGCCCCTGGCCACGACTCAGAGCCTGGAGCTGCACACATGGCTCTGACATCCCAACTATAGCGGCGCCTGTGGCCACAAGGTAATGGATAACAGCAGAGGCGGTGCCCCACGAACCTGGCTCCCTCCCCCTGCCAGGGTGGCAGAGCTTCTGACCCAGGTGATTCCAGAAGCAGCAGAACCATCAGCCATCCCTGAAGCCCTGGTGGTGAAGCCGGCAACTGCAGCAGCAACAGCAAGGCATCAGTGACCCCCAGAGGTGCAGGCAGCAACAACGAGTACCAGTGACACTCCGAGTAGAGGGGGTGGAGGGTGGAACTTCTCAATCCTCAAATATAACCAGAAGCAGGTTGGGTAAGAGCAACCAAAAACTAGCGCTATAGTGCCACCTACTGAAAAACAAAGAAAGGCCTCTAATCTCCAACTGGCTGAAAAGTTTAAATCAAAACAAAGCTATACCTAAATAGGAATTGCTATGACAAATGCACCAGTAGAGGAATAACTCAGCAAGTATCACAAAAAGCCACGATAACACAGCATCACAAAAAGAAAATAGTTCTCCAGAAACTAAACATAAAGTCATGGAAGATCTAACTGATAAAGAATTCAAAACAGCTGCCATAAAGAAGTTCAATGAGCTACAAGAAAACTCAGAAAGGCAGTTCAATGAGCTCAGGAATGAAACCAATGAACAGAAGGAATACTTTACCAAAGAGATTGAAATTCTGAAGGAGAACCAAATAGAAACTCTGGAGCTGAAGAACTCAATAAATGAGATGAAGTATGCATTAGAAAGCACTGGAAATAGAGCAGACCATATGGAAGACAGAATTAGCGAGCTTGAAGATAGAAACCTAGAAATGATGCAGGTAGAAGAGGAGAGAGAACTAAGATTTTTAAGAAATGCAGAAATGCTATGAGAATTATCTGACTCCATTAGAAAGGGTAATATAAGGATAACAGGTATCCCAGAAAGAGAAGAGAAAGAGAAGGGAGCAGAGAGCTTATTTAAAGAAATAATAGCTGAGAACTTCAGGGGAAGGAACTGGATACACAAACCCATGAAGCTAACAGAACACTCCATTATCTCAATGCAAAAAGACCTCCAAGACACATGATAATAAAACTGTCAAAAGTCAATGACAAGCACCATGTCTGACCGGGCAAGAGAAACAATAGAAAAAATAAACAAATGGGACTACATCAAACTAAAAAGCTTCTGCACAGCAAAGGAAACCATCAACAAAACGAAAAGACAACCTAACAATTGGGAGAAGATATTTGCAAACCATACATCGGATAAGGGGTTAATCTCCAAAATGTATAAAGAACTCATGCATCTCAACAACAAAAACACTAACAACCCAATTAAAAAATGGGCAAAAGACCTCAACAGACATTTCTCCAAAGAAGATATACAGACGGCCAACAGACACATGAAAAGATGTCCAAAATCATTAACTATCAGGGAAATGCAAATCAAAACTACAATGAGATATCTCCTCACGCCCGTCAGAATGGCTATAATTAACAAGACAGGAAACAAGTGTTGGAGAGGATGTGGAGAAAAGGGAACTCTCACACACTGCTGGTGGGAGTGCAAACTGGTGGAGTCACTATGGAAAACAGTATGGAGACTCCTCAAAAAATCAAGGATAGAACTACCATATGATCCAGCTATTCCACTGCTGGGTATTTATCCAAAGAACTTGAAAACACCAATGCAGAAAGATACATGTGCCCCTGTGTTCACTGCAGCATTATTCACAATAGCCAAGACTTGGAAGCAACCTAAGTGCCCATCAAGGGACGAATAGATAAAGAAGCTGTGGTATATATACACAATAGAATACTACTCAGCCATAAGAAACGATGAAATCCAGCCATTTGTGACAACATGGATGGACACTGAGGGTATAATGCAAAGTGAAATAAGTCAGAGGGAGAAGGTCAAATACCGTATGATTTCCTTCATTAAGTAGTAGATAATAACAACAACAAACAAACACATAGAGACAGAGATTGGATTGGTGGTTACCAGAGGGGAAGGGGGAAGGAGGAGGGCAAAAGGGATAATTGGGCACATGTGTGTGGTGATGGGTTGTCATTAGTATTTGGGCGGTGAACATGATGTAATCTATGCAGAAATAGAAGTATAATGATGTACATCTGAAATTTATACAATGCTATAAACCAATGTTACTGCAATAAACAAAAAGTTAAAAAAACAAAAAAGTCAATGACAAAAAAGTGTATTAAAGGCAGTCAGGGGAAAAAAACCCAATAACCTACAAGAGAACCCTCATTAGGTCATCAGCAGATTTCTCAGCAGAAACTCTACAGGACAGGGGAGAGTGGAATGATACATTCAAAGTACTGAAAGATAAAACTGTCAGCCAAGAATACCCTATCCAGCAAAAGATATGTTGCAGATATGAAGGAGAAATAAAGGCTTTCTCAGACAAGCAAAAGTGGAGGGAGTTCACCACCACTAGACCTGCCTTACAAGAAATGTTGAAAAGGGCTCTCCTACCTGAAGTGAAAAGACAAAGGTACGCAAAGCTTTCAGCAAGGTGATAGACAGACAGAATCAAAAAACAGCAACTCTAGATTAGAATAGGTTAGTAAACACTTAAATATAACATAAAGGCTAAAGGGAAAGGAAGCATTAAAAATAACCATGACCATTGCAATCTGGTAACAAACTCATAATACAAAAAGGGATAATTTTTTTAATTGATGTCTTAATAGTTTATAACATTGTGAAATTTTGGTTGTACATTATTGTTTGTCAGTCACCATAGAAATGCCTCCCTTCACCCCTTGTGCCCACCACCCCCCTTGCCCCTGGTAACCACCATACAGTTCTCTCTGGCTGTGTGTTGATTTATATGCCACATATGAGTGATATCATGTGGTGTTTGTCTCTCTCTCTGGCTTATTTCACTGAACATAATACCCTCCAGGTCCATCCTGTTGTTGCAAAAGGGACAATTTTGTCTTTTTTATGGCTGAGTAGTATTCCATTGTATATATATATACCATATCTTCTTTATCCAGTCATCAGTCAAGGGACACTTGGG
This sequence comes from Diceros bicornis minor, assembly GCF_020826845.1. NCBI lineage: Eukaryota > Metazoa > Chordata > Mammalia > Perissodactyla > Rhinocerotidae > Diceros > Diceros bicornis. The sequence goes on from NC_080779.1 coordinate 19,486,830, forward strand.
TTGCTTCCACTTCTTGGCTATAGTGAATAATGCTGCAATGAACACAGGGGTGCATAAGCCTCTTTGGATTGCTGATTTCAGGTTTGTTGGATAGATTCCCAGCAGTGGGATAGCTGGCTCATATGGTGACAGATAAAGGATAAAGAAGATGTGGAATACAATGGAATACTACTCAGCCATAAAAAAGGTGAAACCTTGCCATTTGTGAGAACACGGATGGACCTTGAGAGTATGATGCTAAGCGAAATAAGTCAAATGGAGAAAGACAAGTACTGTATGATTTCACTCATATGTGGAAGACAAAAACGACAACCACATAGATACAGAGAACAGACTGGTGGTTACCAGAGAGGAAGGGCATTGGGGAGGGCATTTGTACTGTGACAGATGGAAACTAGACTTTTGGTGGTGAACACGATGTAGTGTATAAAGCAACTGAAATACAATGATGCTTACCTGAAATTTATATAATGTTATAAACCAATGTTACCTCAATTAAAAAAAGAACTGAGAAAATTTGTTCACATTAATAAGTAGACGGGAATAGGAAATGTTTTGTTATAGCAGTAACAGTCAATTCTTCTCATCCAGAGGCATATGCTAAAAATGACATAGTGGGCCAGCCCTGGTGGTGCTCTGCTTCCGTGGCCTGGGTTTGGTTCCTGGGCGCAGACCTACACCACTCTTCCGTTAGTGGCCATGCTGTGGTGGCGGCCCAAATATAAAAAGAGGAAGATTTGGGCCGGCCCAGTGGCTTAGTGGTTGAGTGTGTGCGCTCTGCTGCTGACGGCCCGGGTTCGGATCCGGGAGCGCACCGACGCACTGCTTCTCCAGCCATGCTGAGGCCGCGTCCCACACGCAGCAACTAGAGGGATGTGCAGCTATGACATACGGCTATCTACTGGGGCTTTGGGGGAAAAAATAAATAAATAAAAAAAAAAAAGAGGAAGATTGGCAGCAGATGTTAGCTCAGGGCGAATCTTCCTCAGCAAAAAATAAAAAACAAAACAAAAAAAATAAAAATCACATAGTGATCTCTCAGCAAAAAATTATTTTTAATGTTCTACCAGATGACAACATTGAATGCAAAGAACTGGAAGCTACCTGAACTGTAAAAGGCTTTTTCAACATCAACACCAGTATTCCAAATTGCCCCTTGGTTTTGTACCTTGGAGGTATTTCCATTCCAGGGCCAAGTACCATATTAAGATTAGGGATGGGATGGGTGAGTGGTTTGTTTAAAATAAGCAGAGAAAGAAAGAACTGAAGAAGGATGGAAAAGGTAGGAGACAGAGGACAGTGCCAAGAGAAGTGGGAAAGGAGAAACTGTAGGTGAGGCGCATGCTACAACAAATCAATTTTAGGCAAAAGCACATACGGAAGCTGCAGATCTGGAAGATCTGGAAAATTGATTCTGTTAAAATGCCTAACCGTTGGACATCATTTACGTACTGCCAGAGGGACACATATACCAATCTGCGGACATTTCTAGATGTATTTCAATATGCGTCAACTCAATTCTTTCAAACAACTCTATGAGATATCTCCTTTATTCCCATTTTACAGATAAAAGTTAGGGGCTGGCTGGGCCGTCCCCGTGGCTTAGTGGTTAAGTGTGCGCGCTCCGCTACTGGTGGCCCGGGTTCGGATCCGGGGCGCACACCGACGCACCGCTTCTCCGGCCATGCTGAGGCCGCGTCCCACATGCAGCAACTAGAAGAATGTGAGGCTATGACATACAACTATCTACTGGGGTTTTGAGGGGGGGGAAAAAAAAAAGGAGGAGGATTGGCAATAGATGTTAGCTCAGAGCCGGCCTTCCTCAGCAAAAAGAGGAGGATTGGCATGGATGTTAGCTCAGGGCTGATCTTCCTCACAAAAAAAAAAAAAAAAAAGTCAGGGGCTGGCCTGGTGGCGTAGTGGTTAAGTTTGTGTGCTTCTGGCAGCACGGGGTTTGCAGGTTCGGATCTCAGGCGCGGACCTACGCACCACTCATCAAGCCATGCTGTGGCGGCATTCCACATAAAGTAGAGGAAGATGGGCATGGATGTTATTCCAGGGCCAATCTTCCTCAGCAAAAAAGAGGAGGATTGGCAACAGGTGTTAGCTCAGGGCTAATCTTCCTCACCAAAAAAAAAAAAAAAAGTTAAGTAACTTGCCCAAGTCACTTAGTTAGAAAATGAAGGAGTTAGGATTTAGACCTAGGCAGTTTTTAACTATTATACATTACTATTTCTCTATAAATTTAAGAGCATGGCTCCAAGGAATCTTTTCAAATCTTGGTTCAATATGTTAAAACTCCTGTATAGGAACAGAAAATGAAAAACTTTCTGTGTTCTTTTGAGTAGTAACACCACAGGCAGAGTACATCAGAAAAGCTTTATTCAAATCCTGGGTCTGACCCTTACTGGATGTATAATTTTGGCCAAGTACTTAATCTCCTTGAGCCTCAGTCCTCTTATTTGTAAAATGGGAATAATAATGATAATGATAATGATATCCATCTACTAGGAAAGGTGCCATAACGTTCTGGTTTTCACAAGATAGTTTTGATTTATGCCTGTTGGCCAACATAATTATTAACAACACCTCCTTTTACTCTCAAAGGTATCTGGACATTAAATCATATGGCCACCCTTCTCACAGGGTTGTCTTGAATATTAATGGTGGTATTGTGTGTAAAAGTGTCTTGCCGAGTACCTGGATGATAATAAACACTCAAATGTTAGCTATTACAGTTAGGTATAAAAAATGTTTTACAAACTATAAAACAGTAAACAGTTGTTTTTTACAATTGTAAATTGCATGATGCTTTATAAAAATGATTTATAAATCGTAAAGCACTAAACAATTGTAATGATGACTATTATTTGCCTAGTCCTTTTAGTTTCTCCTAAGTTCCATAATTGCCTTCCCCACTTCATTTTTATCTTTGCAACTGTGTGAAACAGATAAGGCAGGTATCACCTCATTTAAGAGATGATTTACTGAAATCAGTATTGTCAGCTTCTAGAGAAGCCTCTGGGAACTCTGAATGAGGGCCTTTTCCAGCAGATTATTCCTTTAAGACTTGCATGCTGCACTAGTTCACTCTGCATAAAGTAGAAGTATAACCCAATGATTCCCCTGTTCACATCATTATGCACCAATTTTGCCTTGTATACATCCTCCGTAGTGTCTAATGATGTCATGTGTACACATAACATATATAGTCCATATATGACATATACATGCCTATGCAGATAGGTGTATATGAATATATGTATATGTGTGTTTGCGTGTGTGTTTAGTGACTGAATCATTAAAACATTAAAACTGGCACCAATGTCTCACTTTGGGCATCATTATGTCAGTTATACTTTAGAACTTAGATAAAACTATGATTCTAAAGATTAAAGGTAGGATTTTTATTATTTTATTGCAGATGAAGAATTTGTCCCACTTTCAGAAGGCTAATTTCTCCCATTTAAACCTTAAGTATGTTAGGATTCTTTACCATTCTACCTACAACCTAGCCAAACTGAACTGATTAGGAAACATATTCTTGTTAAGTAGTGTGGAAGACCCAACACAGGTATTCTCTTTTAATGACTACTGAGCTATGTAACTTCATGGCAGCATACCAAAGTGGTTAAGACCACAAGCTCTCAGCTCTGTCACTTAATAGCTATGTGACCTTGGGAATTTACTTAACCATTCTGTGACTCAGTTCCCTCACCTGTAAAATAGGGCTACTAATAGTACCTACCTCATAAGGTTGTAAGGACTCAATGAGTTAATGCAAGTCAGAAAAGTGCCAGACATATAGTAAGTATTCAATATATGTTAGCTATTAAGAGGACCAAAGTGCACTTAAGGATTTTTTTTTGGTTCACAAAACTGAACTACAATATGTTGTACTTTTCAAAAATGATTCTGTCTCTTACCAACCAAATTTTTCTTAAAAATTTAGGAGAAATATCTTTGCAAAACATGTTCTTTAGGTTGCTAATATCTTTATTATTTTTATTACTAATCATCTAAAACAGATATTTTTTAAAAGACTAATTTCTACTTACAGATTTAGAAGGTGGAGGATTCGGGCAATTATTCTTGGCTTTTAGATAAGGCCTATAAAAGACAAAATAAGATTAATTCTTAGTACAGAAGGATCAGCAAGGCTTGGGAATTATAGTGATTAAAAATTATTATCATTAGAATTTTAAATCTTTAGAATTTCTGTATACGGTAAAATAATTCAAAACTATATTCAATAAAAAGTTTCCTTATCATCCCTTCCTTGGTCCTGTTACGCTATTCCTCGGAGACTACAACCGCTCTTATTCATTTTTTTTTGTGCTTCTTTCAGAGATGTCCTATGCGTAAATATAGCATTCTAACAATATTAATGAAATATATGTATTTTCTTCATATTTGCATAATCTTAGTCATTCAGACATCATTCTCTGAACACTGCAACGTGCCAGGCACTAGAGATACAATGCCAAATATGATAACTAATTGCTTCTTTAAAAAATTTTCTTGTTTTAAGTATCTTCAAATAGTGAATTCTCAGGGGGAGAAGAGTGACATAATTTAAAAAACAGGCACATATGAAATCTAGCTAGTGAGACCGAAAATGCAGAAAAATAGGAAAGTAGAGGAGAATTTAGAAGGATTCAATCTCCATGGATCAAAAACAATTGCCAGACTAATAGGGACTTTGATCCTGACTTGATGTTTGTCTCTCCCATCTTGAACGTAAGCCCTGGGAGGGCAAGGACTTCTCTGTCTTCTTAAGCACCATATCTCGAGAACCAAGAGTGACTGATATACTATAGGTAGCAAATAAATATTTGTGGAATAAATGAATTAGGTTTACGTAATCAAAGAACCAGAGTTGAGTAAAAACTCAAAGTAAAAAGAAACTAAAACAAACGGTGAAAGTTAACTTTGTAAAAATTCACTTTCAAATAAAAACTTAGCAACATGGTGGGGGGAAAATATATCGATGCTAAACAAGAGGGATAAATAACACCACTAAGATGGCAAGATGTGGACAAAAGACAAAAGCGAGGCAGTCATATTCTGTCCACCTCAAGAGTAAGTGCTAAGAGAATGACCAAAGAGCACTGTCAGGCTAGAGGATGCCGCTGTGCAGCTGTGGAGGACGGATTGCAACCAACTCTCCTGCTTTAGCAGGACACACCAGAACCAGGGTCATTCAACTCCCTGACCAAACACTACCTTCACGAGATCACTGCCCCAGGAAAAAAAGCAGAGAGAAAAAGTTTCCAGCATTGTAGGTGATGTTGTAGACCCTCCCCTCCTTCCTTTGGAGACTGTCACAAAATGCTTAAATAACGCTTAGATCTTTGCCCAGGGCTTTTTGTTATACCTGGATTGAAACACCCTTTTTCTCATAGGATCCCATCACAGACTGAGTAGACTGCAAACAAAAGAGCTGTGGTTTTGAAAAGGCTTTAAATTGCCATTAGCAACCAGGGCAACAAAACTCACGTAACTGTGGGAGATAAACTCACTTGGTGTTTTGGCACTTCAGTTTTCCCTTGGCTGCTAGGTACTCCTGGAGCTTTCTCTGTCGCTCTTCTGCAAAATAGGCAAGCAAACACACAACAGAACTTCAGCTTGATTTTCACCAGTTCATTTATATTCTAAAAGATGACACTTTTCTGTAATGATTTGGGCTTTGGATCATAATGTGATCAAGTCCCTAGCCCTAAACATGTGCCTCTAGGTTAATATCAACATCATTTATATGCCATGTCCTATACTAAGCTCTTCACACTTACATTGCTTTCCTTACCGCACAACAATCATATGAGTTATTTTAGAGTCTGAAATCTAATGAGGGTAAAGGACATGCCCAACGCTACTCAGCTCATATATGGCAAAGCCAAGATGTGAAACTAGGTTTTTTTTGTTTTTCTTTGCTGAAGAAGAGTCGCCCTGAGCTAATATCTGTTGCCAATCTTCCTCTTTTTTTTTGCTTGAAGAAGATTCGCCCTAAGCTAACACCTCTGCTAATCTTCCTCCACTTTGTATGTGGGTCGCTGCCACTGCATGGCTGACGGAGAGGTGTAGGTCCGTCTCCAGGATCCGAACCCGTGAACCCCGGACCACCACGGAAGCCGACCACGCGAATTCAACCGCTGAGCCACCGGGCCGGCCCCAGAAATGGCCCCTCCTTAAGGGTTCTTATGTAAAGCGTCTAAGACAGTGGCCAGGACCTAGCAGACGGTCAAGGGGCAGCACTACTGAAACCATCGGAGCACCGCGTGCATCTTGGCGCAGGCGGCATCTGAGCAGGAGCACTCTCAAAGGCGGCAAAGGGCTCCAGGCACATGCAAGGGGTCGGGGAGCCCAGGACCCCGAGCCCTCGGTGCAGAAGAACCCCACCAGCTTCCCGCGCGCGCAGGCTCGGGGGACGGCCAGGAGGAGGGCCCCGCGCTGGGGTGGGGTGCTGCATCTTGGCAGCTGTCAAGCTCGGGCGGCGCAGCACAGAGGGGCCCCCCGGGCTCTGCAACCTGGGTCGGAGAGCGCTTGGCCTCCTGCTGGACGTGCGACCCTGGGCAAGGGGCCTCGGCGTCTACACGAGGGGACAACGACCTCTTCCCGCAGAGCTGCCGCGGGAGCTGCCGGACGATGCCTGGGGGGCATGTGGCCCCGCGCACAGCCGCCCCACCCCCGCCCAGACGTCTCACGGGGGGCTCCCGTCAGCGCCCCCCGAATGGAGACGCCCAGCGGGGCACAGCGGCAGGCGGGCGACAGGACGGCAGCTGCGGCGGAGAGCGCTCACTGGAAGCCTCCCTCCTTCCCCACCCGTGCCGCAACGCCCGCAAGGCCCGGGGCTCACGGTCACACTCACCCGCGGCGGCGGAGGGCGCGGGCGCCACCATGACTCCTCGGCGACAGTTTTCCTTCAAGGGCCGCGCCCGCAGCTGAGCCGGCGCGCCGCGGCCGCCCGCCCGCCCGCTCTCATTGGCTGCCGTGGGTTTGAAACCGGCCAGTCGGAAGCAGGGGAGGGCGGGACGAAAGGAAACAGACGCTTGCGGTTGGCTCTGCCTCTCAAGCCCTTCCCGGCGGGCCCTTTGATTGGAGGAACGTGAAGCGCCGCCGGCGGACGCCGTGTGCCCGTCGGCCGGGGCGCCTCCGGGCTGCGGGGCCGGGCGGGTGCGGGGGGCGCTGCGCTGAAGCCCGCGGGGCTGGCGGCGGGGCGGCTCGGGGCCGTGTGGGCGGGGCCGCCGCGGGCCCCTCAGACCCTCAGGTTCGCAGGAGCTGTGCCAAAGTGGGCCCAAACCGCAGTGCGCTGAATTCGGCCGCTCCTGACGAGTATGTACCTCTTCCTTGCTCAGGGTCCCATGGATCGAAGGTCTCTCAGTCCTTGGTGCGGCAGGGTGGCTCCTTTCTCATTTTTCACTGTGGGAAAATGTACCTAAAATTTCCCACTTGAACCCTTGTTGGGTGCGCACGTCGGTGGCGTTCACTCCGTGCAGAACGTTGTACAACCCTCGCCACCGTCCATCCGCTGGACTTCCTTGTCCTCCCAGATAGAAACGCTGTGCCCGTTAAACACCGACTCCCCCCCGGCCCCCGCCCCGCAGGCCCTGGCGACCACCACTCTGCTTTCTGTCCACAATTTTGACGACCCTAGGAGCTTCCTGTGAGTGCAGCCGCCCGGTGTCTGACTTTTGGCGACTGGCTTGTTTCACTTAGCGTTGAATCTTCAAGCTTCCTCCCCGTTGTGGCCTGTGACACAATGTCCTTCCTTTCCAAGGCCGAATGGTGTTTCGTTTGACGTGTATGCCACCCTGCGTGCCCGCTGATCTGTCGTGGACACTCGTGTTGCTTCCAGCTTTTGGCTCCTGTGAGTGATGCTGCTGTGGACGCGCGTGTGCAACCATCTGTGGGGGGTCTCTGCCTTCCGCTCTTTGGAGCATATGCGTAGAAGCGGTGCTGTCCAGAATTGTATGCTGATTCTGCTTTTCTGAGGAACTGCCCTCCCGTTTTCAGGGTGGCTCGTTTTTAGTGTGCATTTCTTTCTTTTTTTTTTTTTTTTTAAGATTTTATTTATTTATTTATTTTCCCCCCAAAGCCCCAGCATGGCCGGAGAAGCGGTGCGTCGGTGCGCGCCCTGGATCCGAACCCGGGCTGCCAGCAGCAGAGCGCGTGCACCTAACCGCTAAGCCACGGGGCTGGCCCTAGTGTGCATTTCTGGTTTGAACTCATGGGCTTGGTGTTATGCCTGAAGGAGGAAGGGGTGATGGGGGCAGGCCTAGTCTTCCTGAGTCCGTAGACATCTCATTCCTCGTGCGCAGCCCTAAAACATTTTTTTTTTAAATTTTATTTATTTATTTATTTTTCCCCCAAAGCCCCAGTAGACAGTTGTGTGTCATAGCTGCACATCCCTCTAGTTGCTGTATGTGGGAGGCGGCGTCAGCATGGCGGGACAAGCGGTGCTTCAGTGCGCGCCTGGGATCCAAACCCCGGGCCGCTGCAGCGGAGCGCGCGCACTCAACCGCTAAGCCACGGGGCCGGCCCCTAAAACCTTTTCCTTGGAAGTTTGCCCCCTCTTTTGGCTGTTCCCCGGTTTCACGAAGGGGTCTGGGAAGTGCTTCTGGCACCCTGTGTATTAGAGTTCCTCTCCCCTGGGTGCTGGAGAGGTGGTGGGTGGAGAGGGGGCAGCTGTGTCTGGGCCCCTGTTGGCCAGGTTTGCGTCACCAGTTGGTACTCAGCCAGGCATGAAGCCATTGCTGCAGCTTTTCTCTTTGGCCCCAAGCCGGGAGTTTGACAGGGAACTCTGCTGAGGCTTCTGGATTTATGCATTTGGACATTGACATTAGTAGTATACAAATATGTTTAAAATAGGACAACTGATAATGATTTTAGTCAAAATTTTGGACTCTTTGTCTAGGACCATGAGTCCGTGCCTAATGGTTAAATCTAGCAGCTGGCAAGAGCCTTTTTTCGTTAATGAGTAACAAAGGGGCTTGTACAGATGGTTTCGGAAAAGTGGAGGGAGTTCTGTTGGTCTTTATAGAATCCCAGTGATTGAATGGGTTTCAGTTTTAGGATTCATCTCGTCTGATCTCCCACCCAGTGCCAGCGTATTTATAGATCTCGTGTAGGTATCACATCTTTGCAGGAATATTGCTGGTGTCAAGGAGCTGCCTGACCTGTCCTGTTATTGAAGAGCCCTGATTATTATGAAACTTTCTTTGAAATGGCACTCAAATAAGCCTCTTGCTCATTAATCTTAGTTCTTTGGAGCAACATAGGCCAGTTCTGCACCCTTTTCTACATTCTTTGGATATTTGAAAAACTATTTTGTAGGACACAAAGTGTGGGCAAAAAGCTAGGCAGTTTTAACAAATCTGAACTCATGGAGCAGAGTAGCTTCTGTAGCTCTCCTCGTGGCTTTAATGGCTTCCCATTGCTCTCAGGCTAAAGTCCTACAAGCCCCTGCCGGCCTGGCCTTTGCCTACTTCTTCAGCTGCAGCTCAAAGTACTCTCCCTTTGCTCATTGTAGTTCGGTCACACTGTTTTTTTCGTCCTTTCCTTTCAATACTTCTCACTGTCTGGGAGCTCAACCCTTCTTCCCCCCTTTTCCTAGTTTTTAAAAATTCTTGTTATTACTATAACAACTTTATTGAGGTATTCACGTACCATATAATTCATCTACTTAAAGTATTCAATTTTAGAACATTGTCGTCACTCCCTGGAGAAACCCCATATTCATTAGCAGTTACTCTCCATTCTTCCCTCTTTCTATTCCCTGGAAATCACCGATCTACTTCCTATCTCTATAGATTTGCCTGTTCTGGACATTTCGTATACGTGGAATCAGACAATATGTGGTCTATGATGGGCTTCTTTCACTTAGCATAATGTTTTCAAGGCTCATCCATGTTGTAGCATGTGTCAATACTTCATTCCTTTTTATGACTGGATAATATTCCACTGTGTGGGTATACCACATTTTATTTACCTGTTTATCAGTTGGTGGACATTTGGGTTGTTTCCACTTTTTGGATCTTATGAATAATGCTGCTATGAACATCCATGTACAAGTTTTTGTGTGGACATATGTTTTCAATACTCTTGGGTATATACCTTAGGAGTGGGATTACTAGGTCATAGAGTAACTCTATGTTTCACCATTTGAGGAACTGTCAGACTATTTTCCAAAAGTGGCTGCACCGTTTGACATTTGTACAAGCAGTATAGGAGGATTCCAATTTCTCTGCATCCTAACCAGTACTTGTTATTGTTCATGTTTTTTTTGTTTTTTTTTTACTTAGGAAGGTTAGCCCTGAGCTACCATCTATTGCCAATCTTCCTCTTTTTTTTTTTTTCCTTAGGAAGATTAGCCCTGAGCTAACATCTGTGCCAGTCTTCCTCTATTTTGTATATGGGTCATCACCACAGCATCGCTGACGAGTGGTGTAGGGGTCTGACCTGGGCTGCCAGAGCGGAGCATGCTGAACTTAACCACTGTGCCATGGGGCTGGCCCCTATTGTCCATCTTTTTAATTATAACGGTTCTAGTGGGTGTGAGGTGGTATCTCATTGTGGTTTCTATTTGTATCTCCCTGATGACTAATGATGTTGAATATCTTTTCAACTTATTGGCCATTTATATATCTTCTTTGGAAAAATGTCTGTTCAGATCCTTTGCCCATTTTTTAATTGGGTCATTTGTTTTTTTATAATTGTGTATCTCTTAGTTAACTCTCAATCATTTTTCAGTCTCAGGCAAGGCATCCTTTTCTCAAGGAAGCTTTCTTGAGTTTCACTTTGTGATTAGCTTGATTATTTATTTCTCTTTCTCTCTGCTAGTCTGTAAGATTTATGAGACTAGACCATTATGTCTGTTGTGTCTGGCACCAAATAGGAACTCAGTAAATATCTATTGAATGAATGAATAGAGCTTTCTCCCTTTAAAGACTTTCAATATAGTAACCACACTATGTGGAAGTAGCTGCAAGTCCACGCAGTAATCCTAGTGGCTGTTCCTGCCCTTATGTCTCCGTCTTGTCCACACTATATCATTAAAGACATTGCTAAATGCCATAAAAATCAAAATACAATATAACATAGAAGTTGGAAAGAAATGGGCGTGGGGAGGTTGAAGTCAACAAGGACAGCAGAATGGCTGTTCAAGAGACTTTACCTGATGGTGTGCAGGACGTTTCCCTTCACCTGGGGTCCAATCCTCAACTTTATGGGTTCAGGAACTTGATTTAATTGGTATCCTGATTGTGGATTGGTCTCTCAGGGACGTATTCAGTAGTAGAACTGATAACAGCTACTCTTAATGAATTGAACATTCTAAATCCCTGGTCATGTGCTAAGCTCTTTCTGTATTTCATCTCATTTAACACAACAAATCTTTGATGTAGTTATTACTGTCTCCATTTTTACAGGTAAGGAAACAGACTGAGAGATTAAAAGAAAGTTATAGTCCAAAATTATAGCTCAGAGTTATAAAGTAAATGAGATTTGAATCCAGTACTGATTGCAAAGTCTGTTCTCTTTTTCTTTATCGTATTCTAAATTTACAAGAGACTGAATTATTAGAGAGAGCTAATTTTAATTTACAACAGGGCTAGAATTGCAGAAGACACTTGACGTTCCCATCCTCTAGCCGGCACGTTCTCTTCCTTGAGGCAAATGTGCAGGAAACCAGGTTATAATTCCTGAAATGCCCTGGGTGAGTATGGATCAGAACAAGAGGAGGTATGTATCTGATTTAAATGTTTAATGACGTTAAGCCACAATACACCCATTGCCACAATAGAGATATACCCTCCGATGGCACCAAAGGTAATGCCAGCAAAAATGGAAATGAAATTTGTGGCATAAGTTGCTTCTAGAGAGCTCAGGCTGAGACCTTGCGACTGAAGCATTTTATTCTATGCACTCACAGAACATCTGTTGAATAATCTTTTCTAAATTATTGCAATCCGTTCATGTCAAGAATGCCTATCTGTTATCTCCAAAATTTTTTCCTTTAAAAAAATTAGTAACTGCATTTCTCTTCACAAGAGGAAGAACTGACTTCACCATCTATGAAGTAGTGAGTAGGAGCTGTGTGGAAGAAATTAGCTCTACTTAGTATGGGTTGGAGGGGAGTATTCTTCTGGAAATCAAGGCCTCTTGTTATGGTACTAAGAACCAAAGTCGGCTTTTGGGGTGCTAAGAGGTGAAAGGACAGTTCAGGGACAATCCACTCACAGTTTTCTTATTCCGTATTCCTCTCTCAATTGGGCAGAGCACTCCAGACTTTTGAAAGAGTGAATCCAGTGGCAAGAACTTACTTGCCAGGCCCCTCAGCTCCTTTGTGAATATAAATGTCTATATGAAATGGGTGGGCTACTTCTGCTGTTTAGTACCCTATTTCCTATTTGGGGGCATTGGTGTCCCGCAGCTGTAAGAAAGCCTCTGCTGAATTGATGGGACTTGTGTCTTCTCACCTCTTCTAACCATGAATTGACTTGCCCAACGAGGAGCCATGGTTAGTCCTCTGATAAAACCATCTTTGATTCTGGAAATACCTTCATTCAGTGAGTCTTAACCAGGGATAAACATGAGAATGACTGTCGGAGCTTTAAAAAAAATAAGACGTTCAAGGCGCCACTCCAGACTGACTGAATCAGAATCTCTAGAAGTGAGGCCTGCGCAGGTAAAGTTTTGAAAAACACAAATGTTAGAGAACTCCAGGCACTCCAGAGACCTCAGTTTAACACCTTTCAGGGCTTTAGCCTCTTTGCTTTTAAGACTGCATAAGACCCTTTATTGTCTGTCAGTCACTCTGATGGAAAAAGAGGTAAAATATAAGTTACTGAGAATTGGGAGCCAAGTGTCCTTGGCAAGTGAGAGAGGAACATAGGAGGAAGAATGAGGGGGAAAAGCAAACAATGTATCCACAAGAAAGAGAAACAACTTTGTAGAGCAATTTCAGATAAGTGAACATCTCAGGGCCAGAGTTGAGAGAGGGTACCAAAACAAAACAAAATAAAACAAAACCCATGCTGGTTACACAAAGAAAGAAATAGAATAAGGATACATTTTTGCCCTTGTAAATGAAAAAAACAAAACAAAGCTTTTTTATTGAGGCATACTTTACATACATTAACATTCATTTTATATATAGTTCAGTGAGATGTTTTTAAATAATACATTTTGAGATGAATAAAATAGGCAAATCATTAGCTAGACTTACCAGGAAAAAAGAGAGAGGACTCAAAATTGTAAGTGAAAGAGGAGACACTACAACTGATACCACAGAAATACAAAGGATCATAAGAGACTACTATGAACAATTACATACCAACAAATTGGGCAACCTAAAAGAAATGGATAAATTCCTAGAAATATATAACCTATCAAGACCGAATCATGAAGAAATAGAAAATCTGAACAGACCAATTACTAGTAAGGAGATTGAATAGGTAATCAAAAACCTCCACCAAAATAAAAGTCCAGGACCAGACGGCCTCACTGGTGAATTCTACAAAACATTTTAAAAAGTATTAGTCCCAATCCTTCTCAAACTCTTCCAAAAAGATAGAAGAGGAGGGAACACTTCCAAACTCATTTTATGAGGCCAACGTTACCCTGGTAACAAAATCAGACTACAAGAAAACAAAATTATAGGCCAATATTCCTGATAAATGTAGATGCAAAAATCCTCAACAAAATATTAGCAAACTGAATTCAATAGTTCACTAAAGGGATCATACACCATGATAAAGTGGGATTTATTCTGGGGATGCAAGGATGGTTCAGCATCTGCACATCAATCAATGTGATAAACCACATTAATGAAATGAAGGATAAAAATCATATGATCATCTCAATAGATACAGAAAAAACATTTAATAAAATTCAACATCCATTTATGATGAAAATTCTCAACAGACTGCGTAGGAAAGGAACGTACCCCAACATAATAAAGGCCATAAATGACAAGCCCACAGCTAACATCATACTCAGTGGGGAAAAGCTGAAAGCTTTTCCTCTAAGATCAGGAAGAAGACAAGGATGCCCCCTCTCACCATTTTCATTCAACATAGTACTGGAAGTCCTAGCCAGAACAATTAGGCATAAATAAAAGGCATCCAAATCAGAAAGGAAGAAGTAAAATTGTCTCTATTTGCAGATTACATGATATTATATATAGAAAACTCTAAAGACTCCACCAAAAAACCGTTAGAAATAATACACGAATTCAGTAAATTTGCAGGATGCAAAACCAATATACACAAATCATTGCATTTCTATACACTAACAACAAACTATCAGAAAGAGAAATTAAGAAAACAATCCCATTTACAATAGCATCAAAAAAATAAAATACTTAGGAATAAATTTAACTAAGGAAGTGAAAGATCTGTATATTGAAAACTATAAGACATTGATGAAAGAAATTGAAGAAGACACAAATGGAAAGATATCCTGTGCTCACAGATGGGAAGAATTAATGTTGTTAAAATGTCCATACTACCCAAAGCAATCTACAGATTCAGTGGAACCCCTATCAAAATTCCAAGGGCACTTTTCCCAGAAATAGAAAAAACAATCCTAAAATGTGTATGAAGCCACAATAGACCCCAAATAGCCAAAGCAATCTTGAGAAAGAACAAAGCTGGAGGCATCACACTTCCTGATTTCAGACTATATTACAAAGCATGGTAATCAACACAGTATTATATTGGCATGAAAACAGACACATAGACCAATAGAACAGGTTAGAGAGCCCAGAAATAAATCTATGCATATATAGCCAGTTAATTTTCAACAAAGGAGCAAAGAATGTACAATGGGGAAAGGATAGTCTCTTCAATAAATGGTGTTGGGAAAACTGGACCCCTATCTGACACCATACACAAAAATCAACTCAAAATGGATTTAAGACTTAAATTTAAGACCCAAAACTATAAAAATCCTAGAAGAAAATGGGGGTTTGCTCCTTGACATCGGTCTTGGCAATGAGTTTTTGGATTTGACACTAAGGCAAAGGCAATAAAAGCAAAAATAAACAAGTGAGACTACATCAAACTAAAAGGCTTCTGCACAGCTAAAGAAACCATCAGCAAAATGAAAAGGCAAACAACAGAATAGGAGAAAATACTTGTAAACCATCTTTCTGGTAAAGGGTTGATATCCAAAATATATAGAGAACTCATACAACTCAATAGCAAAAAAAACCAATCTGATTTAAAAATGGATGGAGGAACTCAATAGACATTTTTCCAAAGAAGATATATGTATGGCCAACAGGTACGTGAAAAGATACTCGACATCACTAATCATCAGGGAAATGCAAATCAACACCACAAAGAGATATCACCACACAACTGTTAGAATGGCTGTCATCAAAAAGACAAGAGAAAGCAAGTGCTGGCAAGAATATGGAGAAAAGGGAACTCTTGTGCACTGTCGATGGAAAACAGTATGGAGATTCCCCCAAAATTAAAAATAGGACTACCATATGATCCAGGATTTCCACTTCTTGCTATATATCAAAGGAAATGAAAACAGGATATTGAAGAGATATCTGCACTCTCACATTTATTGCAGCATTATTTACATTAGTCAAGCTATGGAAACAACCCATCTGTCCATCAAAGGATGAATAAATAAAATGTGGTGTGTGTGTGTATGTGTATATGTATATATGGGTACACACACACACACACACACACACACACACAATGGAATATTATTCAGCCATGAGAAAGAAGGAAATCCTGCTTTTTGCCACAATATTGATGGACCTTGAGGGCATTATGCTAAGTGAAATAAGCCAGACAGAGAAAGATAAATACTGATGGTATCACTTATATGTGGAATCTAAATAAAAAGTCAAACTCATAAAAATTTCTTTTGTGTAAATTGGTAATTTGTTGTGCAATCATACATTCATTTAAAAATTTAGAAAAATATATAACCAGAAAAATAAAACTTATAAATTAATCAATCACTCAGAGATAAGGATGGTTAACATTTTGGTGTATACCTTTCCATAATCATTTAAATAAAAATTGTAGATATTTTAAATAAAAACAGGATCACACTATAAAAATGTTTGTAACCTATTCTATATACTCTACAGTATACTATGAACAAAATAAAAATATGCTCACCAAATTAGAGCTGTCACAAAATTAAGAGTGTACAAAAAAAAAAAGAATCTGGAATAATCTAGAAAGATCTGGGGCAAAATTAACAAGATTAAATTTAACAGGGATACATTTAAAGTTTTGAACTTAGGTTGAGAACCTATAGGTCTTAGTTGCCTGCAGCACTATATGAATCAACAATGTCACTTTCTTTCAAAAAGCGAATGTCACTTTCTAACAAAAGCATGGTGTCTAAAATCGGAAGGACAAGATCCCACTCTAGTCTGTGCTGGTCTGACCATATCTTGAGTACTATACTCAATTCTCTGCAAAAAATTTTATGAAAGATATTGACTAGCCAACATTGGTCAAGACTCAAGAGGACAATTTTGACAAATGTATATAGTCATAAAACCACCACATAATCAAGGATTGGATATAGATACACAAGCATATTTTATATGCAGCACAATAATTATTGCTATTTCAGCTATTTTCGTCATCCCCAAAAGTTTGAGTGTAGGTATTTTTAAGTGTCAGGGGTGACTTAGTGGGAGAAGCTTTAGAGAAATATCCTTGGGATTTTTGCTTCTGTACCTTGGACTTAAAGGTCGAAATTTGGCTTTACTCTCATCAATTTGGAAACTGAGGAATAAGACTATAATAAAAGAAATAGAATCCAACAAGTTTAGTGCTAAGACTGTTGAACCTTATCAGGGTGACCTATTTACTGTTTAGGCAGTGGGAGAGTGGGGAGTAGAGAATATGCATGACTGGCCCTATCAGAATAACACTTTGAGGCCATTTCTAGAATGATTCAATATTTCACTATTAAAGACAGAGGAGCTATTATACTTTTTAAGATTTCTTGAATTGGTATTGCTTGCTCAATGGTTTGTATTTTTCTACTTCTTAAATATTAAGATACTTAGTCTTTCTCTAGCCAGACTTGGGGTACAGAAATCCTAGGAAAGTAGTGGCAGCTAGAAAGAATGGGGTAAAACAAACAAGAAACCAGGTTTCTTCCTTTTCTCTCTGTTCTTTCTGTGGTGCTCTGTACCAGGCTGAGTTTGGCTGTAAGTAACAACAAACCAAATGAAAATGGCTTAAAACCACAATAATGTTTCCTGTTTTCTTAAAGTCCGACCATAGGTTCTCAGTGCAATCGAGTCATCAGAGATGTTGGTTCTTTTTCTCCTTCCGTTCTGCCTCCCTCAGCATGTGGCTGTGTCTTCCTGGTGGTTGCAAGTTGGTTACTACAGTTCCACGCTCCACATCCTCATAGAACATATTTCATGCAGGAAGGAAGAAAAAAGACTTTCTTCTATATGGCTCTATTTTTTTTGTTGTTGACATCATAATAGTTTATAATATTGTGTAATTTAAGTTGTACATTATTATTTGTCCGTCACCATATATATGTGCCCCTTTACCCCTTATGCCCACCCCCCAACTCCCTTCCCCTTTGGTGACCACTAATCTGTTCTCTTTGTCCGTGTGTTTGTTTATCTTCCACCTATAAGTGAAATCATATGGTGTTTGTCTTTCTCTGTCTGGCTTGTTTCGCTTAACCTGTTACCCTCAAGGTCCATCCATGTTGTTGCAAGTGGCAAGATTTCATCTTTTTTTATGGCTGAGTAGTATTCCATCATGTATATATACAACATCTTCTGTATCCATTTGTCCCTGCATGGGCACCTAGGTTGCTTCCAAATCTTGGCTATTGTGAATAATGCTGCAATGAACATAGGGGTGCATATATTTTTATGCATTCATGTTTTCATGTTCTTTGGATAAATACCCAGCAGTGGAATAGCTGGATCATAGGATAGTTCTATTCTTAATTTTTAAAGGAATCTCCTTACAGTTTTCCGTAGTGGAGGTACCAGTTTGCATTCCCACCAGCAGTGTATGAGAGTTCCTTTTTCTCCACATCCTCTCCAACATTTGTTATTTTTTGTCTTGGTGATTATAGCCATTCTCATGGGTGTAAGGTGATACCTCAGTGTAGTTTTGATTTGCATTTACTTGATGATTAGTGATGTTGAACGTCTTTTTATGTGCCTATTGGCCACCTGTATATCTTGGGAAAAATGTCTGTATCCTCTGCCCATTTTTTGATCAGGTTGTTTGTTGTTGTTGAGTTGTGTGAGTTCTTTGTATATTTTGGAGATTAACCCTTTGTTGGATATATGATGTGCAAATATTTTCTCCCAAGTGGTGGGTTGTCTTTTTGTTTTGTTCCTAGTTTCCTTTGCCTTGCAGAAGCTCTTTAGTCTGATGAAGTCCCATTTGCTTATTTTTTCTTTTGTTTCTTTTGCCCAAGTATACATCGTATTCAAAAAGATCCTTCTAGGACCAATGTCAAAGAGTGTACTGCCTATATTTTCTTCTAGGAGTTTTATGGTTTCATGTCTTACCTTCAAGTCTTGAATCCATTTTCAGTTAATTTTTGTGTATGGCAAAAGGTAATGGTCTACTTTCATTCTTTTGCATGTAGCTTTCTGGTTTTCACAACACCATTTATTGAAGAGAGTTTCCTTTCTCCATTGTATGTTCTTGGCTCCTTTGTCAATGATTAGCTGTCTGTAGATGTGTGGTTTTATTTCTGGGCTTTCAATTGTGTTCCATTGATCTGTGTGTCTGTTTTTGTACCAGTACCATACTGTTTTGATTACTATAGCTTTGTAGTATATTTTGAAGTCAGAGATTGTGATGCCTCCAGCTTTGTTCTTTTTTCTCAGGATTGCTTTAGCTATTTTGGGTCCTTTGTTGCCCCATATAAATTTTTGGATTTATATGTCTCTATTTTTCATCAGGGTAGAAGATCTGTCCCAGAAGTTGCTCTCAGCAGATTGATATCTCATTAGACAGGACTAATTCAACATGACTCAGTCATGTGAGGATAGAATGACCGTGAATCGCTTATATCAATTGGATTCATTCTTTGGGTCAAGACACATTTCCTTCTGAATGAAATCAGGGTTCTGTGAGTAAGGAGGAAGTGGAGATGGCGATTGCATTGTCAACCAATAGTGTTCACCATATGCTTCTCTTCTCTCTCTGATGTCATTTTAGGGCTTTTACCTGCTATAAACCTGCTGATGTCTTTCAAATCTATATCTAGTTCTAACTTGAGTTCCAGACACATTATCATCTGCCTATTATACATCTGCACTTGGGTGTCCTGCCAGTAGCTCAAATTATTACATGTCTAAAATGGTACTCATCCTACTTCATCCTGGGATTGAGAAGAACTCCATATTTCTACCAAAAGTACTGATTAAGGCACTGCCACTCACCCTCTCTCCAATACCAGGAAACTGAGAGTCGTCTTGGACTACGCCTTCCCAACTATTTCCTACATCTAATTCCAAGTTCCCTTGATTTTAACTTTTTCCAATTCAACATATCTTATATCCATGCTTTCCAAATGGATCCATTCGTTTTTAATGCTACTCTGTGTGTGTCAGTTTGTATGGATATATAAACACACATGTTGTACAAAAGTAATGTGACCTTTAAATGAACCTGGGAATCTTATCATTCTTAATGTCATTTATGCCTACTGGGAAGATAACAAAGGGGAGAGAATAACCATAAAATCTTGGTTTGGTTTTGTAAAGTAACACTAATTACAGTTGTTTATGTGAACTTTTGTCATTTGTTCCTAATTACCGTGCGGTAAAATAATGATTAAGACAACAAATAATTATGTGTTAGATTTACTTTTTTAAAAGTTTTATTCAATTATGACTGATAATAATGTTATTGTTGATAGTAATGTAACACTATGGTTTGATCACAACTTTTAGAATCTAGAAAGAACATTCTTATGTTCCAGAAAAGAAAGTTTAGGTAACAGTTGTCCCGTGGTTGCCCAAGTTCAGTTCATCCCATTTTAGCTAGTAGGACTTGATAGCAGGTGAAATGAATGACACAAGAATGCCAAAGTAAGTTTAAAGGCAGAGGAGTGAAAGATTTTGACCAATTACCAGCTCAAACAAACAAGATAATTAATATAAATTTATTACCAACACTTCCGGGCTCCCAGGTACTGGAATACAGAGTTCATGACAATGGAAAAGCACAACGGGGGACCAAAGTGCCTTAGTGTAACTCAATCAAACTCACTCAGCCTGGAAAACACTGTCTACTGGGGCTGAGGATACCCGGTCACACGAAATTGCAAGGAACTGCCATAAATATAATAATATAATTATCTTAACAATTTATTTATAAATTATATATAAATATATAAATAATAACTTAAAATAACATTTCACGCTTTGCCTTCTTCTTGAGGCTCAGCTTCAAGAAGCGTTTTACTAAAATGATCTCATTGATTGGCATAAAATATTGTTGAGGCAGGAAGGATATAGGTATCATTCCCTCCATTTTGAAGATGATCAAACTGAGGTCCCAGAAACGTACAGCATTTGATTAAGGGCCCATCAGCAACTTAAAAGCAGAAGGCAATCAGTTGGAATGAAATCCCAGGTCTATGGCTTCTCATTCCAACTGCTATTGTGGGTATTTCTTAGTTTTCTTATGCCTTAGTTAATCCATCTGTAATATGGGTAAAGTCTTTTTGGTAGCCATAGTCAGTAGCCTTGGTTCTCTCAAGGTTGTTATGAAGAATAATAATTAAAATGATTGGTACTTTGCAAAGTATAGGGTGTTCTTTAAACAACAGACAACATTATATGTTAGTGTTGGCTCCACTGGACTTTGCTCCCTCTCTTACAAAGAGAGTCAACATTCATTTAGAATTACAAAGGCACAGCACATGCTTAGCAAGTGACTAAGAGTAAAGGATTTGATTCCTTCATGTACATGGTACATACGGACTGTCAACACTTCACAAGTAAGTAGACTCCAGAGTCAAGGCTAGTTGTCCAATATCTGAAAGTCAGTGATAGAGGGTTGCCCCCTTGCCATGTGCACCAGTTTTCCTTGCTTTGTGGCGATAAACAACTCTGGATGGGCAACCGATCTGAAGTAGCTCTTAGTGCCGTAACGTTCCCAGAAGAAGAGGAGGTCGGTCTCATCTTTGATGGTTTTGGGTGTCTCAGGCATCTCCTATGATAGGAGGAATAGAGATCTGTTAGAGAACGAGAAGATGCTAGAAAAAGAACTGAAGCTCAACCTCTTGGCATTTGGCCTTTATGAGAAACATAAGCACTTTAGGACCGTGACTCTGTAATATGATGATATAGGTTCTTCATTCATATGTTCATTCAGCAGGTATTTATTACATGCCGATTAGATGTATGGCCCAGTCTATTCATAATAGTTGATTTCCTTAGTTAACTGGAGAAAAATCCAAATTATTCCTAAAGATTGCCAATGACACTAGTGTCTCACTGAATCCTGCCAGGTAGGGTGAAACATTGTTTTTGTCCTGCCTTCAACATAGGCATAAGGCATTTTGCATCAAATTTGAGCACTAGTAATTCTAAGACCTCTAAACATTTTGACCTTTAAGTGGGCAACTCATACTTTGAGAAAATAATTTAGAATTTATAGATGTTTATCTCTGTATTTAAGTCAACAATTGAGGGCTTAAAAAAACCTAAAACACACACACGTACACATACAGACACGCGCGTGCCCACACACACACACACCTTCCTAGGCAAATCAGCAGCTGAATCCTTTCAATGCGATTTTTGACAATTGTGATCTCTTTAGACTGTACTCTTCTTGTGAGTATGTATAGAATCTAACAATACTTTCATGGGAAAATAAAATTCAAATTCCAACTTGAGATGCTTCTTCTTTACTATTTTTAGTTTAAAACAACTAAATACCTTTTGAGGTTTCCTTAGGGTTTTCAATGTCAACAAGAATTTTATTTCCCAAACCTATTCCTCTTCTAGTTTTTCCTATCTCAGTAGAGTTTCTCCTCTTCCTCTTGTTGGTTCTCTCTCCAAAATATAACCAGATATAACCAGATCCTGTCTACTTCTTTCCACCTGTCTCACCACTCCCCACCTTCTAATTGTTATAACCTTCTAATTGGGCTCTCTGCTTTTTCTATTACCTTCCTTCTGATCTATTCTCCATTTTAGAAAATATAAGTAAAGTCAGGACACTTCCTTGTTTGAAGCCCTTTAATGGCTTTTCATTGTATCTCAAATGAAATCCAAATGCAAGGCTATCTGCAAACACTTGCTTCTGCTTATCTTTCCTCCTTCTCAAGAGTGCCCCAGCTCCTAGAGTGTTCCTTCTGATCTTTGAAGCTGGAGCTCTTGAAGCTCTAGGGCTGAGTGTACTTAGATCCCTCTATTTAGGATGCCCACACCACTCACCCCCTTGCATGGCATGCTCCCTCCTATCAGCAGCTCTCATCTCACAGGGAGCTCTGCTCTTGCCACTATATCTAAAGAGCACTCTCCCATTTTTCTCTATCTCAGCACCCTGTTCATTTGCTTTACAGCATCTTGCACTTTTTGCTGGTTGTTTGGCTTATCTATTGTCTGTATCCCCCAGAAGACTAAGTTCTATAAGGCTAGAGATTTTGGCTAACCACTGTCTACATAGCTGTTGGCACTATGCTTAAAAAATAGAAGGCTCTCAATAAATAACGCTTGTTGAATGAATTCATGAATGAAGGTACTGCCCTACTCTGTAGACATTACATCACTTTCCTCTACTTGATCCAGGTAGAGAAGCACATGCATCCACATAAATCCTAGTTGCAAGTGGGGAGGTTTGGATTATACATTTACTGAATAAGAGTCACCTATTTATCAGTGGTGAAAACATCTAAGGTTGCAGTGGTCGTGTGTATGTGTATCTGTATGTTTGAGGGGGAAGGTGGTGGTGAAGATGGGGCTGAGATGAGCGATAATACTTGTACCAATGAAGAGAGAGAGAGGCACTGGAGTCAGAAGGCCGGGGTTTGAGTCTTGGCTGCCAGCTTTTTGCCTGGTGCTGTTTGGCAGATGATGAATTCTCTCTGACCTCAGCTGACCAAGTTTCTTGGAGGCAGGCCCCATGGTCCTAATGCCTACTATCAGGTCAGATTATAGATGTCAGTAAAGATCGGAGATAGATGGAATAAGTGGATGCCCTGGGATGGGAGGTGAATAGGATCAGGCAGGGAAAGGAAAAGGAAAGAGGAAGGCAATTTACCTTTTATTCACTCTTGCTACCTCCATTTTACTCTCTCACAGATCCTGGCTAGAACTGCCTCTGGGGATAGGTGAGAAGTAGGATGGGGGGCAGGTGGGCAGGTGGGGACTGTGGTAGGAAGAGAAGAGAACTGTGCCACCCTGCTAGGGATGTCTGCCTATTGGGATCATTTACAAACATGTGGGATGTAAATGAAGCTGAGCTGGAGACTGAAGACAACTGACCTTTAGCAGTACGGGTTCGTCTTCATTTTGGGCACTCACAAACAGTTGAGTTTTTGAGATTCTTAGAGTCACGGGAAATTGAGAATCCTCTTCTGATGTATAAGCACCCATGTCAAATTTCACTGGCGAAGAGAAAAGCCAAAAAGAAAGTAAATCCATGGTATTTGTATAAAATCAAGTGTTTATGTAGCTACTGTGTGTGTGTGTGTGTGTGTGTGTGTGTGTGTATGTGTTTGTATAGTTAGGTCCCCAACTGTGGTGTAAGTACCTGGAGATTAGGAATGAAATTTTATACATCTTTGTGTCCTTCACAATGTCTGCCATATTTACTAGGCAGGTAATTACTTGGTTAATGTCTTTAGAATTTTCTGTGTTGAATGAATGATTGGGGGCTGAATATTTGTTGAATTTCTTGTAATTACATTAGTGAGATAAGACCCTGCAATTTGTGAGGTCATTAGTAAAATGGAGGGGTTTAGGGAAGCTGATACACTCATATGTTGCTAATGATACTGAAAAGTAGTTCAGTTTTCCTTAGAGAACAATGCTTAATAAAAGCTGTAAAGTTATTTATGCCTAGTAACCCAGGAGTTCCACTTTTGGGATATGCTCCAAAGAAATAACCTCCTAAGGAAAAAAATAATATATATAAACACATTTGCAACAAGGTTACTTAGAGCAAACCCAAAAGCATAGTAACATGATTGAATATTCTAGTGTCATTAAAAAAGCCTTATTTACAATAGCCAAGATATGGAAACAATCTAAGTGTCCATCAATGGATGAATAAAGAAAACATGGTATATATATGCAATGGAATATTATTCAGCCACAAGAAAGAAGGAAGTCCTGCGGTTTGCGACAACACAGATGGACTTTGAGGGCATTAGACTACGTGAAATAAGGCAGATGCAGAAAGACAAATACCATTTACTTTATGCTGCACCTAGTGCTCTCAAAGATAGGACACTTCTCTCTTGTGGAGCTCCTAGATTTGGCTGAAGCCCCTGTCCTTGCCTGATATTTTTACCAGAGGTGATGTGCTTCATCCTATTCTAGAAGAATAGTGCAAAGCCAAGAATCTAGAGAGGTTTATTCTTTGAAAGCAGAAAGTTTAAAAGAAATACAGAAATAAAAGGAAGGGAGGGTGACAGAGATGTCCCTTTACCTGCATCGTCCAGATTATTTAATGCAGCAGCCATGAGGTATTGACCCGATATATCTCGAATTATACTTTGATTGAGGGTGTCATTCAGGATGAATTGGTGGTTGATGATCCTCATAAAGCGGTATTTCACATTGCTCTGGAAGTTGTAAGCTACCGATTGGGGCTTGATGATCTCTAAAACCGTTATCACAAGCTCAGGTTAGTTTCTAGGTACAAACACAGGTGATATATCTGCTCTAATGCAACATAGAAAGTAGCTATGGAAGGGACATTAAGAATATTCCAATCTAGGTGAGGAAACTGAGAGAAGTGAAATCATCCAATCAGCAGTAGAATTGGTTCTAGGATTATCCCTGTGGTTATTTATTTGTTTTTTTAATAAACTTTGACTCCTCAGGCAATAGTTTTATTTTTTTAAGAGATTATTTGTGCAGCATTCTCATTTTTGGTTGTTTGGAGGTTTCTAAGTAACCAGGAAGACTCCTAGTATTCCTCATCTATATTTTTGAATGAATGCACTCTGAGAAAAAAAATGAATCCATTAAGAATTATGTATGTCACTGAGGGTGCAGGTCTAAATGTCTACCACCTTTCTGAACAGTGGTATGTATCAATATCTTCCCAAATCCTTGTGGCTCTGAGTAATTCTACATCTAGGAATCTATTCTAAGGAAATAAATGGTGATACAAATGAAGATTTATTGATATGAGTGTTCATTGTCATATTATTTATAATCATGAAAAATTGGCACTCTAAAATGCCCTTTATATATTGCTAAGTGAAAAAAGCTATATATAAAACTGTATATAGTATGACCCACATAATGTTAAAAAAATTTGTTCATGAGTGTGTATATATAGAAAAGACTTTAAGGAAAGTATAATAGTGCTGGCAGTGGTAAACTCTTGAGTGGTAGTGTGAGTGATTTTTATTTTCCCTTTTATGTTTTCTTGTATTTTGCCAATTTTCCAGGTGAACACGTATTAGTCTTTAGCTGTTATCTTAACAATATTGGATTTATGTTTCATGTAGAGGCTTGTAAAATGAAGGCGTGGGAGAAAAGTCATGATTTCTGTAGTCAGCAGGAACTGAATTTGGTTTGAGTCTCTACCACTTACACACTATGTGACTTTGGGCAGGTTACTATCTCACTGAACTTAGCTTCCTCATATATAAAATGAGAATGTAGGGTTGTTGTGAAGGTGAGAGATAATGCAGCCATTGATAAATGAGTAGTGTTGGCAGTATTAACAAAGATAGTAGTAGTAATAGTAATAATAACAACAATAATAACTAACATTTATTGGATATTTACTATGTGCCAGGCATTATTCTAGCCCAGAAGCTTGCGGCTATTAACTCATTTAATCTTCATGACAAGTAGGGGCTCTGATTATCTCCGTTTTATAGTAGAGGAAACTGAAGCACAGCAAGGTTAAGTAAGTTGCTCAAAGAGGCACAGTTAGTGTGTGGAGGAACATAGCATGTAAGTGGTCATCCACTCATAGTATATAACTACTTTCTGCCAAAAGGCTAAAAGTTACAAGACCTTTACAATATAGCCACGAAATGAGCATGTGAACAAGTATTCTAGACTCAGGCCACTGCTGCTCTCGTCCTGCTGGAAAGGATAGAAATCCATTTTCCTTCCTTATAGTTACCAGAGTAATACCTGGTTGCCATCTTGTTGCTCTCATTCTAGGTTTTATTTTCTCATATACTCTATTGTCCCCATTTGTTTAAAAATGGAAAACAAGGATATTATTGCATTTGACCCCTTACCTTCTTCTGGATCATTGGCAATGGCTTCCAGGTCACCATCAGTGAGGAAATGATTTAGACTCAACCGTCTCTTCTTCAGAGTCTTCCCGTTGGCTGCCACCAGCACCACACTCTCCTTGAAGATCAGCTTGGATGTCTTAGAGGTTTCAGAGGTACTCAGAGACAATTTATCCATGCAGTCCTCATGAAGTGGGTCATAGCTTGCATCATAGAAGGATTTCTGTGAAGAAGGAAAATGGAAACTGAGAGGCTGTCCGTGGCCATAGAATGAGATTCCTTTCAGTAGGAGTTTTTTCCAACAGACTTAATGAGAAGGATCTCCTTTTTGGTCTTGGGTAACCCAGGTTTCATCAGTCTTCCCTCTACCTCCCCTTCCTTTCAGGATTTTCCTGAAAGGATGTGATCTCTTGGTCATCCATTGGCAGACTCAAAAATGAGATGTGGTGTTTACAAGTGATCTTAGTGAGTGGAAGGCTACCGCCTTCCAGTTAGTTCCCCCTCAGGAGGTTAAACATCTACTTGACAGTGCTCAAATAATTTAGAAATACTCCTATGGGAACAGCTTTTAGAGCCAGTACTAAAAACACACAACGCAGTACTTATACTGCCTATTTTGTGGTCTCCTAGCAAAATAACACAGCTTGGTGAGTGGCTGCAGACTTCTCACTTTCAATTGGCGGGCTTCCTCCACCTCAGCTTCATGGGCTATTACATTTGGAGGGCTATCTCTAACCTGTGGTGCTGGTGTCAGAGTGGATGACCACAACATATCACTTTAGGAGACAGATCCCTAGTGAAGTGGCCTGAAGGGGCTGAGTCAGGATGGCATAACTAACATTCTGATGAAGTCTGATCCAGGAGACTCCAGTTCTTGGGGTTTCAGGATAGTTCTGCTCTGTTCTGGGAAAATCGGGTGAGCATGAAGAATGTCATCAACTGTTAGTGCAGAGAGGCAATTGGTCTCACTTATAATGAAGAAATGCACATCTCTGGATCTCTAGTGACGGTAAAACAAAAGCATCTAGGATTCAAGCCATTGCTGTTCTCTTCAGGTGGAAAAAATACTGTGTAAGAATGGCAGTCCCATAAGAATTATAGTCATTTGCTTACCTGATTCAGAGAGAGATGGTCAATTTCAGAACTATATTCTTCATTTTCACTGTCAAACAAGATGATGAGAATGTAATTCTGTTTGTTATATCACTACAGTCACTTGGCAACGTATTTTAAAGACCACGTTAGCTTTGGGTAACACACACACACGGCCATTATTGTCATCTTTGAAAATTAAGGACTTCTATACATACACATATATACAGTAAGTTGTACCTCATTAATTTGGAATTAGTAATTATCAGGATAGGTCTTGAATTTTACCTGTGCTTTATCTATAAAAACGTGGCTTGACTAACAAATTGAAGAGTTGTAATTGAATTTCAGGGAAAAATGTTAAGCTCCTCAAGAGAGAAGAAGTACTTTTGAAGCACCTCATTTTAATTTTAACCAAATAGATCATATGTTACACATTTCTTTCATGTATTCACTAAAACAGATTTAATAATTTATACTTGGCAAACTATCCAGGTAACATTTCAATAGCCTAGTTTGTGTTAGTGTATACTAATAGGTAATGGGAATGCCATGTTTGTTTAAAGTGTTCTATAATTTTAACTTTTTCTTCATTTACCTTTCTCCTATGTCTGAAGGAGGTTTGACTGTGAATGTGCATTTACATGCTCAAATTGTTGTGGAGCCATTTCCTATTCCAGATTGAGATCAAGGAGTTTTCCTGAGAATGGTTTCTCTCTCCGATAGTCCACTAAAGCCCATTACTCTCCATCACAGCATGTATCACTACAGAGAATGAACCCAACTGAGGCTGCGTCTAAGTAGATGTTGAAATTCACTAGGACTCAGCAGACCTTAAAAATAATTTTTCTAAAACGGCTGTCTCTGTGTCAATGTCATCTCAGTTTAACATGCTGGATGCTTAGTTCCCCTGGGTCTTGGCTGAACCTGCCCTGACTTCAGAGGTAGGACACATCTGTATAGCCTCTGCCAGTCTGGCCCCATGCCGGTCACTGTAACTCCTAGCTGGATTCTAATGTGCCTTGATCCCCTCATTAAATTACAAGAGATAGAATCTATTTCCTACCTGTAACAGTTGTTCAGGTCTTCAAAGAGGTCAGGGACTTTGGCCATCTTGACTTCTGCAACAGAGAACACCAGTGGCTGTCAGCCCAGCCAGCCTCTAAACCAGATGCCTGCAAGGGGAACCACCTCCGCTTTGTGCTTCTGGAGAAACTTGATGAATGACTTAGCCCACGCTCAGCATTTTCCCCATTCTTCTTTTCACTCCCTTCAATTATTCGCATATATAGATATCTGTCTCCTCTACTAGCTTGAAAACTTCTTTTAGAATCTTGGTATCCCTTATGTGCCCAACTCAATGCTCTACACATAGTAGGCATTCAATGAAAGTTTTAAAAAACTCCACAAAAATGCGGTATTTGCCTTACACAGATGCAAGAGAGAGACAGAGTTGGAAATTTCCAGTTTTCTCCTAATAGTTTTTGGTAGTAGAGATTCCCTCCAAGGGCAGGCTCGGCTGCACCCACCAATGCCCTCATATGAAACCAATTTCACTGTCCTCGCAGTTCCCCATCAGTAGAAAGAATCACTTTGTGAAATCTGACTGTGATTCTAACTCACACACCAAACCAAGGAGGGACAGGAAAGGAAGAAAGAGGCTTTAGCTTCAGAGAAGGCAGTTTGAGAGATAACAGCCAAGGAGAAAAACAAAAAATATTTTAAAAGCCGAAGACGTGATAAGGATGATACCTTTGCCGACTCAAGCGCCAATAAAATGACTCCGTCTGTGCCTGGAGACTTAACCCGAGTCAGGCTTCCACGCCTTTTATGTTTAGAGTAGGCGTGGCCACGAGTGCGTCATGGGGGATTTACAGGGAAAAATTCTGTTTTGTATTTTTTTATGTTCATTCAACCTTATACTGGCCAAAATAATCACAGATTATATACTTGATAATAGTGTTATTTGCAGAGATTCCAGTATTTTCTGTCTTGGCTCCTTTATTTATTGCTCTGCTCTAAACAATTATAAACATGTGGTCTTAGAAAAAGGGAAGAAGAGCAGGAAACTTATTAAGTTTCTAAAAATATGTGGTGAGAGAGGAAGGGAGAAGTCCTAAAATCAGAATTATGGATGGCTAGACTTGGAGAGGGGCTTAGGAGCTATAGTTTGTGTTTTGGCTTAATTTGTTTAGTGCACCCCAGAGCTGAGTATGAATTGATAGAATACTTGGCAGCCCCTGGCAGACAATACTTGGTGGCCCCTGAGGGAAGATGAGCCATCTTTTGTGAAGAGGGGGGTTTGCTTGAACAGGCATAAATCTCTCTGAGTATAGCGTGACAACCTCCTGGTTAGGGCAGGGTAGAGGAGAGAAAGGTAATATTCAACCGCAAAAGTCTTAATCCCCTTCTCCTCTGAATACTGTCAACCCATTCCCTACAGAGTGACAGAGCTTCAGGAGAGATCTCTCAGCCCTGGCCACGTTATAGCAAGGTGGCCCTGGTCTTCTCTAGGGTAAACCTGAGGTGTGTGAGGAAAGCTGCAGACTCAGGGAGGTATAGGCAAGGCACCAGCCGGAAGCCAGTGGCTGGATTCAAGAATGGAGATTGGGGGAAAGGAAGGGACTCTCATAAATGACACTGCATCAGTGTTGCCTGGCTGTTATCATCAAACACTTTTTCGGTACCTGAGGCTAGCCCAGTTCAGGTGGTAGAACACCAGACTCTTAGCAGATAACTGTTTCAGGCTTCCTGGTTGGAGTTTTAGCTGCATAAATTTTAAATAAAGAAAATGAATGGAAAAAGAGGGTAGAGGAGGGAAAAAACGGTAAAGAGAGAAAGACCAGGCACCACAACACAACATGGTATAAAAAAGCAAAAAATCTCAGAACTGGGAGTCAAGTGTGAGTTGGGTAAAGTATTCTTTCTGGTCTTGTTTAACTGTAAATAGTGGGGTTGGTTAGATGACCATTAACGTCTATCCTAGGTGCAAAATCTCTGGTTCTGATTCTATTGCCCGGTCCAATTCCTCCTGGCCCTAGACTTTGTGTTACAATAGTTATAAAAAAGAACCACAGAAATAACTGCCATCCTGGATATAGGCAGTGTAAATGGAGGACCAGATTAGGGCAGAGCTTGGGTGTCTCAGGGTGGATTCTTGTATGAACAGTGATGGTAGGCAATTCTCTGCATCTGTGGTTCCCCTTCAGGCAACACAGAAATGTTAATCCTGGTCACCCCCTCTGCCTCCCAGAGATCGTGTGAGAATTATTACCAACAAACAATTGCAAAGCACATTGTGAATGTGAGCTACTATGGAGATGCAACTAAACAAAAATAATAACAACACTAATGATGGCTTCTGTCACTTGGGAACCTATATAGTCATCATTGTAATGCCTTAGTTCACCAAAGAAAATATAGTTCTTATGAAAATATTGGTTTGAAAACTTCCACAGGGAGGATATTTTCAGGTGAAGGCCTCCATTGAAACCCTGAAGATATTTAGTTTCTGGGAGGAATATGTCGCGCCTCTTTGGTAATCCAGGAAAACACCCTTGGTTCCACCATTAGTGGCAACACCCATCCTGGCCTATGTCACTCCTCTGTTGTAGAGAATTCCCCAAATGTGGTTGGTTGAATTTCTCAAGGAGAGTTTGAATTTTTTCTAGACAGCGAACTCAGTTTGGGGTCTCACCTAAGATTTTTCTTCACATGACTTTCTTGGAAACTGGTTTTTAAAGGAAGAACAGCGTGGGTGAGGTTTAGAGAGTGAGAGATCTGTGCTTTGTTTTGGGGAGCCTACTTTTCTGTGAGTGTGAACCAAGGTTGCCTTGTATGTAAGCCTCATCACCAGACCACCTTTCTCTAGGGAACAGAGAGAGGAACATGCTAGGTAGAGTTCTACTGGATCCCCGAGGGTGTTTGGGGGCTGTCCTGTTTCAAGGACTTTGGGTGGCTTCTTGCACCTACCTCTTGACTCTGAGGAAGCCTCAAGAACTCTTCTATAGTCATTTTCACCTAAATCATTCAGAAAAAAATTGACTGTGCGCTTATTCTGTACCAGAGGTTTTGCTAGGCATCATTATTTTTCTGTCATGATTGACAAAATTAGTTATGCAAGATGAGATGATATATTTTAGTAGGTGAGTAGATATGCTTTATAAGCTTGAAGGTTGTGGGTCCAAAGAGTCAGAGTGATGTTTTTCATTTGAAAACTGTTTTATAGTTCACTAAGAGCTCTCACCTGCCCTGTCGCACTGGCTCCTCACTTTACCTACAAGAGGTAGTGATTGCTATCCCCTTTCGTAGCCGAGGACCCTTGAAGAGGTTAAGTGACCAAGTGATGGTCACAAAACTAGCAAAGCCAGCGCTTGAACTCAGGTTTCTGATTCCAAGTCCAATCTTCTCTTTCCACTGCATGTAGATACTCAAGTCTCTTATCACCACCAACACCAAGTGACAGGACTGAAATAGATCATCCTTAAAGGTCTTTCCTGCCTCAAACACGCTGTCATTCGGTGATTCTAGGATTCTTTGTTTAAAAAAAAAGATGGAAAAAGAAATGCTTTGAAACACCCACCCCCTCTTCTCCTCCAATGACATTTCATTTTATTCTGTGACACACAGGACAAGGGTGAAGGTGATCAACATAACTGAGTACATGGTCAGTAGTGGAGTCTGGATGTGGACTTTAGTCATGCTCTTGCCACTGTACCATGAAGAAAAGAAACATCTGTGAACATCTTTGGAACCAACTTTAAAATCATTGCATATAGTTGGATCTGACAGGATTGCTTGAGTGAAGAGAGAAACACAAGTCTTCACTGAGAATTTTCAGGGGATGCAGTTATTTCTTTTTAGGTGGTAGAAAGCATCTTCAGAGGAATAAAGTGTGCATAAACCATCACATGCAGAGACAATTGAGCCTTTTGTCTCAACCCAGGTGCTATTTAATTATATAATCTGCTTTTAAATTCCATGAAAGTTAGCGGGAAGGAGGAAAAGACCTAACATGTAAGTAGTCTTCCATGTTCCAGGTGTTATCTCACTTAATTATTAATCTCTCATTTAATTATTATCTCATTTAATCCTCTCATCAAACCTGTGAAGCAGGTATTCTTATCACATTTTACAGAAGAGGAAGTCAAGGCCCAGGGAGATTAAGCAATCTGTCCAAGATCGCAACGTCACCAAATTGCCAGAATGGGATTCAGACACCAGAGCCTAAGCTCACGAGGTCATCTCTTTTTCTTTTTTTTTTTTTTTTGGGGGGGGGAAGATCAGCCCTGAGCTAACATCCATGCCAATCCTCCTCTTTTTGCTGAGGAAGATTGGCCCTGGGCTAACATCTGTGCCCATCTTCCTTAACTTGATATGGGATGCCACCACAGCGTGGTCTGACAAGCAGTGCGTCGGTGCACACCCGGGATCCAAACCCGGGCCGCCAGCAGCAGAGTGCGCACACTTAACCGCTACGCGCCACGGGGCTGGCCCCATCTCTTTTTCTTAACTCTTCCTTTCCTTTACTCTTTTTAATTTCTAGTTTTTCTGCTTTGTCTTATTAGTCTATTGAAGGACCTAGAACGACACGTGGGAGAAGGATGCACTTCAGACACTATCTAGATTAAACTCTTCCCTCATAAAAGAGGAAGCAGACTCAGAGACGGGAAGTGCTAAGGTCCCAAGGTCACATGGAGAGTTCATATGAGAGTGGGAATGAAAATGAGAACTCACTCTTCCTTGATTCCTAGTTCAAATATCCTACTATCTAGTGGTACTGGCTCTTCAGTAACTAGGGGTAAGAGGAAGAAATAATCACTCCCATGGCTTCTTATCCATAAGTGAAAAAGGAGGTAAAAAGGATGCAACCCCATTCAGTGAGCAAAAACAGCTATGGTTGCTGCTGTCCTGGAAGCGGACAGTGAAGATGTTCATCAATAATCCCCTCAATGAGTAGATAAGTACTAACAACGTAAGTGTAGTGAAGGCGTCTAACAGAGAAGCTAGTCTTAAGACTGGGAGTGGGAAGTTCAATGGGGAGGGAAGAGGGAACATTCTAGGCTGAGCAAAGGCCATGGGGGTCAGATAAATGAAAGTAAGGCATTGAGGCTGGAGCCCAGAGAGGCTGGAACTGAGGGGGTGCGGAGATGAGGATGAGGAGAGAGGCAAGAGCCAGATGGACAGAGCCTTGTGTAGACCCCACTAAGGTCTTTATCCATTCAGTTTTGCGTAAACTTTGGGCAAGTGCTCTGGGAACTTGGAGAGCAGAGGGACGGCTTGGAGTGGATGGAGGAAGCCTGCAGCAGGAAGGGGCTGCTTCATGTTGAGCCAGCAAATCCCTGTTTAGCTGGGATCCCCTGTCTTCACCTTAGCTCTTTTTTCCCCTATTTATGTGCTTTTTTCTTTCTAAATTCCCTCTCCTCTTGAGATGGTGGTTAATAGGACTGTGCTGCCTCTTTGACTTTTTCCTTGGCTCTGTGCCCTTCTTTCTGTCTTTCTCAGACTTTAAAAATCAGAGTTCATCAGAGAGCTTCCTGTGTGGCAACAGTCATGTCTGTGCCCGTCTCTCACTTTTCTTCTTGCTGGCTAATTGTGATTCTCTAATCAGAAGTGCATTTTAAAGAAAGTCCTTTTCCTTTTGAGTCATTTTCCTCCTTGGAGTCATAGTTATCTGTGGTCTGAACTTGTTTCTCAATTTAAAAAATAACTTTGCATTACTTTTTTAGATTCTAAAATATGTTTATTAAATATTGCTAGGGAAATATAAAAAATATAAAGAAAAAATAAAACCCACAAACAATTAAATAACTAGAGGTATTCACTATTACTATTTTGGTGTATTTGCTTTTGGTCTTTCTTTTTTCAAGGTATATATAGATTTGTTTTTACACAAATGGGATACTCTAAGCATTTTGATATTTGCTTTCCTGGAATCTAGGGAACATATATGTGGTAGACCGGGCTCACTAGATATCCACTGGCTTATTTGTGGGATTACTTGATAAATATCTGTCTTCATTTCCTGGTCTCCCTTGCAGTTAGATTAGAAACACATGGTTTGTTCTGGCCAATGCACTGTGAACAGGAAGCGATACGTAATGTGTTACATTTCTAGGCTGATGCAATCAAGGGCTGGTGTGTGCCTCTGTCATCTCCAACTTCCTCTGATGCAATAAGTTTGGAAGTCACGTAGTCCAGATGGTGTGGGTACAAATGGATGAGGTGTGGCTGCAAAGGTACAAGGCGAGAACAATCTGTTTTAAACTTTGCATGAGTAAGAAACAGATCTTTAATTGTGTTAAGTCCTTGAGATCTCAAAGTTTATTACTGTGGTATAACCTAACCTATTCTGATTACTACTGTGTATGACTATTCTTCCCTTTTCTATCACAAACTTCAAGATGACATGCACTTTATCTCAAAATTCCTCTTTCACATAACTGATTCCTCTTTTGAAAGAATTGTTTCTAGATTAGTATTACTCTTGTCACATTCTCCACTCTCTGGGAGATGAATTTTCCAATAAGGCAAATTAAAAACCTAATAAGATGCCTTCATTTTGGCCAAATTCCAATTCCAAATATAAAGATATATTAGCTGTGACAATGGCAATAATAAAGTTGGTACTGTTGCGTTAACATCACGGATACAAATCATGTAATAATTAGACTAAAAATCTAACATTTATATGGTGCTTTATAGTTTTTCACAGCGTTATTTATAAACATCAATACAAGCATTCACTGTGATGTCAGGCTGACTTATTATGCATGCAAATAGTCGATAGCAAAGGTCCTATGCCCCTTTTCTCCTCCCTCATTTTGAAATGAACTGCTGGCTACTGGGGAGGATGGGCCCCTGATTAGAGCAATTGTGGCACAGGGCGGGGAGTGGCAGGTGTGGCATACAGTGTGGTTGGAGAGGCAAGAGAGTTGAATCTGGCTCTGACTTTAACCAGTTGTGTGACCTTTGGCAATTCCTGCACATCTCTGGGCTTTCCTTATCTATAAAGGGAGGAGGTTGGACTGGATGACTACTGGAGTTCTTCCGGCCCTGGCTGTCTGTTCTATATTTCATGACTACCCTGAACATGACCACGTTCTGCTTCATGGCACCTCTGTGCTCTTGAAATATATTTGGTTACATAGGGCCCACACTGGACTTATTCCTTACTATCCTTTTGTAGAATCTTTCTTTGTCACACATACAGTTGAGTCACAAATAGATACATGCTTTTTCATTACTTCAATGGCAAATTTAATTTGTCACTTAGAGTATAAATAGAAATAAGTTCCTTTTCTAGTACAGAAATATGTAACAGTTGCTAGTAAATTAGAAGGAAATAGCATTTTTACCCCATCTGTTCAGTGATGATGACTCAGTCTTGTTTTCTAGAAAGCTTGATATACATGAAGGACCATCTGGGCACTTTATTACCCTCAAGAAAAGGAAGTTTAGGTTTCTGAGTCTGAAAGGCTGGACATGTTTTAGAGTATTTTGATAAAAAAAAGAGAAACATCCTAGGAAAATTATGATCTTAACTTCGCCTTTTCTGCACTCTTACATCCATGGGGTCTTAACTGCTATTCTCAGTAGGTCATTATATCCTCTGCTGGGTTGCTCAAAGGCACTGTGGCTCCCTTTG
This sequence comes from Diceros bicornis minor, assembly GCF_020826845.1. Classification (NCBI taxonomy): domain Eukaryota; kingdom Metazoa; phylum Chordata; class Mammalia; order Perissodactyla; family Rhinocerotidae; genus Diceros; species Diceros bicornis. The sequence goes on from NC_080779.1 coordinate 19,523,008, forward strand.
GAGAGAAGGAGCAGACTGAGAGAGCCTGGACTCAGGAGGAGGACCCAGGGGCAGGGGGGAGCAGGTGTTCTTATAGAGCACAGTTCCACAAAATCTTCCTGAGGCCAGCTTGACAACCTCCTTCACAGTTCCATCGCGTGTAAGGCATTGTGTCAGAAGCCGTGGGGAAAGAGGTGGCAAAGAACTCCATTTGCCCTTAACAAGCTTAGAAGTTTTAGGGAAGACCTGTGCAGATGACTATAGTACAAGCAGAAGAAAGAAGTGTTGCAACAGAGACAGAAGCAGACAGATAGGAAGGGAGTGACTGAAGTGAATACAGAGAATTAGGGAAGATTTCATGGAGGCGGCGTTTTAGCTATATCTTGAAGAGTTAGATTTGAATAGTGGAGAACAGATATTCCAGGTTGAGGAAATAGGGCGAGTAAAGCCATAAGGCATAGCATTGCATGTCTGTGTCTCCTATTGTGTGGTCTTGGGCAAGTTACTTAACTTTTAGAGCTTTGGTTGCCTCATCTGTAAAACTAGGCTAATAATTCTTACTTCATAGGGTTTTGGAAGGATTAAATTAGATTGTGTTTGTGAGAGTGTTCAGTTTAGTGTTAGTTTCCTTTCTCATTTCCCCAAATGTCCAACATTCTTCCATTGCTATTTCTTTGCTCAGGCTGTGCCCCTTTTGGGGTTTATTCCCCTTCTCTATCCATGAAATTTAGACCTTTCTTTACTCTGCTAGTCCAGACCCCTCCTTGACATGGAATGGAAAGCAAAGATTTGCTGCAGGAAATGTGAAATGTGGCTAGCCAAAAGTCTGGTTATAGTTAAAGGAATTCTAAGTAGAATGCAAGCTTGTCTATAGTGGGCATAGTAGGCTGGAATAATTATTAAAGGTTATCAGTTCATGCATTCATTCATAGAAGATGGGGATCATGCTTGGAGCTGAGGACTGAGTAGTGATTAAGACAAACATGGTTCTGAACCTCATGGAGCATCTCTGCTAGCAGAAAAGCCATATCTTGCACATATGATCACAGTTGTGGTAGTTATTAAGAAAGGGTTAATAAGGGATGTTATGAGATCTGTGTGGGGGAAAGGAGAGAACCTAATCTAATCTGAAAGGTCATAGAGAGTGTCTCTAATAAGGCAACATAATGGATAGGAAGAGTAGGGTTTAGCCAGATGAAGGTGCAAGTCGATGTAGGGAAAGAGATTCATGTCTCAGGCAATGGGAGCAGCATGTGCATAGGCCCCGAAGCTAGAAGGACCGTGTTGTATTAGAGAAACTGAAAAAGGGCCAGTGTGGCAGAAGCCCAGAGAGTGAGGGGCAAAGTGACATGAGATGAGGCTGAAGAGATAGGCAGGGCCAGGTCATGGGCAGCCTTATAAACATGTTAAGAACATTATATTTATCATGAGGCAGTTTTGAGGTGTCTTAAGCAGGGGAGTGGCAAAATTAGGCTTATGTTTTTAAAAGATCTGTATGGATTTTAAAGGGGAGAGAGCAAATGTGGGAAGAAGGTTATTGAATCATCCAGGTGAGAGATGAGGATGGCTTGAAGTTGGGTATTGGCAGTGGAGACAGAGAGGAGGATGTATTTGAGTTATTAGAAGGTTGAATCATGGGCCAGCCCCGTGGCTTGGCAGTTGAGTGTGCGCGCTCCGCTACTGGCGGCCCGGGTTCAGATCCCGGCCGCGCACCGACACACCTCTTGTCTGGCCATGCTGGGGCCGCGTCCCACATGCAGCAGCTGGAAGGATGTGCAACTATGACATACAACTATCTACTGGGGCTTTGGGGGAAAAAATAAATAAATAAATAAAATTTAGAAGGTTGAATCAACACAACTTGGTGATTGGTTAGATGTGGGACATGAGGAAGATAGATGGCTCAAAGAAAAGTACTGACTTAGATGAGGTATTTGAATTATACATATTCTGGAAGGAGCAATGAGGGATACCAAAGCGCTATTTTCTGGGAGAAATGATGGCAGATTTGGAGAAAATGATGTGGATTGTGAGGAGCCTATGAGGCAAATCCAGTGGGAGTTGCATGTATGAGTTTAGAGCACAGAAGAGACAATGGGCTAGAACTAGTGATGTGGAATCCTTAGCAATGGAAGTGTTGGAGTGGGTGAGAGGGCCAGGGGAGGATGTGGAGTGGTGAGGCACACCCACCAGCCAGAGGGTGTGCACCCAGGAATGGGCAGGTAAGGGCAACTAAAAAGCAGAAGCCAGGGAGGTAGGGAGGAAACATGGAGTGTGTTGTTCTGGACGTCAAGGGAGCTGACAGCCCTGGTCCATCCACATGGAGATACAGTTGGTGTGTGGCACACTTCCCAGTACAGCGGAAATCATCGCCGGCTCACCTTTGGTGTTCCTCATTGCTCCTTCCAACTTTCTCTGACTTTGTTTCAGCACTCTCTTTCAGTCGCCCGGTGTCCTGTTCTGTTCCCAGCTCTTTCTTGACTTAGAGGAAAGTGGTCTGATAAAATCTCTGATGCAAAATTTCTAGGACCTAATATGGTACAACTCGCAGACATTTATGTCTTTTAAAAGAAGAGCTTGGAAAAAGCGAGGCCTTACTTTGGGCCTGGGAACTTTGCTTTTGTGAGGGCTACTGACCCACTGAGAAAAGTAAATACATGGGTATTAAGGTGTAACATAATTCAAAATTTTAAAAATTAAGATTAGGTATCATAATACTTTTTTCAGAACTTGAATAAATATCCCTAAATCCAGTTCAGACTAGAGGGCGAAGGGGAGAGAATGAACAAAATGTTTAAGAGATAGACAGAGAGCTGTGTCAGAGTAAGGAGAAAAGACTGGAGAGGTAGGTGGGGTGGGAGCAAATTGTGGTGGGCCTTGCTAAGTATAATATTTGGACTTTCATTTGTGAGCAATGAGTAACCCCTGGAGCATTTTGAGCAGGGCAATGATGTGATGCAGAAGATTCTGACAGTGATGAACTCAACAGATTAGCACAGGAAGTGAGTGAAGCTGGGAGAACAGTCTGCTCCTCCAGGTGAAAGGTGAGGAGAGCCTGGGCTGAGGGAAGCAGTGATGGGGCCAGATGGAGGGCAAGGTCCTTCCCCGTACAGGGAAGGAAGAAATGACGTGATGGGTCCTGCGTGTGCAGGAGAGCAGAAAGAGGACTCTAGGATGACATCAAGATCTTGAGTCTGGGCAATAGAAATAGAGAAGTCTGGAGGAGGAAATGGGGAGGAAAATGATGATTTAGGCTCCAGACAGTTTGAGTCACCATATAGGTTAGGTTTAACTGAATAGATAAGCCTTCCCCAGATTTCCCCATATTAGTTCTGCTTTCTCTGTGGGCCCTGGGAATTTCTATAGAGCTGAACCTGTGGCCTTGCAGAGTTTGGAAAGAAGGAGTTCATAGAAACAAAGTAGAAAGAGGGGAAGTGACATATTCATTGTCTCATAGGTTTGAGGGAGGAAATAGGATCATCTGACTTTCAGTCTAAGATTTCCTCAAATGTAGCCTGAAAGGCAGTGGATTACATGTCAAAGCCAAACTTCTGGTATTTAAAACCAGTGGGTGAAGCATGGATTAATTAATAATTGGTGTTTGGGAACCCAAAAATCATTTGGAAAAATAAAATACAAAACGGTTACATTTTCTTCTTCATATCAAATTAAAATCCAAATAAATTAAAAGCTTAAACATAAAACATGAAACCATAAAATTACCAGAAGAAAATAAAGGCAAATATTTATATAATTCTGGGGATAAATTTCCTCAGGATGAATTTCTAAAAGTGGAATTTAGAGTCCAAAGGTGTATGGTAGTTTATTGCCAAATTACCTTCTAGGAAGGTTGTGTCCCTTTATACTGCCACCAGCATTGTATGAGAGTGTCCACTTTCCTACAGTTTTCATCAGTGCTCACTATTTTCGCTTTAAAAAAATTTTATTAATTTCCTGTTAATGACTTTTACTCTTTTTTATTGAAGGTGTTCAACTTTTACTGTTAGCTTTTAAGAGCTCTTCATAAAATAATAATGTAAACTCATTGACACTGATGAAGTGAATATGTTTTTTTCCATTTTGGTCTGCATTTCAGTTACTGAGCAATATCTGTATTATGATTCCATTTTATAAAAACAAATAAGACTGGCTGGATATATACCAATATGTTCACAACAGTAATATTTTGGTGGTAGGATCACAGATGTTTTTAATTTTCTTCTTTGTACTTTTCTTTATTTTTAAAATATCTACAACAAATATATCTTACTTTTGTTATAACAAGAAAAATATTTAAAACACATGGTAAAAGAGTAAAAAGCATTTAAAACATTTAAAAAATGTCTTCCCCAATTGCTAATGAAAATTTTACAAAGAGATCTTCCTCTGGCGTTCAGTTCTTAGGAATATTCTCTTCTGGGCTCCTGAAGTGGTGTCTACTCCTCTCTTCTTTGGACACCTTGGTGGTTTTTTGGGTGGTAGACCCCTGTATAAAAGTCCTTCCAGTCTGTCCCTCTCCAGCTGAGCTGGACCCATGCTCAGCGTTACTGAATATTCCGGGAAATCTTCCTGCTTGGCCCTCACTACTATAATGGAGCCAGGCCCTAGAACTCGTTACTTTATTACCATCCGCGTGCATTGTCTTAATGCAAATCTCTATTCAAGTCTAATTCAGCATTTCCTGTCCCAACTCTTCAGTTTCATTAAACAAAGACTTTGGAAAACTCCTAGTATATGCCTATAACTTCTACCTTTTAGAATTTTGAGGTGTTTTTGCAGTCTAACCTCTTCCTTAGGGTAGGAGTAAGTACCTTCTGTTGCATTCCCGCAAAGATGAGGGTGATTCAAAAGATGGGACACCTATGACTTTGTGAAGCAGCCCATTCTACAGCTGGACAGCTCTGTTATTAGAATGTTCTGCTTTGTGGTGAACCAAAATCTGTGAGCTCCTCCCTGAGTTCCATCTTTTTATCCCAGGTGTGCCCTCAAAGATGCATGAAGTTCTCACCCCACAGGAGAGCCCTTCAGGAGGGTGATGACAACTCTTATGTGCCCTCCTGAGACTGCTCTAACTGCTCCTCACACAGCTTGTTTCTTAGACCCCTCATGGTGCTGGTCACTCTCCTCAGTGCAGGCTCAGTGTCTCCAGGGCCCTCCTGAAACATGGGTGACTCCTGAATATTCTGGTGTGAAGGACAGCGTGGCCTCTCTTTCTATGCCTCATGGAGTGGGTCTTAGTCGCTCTCCAGTGGAGCAGAGGTGAACCACATTTTTCTTCTAAGTCCTCGGCAACTTTGTCTCCTGAGGCAAGGCCTGGCCAAACCATTTGTGTTAAGAATTGTATTGAGGATAATTGAGGAGATTATTATGAAACTGCAACTTTATTCAGTTTGGGGGACAGAGTTCACATGTGCCGGGGCCCTAAGGAGTTAATACGTCTGTAGGGAACTAGTTGCTTCATTTCTCATTGTAGTAAGAAAAATCTGGGCTTTGCAGTCAGACAGATTGGAGTTTTCTCCAATCTTTCCTCATAAGATAGTTGTGAAAATCAAATAAAATGTGAATTTCCTGGTAAAATATAAAGACTCAAAAATATTCAAATTCCTTTCCTTTGCATCTGATGTAGTCCTTAAAATTTGGAAATTTGCATCTCTCATAGAAATGAAATTTCTGCAATGTATTATATAGCAATAACTTCTTCACTGATCTATGAAATTTTCACCACCCATAAACTCTGGCGAATCAGTTATTCCAATGTTCCCATTTTACAGATAAGAAAATTGAGCCCCTGGGAAGTTAAGTGAGTTGCCCATGGCTACTTAATTAATATTTTACTAAATCATAGGCCCAAATCCCCTCCTTACCAGTCTGTTTTCTGTGCCTCATTGCCTCTGTGTTTTTGTATGCACCCTTCAGCTAGGCACAGTTTAACCCAGTGAAACTACCAGTTTGTAACTCATTCTATTTAATGTAAAACATTGATCAATCAAGCAGCAAGTATTTCCTCTAGGCCTGGCACTGTTCTGGATGCCAAAGCAGATACCAATGTAACTCCAGACTCTGTGCCTCGTTAGACACCTATGAGAATGTCTGAAGTGAAAAAGACTGACCATATCAAGTGTTGATGAAGGTGTAGAATAGCTGGAATGTTTGTACACTGCTAGTGGGAATGTAAAATGATACAATCACTTTGGGAAACAATTTGGCAGTTTCTTAAAAATGCTACACATATATCTGCCATATGATCCAAGCTTTCCACTCCTAGGTCTTTATTTACTCAAGAGAAATGAAAGCATATGTTTATAGAAATACCCATATGAAAATATTCATAGCAACTTTATGTGTCATTGCTAAAAATTGAAACAACTCAATGTCATCAACAAGTGAATGGATAAACAAACTATGGTACATCCACATAGTGGAATACTACTCAGCAATAAAAAGGAATGTACTAATGATACATACAACAATATGGATGAATCTCAAAATAATTATGCTGAAAGAAGCCAGACATGAAAGAGTATGATTTCAGGGCCGGCCCCATGGCGTAGTGTGCACTCCGCTGCTGGCGGCCCGGGTTTGGATCCCAGGCGTGCACTGATGCACCGCTTGTCAGGCCATGCTGTGGCAGTGTCCCACATAAAGTAGAGGAAGATTGGCACGGATGTTAGCTCAGGGCCAGTTTTCCTCCGTAAAAAGAAGAGAATTGGCATGGATGTTAGCTCAGGGCTGATTTTCCTCACACACACACACAAAAAGTATGATTTCATGTATATAAAATGTATGATTTCATGTATGGTTTCATCTATATAAATTTCTAGAAAATGCAAACTAATCTATGGGGACAGAAAGCATGAGTACTTGTCTGGTATTGGGAGGCAGGGAGGGGGAGGGAGGTTTACACAGGGGCAAGAGGAAACTTTTTGGGGTAATGGATGTGTTCATTATCTTGATTGTGGTCAAATAGTTTCACTGGTGTATGCCTATGTCAAAATTATCAAATTATACGCTTTCAATTTGTGCATTTTTTTGAATGTGAGTTGTACCTCAGTAAAGCTGTTAAAAGACTATACACAGAAAAAACAAAGCAAGACTCCCTGGGCCTCACAACTGTGTGGGTGTAAAGGAAGTGTAGTAACAATATAATTCTAGTTTCCCTGGCTCCTGTTCCCTTCTGAGCAAGAACTCCGAGTCCCACCCAGCTTATCTTAGAGTCCTCTGAGGCTATCCCACATATAAATCAGCCTGGCAGCAAAAGTCCCTACATGGCACCACCCCTGCTGTTTCTGAGAGCTGCCTGTGATGCTTCGTGAGGGCACAGCACTGGCCTTGCTGCCAGGGAGCAACAGAGAAGGCTGATGTCCATGCCAGAGGCCTGTCTCTCCCAGAGGGGCTGTCCTCTGAGGACCTGTGTGTACAGGCACCAAGGCTATTCTGCATCAGTGCAGAAGAGGGAAGAACACGTCCCCACCCCGCTCCCTTTGTGTCCTGGACATTTTTATACCCATGTCTCATAGAGTCTGGTGAAATTAACTCCTCCAAGTGCCTTTTTCTGTGATTCCCTGTGCCCGAGCTGAAGCATCTACTAAAGAAGGATGCCATACTGTTTTCTCACAGCGATTCTTCTGTAGGTTCTCCCACCCCCACGTACAGATCAGCTCATGCCAATGAATGACTTCCACCTGCTTGCCCAGCCCAGTCACCTGACCTGCCTGGATACGTTGTATCCAAGCATGGCTGCCACCGAGGCCTCAGCCAGGCACCTCCGCCCCACAGGAGAGGCCTGGTTTGGCTGGCAAGCCCCAGGAATGGAAGATTTTCCCTGTTTTCCCACGGCCTCCTCCTAGGCTCCACATCAGGTTAGGAAGGAAGGACAGAAGAGGAAAGAGAAACTTTGAACTAGATGTGGGATTGGTGTTCTTCTTCCTGCCCTTCTCCCCCCGCCCCCCAATTCTCAACATGAAAATTTTCAGACCTTCAGACAAGTTTAAATAACAGCACATTGAATATTTTCATCCTCATCTTCCTAACCAGTAGTCCTCAATGTTTTGTTACATTTGCTTCACACACCCAGATACCCGCCCCCCCCCCCCCCCCCCCCCCCCCCCCCCCGTAGGCAAATGTTTCTTTTCTCTTTAATTGCTAATTTTCAGAGTAAGGAATTGGTGTAATGGTCACATGTGAGACTGAAGTTTTGAGTTGGAGTATAAGTTGGAAGTTTTGATTTTAACTGGGTAGACTAACCTGGAAGTGAGTTTTAGTTACTGAACTGAGACTGTCGAGATTGTTTTTCCTCTGCTTTTTAAATCTAGTTTTAAAAAATAGTACAGTTTTATTATTTTGTGTTTTTTTTTTTTAAATCAAAGTCCTGCATGTAAAGAGTCAAATAGTTCTATAAGATTTGTTACAAAAGATTCCCATCCTCTTCCCTCATTTCTCCCATTTGATGTTTAATCCTTGTTTTGTAATGGCATGCTTGTCTTATTACTTTTTGAACTTTGAGTTTTAGGCATTAACAATGATCTTCTCGCTTTGGAAAACGGGGATTTAGGTTCTTTGTCCTGCCCCAACCTCTACCATACACATCCACTTTTCCCACTTCCTGGTCCTCCTAATAGAGTTACATTTTAATTTTCTTAGATCAATAACCAGTGTTTATATTATTGTGAATATGTAAATGCTATCCAGAGCTGAGCCATTTAGTAAACTAGGTACCTTCCTTTCCCAATTCAACATTTTATTTTCCCTTGAGCTAATAATTGTTTAAGCCAATTTTTTCATTTGCTTATTTTTTATGTACTTATCACTAGGACTGGATACAATTTGTATTGGCAGCCCTCTTTAAGAAAACAAATATAAAATTACAAATACAAAATTAGGTACAGGGCCTTGGAAAGGGATCCTGCAAATGAAAGGTCCTGAAATTTAGGCTTGGTTAGCTTCACAGTAAATCCACCTCTGACTACCATTAATTCAACCCTAAACTTCCCACTAATTGTTAAAATATCGTCTTAGGACATTCAGAAGTATTAGGCAGTCTCTTTTGTGTTAGAAAAAGAATATTTCATAGAGCATTCTGACCTGCTCCAATTTGGACTGGTGGCTTTCCTTATTCCTGTGTACAGCCTCATCCTGAGATCTCCTACACCGTCAGGATTCCCTACACCTCAGTCCTGCACTGGAGCTCCTCCGTCTTGTTTCCCATGTTTTCTTCTGTCTTGGTTTATTCCCTTTAGTAGCTTTTTGGGAAAAGATGCCTTAGAAGTAAAAAAATTTTTAGGAATTGTGTGTCTGAGAAAGTCTTTATTGTACGCTGACATTTTGTTGATAGTTTGGTTGGATATAGAATTCTAGTTTGGAATTAGTTTTTCCTCATGATTTTGAAGGCATCACTCCATTTTCTTCTAGCTTCCAATATAGCTGTGGAGACGTCTGACACCATTCAAATGCCCAATTATTTCCATATGACTCTTGCTTTCTGTCTGGAATTTCATGGGATTATCTCTTTATCCTGAGTGTCCTGAAATTTCATGGTGTGGGTCTTTTTTCATTCATTATGCTAGGCACTCAATGGGTCATTTCAGTCTGGAAACTCATGTCCTTCAAGTTCTGGAAACTTTATTGATTGATTGTTTGATTAAGTGCCTTTCCTCTCTGTTTTTCCCTCTTGTCTTTTTCTCAGAACCTCTAGTATCAGCTTCGGAGTCTCCTGGATCTGTCCTCTAAAGGTTCCTATTGATTCTATCCTATTTTCTAAGTCTTTATCCTTTTTGCTTTACTTTTTGGGAGATTGCTTAACTTTATCTCCCAACTCTTTCATTGGGTTGTTATTTCTCTTATCGTATTTCCTTATTCTTTGAATATTGTGCTCCTTCTTCCTCCATATTTTGTTCTTGTTTCGTGGTCCTATCTTGTTATTCTGAGGATATTCATAATAGTCTGTTTAAAAATTTTTTTTTCTCTTTGCCTAGTCTCTTTCTTCTCTCTGCTTTTTTGGGTTGGTTTGTTTTGATATCCATCTTACTGGAAGCTTTCTGCAGATGTTTAGTAATCTTAGATTTTTGGCTTATATGTCAGAGTGGGTACTCAAAAGCTGATTGGAAGGTCTGAGTATATGGGTGAGGCTTGTTGGCTGTGAGCATCATCATCTGATGACCTGGCAGGGCCATTGGGTTGAAGAACCCCTAATATAAGTATTGGCCTGATGATTCCTCAGGGAAGGCTCTTCTAGTCTCCTGCCTGAAGGATAAAGGCCCGGCTATCAGCCTTCTGCAAGTGGTGTCAGGGAGAACGGCTGGGATTCTCAAGATCATGCTACATGCTTTCATTAATCACCCTGTTTTCAATACTTTCTCCCACCTTCAAATATGCCTGGTGGCCCCTAGTCCCAAAGACCCTTTATTTTACTGTCTACAGAATAAACTTGCTGTCTTCTGCCAGTGTGGGAAATGTGATCTGTAGATCTAACTATATATTTTTTCTCCTGTTAATGTCATTTTTATTATTACCCAGATGTTAAATTATTATCATGTTGTTCTTCAAAAAGACTGAACCAGTCAGCAGTAGATGAGAATTTCCTCAAAGCCCTGCGGCACTTTTAGAAAACAGCTTTATTGAGGTAAAACTGACATGTAATAAACTGCACATATTTAGATTGTGCAACTTGTATGTTTTGACGTACCCCTGTGAGACCATCACCACAATGAAGATAGCGAACATATTTATTACCTCATAAATTTCCTCAGGCCTCTTTGTAATCCCTTCTCCTCCTTTGCCTCATTCCCAAGCAGACACTGATCTGTTTTCTGTCACTATAGATTAGTTTCCATTTCTTAGAGTTTTATAAAAGTGGAATCATACAACATGTACTTTTCTTTGGTCTGTTTATCAGCTTTCAAATAATCTTCTGTAATTTACCCTCCACTCACACTCTCAGAGGCACTAGATGCTCCTTGGTTCTCAGCTTTTCCACTGTGCACTTAGGATCAGCCAACACTTGTGCAACTGCTTTCCAGCTTTCAAAAATTTTTTGGCTTAAAAAACTCCTGAGTGAGGCTGGGAACCCTTGAATTTTTGTTGTGAAGAGCATGCCAGGGAATTGCCTGATTGATCAAAAAAAATTCATTTCTCCCCCATTGTTACTATCTCCTTTCCTCTCTTCTCCATCCTTGTGGGTTTGTGCCTTTAAAGATTCCTTCAATGTTATTTTAATGGGGTTTGGGGAAAGGAACAGAATTAGCTGAAAGAGTTCATATCTGCCATCTTTATCTGGAATCTGAGACTGTTCATATATGAAGATTGTTTACCAGAGCGTGCTGCACTGGCCTGAGATGTCAGAGAAGTCTGACAGAGCACATGTGAAGCAGTTGCTAGAGGAAAATAAACCCATTTCTTCTTTGTAATTCGCTAAGTTCAGACTGCCTGATATATTGGTTATATCTGGTATTCAGTAAAAAGTAGTTTCTCCTCTTTCCTTCCCTTTGTCCCCCTCTCCCTCCTTTCCTCCTTCTACTTCAGCAGCTGCTGTGGGGAAACTTCTCATGTTTCTCTTCTCAGGGGGAGAATGTGCCAGCCCATGGGTAAGGGAGGTATCTTGCAAGGGTAACAGAGGTGCTGGAGCTCAGTTCAGAGTAGTGTGAAGGTCAGTGGAGGCATCTAAAGAATCAGTTAGGGAGGGGTGCTCCTGCCAAGGAAGAGGGGAGGGGGCAGGGGGGAAAGGAGTAAGGATGAGCCTCCGAGTATGAGGATTCCAGGGCCTGGAGCCGGGCAGAGACCTTTAGGAGGCCTGAGCCAGCAGGGCCTCGGCTGAGAAGGAGCAGCCTGAAGTCCAAGGAAGCCTTTTTTTTTGATCAGGTAAAAAGTTTCTACCTCATACAGGGAGATCAAGTGGCTGGTGAGCTAGGGGGCATGGAGAGAGATCCCTTGGACAAGTTTAGCAAATAGGCTTAAGTAGGACTACAAAGTTCTTATTGATAAGTCTTTTTCATCCCTAATCTTAGAAAATGGAGTCCAAGGCCTCCTGAGAGTGGAGGGCGGGTGGAAGGAGGAAGGGTAGCTGGGGCTTAGGTCCAGGGCAACCGCAGAGCCACTACCCAGCTGTCTTTCAGGGACTCTGCTGATGTCACTCCAAAGATGAGAGATTCTTCGACCTGCTGGATGGTATTGACCCAGGGAACCTACTTCCTTTTCTTTCGATGAAAGTTTAAAGGTCACCATTTCCTCTTGCAAAGGAAGTTCCACAAATATTCCATTTCCAGGCTTAAAAATAGCAAGACATCAAAATTATTGTAAACTCCTTGTTCTGGGGATTTCCCAAGGAAGCTGAGGCAGAGTCCTGGTGGAGACAACGTGAATTCAGAGTGATTACTCAGTAGCAGCAGCAGGGACCAGAATTTCCCTGCACGTGTCTCAGGCTCTCATTTGCCAACTCAGTCTCTAAGTATTTCTATTGACTGAAAAAAAAAAATAGCTGTGGGTGAAAGAATTCATTTTTCAAACATGAGCCTCCACTCTTTGTTTGCTTGGAGGACTGACTTACCTTTCTCTGGGATGGCAGATGCAAATATCCCTGATGTCATTATTGGGAAAGGGAAATGCGTGGGTAGCTATACTTGAGTTCCATCCACTTATAACAATAGACAGAGATGAATGTGTGTGTAGACATTCTACAGATTGTATTTGAGTCCCAACCTGCCACTTCTGAGGAGTTGGCCAGGAATGTAAATGGTTCCGGGCGTTCCCTCCCCTCTTTGGGGCAGATAATTCAAAGCTCACTTTCTATGGATGGAGGGTCAGTGGTCAAATGTGAGTGATGCAGCTGTACTGGAGCCCGGGAGTCCCATATGTTATTCATCATTTGTCCATGTGAATAGCTGTGGTGTCAGGTCCAAGTCTGAGGCTTTCCTACCGTCTCTGGGGGAACAAAATTCCCCTCCCAGCCCGTGATGCTTCTTTTATAGAGAGGCTTTTTTTTTGGACTAGTGTGTTATTTCCAGATACTTTGTTTTAAAAATGTAGACATCTTACTTAGGAGAGGTAGCATCGTGAGTCAGAGCAGGATTGGAGTCAGTGCAAGAAGAGGAGGGAAAAGTTCAGGGCACTGAGTACGACTGCATTTGGTGGGGGTAAAAGGGAGAAGGCTGACTAGGAAGGAGAAGTGGTTTTACCTTTGCCCACCCCCATGCCCAGCTGATGATAGTCACCTCGTTCTTTATTGAAACAACAAAAGCAATTGGGCTGGAACTCTTATCTTCCCACCACAAAACCAAATCTGCCTGGCTTCCCTTCTGTTATGGTGGCAGAGGTGTCCCTGAGGAATACCCTTGTCCTGAGTTCTGGCTTTTATCCCCCATTGCCTGCTCAAGACTCTTCTCTCAACTACATCATTGACTCTTCCCTCTCTCCTGGGTCGTTGCCATCGACTATGAACCTACCCAAGTGTCTGCCCTCATGAAGAAATCCTCCCTTGACCTCCTGTGCTTCTGCAGTCACCACCCTACTTCTTTGTGTTTCTTCACAGAGGGTTGTACTTTTATTTGCTGTTGCCACATCTGGAACACTCAATTCTTTCTTCATTCTGTTCCAGTGGGTCTTCTGTATCCACCATTCCTTTGAAACTCTCATGCCAAGGCACCATTGACTTCCATCTAGTGGCCACTTCTCTGTCCTCATCTTCCCCTATCTCTTGGCAGCACTGGATAGCACTGGACTGTGACCACTCCCTCCTTTTTGAAATTCTTCCTTGCTTTGGTTTTTGTGATACCTAGTTTTTCTCCCACATTTCCCCTGCCCCTGGGCAAGGCAGCCCTTTTCAGTCACCTTTGCTGACTCCTCCTCTCATACCGCTCAATGTTGGCATGTCCCAGGCTCAGCTCTGGGTCTGCCTTCTTCTTGGGAGATCCAGTTTAGTCGAGGGCTTCATTTACCTTCTGTTTGCTATTCATTCCTAAGTTTGTATCTCCAGTCTGTGTATTTTCTCTGAGCTTCAGACTTGTATGTCTATCTGACTCTTTGACATCTTCACTTTGAATATCTAATTGGTGTCTCAAACTACATATGTCCAAAAGAGAACCCTTAACTCACCACTTACTTTATTTTTTTTAATTTTATTTATTTATTTATTTTTCCCCCCAAAGCCCCAGTAGATAGTTGTATGTCGTAGTTGCACATCCTTCTAGTTGCTGTATGTGGGACGCGGCCTCAGCATGGCCGGAGAAGTGGTGCGTCGGTGCGCGCCCAGGATCCGAACCCCGGGCCACCAGCAGCAGAGCGTGCGCACTCAACCGCTAAGCCACGGGGCAGGCCCTCACCACTTATTTTAAAACTGTTCCTCTCCTAGTCTTCCTCAGTAAATGGCACCAAGATTTACCCAGTTACTCTTATGAAAAATCTAAAAGTTTTCTTTGATTCTTTTATTTTCCTCATTCCCACATCCAATCCACCAGGAAGACCGTTACTTCTACCTCTAAATTAGTACCCAAAATCTCTTTCTTTGTCCTCCACTAGAGAAGCTTGGATGCCTGATAGTCCAAGCCACTCTCATGCCTTGAAGGGCGCAGTAGCCTCCTAATTAGTCTCTCAGCTTCTGCTTCTCCTCCGGTACAGTCCATCCTCCACACAGTGGTTAGAGTAATATTTAAAAAACATAAATCTCATAATGTTACTTTTTGCTTAAAATCTTCCAGTGGTTTCCCAATGATCTTGTAATAAATCTGAATTCCTCAATATGGCTTACAAAACCTGGATTATGATGGCCCTGATTTGTCTCTTAATTTCATCTCATACCACTCTCAATGGTGTGCTGAAGACTCTCATACCTGCTCGTGAGAGCTGGCTGTGTGCATCTCTTGCCAACTTTGCGTTTAGTGATATCACGTTGGTAACTTGGTAGGTGGAAGTATTTGCACTTTGGAAATTGGTAAATGCTGCAAAACAAGACTTTTTGTTTTTTCTCAGACGGCCAGTTGTTAAAACACTTCCTAGCACATCGCTGATTCTCCCCTTTCTTGTTATGCTCCAGCCGCACTGGCTTTCTAGCCATTTCTTGAACTCATCTAGCTGGTTCCTGTTCTTCATATTTATAGTTCCCGGCTTTTATACTTATAGTTCTCTGTCTGGATTCTTCTTTCTTTCCATGGTTGAGGCTTTCTTATCATTTAAATCTTAATTCAAAGTCATTTCCTAGGAGAAGCCTTCCTTGGTGAGCTTATTCAAGAACCCCCTTCTCAACTCTATCACATCACTCTGTTTTATTGCTATCACAGCATTTACCTCTAATAGAAATAATTTATTTTCTTACTTGTTTATTGTCTGTCTCTCAGACAATGTTCCCTGCTGTGTCTCCAGCACCTGGCACATGGTTGGTCCTCACTAAACATTATTATAAGAATAAATGAACTTTGTTATATTGTTTATCCTCTCTGGGCCTCAATTTCCTTAACTAAAAATGGGATCATTGAGGTGACATCACTAAGATGGTAAAGTAGGAGACCCATCTTTCATCCTGCCACAAAGATCAACAGTTAGACAGAACAAACAACAGCTCTGGAGTACACTTAATAAACTTTAGCAACACAGTGGAGCAAAATCCTGAGAATAACCACACAAAAAGGGAAGGAAGAACAAGTTTATCCTACCTGCATCATTGCATCCCCCAAGCCAGCATTGCTCAACACCAGAAGGGAACTCCCCAGCTAGGAAGAGTTGCCCTAGCTGGGAAGGGGAAAGTGGGGTCAGCAACCAGCTTCTCCAGAAGGAGAAGGATCTGCTGTACAAAGGATCTGCTTCGGTTTCACCCCACCTAGAAAGCAGCAAAGCTAGATGCATAGAGACAGCTAGGAAAAAGGAAGAAAAGCAGGGGCTACCAGTGTCAGGCATGCAGTGGGAGTGACTCTGGTTCCCAATAACCTGCTCTGCAGAAGACCACAGCAGCTTTTGTGACTGAAGAAACCAACAGCCAGCACAACCACCGTGGACCCCCTGTAGATTTCACTGGTTTTTGCTCCACAGGTATTTGTGTTCCCAGCCACCAGTTACCTGAATCCCTCCCCACTTCCTCCCCCCACCCTCACCGGACCCTGGGACCTGCACTCACAGCCAGTCCAGTCCTCTGCAGCTGTGTGAGTGCAAGACACCAGCCTAGACCCCAGCAGCTGACCCCCACTGCTGTGCAAGCACTTGGGGCTAGCCCCTCCAGCTGTGCACTTGAATGCCAGTGGCTTGGCTCTCGCCACCAGCCTCTACTGCCATATGTGTGCCCATGGCAAGTTCCTGCAGCCACAGAGGTATATGCTGACAGCCAAGGCCCTTACAGCTGCTTGTAGGCTTGGATCTGGCCTCGTCTCTTGTCACTGGCCTGCACTACTGTGCTCACCTTCAGCTAGCCCTTTCAGCTCTGTATGCACACACCCATGGCCCAACTCCCATCCCTGGCATACACTTCTGTACACTTGTGGGGAGACCCTGCAGCCACAGAAGTCCATGCTGACGGCCAGGGTCCTGCAGCTGCTAGTGCACCTGCAGTTGGCCCAGGCCACTGCTGCTGACTCTGGCCCCCACTACTACATGTGTGTCTGCAATTGGCCCCTGCTTCTACATGGGGACCTCTATGTCCCCGCACTTGGTGCCCGGCACGACTAGACCTAGGTCACAGCATGCTCCAGCATGCCCCCACCTGCAGGCGAAGATCTTTCTTTATCAAAGCCAGTCCATAAGTCTGGAAGAAGTGACTGCTTCTTCAAATATGCAGATACCTACACAAAGCTACAGGGATCATGAAGAATCAGGGAAACATTACACCGCCAAAGGAACACAGTAAACTTCCAGTAACTGACCCCAAAGAAATGGAGATACAAGAATTGTCCAACAAAGAATTAAAAAATAATTGGTCTAAAAGTTCTCAGAGAGTTACAAGAGAATACAGATAAATAATTTAACAAAATCAGGAAAACAGTACAAGAACAAAATGAGAAGTTCAACAAAGAGATAGGTAACATAAAAAAGAACCAAACATAAATTTTGGAGCTGAAGAATACTATGACTCAACTGAAGAATTCACTAAAGAGCTTAAATATCACGCTAGACCAAGAAGAAGAGGAGTCAGTGAGATTGAAGACAGATCATTTGAAATTATCCAGTCAGAGAGGCAAATAGAAAAAAAAAATGAAAAAAAATGAAGAAAGCCTTCAGAGGACTCTATTAAGAGAAAAAAATCTATGCATCATTGGAGTCCAGAAGGAGAAGAGAGGGAGAAAGGGGCAGAAAGCTTATTTAAAGAAATAATGTCTGATAACTTCCCAAATCTGGGGAGAGATTTCATATCCAATTTCATGAAGCTAATAGGTCACCCCATAATTTGAATCCAAAATAATCTTCTCCAAGACACATTATAATAAAACTGTCTAAAATCAAAGACAAAGAGAGAATTTTAAAAGAAACGAGAGAGAGAGAGAAGTCAAGATGGCAGCAAAAGCTGACTCCGAACTCACCTCCTCCCACAGACACAGCCAATTTACAATTACTCGTGGAAAAATTACCCCTGAGAGAGAACTGAAAACTGGATAAGAGGAACTCCTACAACAACGGACAATGCTAATTGAGGTGGAAGAGGCAGAAACTCCCTTCTGGAGAGAAAAAATGCCACCTTCATGTGCTGCAGTGCTTCATGGCCACCCAGGAGCAGCCCAAAGGTATGCAGCCCTCTCTGGAGGAGCAGGGCCCTGAGCTGGGGAGTGCTCCTGCTGTATGCATTTTTTGGACCCAGCACAATCGAGATGAGTGGCATAATATCTGACTTTGCCTGCTACTAAAACATTGAGGAGTACTCCCAGAAAAGCTAGCTCACAAAGAAATTAAAACTGACTCTTAAAGGGCCCACACACAAATTCACCCATTTCAGAAAGCAACCTAAAATCACCAGAAAGAAAGGTGCACAGTGCTTTGGTGAAAAGAGACTCACCTGATAGGCTCTGAGTGCATCTCAGTGAGAGGTGAGACCTCTCCAGGGACTGGGACATTGGCGGTGGCCATTGTTGTGGCCTGGTGTGGGCGTGCTGACACAGACGCTGGCAGACACCTTTGGAGTTCTCCCTGGGGCCTGCTAGCCCAGGGTCTGCCCCACCCACTAGAGCACCGATTTAATCCAGCTCAGCCAGGGCAGGCAGCCCGCCCTAGGGACTGGCCCCACCCAACAACAAGCCCTCAGGCAACTTGTGCCCCTGCATAGATTGGTGACTGGATTCTCTGCAGCCTGGCAACTGGGCCCACTTCAGTGGGGCAGGGTGTGCGCAAGGAGCAGGTGGAGAGTGTGGGGCAGTGGTGGAGTGTATGGGGCTCCCACCATGGAGACACTGGGTCCACTTCAGGTGGTTGGGGCGTGCACACGGGGCAGGACTGTGTTGACTGTGTGTGTTGACCTATGGGTGGCGGGGCTTGTCAGCTGCAGAAGACTTTTGCTTCTCAAAGACCCAATAGGGAGTTTGCCCCACCTTCCATAGCCTGAAACAATTGGGTGCTCCCGTGCCTGAGGCCAGCCCCACCTGGCTACAATCCTCAGAGAGCTGACAAGAGACCTAAACGCTGGAGGCTTATAGGAATTGTAAGCCCCTGAGTCTAATAACCTGCCATGCTGGGGGCCTACTCACTTAAAAGAAATACTGCAACACAAATGTGCTGTTAGAACTTTCAGCCAACTGTGCTGGGGCTCCCCACACACAATAAAGAGACTGAAGGGCCCACAACAACTACAAGCACCTGAGCATTACAACAGCTGGCCAGGGACATAGCTCAGCCTCCCTGGGCACCTACAGGGAGAGTCACCACGCCACAACAGAAGGACACATGTAGCCCACATAGGGGTCAATCCTGGAACATTCAGAACTGAGGGAAGCACACTGCCGGGCCTCATAAGGCATCACTTATATAAGGTCACCTCTCCAAGAGCAAGAGACGTAGGTGACCTACCTAATACATAGACACAAGTGCAGGAAAAGAGGCAAAATGAGGAGGCAAAGGAATACGTTCCAAGTAAGGGAATAGGACAAAAACCCCAGAAAAGGAACTAAGTGAAACAGAAATGAGCAAACTACCTGACAGAGAGTTCAAACAAAGAGTGTTAAGGATGCTCAATGATCTGGGGAGAAGAATGGATGAACCCAGTGAGAATGTCAACAAAGAAATAAAAGATATAAAAAAGAACCAATCAGAAATGAAGAATACAATACTGGAAATGAAAAATTCACTAGAGGGACTCAAAAGCAGAGTAGACGATACAGAAGAATGGATCTGCAAGCTGGATGAAAGACTAGAAGAAATCACCCAAGCTGAACAGGTAAAAGAGAAAAGAATTAAAAAGAGTGAGGACAGCCTAAGGGACCTCTGGGACAACATCAAGTGAACTAACACCCATGTTATAGGTGTCCCAGAAGGAGAAGAACGAGACAAAGGGGCAGAGAGTCTATTTGAAGAAATAATAGATGAAAACTTCCCTAATCTAAGGAAGGAAACAGACATCCAGGTACAGGAAACACAGAGAGCAGCAAATAAGATAAACCCAAAGAGGCCCACACCAAGACACATCATAATTAAAATGTCCAGAATTAAAGATAAAGAGAGAATCCTAAAAGCTGCAAGAGAAAGACAAGTTACATACAAAGGAAATCCAATAAGGCTATCAGTTGACTTCTCAGCAGAAATCTTACAGGCTAGAAGAGAGTGGCACAATATATTTAAAGTGCTAAAAGGAAAAAACCTACAGCCAAGAATACTCTACCTGGCAAGGTTATCATTCAAAATGGAAGGAGAGATAAAAAATTTCCCAGACAAGCAAAAATTAAAGGAGTTTGTCACCAAGAAACCAGTACTACAAGAAATGCTAAAGGGATTCATTTAAGGGGAAAAGAGAAGACCACAAGTAGGAAAAATTACCTGTTTCCATGATAAGAGGGTAGTGGATACAAATGCACAAAAAAGAGGTTAGATATGATATCAAAAACATAAAATGTGGGAGGAGGGGAGTTAAAGAGTAGAGCTTTCAGATAGAGGTCAAACTAAAGAGACCATCAATTCTGTATACGGACCCCATGGTAATCACAAACCAGAAACCTATAATAAATACACAAAAACCTAAGAGAAAGGAATGCAAACATAATACTAAAGAAAGCCATCAAACCACAAGGGAAGAGAGTAAGAGAAGAAGAAAGGAACAGAGAAGGACTACTAAAACCCTGAGGAAAAAAAAAACTTAAAAAATTGCAGTAAGTACATACTTATCAATAGCTACTTTAAACGTCAATGGACTAAATGCTCCAATTAAAAGACATAGGGTGGCTGATTAGATATAAAAAACAAGACCCATATATATGCCACATACAAGAGACACACTTCAGACCTAAAGATGCTCACAAAGTTAAAGTGAAGGGATGGAAAAAGATACTCCATGCAAATGGCAATGAAAAGAAAGCTGGGGTAGCAATACTCATATCAGACAAAATAGACTTTAAAATAAAAACTGTAAAACGAGACAAAGAAGGGCATTACATAATGGTCAAGGGAACAATCCAACAACAAGATATGACACTTGTAAATATCTATGCACCCAACATAGGAGCACCTAAATATATAAAGCAATTATTAACAGACTTTAAAAGAGAAATAGACAGTAACACAATAATAGTAGGGGACTTTAACACTCCACTTACACCAACGGATAGATCATCCAAACAAAAGATCAATAAGGAAACATTGGCCTTAAATGACACACTAGAACAGATGGACCTAGTAGATATATACAGAACATTCCATCCAAAAACTGAAGAATACACATTCTTTTCAAATGCACATGGAACATTCTCCAGGATTGATCACATATTAGGCCAAAAAACAAGTCTACATAAAATTAAGAAGATTGAAATAATACCAAGCATCTTTTCTGACCACAAGGGTATGAAACTAGAAATCAACTATAGGAAGAAATTCAGAAAAGCCACAAATATGTGGAGATTAAACAAAATGCTACTGAACAACGATTGGGTCAACAAAGAAATCAAAGGAAAAAAAAATACCTGGAGACAAATATAAAATGAAAATACCACATGCCAGAATTTATGGGATACAGCAAAATTGGTTCTAAGAGGGAAGTTTATAGCAGTACAGGCCTATCTCAACAAACAAGAAAAATCTCAAATAAATAATCTAATAATGCACCTAAAGGAACTGGAAAAAGATGAACAAACAAAGCCCCCAAATCAGTAGAAGAAGGGAAATAATAAAAATCAGAGCAGAAATAAATGAAATAGAGACTAAAAAAAAATAGAAAAAATTAATAAAACCAAGAGGTGGTTCTTTGAAAAGACAAACAAAATTGACAAACCTTTAGCTAGACTCACTAAGAATAAAAGAGAGAAGGCTCAAATAAGTAAAATCAGAAATGAAAGAGGAGAAATTACAACAGACACCTCAGAAATACAAAAGATTATAAGAGAATACTGTGAAAAGCTATATGCCAACAAATTAGAAAATCTGGAAGAAATGGATAAATTCTTAGAATCATACAACCTTCGAAAACTGGATCAAGAAGAAGTAGAGAATTGAATAGACCAATCTCCAGTAAGGAGATCAAAACAGTAATCAAAAACCTCCCCAAAAATAAAAGTCCAGGACCAGATGGCTTCCCTGGTGAATTATACCAAACATTCAAAGAAGACTTAATACCTATCCTTCTCAAACTCTTCCAAAAAATTGAAGAGGGGGGGAAGCTCCCTAACTCATTCTACAAAGCCGACATTACCCTGATACCAAAACCAGACAAGGACAACACAAAAAAAAGAAAATTACAGGCCAATATCACTGATGAACATCGATGCAAAAATCCTCAACAAAATATTAGCAAATTATGTACAATAATACATTAAAAAGATTATACACGTTGATCAAGTGGGATTTATTCCAGGTATGCAGGGATGGTTCAACATTCGCAAATCAATCAATGTGATACACCACATTAACAACATGAAGAATAAAAATCACACAATCATCTCAATAGATGCAGAGAAAGCGTTTGACAAGATACAGCATCCATTTATGATAACAACTCTGAATAAACTGGGTATAGAAGGAAAGTACCTCAACATAATAAAGGCCATAGATGAGAAACCCACAGCTAATATCAAACTCAATGGAGAAAAACTGAAAGCTATCCCTCTAAGAACAGGAACCAGAAAAGCATTCCCACTTTCGCCACTAGTATTTAACATATTATTGGAAGTCCTAGCCAGAGCAATCAGGCAACAAAAAAGTAAAAGAGATCCAAATTGGAAAGGAAGAAGTAAACCTGTCACTATTTGCAGATGACATAATTTTAATTACAGAAAATCCTAAAGAATCCACCAAAAAACTTTTAGAAGTAATAAATGAATATGGTAAAGTTGGAGGATACAAAATCAACATACAAAAATCAGTTGTGTTTCTATACACTAACAAAGAAGTAGAAGAAAGAAATTAAGAATACCATCACATTTACAACTGCAACAAAAAGAATGAAGTACCTAGGAATAAACTTAACCAAAGAGGTGAAAGACCTGTACACTGAAAACTATAAGACATTGTTGAAAGAAATTGAAGAAGACACCAAAAAATGGAAAAAATATTCTATGCTCTTGGATTAGAAGAATTAACATAGTTAAAATGTCCATACTTCCTAAAGCAGTCTATAGATTCAATGCAATCCCTATCAAAGTTGCAATGGAGTTTTTCACAGAAAGATAACAAAGAATCCTAAAATTTATATGGAACAATGAAAGACCCCAAATAGCCAAAGGAATCCTGAGAAAAAAGAACAAAGCTGGAGGTATCACACTCCCTGATTTCAAAATATACTACTAAGTGAGAGTAATCAAAACGGCATAGTACAGGCACAAAAACAGACACATGATCAATGGAACAGAAT
Source organism: Diceros bicornis minor (assembly GCF_020826845.1). NCBI lineage: Eukaryota > Metazoa > Chordata > Mammalia > Perissodactyla > Rhinocerotidae > Diceros > Diceros bicornis. The sequence continues at coordinate 19,545,929 of NC_080779.1, forward strand.
TGAGAGCCCAGAAATAAACTTGCATTTATGGACAGCTAATTTTCAATAAAGGAGCCAAGAACATACTATGAAGAAAGGAAAGTCTCTTCAATAAATGGTGTTGGTAAAACTGGACAGCCACATGCAAAAGAATGAGTAGACAATTATCTTACACCATACACAAAAATTAACTCAAAATGGATTAAAGACTTGAATGTAAGACCTGAAACCATAAAACCTCTAGAAGAAAACATAGGTGTTATGCTCTTCGACATCGGTCTTATCAGCATATTTTCAAATACCATGTCTGATCAGGCAAGGGAAACAATAGAAAAAATAAATAGGACTACATCAAACTAAAAAAGCTTCTGCACTGCAAAGGAAACCATCAACAAAATGAACAGACAACCTAACATTTGGGAGAAGATATTTGCAAACCATATATGTGATAAGGGGTTAGTATCCAAAATATATAAAGAACTCGTATATCTCAACAACAAAAAAACTAACAACCCAATTAAAAAATGGGCAAAAGATCTGAACAGACATGTCTCCAAAGAAGATATACAGATGCCAACAGGCACATGAAAAGATGTCCAACATCACTAATTATTAGGGAAATGCAAATCAAAACTAGAATGAGATATCACCTCATGCCTGTCAGATTGGCTATAATTAACAAGACAGGAAATAACAAGTGTTGGAGAGGATGTGGAGAAAAGGGAACGCTCATACACTGCTGGTGAGAGTGCAAAGTGGTGCAGCCACTATGGAAAACAGTATGGAGATTCCTTAAAAAATTAAGAATAGAACTACCATATGATCCAGCTATTCCATTGCTGGGTATTTACCCAAAGACCATGAAAACACAAAAGTGTAAAGATATGTGCACCCCTGTGTTCATTGCAGCATTATTCACAGTAGCCAAGACTTGGAAGCAACCTAAGTGCCCATCAAGGGACGAATGGATAAAGAAGATGTGGTATATATACACAACAGAATACTACTCAGACATAAAAAAGATGATATCTTGCCATTTGTGGCAACATGGATGGATCTTGAGGGTATTATGTTAAGTGAAATAAGTCAGAGGGAGAAAGTCAAATCCCCTATGATCTCACTCATAAATAGAAGATAAAAACAACAACAAACTAACACATAGAGACAGAGATTGGGTTGGTGGTTACCTGAGGGGAAGGGGGGAAGGAGGAAAGGGAGGCAAAAAGGGCAATAAGGCATATGTGTATGGTGATGGATGGTAATTAGTCTTTGGGTAGTGAACATGATGTAATCTACACAGAAATCAAAATATAATGATGTACACCTGAAATTTATATAATGTTTTAAGTCAATGTTACCTCAATAAAAAAAAAAAAGAGAGGCTGGCCTGGTGGTGTAGCAGTTAAGTGCGTGTGCTCCACGTCAGTGACCTGGGGTTCACGGGTTCTGATCCTGGGCGTGCACCGAGGCACTGCTTGTCAAGCCATGCTGTGGTGGCATCCCGTATAAAGTACAGGAAGATGGGCACAGATGTTAGCCCAGGGCCAATCTTCCTCAGCAAAAAGAGGAGGATTCGCATCGGATGTTAGCTCAGGGCTAATCTTCCTCACACACACAAAAAAAGAAATGAAAGGAGAAGTTATAACCAACACCACAGAAATACCAAGGATCATGAGATTACTATGAACAATGATACGCCAACAAATTGGACAACCTAGAAGAAATGGATAAATTCCTAGAAATATGTAATTTTCCAAGACTGAATCAGGAAGAAATAGAAAATCTGAACAGATTACTAGTAACGAAATTGAATCAGTAATCCAAAAACTTGCAACAGACAAAATTCTAGGACCAGACAGCTTCTCAGGTGAATTCTACCAAACATTTAAAGAAAAGTTAATAACTATTCAAAAAAAGTGAAGAGAAAGGATCACTCCCAAACTCATTCTACAAGGCCAGCATTACCCTGATACTAAAACCAGACAAAGACATTACAAAAAAAAAAGAAAATTACAGGCCGATATTCCCGATGAACATAGCTGCAAAAATCCTCAACAAAATGTTAGCAAACGAAATTCAACAGCATGTTAAAAGGATCATACACCATAATCAAGTGGGATTTATTCCAGGATACAAGGATGGTTCATTATCCATGAATCAATCAATGTGATACACCACATTAACAAAACAAAGCATAAAAATCACATGATCATCTCAATAGATGTAGAAAAAGCATTTGACAAAATTCAACGTCCATTTGTTAAAAACCTCAAGAAAGTGGGTATAGAGGGAACAGACTTCAACACTATGAAACCCACATATGACAAACACACAGCTAACATCTTACTTAATGGTGAAAAGCTGAAAGATTTTCCTCTAAGATCAGGAAAAAGACAAGAATGCCCACTTTTTTTTTATTTTTTATTTTTATTGATGTTTTAATGGTTTCTAACATTGTGAAATTTTGGGTTGTACATTTTTGTTTGTCCATCACCCCATATATGACTCCCTTCACCCCTTGTGCCCACCCCCCACCCCCACTGCCCGGGTACCTACAGTCCAGTTTTCTCTGTCCATGTGTTGGTTTATATTCCACATATGAGTGAGATCATACAGTGTTTGTCTTTCTCTAAGAATGCCCACTTTTACCACTCTTATTCAACATAGTGTTGGAAGTACTAGCTACAGCAATCAGACAGGAAAAAGAAATAAAAGGCATCCAAATTGGAAAGGAAGAAGTAAAACTGTCACTATTTGCAGACGATGTGATACTGCAAATAGTATCGTAGAAAACCCCCATGACTCCACCAAAAAACGGATAGAACTGATAGAACAGGTTAGAACTGATAAATAAATTCAGTAAAGTTGAGGATACAAAATAAATATACAGAAATTAGTTGCATTTCTATACACTAACAACAAACTATCAGAAAGAGAAATTAAGAAAACAATCCCATTTGTAATTACATCAAAAACAATAAATACCTAGGAATAAATTTAACCAAGGAGGTGAAAGACCTATGCACTGAAAACTATAAGACATTGATGAAAAAAATTGAAGATGATACAAATAAATGGAAAGATATTGGGTTGGAATAATTAATATTATTATGGATTGTAAGAATTAATATTATTAAAATATCCATACTACCCAAAGCAATCTACAGATTCAATGCAAGCCCTACTAAAATACCAATGGCATTTTTCACAGAACTAGAACAAATAATCCTAAAGTTTATATGGAACCACAAAAGACCCTGAATAGCCAAAACAATCTTGAGGATGAAGAAATCTTGAGAAGAAGAAAGCTGGAGATATCACAGTCCGTGATTTCAAACTATACTACAAAGCTATAGTAATCAAAACAGTCTGGTACTGGCATAAAAACAGACACATAGACCAATGGAATAGAACAGAGATCCCAGAAATAAACCCATGCCTATGTGGTCAATTAATCTATGACAGAGGAGACAAGAATATTGAGTGGGGAAAAGATAGCCTCTTCCATAAATAGTGGTGGAAAAACTGGATAGATATATGCAAAAGAATAAAACTGGACCACTTTCTTATACAATATACAAAAAAATCCCCTCAAAATGGATTGAAATGTAAGGTCTGAAACCATAAAACTCCTAGAGGAAAATATAGGTAGTAAACTCTTTGACATCAGTCTTAGCAATATTTTTTTGGATATGTCTCCTTAGGCAAAGGCAACAAAAAGAAAAATAAACAAATGGGGATACATCAAACTAAAAAGCTTTTGCATGGTGAAGGAAACCATCGATAAAACACAAAAGCAATCTACTGAATGGGAGAATATATTTCCAAATGATATATCTAAGAGGATAATATCCAAAATATAAAAATAACTCATACAACTCAATATCAAAATAAATAATCTGATTAAAAATTGGGCAGAAGACCTGAATAGATATTTTTCCAAAGGAGATATACAGATAGCCAACAGACACATGAAAAGATGCTCATCACTAATCATCAGGGAAATGCAAATCAAAACCATGATGAGAGATCATCTCACATCTGTCAGAATGGCTACTAGCAAAAAGACAGCAAATACTAAGTGTTGGCAAGGGTGTGAAAAAAATGGAACCCTCACACACTGTTGGTGGGAATGTAAAGTAGTGAAACCACTTTGGAAAACAGTATGGAGCTTCCTCGAAAAATTAAAAATAGAACTACCATATGATCCAGCAATTCCACTTCTGGATATTCATTCAAAGAAAATGAAAACACTAATACAAAAAGATATATGCACCCCTATGTTCATTGCAGCATTATGTACAGAAGCCAAGATATGAAAGCAACCTAAGTGTCCATTGATGGATGAATAAAGAAGATGTGGTATATACATATATACACAATGGAATATTACTCAGACATAAAAAGGAATGAAATCCTGCCATTTGTGACAACATAGATGGATCTAGAGGATATTATGCTAAGTGAAATAAGTCAGACAGAGAAAGAAGAATACCATATGATTTCACTTATATGTGGAATTTAAAAAAACAAAACAAATGAACAAACAAAGTAAAACAGTAACAGACTCATACATACAGAGAACAAATTGGTGGTTACCAGAGTGGAGAGGGATGGGGGGAAGGGCAAAACAGATGAAGGAGATTAAGAGATACAAACTTTTAGTCATAAAATAAATCATGGGGATGTAATGTACAGTATAGGGAATATAGTTAACAATATTCTTGTGGTGACAAATGGTTACTAGTCTTATCAGGGTGATCATTTCATAATGTGTATAAATGTTGAATCACCGTGTTGTACTTCTGAAGCAAATACACTATTTTATGTCAACTATACATCAATAAAAAAAATTTTTTTAGAAGAGCATAGAGTGGCTGAATAGGTAAAAAATAAGACCCAATTATATGCTGCCCACAAGAGATTCACTTCAGCTTCAAGGACATACATAAGCTCAAAGTGAAGAGATGGAAAAGATATTCCATCTTAGAAACCAAAAGAGAGCAAGGGTAGCTATACTTATATCAGACAAAATAGACTTTAAGTCAAGAGCTGTAAAAAGACACAAAGAAGGTGATTATATAATAATAAGGGCATCAATTCATCAAGAGGATATAACAGTCGTAAATATATATGCACCAAACATTGGAACACTTAAATATATTAAGCAAATACTAACAGACCTGAAGGAGGTAATAAAAAAGAGTACAATTATAGCTGGAGACTTCAGTATCCCACTTTCAACAATGGATAGATTATCCAAACAGAAAATTCATAAGGAAATATTGGACTTGAACTATACTTTAGACCAAATGGACCTAAGAGACATATACAGGTCATTCTATCCAACAGCAGCAGGATACAGATTCTTCTCAAGCACTCAGGGAACATTCTCCAGGATAAATCATATGTTAGGTCACAAAACAAGTCTTAGCAAATTTAAAAAGATCTAAATCATGCCCAGTATCATTTCAGACCACAATGGTATGAAACCAGAAATCAATAACAGGAGGAAAACTGGAAAATTCACAAATATGTGGAAATTAAGCAACACACTCCTGAACAACCAATGGGTCAAAGATGAAATCAAAAAAGAAATAAAAAAATCTTGAAACAAATGAAAATGGAAACACAGCATGCCAAAACTTATGAGATGCAGCAAAAGCCTGCTAAGATGAAAGTGTATCATGATAAAAGCCTGCGTTAAAAGAAAAGAAAGATCTCAAATAAACAACCTGACTTTACACCTCAAGGAAGTAGGAATAGGAGAACAAACTAAGTCTAAAGTTAGCAGAAGGGAGGAGATAACAAAGATCAGAGCAGAAATAAATGAAATAGAGAATAGAAAAACAATAGAAAAGATTTACAAAACTAAGAGTTGTGTTTTCAAAAGATAAACCTTTAGCTAGACTTACCAAGAAAAAAGAATCAATAAATACAATTATAAATGAAAGAGGAGACAATTACAACCGATATCACAGAAATACAAAGGACCATAAGAGACTACTTTGAACAATTATATGCCAACAAATTGGACAGTTAGAAAAATGGATAAATTCCTAGAAACATACAATCTACCAAGTCTGAATCACGAAGAAATAGAAGATCTGAACTGACCAATAACAAATGAGATTGAATCAGTCATCAAAAATCTCCCAACATAGAAAAGCCCAGCATCAAATGGCTTCACTGGTGAATTCTACCAAACATTTAAAGAAGAATTAATACCAATTCTTCTCAAACTCTTCCAAAAAATAGAAGAGGAGGGAATACTTCCACACTCATTTTATGAGGCTAGCATTACCCTGACACTATAGCCGTATAAGAATACTACAATAAAAGAAAACTACAGGTCAATATCCCTGATGAATATAGATGTAAAAATTCTCAACAAAATATGAGCAAACTGAATTCAACAGCTCATTAAAAGGATCATACACTATGATTGAGTGGGATTTATCCCTGTGATATAAGGATGTTTCAACATACATAAATCAGCAAATGTGAAACACCATATTAATAGAATGAAAGACAATCATAGGATTGTCTCAATAGATGCAGAAAAAGCATTTGATAAAAATCAACATTCTTTCATGATAAAACTCTCAACAAACTGGGTGTAGAAGGAACGTACCTCAACATAATAAAGGCCATATATGACACGCCCGTAGTTAAAGTCATACTCAACAGTGAAAGATTGAAAGCTTTCCCTTTACAGTCAGGAATAAGATAAGGCTGCCTACTCTCACCACTGCTATTCAACGTAGTGTTGGAAGTCCTAACCACAGCAATTAGTCAAGAAAAAGAAATAAAAGTCATCCAAATCAGGAAGGAAAAAGTAAAATTGTCTCTGTTTGCTGATGACATGATCTTGTACATAGAAAATCCTAAAGACTCCACCAAAAAACTATTAGAACTAATAAATGAATTCAGTAAAGTTTCAGGATATAAAACAAACATACAAAAATCAGTTGCATTTTTATGCACCAACAATAGAGTATCTGAAAAAAAGTAAAGAAAACAATTCCATTTACAATAGCATCAAAAACAATAAAATACTTAGGAATAAATTTAGTCAAGGAAGTGCAAGATCTATGTACCAAAAAACTGCAAGACATGGCTGAAAGACATTGAAGAAGACACAAGTAAATGGAAAGATACCCTTTGTTCATGGGTCAGAAGAATAAATATTGTTAAAATGTTCATACTTCTCAAAGCAATCTATAGATTCAATGCAATCCCTATCAAAATTCCAATGGCATTTTCCCAGACATAGAAAAAACAATCCTACAATTTATGTAGAAGCACGAAACACCTTGAATAGCTAAAGCAATCTTGAGAATGAAAAAAGCTGGAGGCATCACACTTCCTGATTTTAAACTGTATTACAAAACTATTGCAATCAAAACAGTATGGTACTGCCATAAAAACAGACACATAGACCGGTGGAACAGAATCAAGTGCCCAGAAATAAACCCATGCATATATGGTCAGTAGTGTTTGACAAGGAAGCCAAGAATACTCAATGGGGAAAGGATAGTCTCTTCAATAAATGGTGTTGGGAAAACTGGATATTCACATGCAAAAGAATAAAATTAGACCCCTCTCTTACACCACTCACAAAAATTAACTTGAAATTGATTAAGAACTTAAATGTAAGACCTGAAACCGTGAAACTCCTTGAAGAAAACATATGGAGAAAGCTCTTTGCATTGGTCTTGGCAATAATTGTTTTGGATATGACACCAAAAGCACAAGCAACGAAAGCAAAAATAAACAAGTGAGATCACATCAAACTAAAAAGCTTCTGCACAGCAGAAGAAACAATCAACAAAATGAAAAGGCAACCTATGGAATGGGAGAAAATATTTGCCAACTATCTATATGGTAAGGGGTTAATATCCAAAAAATAAGGAAATCCTACAAGTCAATAGGAAAAAATGAAACGATGCAATTAAAAAATGGGCAGAGAACTTGAATAGATATTTTTCCAAAGAAGACATACAAATGGTCAACAAGTACATGAAATGGTGCTCAACATCACTAATCATCAGGAAAATATAAATGAAAACCACAATGAGCTATCACCTCACACCTGTTAGAATGGCTGTTATCAAAAAGACAAGAGATAACAAAATTCTGGCAAAGACGTGGAGAGAAGGGAACACTGTCTGGTACACTGTCTGTAGGAATGTAAATTCGTACAGCCACTATGGAAAACAATAGTAAGCTTCCTTGAAAAGAAGTAAAAATAGAACTACCATATGATCCAGCAATACCACTTCTAGGTGTACGTCCAAAGGAAATGAAATCACTGTTTCGAAGAGATATCTGCGCTGTTGTATATGTTGCAGCTTTATTCACAATAGCCAAGAGCAACAACTTAAGTGTCAGTCAATGGATGAATGGATAAAGAAAATGGTATATATGCATACAATTATTCAGCCATAAAAAGAAGGAAGTCCTGGAATTTGTAACAACATGCATGGACCTTGAAGGCATTATGCTAAGTGAATAAGTCAGACAGAGAAAGACAAATACTGTATGATCTTGCATGTGGAATCTAAAAACATTGACCTCATAGAAACAGAGAGTAGAATGGTGGTTGCTAGGGGCTGGAGGTGGGGGAAATGGGAGATGTTTGTCAAAGGGTACAAACACACAGTTATAAAATGAATAAGTCCCAGGGATGTAAGGTACAGCATGGTGAATATAGTTAACAATACTGTATTGTGTACTTAAACGTTACTATGAGAGTAGAGTTTTAATGTTCTCATCATAACAACAACAACAACAACAGCAACAACGAAATTGTAATTATGTGAGGTTAAGGATACATTAGTTAACTTTATTGTGGTAAACATTTCACAATATAAACATGTATCAAATCATAACATTGTATGCCTTAAACTTACACAATATTATATGTCAATTATATCTCAAAGCTGGAAAAAAAGGCACACAGACAAAAAAGAGGTCATTTTTTTCATTCAACATTTATTACGCTCTTGTTCTGGACACTGTGCCAGATGCTGGACTGAAGATTAAACTCACCCGCATGAATTGTTCTGAAGACTAAAATGTGAAGTTGTGAAAATAACAGGAGAGTGTTATACAAATGCAGCTCTTCAATGACTGTGGGGGCATTATGGGGGATTTTTATTTTCTTTTTCTTTACCTTCTCTTCAGTGAGAATATTTTTCTTGTGTAATAAAAAAGAATTGACAGTGTGGGTTTTTAATATTATCATCATTATAATTGGTCTGCTTCACTTGCTTTTTTATTGCCTCTAGGCCATTCCACGTCTGTTATGTGGACACTTATCACCTAAATAACTAAGGAGATAAAGCACTTTCTTAAGAGAGGAGTGAAGGATCAGTACTGGTTTCTTCTAGGAAAAGGGGCTGGAGGAAGCAGAGATAAGAAAGGAATTGGCAAAGAGGAATTTACTTTTATAAAATAGCAAAGTTAAACACAAGACAGGGCACTAGTACCATTTGTTTTTATAATTGGAAAGGACCTCAGATACCATCTGGTTCAAACAAGTCCACTTTACAAGTGGGAAAAATAGAGTGGAGAAGTTGAGTGAGTGGTCATGGGTCAATCAACGAGTTTGTTTAAAAGCTGGGAATCCCAGCCCAGTGCTCTTACCACTGTGCCTCACAGCTAACATTGGGCATTTCTTTTGGAAGCTGAAGCTCTGATATTGGTGAAGAACGTCACCCTCAAGATAGTTTCCAGTGGCGAAACAATGAAGCAATGAGGGGAGCCAAGTGAGTATACTTGGGTGTGAAGTTTGGTCCTGGTTTTGTGTGTGAAAGCCTTCTTCTCCGTGCCTTAGCCTCCTTTTTCTTCTTAAGAGAGAGGGAATGGTGGGGTGAAAGTGGACATTCCACAAATGTCTTGGAGTCATGTCACAAGGGTTGGGGGGTGACCAATTGGCCATATCGCCCACAGAATTAAATCCAAACTGTACTGTGACATTCAGTTTCTTCCAAACACCAGTCTTATCTCCTTCTACACTAGCCGTGCCCCGCCCTGCTCCGTCACATCTATCTTTGCCCCCTGCACTTTCCCCCCTCTTTATCTTTGCTTCTGTTTCTCCTACCCCAAATCTGTTAATAGAAATTCTTCTCATTTTTCAAGGCCTAGCTTAAATTCCACTTCTTCTATGAAAACTTTCTTGAAACTCACCCCTGTTCCCACCCATCCTTTCCCCACCCCACCTCAAACCAGTTAATGTTTATTTCCTTTTGTAGCCAAAAGACTGGGTTTGTATATCTCTCTTGGTATTTAACCAAATGTCCTTAGACTTCACCAGCCACAGAGATAAACATCTATGGTATGTGGGCTCTGGCCTGGACTTGCTGATGCAGGGCCTCTGCCTTCTCCCCAAGTCTCTCTCACTACTTCAGGATTTCCCACGGTCATGGTACAGCTCCTGAAGTCAGCGGCAAGTCCACACACGATTTTGCTTCCTCACCTCTGCAGATGGCTTCCTTAAGCTCTGGAGGGTCCCCAGACTGCTCCACAGTCTGTAAGATGAGTGAAGAGGGGCTTTCAACAGCTGTGCTGCCCTTTGTCTTCCCCCAACACAGCATGAAGCACAAAGACCCTCAACAAATAGCTGCCTTGCTCTCTTGTCCTAAACTGTCCCTCCCTTGAGGGCTCAAAACCAGGCTGAGCAGGAGCATAGATGTAACGTACCTTCACCATCATATTTGTCTAATTTTTCTGCTCTCTAGAGCAGATGTTAAATATATAGTATGTATTATATAATATATATTACATACAACATATACATTATACTATAGATTATATATTTGTGTGTATATTATAATACATGTTATATGTAGATAAGCATATAATTATAATTGTATATACATTATATATATATAGTCATCAAAATTGGAATCAAATAGTTTATTTTGTGATTTACTTTTATTTTCATCTAACACTAAAATGAACATTTATCCATGCCATAAGATGGTCTACTTCAATGTGATTTTTAATGGCTGCATAATATTTTATAATGTGGAGATACCAAAAATTATTTAAACAGTCCGCAATTGGATGATTAGGTTATTTCTAACTTTTTAAAAACTATTTTAATAATGCTCTAGTCAACATCTATAAAATATATAAAATTTGTTGCACATCCCTATTTTTTCTTATTAGTAGAATTTCTGGGCCAAAGGAAAGGCATTTTGAGGACTTCAGATACCTATTGCCCTTGCACTCTTCTATTCAAGGTTTACTGCATGTTCGTGGTGAAGCGTGACTCAGGCTTTGGGGAGTAGAGGAAGAGGTGGAGACAGCGGTTCCCTCCCTATCCCCACAGACCTTCCTGGGTGAGGTCAGCGAGTCAGGACAGGTGGAGCTTGCTCCGTAGATCCTGCTTGCTGCACTTCCTCTGAATCCACTCAGCTCAGTCTCACTGTCCAAGCCTCTTTTTAACTCCAGGAGCCTCAGCGTTGAGGATGGGTCCCGGCTGGAGGAAAGGCTGCAAAGTCTCCAAGGCCTGGGGAATGGTGGGGCAGTCTGGTCCCGGTCAACCCAAGTGATTTTGGTTCCAAAGGGACAGGAAAAAAACTATGGACATAGAAGTTATCAAAGTATAACTTTTAAGATGTTAAAAATATAACTCTTGGGCCGCACCGTGGCTTAGCGGTTGAGTGCGTGCGCTCCGCTGCTGGTGGCCCGGGTTCGGATCCCGGCGCGCACGGACGCACCGCTTCTCCGGCCATGCTGAGGCCGCGTCCCACATACAGCAACTAGAAGGATGTGCAGTCTATGGCATACAGCTATCTACTGGGGCTTTGGGGGAAAAATAAAATTATAAAAAAAAATATATATAACTCATATAGTAAATGTGTCAAAAACGTATTTAACTCAGTATTGGGGCAACTATATAGATATAGTTATCCATAGATAGACAGATATAAACACAGATATATATATATATACATAAAATACCTAAAATCTGGAATAAAGAATGCTAGAATAAGACAGCAGAGTTAGGTACGAACCAGGGCAATAACATAACTGTTGGGTTCGCTGTTTCTCCCAGATAGAAATAATTTGCTGTTCCACTGGACAAAAATTACTCATCGCTCATCAATCTTCAAGTTAACATCTAACTCTGCAGTGTCTGGGTCTTGCTCAATAGTAAATAGTTAAACAAAGGTACTCTCCTCTAGAGAAAGGGTCAGCAAACTATCCCATGGGCTTAATCAGCCTCCTGCTGGTTTTTGTAACAAAAAGGTACTGGAACACAGCCCATCCATTTGTTACAGGTGGCCAATAGCTGCTTAATGCTATAACAGCAGTGTTGAATAGTTGTGACAAAGACCTTACGGCCCTCAGGCCTAGAAGATTTGCTATCCGGCCTCTTACAGAAAACGTTTTGTGGACTCCTGCCCTACAGCATCTGATGCCTTTTCGGTGGGCTAGTTAGACATTGAAAAGGCACGAATAGTCTTTTTGCCTTTTCCCCATGTTTTGGATAATTTTTCTTAACACTAGGTGTTTTAGCCTTTTCCCTCTTATCCCTGTCCTCAAAGGGGCAGTTCTGCCTTAGCCAGTCCAGTTGTTTGGACTTTAGTGATGTCAAATCTGTAAAGAGCAAGGGGTCTAGGACATGGGGTAGGGATTTGAACAGGCAGTTGGGGAGAGAAAGGGTGGAGACAGCTGTGAGAGAAATGGATGTGAGAGAAAAAGAGAATTCTAAGAAATGTTGCTTGGGCTATGTATACTTTTCATGGGGTTCGTGGAAATAAGCAGAGAACCTGAATTATTTTAAAATTGCCTTTTTGTTGCATCAGTATGCGTGTGTGTGTGTGGGGGGGGGTGGTGTGTGCGTGTGTGTGGTGGGTGGATGTTTTCCCTACTGGGACTCAGTGCTGAGATTGGGCAGCATAGATGCCCAACGTCAGGGATTCAAAGGGACCAATGAAGGTGAAGTACTAAATGACTGCTACCGTGTTGGGAAGGGGGAAGACAGGCACAGCTTCTTGAAGATCACTTGGGGAGGGGCCTCTCTCTGTGATCTTCTGACTTGGAGAGCTGCAGAGGCACATTGACTTCCTGTGGTGTCAGTTAACTTTTTTTTTTTAAGGTTCACGAGTTGCTTGTGTGCATAGAAAAGACATTTACAGTTACCTGAGCCTAAATTTATATAATTAACTTTAATACAATTATACATTTAAAAACTAAAATTTTCTTAACGTTTTAAGTTCAACTTACAAATCTTGCTATTCTATTTATAAGGCCATTTTTTTGGTATAACAATGAGAAAAACTACTTTCACTTTTTAAATTAACGCTCAGTTATTTCATTGCTTAATATAGTAAATCTCGCTAAATATTTAACTCCCTTTTCTAGCATAGTTAGTTGCATTCCCTTAAATATTTTTAAACTACAAATTTAATATATCTGCAAATTTAATATATGACTCTTTCAAAGACTCCAAATGCCTGCCAGGGCAGACTTAAAAATCTAATGAGCAAAATCTTTCTAAGCACCTAAGTTAATTCTTGTGACTCCAAAAAAAGCAAATGAAAAAAAATGTAAATCAGGTTCTAAAAATTCAAACACTTTTTACAAACATAATCAAATTGTTTTCTACCCTTCAAATTAAAATCAGAAGTCTAATGTCAATTACACATTTTAAATTGAAATTCTTTAATGTTTCAGTTTCCTTAATTGTTTCAAACACATTAAGTAACAAAGACACATTACCACAAGAATCCTAAAATTTATTTCTAAATGTAACACAGAAGTGTTAAAGCTATGGGTTTCATTTACATTATTAGCTCTATACTTTCTTTTTTTTTTTTCCTTTAACTACTTTCCTGGTGTTGTAAAGCCACTTAACACACAGGCACAGATCACAGATCAACCATCTCAGATGGTTCCTAGGTCAAAGATTCTGACCCTGAGGTTCCTGGTTCAAAGATTCAGGAACTTGATTTGGGCTACTGGCTTGAGAATCTGAAACAGGGTCATTGGTCTCTTCTCCAATAACTTGACGCAAACCACAGGGTAGCAGACTCAGTCAATTCTTAGGGTTGAGGTCAGGCTGCTAAGTCAGTGGGAGGTCTTAATCCAGGGTTTTTAGCTGTGAGTTGATTTCACAACAAGCCCCATGGACATCTTTCAAATGGCAGCCTTACACAATTTTTATCTTAACTGCTTTCAACTTTTCCCACTTGATGTGGATAGATAAAATCTCGCCTCTTATCTGGGTTGTTGTTAATGTGTTTCGTTGCTTTGTCAGATTCAACTAATTTCTCTGGTACCTGACTTTTTCTCAATGTTTGCTGGTAACTACAATTCTATACTCATTATATTGATTAATGGGTGCTTTAAAATCTCAGCATTCTTATGCATTTATTGCCTGTGATTACATAAATTCTTATGCATGTATTGCCTGTGATGGCGGCTGCTCAAAGCTGCCATGTAATAATGAGAGAGGGAGATGGCTCTCAGACTCTTCTAGAAGCCAGTAGGACCTTAAGGGGGTTGAAGGTAAAGCACAACAACCTTTGGAGTTTGGCAGAGGATGACTCCAAGAGAATGTGCCAGTGGCCAGGGCAGCTCAGGCTGTTTGGTCTGAGATTAAGAGCTAAGCAGTGGAAACCATGCTGCTTAGGTAGCCAGGAGAGGAGAACCCAGTCATTGCAGGGATAACCATCACAAGGATCTGAACAGCTAGCATTACTGAGCACACTCTATGTGCTAACTCATTCATAAGACAGGAGCAGTCAGGAAAAAGCTGCGTTGTATTTCTACCCCAGGAATAACTGATCTACTTGCATATGTACCCATGTACATCACCTCCCTTCATCACCTCCTCTATGGGCTACTCAAGGCTTTGGCTCCTGTAATCCTCCTTTTTCTCTCCTGCATTGTTTCTCTCTTCCTCCTCCTGACTGATTCTTATGAATCTACCAATGTACTATAACAACTCCCATCTTAAACATAAAAATCCTCTTTAATCCCACAGCCCCCTCTAGCTACCACGGCATTTCTCTGTACCCCTTTCTCTCACTTATATTTTACAGCAAAACTAATCAAAGGAGTCTTGTCTACTCGCTGGCTCCACTTGCTTGCCTTTCATTCTCTCCCAAACCCGTTCCAATCAGGCTTTTGTCCTCATGCTCTGTCCTCACTTTTGTTATGGCCACCTGCAACCTCTTTCTCAGGGAATCCAATGACCTCCTCACGTATTGAACCTCTCAGCATCATTGGATCTGGTGGACCTCCTTCTCCTCTACCCACTTTCTCCTCTTGTCCTCTCCCCTCTCCTGATTTTTCTCTTACCTCACTGGGTACTCCTCTTCAGTCTCCTTTGATGGCTCCATTTCTCCCTTTCAGCCTTTCTGTGTTGTGCCTAGGGCTCAGTCTTTGGCCATTCTCTCTTTCTAGCTACATACTCTTGTTAGGTAGTCTCATGTTATATGCCTTCTACCTGCCAGTTACTCTGGAATCTGAATCTCAAGAGAGATTAGGATTTTATATTGTTGTGGATATCCAATAGGTATCTCAAATATAACTTGGCCCAAATAGAACTTTGGTCCCCTCTCCCCCCAACATGATACCTGTTCTCTCCTGAGCCTTCCCCATTCCCTTTAATACCCCCATTTACCCAGTTACTCAGTTCTCAAACATGTGAGTCCTCCTTGATTTCTCTCTTTCCCTCATCTCCCACATTTACTCAATCAGCCAGTTCTGTTGTCTCTGTGCTCAGAATATATCCTTCACCACCTTCTCTCCTATTACTCTAGTCCCAAGATACCATTATCTCCTGTGTAGTCCATTGCTATAGCCTCCTAACTGGTCTTTCTTCTTCTATTCTTGACACCCTCTCCTCCTGCCCGCAGGGTCCATTCTTCACACAACAGCAAGAGTGATAAAACAGAGATCATCCCTTCTGTGTTTAAGAACCTCCATTGGCCTTGCATGACGCACTAAGTCCAAACTCCTTACAGAGAGACCTGTCCCTTGCCTACCTCCCTCTTGCTCACTCTGCTTCAGCCGCATTGGCCTTCTTACTGTGCTTCATTCATACCAAGCCCACTTCTGACCTTGGGGCCTTTCCAGTGTAAGCTTCCATCCTCTTGGCATGCTGTTCCCCCAGAACTCTGCAAGATTAGTATCTTCCCTACATTCAGGTCTCTGCTCAAGCCTCCTTCTCAAAGGGGCCTTCCCTGACCACCTTACCTAAAATAGTACCTCTTATTGCACCAACCACTCTATCCTGTTGCCCTGCTTACTTATTTTCCTGTCACTGATAGCGAACTGAACCACAGATGCTAGAGGTGATTACCTGACCTTGTACCCCATCCCACATTATTATGAGGAAGAAAAGAGGTCAGAATAAGAGTGAGCCAGGCCTCCACTCTAACCTTCTCCCCCTAACTGTGCAGCAGAGCTCGATTAGGTGTTGTCACTGCGGTCACCTGACACCCTGACATCAGCTGTGGTCCCTCTTGGCATTCACCCAGTCCAGTGGACACAGCACCAGGGCTAGCAGCCACATGAGTAGTGGGAAGGAGGGCAGAGTGCCCTTCATGTCCCACTGTACATTTGCCCTTCTCCCACTCTTCAAAAAAGGGGAGAATGGCAAGCTTCCTACACATTCCTAACCTTAGGAGGTTACATTGTCCTGGGGTATCAGAGCCTCCCGGGCTCCAAAGGGAATATCTCAGTATCCAGGGAAGAACTGTAAGGACTCTTGCAGCTCTGGCAGTTTCCATTTCTTTACTTCCAACAAAACCGAAAGAGGACCTAAATAAGTTGTTGGTTAATAAATCATTAGACATAATTTTTGATGATAGATGACAATGTGATTTTGGCAAGTAACTTAGAAGGATTTCAAAGAATTCAGTGACATTGCTATAATAAGATTCCTTTCATTCCCATCTACTTATTATTTATATGTACAAGTTTTCCCAACACTTACATTTAAAAAACCAAAATAAGAATAGATCAATGTTGAGCTCTCATTCTAATTATAGTAATACATAAATACATGAAATAATTTTAAAAAGCTCTGTCTCATCAAGATATCTTGCTAATAAAAATCAACATTTATAATATATTATGTTTATATATTTATGTTATTTGGATCACGGGTATACTAACAATAATTGTAATGATGATGGAACCTAGAAGAATTTTTTAAAAAGTTAACATCTTATGGTTACATAAAAATATTATAAATTAAGTTTTCATTGAACACGTATTTTTATTGTTGTGAAGAAGGATGATCGGTAAGATGCTTTTAAGCATGATATATATTACATTAGTATAAAATTTCATGGGGGAAATGAATGGAAATATCATTTCAAGGAGAAAAAGGAATGTTGTAAATTTTTTGACTGTTGAAGAATTTGTTCATGTAATTTTTAGATGGATAACTAGGAAAAAGTCATTATGGTATTGGGATTTCAATGGATACATCTACAAAAGTGATGTAACAGTTTTATTTTAAAATGTCAAATCTATACTATTCCAGAAATAATAACATTTGCAATTAACTATTTAAAATTATGGTGAAAAATTTTAGATTTTAACATAAAACACATATGTCGGTGGTGATGGGGGTGAGACCACAGTTTTTCAAAATTCTTGTAGATGTTATATAATTTAAAATATTGGAAGACCAACATCCTACAAGGGTTAGGGCCCTGGACGGGCCTTTTGGGGAAGGAATGGGACTTGCTACTGTGGCAGTGAAGATCACAGTTAGCAACGCATCAGGAGGACATTACCTACTTGGGACAAGGGTCTCACCCTCCAGGCTGCAAGGCCACTGAGGTTTAGCTGCCATGCTTGACATCTCTTCCAGATGTTCCTGATACTTTTTTTTTTTTTGGTGAGGAAGATAGGCCCTGAGCTAACGTCTGTTGTCAATCTTCCTCTTTTTGCTGAGGAAGATTGGCCCTGAGCTAACATCTGTGCTCAGCCTCCCCTATTTTGTATGTGGGATGCCACCACAGCATGGCTTGATGAGCGGTGCATAGGTCTCCACTCAGGATCTGAACGTGTAAACCCCGGGCCGCTGAAGCAGAGTGTGTGAACTGAACCACTATGCCACTGGGCCAGCTGCCCTGATAATTTTGTTTTAAAGCCAAACCATAGTGTGTGTAGATGCTCCTGTATGTATCTGGATTCCACATATCCCTCTGCTCCAAGAACTCATCCAAACCCAACCTTCACATGCAAACTATGTGGCTCCTTTGGCCAGGTGGGTCTTCACGTTGACTTGCAGCATCAGGACGGCAGGATGCTCAGGCAGTGGCTGGGACTCCCTGGGCCCACACTTCCCGATCCCTGGCAGATGAAGGATTTCATGCCTTATTGTCTCTGAGGGCTGATGGAATTGTGGTGCAAGGGGTGCAGGTGAAGGGCTGGAGAGAAAGAGAAGCATGGGCCCTTTCAGACAGCCTGTGGGGAAACTCAAGACCTGGTATTCAGTGGCTGAATACCAGTCCCTACTCACACCTTGGTCCCCAGAAGGCCCCACTCGCCCAGGCACAGGCCTCACCTGGACCCTCTGTCTCCAGCTGCCCCATTTGCCAGAAGGTGAAGTGTTCTCAGAGATAGCGAGGCCACATATGTGAGAGAGCAGCCCGGGCCCCTGGCACACTCCTTTCCTAGGAAACTCAAACGATGAATGAATCCATAGCAGAACTCTTTCTCAGCTCTTGGATTACAAACACCCCGTGTTTACATTAGCCCCTCCTGGCCCTACCCTTCCTGGTCCACGTGCTGTATTTCCATGGTTTCATGATCTGCTTTCAGAGAAGGATTTGAATTTTCATGATTATTTGTGTAAGCAAACAGTTATGCTGATACAAATAAGGAAAGCAATGCTTCTGGCCTTCCCTGGGAGAAAATCTAATCACTCAGCTCGCTTCCCAACTGCCAATTTAGGAATCAGGATGTGGATGAGATGTGATAGGAACTGGGAGGAGGCTCTGACTGTGGTCCCATACCCCTGGGCGGGCATCACACCAGTTTTCTAGGTCGTCCTCACCCTGGCTTCCAGTTGAACCTTTGTGGGTAGTTCAGCAAAGCTGTACTGGGGGAGGAGAACTGGGGTGGGGAGGAGGTCTGTGCAGAAGGCGTACTGACTTACCTTTCCACCTCTGACCAGGACATTGTAGCAGCCACCCACCCCCCAACCTGTCTTTCAGACCAGATATGCTCCCACACACCATTGCATCATTTACCTTCCCCCACCAGACACTTGCTTACTCCAGCCCAGCCTTATAGGACAAGCCACACCCTAACCCCAGGGACTACCAGTCATGGAATTGGAGACTTCAAGTCAAATTCACAAGTACTTGCCTCCTACTCTCCAGGTACACAGGATCTCCTTGAAAGCTGGCAGAGTTGTGGTGATGTGGTGTGTTACCTGCTGGAGGTGCAGACAAATTGCCTTCCCAGCTTCTTGGAAAGACTTCCTACTCCTGGTTGCATTTCCTGTGCTTGGTGCAGTGGGGGGAGGGTTCTGGCTCTCCCCACTCAAATCATCTGACCTTTTCCATTTAGAAGCAGGCCATTTCTCTCTTCCAGGATAATGACACCTAGTGCAGAGAAAGGGAGAGCTGTTATCAGGGAAAGAACTTGGCCCAAACCAGAATAGCCCTTGGAGGGCTGATTTTAGTCTTTGGCTCAGATCCAGAAATTGAAACCCAGGCCTTTTGAACATTTTAATGTAGAAGATTTTTAAAAAATTATATAAGTAATTCATGAATACATTCCTCTTGTAAAAATTTCAAACATTGTAGATGAAGCTAAACTTTCTCTTGATGACCTCCTCCTCCCCCCCACCCCACCCCGCCCTACCCCCAGTAACCACTATTTTCAGTGTGGTCAATACCCTTCCAGAGCTCTCTGCCTTACATACTCTTAGAAGCACATGGTTATGCGTTTTTGATGTGCAGGGGTTTTTTTGCTTTTATGTAAATGGCATCATTCTGTACTTACTGTTCTGCAACTTGACTTTTTCTGTCAATGATTTTCCTGGATGTCTTTCCATTTCAGCATTAACTTTTTTCCTTTTAACTTGCCATGATGTATTTAACCTTTTCCCTACCAATGAACATTTAGGTTGTTTCCAGTTTATTTTGTTAAACTTTTTGTAAACAATTCTAAAGTAAACATCCTTGAACTTGTTTGTTTAGGGAAGATATGAAATAGTGGAATTGCTGAGTCATAAGCATGTTAAAAATAAAGTAGACACTGCCAATTTTCTCTCCAAAATGGCTGTACCAACATACCATCACACAGATGATTTGGGATAGGCTTCCTCTCAAGGTGAGATGCCTTCACAATTTGTCATTCTTTCTGGTGTGTCCTCCCTTTTGGACCTGAGAGAGGTGAGTGGAATTGGATCACTCAACCAAGGAAAGGGGACAGTACCACTGCCGGGGCTCCCAGGGCACCTCTGCTTTCTTCTACAGATCAGCTGCCTGCTTCCCACCAGTCCCATTCCCTATTGTGGAGTGGGCGCCACTTGGGTGCCTGCTCCTAACAGCCATTGCGTCCTTTGCACTGCAGTTATGAAGCAGACAGAGCCGCGAGAGGGTGCTCTGTTGGGTGGTAGGGCCTCCATCCATACCCTGTGATCTATCTTGCGGAGCTGCGAAGAAGGAGGAGGAGAGGGTATTGTGGGGTGAACTGCTGAGGACTGGCACGTTTCAACAGTTGTTTTTCCCAAATAAGTCATATGCTTTTTTTTTTTTTGGAACAAAAGTCTTTTTAAATATTATTATCGTTTTTATTTCTGAGTAGGTAATATATTCACATGATTCAAAAATCAAACTATATAAAAAGTATCTGGAGAAATGTCTTTCTCCCAGCCTTGTCCTCCTGTATCTTATTCCCCAGTCCCTCAGAGCTACTTTTTAAACTTCTTATGTATCTTCCAAAATTTTCAAAACCAAATACAAGCACACTGGAAAGTATTGCCTTTTTTTTTCCTACGCTTTGTTTCTTAAAAGTTAGCCACTGTCAACACCCTCTGCCTCTTGCTCGTTTTCAGTTTTCAGCGAACCTTAGAGAGGATTGGTGTGTGATGTGGAATGCTTTCTCGTTCTTTTTTATAGTAAAGTGCCATGAATAATTTTGATCACGTGCCATTTCACATGGCTGTATGTGCACCTGTAGACAAATCCTCAGAAGTGAAATTGCTGGGCTAAAGGGGATGTGCATTTGTAATTTTCATAGTTACTATCAAATTTTCCTCTACAAGAGTTGTGCCAATTTATGCTTCTCCTGTAATGTTTAAGAGTGGGGATTCCCCCACAGTCTTCCCAACAGGGTGTGTCGTTAAACTTCTGATTTTTGCTAATCCCATATGAGAACATTGGTATCTTAAAGTGCTGTTAATTCAGCTTTCTTATATAAGCAATATTGAGCCTCTTTTACTCTGTCCAAGATCTAATTGTGTATCCTTTTCTGTGGATGGCCTGCTAATATATTGTTTTGGTGGATTTTTGTTGTTGTTTTTCTACTGTTTTGAGGGAACTCTTTATATTTTAAGCAAATTATCCCATTGTCTGAGATAGGAGTTACAAATATTTTATCCCTCGTTTGTTTTTGTGTTTTGACTTTGCTTCTGGTGACTTCTGCCATCCTGGAAGTGTACTGCCTGCATCATTTCTTCTCATACCCCCATGCCTTTCTTCATTCTGGGCCCTCCACTGAGAGTGCCCTTTCCTTTCTTTCTACGTGGGGAACTCCTGCTCATCCTTTGAGGCCTGACTCGTGTGTCACCCTTTCGACCCTCGTCCTTCACAGATCTTGTCACTTCTGCTGGCTGCTCCTTTCATCCTTTATCTTACCTCTATTTGTCATGTTGCCTTATTTTTGCTTGAGTACATCTGCCTCTCCTATCTACCTTTCTTGTTTTTGTACTCCCAGCCTCTAGGACATAGCATTTGTATAATAAATGTTTGTTGAACAAATGAATAGAGAAATCATTGGCAGCTATTACTACCCATGCTTACTCCCTATAGTGCTTCATCTGGTCCTGTTTTATGAAGCTTGTGCATCAAATGTCCCTTTGTAGAAAAACAGAAATGAAGGGGTGTGGTAAGGAGGCTTGTCTTGGTGGCCAGTGACGTTTCTAGGTACTTTGCAGCACTCAGTGATGAGGAGTATGCTTCTACCTCCCCGAGGAGAACTCTCGTGGTCCCATTTATGTTTTCTCTTCTGTGTCAGGTCCAAGAAAAGTCAATGACCACACAGACATAATATTTTTTTCAGCAAAGTTTATTTCAAAATCATTGAAACAGTGTGATCATACTCCCTCACTCATAAATATTCCTATTTAAATAATCTGAGCTTATATATTTTCAGCCTTGGTGAAAGGACTTGATGTAAAGATGGTACTCTAGTCCAAATTAAACTAGTTCCATAGATATTGAAGATTGGGCTCTTTCACAGACACTGCTGCTTCTTGTCCCCCTTGAATTAAATTAAATAGACTAACCCACCAATAAATAAATAAATAAATAGTTAAGTGGTCATCAGAAGCTGGGCTCAAAGGACAGAGGGTTTCCTTGAACCTGATGTGCAGTGGTTTCTACCAGGCTGGCTTTGAGTGAGTAGGAGAGGTGAGAGAGGCCCTGTTCAGCAGAGGAGGTCTGAGGATTGGCCCTGGGAGGAGGGGCCTGTTCCTCCAGCTGTTGAGCAAGAGATCTCCTTAGCACTAATATAGGGAAGGCATCTGGGCATTGATTAGACAAGAGTGAAGTTCAGCTTGCAGCCGTGTTCAAACCCTTCTATTCCCCTCTGCTACCTCTAGGGGTTTTTCAGCACATGTGGACTCTCTGGGTATGGTTCTCTTTAGGCAGAGATGATTTCCATGGTGAAATCAGTTATGTCCTGGCCGCCTTTGGTATTTCCTAGGAAGACGGGCTGTTTTTCTGTTTGAGAGGTGCTGATGTACCAGTTGGGGTACATTGCAGACTCAAATTCCACGTTGCGCTTGATTTCCAGCTTGTTGAAGACAAATCGCTTTTCCATTTTCCTCTTTGGGTAAATTTTGGGGTCTACCTTCTGCAGAAAAACAGAAGTAAGAATTTTTGTGAGGGAAGGGACCAAGACACTCCGGTAAAAATGTTCCCTGGGTCAGCTAAAAGGAAACTGAGGTTACAGGACGGGGAGTCAGACTCCTGAGTTATCTTTGTGACCCTAACTTTCTGTGTGGTGACTAAAGGAGCCCTTATCCTTTTCTGAAACTTAGTATCAAATTCTGGGGAATTTGACATAGGTGGGAAGTCATTTAAAAAGTGAAAATTACGTTAAACCTTCTAGGATTATCTAGTTTTCAGAGACTTTTCCTTTGGCCTTGGCTAGAATGGGTTTGAACTTGGAAATGAAGGTTTTGCTGGGAAAGCAGTGGAGGAGGGTGATTATGGGAGTAGAGTGGAGTTGATGACAGGTGCCTTGAATTGCTTAATTTCCCAAAGTGTCATCTATCAAATGGAGCAATCCTAGCAATGAATAATCCTTCCAACCCTAACATTGTATAATCAGTTGGGTGTTAACAATGGCAGGAAATAATAACATCAGCAAAATGATTTAATTTTCTGTAGTGGGAGTGAAAGTTGCATGTGTGTAACAATTGCATTAAATTTATTCACATTTATGCAAATTGGTCAAATACATGTGCTTCCAGATTTTCTGTGGGGAGAAGGTGGCTGTCTTGGAAGTAAGTGATGGGTAAGGGTCTTCAGAAGAGCCAGAGAAGGGCCTGCAGCCCCTGGTACTCACCTCCAGCTGCAGGATGGGCTTCCCGTCCTTCATCCCACACGACAGGTACAGATTCTTTCCCTTGAGGCCCAGGGCCACAGGTATCTTGTTGGTCTCTTCTTCTCCTTGCACGAAGCTCATGCAGAACACCACTGGAGAAAGGAGAGGGGCCTTGTGGTCAGGGACACACAGCAGTGCGGGGTTGGCCCAGCCATTGGACCCCAAGCCCAGGACTCGTAGAGTTTAGCATCCTCTGTGGAAACCCACATTGAGCTTCCTGTGGCCTAACAGATAGAATAACTGGGCTTCTCACAGGGTCAGTTGGTTGCTTCAGGTTTTCCCTAAAGAACGTCTAGGGGTTTCTCAGAGCTTTGTCACCGTGGCAATGAAGAATTAGGGGGTCTAATTTTTAAAACTGAAGAAAAGAGGGACAGAAGGAACGAAGGAAGCCAGTGTCACTTGTCACTGGCCAGTGATGTGCCCATCTGCATGAGCAGAACAATTTGATCAATGTGAAAGGCGAGAAAAGAGGTCAAGCTGGGCTCCCGAAAGAAATCGGGCACAAATGTATTTCAGGAACATAGAGCTGCAAGTGGGAAGAACTTGGGAGAGGAGAGGCTTAGCTGGGAAAAGTGGCTCCAAAGAGAGACACTCCTTTTAATCTTCGTTAGTCACAGTCGTCTCACTTGGAGGCCCCGAGGTCATGCTCACAACCCAGTTCTAAAGAAACAGGATTGTCTTGGCCTGGCTGAGAGTGGGCAGATTACCCCCAGTGATGCCTCTCTCCAAGGTCAGCAGCCTTGGAAGAGAACAGGCTGCTGCTTTCAGCTGTTCCCTTGGGCATACTCCTGCATGCAGAGTTCAGCCACAGTGGCAAGGTGCCAGGCAGATTTCCTCAAGTAGTGGGCTGCCCAGTCTCGAAACATTTGTGAGTTACAGTAGAGAGATATGAGTTCCTGCTTGTCAGTAAAATTTCCCTAGAAGGAACCATCTGGTATTAGGCGGGAAGGATGTTAGGGGCAAGGGTGCAGGGTTGGGAATGAGGATGGGCATGTTATCTCTTCAGCATGCTAGTTTCAACGTCAACAACAGGAAAAAAGAACCCACAGGCAGTTAGGTCATGTCCATCAAATGACCCCTTTCCAATGGAAGCATTGCCATTGCACTATCATTAAATGACTTGGCTGGACAATGGTCCTGGGTATGCTTGAGCAGTCTAATTTCTCAGAGTCACATCTCTTGCTGAAAAATGAATGTGCTAAGGGAATCAATCTGGTGTCGTTGCTAGGACCAAAACAAAAAGTTTATATGTTGTATGTTTTCTCACTTATGTTGATAATTTGCCTTAATGTCCTACTTTGTTAAAAAATGTGGAGAATTAGCAAGGTGTCAGGAGGCCACGAAAGGAATCAAGACGTCCCCAGTTACCTTGTTGGTTTGTATTCTCTCCATTGAGGTGGACAGCCTGCAGCTCACACGCACTGGACAGCACCAAGGATTTATGGTGTGTGTCCTGGAGTCTGCAGTTCAGCGATTGCACGGTTGCATCACACACAAGCTCATCCTCCCAATTCTCACAGGTGACGGGTTCTGGAATGTAGAGCACATATATTGTTTAGAGAGAAAATCAGAAGGGCAGGCCTGATGATGTGAGGCAGCAGAAGTTGGTTGCTTGGAGGACATCTGACCATGCCAGCTGAAGTTCGATTATAACATTGGTGGGGAAGAAGTTGAGGTAAGAGCACTGGACCTGGCACCATAAGATGTGGATTCAAGCTTCAGCTCTATTGCTTGCTGTGGACTAGCAATAGAGCTACTTATGTAAAATGGCGATGGCAGTAACACTGGCCCAACAGGGATATGGTGAGACTTGCAAGAGATAATATAAGTGAAACCACTCAGAATGATCGAGTGATTGGCAAATGTGAGTAGTTATCAAGGTCTTACTTTAGGGATAGTTTCAATTTAACAGAAGATTAATTTGGTTTCTAGGCTTCTGTCTTCCTCTCATCACTGTGCCTTCTACTTTTAAAGGGCTTCAGGTTTGGGGGAGTTTAGTTGACTATTGAGTTATGGATGCTGAGAAGGAAGTGACTGGAGATCTGTCTGCTCTCAGCTCTCATTAAGTGGTACCTTCTTCAAAGATGAAGGAAAAGAGGCTCCTCAGGTCATCATCCTGGAAGGCCTGTGAGCAGGGACTGGGTATCTTCTTCAACTTCTCCACAGCCACAATGATCGACACGGCATGCTTGAAACTCTTGTTGTAGAGCTGGTGGGAGATTTCCACTTTGATGCCCCCATCTCCCACGGAACTGAGGTCCAGATCTTGGAAGCCGCCCTGTGAAGAGAGCAAGGGAGAGAATCTGTTAAGGTAGTTAGGCCATAGAGCTCCCATTTTGACATTAGGGAGGTGGAAGGGGCCTTAGAGGTAACTGAGCTGCTAGTGATAAAGGCTGGTCTCTCCGAAGCCCAGAGTGGTTAAGCGGCTTACCCAAGGGCACGTGGCAAGTTAGCGGCAGACCCAAAACCAGAATGTGGGCTCTCTTATGCCCATGTCAGTGCCCCTGCAAGGGTTGGGAGCTAAGCTCATGGTCTCACCTTCATCTGTTTTGGACCATCCTCCTCAAAGAACAGGTCATTCTCGTTGCCACTATATTAAAAACAGAGAGATTGCTCAGTTAATTGTCCTAGACAAGTTTATTTTTCCTTCCCTGCAAACAGTCTTCACTGTTAATAGGAAACTGCAAACATCATGTCCCTTGAAGCTGCTGAAGCTGTCAAGTTCCATGATGATATGCATGGAACAGGATAGGAGGAAGGGCAGGTACCCTGGGTGCTCCCTGTTGGATCCTGAGACCTAACATCCAGCCCAGTTAAAATCTGAGATTTCCTTTGCACTCAAGCCACACTTTGCCAAGGGGTCCCCTTTAGTGCCCACTTGGAATCTTTTCTTTCTGTTTACCATCTGCAGGAAGCCCCTGCAGAAACAACATCTGGATAGCCTGTGGGTCTCAACGCTGGATTTCCAATGGGAAATCACACTTCACCCCAGGGTAACTTGGAACCCTACTTGTCACTGGAAGAGGCAGTTAGGGGACCAGTCTCCAAGCACAGATAACACTCCACTATTCAAGGGAGACCCTGCTTACATTGCTGTTCTCAGTCTGCCCACTGACCTGCAGTAAGACATCATTTCACTTGTGAGTTCAGGTACTGCTGCCATGGCTGCTTTAGAAACCTGTGTAAAGAGAAGAAAATGAGTGACCACTTGCCAAGCCAGTCCCCACGAGGACTGCCTTCATATGTCAGTTTCCCTCAGTACATGGCAGGCATACAAAGAAACAATCTTTGAATGAATGAGTGAATGCATGAAAGAGCCTTCTTTTGGGTCCAGAGGAAAACATTTGCTAAACTAAACCCAAAGCAGGAGTGTATTTGTTAGGAAACCTGGAGCAGAGCCTTTGACACTGATGTCTCAGGTGTCAGCTGCCAGATAAGCATTGCTCATTCCCAGGATATTTCACAGGTCATAGCATAACCGTACTCCTGGCATTTTTGGAAGAGGCAGAGAGGAAGGGAGGGAGGGAGAGAAAGAGAGAGAGAGAGAGAGAAAGACAGAGAGACTCCCCTAGGACCTAGCCATAAGGAACAGTTCAACTTGTACCTGAGCAATGAAGAGTGGCTGGAGAGAACAGAATCCTGGAGTGGCCTGTTGTGCCTCGAAGAGGTACGCTGTCTACCAATTTCTCCCTCACTGTTTTATGGCCTTCAAAAGCAGAAGTGAGGAGCTGAGAAATTTCCCCTTTGGTTAACTGATTTCACAACCAAGTTAAAAAAAAAAAAGAAAAAGAGGATTGATGGGAACTTCTGGGAGAGGGCAAACTGAAATAATGGTCCAGTTCATGGAGGGGTAAGTGGCAGCAAACTATGACACAGTTGTGCCAATGTGTCATCATGCAAATATGCATTGTTTTCTGACAACCATTATGCAGATGATGTCAATTTTAAAATACGGGATTTTCCTAGGTTAGAAGAATGTTTTGATTTAGGATCTTTGGGACAAAGTGGAGGACACGTAGATGCACACACACCAACACACTCCCTCCCTCCTTGTACTTAATTAAGTTTAGGAGACTTCCCACTTGGAGATGGAATAATGGGCATAAGGAAGTAACAGTCACCCTCCCATTCTGGGTTGGGGGCACTGTTCTCTACCTCGGGAGCTCAGGGTCAATTACAGGAGCCTCTGGGAAGACATTTGACCTCCCTAGGATGGAGCAGAGAAAATATGGTTGTGCAGGGGTGCAGGCTTCTGACGGGGCTCATTCAACCCTTTCAGCCCAGGTGCTGATACCCTAGCCAATCACATATGGAATCCATATCAACGTTTGATGAACAGTGAAACAAGTCTGGATTGAGAACATATTTGAAAACATCGTGACTAAGTCAAGCTTTCATGATCACAATCCTGTTTTAAAATGCAGAGATGTTGTCTGCCTAAAAGAATTTTCTGTTATCTCTGAAAAGTGGAATATCATTTTCATAAGACTATCCAGCTGAGACTATATCCCTTGATAACTCCAGGAGTTATTAGACTTTGTTTTTTCCCCCCAGCTTTATTGAGATATAATTTATATATAACATTGTGTAAGTTTAAAGTGTACAACATGATGATTTGATATAAATATATATTGCAAAAAGATTACCACAATAAGGTTAGTTAACACATCTGTCACCTCACATAATTATATATATATAATTTTGTGGTGAGAACATTTAAGATCTACTCTCTTAGCAACTTTAAAGTATGTGATACAGTATAGTTAACGATAGTTACCACGCTGTACATTAGATTCCCAGAACTTATTCATCTTATAACTGGAAGTTTGTATCCTTTGACCAACATCTCCCCATCGTCCCTGCACCCTAGCCCTTGGCAACCACCCTTCTTTTCTCTGTTTCTATGAGTTTCACTTTTTTTTTAAGATTCCACATACAGGTGAGATCATACAGCATTTGTCTTTCTCTGTCTGACATTTCACTAGTGTAATGCCCTCGAGATCCATCCATGTTGTCACAAATGGCAGGATTTCCTTTTCTTATGGATGAATAATGTTCCTTTACATATATATCACATTTTCTTTATCCATTCATTCGTTGATGGACACTTAGGTTGTTTCCATGTCTTGGCTATTGTGAATAATGCTGCAGTGAATGAATATGGGAGAGCAGATAACTCTTCGAGACAGTGATTTCATTTCCTTTGAATATATACCTAAAAGTGGAAATCTTGGATCCTGTGGTAGTTCTATCTTTAATTTTTTGAGTAACGTCCATACTCTTTTCCACAGTGGCTGCACCAATTTACATATCACCAACAATGCACTAGGGTTCCCTTTTCTCCACATCCTCGCCAACACTTCTTATCTCTTGTCTTTTTGATAATAGCCATTCTGACAAGTGTGAGATGATATCTCTTGGTGGTTTTGATTTGTATTTCCCTCATGATTAGTGATGTTGGGTACCTTTTCATGTATCCGTTGGCCATTTGCATGTCTTCTCTGGAGAAATATCTATTCAAGTCCTTTGCCCATTTTTTAATCGAATTATTTGTTTTTGCTGTAGAGTTGTATGAGTTCCTTATATATTTTGGATACTAATCCCTTATCTGAAATATGGTTTGCAAATATTTTCTCCCACTCCAAAGGTTGCCTTTTCATTTTGTTGATGGTTTCTTTTGCTGTGCAAAAGCCATTTAGTGTGATGTAATCCCACTTGTTTATTTTTGCTTTTGTTGCTTGTGCTTTTGGTGTCATATCCAAAAACTCATTGCCAAGACCAATGTCAAGGGGATTTTCTCCTATGTTTTCTTCTAGGAGCTTTACAGTTGCAGATCTTACATTTAAGTCTTTAATCTATTTTGAGTTAATTTTGTGAGTGATATGCGATAGGGGTCCAATTTCCTTTGCTTATAAATATCCAGTTTTCCCAACACCATATATTGGAAAGACTATCTTTCCCTGTTGAGAATTCTTGGCTCCCATGTCAAATATTAGTTCACCATATATGCATAGGTTTATTTCTGGGCTCTCAATTCTGTTCCATTGGTCTGTGTGTCTGTTTTTATGGCCAGTACCATACTGTTTTGATTACTATAGTTTTTTAGTTTGGTTTGAAATCAGGAAGTGTGATGCCTCTAGCTTTGTTCTTCTTCCTTGGGATTTCTTTGGCTATTTGGGATCTTCTGTGGTTCAATACAGATTTTAGGATTGTTTTTTCTATTTCTGTGAAATATGCCATTGGAATTTTGATAGGGATTGCATTGAATCAATAGATGGCTTTAGATAGTATGGACATTTTAATAATATTAATTATTTCAATCCATGAACATGGGATATCTTTCCACTTATTTGTGTTGTTTTTAATTTCTTTCATCAGTGTCTTATGGTTTTCAGTGTACAGGTCTTTCACCTTCTTGGTTAAATTTATTCCTAAGTATTTTATTGTTTTCGATGCTCTTGTAAATGGGATTGTTTTCTTTAGTTCTCTTTCAGATATTTTTTTTTTTAGTGTATAGAAATGTACCAGACTTTGTTTAACTCAGAGACCAGCAGAGTGGTACCTCTGCCCAGGGTACTGCCCAAGGGTAACTCTCACATTTGTAGAATGAATGAATGACCAACTCATAAGTGATGCATAGAGTCTAGGAACAAGGCATTTGCTACCCCCTTTGGCACATCTATATTATAGCAGTGATTTGAAACCTTGCTCAATTATCTGGTTCCCTTAGCAGGCTGTGAACTCTTTTAGAGTTGGGTCTAGCGTAGTGCCTGGCATGCGAATTCAGACAGTAATAGTTTGCAGGAATTTGACACATAAGCTTATGCTTACTATGTGCCAGGTACTATGCTTGCTCTGCATTGTCCATGGGAGAGAGTCCCTGACTTTTACAGGCAGGAGGGAAATAGACTGTACTGTGGGGCAAGGATAGCTCAGTGGGCTTGCTCACCAAGCAGTCTTCTGATTCTTAATTTGGCTCCCAGTACCTTGATATCAGGAAGGCAAACACAAGAACTCCATCGTTATTAAGTTATATATTCCACAGAGAATCTATAAGTTGCATCTTGTTCAATGAATCAATTTCTTGTGAGTTTGGTAAGCAATAGTCAGTTCTCAACTCTGAGCCCTCATAAAATTGGGTGTCTAGTTCTTCAGAAACCCCAGGGGCCTCGTTTAGGGAGCCTGCTGGACTCCTCTGTTTTGCCTCCACAAGGTCCACTCTGCAAATGAACCATTGATCCTCGAGCCTCATTGAAGGAACTACCACCTTCCTCAGAGGCTTTATGCTGGGATCAGCAAGACCTGGTGGTCTGATAGCTCTGTGGGCTCTCCTGACAGAGAACACAAAGATGACTTCAGGCTGTTGGTGTGATTACAAGCTGAGTGAAGGAGGATGGAAGCCAGTGACAGAAAGGGCAGTATGCAAGGGACCTGAGCATCATTTCTGAGTTAATCCATTCTGTTGCTGGGACTGGAGATAGAGATCAGGAATCTTGAATCTACTTCTCCATCTTCTAGTATCCAGGGTGCATGAGCTTCCATTCTTTCTGCTCAAGGGAAATTCTGGAGCCATGGGGCAATGCCTCTTGACGTAGTAGGCTCTACAGTTCTGCCGTGTCTCATCCCAGCTCTGTAGCCTGGACCCAAAACCTGGCAGCATCCTGTCTGTCTCAGGAAGTGAAACCACTTATTGTGTCAAGCAGGCACGTTGCACAATGCATGTATCAAACCCTGTCTTTCCAAGGACACCACTCAGGCCACAGCACTTCCTTCTGGCCCCCAGTGAGCAGAAAACATCTCACTACAGAAATAGTTGCACTGGGGGAGGGTCTGGAAGAGTGACGATGATGTAGATGGCGATGCAGATGGAAGGAAATGAAACAAGCAGAAGTGCAGAGTTGGCAATGCCAGGATGTCATGGGGAGCTCCAGCTTTTGGGGAATTCTTCAGCTCTTGAGTCACTCAAGCCCTACTCAGCTGCAAGTTGCCCTCTAGCCTGGCAGGTCATTCCTCCAAGCCAGGAGATTGGCATTTATTCAGAGCAGCAAATTCCTTGGTACCATCTTATGTTTGATCTTGGGCTTCTAGCCTCTCTTATCAAGGTTGGCCTCACCAAAATGGTCTTCAATCATTTTGAACAAGAAGACAAGCAAAATAATCATGGGTTAGTTCTTGTATTATCGTCTGTAAATGTAGTAATGTCTGTTCTCTGTCATGGGCCATTCCTTCCTTGTTCACGCTCTTGCTCAGAACAGAACTAAACCAGGACTGTGCCCACCATTTTCCCCAACTCCCATCTCATCCTTGGCGTTGACTTCCTAACATTGTTCTTAAGAGTCTGTCATTTTCCTTCCATCATTTCCATGGGTCTTTCTGGTAATCTGAAAGTATAAACATTGTCCTGTGTAGCCACACCTGTCTCCATGGATGCCCCTCTCCTTTTCTTTCTGCTTCAAGGACTATTTGGGATTGGGCAGTCTGATATTTAATTTTGAGACCTCTGTTCTTCCTCTTGCAGCATTATCTCCATTGGGCCTGCCTCCCCTCTTGGACCCAGGTACTCAGAGAGGGGACAGGCAGACTCCAGGGATGCTCCATTCTGCCCCTGGTCTAGAACAAAGAGGGCTTAGATACATGAGCAGGTGGCTGTACCTGGTCAGGTATATGATCTCCAGTGGCTTCTCCCTGTCAACTGAGTTGTTAGTCCACCTCTGAGAGGCCAATGAAAACTTGTCCTTTCCTTTGATCCTGGGTGGGTGAGGTTGATGCCAGGGTCCTCCTACTCTATATCTTTTATTGCACACAATGGGTATAAGAAAGTCAGCCACAAACACAGAGCCCTGGGGAGTCTGGAAACATCTATAAAGGGCCAGATAGGAAATATTTTAGGCTTTGTGGGCCATATGGTCTCTGTTGCAACTACTCAACTCTGCCAATGTTGTGAGAAAGCAGCCATAGATAATACGTAAATGGATGGGTTTAACTGGATTTGTTCTGTAGGTTGTGGGATGCAGGCCCGTGTCTTATACCATTGTATTATACAGTTTTTCTTGGATATAAATTTAGAAACAAT
Source organism: Diceros bicornis minor (assembly GCF_020826845.1). Taxonomy (NCBI): domain Eukaryota; kingdom Metazoa; phylum Chordata; class Mammalia; order Perissodactyla; family Rhinocerotidae; genus Diceros; species Diceros bicornis. The sequence continues at coordinate 19,578,816 of NC_080779.1, forward strand.
ACTTAAATAAAAAAGCTGTCCTTTATTGAACACCTACTAAGTGCTAGGCACCTTTTTCTCATTATCTTATTTAGTCTTCACAATAAACTTGAAGGTAGATAGTATTGACCCATTTCACCTATGAGGAAACAGAGGCTGACAGAAGTAATTTATCTAAGACCACACAACTAATAAATGCTGGAACCATGACTCAATTATGGTTTAGTACAACCCAAACCAGATCCTTTTTTATCACTTTTAATTGTTACAAACATTTAATGCCCCTATCTCGTGCTGTCCACAGGGCCTATCTGCTGACCCCTTTCTCAACGATCCGAATACATTCTGAATGATAGAATTGGCTTGGCAGATTCACATATCTCGGCAACTCTGCCCCTATGCGTTTCCACGTTGTCCTTTTAGGATAATGTTCCCTTGCCTGTTTAGGACTGTTCCCTTGTCCTCCCTCCTTTTCCCACTTTGTTGGGACATATTGTAGGAATTCGCTTCTTTCTCCTTCTCTCAGGGTAGCACTGGGACTTTCCAAACCGAGTCTTTAGTTCTCTCTCTTCCCTTTTCTGAGTTTCTTCCTTATTCCTCAACACTTTTCATCTGCCTCTGGCAGCTCTGTCGCTTGATTTCCTTTGTCTTTTCCTTTTTTCCTTAAGACTTTGTTATAGCACAGTCAAAAAAAAATCCCCTTAGGTTTCTATCTCTGGAATCGTATGCTTTTTTAATGATGCTAAAAAATAATTTTCTCCTAAAATCTATGATAAAATACTTCTCTCCTAAACTGTCTCTTGTGTCTGTATTCTACCCGTTGGTTACTACATAATTGAAGGTGATTTGGCCATTTCCTTCCAGGACTTGGTTAATTTCACTTCTTCAATCACTTCCTCCTTGTTGGCTGGAACTGAGTTTTCTATCTTCTGGGAGAGGAAGTTCTCAGCAAGGCCACTCAGATTGGTTGGGTACATGTGTCAAGTGTAGGGCCCAACTCTAGGTAGTTGGTGGTCCGTAATTCCTGAGCAGTGTGGAATGAGGAAGTCTGATTCTGTAAAGCGATTATAAACATTCTGCCAAAACTTCAATACAATGGATAGATAGTTCAGAATTCACCAACCTCTGACTTGGGGTTCCTTTTTCTCCCTGACATTAGAGGGTTGGAAAATCTTCCAACATCTAATAACGACTCTATGAGGCTGCCACTCAGGACCCACTTTTCAAAATAGGTTTTCACAAGGAGTGATGTTTGATATGATAGCTCCAGAAATGATCTATCAAAGTTAACTTGATGATGTGTGCAAGTAGGAAAGTTGTATGTTAGAACTAGCAGTGATTTTAAAACTATCCTTCTTAGGCTTTTTGTTAATATACATGCTTGTTTTCAAAGTTTCAAATAATACAAAAGTATTTAAAGTAAGAAGGGGAAGCCCTCCACTCCCCCTGCCCCACTGCCTCTCTCACAAGATAAGCCATTTGAGCAGAAAGTATCCCAGTCACTGCCACCCAAGGACTCACCCCTCCATCTATTCATCACCCACCATCGGTTCTTTGAACAGGCTTTTTTGGAGCACTTCCTGAAGGCCTGGGATCTGTAGATTTCTCTCCATCCCCATACTTCATTTTAGTTCAAGCCCTTCTCCCTTCTCTCACCTAGGTCATTTAAATCATCTCCTAATTGGTTCGTTGCTGCCATGGAAACTGTGTCCATCTGTTCCCCACACATCAGCCACAGAGATGTCTCCACAAAGCAAATCTGGTGACACGAAGCCCTTGCTCAAATCCCATCATTGGCTCCCCTTCCCCTTTTGTGGATGAGTCCAGGCTCCACAAGGCATGGCAAGCAAGGCCCACCATGGAACGCTCTGTTCTCCTCTCCTACCCCACGCTTCAGCCCTCCAGAGTATTTGCAGTCCCTTGAATGCGATATTCTTTCTAGCCTCTGTGCTTTTGCACAACCTATTCTTTCTGCCAGGAACCTCCATTTCGTCTTTGTAGTTTGGCCAACTCCTAGTCCTCAAGCCTCAGCTCGTGCTTCACCTCCTCCATGACAAGCCCCTTCCCAAGCTGGGTGGTGGGTGCCTCTAACACCCTCTGCAAACCTCCATGTCTTGTCTCCTTTACTATTTGCTTGTCTCCTTTACTATTAATGTACCTGTTGCAGGGCTGGCATTGTAGCTCTCATCTCCGTGTCTGACACGTGATGGTGCTCCATGAATGTTGGCTGACCAAATGGATGAAGGCCAGGAGCGATCAGGCTGCCACTCTCAGCCTTCCATCTTGAGCTAGCTTCCTCTGACAGGAAGGCGTTTCCTTAGAAAAGAGTATCTTTGGATTAAAAGCAGAGACTCACCAGAAGCACAGTGTCCAGCTCGGAGCGAACTCCTCAGTAAACAGCCTTGTTGATATGGAGACTCTATGGAGTCTTTGGTAGGCACCAAAGACTCTTAGAGTAGGGTAGTGGTTTGGGCCTGGTTGGGGGTGTGGTCCTTTTGGAGGGTGCAGTTCTTGCCACAAAGACACAGTGGACACCTTGCAGCCCTGGATTAAATCCGAGTGGTGTCTGGGGAACAGACACTTGCTTGTCTGGGGAATTCTGAGCCTTTTATGAAGTTTTCTGGGACAGGGAGGTGAAGGGAGCTGACTCTGATCAGGAAGAGGTGTTGTTCTCCTGTCTCGTGTTTCACCAAAAATACCTGGGAGGTAAATTTCTGGAAAGCCTATCTCATGTCTTCCAAAAGGCAATTTTGAAGTGTTTCTTGAGGGCTTTCCGAATTCCTCTGAGAATGCAGGAGTTCTAGAAAGATAAAGTCAGAGGGGATGGCATGTGAGGGTAAGTAGCTTTCAGAATGACTTTCATCATTCATTCATCCATTTGTTCATTCATCACACCAGGCACCATTTGAGAGGGGTGTGTGTGTGTGTGTGTACACAGAAGAAGGGGAACAAAACTACGCAAGACATAGTAGCTGTCCTCAAAGAGTTTTTGCAAATGCCCACAATTTAAGACAGGATATGGCAAGTGCTGTGGCAGGTGTATAAACCACCTGCCACGGAGGGGTCATCTGTCCTTTCCTGCACACACACTGAGGGCCAGAGCCAGGCCAGAGGAGGGAGGGAAAAGTGGTCCGGCTCTCTGTGAACTGTGCTGCTCTAGGCTGCACAGGGCTGCTTTTTGGGAAATTGTAGGCTCTTGTTGGAGGATTTGTTTCCTGCAGAGCCGGGCTGAGGACCTGAGACATGAGGAGAGGTGTGGGGGCGAGTGTCTCCTCACTCTGGACAAGGGACTGTGAGAAAGAACTGGGCTGACCTTGGCAACCTGGGCTGGGGGCTGGCATTCCCATGTGGCCATTGTCACTGTCTGGCTTGGGACCCTGAAGGAATGGATATCAGACATCCTGGGGAGAGGGCAAGCTGGGGCAGGAGGAGGGCCGTGGTGGGTATGAGGGAACCCTTCTTTCTCTGTTAGGCCTCATGGCAGCTAGGGCCAGGACTCTGAGCCTTGGACCTGCCTGGCGCCCACCCTGAGGGGTGGGGTGCGGGGAGGTGAGAGTGGGCTGGTTCCTGCCACACTGAGCGGCTCCAGGAGTGAGGCAGGGAGGGAGGGCCTGGACTGTGGGCCTGGGAGTAGCCACCCTGCCCTTGGCGGTTTTACTTCCTCTCCCTCATCCTCAAGCCTTCCGAAAAGCCTCACTGCAGGCCAGAAGGTGGTCTCAGAGATTTAGGGGAGGGCAGCATCCCCTCTCCAGGACTGATGTGGCAGGAGCAGTTAGGGACCATTATGTGCCCAGCATGGCAGCCACCTCATGAAGGTTCCCTGAGAGCAGGGGCCTGGGTGCCTTTGCTCACCATAAAATCCCCAGACTTGAGAGCAGAGCCTGGCAGGTAGCTGGTGCTCAGCACGGTTTGATTGACTTGCATGAATGAATGGTTGAATGAATAAAGGTCACCTGTGGCCGACACAGCTCTGGCAGCCTGAGCTAGAGGCCAGAGGGAGGATGCTGAGACAGTGTCCTGGGCACTCTCAGAAGTCACTGGCGCACACAGAGGGGGATACATTTCTCTCCTTGTAATTAGGCATAAGGCAAATTAGACCTCTACTGAAACCTGGGCATGCTGTGTGTGGTTAATGGGTTGAAGGGGGGCAGAATATGCCATCCCAAAATGTGCCACTTTGGCATGTAGATTAGCTTGAGCTGAAGGCAATGAAGACCCATTTGACTCAGGAAAAGCTTTTTACCTCCCCCTTAACTACCTAAAAGAATTTAGATAGGGGACCTGTATCAGAAAAAGAGCTATTGCCAGAAATAACTTTTTTAATCTGAAAGACTATCTGCATGGCAGGGCAAACATCTAACTTACCAAACATCTGTTCTCCTTATCTTCCTGTGAATTGCTCTCCTCCCCTTTGAAGCCCTAAGCCCCTATCCCATTCCTTAACTCTTGGTGGCATATAACCTCAATTGCCTGACTGCCCTTGAGTTTTACATTTTTGTTTAATTTATGCAAGATAATAAATTTGTTTTTCTCCTGTTAATCTGTCTTATGGGTCAATTTACCTATTAGACCAGCCAAAGAACCTAAAAGGAAAGAAGGGAAAATTTTTCTGCCCCTACAGAATCCTCCCCACTGGTCTCTGCCTGTCCTTGAACCCAACTTTAACTTCCCTCTGCCTGAAAGTCTGCCTTAGCGGAGCATCTGAAGGTTTTGTACTGTGCAGAGGGGGGTATACAGAAATGGATGTTGGGTCCCCTGCATCAAGACATGATGTGAAGAGGGTGTATCGGGGAATAATGGGAGGGCCCTGAGTGCCTGGGTGGCTCACCATTGTCTAGTCCAGGTGGCTGATATCGTTTACCTCCAGTTGGGGGTCTGTCCATGTCTGTGGTTGCAGGATGCTGTGGACTAGGGAGCCCAGGTCTCATAGCTGTGGTTGTGATGGAATCTCGCTCTCCCTACTCTGCCCTCCTGGAAAAATGGCTCTCCACTCACCGTGCAGCAGAGCTGGATTAGGTGTTGTCACTGCGGTCACCTGACACCCTGACATCAGCAGTGGTCACTCTTGGCATTCACCCAGTCCAGTGGACACAGCACCAGGGCCAGCAGCCACATGAGTATTGGGAAGGAGGCCAGAGTGCCCTTCACGTCCCACTCTACCTTTGCCCTTCTCCTGCTCTCCATAAAGGGAGAGAACGGCAAGCTTCCTACACATTCCAAACCTTAGGAGGTTACATTGTCCTGGGGTATCAGAGCCTCCCAGGCACCAAAGGGAATATCTCAGTATCCAGGGAAGAACTGTAAGAACTCTTGCAGCTCTGGCAGTTTCCATTTCTTTACTTCCAACAAAACCGAAAGAGGACCTAAATAAGTTGTTGGTTAATAAATCATTAGACATAATTTTTGATGATAGATGACAATGTGATTTTGGCAAGTAACTTAGAAGGATTTCAAAGAATTCAGTGACATTGCTATAATAAGATTCCTTTCATTCCCATCTACTTATTCTTTATATGTACAAGTTTGCCCAGCACTTACATTTAAAAAACCGAAATAAGAATAGATCAATGTTGAGCTCTCATTCTAATTATAGTAATACATAAATACAGAAATAATTTTAAAAAGCTCTGTCTCATCAAGATATCTTGCTAATAAAAATCAACATTTATAATATATTATGTTTATATATTTATGTTATTTGGATCAATGGTATACTAACAATAACTGTAATGATGATGGAACCTAGAAGAATTTTTTAAAAAGTTAACATCTTATGGTTACATAAAAATATTATAAATTAAGTTTTGTTGAACACGTATTTTTATTGTTGCAAAGAAGGATGCTCAGTAAAATGCTTTTAAGCATAATATATATTACATTAGTATAAAATTTCATGGGGGAAATGAATGGAAATATCAGTTCAAGGAGAAAAAGGAATGTTGTAAATTTTCTGACTTGAAGTATTTGTTCATGTAATTTTTAGATGGATGACTAGGAAAAAGTCACTATGCTATTGGGCTTTCATTGGATACATCTACAAAAGTAATGTAACAGTTTTATTTTAATATGTCAAATTTATAATATTCCAGAAATAATAACATTTGAACTAACTATTTAAAATTATGGTGAAAAATTTTAGATTTTAATCTAAAACGTGTGTTGGTGGAAGAGTGCGGTCACAGTTTTTCAAAATTCTTGTAGATGGTATGTAAGTTAAAATATTGGAAGACCAACATCCTGCAAGGAATAGGGCCCTGGAAGGGCCTTTTGGGGATGGAATCGGACTTACTGCTGTGGTAGTGAAGATCACAGTTAACAATGCATCAGGAGGACATTACCTACTTAAGACAAGGGTCTCACCCTCCATGCTGGGGGGGCCCTGCAGCTTAGCTGCCGTGCTTGATCTCTTTTCCAGATGTTCATGATACATTTTATTATAAGCCAAACCCATAGTGTGTGTAGATGCTCCTGTATGTATCTGGATTCCACATATCCCTCTGCTCCCAGGACTCATCCAAACCCAACCTTCACATGCAAACTATGTGGCTCCTTTGGCCAGGTGGGTCTTCACGTTGACTTGCAGCATCAGGACGTCAGGATGCTCAGGCAGTGGCTGGGACTCCTTTGGCCCACACTTCCCGATCCCTGGCAGATGAAGGATTTCATGCCTTATTGTCTCTGAGGGCTGATGGAATTGTGGTGCAAGGGGTGCAGGTGAGGAACTGGAGAGAAAGAGAAGCATGGGCCCTTTCAGACAGCCTGTGGGGAAACTCAGGACCTGGAAGGGAGTTGCTGAATACCAGTCACCACTCACACCTTGGTGCCCAGAAGGCCCCACTCGCCCAGGCACAGGCCTCACCCGGACCCTCTATCTCCAGCTGCCCCATTTGCCAGAAGGTGAAGTGTTCTCAGAGATAGCGAGGCCACATATGTGAGAGAGCAGCCCGGGCCCCTGGCACACTCCTTTCCTAGGAAACTCAAACGATGAATGAATCCATAGCAGAACTCTTTCTCAGCTCTGGGATTACAAACACCCCATGTTTACATTAGCCCCTCCTGGCCCTACCCTTCCTGGTCCACGTGCTGTATTTCCATGGTTTCATGATCTGCTTTCAGAGAAGGATTTGAATTTTCATGATTATTTGTGTAAGCAAACAGTTATGCTGATACAAATAAGGAAAGCAATGCTTCTGGCCTTCCCTGGGAGAAAATCTAATCACTCAGCTCGCTTCCCAACTGCCAATTTAGGAATCAGGATGTGGATGAGATGTGATAGGAACTGGGAGGAGGCTCTGACTGTGGTCCCATACCCCTGGGCGGGCATCACACCAGTTTTCTAGGTCGTCCTCACCCTGGCTTCCAGTTGAACCTTTGTGGGTAGTTCAGCAAAGCCGTACTGGGGGAGGTGAATTGGGGTGGGGAGGAGGTCTGTGCAGAAGGCGTACTGACTTACCTTTCCACCTCTGACCAGGACATTGTAGCAGCCACCCACCCCCCAACCTGTCTTTCAGACCAGATATGCTCCCACACACCATTGCATCATTTACCTTCCCCCACCAGACACTTGCTTACTCCAGCCCAGCCTTATAGGACAAGCCACACCCTAACCCCAGGGACTGCCTGTCATGGAATCTGAGACTTCAGGTCAAATTCACAAGTACTTGCCTCCTATTCTCCAGGTATACAGGATCTCCTTGAAAGCTGGCAGAGTTGTGGTGATGTGGTGTGTTACCTGCTGGAGGTGCAGACAAATTGTCTTCCCAGCTCCTTGGAAAGACTTCCTACTCCTGGTTGCATTTCCTGTGCTTGGTGCTGTGGGGGGAGGGTTCTGGCTCTCCCCACTCAAATCATCTGACCCTTTCCATTTAGAAGCAGGCCATTTCTCTCTTCCAGGATAATGATACCTAGTGTCATTTTAACTTGCCATGATGTATTTAACCTTTTTCCTACTAATGAACATTTAGATTGTTTCCAGTTTTTGTTAAACTTGTTGTAAACAATTCTAAAGTGAACATCCTTGAACTTGTTTGTTTAGGGAAGATATGAAATAGTGGAATTGCTGAGTCATAAGCATGTTAAAAATAAAGTAGACACTGCCAATTTTCTCTCCAAAATGGCTGTACCAACATACCATCACACAGATGATTTGGGATAGGCTTCCTCTCAAGGTGAGATGCCTTCACAATTTGTCATTCTTTCTGGTGTGTCCTCCCTTTTGGACCTGAGAGAGGTGAGTGGAATTGGATCACTCAACCAAGGAAAGGGGACAGTACCACTGCCGGGGCTCCCAGGGCACCTCTGCTTTCTTCTACAGATCAGCTGCCTGCTTCCCACCAGTCCCATTCCCTATTGTGGAGTGGGCGCCACTTGGGTGCCTGCTCCTAACAGCCATTGCGTCCTTTGCACTGCAGTTATGAAGCAGACAGAGCCGCGAGAGGGTGCTCTGTCAGGGGGTAGGGCCTCCATCCATACCCTGTGATCTATCTTGCAGAGCTGCGAAGAAGGAGGAGGAGAGGGTATTGTGGGGTGAACTGCTGAGGACTGGCACATTTCAACAGTTGTTTTTCCCAAATAAGTCATATGCTTTTTTTTTTTTTGGAACAAAAGTCTTTTTAAATATTATTATCGTTTTTATTTCTGAGTAGGTAATATATTCACATGATTCAAAAATCAAACTATATAAAAAGTATCTGGAGAAATGTCTTTCTCCCAGCCTTGTCCACCTGTATCTTATTCCCCAGTCCCTCAGAGCTACTTTTTTTTTTAAAGATTTTATTTATTTATTTTTTCCCCCCAAAGCCCCAGTAGATAGTTGTGTGTCATAGCTGCACATCCTTCTAGTTGCTGTATGTGGGACGCGGCCTCAGCATGGCCAGAGAAGCAGCGCGTCGGTGCGAGCTCGGGATCCGAACCCGGGTCACCAGCAGTGGAGCGCGCTCACTTAACCACTAAGCCACGGGGCCGGCCCAGAGCTACTTTTTAAACTTCTTATGTATCTTCCAAAATTTTCAAAACCAAATACAAGCACACTGGAAAGTATTGCCTTTTTTTTCGCTACCCTTTGTTTCTTAAAAGTTAGCCACTGTCAACACCCTCTGTCTCTTGCTCGTTTTCAGTTTTCAGCGAACCTTGGAGAGGATTGGTGTGTGGTGTGGAATGCTTTCCCATTCTTTTTTAGAGCTGCATAGCATTCCATTGTATGGATGTCCCATAATTCATTTAGGCAGTCTCCTGTTGATAGACACTTGGGTTATTTCCAGTCTTTTGCAATTACAAGTAAAGTGCCATGAATAATTTTGATCACGTGCCATTTCGCGTGGCTGTATGTCCACCTGTAGACAAATCCTCAGAAGTGAAATTGCTGGGCTAAAGGGGATGTGCATTTGTAATTTTCATAGTTACTATCAAATTTTCCTCTACATGAGTTGTACCAATTTATACTCCTCCTGTAATGTTTAAGAGTGGGGATTCCCCCACAGTCTTCCCAACAGGGTGTGTCGTTAAACTTCTGATTTTTGCTAATCCTATAGGAGAACATTGGTATCTCAAAGTGCTGTTAATTCAGCTTTCTTATATAAGCAATATTGAGCCTCTTTTACTCTGTCCAAGATCTAATTGTGTATCCTTTTCTCTGGATGGCTTGTTAATATATTGTTTTGGTGGATTTTTGTTGTTGTTTTTCTACTGTTTTGAGGGAACTCTTTATATTTTAAGCAAATTATCCCATTGTCTGAGATAGGAGTTACCAATATTTTATCCCTGGTTTGTTTTTGTGTTTTGTGTTTTGCTTCTGGTGACTTCTGCCATCCTGGAAGTGTACTGCCTGCATCATGTCTTCTCATACCCCCATGCCTTTCTTCATTCTGGGCCCTCCACCGAGAGTGCCCTTTCCTTTCTTTCTACGTGCGGAACTCCTGCTCATCCTTTGAGGCCTGACTCGTGTGTCACCCTTTCGACCCTCGTCCTTCACAGGAGATCTTGTCACTCCTGCTGGCTGCTCCTTTCATCCTTTATCTTACCTCTACTTGTCATGTTGCCTTATTTTTGCTTGTATACATCTGCCTCTCCTATCTACCTTTCTTGTTTTTGTACTCCCAGCCTCTAGGACGTTTGTTGAACAAATGAATAGAGAAATCATTGGCAGCTGTTACTACCCACGCTTACTCCCTAGAGTGCTTCATCTGGTCCTGTTTTATGAACCTTGTGCATCAAATGTCCCTTTGTAGAAAAACAGAAATGAAGGGGTGTGGTAAGGAGGCTTGTCTTGGTGGCCAGTGATGTTTCTAGGTACTTTGCAGCACTCAGTGATGAAGAGTAGGCTTCCAACCCCCCGAGGAGAACTCTCATGGTCCCATTTATGTTTTCTCTTCTATGTCAGCTCCAAGAAAAGTCAGTGACCACACAGACATAATATTTTTTCAGCAAAGTTTATTTCAGAATCATTGAAACAGTGTGATCATACTCCCTCACTCATAAATATTCCTATTTAAATAATCTGAGCTTATATATTTTCAGCCTTGGTGAAAGGACTTGATGTAAAGATGGTACTCTAGTCCAAGTTAAACTAGTTCCATAGATATTGAAGATTGGGCTCTTTCACAGACACTGCTGCTTCTTGTCCCCCTTGAATTAAATTAAATAGACTAACCCACCAATAAATAAATAAATATATAATTAGTTAAGTGGTTGCTCATCAGAAGCTGGGCTCAAATGACAGAAGGTTTCTTTGAACCTGATGTGCAGTGGTTTCTACCAGGCTGGCTTTGAGTGAGTAGGAGAGGTGAGAGAGGCCCTGTTCAGCAGAGGGGGTCTGAGGATTGGCCCTGGGAGGAGGGGGTGTTCCTCCAGGCTGGTGAGCAAGAGATCTCCTTAGCACTAATATAGGGAAGGCATCTGGGCATTGATTAGACAAGAGTGAAGTTCAGCTTGCAGCCATATTCAAACCCCCTCTATTCCGCTCTGCCACTTCTAGGGGTTCTTCAGTACATGTGGACTCTCTGGGTATAGCTCTCTTTAGGCGAGTTCCATGATGAAGTCAGTAATATTCTCACTGCTTCTGGTATTTCCTAGGAAGATGGGCTGAAGTTCTGATCGAGAGGTACTTATGTACCAGTTGGGGTACATTGCAGATTCAAATTCACACTTGTGATTGATTTCCAGCTTGTTGAAGACAAATCGCTTTTCCATTTTCCTCTTTGGGTAAGTATTGGGTTTTACTGACTGCAGAAACACAGAAATAAGAATTTTTGTGAGGGAAGGGACAAAGACGTTCTGGTAAAGATGTTCTCTGGGTCAGCTAAAAGGAAACTGATGAGTAGGTTACAGGACGGGGAGTCAGACTCCTGAGTTATCTTTGTGACCCTAACTTTCTGTGTGGTGACTAAAGGAGCCCTTATCCTTTTCTGAAACTTAGTATCAAATTCTGGGGAGTACAACATAGGTGGGAAGTCTTTTAAAAAGTGAAAATTACGTTAAACCTTCTAGGATTATCTAATTTTCAGAGACTTTTCCTTTGGCCTTGGCTAGAATGGGTTTGAACTTGGAAATGAAGGTTTTGCTGGGAAAGCAGGGGGGGAGGGTGATTATGGGAGTAGAGTGGAGTTGATGACAGGTGCCTTGAATTGCTTAATTTCCCAAAGTGTCATCTATCAAATGGAGCAATCCTAGCAATGAATAATCTTTCCAACCCTAACATTGTATAATCAGTTGGGTGTTAACAATGGCAGGAAATAATAACATCAGCAAAATGATTTAATTTTCTGTAGTGGGAGTGAAAGTTGCATGTGTGTAACAATTGCATTAAATTTATTCACATTTATGCAAATTGGTCAAATACATGTGCTTCCAGATTTTCTGTGGGGAGAAGGTGGCTGTCTTGGAAGTAAGTGATGGGTAAGGGTCTTCAGAAGAGCCAGAGAAGGGCCTGCAGCCCCTGGTACTCACCTCCAGCTGCAGGATGGGCTTCCCGTCCTTCATCCCACACGACAGGTACAGATTCTTTCCCTTGAGGCCCAGGGCCACAGGTATCTTGTTGGTCTCTTCTTCTCCTTGCACGAAGCTCATGCAGAACACCACTGGAGAAAGGAGAGGGGCCTTGTGGTCAGGGACACACAGCAGTGCGGGGTTGGCCCAGCCATTGGACCCCAAGCCCAGGACTCGTAGAGTTTAGCATCCTCTGTGGAAACCCACATTGAGCTTCCTGTGGCCTAACAGATAGAATAACTGGGCTTCTCACAGGGTCAGTTGGTTGCTTCAGGTTTTCCCCAAAGAACGTCTAGGGGTTTCTCAGAGCTTTGTCACTGTGGCAATGAAGAATTAGGGGGTCTAATTTTTAAAACTGAAGAAAAGAGGGACAGAAGGAACGAAGGAAGCCAGTGTCACTTGTCACTGGCCAGTGATGTGCCCATCTGCATGAGCAGAACAATTTGATCAATGTGAAAGGCGAGAAAAGAGGTCAAGCTGGGCTCCCGAAAGAAATCGGGCACAAATGTATTTCAGGAACATAGAGCTGCAAGTGGGAAGAACTTGGGAGAGGAGAGGCTTAGCTGGGAAAAGTGGCTCCAAAGAGAGACACTCCTTTTAATCTTCGTTAGTCACAGTCGTCTCACTTGGAGGCCCCGAGGTCATGCTCACAACCCAGTTCTAAAGAAACAGGATTGTCTTGGCCTGGCTGAGAGTGGGCAGATTACCCCCAGTGATGCCTCTCTCCAAGGTCAGCAGCCTTGGAAGAGAACAGGCTGCTGCTTTCAGCTGTTCCCTTGGGCATACTCCTGCATGCAGAGTTCAGCCACAGTGGCAAGGTGCCAGGCAGATTTCCTCAAGTAGTGGGCTGCCCAGTCTCGAAACATTTGTGAGTTACAGTAGAGAGATATGAGTTCCTGCTTGTCAGTAAAATTTCCCTAGAAGGAACCATCTGGTATTAGGCGGGAAGGATGTTAGGGGCAAGGGTGCAGGGTTGGGAATGAGGATGGGCATGTTATCTCTTCAGCATGCTAGTTTCAACGTCAACAACAGGAAAAAAGAACCCACAGGCAGTTAGGTCATGTCCATCAAATGACCCCTTTCCAATGGAAGCATTGCCATTGCACTATCATTAAATGACTTGGCTGGACAATGGTCCTGGGTATGCTTGAGCAGTCTAATTTCTCAGAGTCACATCTCTTGCTGAAAAATGAATGTGCTAAGGGAATCAATCTGGTGTCGTTGCTAGGACCAAAACAAAAAGTTTATATGTTGTATGTTTTTTCACTTATGTTGATAATTTGCCTTAATGTCCTACTTTGTTAAAAAATGTGGAGAATTAGCAAGGTGTCAGGAGGCCAAGAAAGGAATCAAGACGTCCCCAGTTACCTTGCTGGTCCTCCTGGGTTCTCTGGAGGTGGACAGCCTTCAGCACACATGAGCCAGACAGTACCATGGCTTTTTCTTCTATGTCCTCGAGTTTGATATCCAGCGATTCCACGGCAGAATTACTCTGATAAGTATCATTCTGCTTGTCACAGATGATGGGTTCTAGAATATGGAGCACATATATTGTTTAGAGAGAAAATCAGAAGGGCAGGCCTGATGATGTGAGGCAGCAGAAGTTGGTTGCTTGGAGGACATCTGACCATGCCAGCTGAAGTTCGATTATAACATTGGTGGGGAAGAAGTTGAGGTAAGAACACTGGACCTGGCACCATAAGATGGATTCAAGCTTCAGCTCTATTGCTTGCTGTGGACTAGCAATAGAGCTACTTATGTAAAATGGCGATGGCAGTAACACTGGCCCAACAGGGATATGGTGAGACTTGCAAGAGATAATATAAGTGAAACCACTCAGAATGATCGAGTGATTGGCAAATGTGAGTAGTTATCAAGGTCTTACTTTAGGGATAGTTTCAATTTAACAGAAGATTAATTTGGTTTCTAGGCTTCTGTCTTCCTCTCATCACTGTGCCTTCTACTTTTAAAGGGCTTCAGGTTTGGGGGAGTTTAGTTGACTATTGAGTTATGGATGCTGAGAAGGAAGTGACTGGAGATCTGTCTGCCCTCAGCTCTCATCAAGTGGTACCTTCTTCAAAGATGAAGGAAAAGAGGCTCCTCAGGTCATCATCCTGGAAGGCCTGTGAGCAGGGACTGGGTATCTTCTTCAACTTCTCCACAGCCACAATGATCGACGCGGCATGCTTGAAAGTCTTGTTGTAGAGCTGGTGAGAGATTTGCAGCATGAGGGCCCCATTTCCCACAGAGCTGAGGTCCGGGTCTTGGAAGCTGCCCTGTGGAGAGACCAAGGGAGTGAGTGTGTTAAGGTAGTTAGGCCATAGAGCTCCCATTTTGACATTAGAGAGGTGGAAGGGGCCTTAGAGGTAACTGAGCTGCTAGTGATAAAGGCTGGTCTCTCTGAAGCCCAGAGAGGTTAAGCAGCTTACCCAAAGGGACGTGGCAAGTTAGAGGCAGACCCAAAACCAGAATGTGGGCTCTCTTATGCCCATGTCAGTGCCCCTGCAAGGGTTGGGAGCTAAGCTCATGGTCTCACCTTCATCTGTTTTGGACCATCCTCCTCAAAGAACTGGTCATTCTCTTTGCCACTGTATTAAAAACAGAGAGATTGCTCAGTTAATTGTCCTAGACAAGTTTATTTTTCCTTCCCTGCAAACAGTCTTCACTGTTAATAGGAAACTGCAAACATCATGTCTCTTGAAGTTGCTGAAGCTGTCAAGTTCCATGATGATATGCATGGAACAGGATAGGAGGAAGGGCAGGTACCCTGGGTGCTCCCTGTTGGATCCTGAGACCTAACATCCAGCCCAGTTAAAATCTGAGATTTCCTTTGCACTCAAGCCACACTTTGCCAAGGGGTCCCCTTTAGTGCCCACTTGGAATCTTTTCTTTCTGTTTACCATCTGCAGGAAGCCCCTGCAGAAACAACATCTGGATAGCCTGTGGGTCTCAACGCTGGATTTCCAATGGGAAATCACACTTCAGCCCAGGGTAACTTGGAACCCTACTTGTCACTGGAAGAGGCAGTTTGGGGGACAAATCTGGTCTCCAAGCACAGATAACACTCCACTCTTGAAGGGGAACCCTGCTCCCATTATTGGTCTCAGTTTCCCCACTGACCTGCAATTCATCTTTTCACTGGTGAGTTCAGGTACTGCTGCCATGGCTGCTTTAGAAACCTGTGTAAAGAGAAGAAAATGAGTGACCACTTGACATGCCAGTCCCCACGAGGACTGCCTTCATATGTGAGTTTCCCTCAGCACGTGTACATAGCAGGCACGCTGTGTGGGTACATGTGTCAAGTGTAGGGCCCAACTCTAGGTGGTTGGTGGTCTGTAATCCCTGAGCAATGTGGAATGAGGAAGTCTGATTCGGTAAAGCTGTTATAAACATTCTGCCAAAACTTCTATACAATGGATAGATAGTTCAGAATTCACCAACCTCCGACTTGGGGTTCCTTTTTCTCCCTGACATTAGAGGGTTGGAAAATCTTCCAACATCTAATAACGACTCTATGAGGCTGCCACTCAGGACCCACTTTTCAAAATAGGTTTTCACAAGGAGTTATGTTTGATATGATAGCTCCAGAAATGATCTATCAAAGTTAACTTGATGATGTGTGCAAGTAGGAAAGTTGTATGTTAGAACTAGCAGTGATTTTAAAACTATCCTTCTTAGGCTTTTTGTTAATATACATGCTTGTTTTCAAAGTTTCAAATAATACAAAAGTATTTAAAGTAAGAAGGGGAAGCCCTCCACTCCCCCTGCCCCACTGCCTCTCTCACAAGATAAGCCATTTGAGCAGAAAGTATCCCAGTCACTGCCACCCAAGGACTCACCCCTCCATCTATTCATCACCCACCATCGGTTCTTTGAACAGGCTTTTTTGGAGCACTTCCTGAAGGCCTGGGATCTGTAGATTTCTCTCCATCCCCATACTTCATTTTAGTTCAAGCCCTTCTCCCTTCTCTCACCTAGGTCATTTAAATCATCTCCTAATTGGTTCGTTGCTGCCATGGAAACTGTGTCCATCTGTTCCCCACACATCAGCCACAGAGATGTCTCCACAAAGCAAATCTGGTGACACGAAGCCCTTGCTCAGATCCCATCATTGGCTCCCCATCCCCTTTTGTGGATGAGTCCAGGCTCCACAAGGCATGGCAAGCAAGGCCCACCATGGAACGCTCTGTTCTCCTCTCCTACCCCACGCTTCAGCCCTCCAGAGTATTTGCAGTCCCTTGAATGCGATATTCTTTCTAGCCTCTGTGCTTTTGCACAACCTATTCTTTCTGCCAGGAACCTCCATTTCGTCTTTGTAGTTTGGCCAACTCCTAGTCCTCAAGCCTCAGCTCGTGCTTCACCTCCTCCATGACAAGCCCCTTCCCAAGCTGGGTGGTGGGTGCCTCTAACACCCTCTGCAAACCTCCATGTCTTGTCTCCTTTACTATTTGCTTGTCTCCTTTACTATTAATGTACCTGTTGCAGGGCTGGCATTGTAGCTCTCATCTCCGTGTCTGACACGTGATGGTGCTCCATGAATGTTGGCTGACCAAATGGATGAAGGCCAGGAGCGATCAGGCTGCCACTCTCAGCCTTCCATCTTGAGCTAGCTTCCTCTGACAGGAAGGCATTTCCTTAGAAAAGAGTATCTTTGGATTAAAAGCAGAGACTCACCAGAAGCACAGTGTCCAGCTCGGAGCGAACTCCTCAGTAAACAGCCTTGTTGATATGGGGGCGGCAGGTAGGCACCAAAGACTCCTAGAGTAGGGTAGTGGTTTGGGCCTGGTTGGGGGTGTGGTCCTTTTGGAGGGTGCAGTTCTTGCCACAAAGACACAGTGGACACCTTGCAGCCCTGGATTAAATCAGAGCGGTGTCTGGGGAACAGACACTTGCTTGTCTGGGGAATTCTGAGCCTTTTATGAAGTTTTCTGGGACAGGGAGGTGAAGGGAGCTGACTCTGATCAGGAAGAGGTGTTGTTCTCCTGTCTCGTGTTTCACCAAAAATACCTGGGAGGTAAATTTCTGGAAAGCCTATCTCATGTCTTCCAAAAGGCAATTTTGAAGTGTTTCTTGAGGGCTTTCCAAATTCCTCTGAGAATGCAGGAGTTCTAGAAAGATAAAGTCAGAGGGGATGGCATGTGAGGGTAAGTAGCTTTCAGAATGACTTTCATCATTCATTCATCCATTTGTTCATTCATCACACCAGGCACCATTTGAGAGGGGTGTGTGTGTGTGTGTGTACACAGAAGAAGGGGAACAAAACTACGCAAGACATAGTAGCTGTCCTCAAAGAGTTTTTGCAAATGCCCACAATTTAAGACAGGATATGGCAAGTGCTGTGGCAGGTGTATAAACCACCTGCCACGGAGGGGTCATCTGTCCTTTCCTGCACACACACTGAGGGTCAGAGCCAGGCCAGAGGAGGGAGGGAAAAGTGGTCCGGCTCTCTGTGAACTGTGCTGCTCTAGGCTGCACAGGGCTGCTTTTTGGGAAATTGTAGGCTCTTGTTGGAGGATTTGTTTCCTGCAGAGCCGGGCTGAGGACCTGAGACATGAGGAGAGGTGTGGGGGCGAGTGTCTCCTCACTCTGGACAAGGGACTGTGAGAAAGAACTGGGCTGACCTTGGCAACCTGGGCTGGGGGCTGGCATTCCCATGTGGCCATTGTCACTGTCTGGCTTGGGACCCTGAAGGAATGGATATCAGACATCCTGGGGAGAGGGCAAGCTGGGGCAGGAGGAGGGCCGTGGTGGGTATGAGGGAACCCTTCTTTCTCTGTTAGGCCTCATGGCAGCTAGGGCCAGGACTCTGAGCCTTGGACCTGCCTGGCGCCCACCCTGAGGGGTGGGGTGCGGGGAGGTGAGAGTGGGCTGGTTCCTGCCACACTGAGCGGCTCCAGGAGTGAGGCAGGGAGGGAGGGCCTGGACTGTGGGCCTGGGAGTAGCCACCCTGCCCTTGGCGGTTTTACTTCCTCTCCCTCATCCTCAAGCCTTCCGAAAAGCCTCACTGCAGGCCAGAAGGTGGTCTCAGAGATTTAGGGGAGGGCAGCATCCCCTCTCCAGGACTGATGTGGCAGGAGCAGTTAGGGACCATTATGTGCCCAGCATGGCAGCCACCTCATGAAGATTCCCTGAGAGCAGGGGCCTGGGTGCCTTTGCTCACCATAAAATCCCCAGACTTGAGAGCAGAGCCTGGCAGGTAGCTGGTGCTCAGCACGGTTTGATTGACTTGCATGAATGAATGGTTGAATGAATGAAGGTCACCTGTGGCAGACACAGTTCTGGAGGCCAGAGGGAGGATGCTGAGACAGTGTCCTGGGCACTCTCAGAAGTCACTGGAGCACACGGAGGGGGATAAGGGGGATACATTTCTCTCCTTGTAATTAGGCATAAGGCAAATTAGACCTCTACTGAAACCTGGGCATGCTGTGTGTGGTTAATGGGTTGAAGGGGGGCAGAATATGCCATCCCAAAATGTGCCACTTTGGCATGTAGATTAGCTTGAGCTGAAGGCAATGAAGACCCATTTGACTCAGGAAAAGCTTTTTACCTCCCCCTTAACTACCTAAAAGAATTTAGATAGGGGACCTGTATCAGAAAAAGAGCTATTGCCAGAAATAACTTTTTTAATCTGAAAGACTATCTGCATGGCAGGGCAAACATCTAACTTACCAAACATCTGTTCTTATCTTCCTGTGAATTGCTCTCCTCCCCTTTGAAGCCCTAAGCCCCTATCCCATTCCTTAACTCTTGGTGGCATATAACCTCAATTGCCTGACTGTCCTTGAGTTTTACATTTTTGTTTAATTTATGCAAGATAATAAATTTGTTTTTCTCCTGTTAATCTGTCTTATGGGTCAATTTACCTATTAGACCAGCCAAAGAACCTAAAAGGAAAGAAGGGAAAATTTTTCTGCCCCTACGGAATCCTCCCCACTGGTCTCTGCCTGTCCTTGAACCCAACTTTAACTTCCCTCTCCCTGGAAGTCTGCCTTAGCGGGGCATCTGGAAGGTTTTGTACTATGCAGAGGGAGGTATACAGAAATGGCTGTTGGGTCCCCTGCATCAAGACATGATGTGAAGAGGCGTGACTCTTTGTGTGCATCGGGGAACAATGGAAGGCCACTGAGTGCCTGGGTGGCTCACCGTTGTGTAGTCCAGGTGGCTGATATTGTTTGCCTCCAGTTGGGAGTCTGTCCATGTCTGTGGTTCTAGGATTGTGGACTGGGGAGCCCAGGTCTCATAGCTGTGGTTGTCATGAACACTTGCTCTCCCCGTTCTTCAGGAGTAAAGTACCCCCCCCCATTTCTCTGGGCTTAGGGTGGGATCCATGACCTCAGCATGCCCCACTGCAATATCAAGGGTTAGTTTAGATCAGTGTCTCCTCTGAGGCCTTGTACCAGCTAGCATTTCCTACCCCTAGGTTCTCATCTCTCAGCCCTCTTCCTCTTGCTCACCACACCCAGCACACAGGCCTCCTGTGTGATCCTTCAACTTGTCAGTCTTTCCCCCTAACTGAGGGCAAGTGGATTTGCCTTTTTCTCATTAAGGTGTCCCCGATCCCCCAACTCTCATCCACTCCCTCTAATTCCAGCCACTCTTTAGCACAAGACTCTTGTCTATCTGAAATGATCTCTTAACTGCTGTTTACTGACAGATCTCTCCACTAACCTATGGGCTCAATCTATCAGCCCCTGATTGTCTTAATCATATTGTGTCCCCAGGCTATGGTGATTAACAGTTGTTGAGTGGAGACTGATCAAGTGAGCCATCCCTTGCAAGTCCCTGCTTGCTGACTCTTACAGGCTCCTGTCTTAAGTTTCCCTCCCCGTTCTCCAAAGAATGTGGGCCCTGGAAAGTTAGAGTTCAGTGCCTTTAGGTGGGTGGCTCATGTCCCTGTGTTCTACCCAGTAGATAGTGTTGCTCCGGGTGACTGGGTAAGTTTCCCTGTCCTCTGTCACTTCCGCATGGGAGTCCTTCTGAAATTGCTTGTTCAGTCCAGAGAATGACCTTGCCCAACAAGGTCCTACTCCACAGGAGCTTAAGGAAACCAAGAACTTCTCAGATGTCTCCTTTGAGCTCCTGAGGTCAGTGTATAGCTGATGAGAGACTTGCCCAGGGATGAGCAGCAGATCAGGCAGCTTGCAGACTCCCACACAGGCAGCCAACTTCCAGCTCGAATTCTTTCCACCCACACTGGGTGTTCAGATGAGAGAAGACAGGGGACTACACTGTGCTTCTGGGGAACCCTGGGACTCTGAAGTCTCAGCATCAGCCAGGGGTTACATTCTTTTGAGGAGCTTACTCAGCGAGTCCTGACAGAGTTGGGCCCCTGCTTGATTGTCTTTTTACAAATGGCTTCATTGACAAGGGGACTACACCTGTATGAGTGAAGACGGGGGAAAGGGAGGAGGCTCCCAACGCTTGCTCTGAACCATAGCAGCCTTGCTGGCTTAGCTCAGATTGTCTGATTATCAGACCTATTAGCTCTCACACTTGTCCTGTAGACAGCCAGCCTTTGTGAACTCCAGCAAGTTCCTCGACTCCCTCCTTCTAGAGGTTGATTTCCTAGGAGATACTATTTTAAAGTATCAAGGACACAATAGGATTCACCTCAGGCTCATTCTGTCACAGGACAGGGAAATTTGCTTCTATTTCTTTTATGTTCTAGTCAGGAGGAAAGCAGTTCTACAAACAAGCAAACAAACTCATCACCAGAACAGAACCTTTCAATGTAGTCTCCCCCAGGTAACAAACCTCCTTGTTGGTTGGTAGGGAGTTGCTTTGAGTGTGGCTGTTTGGGAACATATCTGACCCTTGCCACCAGTCTGTAAGCTCCTAGAGGGCCGTGACAAAATCGCCCACCTCTCCTTCTCCCGTGACACCTTGCTTATGCTAGGCACTCAATGAATGGGCCAAATTATCACTGAATGAAGGATTCCAGGAGGCGCTGAGTGGGTGAGTCTGAAAGACCTAAGAGGGAGTCAGATGAAGGTCTGCTCTCCTAGCCCTGTCCCCGGAAGGAACTCATCTTCCTGGCCCGATGTCCTTATGTTTAAAATGAGGACAAGACCTATCTCTCTGGGTTGTTATAACAATAAACAATGTCTGTATGTGAAAGTATCTGACACAGAGGTGCACCCTGGTTGACACACAGAAAATATTAGTTTGCCTCCCTCCCTCCTCCTTTCTTCCTTTCCTAATGAGAGTGGCCTATTTCCACTGCTGCTGAGGAATCTTTGATGGTTGGTTATGTGTGACTAGGTGTGCATTAAGCCTGCAAAGTGTTAACTAGCAACATATACTCTTAAAGAGCTCACTTGGCTGAGGGCTGTGGTGGGGATGGGGGATCCTGTTCCCCAGTGTGTATCACTGTCCCTTTGTTTCATGATGGTTCCCTGAGGCCTTGTTCAAATGGAGCCCCCCACTGGGCTCACCACACAGGGGCTTCCTGAATTTTCCAGCATCCTTAATAATTCAGCATCATCCATTCCCAAAACGTACAATTACCTTCCATATACTATTTTCAGTATACTATATATTTTCAGCTGGGACTACAAAGATGAGTTAAACATGGGCACCTCTCTTCAGGGAACTTATCTTGAATACAAGGAATTAATATTAGGTACTGAGAAGAGGCATTCCTCTTTGCCATCCCCAAGACTGGGTGCCTCTTGGAAATGTTCTGTCTCAGCAATCATGCACACCGACATCATCCTCTCTGACCACAGCCTTCCTGCTTTCTCACTCCCATTCTCTCAGAGCACCAACTATTCACCCTTATCAGGACCTCCAGCCCACAGACATCCTCCCTTTCTATCTGCCCTTCTGCTTTTGCTTTCTTATCCATCCAGTTAATTTCTGTGCTCCATCTTTTCAATCATTTTCTTGCTGGTCTTCTCAGGAGCCTTTTCCTTTTTTTTCCCTAGCACTCACTAGACAAAACCCCAGGCCTGATTCTACCGATGGTCTGCTTCCTCTGCATCTCCATGGGGGCTGCTAGGGGCTGATGGAGAAAACCACCTAGCCAGATGGCTGGTACCTGCCATCTGCATGGGCACCACCCCCACTGGGCTCTCACACTGCCCAGCAGTCCTACAAAACTTTCCTAGTCTACTGTCCACAGCAGTGATTTCAGATACTCACCAACGACCTCAAATCCTGACCCCACCACTCTCCCTCACACTCAGCCCGTGAAAATAGACGCCATCATACGACAGCTCCTTCAGCATTTCCCATCACCCTTCCAATTGCATTCCGCCCACCGTGTCCATCTGTTCTCTTATTGCTGGAGTGGTAGAGGCTCTTCATCCTGCCTGGGCTCCTCCTTTCACCCAGGCTCTGAACCTCCTGACCCACTGTTGTATAATAAAGAATTTATCTGGTCTTTGTCTCAGATTCTTGGCAGGGAGCCTCTGAAACCGTTGGAATTTCTTCAGTGACAGATAATCATCTGACTGGAGGCAGGGACCCCGGATAGCTTCAGGGTGGGGGCTAATCACCAGAAAGACCAACCATGTGATTAGATTGAGTCACATGATATCAACCTTTCCTCCTGCTTCCTGGGAGGGGAAGGGGACTGGAGATAGAGTTCAATCACGTGGCCAATGAGTTAATCAACCATACTTATGTAATGAAATCCCCAAAAAGCTCTGAACACTGGAACTCAGAGGAGCTCCTGGTTGGTGAACACAATGATGTGTTGCATCCTGACTCCGCGGGAGAGGGCATAGAAGCTCTGTGTTCCCTCCCGGACCTCTCTCTATGTGTCTTGCCTTGGCTGTTCCTCCTGATTTGTATCTTTTATAATAAAATTATGATAATAATAGCACTTTCCTGAGTTCTGTGACTCTTTCTAATGAATTATCAAACCTGAGGGGATCATGGGAATTTCTGAATTTATAGCCAGTCAGTTGGAAGTGTGGGTGGCCCGAGGACCCCTGAAGTGTGATGGGCATTTGAGGTAAGGACAGTCTTGTTGGGGACCATGCTCTTTAAATTGTAGAGTTTGCACTAACTCTGGGTGGTTATTGCTAGAGTTGAGTTGAAGTACGTCCAGTTGGGGTGGAAACAGGATAACTGTCTTCCCAAGGACCTTGCTGTTTTGAGCTCTCGCTCTCTCTTTCTCTCTCTCATCTTCAACATTTTACTCTCTGTTGGCTCCTTCTCACCAGACCCACTCATGTCTTGCTTATCTAAAACAAAACAATGAAGACACCATCTTTTCCCTACCCACTGCTTTGTTTCTCTTGAAAGGGTGCCTTCACTTGCTTCTCCTCCCATTCCTTAGCCCTCAACAGTTTTGCTTCCTCCCACCACTTGATGGGAACATCTCTTATGAAGGTTCATTCTTGTTCCCGCAGTCAATGGATCACTCTCAGCCTTTTGTTTCTTTTAACTTGCTGTCTCAGCAGCATTTCACACTATTGACCATTTTCTTTTCTTCTGAAACTACAACCGCTTCTTGCCCCAGTTTCTGCAACACCACACTGAGTTTCCTATGGCTGTTCCTTTCCTTGTCTCCTCTATATTTGTCTTCTGTCCATCCCTTAACTATTCCAAACTGCACCTCTTGTCCACTCCCCACCCTCCTCTTTGATTCCTCACCCATGAAAGTCTCACCATCCTGGCTGTGTCACCTTGAGTCCTTCTTCTCACTCACTCCTCTAGTCCCACATCTAGTCAATCACCTCGTTTGGTTCCTTCTACCTCCTGTCTCTGTACATTTATGCCCTCTGCCTCTGTTGTTCCCTTGTCCGGACAACAACCCCCAGCTCACCTCCTCAGTAGTCTCCCTGCTTATAGTCTTGAGACCCTCCAACCTGTTCTCCACCCTGTAGCCAAGGTGATATTTCTGAAGCAGATGCAAGCGTCTGTTTTAGAGCCAGAGCCTATGTGAGGCCTGGCCTGTGGCAGGTGCCTGTGACTTTCTGTTGAATGAATGAATGTTATGTCCTTGCTTAAAACCCTTCAATTAGTTTCCCATGGCTCTTGGAGTCCAAGCTCCTGGACACAGTTTCTAGCCCTCCTGACCTGGCCTTTGTACACTTCTCTCTTTGGCCTTGAATGTATCATGCTCCCCCTCCCACTCTCTGGAACACCCTTCCCTTCCTTCTGCTGGATAACTGTTATTCATCCCTTACATCTCAGCTTTCGTAGACCTTTTCCTGCCCCACTTGCTATATGTTCCTAGTCACTTCCTGCTTCACCTACTAGGTACCTATTACATTTTATTGCAATTGTTTGCAGTACCGCTTGAACACACCCACTATCAGTATCTCAGTATCCCCATCACTCCACCTTCTTGGCAACACTTGATGTAGCCAGCTTGTAAAGTTTCGACAATCTACTTGGTGTAAAATGGTATCTTATTGTGGCTTAATTTCCATTTCTCTAAATATCCATTTTTCTCATTTTTAATGAGGTTGAGCATCTTTTCAAATGTTTACTAGCTATTTGTATTTACTCTTCTGTAAAATGCATGTACTTTTTCCCAATGGATTTTTTTTTTCTTATTTATTTGTAGAAGTTCTTTATATATCTGGAATACCATTCCTTTGTGAGATATATATGTTGCAAATATTATATCCCAGTTTGTGGCTTGTCTTTTTACTTTTTAGTGGAAAAAGCTGAACGTTTAAAATGAGGTCAAATTGACCAGTTTTCCATTTATGGTTTATGCCTTTGGTGTCTTTTTTTTTTTTGTGAGGAAGATCAGCTCTGAGCTAACATCTGTGCCAGTCCTCCTCTTTTTGCTGAGGAAGACTGGCCCTGGGCTAACATCCCTGCCCATCTTCCTCCACTTTCTGTGGGACGCCGCCACAGCATGGCCTGACAAGCAGTGCATCGGTGCACGCCTGGAATCTGGGCTGGGCCGCCAGCAGCAGAGCGCAGTGCACTTAACCACTACGGGGCCGGCCCCTTTGGTGTCTTGTTTAAGAAATCTCTCCCTCCCCAAAGTCACAAAGATATTCTCCTACATTTTGTTATGAAAGTTTTAAAGTTTTCCTTTTCACATTTGTGCCTTTACTACATTTAATTAACTGCCTTTTGTGCTGGAGAGCAAGCTGCACAAAGTCAGGAGGCATCAGTTCTGTTTCTTGTTGATCCCCAGAGCCCTGCAGAGTGACTGGCACCCAGTAAGGGATCAACAACTGACTAAATGAATGATTGAGGGTAGAAACACAGTGGTATGGGGGTTCAGAGGGAGGAAGCGATACCTTTGAAAAGGTGAAGGAGGAGATAAAGTAGGAGAGTGGTTCTCAATCCTGGGTCCACCCTGGAATGCCCTGGGGAGCATTAAAATGTATTGTGGAGGGCTCCACTCAAGAGATTCTCCATGATTGGTCTGAGGCGTGGTCTGGGCATCAGGTGATCCCAATGTGAGGTCAGGGCTGAGAGCCACTAGATTTGGAGGTAAAATGATGCAGTGGTCAAGGGAACAGATGTTGGGGTCAGCAGACTTGGGCTTGAATTTCAGCCTTGTCAATGATTAGCTGTGTGCTCTTGTACCCTTTGAGCTTGTCTCCTCACCTACGAAATGGGTGTAATAACACCTGCCTGCCATGGTGGTTGTGAAAGTTAGAGGAGATAGATGTGTTCCTGGAATGAAGGGTGTTCTTAATACATTGTAGTTGTTCTTTTTTTTTTTTTTTTTCTCTTTCAAGGAGGAAGCGGCATTTGAACCAGACCTTGACAGCTGGGTAAGATGTAACCATGTGGTGACTGGGAGAGAAGGGCGGTTCGGGTGGAGGGAATACAATAATTAACGGGGATGGGGGAGGGAAGACATGCTGGGGAGAGAGCAGGCCGGTTAGCACTGGTAGAGAGTGCAAGGAAGAGAGTAGGGGGGAATTTGCCAGGGATGCCAGGTGGCTGACCAGGTGCAAAGGGCATGGCTTCTCAGGGATTCCCATGGACACTGCTGTCCTCCCAAATGTCCAGCCCAGTCATAAGTGAGCAAGGGTTCTGGATTCTTTCTCTCTCTATCTCTCATTTCAGGAACAGAGCAGTGACTGGTGTTTAGGAGGAGAGCTGAGGAACGCAGAGTGCAAGAATGGAGGCCCTTTTGAGCTGGCAGAGGATGAGGGTTTTGGTCCCCAGAGGAGGAATACTGGGGTTGAGGAGGGGCTTGGGAGCAGTGCAGGACTCTAGCTTAGGTCAGATAGGAAGTATTTCTGTGAAAAATGGCCTGGACTGTGATGGTGGGAGCAGGCAGCTTTAGTCAGCTTCCTAAAGTGCCAAGGCTTTTAGATGGTCTTTAAAAGCTACGCAGTGGGGTTTTTAATCAGGCTTTTGAGTTCATAGGTTATTAACATAGTAACAGTTGGAAACTATTTAGGAAAACTCAAGTGAGTGGCCTGAAAGTTCTTGTGGCTTAGGGTGAGCTCCAGGTTCATATCTGACTGCATACCTGACATGGTCACCTGGCTATCCCCTAGGCATCTTCAGCTTAACATGTCCTAAATAGAACCTTGATATTCCTGCCTGACCTGTCTCTCCCCTAGTCTCCCAGTTCTCACTAAATGGAACTCCAGCTACCCAATTGCTCAAGTAAAAATCTTGGTACTTGTCCCAGATTCCTTTCTATCCCTATTCTGTCATGGACCCCACCCTATCCATCAGAGCTTTTGTGGGCTCTGCCTCTGAAATAGATTCTGCCTTTGTGTTGCCAGTTCACTCTAGCCACCCCTCATGGGAGCTCCATTCTCCTCCTTCCAAACACTCTCCAACTACCTTCACTGCACTGCCTCTCAAGGCAGGCATGTACATAAATGCAACAGGAGATTTTAAATGAAACCTATACAACTGGGTGGAGTTATACTTACATATTATTCTTCCTTAAACGTTTTATATTTATGTCTGGAAACATTCCATCGTTCTTCACTTGCCAACTAACAGAATTTATTACTTGACAAAATCTGCTAATAGCATCAGTACTACCTCGATTATTTTTGAACACTAACTTTAATTATTCTCACTATCATATATGGGAGTTATTTTGGGTAAAGGGTAATTGAGTTTTCCAAAACAAAAATAAATTTGGAGTATACCCATGAAACATGACTCATGGAATCAGATTCTTAGAGGGATCTCCGTATGCCTCCAGGTTGCTGTTAAAGAGCTTTGATGGCTGCCTTGGGGAGTGTCTGCCCTTTGGTGGGGTTGCCAAGGGTCAAATGCTTGGCCACAGCATCACCTGCCCAGGTGTTCCTTGTTTCTATTGAAGTGTCATGGATTTGACTCTTTGGGGGCAATTAACAATAATCAGATTCATAAGAGATTGATTAATAAGCTAGAAAGTCAATGTATTACATTTATGGTGAAGGCCATGTTTATACAGTGATTGTATGTAGCCAAGCTCAGATTAGGATTAGCATTCTGACAGTACATAACATATGTGAGAACTATCAGATTAAATATTTGAAATTTGGATTTTCCTAGAAAATCTGAATTTGTGATTGCCATTGACACACCTTTCTGGGACTATGATTCTCATGCCCCTAATATTAAAAGATATAGGAAACTAAAGTAAGAATCAGATTGCTTTATTGCCAATTTTTTTAATCCCTAAAACTTAGATTGGTTCCCATCATTCCCTGGCCTACATTCATTAATGGTTCCCAATTTTCTATTGAATAAAACAAAGATTTCTGCTTTTGGAAATATGGCTGAGTATAGTCTTCCTGCTGCCAAACAAATAAGTCTTAGATAAAACAGACTTTTAAAGACATTTTGGACTCCCAGTAAGGAAAGGAAATCTCTAAATTCCTCCTTTTGTGCTTCCTCCACCCCTCAAAGTGAGTTTAAGCCAGGTTGTCAGTGAGTAGCAGGTAGACAGACATTAAAGACAGGCTTCCTCTCAGAGGGAAGCACTTACATTAGCGTTACAACCTAAGGGCCCCTAAACTGTAGTCCAGGGCCAGTGACAAGGTGGGGGGCTGACCCCAAGAGGCCTGCCTCTCTGGGACCTTCAAAACATGCTAAATAAAGTGGGTTCCAAGTTGTCATATTCCCCTGGCCTCCCAGCAGAAGAAACACAAATCCTCTCTGGAGACAAGCATCCCAATTTGCCCATAGATTACAACTCCCACAGGCTAATATCAACTGTGTATGAGCTCATAATCAAAGGTCACCAAACACACACAGCCGCAAACCATGAGTGACATGAGTGAGAGTCAACAGAAACAACACACAACAGTTGGGACCCTCTAAGACTTCAGCCATTGGAATTACTGAATACAGAATATAACTGTGACATTAGCAAACATTTATCTAGCACTTACCATGTGGCAGACCCTGTTATAAGCACTCTGCACACTGTGCCAGATACTGACTCAGCTCTACGCTCACCCTTCTTCACTCTTCTACTTTGCCCTGGATTAAAAAGTGGGAAGAAGGTGGCAGCTCTGCTGCTCTTGGTGGTGCCTCTGGCAGCAACAGCAAAATGGGCAGTAGCACTAGTAGTCACAGGAATGTGCCTGCTCTTGCAGTGGCCTCCTGGCAGTGTGGGACTAACGGCATGGACTTAGATGAGCAAGGTCCCTAAAGGGACAGCAACCAGCAAATGAGCAGGGGCTTCTGGAGTGGCTGCATGGCTCTGTGGATGCAGAGCAGTGTGGGCTAAGAGGAACTTTGGCTCCTGCAGGGGCAGTAGCAGCTTTCTATAGTTTCTGGGTCATACCATCTTCTCCCTTTTTGCTTTTCCAATAATTTTGAAACTGACTTACCCTTACCTAAATCCCTGTCTGATTGTAATACCTAATCTGATTTCTGTTTCCTGATGGGACATTGTCAGGTACACATATACTAACTTATTTAATCTTTACAGCTCTATGCTGTAGGTCCAATAATTACATTTTACAGATGAGGAACTGAGGAGCAGAGGTATTATGTCACCTGCCTAAGGTCACTTAATTAGTTAGGGAAGTGCTGATATAACATAGGAAATGTTTAAAAAAATAAAAGATGGAATTTAAAAATAAAACCAGACATATTTGAAAAAGAACCAAATAATTTCCTATAAGTAAAATAATATAATAGCCAAAATGCATATCTTAGTGGATAGGTTAAACAGCTGAAGAAAGAATTAATGAACTGGAAG
The DNA here is from genome assembly GCF_020826845.1 of Diceros bicornis minor. Classification (NCBI taxonomy): domain Eukaryota; kingdom Metazoa; phylum Chordata; class Mammalia; order Perissodactyla; family Rhinocerotidae; genus Diceros; species Diceros bicornis. Next base: position 19,607,878 of record NC_080779.1, read on the forward strand.
ATAGGTCTGAAGAAATTTTTCAGAAAAATAAATGGGACTTATAAAAGAGAGGTTAAGTGATAGGGAGGGTAGAATGAGAACTAACATTTGTCTAATTGGAGTTTTGGAAGAAGAGAATAGAGAGAACAGAAAAGGCAATATTTAAAGAGATGGCTGAGAATTTTCCAGAACTAATGTAGGCTTTGACTCCCCAGATGGAAAAAGCACAATGGAGTGTTGGTGTCAAGATGGCAGCGTAGGCGGACTCTGAACTCACCTACTCCCATGGACACAAAAAATTTACAACTGCTCTTGGAACAGTTACCCCTGAGAGAGAACTGAACACTGAATAAAAAGAGCCCTTGCAAGAGGGGACAGTCCTGACTGAGGTGAAAGAGGCAGAAATTCCTTTCTAGAGGGAAAAAAAGCCACCTTCGCAAGCTGCAGTGCTTCATGGCCACCTGGGAGTAATCCAAAGGTACACAGCCTTCCCTGGAGGAGTCGGGGACCTGAGCTGGGGAACGTTACTGCTATAAGCATCTTTTGGACCCAGCACAACTGAAATGAGTATCATAATGTCTGGCTTTGCTGGCTACTAACAACGGGGACTACCCCCAGAAAAGCTATTGGACATAAGGGGAAAAAAAGCTGTCTCATAAAGGGCCCATGCACAAATTCGCCCATTTCAGAAGGCAACTTAGAATCACCAGAAAGAAAGATGCACAGTCCTTTGGTGAAAAGAGACTCACCCAATAGGCTCTGGGTACATCTCAGTGAGAGGTGAGACCGCTCCAGGGGCTGAGACATTGGCGGCAGCCATTGTTGTGACCTGGTGCAGGTGTGCTGACACAGATGCTGGCAGACACATTGGAGTTCTTCCCCTGGGTCTGCCCCACCCACTACAGCACCAGAGTCTGCCCTGCCCACTACAGCACCAATTTAATCCAGCTCAGCCAGGGCAGGCAGCCCACACTAGGGGCTGGTCCCACCCAACAGCAAGCCCTCTGGCAACTTGTGGGCCCACATAGGTGGGGTGCCTGGAAACTCTGCAGCCGGGTGAGTGGGTCCACCTCTGTGGGGCAGGGTGTGCATGAGGAGCAGGTGGAGTGTGTGGGTCCTCTGAAGTGGGGTGACTGGTCCACTTGAGGGGGTTGGGGCATGCACACAGGGTAGGACTGTGTTGACAGTGTGTGTGGCCCTGTGGGCGGTGGGGCTTGTCAGCTGCAGAAGACACGTGCTTCTCAAATAGCCATGCAGGGGATCGGCCCCACCTTCCAAAGCCTGAAACAATTGGATGGTCCCATGTCTGGGGCCAGCCCCACCCAGCTGCAATCCTGAGAGAGCTGACAAGAGCCTTGTAGGCCAGAGGCCTACAGCAATTGTAAGCCCCTGAGCCTAACAACCAGCCACATTGGGGCCTACTCACTTAACAGAAAAACTGCAACAGGAATGTGCTATTAGACCTTGCAGCCAACTGTGCTGGGGCTCCCCACACCTGATAAACTGACTGAAGGGCTCATAGCAGCCACACACAGCTCAGCATTACAACCAGCTGGCCAGGGGGACAGCCCAGCCTCCCTGGGCAGCTGCAGCAAAAGCAACCCTGCCACAACAGAGGGACACATGTAGCCCACACAGTGGTCACTCCTGGAACATTTGGAACTGCTGGTGAGAGGGAAGCACACTGCTGGGCCTCATAGGGCATCTCTTACATAAGGCCACCTCTCCAAGATCAGAAGACGTAGCTGACCCACCTAATACATAGATATAAGCACAGAGAAAGAGGCAAAATGAGGAGGCAAAGGAATACGTTCCAAATAAGGGAACAGGACAAAACCCCAGAAAAAGAACTAAAGGAAACAGAAATGAGCAATCTACCTGACAAAGAGTTCAAACAAAAAATCATAAGGATGCTCACTAATCTTGGGAAAAGAATGTATGAACTCAGTAAGAATGTCAAGAAAGAACTGGAAAATATAAAAAAGAACCAATCAGAAATGAAGAATACAATATTGTAAATGAAAAATCCACTAGAGGGACTCAAAAGCAGAGTAGATGATACAGAAGACTGGATCAGTGAGCTGGACGAAAGACTAGAGGAAATCACCCAAGCTGAACAGAGAAAAGAAAAAAGAATTTAAAAGAGTCTAAGGCACCTCTGGAACAACATCAAGCACACTAACATCTATGTTATAAGTGTCCCAGAAGAAGAGAGAGACGAAGGGGCAGGGAATCTACTTGAAGAAATAAGAGCTGAAAACTTTCCTAACCTAAGGAAGGGAACAGATATCGAGGTACAGGAAGCACAGAGAGCACCAAACAAGATAAACCCAAAGAGACCCACACCAAGACACATCATAATTAAAATGTCAAGAATTAAAGATAAAGAGAGAGTCCTAAAAGCTGCAAGAGAAAGACAACAAGTTACATACAAAGGAAACCCCATAAGGCTATCAGCTGACTTCTCAGCAGAAACCTTACAGACTAGAAGGGAGTGGCACGATATATTTAAAGTGCTGAAAGGAAAAAACCTACAGCCAAGAATACTCTACCTGGCAAGGTTATCATTCAGAATGCAAGGAGAGATAAAGAGTTTCCTAGAGAAGCAAAAATTAAAGAAGTTTATCACCAAGAAACCAGTCTTACAAAAAATGCTAAAGGGACTTATTTAAGGGGGAAAGAGAAAACCACAAATAGGAATAAGAAAATTCTCAAAAAAAAAGTCAATAAAATCACTGGAAGAGGCAAAAATACAGTAAGGGTAGCAGATCAACCACCTATGAAGATAAAATGAAGGTCAAAAGACAAAAGTACTAAACTTACATATTTCCATGATAAGAGGGTGATGGACACACATACACAAAAAAAGAGGTTAGATATGAGATAAAAAATATAAGATGTGGGAGGAGGGGAGTAAAAGAGTAGAGTTTTTAGAAAGAGGTCAAACTAAAGAGACCATCAAATTAGTATAGATTACTATATATGTAGATTATTATATGTGAACCTCATGGTAACCACAAACCAAAATACTATAGTAAATACATAAAAAACTGAGAGAAAGGAACCCAAACATAGTACTCAAGAAAACCATCAAACCACAGGGAAGAGAGCAAGAGAGGAAGAAAGGAACAGAAAAGAACTACTAAAACACCCACAAAAAAAGTAACAAAATGGCAATAAGTACATACTTATCAATAGCTACTTTAAATGTCAATGGACTAAATGCTCCAATGAAAAGACATAGGCTGGCTGATTGGATAAAAAACAAGGCCCATATGTATGCTGCATACATGAGACACAATTCAAACCTAAAGACACTCACAAACCGAAAGTGAAGGGATGGAAAAAGATACTGCATGCAAATGGCAATGAAAAGAAAGCTAGGGTAGAATACTTATATCAGACAAAATAGACTTTAAAACAAAAATTGTTAATAAGGGACAAAGAAGGGCACTACAGAATGATCAAGAGAACAATCCAACAAGAGGACATAATACTTGTAAATATCTATGCACCCAATGTGGGAGCACCAAAATATATAAAGCAGTTATTAACAGACATAAAAGGAGAAATAGACAGTAACACAATAATATTAGGGGACTTTAATACTCCACTTGCACCAATGGATAGATCATCCAAACAGAAGATCAATAAGGAAACATTGGTCTTAAACGACACATTTGACCAGATAGACTTAGTAGATATATACAGAACATTCCATCCAAAAGCCACAGAACGCATTCTTTTCAAATGCACATGGAACATTCTCCAGGATTGATCACATACAAAACGAGTCTCAATAAATTTAAGAAGACTGAAATAATACCAATCATCTTCTCTGACCACAATGGCATGAAACTAGAAATCAACTACAGGAAGAATATCAGAAAAGCCACAAATATGTGGAGATTAAACAAAATGCTACTGAACAATGATTGGGTCAATGATGAAATCAAAGGAGAAATCAAAAAATACCTGGAGACATATGAAAATGAAAATACAACATGCCAGAATTTATGGGATACAGCAAAAGCAGTTCTAAGAGGGAAGTTTATAGGAATACAGGCCTATCTCAACAAACAAGAAAAATTGCAAATAAACAATCTAACAGTGCACCTAAAGGAACTGGAAAAAGAAGAGCAAACAAAGCCCAAAATCAGTAGAGGGAAAGAAATAATACAAATCAGAGCAGAAATAAATGAAATAGAGACTAAAAAACAATAGAAAAAATAAATGAAACCAAGAGTTGGTTCTTTGAAAAGATAAACGAAATTGATGAACCTTTAGCTAGACTCACCAAGAAAAAAAGAGAGAAGGCTCAAATAAATAAAATCAGAAATGAAAGAGGAGAAATTACAAGGGACATCTCAGAAATAGAAAAGATTATAAGAGAATACTACGAAAAGCTATATGCCAACAAATTAGATAATTTAGAAGAAATGGATAAATTCTTAGAATCATACAACCCTCCAAAACTGAATCAAGAAAAAATAGAGAATTTGAATAGACTAATCACCAGTAAGGAGATCAAAACAGTAATAAAACCTCCCCAAAAATAAAAGTCCAGGACCAGATGGCTTCCCTGGTGAATTCTACCAAATAGTCAAAGAAGACTTAATATCTATCCTCTCAAACTCTTCCAAAAAAGTGAAGAGGAGGGGAAGCTTCCTAACTCATTCTATGAAACCAAAATTCTTCTGATACCAAAACCAGACAAGGACAACACAAAAAAAGAAAATTATATGCTGATATCACTGGTGAATATTGATGCAAAAATCCTTAACAAAATACTAGCAAATTGAATACAACAATACATTAAAAAGATCATACACCATGATCAAGTGGGATTTATTCCAGGGATGCAGGGATGGTTTAACATCTGCAAATCAATCAGCGTGATACACCACATTAACAGCATGAAGAATAAAAATCACATGTTCATCTCAATAGATGCAGAGAAAGCATTTGACAAGATACAGCATCCATTTATAATTAAAAACTGAATAAAATGGGTATAGAGGGAAAGTACCTCAACATAATAAAGGCCGTATATCACAAACCCACAGCTAATATCATTCTCAATGGGGAAAACCATCCCTTTAAGAACAGGAACCAGACAAGGATGCCCACTCTCACCACTCCTATTTAACATAGTATTGGAAGTCCCAGCCAGAGCAATCAGGCAAGAAAAAGAAATAAAAGGGATCCAAATGGGAAAAGAAGAAGTGAAACTGTCACTATTTGCAGGTGACATGATTTTATATATAGAAAACCCTAAAGAATCCAACAAAAAACTTCTAGAAGTAATAAATGAATACGATAAAGTTGCAGGATACAAAATCAACATACAAAAATCAGTTGCATTTCTATACACTAACAACAAAGTAGCAGAAAGAGAAATTAAGAATACAATCCCATTTATAATTGCAACAAAAAGAATAAAATACCTAGAAATAAATTTAACCAAAGAGGTGAAAGACTTGTACACTGAAAACTATAAAACATTGTTGAAAGAAATTGAAGGCACAAAGAAATGGAAAGATATTCTGTGCTCTTGGATTGGAAGAATTAACATAGTTAAAATGTCCATAATCCTAAAGCAATCTACAGATTCAATGCAATCTCTATCAAAGTTCCAACTACACTTTTCACAGAAATAGAACAAAGAATCCTAAAATTTATATGGAACAATGAAAGACCCCAAATAGCCAAAGGAATCCTGAGAAAAAAGAACAAAGCTGGAGGTATCACACTCTGTGATTTCAAAATATACTACAAAGCTATAATAACCAAAACAGCATGGTACTGGCACAAAAACAGACACACAGATCAATGGAACAGAATAGAGAGCCCACACATCTATAGACAACTAGTTTTCGACAAAGGAGCCAAGAACATGCAATGGAGAAAGTCTCTTCAATAAATGCTTTTGGGAAAACTGGACAGCCACATGCAAAAGAATGAAAGTAGACCATTATCTTACACCATACACAAAAATTAACTCCAAATGGATTAAAGATTTGAATGTAAGACCTGAAGCCATAAAACTTCTAGAAGAAAACGTAGGCAGTACGCTCTTTGACATTGGTCTTAGCAACATATTTTCAAGTACCATGTCTGGCTGGGCAATGGAAACAATAGAAAAAATAAACAAATGGGACTACATCAAACAAAAAAAAACTTCTGCAAAGAGAAGTAAACCATCAACAAAATGAAAAGACAACCTAACAATTGAGAGAAGATATTTGCAAACCATATATCTGATAAGGGGTTAGTATCCAAAATATAAAGAACACATACATCTCAACAACAAAAAAACTAACAACCCAATTAAAAAATGGACAAAAGATCTGACAGACATTTCTTCGAAGAAGATGTACAGATGGCCAACAACAACAACAAAACTAACAACCCTATTAAAAAATGGGCAAAAGATCAGAACAGACATTTCTTCAAAGAAGATGTTCAGATGGCCAACAGGCACATGAAAAGATGTTCATCACCACTAATTATTAGGGAAGTGCAAATCAGAACTACAATGAGATATCACCTCATGCCCATCAGAATGGCTATAATTAACAAGACAGGAAACAACAAGTGTTGGAGAGGATGTGGAGAAAAGGGAACTCACATACACTGCTGGTGGGAGTGTAAACTGGTGCAGCCACTATGGAAAACAGTATGGAGATTCCTCAAAAAATTAAGAATAGAACTACCATATGATCCAGCTATTCCATTGCTGGGTATTTATCCAAAGAACATGAAAACACGAATGTGTAATGATATATGCACCCCTATGTTCATTGCAACATTATTTATAATAGCCAAGACTTGGAAGCAACCTAGGTGCCCATCAAAGGACGAATGGATAAAGAAGATGTGGTATATATACACAATGGAGTACTACTCAGCCGTAAGAAAGGATGAAATCCAACCACTTGTGACAACATGGATGGACATTGAGGGTATTATGCTAAGTGAAATAAGTCAGAGGGAGAAAGTCAAATACCATATGATCTCACTCATAGATAGAAGATAAAAACAACAACAAACAATCACATAGAGATAGAGATTGGATTGTTGATTACCAGAGGGGAAGGGGTGAGGGAGGAGGGTGAAAGGGATGATCAGGCACATGTGCATGGTGATGGATTGTAATTAGTCTTTGGGTAGTGAACATGATGTAATCTACACAGAAGTCAAAATATAATGATGTGCACCTGAAATTTATGTAATGTTATAAACCAATGTTACCGTAATTAAAAATAAAATGTACACCGGGAGGAATGAATAAACACACCACAAATAAATTTTAGTGAAATTGCTGAACAAAGACAAAGAGAAGATCTTAAAATCAGTGAGAGAAAAAAAAAAAGGCAGACCTCTTACAAAGAAATGACAATTAAAATGGCGAACTTCTCAATAGCAACAACAGAAGCCATGTTCAATGGAATAATATCTTCAAAATACTGACAGAGTCAACCTATCTTTGAAGAATAAGAGTGAAAAGGATGCTTTGGTGGTAGATCCATTCTGCCTTACAGAAAATAACAACAACAAAAAGGACTGAGGGTAACATAAAAATGGTTTTATATAAACAAATACTAAGAGTTTACCCCCAACAAGCATCACTGAAGGGACGTCTAAAGGAACTTTTAAGAAAGAAGGAAAATAATCTCATAAAGAAGATCTGAGATACAAAAAAGAATGATGAACTAAAAAAAAAATTCTTCAAATTTTAGGTAAATTTAAAAAAATTGCCTGAATAAATACTACTACTACTACTAATGACAATGCTGCTATTAATTGTTAGTTTGTGGGATTAAAGTAAAGGACAGAATTAAAATACTAGACAACTAAAGCATGTAAAATATTCAGAAGTTACTTGGAAGTTAAGTTCTAAGTTTCTTCTATTCTTCCCTAGGGGAGTAAATATATTAATTTTTTTTAACAGATTTTATTTGAGTTGCATGTTTACATACTCACTACATCAACAATCTTTAGTCCTTTTTTTTTTTTTTTTTTGAGGAAGAGTCTCACTGAGCTAACATCTGTTGCCAATCTTCCTCTTTTTTTTTCCTTGAGGAAGATTTGCCTTGAGCTAACATCTTGGCCAATCTTCCTCTATTTTGTATGTGGGTTGCTGCCAGAGCACGGCCGCTGATGAGTGGTGTAGATCCGTGCCCGGGAACTGAACCCGGGCCGTGGAAGAGGAGTGTGCTGAACTTAAGCACTAGGCCATGGGGCCAGCCCCAAAGATATTAATTTTTGACTCTGTCAATGATACGGTGTAAAACTTTAAGGATAACCATTAAAATGATAGAAATTTGAGGGTATAAGTTCTGAAACAGGGAAAAACATGGAATAAGAAAACTAACCAATAAACAGTCAATCAATAAAGAAAAAGTTTAGAGGGAGAAAAATCTAAGCATAGAAAAAGCAGGACAAAAAGTGGGAAAGAAAAAGGTAGAAAAAATTCAAGAATATCAACAATACAGTCATGTGCCGAATAATGATATTTTGGTCAACAATGAACCACATATACATATGGGACTGTGGTCCCATAAGATTAGTACCATATAGCCTAGGTATGTAGTAGGCTATACCATCTAGGTTTTTCTAAGTACACTCTATGATGTTCACACAACAAAGAAATAGCCTAACGACGCATTTCTCAGAACATATCCCTGTCGTTAAGCGACACATGACTGTACACTAAACTTACCATGAAAAGATAGAGACAAATACTAACAACAACAAAAAATTCTGGAGTGACTCTAGTAGTGGGCTAGATAACCAGAATGGACTTTAAGATAAGAAGCGTTGTTGTGAGGGTCACTACTTAATGATGAAAAGTTTAATTCACAGAAAGACACAATAATTCTAAACTTGTATGTACCTAATAAGGTAGCTTAGAATAAATAAGACAAAACTAATAAGACAAAAGTGAAAAATGTAAAATCCATCACCACAGTGGGAGATTTCAACTTACCTTTTTCAATTACGTAAAGGTCAAACGGAACAAAAAACCTGATACAATTTAAACAATGCAATTAACAAGTTCGATTTGATGAACATATGTAGAATACTGTACCCAAGAATTAGAGAATACAGACTAGTCTCAAGCTCATGTGGAACATTTACAGAAATGGACCAGGCACCTAGACCGTAGAGAATTGCCATCATGCAGCGTGAAACACCTGAGCCAGGAATTCAAAGCCCCCCACAGCTTGTATCTACCTGTCCGGCTTTATCTTCCACCACACTGCAATGCATACACTCCACTACTCGCTATTCTTGATGTAAATTCCATGCTCTCTCAGCACAAATCATTCTCTCTGCCTGGAATAACTGCTTTGTACATATTCTCCTACTGAGTTCCTACCTTACTACCCCATCTACTCCAAGACAATGCCCAGTGGGGGTTACTCTCTCTCCCTCACCCGTATTCCTAGATTGTCTTTTTTTCACCTCAGTTATATTATTTATCACATCTGTCTTGTGCCATAGTTTTTCACTTTGTGTCTGCCTTTCCTCTTTTCTAGATCCCAAGAGCTTCTGGAGGTTTGGATCCTTTCCTTGTTATCTACGTCTTCCCCACAGCACAGTGAGTGCTTAAGAAATAGTTATTGACTTAAATTGAATTTTATTTAAATGGGTATGTTCCACATCTAATTGGCTCCTGGACCATTGCAGTGGAAGATTTCTAGCATAACCAGGGATGGGGAACCATATCAAAGGCAGGGCTGTGCCATGCTGAAGTGCATGAAACTTTCTCCCCAGCTGCTGAAAAAGAGCATGGAAAGATGCAAAAACAAACCCTTTCACTTTTAGAAAAGTGTAAAATGTGGCACTTGTCACACTCAGTGGTATTTTCTTATGAAGTTATCACTGGTGTCTTATGACTGCATTGTTTACCCAGATATGGATTTATCTTCCATGTAGAGAACTGAGGACAGGAATTTTGTTGATGCAGACTCTTGATAACGCAGCCAATTTTCAGAGAATTTCTATCATGTAGGTTTTGAAGAATTCTGTTTTGCATTCCTTTAATATTTATCTAACCTGGTAGTTTAACTTAGTTGCAGGCTGATTGAATGTTTGGGATAGCCTCATAAATGATGTCTTTCATTTTATAAAAGTCATTTTGAAGCTATTATTTCTGGCAATACTTAAATAGCATGATCATTTGCTTCTTAAGGCCTATCCTAGATTCTGATAGTAAAATGATATGATCTCTGTGTAGAAGAATGCTAATGCTTCTGTCCTTTATAGCAGGATATGAACCTAACTTGTCCCAAAAATGAGATCAAGTGAGTAAAGTATAGTTTACTAAGAAAATGGTGGGGGAGGGGGTGGCTAAACAATCTCTGTTTTATTTACTCTGTTGGAAATCATCTGTCCATCAGGAGATTGTTCCAGCTGACCGCCACTGTTGTGAACTGACTAAAACAAGAGTTAACATTACATTTTTAAAGAAATGTTACCATGTTTTAGATGGACTGTTGGTTGGATAAGCTGATAGATCTATAATTTGTGGGAGAGTAGGCTGTTGACCTTAGTAGTTTGCCTTATTTCAAAGCTATACCTAGTTTTGCTGTGAAATAGTCTAAATTCTTCAAAAAAAATTGGGTGGTATACTGCTGAGAAGTACTGAGCCCTTTCCCTGAAAGGGGTAGGCCTGAGAGATAATTTGATCTAGTGTAGAGATAGACACTACTAACATGTACCTCTGACCTAACTGGCAGCTCATATATAGAGAGGAGGGAAAGAGAGGAGCAAGGATTCAAAAGTAGGTGCCAGGTTATGCATGACCTGGTTGATCTATAACATAGGAGAGATTGGGCCAATGAGCCTCAAGAAAGAGGGGCGTGCATTTATTGATCCTGCTGTGTGAAGGGCACTATGATAAACACTGGAAATATGAAGTTGAGTATAAGACTTAGTCTCTGATCTCAAGGGGCTCACAGTTTTTTGGGGGAAGACAAAAATATTTAATAAATGTGATAGAGTGTTACAAATGCTCTGATGGGCGTATGTGCAAGAGACCAAGAGGAGGGCCAGGCGATTGAGTCTGGGAGCATTGGGAACACGTTCATGAAGAGCTGCTACTTGCACTGAGTCTTAAAGGTGGAGTAATACACAAGAGTGATGGGGAGTGTCAGGCAAAAGGACTTCAGGTCCTTCCTGAAGGGAAGTGATCCCTCCCATGCAGGGAAGTGATGAGAGATGAGACTGGGAAAGTAGGCAGAGGCCAGATTAGGAAGGACCTTGTGTACTAGGCAAAGGAGACCTGAGTGACACAATCAAGTGTGCATTTTAGCAAGTTCATTTTTTGCACTGTAGTAGAGAAAGGGCTAGTGCTGGGTCAAGCTTGAATCAAGGAGACAGATGTCTAGGAGGAAGCAATGAGGCCCTGAAATAAGGCAGTGGTGGTGGGGAGAGAGTGGGAGGGGTAGAGTTGAGATATTTACAGAGTAGAATGAGAATGGACTTGGTGACCAACTGGATGTGGGGGCTGAGGAAGCAAAGTTGAGGCTAACTCTGAGACTTCTAGGTTGACCCACTGAATTGGCGTTATTTAACACCACCAGGAACCAGGGGGCTGGACGATCAGCTTTGTTTGTTTGCTTTGAGAGGAGTTATATAAGAGGAGTTATCATGTTAAAGTTTGGATATGTGAATTTGGTATGCCTCTGGGATTTATAGATAAATCTCTCCAGACAGCAGCTAATATGTCTGCTGGGATAAGGAAATAAAAAGGACAGTTTGGCTGGTTAAGCACAGTTAGTAGTGGTCATTGTATTTCCCAGAGCTTAGAGAGAGTAGCTGAATGGAGAGGATCCTCCTGCAGGAGCTAGGTGAGGAGCTAGGGGAATAAGTACTCTCATCTCTCACCCCTTCTGCCTTCTGATTTCCTCTCAGTTCCTCCTGCTGGCTAAACTCAACTGAAAGCCAGACAGCAAGGGAGCCCAGTGGATGCAGTCCACGTGGGTCAGCATCCTAGGAAAGAGAGCAGGATGGAGAAGGGTAGAGAGAGGATCTGGGAGTTCAAAAGGACTGTATTCAGTACAACCACCATCTGAGCATGGGTAGTGCAAGAATTGCCAGTAAAGCAGACTGATGAGCCACAGGCTAAAAGAAAAACCAGGTGACTCAGAGGCCAAAGGGAAAAGGAAGTGAAAGTGGCCAGTGGTGCCCAATGCTGTGGAAGTCAGGCAAGACATAGGTGGAATCCATTGGATTTGGCAGTTAGAAGACCTTCACAAAAGGAGTTTCAGTGGAGTGATGGGAACAAGAGTCAGCCAGATGCAGTGGGTTAAACTAAAAAGGACTTTCATTTTTAGTAATATGAATGACTAGTTGAGTAGAGCCATTTCTCCCAGTAAAAGACATCTGAAAAATCTGGATGAATTAGTTTTAAATGAAATATTTTTAAAACATGACTGAGCCAATAAGAGAAACAATTTGAGGCCAAATGCAATGGGAAAATTATTCCACAGCTGAGGGTCAGCACTGGAGTTGGCAAAGAGAAGTTGGTTTATTAGAGAGGAACAACAATTATAATGATGGCAGACTCTTCAAAAGTGATAGTGAAAGCCAGAAAACAGTGCAATAATATTTTCATAATGTTGTCAGCAAAAACTGTCAACTTAGACTTGTGTGCCCAGTAAAACTATCTTTCAGGAACAAGAACCCATGCAAAGATGTTGGTGGTAAGAGGGTTCATACCAAGAGACCTTGATTAAAATAACTGTCAAAGACTGTACCACAGGGAGGGGAAAATGAGCCCACCAGGAAGGCCTGCAATGTAAGAAGGGTTGGTGGGCCAAGAAATTGGTCAAGGTTTGAATAAAGCTAAACAAATAAATATTAACTGTTTAAAATGTCTAATATGTTTAATTTGTGAAGGAATTATCATTCTGGGCAACAGTAGGTTTGGAGAGGGGAGAGACTAAAGCATTCTGGGGTTCTTGTTATTCAAGAGGAGGGGGAAAATCTTGACAAATTTTAGATTTTGTTAAATTAGATATGATGTTAAAAGTTCTTGGGGTAAGCACCAAAATAATAGAGATGAATATAATTTCCAAACTAGTAAATAAAACAATAGTGGAATAATGAGAACAAAATGAAGCAACACAAACCATCCAAGAAAAGAGAAAAACAAGAAAGAGAAAAAGTGACAAACTGCACAAAATAAAATGATAGAAGTGAATCTAAGTATATCTAAAATTACCATCAAAGTAAATGAGCTAAACTTGTTAGTTAAAAGGCAAAGATTATCAGACTGGATTAGAGAACAGAGCTGCATTCTACCATAGACACACCTAACATAAGAATACAAAAGAGCTGAGAACAAAATGATGAAAAGAATGTATATTAGGCAAATTCTAAACCAAATAAAGCTGTTGATTAATAACAGAAGAAATAAGCATTAAAACAAATAGCATTACTAAAGATAAACAGAGTCACTCATATTAATTAAAAAACCCCACAAAGTTATAAAATTTTAAACATGTATCCATATTAATATACAAAAATATATAAAGCAAAAAATGACAGATCCACAGAAGCCACTGACAAAGTCACCATTACGTGGGAAATTTTAATGTATGTCTCTTGGTAATTGATAGACAACACAGACCTTCATCAATAAGGAAACAATGAGCTTGATGGAATGGATATACCTGGAACGTGGCACCCCACAACTGGAGCAAGTCTTTTTCTGTGAAATGAGAATAAGAAGAACCTCAGCCTTGCAGAATATGTTGTTAGGAGTAAGGGTGATAAACTACTTAAGATACTTTGTACAGGTCCTAGCATGTAGTAAGTGGTTGATAAATGCTTAATAAATATTACCGTAATTTGTTCCCTAAGAAAGATGCCACTGGAGGCATTTGCCACAAACCAACAAATCCTGTTCCCTCTATGAATCATTGACAGGTAGAACCCCTGAGGGCAGATTTGAATGGAGACTGCAGAGAGATAGCTAAGGGCCCTGGAGGCTGGGGAGACCAGCATGGCTGGGGACAGGACTAGGCAAGATCAAAGAGGGGGTCATAAGGGTCCATCAAGACCCAGACTGTAATTTTTTAAAAGTGAGGATCAGGGTTGTTCTAGGAATTTCAGTGAGAGCAGGGTTAATTCAGGAAAGCAGAGTGGAGATAGTTGAGGGAGGCCATCCGAGGGAACTCTGTGAGCCCGTCTTATGAACCCCTGCATCAGCGTGGCTCACCCTCCTTCCCTTGTAGGGGACCCTACCCCCAGCCGCCAGTGCCAGGGTCATCCTCATGTAGTCATAGCCCCTCAGGTCTTGGAGCAGTGTGAGGAAGAGAGTCTTAAGAGATTGTGTTAAAAGTCATGTCTCTTGGCAAGGTATCATTATCATACGGCAAGCCTGATTTGAGGGAGAGAATGCTGCTTGGTAGCTACTGCCCAAGATTATAGCAGCTTCTTCAATCTCCTGACTTACACTCTCTTATATTTGTCTTTCTGGGGCTCTGTCTCTTTTGATAGCCTTTGAGGTTCAGAATAACCCACTGATTTATTCCAAGCCTGGAAGTTTCCAAAATTTCTAAATGACAAGGGGGACTGGGGTATGAGGGTGCAAATGAGGCTCTGGTGATTTATATACAGGGATGACATTAGTAGTGAGTTGGAGGTGACTCACACTGGGTCTGAGTTTCCAATTCTGTCTAATCCAGACAGATCAGAAGCACTGAGCGTGCTGGAGGAGGGCCTGTGGCTTCTCACTTAGGTCCTCGTGAAACAGCTTCAGCTTATTGGGTCACCTTCTGAGGACCAAATTGGGGACTACAGGATAGAAAGTGTGATGGGAGATGCCCCCAGCACCCCACTGGGTGTCTTCCCTGAGCATATGGAGGCTGGGATGAGGCTTTTAAGAAGCTTCTTAGAGTTTTACTTTCCTTGAACAGCTGTGCTTGAAGAACTTTCAGCAGGTCAAAGATCTCCCAGTTGGAGGTGGGAGTGGAAAGGTGAAAAAAGTGAGCATATGTAGTTTTTCTCTGAGACAAGCTGGGAATATTTTCAGAGAAAATACCCAATTCCTGAGCCTTGAGCCTTCTAGGAAACCTTGGACTAGTAGGGTAGTCATGCCCATGGAAGTGTAAGTATTCCTATATCACCTATCTCTTTTAGTTCCTACATCAATCCTGCGTGATATTAAGGAACTCTGGCCAGTAAACCTCCAAGTGTTTGGTGGTAATGGGGTGGTGGTGTGTATCATGGCGGTGGGGTGGGGCCATGAGGTGGAAAGGCAGTTGGTTCTAAACCTAAGACTTTACTTCATTGTTTCAAAGTGTTCTGATGTGATTAAACTCAGGTACAAGAGATAGGCACTGTAGATGGGCAGGGCTTCTCCATTTAATTAGAATGTTAGGGGTGTCCTGGACCAGGGTCCTTTCATACTGGTAGTAAATCTGCCCATCCAGGGTGCTCCACTGTGTCCACTTTTTCTTCTTGGCCCCCCTCAGAATCAAGACATGGCCAGATTTTCTGGACTAGCCTGGTGTAAACAAAACATCCTACTTCTTCTCCGTCATGGATCAGGGCTGGTGATGGCCTTTAGGAAGTGGGACACATAAAGGATGTGGAGAGAAATGAGAACTAGAGATGTAGCTCTTGGGATTGGGAGCCGTAGGAATAGCTAGGTGTGGAGTGTGCAGTGAGTGGGAAGAAGAGAGACTCTGAGGGGACAGGATAGAAAAGGAAGTGCCCATGTAAGAGACTGAGGTGGAATGGCCTGCTAGTGGGTGGGTAGTGGTGGGATATGCGTATGTTTTGTATCCCTCTATACTTGGTGAACTTTTTAAAAGACAGGGCCTAGACCCTATATTGCTCCGGTATCCCCACAGCACAGAGCTGAGTGCATGGTGGGCGAGTGAGAAAATGCCTTTGGATTAATATTGGCTATTGTATCGTGGCTGTATTTTATAATTTTATATAGATATAAGTTGATAAAGCATAGTTGCTAAAGGATTTTTGTACCGCTACTGGAATTCCAGGATATATAAGTTGGCTATGTAATATTGAAATTCCTAGAACTTTTTATTAGTTTTAAAAAAATATACTAGCTTAGGGTAAGAATTCAAACAGTGCAAAAGAGTTCATTGTGAAAAGTCAAACGCTCAGTCTCTCCTCAAAGACAGATGTTGCAGCCCAGATATTACTGCCGTTAATAGTGATTTTTTTTTTCCATTTTTATGGTTTTAGGGGACATATAGTTTAGGAGGCTTGACGCTAGTGTGGGTCTCAGAAAATCATTGTTACAGGTATGAGGCATGGCCATCTCACAGAGATAGATATACACACAGAGGGAAGACTCCCCATGGGGATCCTTAGCTGCTTGTCCCTTTTGCTTCTGCGCCCAAGTTGGGCTCAGAATACCCTGCAGTTGGGGTCAGCTGTGGGAAGAATGCTGGCATGGAGTTATCAGGAGCCCACTTAACATCACCCTAGGTCTACCAAGGAGACCAGGCCCCCGAGGCTCTTAGGAAGGAAAGACTCTTGGCCATTTGGGGTTTTCTAGTCTCAGAGTTTAGGGAGGAATGGTTTGGCTTTGGGCCATGTGCCCCTTTGCCAAGTTGGATGGGATGTGCCCATGAGCTGCTGGGCTGGCTCCTGGGGAAGAGAGGAAGCGGATGGGGTTGTAGGAAATCCCATTGGAGGAGCTGGGCAGCAAAGGTGGGAGTGGTGGTTCTGCTTTCTTGACTCACTTTGGGCTCACTAGCGGCAGATGACTGGGCAGCTTGGGCCCGAGCCATCTCCATGGCAGGTGTGAGAACATTGCACTTGCTGTCCTCAGCTAGACAAGGCGAGTCTGAATCCTGTCAGGAGGAAACCTGACAGCAGCAGCAGCAGACAGATTGACTGAAGGGCAGACATGCAGAGGGCATTCCATCAGATTCATTTTTTCGAGGACTGCCAGCCGGGGAGCCCTTGATGACTGATCAGATGAGAAGGGAATCGAGGCTGCCCGTGAGTCAGGCCACTGCAGATGTTGCGGGTCTTAGGCAGAGTCCCGTCCAGAGCTTGGGTCTTCTTTGCAGCTGGATCTGAGCCCGGCCAGTAAAGGGTGAGCTGGTCAGAGAGGTCTCTTGCAGAGCTAACCACATACTCTTGCAGGAATGCAGGCACGTAAACTTGCCCAGGCAGGCATGCTGTCACTTCCCCTTTTGCCACTGGGACCATGTCCAGGCTGACTTAGCTCTATCATGTGGGAAAATGGGTTGTACTTAGTACATAAAGATAAAGGGCTCAGGGCACCATGTCTGTCCCATGATCAGGGCGCCTGGCCCGTAGCTGTCGACAGATGCCTAGTCTTCCAGGGCTGGGCCCACCTGTGACACCCTCCAGCTAGTGAAGGGCTCCCCACCCTCTCTACCCTCTGTCTGCCTCTAGCAAGTGGAGGCCCCAGGCCCTGGCAAGGAACAGTGACTGTTGGAAAAAGTGAACAAAAAACAAGTTATCTAAACGGCATTTCTCTTGGGGCAGGGGAGGGGTCTTCATGTCATCTGACCCCATCCCCATTTTCTGACCTTGTTCCCAAAGCTGAACACACCATGGAGGAAGGGAGGCTGAATGGCAGATTCAAGAAGGAGCCCTGTGAAGGGGGCCCAAACACCCAGCCTCACCAGAGAAACACCAGCCTTGACTCACAGCCTGTGTGTTAGATCCTTGTTGTAATGACTCATCTCTGTTTAATCTTATAAAAACCCCTTTCCTATGACAGAAGGAGCCTGGGGCTCATTACTTTCAGTTTATGTAAATTGGACAAGAGGGGTGAGGAGTTCATGCTGATGGTCCAGGAGGAGGGACCAAGGCTGACACTAGTGCTGGGGCTTGATCCCACAGCCGGGCCTGCATCTTGTTTGGTCTAGAAATGTGGGCCAGACACCAGGGCTGGGGCTTATTCCCACAGCTGAGGGAAGCCCCTAGTCTCTGGGCAGAGAGTGCTTTCCAGGGGCCAGGGCAGCTCGTCCCAGCCCCCACCTCACTGCAGCCCACATGCTGGGTGTGGTATGGCTGGGAAGGTGTGGGATGGAGAGTGGAGGGAGGCAGACTGCCTGACCCGGGGGAGCGAGTGTCCTGTTGAAGGAGAGAGAGGACATGCGCACATCCACTTGCACACCAAGAATTGCCACACACAGGCCACTTAATGAACATCAGTGACATTTCCAGGTCACTTGAAAGAACAATGGAAGTAGGGACACAAGCAGGGACCTGATAGGGACCACGGATGTTGGGGCATCCATGAAGGGGCAGTGCTGACTAAAGGAAGATTTAAGGAAAACTACCACTCTTTATCTAAAACAAAGCCACCACCCGAGTCTCTTATTTTGTCACTGGAGAAAACGTAGGGCCAGGCTCTCCCACTGCCTGACTCTGAGGTTCTTGGGGCTGAAGGCTATGCCTCTAAAGGTTTCTTAGGGTCAGAGGCTGTTTGGGTCTTGCTTCCTCATTTGAGCTGCAGTGGGAACATGCCGGACACACAGGAAATCATAAATCAGAAAGCTGGCTGCAATGCAGGAGTGGCCCACCTGAACGGTTGCAGCTGACAAGTTGGAAGTTGTTTATATCATGATTTAAAAGACCAGACAGGAAGGCTTGTTTATCCATAGAAAAACAAAATCTTGTGGTTTGGTACTTTTTTATGTTGCTAAGACAGGAGTTACAACAGTTGAAACACACACAATAAATATTTTATTGATTTGATTTATTTAGATATTTCTGGGGCTAGTTTTGTAGGTACTTTTGAACATTAGGAAACGGAAGAATTGTTTGATTATTTTAATTACAAAATAAGTAGGTATTTCTGAAGTGGCAGAAATAAAGGATTTTAGTATTGGAATGGGCATCAGATGTCCAATCCCTATAGATGAAGAAGGCCATCTGAGAGAGACAGAGTGACTTGCCTGGAACTACTCAGCCAGGGACAGAAGGAAGGTGAGGTCCAGACCCACCACCACCACCAGCTAACACCTCACATTGCACAATGCTTTCCTGCTTACAGTCTTTCACATGCCTTATCTCATTTGATCCACACATTTTATAGCTATCCATAACTTGTTGTTAAATCCTCCTTAAAACATTACAAATATTCTATTCTATTCAGATGAGCCTGCCTTTTTGCTTTGCCTGTATCTAACATACGATTCTTGCTAAGACGCTACACCATGCACAGTGAGGGTCTCCCTGAACTGTTACTTCTGAAGTGAACCAGACAATAGCAGCTACCATGGATTGAACATCTTCTGTGTGACAAGTGGGGGTGCCGGCAGAGTGCATCCTGGGGACCCAAAGGCTGGAGGCTGTTCCTGCAGAAACTAAAAAGGAAGGGAAATCAGTGGGAGAAACCCAAGTGAAAGTGACCACCACATCATGGACCCAGTCCCCATGAGAGCCCAGTGACGTCCCTTTGCTGTGTCCACTCCCACCAACCTCTGCTGGCTCTACGGTGGATCAGGCAGGATAACTCTGGAGACCTCCTCCATGCCCACAGTCCGCCCCACCCTTAGGGCCTCCAAATGTCACTGCCATCTAACCTTCTCTTTCTTTCACAGATGGGGAAACCGAAGCGCCCAAAACAAATCTCCGTGCTTTCCCAAACCAGCTAGAAGTTCCTTCTCTAACCACAATTTTGCACTTTTTTACAGCCTTATTACATTTCAAATTTCTCCACATACATCGATTGCCTTTGCAAAGTGCATTTTAAATACAGTTTAAGGAGTGAACTCAAAGTAAGATGAGGGAGTCCAGCAGGGAGTCCAGATGTCAGGAGTCCAGCAGGGCTGTATAATTAAAAAAAAAAAAAAGTGGCTACCAGCCCCAGCCACTTCATATTTATTATTTCATTTTATCCTTACAACATCATTAAGCACCAGCTACTTTCCTCTGCAGGAGTATAAACCAGGCTTAGAGGAGTTTAGTAACTTGCCTAGGTTCCTGTAAATAGGAAATAGTAGAGCCAGGATTTGAACCAGGATCTCATGTCTTCAAAACTTCTGTACCACCACACCACCTTCTCGAACTCTGACTTTTGGCACTCCTAACAGCCACTGGGAGACATCAACCCGAAAGCATAAGGAAAAAACATCACAAGCAAAAATAAACTAGAGCAAAACCTTGGTATTAGGAGTCTTTTGTCTTCTGTTGAGTCATTAACCTTGGAAAATAATCAAGGAAGGATCACATAAGAATAGATATCAAATTAATTGTGCAGAGCAGTGCTGTCTGATAGAGCACTGTAAGCTAAAAATGTAAGCCACATATGTAATTTAAAATTTTGCAGTATCCACATTAAAAAAGTAAAAAGAAACAGGTAAAATTAATTTTAATGTATTTTATTTAACCCAGTGTATCCAAAATATTATCATTTGAACACATAATCAATATAATAATTATCAATGAAATATTTTACATTCTTTATTTCGTACCACATCTTTGAAATTTGATGTGTTTTATACTTTACATTTCGAGTGCTCATTAGCCACATGTGATGAGTGGCTGCTATGTTGGACAGTGCAGGTCTACAAATAAATGGGAAAATATCTCTGGAAGGATGGGTGTTGTATGTCAAGGCCACGGCTAATTCTTAAGGAGTTGAAATTTAATCTGGTATGGGGTATCAAAAATATCAGCAAGAAGTAAGATGAAATAGTGGTTATGATGTCTAAATTATTATTTTTTGATTTAAGAAAGTTAAACATTTCACACACTGAAGTAGGAGTGAGATGTAACGAACAGAGAGCAGGTTCGAGGTGTAGAACCGCTAGACTCATGTTTGAGCTCCGTTCCCCACCAGCCAAGCAACTTTGGAGAGATCCTCTAACTGCTTTGAGCCTCAGATTCCTTGTTTGCAAAGTGGGGATCATACTGTCTGCCTCACAGAATGTCAACTTAGAAAACGTTGTGGCGATCGCTGAGCTCGTTTCCGGGGCCTACATCTTTCTTTTTAAACTTTGCAGCCTGTGCCCTGAAACAGTGACTACCCTGCCCTTTGTAAGGTCCAGAAACAGAAGTCAGCCTGCGTCCCATTGGTAGGAACTCGGATTTTGGCCATTTCCCAGGTAGTGAACACAGTTCACAGGCCACATACTAGGAGAGCCCAAACAGAACTTTCCTCATTTTTCTGTAATTCCCCCTAATCTCTGATTGAAGCCCTCATTTTTAGTTTCTTTCAGGCAATTCAATAATTTTTCAGTCATTTTAAGTTTAAACTCAGCCAGGTCAAGATTCCACCTCTTCCCCTCTTTCTCCCATGGGGTCACCCGGGATGTGGAGCCGTCTTCAGAGCTCTAGGCTCTGAAGTGCTCAGCTGTGTCTGGTGCTGTCTGGCCTCTGCTCATTGCCCTTGCTCCCCGTGAGTCCCACTGCAGGACACTTTGTGTCCTTCTTGCCCCAACCACCGGCTTTGAGGCCCACGAGTCTCTCTCACTGCTGAGATGTGGGATAAGGGCAGCTTCTGGATGTTCTTCGGAACTCTCCTGGGGCCACAGGAAACTGTGTGTGTCTGTGTCTGTATAGTGTGCTTCTGTCCTTTCTTGCTACTGTTTTGGTTATTTCTAGTTTCTGTCAGGCTTGCTGCTTCCTTGGGCTCCCTCTGGAAGTGAGGTACAAGGCCCCTCCTTAGATGTCTAAACGGATCTGGGTTTTTGTTATCCACCCATCACAGGGCTCAGCCTGGAGAAGGAGGGGGTATAGGACAGGCTCTTCCTGGGCCCTCTCCTTCCCCCCAGAGCCTCTTCCCTCCACCAGGGCAGCCAATTCTAGTCTAGTGGGAAAGGTTGTCTGACTCTTGTACATAGAGTTGCAACTTTGAAGGGTGTAGGGTGGGGTAAGGCAAATCTCACATGGAATCAAAGTTACCTTTGGAAATCCCTTAGATGGCTGTCACACTGACACTGTCACCTGGCTCTCTTTTAATCCACAAACCAGTTTTTCTTGGGGCAGTTTTGGGTGGCTGGAGGTGGAGGGGGTTGTAGAAAGCAGTTGAGAAAGGGAAAAAGAAAATAAGTGGGTGTGTGTAGGAGACAATCTTTGGTTAAATTCTCAAATTTTACCCTGCCACCAAGGCTTCCCGCTCCCCGTTGTGAGATTTGGGCTACTGATTGCCATTGTATCAGCTACTCTCCCCACAGAGAGATAAGCCAACAGGAAGCAACGAGAGAGAGCAATCCTTCATATTGGTACGGTGGTTAACAGGTGAGCTAGAAGGTGGCTCTAGTCTGATGTAAGAACGGTGAGTTTGCAAGCAAAGCAAAGGGAGGCTCCCCAGAGCAGGAATCACTGCTTTGCTGGCAAGTGTCTGCCTTCAGAAGCTGGTTGGAAATATCTTTGAAAATGAGTTTGCCATGAAGATTTTCTTCTGAAGTGTAGTCTTCTCATCACTAGATAGACCTGTTCTAGAGGCTTTCACAAACAGATGCTATGTTTACCTGAAAGTTGTGGTTCAGAAAGCCCCGAGCCATTACCTCACTCATGGGCAGCGTCTTGTTCCCTCTCCCAGCGAGAAAACTTCTCCCGCCCCCTAGTGGCCATGTGCCCACATTTCAGGGGAGCGCCTCGGTGGTGTGTTCACCAGTCCAGGGTCCGTGACAGACGTTAGCAAAAGAAAGCTAGACTCAGTACAGAAATAGGAAAAAAGTTCTGTAAGAGGAATTTGGTATTTTTTGGTATTTCAGCTCCAGGTTGGTTCGTTGCTTCCATAAATAGTGCTTGTATGTGCCAGGCACTATTCTAAAACCGAAAATACGTTTTTGATGTGCTTAGTTTGTGGGCATTAAAAGATGGTTGATATGAAATTTGCTATGATTCATATTTTTGGGGTAAGATGCAGGACTTTTTGAGGTCTAGGTTGTAGCATTCTAGAATGCTCAAAGAACCAATCCTGGTGGGATTAGGAAGAGCTGAGCTGTTGCCCTGGCTCAGGTGGACTTAGTGGACAGCATTAAGACAGGTGAGTCAGTGAGCGTGAGTGTGTACCAAAGCGACAGCTGGGGATGAGGGAGCAGAAAAACAGCTCTTTCTATTCTGAGAAGTTAAAAATGACATAAATATTTATTTAACAATTGAGATCGGAAACCACAGCATTAAGTGTTCCCACTGAAATTTGGCAATGTTATCCACGATTGGGAGTTTTCTAAGTGGCATTTGGACCTGGTTTTGCATGCCATCACAATGAGCAACTGATGATAAACGTCTTCCTTTCAAGCTCCCTCATGGGACCTGGGTCACTCCCATACATGGAATTAGAAAGCTTGGATATGAATCCTGTCTGCCTCTGTGTTCCCTGGACAAATCACTTAAGTTCCATCTCCTCCTCCTCCTTCTAAGTTGTTTTTTCACAAAATCAAACAACGCAGAATTTGTAGAAGAAAAGGTCCAAGACCCCTTTTCTACCCCCCTCACTCCCAAATGCACTCTCTGATCCCAAGATAACCATGCTATCAGTTGGTTGACATGCTTCTAGGTTAAACCCTTTCCTTTGCACGTGTTCATATTTACATACACTATATACACACACACACACACATATATTTTGCCTAAATGAGCTCACACTTAACCATATCATTTTCTTTTAAAATCAACTTTATTGAGGTATAATTTACATAAAATAAAACATCCATTTTAAACGTACAGCTTGATGCGTTCTGACCAATGAACAACTTGTGGAACTAATACTCCAACCAAGTCATAGAATATTTCCATCATCCCTTAAAGTTCCCTTATGCCCCTTTGCAGCCAGTCTCCCCCCCCATCCCCAGGCAACCACTGACCTACTTTCTGTCACTGCAACTTCAATTGGCCCCTTTTATAATCTTGTATAAATGGAATCCAACATTGCGTAGTCTTTTGTGTCTGGCTTCTTTTGCTCAGCATAATGTTTCTGAGATCTTTCCATGTTTTTGCGTTTGTCAGTAATTAATTCCTTTCTATTGCTGAGTAGTTTTCCATTGTATGGATGTACCATAGCTTGTATATCCATTTGACTGTTGCTGGACATTTGATTTGTTTCCAATTTTTGACAATTATGAATAGAGCTATTATGAACATTCATGTACAAGTCTTTGTGTGGACTTATGTTTTCATTTCTCTTGGTTAAGTAGCTAGGACCAGAATTGCTGGGTTACATAGTAAGTATATGTTTAACTTTGTAAGAAACTGCCGAAGAGTTCTTTGTAATGGTTACGCCATTTTGTATTCCCTCCAGCAATGCATGAGAGTTCCAGTTACTCCATGTCTTTGCCAATACTTTTTGTTTTATTTAATGTTAGACATCTAAGTGGTATATAGAGGCATCTCATAGTAGTTCTAATTTTCTTTTCCTTGATGACTAATGATATTGAGCATCATTTCATGTGCTGATTGACCATTCACATATCTTCTTTTGTAAAGTTTCTGTTCAAATCTTTTGCCCATTTAAAAAATTTGGTGGTTTGTCTTATTACTGTGTTGGAAGACGTGTGATAGTAGAAAATATATATATTGGTCTCTGTCCCTAGTTCTTGGCACAGAGCTCCTAAAACCCTTGTGAATTCCTAAATGATAAGAGCACTCTAGGAGCAGCTTTTGCTCTATTGAGGTGACTCTTTTGGGCTCCTGGATGGTTTCTGGATGGGGGCTGGTCACGGGAAAGAAGCTTGGAATTTTCAGCCCCACCTCCCATCCTCCAGAGAGGGGAAAGGGGCTGGAAAGGGAGTTAATTGATCATGCCTATGTGAGGAAGCCTCCATGAAATCCTAATAGCGTGGGGTTCAGAGAGCTTCCAGGCAGGTGATGCACCCCAACCACACCAGGGTGGAAATTCCTATGATCAGGACCTTCCCAGACCTCACTCGTGTCTCTTCATTTGGCTGTTCATCTGTATCCTTTATCATACCCTTTAATAAACTGGTAAATGTGAGAAAGTGTTTCCCTGAGTTCTGTGAGCCACTCTAGCAAATTAATGAAACTCAAGGAGGGGATCGTGGGAACCCCCGATTTGTAGCCAAGTTAGACAGAAGTTGTGGGTAAGCTGGGGACCCACTACTTGTGACTGGCATCTAAAGTAGTGGGGAGCAGTCTTGTGGGACTGAGCCCTTAACCTGTGGAATCTGATGCTATCTCCGGGGAGATCGTGTTAGAATTGTGTTGGATTGTAGGACACCCAGCTGGTGTCGCAGAGATTGCTTGGTGGATATATGTGTGAATCCTCTCTCCCTCTTTGTAATTGGGTCTTAGAATCATTACAGAAGAGTCCCATATTTATTTTTTATTCTTTATATATTTTGTATTCAAGTATTTTGTCAGCTATAACAACATCTGTCTTGCCTCCTCATAGGACTGGTCATATAAGATAATAAGCAGGAAAATGCTTTGCAAAAGGAGGAGCGTAATTTAAATATTATTCATTAAGGCCGGAAGGTCCTTTCTGTTGTGGTCACAGAAGCTATCCGCTTCTTCCTGCCTTTTATAGACCAGCACTGCGGAGCCACCCAGTCTGTCTGTGCTGGCTGCCTTAGTTAATCAGAGGGTTTTCTGTTTGTCTTTTCTCGCCACGTCATTCTAATTTGTGACACGCGATCAACCACAACGAGTGTTTTCGGTTGTGAAACTGACCTGGGAAGCCAAGGGGTGGTGTGAAGTGGGTTTCCCTGATTTTGCAACAATTGTGCAGCATCTTCTGTTAACATGAATTCATAGAAGTGAAACATCTGGCAAAATACCTTGAAGACCTCCTCCCCTTCCTCATGAAACTGATTTCTTATAAATATCATGTTCATTTGTTCCTTTATCTTGAAAAGCAACTTAAGGCTCATTGAGAAAATTTGGAGATATATGATAGAGGGAAAAATTTTCCATCACCCTCAGATCCCCATTGTCTTCTTCCGTAAAGTATAATTTCTGGGCCTTTTACAAGTTTCTTTTCTACCCTGATTTGCATGTTTGTGATCATTGGTCTTTTAAGTATTTGGATTTGGTCTGTAAATTGTCAGAGAGCAGACTGCAGAGCGAGGGTCCCCAAAGCCTTCGGGATATATTAACCTCTGTAGAGCTGTCCTTGTATTCCAACAGGGGGTCATTGAAGACATTTCACGCACCTAACACAAGGTAGGGGGTTGGCCCGGCAGACCTCAGGGTGTCCACATGGTGGGATATTTTTTGGACTCATACATGCCCTTCTGTTAATTTCTTTATTTGGTTCTTCTTTTGCGGCTTAACAACATGATTAAAAAACTGGAATCTGGTGAACTTAAGAAGACAGCTAATTATTTCTCTTACTTAGGTGAGCACCCCTAGTAAATGCTATGTAAATGTTGGATTTACATTTTTTATGGTTATATCAGCATCACACTGTCTGCTCCAGTGTGACACTGATATGACTCTAATTCCACACTCCTCCAGGGTTGGCCCCAAGCACATCTCTGTCTTGTTTGTTTTTCCCCTACTCATTTGTCTTGGGGCTGGTCCAGAGATAAAGAAAGATCTGTGCCAACTGCCTTGAGTCTACCTCCTCCAAACTTCTGGAAGGCACCTGCTTCTCTCCAGGCCTGTGCACTTGCCCCAAGGTTCAGATGTCCTTTGTTTTCCTTGGCTCACTGTTCAGCCTCCTAACTCGTCTCCCGGCTCAGCCCTTCTCTGCCCAGATCCAGCTTCCACATTGCCTTGAAAGGGAGCATTATAAAATGAAAAATTTGAAGCAACGCTCCCCTGCCTGAAGGACGCTGAACCCGAGGGACTACATTTGGCAACGGTGCTCAGAATGTTCTGTGCAGGCTTCTCAGCCTCACCTCTAGCCAGACCCGGCACTGAGACCCAGCCAGACAGAAGGACTGGCCGTGCCTGGAACGGGCCAGCTTCTCCCTTGCCCCTGGGCCTTGCCTTTGCCACTTTCTCTGCTGAAATGCCCTCTTCTCCCACTCCCCTTGCCTAGCACTCCCAAGCCTTGTGAGCAGGGGCATGGCTGACTGATTCCCAGTGTATCTCTAGCACCAAGCTTAGCACCTGGCACATACTAAGTAGAGATGCTTTGGATGAATGAACTGTAACTGCTCACTTGAGACCCAGGTAGCCAGGCTGTACTCTCCTCTCTGGCAGGTGGGGTCTGGAGAGGGTTTTCTGCAAGTCTTTGTCCAGCTGCCAGGAGACCCAGAGGCCATAGAACCTCAGCGCAGTAGCGCTGACTGTCTTCATGCAGCTTTCTGGCTTGCTGGGTCTCTCGGGTCCTGGAGTTTCTCTCTTCTTCCTGTTCCTCCCACACCAGGGAAGTCCAGCCTGGGCCCCAGGCAGTTGGCAGGCCTGGGTCTTTCCTGGTTCCTGCCAGCCAGAGCCTGGACCTGGTCCTGATTCCTTTCTCTGCTCGTTGAGCTGACTGCTGGAGCAAATGGCCAGTCTGTACTTGGCAGGGGCCGGTTATTGGAGGTCCTGCTTATCAAAGTAATATAAGGCCTTTGAAGAGAGTTGGAAAGTATGGGGGAAAAAATGGAATAAAATTATTTTTAACTCTACTTTTCAAAAGCAACCACTGTTAACATATTTTTAACCTGTTAAATTACTTCTTCCTTCTAGAAATTTAAACAGGAATCTCCAGACCACAGTCATGTCTTTGAGTTTTAGCATTTCTTAGGTGAAAATAATCTTCATTTAGGTGCTCTTACCAAAGAGAATTATGAGATAATAATTTAAAAATAACATTGAAAAATTACAACAGAATCATTTATTAACACTGGATTTGGGCCTTGGGGCAAGCTGCTGAGTAGAGGTGATATTACTCATAAGGGATAAAAGTAATAAGGAGGCTGAGGTTTGGAAAAGGGGGTTAGGTTTCCCAGGTGAAACCGAAGGGTGCGTTAGCAGACAAGCAGCCTTTAAGTGTCCTCAAGCCAACCACACACCTGGGCTCCTGGGTGGAGGTCAGCGTAAAGCACTTTGAGTACTGCTCACAGCAGGTGGTTCTCATGCACCGGGCAGGGGCAGGAGAGAAAGCTTTTCATGACAGTAGATGGAGGAGGAGGGGCCTGCCTACAGAGTAGTGTGATGCAATAGCAACCTCTCGAAACCTCCAGATGTCTTGGGGTGACTTGCTACTCTTGAGAAGTGCTGGGTGGGACTTTCTGAGCCGCGCGGCCTGGTTCTGGTTGCCCTGACCAAGCCTGGATCTTCCTACCTCTAGGATCTTAGGTTGTGTTGTTCTCTCAACTTAAACTCAATCAATCAATGAATGTGTATTGAGTACCTACCTCATGCTACACAGTTTATTCAGTGTGAGGTTTTCAGGATAGGATTTGATGGCTGAATTCTACTACATATCTCTCATTCCCTCTTGGGTTCCCTATAGAGGAATCTGTATGTGCAAATGCAATAGCCCAACAGGGAACAAAGGACTAACTTTGTAAATGCCTAGCAAGCATCCAATGGCACCTTGATATAGGGCTCCTCTGGTATCTGTGTTGGGGGTCCCATGGATTGGCTTAAGGCTGGATAAGGGCCTCACTCAAGTTTCCTCTTCTCTGAATCTAGATGCTTAGGTGTATGAAATAGTACTCACACAATCAGCCACATGGATGAGGGTTGTTGTGGAGAATGTGACGGAGGGCTGGGCCTCCTCCCCGAAGGCTCTGACCAGCTGCATTTACTACCCAGGAGCAGGAAGCAGAAAGAAGAAAAGAGGATGGTTGGGCCTTATCTCACGAGGGAGAGCGTGGCCAGAAACTGTCTAGGAAGCACGCCTCTCCTCAGAGTGCTGCCATAAGGGCAAGGGAGCCCACTCTACCTGGGTGCAGGGAGTGAGAGTGGACACGGTTACAGCCCTGGGCTATTAGCCTGTTCCCTGGCCCAAGGCACCCCACTGCATGTCAGCACATCAGATTTGCAACTTCTCCTCCTCCGAGGGGTGGGGGAGGCATGGATGTGATGGGTGCTGAGGTACATCCTCTCTTCAGGGAGGGGGCTTCTCGGGGTAGAATGAGGACAGCCTCTTTTGAAGAACCGACATTTAAGCTGGGACCTGAAGGATGAGTTAAGGAGGGCTGGGAGCTCCTCAGCAGGGCCTTCAGACCACAGCAGGGTGGTGCCGAGGTCTCAGTGTAGGCCACCTGGTCGGCAACTGGGTCTTAGCCGCCATTTGCTGAAGGTTTAGGGATTAGGATTCAGCCTCCAAGAGGAGGAGACTGAGTGAGCTTGAGGGTTAGGGTTCTAGTCTAATAAATCAAGGCAGGGCTGCAGTCACAGTGGGAGAACTGTCAGATCTCAAGAAGCCAAGACAAACACATTTGCATGGCCAGGGAAGCACAGGGGGCCACTAGTGATTCCTTCATCTAACATATATTATTGAGCATCCACTGTGTGCCAGGTTACATTATAGTCACCAGAGTGACAAGATAAACAAGGTGCCTGTTCACATAAAGCATATGTTCCTGTGGTAGAGACAGGCAAGGGACCAGTTACGAATCATAAATAAAGCAAATGTTCATGTAGTGGCATACTCTGAAGAAAAGGAAACAGGTGATGTGGAGGAGGGCGGCAGGAATGTAACCTGAGAGAAGGTGGTCAGGGAAGGTTTCTGAGGGGTGCCCATGAGAAGGAGCCAGGCATGAGAAGATCTGGGAAAGAGCCTCTACTTCAGGCAGGGGCAACAGTGAGTGCAAAGGCCCTGTGGTGTCTGAGGAACCCAAGGAAGCCCTGTGTAGCATAGTGAGTGAGCAAGAGGGGGAGTGGAGTGGATGAAGTCAGAGGGGTAGCTGGGGCCTTATAAGCTAGGATGAGGAATTTGGATTTTGTCTTAAGTGAGATGGGAAGCCATTGGAGAGTTTTAAGGTGAGGAGTGACAGGATGTAATTTACACTGTAGAAGGATCATCTTGTTAGGGGCAGAGGTGAAGCAAGGACTCAGGTCCAGAGGAGAAAAGATGCCTTGGGATTGGCTGGCAGCAGTGGGGACTGAGGGAAGTGGACAGATTTGCAATGTATCTTGGAGATGGAGTCACCAAGACTCCTTAATGGACTGTGAAGGGATGGGAGATCAGGGGCACCAATTCCTGAGGGGAAATACTGGGCATGGAGCGGGTTTGGGTGACAGGGAAGCAAGAGTTTGGTTTTGGCCATTTGCAATTTGGGATGCCAAGTGTCAATGTCAGGTTGGTAGTTAGAAAAGGAAGTCTCCATTCCATGGGAGAGGTGAGGGCTAAAGACGCAAATATGGAAGTAATTGGCTAATAGATGGTGTTTGAAGCCCTGGGACTGGATGAAGTGCCCTAAGTATGCTGGTACCTGGGCATCAGCTTAGGGTCGTCAGACCATGTCCAAATCCTGCCAGCTGGTGGGGACTGGAGAGGGCAGGGTGGAGTCTAACTGGCAGGCTGAGAGTCTTCATACCCACACGTAGGTGTGGCTGGATCAGGCGCACTGCCCCTACATCTTCCTCATTCCTCGCTCCTTAGCTCCATTCATATGTTTTCTAGAAGCCCCCATTTTCTTCCTACTCCCTTAGCTGGCCACACCAGTCGGACTGCAGGGCCCAGAGCAGATGTCTAGTGGTCCTCGTTTACATATTGCCTCCTTGCTCACCATGTCCTGGTGTTTTCCCTCTGTCTCGTCTGATTGGCTGAATAAAAAACCCACGTTTATAGCACATGGCATCCTCCCCAGTCCATTTGACGCATCTCAAGAATTGCCAGAGTTTTTAACAGTCATTCAATCTTCATTTTGACCATGGGAAGTTGAGGGCCAGAGAAGAGAAGTGACTTGGCCAGGGTTACAAAACAAATCAATAAGAACTGTGAGTTCCGGGAGGCCAGGCACCATTAGTGCTGTGTCTTGATCATTATAGAGACATGTGATTTCGGGCAGTAAAAGTGGCCTTTTTAAATTAAAATGATACAATCATTCTTGGAGGCCTTCTTTCTTTTAAAACACTTTTTATTTTGAAATAGTTACAAATTCGCAGGAAGGTGCAAAGGAACGTACAGGGAGGTCTGGAGCACCCTTCACCTAGCCTTTCCCAGTGTTAACATCTTGTGTGATTATAGTACAACATCAAAACCAGGGCATTGACGTTGGTACAACCCACAGAGCTTATTCAGATATCATCAGTTACCCATGTGCTTATTTGTGTGTGTGTGTGTGTGTGTGTAGCTCTATGCAATTTTGTTACATTTGTAGCTTCATGTAACCACCACGAGATCAAGATACTTAACTGTACCATCCCCACACAACTTCCTCTTGCTACCCTTTTATTAGAAGACACGCCTACTTTATTTTCCCCATCCCTAACCCCTGGCAAGAACTAATCTGTTCTCCATCTCTATAATTATGTTATTTAATGAATGTTACATAAATGGAATCACAAAGTAGGTATCCTTTTGAGATAGGCTTTTCTTCACTCAGCATAATTTCCTTGAGGTTCCTCCAAGTTGTTGGGTGTATCAAAAGTTCATTCCTTTTTATTGTTGCCTAGTATTCCATGGTATGGGTGTACCACAGTTTGTCTAACCGTTTACCCACTGAAGACATTTGGATAGCTTCCAGTTTGGCACTATTATGAATAAAGCAACTACAAAACACTCTCGTGTAGACTCTTGTGTGAACTTAAATCTTCATTTCTCTGGAATATATTTCCAATTTTGCAATTTCTGGGTTATATGGTAGCTTAATTTTTAGTTTTAAAAGGAATTGCCGAACTATTTTCTGGAATGGCTGTACCATTTTACATTTCCACCATGATGTTGGGGTAATCCAGTTTTTCCACATCTTCACTAGCGTTTGGTGTTATCACTATTTTTTCATTGTAGCCATTCTGATAGGTATACAGTCATATCTCATTGTGGTTTTAATCTGCATTTTTCTAATGACTGATGATGTTGACTATCTTTTCATGTGTTTATTTGTCATCAGTGTATCATCATTGGTGAAATGTCTGTGCATGTGTTTTGTCCATTTTCTAATTGCATTTTTTGTTTTTTTAAAGTTGAGCTTGATGGTTCTTTATATTCTAAATACAAGTTTTTTTGTCAGATCTGTGATTTGCAAATATTTTCTGTCAGTCTGTAATTTGTTTTTTCATCCTTTTAACAGGGTCTTTTGCAGAGCAAATTTTAATTTTGATGAGGTCCAAATTATCAATTTTTCCTTTTATGGATCACACTTTTGGCGCCAAGTCTAAGAACTCTTTGTGTAGTCCTAGGTACAAAAGATTTTCTCCCCAGAAATATTATAGTTTTATGTTTTACATTTAAGTCCATGATCCATTTTGAGTTAATTTTTGGATATGGTTTGAGGTTTAGGTTGAGGTTAATTTTTTGCCTATGGATGTCTAATTGTCCAGCACCATTTATTGAAAAGGATATCTTTCCCCCATTGAATTGCTTTTGCTCCTTTGTGAAAAATTAATTGGGCATATTTGTGTGGGTCTATTCCTGGGTTTTCTATTCTGTTCTATTTGTCTATGTGTCTATTTGTCCATCAATACCACATTGTCTTGATTATTTTAGCTATATAGTAAGCTTTAGCATTGAGAAGAGCGTTTCCCCCACCTCCACCATGAATCTTGATTTTAAAATTCCTTGGACTGTGTTTTTTTAAGGGGGGGTGTCATGTGAGGGAGGGATTCCTCCTTATGTTCACAAGCTCAAATTTTTTCCTGCTTCTAATTATTTTCCTCTTTGGACTGGAAAATCTGATTTAAAAAACTCATTAGAATTGCATGTAAAATTGAAGTACATTAGCCAGGTGTGTTGTCTTTTCTCTGAGGAAGTTGCATAGACTTTATGCCCACTCTCTGGGCTTCTTGGAGGCCTTCTTCATGCCCATCAGATCCCAGAAGAGCTTCTGGATAGTAGAGGTTACGATACGGCTGACCTCTGTGGAAATGGAGTGAGTCTAACATTACTAATGTCGCTTAAAGAAAAGGAGGGGCCTTCAGGACCCATGAACTTTCTAAACAAGGGCAATAGTGTTAACTCCAAGAAACATATAACACCAAATACAGTACCTACCTGGTGAGGCAGGTAATACAATTGAGAGAAGTGGGCCAGGGTAAGAAAGGAAACCCAAGCACCATCTGAAAGGGGCACTTACTACTCTGGTCCAGCCCACTGGGGAAACACAGCCCCAGTGTTGCCAGATTTTTATCTTTTTTTTTTTTTTTTTTAAAGCCAGAGATCCAGATTTTTATGTGAAATCTCCTGGCTTTTAATGTTGGGAACCAATTAGCATTTTAAAATCACACCGTGTAGGTCACATGAACTTGTCTGTGGCACTAATCTTTCCCAAGGGTGGCCGGTTTGCAGCCTTTGATACTCAGCTGGGTCAGCCGAGAATACCTTGTCATTGCCAGTCACAAAGGTAACGTGTGATTGGTCAAGCAATTACGTGCTCAGTGTCTAGTCTGTTTCCAAAGAGCCTGAGGGTGTGTAATAACTATTTGCCCAGGAAGATCTTGCATCTTGTTTACACTATTCGTTTGCTTTGCAAATCTTGCATGATTTTTTTTAAACAGCCAGAACTGAGGCAAGCCTCAGCCCGGCCTCTTTCTAATGATCATTTAGTCTATCAGGCTACGTGGAATTTGACTGTCTTGTATTGACTGAGAACCAAAGGATGTGATTCCTTCTCCAGATGTGGCAGATATGCCAGGGAGGGAGGCTGACAGTGTGTGTGTGTTTGTGTGTGTGTGTGTGTGTGTGTGTGTGTATGTGCATGCAACATTGAGGGAAGACGGGTGCAGAGAGCAATATCCTGGTGTGGAAAACTTAGTCTAAGGCTGCATCAGGAGGTCTATGAAGTCAAAACCATTTTCATAACAATATAAGACATTATTTGCCTTTTTCTCTCTAATTTTTAATGAGTGTCTGGTGAAGTTTTCCAGAAGCTACATGACATGTGATGATGTCATTGCTGTGATGGCTAATTAAAGATGTGTATGTTTGTCTTTGTGTTTTAAAATTTTGTTTTAAAACAAACTTCTTTGGGGCCCTCAATAATTTTTAAGAGTATATAGGGGTCCTGAAATCAAAGCGTTTAAGGACTGCTGGTCTAGGACAGCGGCTGTCAACCCTGGCTGTATAGTAGTGTCATCTGGGGAGCTTTAAATTAGTACTGATGCCTGAACCCCACCCCAAGCCAATTAAGCCAGAATCCCAGTGGATGGGAAGTCATCATTGTCACCATCATCACCATCACCATCACCATCATTATCATCATCATCACTGTCACCAGCACCATCATCATCATGGTTACTGTTGGGGGAAGAGAGAGAATCTCCCTCTGCCCTTTCCCTTAAGGTTCTTCTGGCTGGCCAAATAATTAACAAGACAGGTTAGCAGGAGAAAATAATAACAAGTTTAATAACATGTATACATGGAAGAAACTCAGAAATGAGCAACACGTCCCTCTGTCTAAGCTGCTTGCTTAAGTATTGCAGCTAAAGGCGAGGAGCGTGTTGGGGGTGGGTAGTGGCCTGGGACTTCAGAGGGCAGGAGGACAATTCTTTTCAGGGTCATCTATAGATAATGTGGTCAGGGAGAGACAAAGTTTTTGATAAAAGAGGCTTGGTGCCTTTCCTATTGTAACCTCTATCCTACATTATCTTTACAGCCATCATGATAGAAGATCTGTTCCAGGAAGGAGCCACCATGTCAAATTCTTTAGGCAGTTAGTGGGGGAGGTCAAATGTCCCTCAGAGAAAACAATCAAGGTAAAGAGATATATTTCAGGGTGGCCAACTCTTGATCTCCCACATTACTATCATCTTCATCGTCTTGGTCATCATCATCATCACCATCATCCTCATCAGACCTCCACCTACGGACTATCCACCATGCCTGAGGCCCTTTGCTATGTGCTGTACCTCGGATTCTTACAACTGTCCACAGAAGTCAATGTGATCTTACTTTACACACGAGGAATTTGGATCAGAAAAGCTGAGGTGAGCAAGTTCACAGAGCTGGGACAGATAAAGCCAGGTTTCAAAACTAGTTCTCTCTGCTATATCAGTATTCCTAGTCTTTGTATTATTGAGAACCTCTTTAATTTTGCTTTCACCCCTCTAACCCATAGTGGATTTTGATAGATTTTATAAATAAATTGCATCTACTAAGCTAGAATTAGTTTACTTTTTAACCATGTGTTAAAACCATGCAGTGGTCAATCACAACTTCTGCTCAGTACAAGATCATCAGATCACAGCACAGAGTTGAGGCAATTCCACCTAAAAGCGGGGAGACTCGATCCCTGGGTTAACTGGGAAGGCCTTAAATGTAGTAAAATATGTAATTTTTCCTGACATTTTGAAATACTGAGAAGAGCTCATGCTTCCCCCACCTCATAGCTCCTACCTTGGTGGATCTTAGGCTGAGCACAATTAGTGGGTAGATGAGGGAAGAGGAATAAGAAACCTTCCATTTTTTGCTGTTCTTTTCAGGCAAGAGTCGTGTGGAGATGGGGATGAGGATGGCCATTGTATGGGGGAGCAGACGGGGGCCCAAGGATGCTCTAGGCTGTCTAAGGACTCAGAATCCAGCTTAAATTTTCAATCAGGGAAGGAGCTTAGAGTGGCAGAATGCCCTGCATATGCCCAAGGCTTTATCTTGCAACTAGACCTTCATGAACAGTTTGTGTCATTTGTTGTCAGGAAACTGGCTTTATGGATGCCTGAGGAGGGGGTAGAGGCAGAAAAAAGATGAGTGCCATGAGCTCTCTGTGCCTCTGGGACAGTGGTCCTTTTCCTCTCCTGGAAGGAGAGAGTGAAGGTTAAAGGTGCACAGAGGAGGTGTCTTTGAGACAATAGCCTGTCAGATATGCAGATGCAGCAGTCCCCAGGGGGTCCTCATTGCTCTGCCTTTACTCTGCTTTTCCTTATGCTAACATTAATGACAGAAACTGATTATGCTTCCAAAAGAGCTACTCCTGCCCCTCTTAAGTTAGTGCCTCATACAAAGAAGTCCTTAAAAATGGAATGAAGTGAATGAACATGTGAATGGGTGAGTTAGCAGTGCTGAAAAAGCAGCTCCAGG
The DNA here is from genome assembly GCF_020826845.1 of Diceros bicornis minor. Taxonomy (NCBI): domain Eukaryota; kingdom Metazoa; phylum Chordata; class Mammalia; order Perissodactyla; family Rhinocerotidae; genus Diceros; species Diceros bicornis. Next base: position 19,643,867 of record NC_080779.1, read on the forward strand.
GCTTTTTTTAAGCGTTGAATTCCTCCCTGATGCTGTTGTTCTCCGTGTTCAGGGTCATGTTACTTTTTTTTTTTTGTTTTCTCTAACTGTGGTTTTGTACAGTTCCTTTTGTCTTTGGTCTTACAGACCACTCATTTCTAAAGTTACTTTAGGTCAGCACCTTTCTCCCTTACTCCCTTCAGTGAGGTTATTTCGTGCATTTTTAATACAGTTAGATTCTTTTGTTACAGTCTGCATTCCATCCTGAAGTTTAACAAATAAAGTAAAATAAATAAATTAAATTTAAATCATTGAAATAATTGAAACAGTCACATGATCTCAAATTCCAAAAGTGTAAAAATATATACTGTTTCAAATTATGGTCAGCCAAACAGTAAAATTTTTGAGGACACACTTTTAATGTTTGCTTATTTTGAAGTTGTACATATATTCTACTTTCCTACTAAGTTATATAATTAGAAATTCGAATAGTTTCTCCCTGTCTACCTGCTGTGTGTATGTGTGCCCCTCTTAGAGGGCAAAGGCCGCAGGCTCCCTGAAGCTTCCAAAAACTCCTCTGTGAATGCGTTTGGAACTTAAGATGCATTTTCAGAAAGAAATAAGGTAATATGTGCTGATTGGCTTCTCACTCTCACTCACAAAACACCACTCATTTCGTTTTTCACTCCCAGCTGCAATATTGCCATTTTACTTATTGCCAACCACATTGACAAGACTGTTTCTCTAGGGAAAAAAACCCAAATTCCACTTGAGCTTCTAAGATTGCCTTTTGACAGAGACAGAATATTCCTTGAGTGAATGGTGAGACAGGAGGACCTGTAGAAGTCACACAGCATAGGCAGGGTACAAACTAGAGCTTCTCTTCCGGTCGTGATGAACGTGGCAATCCAAGAATGGAGTTGAAATAAAGATATTTTCAGCCTAACAAAAACAGAAGGTGTTCTCTACCATAAGATCTGCAGGAAAGGAAACTCTAGATGAGCACTATCCGGTAGAACTTTCAGCGATGATGAAAACGTTCTATATATTTGCTGTGTAGTAGCCATTAGCCATTTGTGACTAGCAAGGAATTGAAACATGGCTAATAAGACTGAGGAACTGAATTTTTAATTTTATTCAATTTTACCTACTTAAATAGCCACATGTGGCCAGTGGCTATCGTATTGGACGCTGCAGTTCTAAAGTATGTACTCAGGTAGAAGGAAAACAATCCTAGATGGAAGGTCATAGATATAAGAAGAAATGATGAGCTATATATATATATATATATATATATATATATAAAATAAAGAAATGAAAGTGCTAAATATGTGGGCAAATGTAAATGAACACTCATGCAATGTAATAATAATAATAATAATATTATCTTATAGAGTTTTGAAAGTACATAGAATTAAAATATAAGACAGTAGAAGCATATAAGTTGGGGGGTTGAGGTAAATGGAAGTATTCTGTGGTCCTTGAGTTGTCTGGGAAGAGAATAAAGCTATTTATTAGTGTTAGTCTTTTATAAGTTAAGAATGCATGGATTACTTCTAGGATATGCATTAATACGATAGAAAATAAGTGTATAAGTTTCAAACTAGTAGGGAGAGTAATAGAATGGTAAAAAAATATTCAAACCAAGAGAAAGCAAGAAGGGGGAGAAGAAACAAAATGGGAATAATGAATAGAAAACACCATAACAATGGTAGATTTTAAATACAAGTGCTCTATTTCATTGATTTTAAGACACACATTTATTCATATTTTTATATTTGAAATTGAGAGGCATGTGACAGGCAGTGCTGCCGTATAAACTACGTCAGTCAGGTTGTGCTAACTTGTCAGAGCTGTTTATTTGGTCATCAGTTGAGTTTTGTGTATCACTGTTATTACATGTATTGCTGTTTAAAATGTCCTCAAAAAGATGCCCTCTGACTTGGCATGGAAACAGAGTTGTAGGGTGAAAATATAATATTTAGGGAAGCAATTCCGTTTTTTTTTTTTTTTGGCAAATACCAAGAGCTTCTGAGACCTAAAAAAGGAACTGACCACAAGTAGATGAAACTGTGTTGCATTTTGTTTCTGAAATATGTGCAATGTAAAACAGTAGAAATTCCAAATTCCTTGGAATTGATGAAAGAAATTTTGAAGCACGGAAAAGCTGGTGTGATTGATTCATGCACTTCATAAAGATACTGCTAAGGTGTTGGGTCATGGTTAATTGGTAGTGTTTTTCTTATTGGTACATGAAATATTGGCATGTCTTATAATCCATGCTGTTTTTTGAGTTGATATAAATGGTTTCTATTATAAGGCTGATTAAGCAAAGCAAACAGAACCCAACTATATGCTGTTTGCAAGAGATACACCTAAAACATGGGGGTGGAGAAAACTGAAAGGAAAAGGATGGAAAAAGATATACCACACAAATACTGATCAAAAGAAGATATCTGACAAAGTAGACTTTAAGGCAATAAGCATTCCGAGAGATAAAGAGGGTCACTCCTTAGAGATAAATGCCTCAGCTCACCAGGGAGATATAAAAATTCTAAATACATATGCATCTAATAACATGGCTTCAAAATATATAATGCCAAAATTGAGATCAAAATAATAAATCTATGGCAAAATAATAAATCTAGGAGCTCTTAATGTACCTCTTACATAACTGATAATCAAAATGACAAAAATATCAGTCAGGAGAGAACATTTGCTCAATAGGATTGGATTAATAAATCTGACCTCATGGACATATATAGAATACTGTACATAACTGCAGAATACATGTCAAACATTTACATGCAGACATTGGTGGAAAAATGTAGGGTTGAAATGAGCAGACTGGCAGTCAGGAGATGTTAGTTACTAGCAGCACTAAGGATGGGGATGGGATTGCAACCATGTCTTTATTGACTTCCAAAAGCTTCTTACAGCAAACATGAAATCACATAATTTCCTCCACTTTCCTACTCTGTCCTGCTCTGGATTCTGTCCTGCTTACTGTCCAACACTGTGGCTCCTTAAAAGTTGCTAGTCCTCTGAACCTCATGCCAATGATGGGGCCGCTGTTCCCTGCTGCGGCCTCTCAGATGCTGACTGCATGCTTGGCTGGATATGTGGCTACCACTTGACCCAGATTCCTTGTCACTGTGCTTCTCCCACCTACTGGGACTTGTTGCTACCTGTTTGGGACCCATTCCCATCTTCCCCCACCAAATACTTACAAAGGCAATGCATTCCCATGATCCCTTGGACATTGTACTCTGGACACCAGACTGAACGTCTCCTTTGGGCATCTGCAGCTGGGTTAGTTGCCCCAGCACTGTCTAGCCACTTGGGCATGGTTAGTTCTAGAGCAGAGAATTAGCATTGCTGCCCGTCCTGCTATGCATGCCTGGACAAATCATGAGAAGTGACAGCATCCTATGGTGATGCAGGATGCAAGAATTAAACTGATATCAAAATAGTACTGCAATTCTTTGACTGTTGGACTACGGAATTTATACTCAGTTGGTTTTCCTCTTATTCACTCCACTAAGGCCAGGCCTTGGGATTAGCTGCCCAAGAGAGTGTTTTGATCTGCATAGCATGGAGTCATTCCCAGAATTACTGGCCTACGCTTGTGTGTAGGCCTACACTTGTGCTTTCCTCCAGAAATCAGGATCTGGGGTACTTCCAGAAGGACATCAGCAGCAAGAGGAGAATCCACTGAACTTCAGGCTGCCTGACCCCACAGTCTGAGAGGAAGGGGCAGAGCCCCATGCACAGAAGGCACTCTCCCCAATACGTGCCAGATGGCAGACCTTCCTGTCTTCTGGGCCGAGGAAGGAATGTGGGGAAAGGAAAAGGACAGTTTTCTCCTCCTTTTGCATTAAGTCTGAGAAGTTTCACCAGCTCTCTGGGGAAGCACCTTTCCATGCTGGGTTGAGTGTGGGAAAGAGACATTGAGTTAGAACACTGAAAAAATATATGTCCTGGATTATTCACCTTCAGCTCCAGTGCGCATTGGGTTTGTCCCTCATCCTTGTCACAGTAGAGATGGTCTCCTCTTTAGAGATCATCAAGAGAGCGCCAGCAGCTCAGTCTCCTCACAGACTGAGCCCAAGTATGAGGATAAAATACAGGTCTCTGGAAAACAACAGTCAGTAAAAAAGGCCATTCCCCAGAGCAGGGAAAACTCCTTTACATCTGCTGAGGTTTCAGGGGTGGCACATAACCCTCTCCCCTTGTCTCTGTGGTCAAAGTCCTCCTCCCTGTTCTGCTGCTCCCATCACACTGGTCCAAGCCTCCTGAATTGTTCCATTCTTCTTCTTCTTCTGAAGTCCCCGTTGTCTGACTCCTTCTTAATTCCATCCTTCTGGGAAGATTCCTCTCAGAAACAGCCATCTTTCTAGGCCCTTTCATCTAATTTCTAATGGTTCCCGGGGATTTCCTCCTGTTGCCCACCACCAGCTGGTTCTGGAGGCCCAGAGACGGTACTTGCTGACTTGCAGGGAGAGGCAGGAGACAGAAAGCCCCATTTGGAGGGGTCTTACCCGGCCTGGTGAGGGAGAGACACCTTCACCAGAGAATAGGGCAGGGCGGACAGTCATCTGGGCTTCTCTCGGCTGTTTCCAGAATGGCTTTGAGAGATCCCGCTGTCCAGGACCAGGAGCGTCTGGTACATGACCCAAATGTTGAATTTCATGGGGTCTTTGGCTGTCATCTGAACCGGGATCAATACGACTAGAGAGTAGCATTTCACCTGGAGCATGGGAGACTGCGCCTTCCCAGCTCCACATCAAGCGTCCCACCTCCAGCTCCAGTGGACTCTGGCAAGCTCAGGATTTCTCATTATTTCCTTCTTCCTTAGCCTTTAGTGAGAGGCAAGTGACCTCTCTTCTCAGAACTTAGGCTCTGGAATTAGGCAGAGTTGGGTTCAAATCTGATCTCTCTCACATATTAGTTGTGGGACCTGGAGCAACATTCTGAATTGTTTCAGTTTTTTCATCCATGAGATGAGGATTGTAATAGGGCCTACCAAATAGGGTTGTTCTGAGAATTTAAAAAGTTATTCAGTGATCAATATTAGCAAAGTGCCTGGATCATTGAGGAAATATTAAAAAATTCTTTATTATTATTGTTGTAGTTATTATTTTTCTTAACCCTTTTTCTTCCACTCTCTCCCTGGGGACATCATGCCATCAGCAGTGCCTGGGGTGGGACAGATCCCTGCACTGGCTGGGCCAATGGAGGGAATTGAAGAGTGGGCAGGGAGAGACGGAGACAGGAAGCACCCAAGAGCCCACTGTATAAGACTGAGCTGGCACTGCAGGAGCTCCTTCAAAAACCCAGAGGAAGGGGTTTTTGACGCTGGTTCTCCTGCCACCCCCTGTAACACTTGTTCTCCTGCCACCGCCTCCCTGAATCCATCCTCAGCCCCTCTGTGTGGGATGGCTTCCTCTCTGGGCTGCCACAGCTCTCTGCACGCATACCTGTAGCACGGGTGTTGGTGTCCTTGTCTCATCTCCCTATAGCACTGTATGCTCCCGGGTTGCAGGTCCCCTGTCTGACCTGCCCAGGATCCTCCTCAGCCCGAGCCTAGTGCCCCAAGCATCATGGACACCCAGTGTTTGTGGAATGGATGACCTGCCCAGGTGAGATCTTAAGTAACTCTACAATGATACGGGGTCAGATGAGATCCGTGGTTCTCAGCCCTGGCTTACCTTAGGAATCTCCTTGGGAGCTTTTCTGGGTCCCACCCTCAGACATTCTGACTTCATGAGACAGGTGCCGGTTGATTAATAATCCCTGAACTAGATTACCTCTAAACCTTCCAGCTTCTCAAACTTTAACACGCAACGAATCACCAGCAACTTCTGGTTCAGTAGGTCTAGGTGGTGCTGAGAGTCTGCCTTTCTATAAGCTCCAGGTGCTGTAGATGCTGCTGTGGTCTGATGACCACTCTTTGAGCAGCATGGTCTAAGGCTGTAGTTCTGAGCCTTGGCTGTACACTGGAAATCACCTGGTGGGTGATGTTTTAAGCCCATAGATATCTAGGCCCCACAACCCTGAGATTCTAATTCAATTGGTTCAGGGTGAGACCCAAAGATACTATTTTTAAGAGATCTCATTTCTACCACTACCATTGTACATTTTTTCCCTCTTAAATATTTCTTAATCTGTTCCCTCCTTTTACTTCTGTTTCCCTCCCAGCACGCCCTGACTCGGGCCTTAATCATCTCACCCTCAGGCTAGTGTCATATCCTCATAACTGGCGTGCTTGTTCATCATCTCTGATCCCAAGGCCACTTTAGAGGTGCAAGTGGTTTTAAGGTGCTGCTAATTATTTTCTGTAAGGAATTAGTTCTCAAACAACAGCAGAAGCAGCAGCAACAATGGCAGCAGCAATGGTGCTTGAAGCAGCCTCCCCTCACAGAGACACAAGAGTGGGCCTGACACCCGTGTGCACCTCATATCACTTGGCGCTCACTACTGTTTTGCCAGGGAGGAAAGTGAAGCCTAGTGTTCACACACTGGCCTGCGGTAGAGCTGGGACTCAGGCTGAGGTCTCCTGACTCTGCTCCGTGCAGAGAGTGGTGACGGGGGAGCCTTAAACCTGACTTGGGCAGACAGATGTTATAGTGCCTTTAAATTCCAGCGTCTGTTGCTTACTACCTGTGTCATCTGGGACAGGTAGCCCCTCTCTCTTGCTGTGTTTCTGCTCCTGACAAGTGGTGATGTTAATTTCCTCCTGCGGTCATTGTGAGGTTCACATGGTAGCCTGTGAGTAGGGTTCCGGCTCAGTGCACAGCAGCCATAGCGTTCAGTGGTGTGGGTTTCCTGTGCGCCCCCTGCTGGCCAAGTTTCTCTTTTTCTTAAATTCTGTGAGGAGGTCAGGGTTGCCAGCCTTATGGCAATGATCAGAAGAAGCACCTGGAAGATTCCCAGGCTCAAAAACTTCCTTCTCCTGTACCACTCACCGGATATATATGATCTGCTCCTCTGAGCCAAATCAGAGGCCCACCCAGGGCTCATCTTGCACCCCATCCGTTCTTCCCTGCTTGGCCCCCCTTGTCAGTGCACCCTGTTCAAGAGCTCTCATGTGTGGGCAGAAGGCGTGGAGGAGGTGAGGCTCAAGAGTGGCTCAGAGGCGTCCGGCCAGTGTTGGATTCAGAGCCAATGAGGTTTCACACGAAACAGGAGTTTAGTGAATTCTTGGGAAGTAATGGTAATTAAAATTTTTCTTCTTCATTTTGTTTGTTCTGCCCAAGACTAGGAGCACATTAAAAAATCATAAAAATATTTCATTACCAAATAAATTTTGGAATGCTGGATTAAACAAACATAGCTCAAGAGATGTAATATTAAAGAAACTTAATTTTGTCTGCAATAATACTTTTAAATTTTAAAAAATCAGCTTTGAGGTATAATTTACATACAATAAATATGTTCACTTTAGATATATAGTCTGATGCATTTTGACAAATATATAAGTTCATTGTACCCAAAGTCCCATCAAAATGTAGAGCATTTTCGTCTCCCCAGAAAGTTCCCTCCTGCCCCTTTACAATCAGTCTCCCCCTCCCCCACTCCAGAAACCACTGATCTGATTTCCATTAGTATAGATTAGTTTCACTTGTTCTGAATATTCATATAAATGGACTTGTACAGTATGTAGTCTTTTGTGTCTGGCGTCTTTCACTCAGCATAATGTTTTTACAATTCATCCATGCTGTAGCGTATATCAGTACTTTATTCCTTTTTATGACTAACATTCCGTTGTATGGATATGCCACATTGTGCTTATCTAGTTTTGGACGTTATGAACACAGTGTAATTAACAATGTGGTTGGATTTAGCCTACCGCTTTGCCATTTGTTTTCCAGTTGTCTCTTCCATTTTCTTCTATTGCTCTTTTCTGTTTTCATTTGAGTTAGTCAAATATTTGTTAGTGTTCTATTTTATTTCCGCTATTGGCTCCTTTGCCGTCCCTCTTTTTATTTTATAGCATTTGCTCTGGGGCGTTGTCCCTTTAATTTAAATGCTAATACTCCTCCTGCACCTGTATAAAAACTCAGTCACGTGACCAGAAGTCTCAATCCAGAAATTATGGTGTCTTGTTCCTTGTCCCCACTCTGCTTCCAAGCTCCAACAGATGAGGAAGACAGCAGACAGGGAAGGAACAGACAATACAATGGAGTTTAAGAGGTGGCAACAACGAAAATTAAACTTGAGCTCCCATTGGCTGGAAGGCCAGAGAATACTTCCTAATTTAAAGAACAAACATCATAATTTTGTAAAGTAAACTCTGACATAAGACATATTCATGTTTCCCATGACATTAGAACCATAAACAGTGTTAAATATAAGAATTGGATATGTATTATAATTTTGCCTTCAATTTTCGTTTTCTCCTTATAAACAAAAAACTAGGAATTTCCTCCATGATTTCAAAGTTTCCATTGATGACCCTCTATACTCAGCAACCCGTCACTCTGTCACATTGTCAGTCTGACTGTGTCACCTGTCCTTACACCTGTCACACCCTCTCACAAGGTCCCTGCAGTGACAAGAAGGCAGCTTGAGCCCTTCAAGATTTTCCCAGGATCCACAGGATGCTATCTCAAGAGAGTCTAGTTTGTGCCTCATAAAGGCCATAGGACTCCAGCCGTATGATCTTGGGCAAGGCACATCACTTTTCTGAAATGCGGTTCTTCTCTATTCGAAACAGGAATATTGAAGATGTCTTCATCTCAGGGTTGGTATGAGCATCACAAAAAGAGAGTATGTGAAGAAACATTGGAGCATATTTACTTAAATTGAAATTCGGGGGTCCTGTCAGAGAGGGCCCACCAGGCACTTGGGCAACTGGCGCTGCCCAGTTTGATGGGGCAGAGGCCCTCAGGCCCTCAGAACAGCTCTGGCCACAGGCCCACTGGGCTGTGAGGCCACAGCATGATGTCAGGCCTCATACTGAGACCCTTGCCTGTCTGTCTCTGGCTTCTGGACACGGACCCCACGTGTCCAGCCAACTCTCTCCCTCTCCTTGCCCTGAGCTGTGCTGCTCTTGATCTCTTCACAGACCCAGGACCTAAATCCCATTCTTGCTGCAGGGAAGGCCTGTGCCTTTGTCTCCTCCCCTCCCGTCAGTAAACACAGCCACTGAAGATGGTGAACTAGTGCAAGCTGCTGGCTCTTCCCCCAAAATCAACTCTGGGGAAGTTAGAGAAGCAGAGAGACGTGTGGATTCCTTGATAGTTCCTGGGGATTCACAGAAACTAACGGAGAGAGCATGAAAACCTCCAGGGGAGATTAGAGGCTGCCTGGACAGGTGAGGATGGGCTCCGCAGTTTGGAGAGGAGGGGCCAGAGGTGGAAGGGGGCGAAGGGAGGCAAGGTTTTGGGTTCTGCTCTTGCTGGAATGCCATGTTGCTTTGGGACAATCACCAGCTGCCCCTTCACCACAGACACCACAGACATAGGCAGCCATGGCCCGAGCCACCGGAGGGTGGGGTAATATTGGGGCAGTGTGAAGGCCCTAGCACAAAATGAAGCCTTTTAAAAATGCAGTCATAGCCAGGGGGATGAAGTGCTCTTGGAATTCCCAGGAAGAGAAATTCTTAAACATTCTCTTCAGAGTTTTTCCATCATCTCTGTTAATACTCACATCATAGCACAAATAATAAACAAAAAACTGGGAGCATGTTCCTGAAACCAACTTGTGGAGAGGGAACAAGTTCTCCAGAGCTGCCAGAAACCAAAGGTGGGAGTCCCAAGTGCCAAAGTCTGGTATCAGAAAGGATGGCTGTGAACTGGGAGACACACCTGTCTGCTGTGTCACCTGGAGAGCAGGTGACCCACACAGTGCCCAGGTCACTGGCCTCCCCCACGGAGCAGGAGGTAAGCCTCTGATGAGGAGCACGCCCAGTGGCATGTGCTGACTGTTTGCACTTGTCCAGTTACCGGCACGTCTCTGCCAAGCAGCTACTTGAACACCCTTCAGGCGAAATCCCTCACTGGGGTCTGACCATTTCAGGAGGATCAATAGTGGCAGTGAGAATGGCTGGATGCCACTGGGTCAGCAGTTGTGCAGTGGACCTATTTCATAATTCTCACAAAACGACTATAAGATATCTCAGCACGTCTGGCACCCTGACCATGGGGGGATGGCTTGAAATGGAGTATTATAATCTTGCTGCACTTTCCATTTTGTCGTAAAGTAGGGGATATCTTATGTGTAAATCAACCCAATGTCACGCTGAACCCTGTCTGGTGCTATGCAGTTACAAAGGAAACTAAGGTTTCCCCCACCATACAACATACATGTGCACACGACACAAACAAAACCACACCAAAAAACACATACCCACAACACATACAATACATACCTAACATACACACATATGTACAAAACACACACAAAACATATATACCCCCACACGCACAACATATACATATACACAAAACACATATAGCCATAAAACACACAGCACACAATAATATACACCCACAAAAATAACACACAAAACATACACACAAAAGCACAATACACACTCCAAGAAAACATATGCCCCCACCCCCCACACAGAAAACATAAATGCACCAAAGACACACACACACACACACACACACACACAGGAAAATACAACCTGCAAAAAGTCTGTATAGTCATTGCCTCTGTAATGAGTGTTTAGGTAAGTGAAAAAAAATAATTTAATAAATTAGATTCCTTAAAATCACTGTAAGATGCAAAATTTTAAAAAATATATAAAATAAAATGTGCATATCTTTTGACCCAGTTCTAGGACTTTATCCTAGGGAAGTAATCAATGATATATGCAAAGGTTTAAGTCCAAGCATATTTAGCACAACATTGTATATAATAGTGTAAAAATGAAAACCCAAATGTTCAAAACTGGGGATTAGTTAAATAATGGTACCTCCATATGTGACACACAAATTAGCTGTCCCTTGTCCTCTTCTTCAACCTCCCACAAATAAGAAAACAAATAAGTAAACAAGAACATCCTCTTGTGCATCAGTATTGGTTAGGACTATCAAATTCACTGAGGTTTTGTGGAGGGGGGGCAATAAAGGCAAAGGTTTGCATTGAACACTCCACATCGCACTATGTAACAGCCTTCATTGTAGAGATAACCCTTCTCTCTCATTTCCCTTCCCTGTCTTGAACTCCTGGGCAGGATCTACAAGTCTATTTTGCACTCACCCCGACACAGCACCTCCCCGCCCTTCTCCATCTTCCCCATCCTGAGAGCAATGCTGGGCCGCCCCACACTTACGTTCTCTCTCATTCCAGAACTCAGCAAACAGAAGTGCCTGCCTTCCTAGAGGACAATTTAATGACTGTTTTGACTTTATTTTATTTTTACCTCCTCTTTTCCTTCACCATCTGATCTCCATTCCAAAGGTTTATTTAGAAATTCTCCAAACAAAGATCTCTCCTTATTAGGAATTTAGCAGACAACTTAGAGACTTTTATTCCCGCTATCAAGGGAATAACATTGTTCCAGGTCTTTAGACAAATAATGAAATACCTTACAGCAATTAAAAATGATGGTGTAGAAAAGTATTAATGAAATGAAATGATATTCGACAGATATTGAGTAGAAAAGGCAGGATGCACTGTTAAGTAGGAGAGGCATGTTACAAAGTAATTTGCCAAACACACTCCTACATTTGCATGTTATGTAGATGTGCATGTGGAAAAAGACTAGAAGGTGAGACCTTAGTCTTTAACCACTTATAAGAGATGGAGCTGCCATGTGCTCAGACAGGCCTAAGTTACAGTCCAGTGCTGCCTATAACTAGGTAGGTGATCTCGGGGCCACTGCTTAACCTCTACAACTGTAACGTCTTTTGTCTGGAAGCAGGGAGGAATTCATCTACCCACAGGATCATCAAAGGATTAGGTGTGATAAAGAAAGCAGTGGGGCCGGCCCCGTGGTTTAGCGGTTGGGTGCGCGCACTCCGCTGCTGGCGGCCCGGGTTCGGATCCCGGGTGCGCACCGACGCACCGCTTCTCTGGCCATGCTGGGGCCGTGTCCCACATACAGCAACTAGAAAGATGTGCAGCTATGACACACAACTATCTACTGGGGCTTTGGGGGAAAAAAGAATAAAAGAAAAAATAAATAAAATAAAAAAAAAGCAGTGGACTTAGCCCAGGCCTGGCATGCTGACTGCAATGGTTGTTGCTGTTGTCCCTGTGTTGTTGTGGTGCTGGTGGTGGTGGCCCAGAAGCTATTATCTTATTTAGTTATGTGGATTTTCCTCTGAATTGACCAGCTTTTCCTGGCATCGTGAAGCGCAGTCACACAGACTAGCTGACGAGAGCAAATGCAATGCAAAATGCAAGAAAATGCAAGTAAATAGACAAGAGACTGTAGAGAGAAGCTGGTCCTTGGTGGGCTTGATGAGGAAGGTCCCTTGGGCATGTTTGGCATGTCACCATTGAAGAAGAGGTGGAGGGAGGTGTCAGTGACGTCGTGGAGTGCGCCTGAAGGAGAGATGAAAGGAGGACATTTTTCTCTGGGACTTGGAGACTCCTCCTGCCTGAACTCTGGCACGGGGGTAAAGAAGAGCATGAGGACAGGGACGTCCCTGCACCTCCCAGGCTCACTGCCTGAGGTTAGCCCTGCGTCTCCCCTTTCCTTTCACTCACGTCTCTTTCTTACACCTTTGCTGTCGGACTGGACTGGTGGCCACACAGTCTATCTCGAGTGCCTTGAAATGTGTTGAATGGATGTGGCACAGTCCTTGGTGGAGTGACACTACCCCACAGGAATTTGGTTACAGTAGAATTTGTTTACAGTTCCGTACACCACACCTTGGTATGGAAAACGGCAGGCAACGAGTGATGGCTGATAACCTAAGATGCTGTGTATTATTAGTTAAAGGAATGCTGCTGTTACATTTGCATATACACTCCCAAACTGATTATTTAAAATGAGGACCAGACCTGGCCCCTCCAGATCAGAGATCCCAAGAGCAGAAGACAAACAGAGCTCCAGGACCCCAAGACAGAGCCACAGACTGTGGGGATCCCTGGCCCAAGTAGGTGGTTCTCATCCCCTGCTCAGGCGGCCAGCTGACACGGATGGGGAAGCAGAGGGGCATCTGGGCCCTGCCTTGCTTTTTTCCCCACTAGAAGCACGCCTCTCTATGGATTTCCTGAATTTCTAGATATTACATCTGAGACCTGCTTAGACCACCCTACTCTCAGCCCCAACAGCAGCCCGATGTCTCCTAGGAGGGCTTCCACCAATAAGCAGGGCATTGCTACAGGGCCAGGCAGACACTGAGCTTAGGAAACCTGCAAACTGTGATAATGCTAGCACCTTCTCTGAAGGCTGAGAAGGCTGATTTCAGAGTCTAGAAAGTACTGGTCTTCAGAAAGAGATTTTGAAACCCAATATTTTGAGTGTTCTTAGGTGGAAAGAGATAGATCTCAGATGGTCGAATGCACTGCTTCTTTAGGGAGTTCTGTGGAAGCCACCTGCGTTTGTCTTGATATAGGTGGCAAATTCTATAAGCAGCTCACGGAGATACTCCCAGGTTCCTTCAGCCTGTGGGCATTATTCTGCCCTCCAGCAGCACCACCAGTATATTCATGCATGGGGGTACCTACATTTCTCCCCAGACATCTCTTGTTCTGATGTCCTCTGGCTGCGAAATTCTCTGCCTTCTCAAGTGCCACCCATTCTCCGCGTTCTTTGATTTACCCCCAAACTGCAAAGGCAGTTGTGCTTTGCGGATTTGGGGGCTACAGTCTAACAACAAACAACTTAAAATCAAATAGTAGATATTCGTGCCCTTTAATGATCCATCAGGTCTCCCCACCCCCCAGAACTGCCCAGTGGTCATCCTTTCCTTTTGCTCCCTGTCTTTGCTGCCAAACCCTGGAGCCCTTCTTTATCGTTTTTATTTTTTGAAAAACTGTATAGTTCCCTTTGTCTCACTCCTAAGCCATTGTCGAAGCACTGGGTTTCCACACAAATTGCCCATCTCTGCAACCCTAAAAGTGGTGCAACTCTTGAGAAGTCGTTTGCTTTCAGGTTTTTCTTCCGTAAAGTGAGAGTGACAATTCTAGCCCCACTTCCTTCACTGTGTTGTCCTGAACTAATGTTGGTGAAAGTTTTTTGTGAACTGTGTGAGATGTGATGTGGCAAATTGGGGGATGTTTAGAAATCTCTCTTCTAAGCCCTCCAATGAGTGGATCCTGTGTTAGCCCTGCCCCAAGACATCAGGAGCTGAGCCTTCCGGGACCTTTGGAGGCTTAGTTTCCACGACAAGAGGCTGCAAAGAAACTGCCTTTCTTTGAAAAGATTAGACTACAGCAGGGGGTCAGCAAACTTTTTCTGTAAAGGTTGGGACAGTCACCATTATAGATTTTGCTGGCCACATGATCTCTCTTTCAATTACTCATCTCTGCTGCTGTTGTAGCCAGAGAGCAGCCATAGACAACATGTAAACAAGGGCATGGCTATGTTCCAATAAAACTGTATTTAAAAAACAGACAGTGAGACAGATTTGGCTTATGGGCTGTAGTTTGCCAGCCCCAGGACTAGAACAATACACTTTGAACTTTTTGTTTCATTTTTATAAAATGTTGGCAAGATCCATAAAAATGATATCATGATCCTTAGTGCATTGTGACCCACAGTTTGGAAAACATTGCTTTGGAGGGGCAAAAATCAAAGAAGGAGTGATAGAGAGAAGAGCATGGTCCAGCCCTGTGAGCCTTCCTGGATGCAAACATTTCTAAGCAGAGAGCAAGGCCAGCAGCCTGTTCTGCACTCGGGGGCATCCAGCAAGGTTTCCTGGGGTCAGAAGTTGCCGTAACCGATCTCCTTCTTGTCTACTCAGGACCTGCCCTTCATCCCAGGTTCCTGCTGAGTCATTTCATCACACTGAAAATGTCTGTTTTGCAGGAGAACTCAGGTGTGAGAATGGACTCTGAAGACTGGGAAAGAGAGGAACCCCAGTGCTGCTCAGAAGGTAAGATTCTTGTGAAAATCTACACCAGGGCCAAAAAGTAATTCCTAAAGCAGGACCTTGTTAGGTGCTGTGCACAGACCAGTTCCTCTCTGTTGACCTTGCACGGTAAGTGAGCTTTGAGAACTTCCCTGGTGAATGAATTAGACAAGAGAAATCCTTGAAGGGAAAATGAAGCTTTGCCACAGGTACCCAGGTACAGTAGGTGGTAGATAAATGGATCATCTTCACCCAAAGTTTTGGGGCTTTGAAGACCTGACTCACCAACTGGTTGGTTTTGAATCCTCCAAATGTATCTCTTTGCTCTCAACCTGCGCAGGCAGAGGAGAAGGCCTTGGGGTGGAAGGGGTTCTCTGAGTCTGGGTTGGAAAAATGACCTCAGCTCAGAGCTTCTTAGCACTCCATGGAGGAAGGCACTTGGGCATTGGCTGAAGGGGGACAATAAGAGGAGGTTTTTGACCGAAATGACTGTCTAAGGGATGGAGTGTGAAGGGAGTGGCCTGTAACATGCCAGAGGCCAAACCCGTAAGCTTTCAACTCACACATGGCAATCAGAGTTCCAAAACTAAAAATCAGGACATCGCTCTCACAAATGTGGATCTTCTAACAGTAACAATAGAGTGGTTTGGAACCAGCGCTCCTGGAACAGGGGCAATGTGGTGGCCACCATGCTCATTCTGTCCCTGAGGCTGTGGGGAGTGGACACTGGGAACACACAGACACAAGATTCTGTAATTTCCCAAGGCCAGGGAACTTCACCTGGTGACATTGAGACCATATCCTGATTCTGCCTCTGTTTGTTGGTGCACGGGAGGGGAAGGGGTTTCCTCCTGCTTCCAACACAATCCTTGAGAGTCTTCTGTCTGAGCTGGGCCTGGGGCAGCTCCACCTTCCCTCTCCCCTTCCCCACCAAGCTGCTTCTTTGAGGCATAGACCGTCAGAGCTGGAGGGACAGATGGGGAAAGTGAGGCTCAGAGTGGCGAGAGGTGGAATTGTCTCAGACAGCCAAGCAAAGCTATGACTGGGTAGAACCTTCATACCGGAGCACAAGTTCTTCCATAGCTTCTGTGTGCTCTCAATGTGCAAAAGTTGTTTGGATTATGACCAGGGCTTTCATTCAGGCATTTCTCAAACTTAGTGTTTTATTAGGCAGAATCCTCCAGATTATTCTCGAAGTGATGTGGGCAATGTATACTATCCCCCTGAATTAATGCAACACATATGTTTCTAATAAGGGCTCTAGGAAGTTCTGCATTCAGAAACCCGGTTAGCTCTATTTTAGCTCCATTTCCCACCATTCTTGACCAGGGAAGCTATTTTTAATGTCGTTACTGTCTCTCTGCTTTAGTGTTTCTCAAAACACGGAAAAAAGAAGTGAGGCATTAAATGGCCCCTCGTGCTTCTAAATCCCTGGAAAATTCCAATTGCATGTGCTAATCTCACTGTCTCTTATTCCAGACCCAGCCAGAAGTCCCCTGGAGCCAGGCCCGAGCCTCACCTCCATGAGTTCTGCACACTCATGTAAGGCCCCTGGGTGGACTGATGAGGGTGGCTGAGGGGTGAGGACGGGGATGGGGGATGGTGCCTTGGGGCTTTTCTAGAGGAGAGGGAGAATCAGAGACTGGGGACACCTAAGGGTGCTGGGATGGGGCTGAGGCTTTTCCTTTGCAGAAGCAAATCTCAGGAGGGTCAATAAGACAGATAAGCTCAAGGCAGGCCTCTGCCTTTCCAGAAAGGTGCAGGTAACCCATATCCACTGAGCGGCACACGAGAAGAAAGCTTTCGAGCCTGGGAACCTTCCAAATGCTTCTTCTGACTGTTGCCAAGAGGCTGGCAACCCTGACCTCCTCACAGAGCTTATGAAAAGCAGAAACTTGGCCAGCAGGGGGCGTGCAGGAAACCTACACCACCGAGTGCCATGGTGGCTACACACTGAGCTAGAACCCTCCTCACAGGCTACCATGTGAACCTCACAATAACCCCAGGAGGAAATTGTTAACATCACTTTTCAGGAGCAGAAACTGAGGAAGAGAGAGCAGCTACCTGACCTAGTAAGCAACAGATGCTGGAATTTAAAGGCACTATAACATCTGTCAGCCTAAGTCAGGTCTAAGGCTCCCCTGTCACCACTCTCTGCACAGAGCAGAGTCAGGAGACCTCAGCCCGAGTCCCAGCTCTACTGCAGGCCAGTGTGTGAACACTAGGCCTTACTTTCCTCCCAGGTAAATGGCAGTGAGCGCCAAATAAGATGAGGTGCACACGGATGCCCGGCCTACTCCTGCGTCTCTGTGAGGGGAGGTTGCTTCACTGCTGCCACTGTTGCTGTTGCTCTGGTTGGTTTTGGTCTTGTAGGTAGGAGGTTTAAGGCTCCTGATCTGCATTGCGCCCCATCGGGGTGGAAGCAACCACACAAGCCTGTCTGTTGGGCCTATTCGCATTTCTTCTTGTCGGGGCTGTGGTCCCCCTCAAATCTGGGAGCAGAGGTTCTCAAGATGTGGTCCTCGGACTAGAAGCAGCAACAGCTCCTGGAAGTTTGTTGGGAATGCAAATTCTCTGGCTCCACCACAGACCTCCTGCATCAGAAACTCTGGGATTTGAGGCTCAAGAGTTTGTGTTTTAAGAAGCCATATGGGTTATTGCCATGCACAGGAAAGAGAGAATCACTGCCCTACAGAAAAAATTGCCAGTGCCTTAAAACTACTTGCATCTCTACCGTGGCCTTGAGAAGGAAGTTTGAAGAAGGGATTTGGGGTGTCAGGAATAATGTGAGAGAACACCAATTAAGAGGATGCTACACAAGCCTAAGTGTGAGATGATGGGGGCCCAAGTCAGGGCGTGATAGGAGGGAAACAGAAGTAAAAGGAGGACAGATTTAGGAATTATTTAAGAGGTAAAAAAGCACAATGCTAGCGCTAGAAATGCAACTTATATAGCATGTCTAGGTTTCATCCTGGACCTACTAAATCAGAATCTCAGGGGTGTGGGGCCCAGGCATCCATGGCCTTAAAACTTCTCCCACCAGGTGATTTCCAGTGTACAGCCAAGGCTGAGAACCATGGCCTTAGACCATGCCCTGGAGGAATTCAGCATTCATGATCAGGATCACAAAGTATTGGTTCTGGATTCTGGGACCCTTAAAGCAGTTCCAGATAAAACCTACATACTCCTAGGTGACTCTCAGTCTTGGTTGTGGTTTCTGTCCTCCCCCAGCTGGGTAAAGCCTTCCTCTAAGGAGCTCAGCTCAGGCTGTGCCATACCTCCAGCTCCAGCAGGTGGTGGGCAGCAGGGTCGAGGAGCTCCGGAGACGGCTAGGAATTGGATGGAGCGTGTGTAACAATGACCAGATCTGAGGGAATTCTTTCTAGAAGGGCTGGCAGAAAGAAGGAGCCAGACTGTGAAGGAAGAGGAGGCTTGGACCAGTGAAGGATGGGGCTTTGGCCCAGAGCCAAGGGTGGAGGATTGCACATCATGCCTGAAACCCTGGAAGACAGGAGGGCATTTTCTCTGCTCTGAGGACCAACAATTTTTCTGACTGTCTTTTTCCAGAGATGTTTTTTGTACTAGCCTCCCACTTGAGCTCAGCCTGTGAGCAGAAAGGAAGTCCGATTCTCCTGGCAGTCTCTAAAGGAGAGCTTTGTCTCTGCTGTGACAAGGACAAAGGACAAAGCAAGCCATCCCGTCAGCTGAATGTGAGCATTCCAGTTCAATTTCCTTTACCCTCAGCCACCCCAAAGTGGAAGGCCAAGATCCTCAACACCTCTCACTCTCCACAAAGTCTTATCGTGGCCAATATAACAGGAGCATCCACATTTCTGGAAACACTGGGTAGAAGAGGTTCCTGCCCTCCTACTTGGTTCTGTGCTCCAAGAGCACACATGCTGGATTTTCTCCCTCTCAAAGACTGTGCTGTCTAATTAATCTCTTTTACCTCATAGGAAAAGAAATTTACCAACCTGGCTGCCTAGAAAGAACTAGCACGTTGGCTTTCATCTTTTATAGGGCTAAGGTGGGCTCCCAGAACACATTGGAGTTGGCTGCCCACGCTAGATGGTTCATCTGCACCTCCTGCAATTCTGGTGAACCTGTTGGAGTGACAGATATTCTTGGGAAAAGGAAACACACTGAGTTTTCATTCTGGCGAGTTCCCAAAGCTGACGTGAGCCCCAGTGAGGTCACTGAGTAGGAAACTGCCCCACTGAATGCCTTCTGTGCTTCCCTCTCTCCCACCAAGCACAGAAGAACGTGGAACCTACTGCTAACCTCTTTCATTTCTCATTAGTACTTTGAGAATTCATGTCTTTAGGTCATAGAAAAAAGGATCGCTTAATTATAGAGTTCTTAGATGAAATAAAGTTCTGGTTGGAATGAACCCAGCTTCTGCCTGTATGCTGCTTACCCTGAACCATCAGTCATCTGTAGGCTGTGGCATATTGCATGATTTGGCCAAGCAGAGCATGAACTTGCCACAGGAAGGAGGAGCTGGGCTGATGCTATGATCTAGTATTAGCCATTCTTTTTATTTTGCTGAGGAAGATTTGCCCTGAGCCAACAGCTGTTGCCAATCTTCCTTTTTTTTTTTTTTTCTTGAGGAAGATTAGCCCTGAGCTAACATTTGTGCCAATCTTCCTCCATTTTTGTATGTGGATCACTGCCTTAGTATGGCTGACGAGTGGTATAGGTCTGCACCAGGGATCCAAACCTGCTAACCCAGGCCGCCAAAGTGGAGCGTTTCAAACTTAACCACTATGCCACGGGGCCAGCCCCGAGAATTAGCCATTCTTACTGGTGTTTGACATGAGCTGAGGGGTTGACCCTGGGGCAGAAGTGCATGGAAGATGTTTAGTCTGTGTCTAGGGTCCAGTGTGACAGGAAGAAAAGCAACAGCAAGTCACCATCTAGCCAAGTGGTAAATGGAAAAGGGTGGGGTGGGTCTCAGACAAGGAGCGGGGTGGGTCTCAGACAAAGAGCAGGGTGACTCAAAACGTGGGAGAGGCACAGAGACAAGGAATCTGAGTCAACTGACAGTCAGGAGACCAGAGATCTGTTGAACAGCCAGTTGTCATCTGGAAGGCCTGTCAACAAGGGCAAGGTCCATCACTAAGCTGGGCTCAGATCCTAGTGAAGGGTAATGAGTGGGCTGGCTGAACAGAAACCCAGCACCTGGAAGCAGGGCGTGGGGTGAGGAGAAGAGGAGGCTTGGGAATTAGCTGTGTACCAGTTATGGTTCTTCACTTACAAGCAACAATAGTTGATTCAGGCTTACTTAAGCAAAAAGTGTACTAAAACAAACAGGAGCTTACTAGAAGGATATTGGGCATATTTTTTCTTATTGCTGCTGTGACAAATTACCATAAACTCAGTGGTTTAAAACAATGCAATTTATTATCTTAGCGCTCTGGAGGTCAGTCCAAAATGGAACTCACTGGGCTAAAATCAAGGTGTTGGCAGGGCTGCGTTCCTTCTGGATGCTCTAGGGGAGAATCAATTTCCTGCTCCATCTTCAAAGCCAGCCATGGCTGGTTGAGTCTTTCTATGCTGCATCACTTTGACCCTCCTGCTTTCCTTTTTCACTTATAAGGACCCTTGTGATTACATTGGGCCCACTTGGATAATCCAGGCTAATCCTCAGCTGAAGATCCTTAATTTAACCACATCTGCAAAGTCCCTTTTGAGATGTAAGGTAACACATTTACAGGTTCCAGGGATTAGGACGTGGACATCTTTGGGGGCCATTGTTCTGCCTAGTACATGAGGGACATGCTGAAGACCCAGAGTCAGAAATTTCCCACAGGTCAGAAATAACAGGAGCTAGGGAAGCTTTGTCCCCAACACTCAGATGGGTAAGGACCAATCATGTTTTTTGTCACTTAGCAAAAGATTCAGATTCCAAGGAGAGCATGTGATTGCTCTAGTTTGGGTCATGTGTCTGCTCCTTGGTCAGTTAAAGGCAGCGCACCTTGATCAACACTTTCTCCAAGATACTCCTTCGTGTTTCAAGCGAGGCCAGTGAGGTGTCCTCCAAGTTGAATTGGAGAGCTGAGCTCAGGAGAAGGTGTGTGGATACCAGGCAGGAAGACAAACTGATGCCTCCCCGAGACCTCTCAGTCGTAACTAGGAGTGTGATAGTACCCCAGTCTCTGAGGGTCAAGGGAGACGAAGCCCAAGGTCAGCTGCTTCTGTTTCTGATCTGATGATGATGTTGACCAACACCAGGCCAGTGGTAAAAAAGTATCTCGTATTTTTAGCTTTTGAAAATGTGGTCAGGTGACAATGACGCTTGGGGGTGGGGGCGTGTCTTCTTCAAAACACGGAACCTTTTCACAACCAAGACACAAGTATTCAAATTAGCCTCCGAGCTAGGGCTGTCCCACGGCAGTGAGGACTCTGACTCTCTTATGGACCAGCAGAAAAGAGATGAGGCTCGCTGACCATGGCCTTGAGGAGGT
The DNA here is from genome assembly GCF_020826845.1 of Diceros bicornis minor. NCBI lineage: Eukaryota > Metazoa > Chordata > Mammalia > Perissodactyla > Rhinocerotidae > Diceros > Diceros bicornis. The sequence continues at coordinate 19,665,294 of NC_080779.1, forward strand.
GACCATTCGGGCCAAATGGAGATAGGCACAGCCCGGGCTCCACCTTGCTCCGCTTCCTTCCAACCTGGTGACATGTAGCAAGTCACTGTGGCGCTGGCCACATGGGCTTCTGCAAGGCTCCACTGAGATCACACATGCACCAGCACCTTACTGAAGCATGAGGCCCCTGTGCGCCATTGACTTTATTGTTCGAAAGCTCAGGGCATGGTTATGGTAATCGCATAGGTGTTCCACCCCATTTAATGCTGTGAGCTGCTTCCCAATCCTAGCGCTACCAACCCTCCTTCACCCGACCCTATTTTTTGTCTTTCTAACATACTATATAATTTACTTATTTATTATGTTTATTGTTTGTGTCTTCTGCTAGAATGTAAGTTCCAGGAATGCTTTGCTCTCTGATGTATCCCAAGAACCTACCATAGTACCTGGCACTTGTAGGCACTCAATAAGTTTTTTACGAATGAAGGAAGGAAGAAAGACTGGAGGGAGGAAGGAAGGGAGGGAGGGAGCGAGGGAAGGAAGGAAGCATTGCTGTTTAAATCATGGTCTTATAACTACAGCTAATATGACTCCCCCTGCAAAGTAGATGCATTTTGGAAAACTTGTATAAAACAAACTCAAGTGTTTTGAATTTCATTTTCCTAACTGTCATTGTAATCATGGGTCTGGGTGTTCAGTAAAAAAGTTTTCGCCCTTATGTATTACACCTGAGAATTGCAATGTATTAGTTTTCTAGTGCTGCCGTAACAAAGTAATACAGACTGGGTGGTTTAAAAGAACAGAAATTTATTTTCTCACAGTTATGGAGGCTAGAAGTGTGAAATCAAGGTGGTGGCAGGGTTGATGCCTTCTGAGGGCTCTGAGGGAGAATCTGTTCTATGCCTCTTCTGGCTTCTGGTGTTTGTTGGCATCTTTGGCATCCTTGGCATCTTTGGCATCCTTGGCATTCCTTGGTTTGTAGATGCATCACTCCAATCTCTGCCTCCACTGTCACATGGCCTTCTTCTCCCTGGTCTCTGTGTCTTCACATGGCATTCTCCTCTGTGTATGTCAGTGTCCAGATTTCTGTCTTCTTACAAGGACACCAGTCATATTGGATTAGGGCCCATCCTAATGTCCTCGTCTTAACTTGATGACATCTGCAAAGACTCTATTTCCAAATAAGGTCACATTCACAGGTACCAGGGGTTAGGACTTCAACATATCTTTTTTGGGGGACACAATTCAACTCATAATACTCAACATTCCAGCTGTTCACCTCAAGGAATTCTCTATGCCTGTAAAAGGGTAATCTCAGGGCATTTAATCTGCGGCAGGAATGCCTGCACAATTACCCTAACCAGAGGTTCCTTTCAGAGCTGGCCACTCTTCCTGCCCCTATCCAAGGTCCTGGGGCAGAGTGAGGCAGGTGGGGGCAAGAGGAAGTCTGTCTTGGGAATAGAAAGAGAAGACGCTTGTCCATCCTGCACTCTGCTGGGGAATGAGTTACCCAGCACAGAGCATAACAGACAGCCTTAGGAGTGGTGCACCCCAAGCATTTTTGATCCCAATTACACCAATCAATTAAACAATATTGAGGACACATCTTGAAGTGAGGGCATTAGTACATTATGAAACCTACACAAAATTAGAATTTACAAGGACTAAATAAACAGGAACTGACATTTAGCAGTTCCTTCTCGTATTCCAATGGACTGTCTGGCTCCCCCAACCTCCACCCCCATCCCAGCAGACACTTACCTAGTGATGCGCTGGCAAATGTTTAACAACCAGTTCTCTGGGGATGAGTGGGAGTGGGAGGGAGCTCTGATATGGAGTTCTTGCCGGTTTCCGTGGTGTAGTGACTCCCAACATGGCCAACTTCACACTGCCAACATGAAGTCACTAAACAGTTTGAGTTGGGAAGAGATGCTAACAGTTGGCTCTTGTAAGCTGATAGAAGCTGGCTATGGAACAGCAGTGCAACCACCTTTAAGATCTTTATTCTAGAGCAAGGCAACCTTAGCCTGCAGGCAAAATCCAGCGCACTGCCTATTTTGTATGGTTTGCTGATACAGCCATACTCACTGGTTGTCTATGGCTGCCTTCATGCTGCAATAGTAAAGCATATAGCCTCTCAGCCTGCAGAGCCTAGAATATTTATTATGTGGCGCTTAACAGAAACTTTGCTGACTCCTGCTCTGTAGGGCAAGAGACCATAGACTGTATGCAGCCGCAAGACATTCATCCCTGAGTCAGTCTGGAACTTGAAGCACAATTTCCATCAGAGAGCTGCAATGCGTGATGGTTGGGTTCTCCATTTCACTCACAAAACCCTGCAGTATTTTTTACTGAAAAAGTAATGTTAGTTTTTTTTTTTTTTTTTTAACTTAGCCCAGCTTCTCTTGGCAATTTTCAGCAGGAAAATGCATTCTAAATTCCACCGAATCAGGGGACCTGGAGCCTTTGACACTACCTGTTACTTCCTCACAGCCCTCTTGCAGAAGGTGCTTTGTCTGAGCAGCTCCATGCAGGAGCTTGGGGCAGGATCATAGGTCAGTTGACCCAATGAGGCAGGGACAGACTCTCTTTGCAGAGCATGCAGAGGGCACCATTTGGCAGACTTTCATGGTCATGGTGATTTCTGGTCTGCAAGGTAATTTTCACATGCATTGAGTGATTGTCACATCCGCATAACGCTGTGAGGAGGGTGGGGGGGGGTAGTTATTGTGCCCTTTTCATAGATGAGAAGATAGACTCGGAGACAAGTAACTTGACCATAGTCACCCAGATTGAAAGGGGCAGACTTCCAAGTGTTCTAACTCCTAGTACAGAGCTCTTTGCACTGTCCCTGAGCTGCTAAAACACTACTGTGCTTAAGAATCACCTGGGAAGCTTCTTTAAAATATAGGTTCTCAGGGTTGCACGCCATGAGGTTCTGATTTAGGTATTTCTGGGATGTAGCCCAGGGATCCAGCCGCCTTTTTAAAAAGCCCCCAAGACATTTGGATTCAACCATTTCTTTGTGGTCTACACTTTGAGAAATACTGCCTCCTCCCCTTACATTTCGTTGGAAAATGATAATGTGCCTTTCTCGCTGATAGCTACTTCTGGGTGATTGGGTACCAGCACTAGCATTCAGTCTGGGCTTAAACATGAACCACTAGAAATGTCCTACTCCAGGTAATGTGAGCTTGAACCATAGAGAAATCTCATTGCGTTGCCCGTCTGGTGCTGGGCACTGTCCCCAGCAAGGAGGCATCCAGCAGAAGACAGCTGCTGAGAAAGGCTTATTCACACAGAGCTTGGACAGTGTGGGCTGCCTGGTGAGTCCCCTGCCGGTTGACCCATTCACACAAAAAAGTGCTTGTGGCAGTCTCTGTGTTAGGCGATGAGGACGAAAGGCTGCACAGACTCAGGTGCAGACCCTGCCCTCAAGGTACTTACAGTCTGGTGGGCAGACAGACGTTAATCAGGCAACCACAACTGCACAGTGCCCAATGCATGACGGGGGTGTGTACCCCAATCGGGAAATCAGAGGGGCTTCCCTGAGGAGGAAACACCTGAGCAAGATCAGAAGAAAGAGTGGATGTTAGCTAGGCGCAAGGTGGAAGAACTTCCCTCATCCTTGAGGGATCTCGATGAGTTTCCTTTATTGATATAGAAAAAAGCAAAGATGGAGAAAAAGGAGAGACGTGGACAGCATGGAGCCAGCTGTATTTCCATATCTGGCAGGGCTGTTTTATCAGACCCCAGGCCATGGTACCCTGAACACCCCATCTATGTGCCTTTGGGTACCTCCTTTCATATGGAGGGGCAAAGGGAAGGGGTGCTTTTAGAGGCACAGGGAGCCCGTGTCACCCATCCCTCTTCCACCCTGTCTCCTGACATGCGCAAAACCCATTTCTTGACCTGACAGACAAAACAAGTGTTGCTGGAAGGGCAATAAATGAGAATGGGCCTTGGGCACATTCACGGCATGAGACAACCAGTATCTCCTCCTCGGAAATTTGGGAAGAGAAACTCCTTTATTCCTCTTTACATAACCCCAAAGCAGACGCTGGCCCCTGATCCACTTTCTGAAACTGTGGCCACAGCCCATATATTACCCAAGGCTGCAGAGGAGAGGAAAGGGCAGGCAAATTTCAGAATGTTGCTGTGTGCTAGTTATTTCCTGCCTCAGCCCGACAAAGTCACTCAAGAGAGGGATGGACTCAGACCAACGCTCACCAGGTGACAAGCAAAGATGGAAGGAAACACTTCTTTCCTAAGGGAAGTGGCTGGTCTGCAGCCTGCAATCTAAGCTCCCTGCAAGTCCCATTTTTTTTGGAGCTCTGCAGGACTGAGAAAGCCAACTGCTTCTCTATGGACCATAGAAGCTGCAGAGTGGCAGCTTTAACAGTAGATAAGATTGGGGCCCCACATCTTTATCAGGTATGGTCCTTTAAGAATAAATATACAGGGCTGGCCCCGTGGCTTAGCGGTTAGGTGCGTGCGCTCCGCTACTGGTGGCCCGGGTTCGGATCCCGGGGGAGCACCGACACACCGCTTCTCCGGCCGTGTTGAGGCCGCGTCCCACATACAGCAACTAGAAGGATGTGCAACTATGACATACAACTATCTACTGGGGCTTTGGGGGAGAAAAGGAGGAGGATTGGCAATAGATGTTAGCTCAGGGCTGGTCTTCCTCATCAAAAAGAGGAGGATTGACATGGATGTTAGCTCAGGGCTGATCTTCCTCACACACACAAAAAAAGATCCATTTTAAAAAAAAAAGAATAAATATACAAATACATTTACTCAAATAGATCAGGCATTGTCCCTTAAGAGTCAGGCCAAGTCGGTCTGCCAGTAAGTACTAGACTAAGAACATTTATAATCTCATCTGAGCGCATTCTGAATTATCTCAAGGCAGCATCATTAAGTTAAGGACCTTTCAGACCCCAGAGCAGTGGTTAAATGCCACTGCCATATAAGAACTGTCGGTTGCCAGAACTCCCCAAATGAAAATAAATGCAAACATTTCCAACACATAAAATGTTAGGTGAGCACTTACATAATCACATAGAATGGAGAACTCTTGAAAGCATTGCTGCAAATGCAAGGTAGTTTTCTTTTTTGTGTGTGAGGAGATCAGCCCTGTGCTAACATCTGCCAATCCTCCTCTTTTTGCTGAGGAAGACTGACCCTGGGCTAACATCCATGCCCATCTTCCTCCACTTTATATGGGATGCCGCCACAGCATGGCTTGCCAGGCAGTGCGTCGGTGCACGCCCGGATCCGAACCAGCGAACCCCGGGCTGCCACAGCGGAGCGCGCACATGTAACCACTTGCACCACTGGCCGGCCCCCTGCAAGGTAGTTTTTATTTTATTTTATTTTTTTTCCCCAAAGCCCCAGTAGATAGTTGTATGTCATAGTTGCACATCCTTCTATTTGCTGTATGTGGGACGCGACCTCAACATGGCCGGAGAAGCGGTGCGTCGGTATGCGCCTGGGATCTGAACCCGGGCCCCCAGTAGCGGAGCTCGCGCACTTAACCGCTAAGCCACGGGGCCGGCCCGGCAAGGTAGTTTTGATTGTCCCTTTTCTTTGGGGTCTAGTCGAAGAAAAAGGCAGCGAAAATGTTAAACCTTGTGATTTATCAAGTCATTTTATTCTTAGTATTGATATTAGTCACGCTCTTTTGGACTCTATATCAGCAGATAAATCCAATGAGTAAGCAAATTTTGTAAGTATCAAGACTTTCAGTTAGAAAGTAATGGCATAGCTCAGTGAACTGTAAAAGAAAGGCGTAATTAGAGTTTTGGTAAATGGTTGGCTTTTAGTCTTAAGATGACACAAACAGGGTTTGTGTTTCTGAAGGATATGGAGGAGAAAGATCAACAACATAACAAAAAGAGCCTCTGACCTCCAGATTCCAAATTTTCACTAGGCTTTCCCAGCTTCAGATGACAGTTTCTGAGTGGATGAGGACCACTCCATGCTTTAAGCATTACATCTGTTTCATGCAACCCTAGAAACCAAACCTATACAAACCTCCAACCTCCCCAGCCACCAAATTTGTGCCTGGGGCCTGAGTTCCTGGCACCCCGACCCTGCTCTAGGATCTGGACCTTGTCTTGCTTTTGACCTACACCCAGATGAGTGATGAGGGCCTGCTGCCTGTCTTCAGACCTAACACAAGCTGCTTCTGTCTGCCACCTGCTCTGGATTCCTTGTCACTGGCTCCTCCACTTGTTCATATCCACTGCCCCACCCTCTCCCACTGAGGACTCACACGCAGTGCCTTGCCATATCCCTTGACCCTGGACCCCATTGAATCTCTCTGTTTACACCTGCAGCAGGATCGGCTTTCCTATGGTTCATCCAGCCTCCACTGGCATCACTAAGTTTAGAGCTTGCATTATCCAGGTGACCCTCCTGGAGGAGATAACCAGTATGGCCTGGTTATATCTTGAGAAACAGGCACCCGAGTGAGGTCGGACCGTTTAGAAAATCAGCAAACCCACAGGCACTGAGATCATAGCTCCCCAGAAATTTATTTCAGCCTAGAACTTTGTAATTAACCACACTCTACATTTTATATCCCAAACTACACACACTTTAAAGGCACAAGTGAAAACAAAGCCTATGTGCTTGCTGGGTAAAGACAACATGTAATGGGGAGAAGAAATTTTCTCATTTGCTATTCTCTGGAAATAAACGAAGACCACTCAAGTGAGAAGAAGCAGCGGCTCCTTACTCAGAGCTGGCTCTAGCACAGGAGTCAGCTACCATCACTTGCATTTGGCAGGGATTCAAAGGCAGGCAGAGGAGTGGGAAAGCTCTACGGTGACAACAAAAGGAGGGCTGCAGGGGTGCTTTGGTTGGAATTGTTGGCGTGGGGAAGCTAGAGGCGGGGCGTCCTTTGTGATTGGTTTGGGGAGCATAGTTGGTTTTCTCTGGTTGGTCCTGAGTTGGAAGGGGGGGCAAAAATAGAAAAGTTGGCAGTTATTGACCAAATCCTGATTCTGGGCCGATTACTGTAGAAGTTGCGAGTCAGAGTTCTATTGTCGTATGTGGTCTGGCCATCGTTTGTATATTCAGTCTTGTACTGCCCTGAAACTCACATCAGTATTTTCAAATTCGAATTGAGTGTTTTCTTCTTTCCCTATGTGTTTCGTCACTCCCACAGGTTGCCTGGGAACGTTGGAGGCGTAGACGAAATATCCGTGATTCGCAGCTGACTCCAAAGTGGAGTAGGAGCCAACCTGTTCCTTGAGGAAGATGAAGGGCAGACGCTCGTCATGGTTCAGTGAGTTCAGTTCTTTGACTTTCTTTTTCTGAAAGACGAAGGAGAATGTATGAGGTAGCCAGGCTACTTTGTGAAGGAAAGAAGGAAAGATCAGGGCAGTCTTTGCCCAAGTTTAGGTTTTCAGCCTTAGCCTTAAGGCTCCCCACCTCCCTGGATGGGAGGACATGGAAAATTCTTTCCCAGATCTCTTACTTTTAGTCACAAAGAGGGGTGCTTTGGCTCTTTGACTCTGTCACAGTAGGGACAGAGCTCCCCTTTAGAGACAGCCAAAAAATATGATTTTCTTTCTTGATACTAGTACTTCTTAACTGTGAAGTTGATATATAAAAGGTCTCTGGAAAACGGCAGAAAACTGGTGAGTAGAAAAATAATCTTTTTTTCTGTTGATGTTTTGGGTACAACAACTCTCTTCCCGTTAGCAATGTCATCAAATTCTCACGCCGAGGTTGGCCCAGGAGCCAAGGACATCCCTATTCTCAGAATTTCCCTTTCCCTATACCTCTGGCTCCTTCTTCCAACTCTCTTAGGGAAACCTCTTTTAGCTCGGGGACTTCTTTGGGCCCATCTCCTCACCCTCATTGTTGTCGACCACCAGCTGGCCCTAGAGGCTGTTTCCCCGGGAAGCAGCCCTTTGCCTGTCCCAGAGAAGGGTGTGGCTGAGCTGCCCCATTGGGAGAGGGGCTTTATACAGGCCAGGGGGTAGTGAGAGAGTATAGGAACCACTTCTGCTGAGTAAAGCAAGGTTGAGAGTCACCTCAGGTTGTGGAGCCTTTGTCTGGAACTGCTTTGAGGACCCCATTTTCTAGGACCAGAAATTGCTGGTTTGGGTCTCGAATAGTACACTTCGTTAATTTTATGGATTTGATTGTTGAACCTGAAAAACAGTACCAGAGATTAGGAACAATTTACGTGCCTCAGTTCACCGTTCTTATATCTCCATCTTGCTCAGTGGGTTCAGGCGAGATGTTTTCCTGTCATTAGTTTTTCACCCCACCCCATTAATCTATTCGTAGACGAACTTTTGTGATTAACCACTTGTGCTCTGGAGTCAGACTGAGTTGGGGTCAAATCTCTGTTCAGTCATTTACAAGCTGAACAAGGTACTAAACTTCTCCAAATGTCATTTTGCCCACCAGTAAAATGGGCATAATAAAAGCTATCTTACATAGGGTTGATGTGAGGAAGAAGGAGGGATTCAATGAAAGTTCATTGTTATCATTAGTAGTAGTATTGATAACCCTCTTTGCTGCACTGGTGGGCCCATGCCATCAGCAATTCCCGGGTGGCAGGGATCTCTGCCATGTTGGGCACCAGCTGGGCCCGTGGTGAGAACAGTGGAAGGGTGAGGAGGATGCGGTGAGGCAGGAAGCAGCCAAGAGCAGCAGCCTTATGTGAGGAAGGGGATGGAGATGGCAGGGGTTTTGTGGAAAATGCAAAGGCATTGTCCCTTCCCTTGTGGAGACCGAGTGGGTGGGACCAGCTGCAGCAGTGGCCAGGGATTTGTTTGAATATGAGGGTATTTAGACATTCAGTCAGGTCAGCCCTCCCTAGAGGCGGGCATCCTAGACCGAGAACTTGTTGCTATGCCGCCTCTGATAGGGCAACTGACCATCCATCAGGCTTTGCATGGGGGAGGACCAATGATTGAGTCTATTTAGAACAACAGATGTAAAATGTGATAATGAGATAGATTATCCTGTAGATTAGTAATTACACTATATAATTATATACATACACAAACATAAACACACACATAGTCTTGTTGCCTACTCATTTGTAAACGTGATGCCTTTAGCTGGGACCTGTGGTTTGCACCCTCTTCCCTGTCACCTACTGGCCACCTCCTCCCCATCCTGTAATCCTGGCTCACATGCCACCTCCTCCCTGAAGCCCTCCCTCAATCCCTTACTGGGAGTGACGTTTTCCTCTCTGAGCTGCCCAGCCCTTGTTCTGCACTGGGGAAGGGCAACAGTAGTGCAGTATCCAATTACAAGCAGTAATTGCCTGCTTGTATAGGAGTCGTTTCTGACTCATTCTGTATTTCTCATAGAGCCCAGTATGGGGCTTTCAGTAACCAGCACTTGGTTAGTGTTCACTGAGTCGGCCTCTCTGGTCTGGAGGAAGTTATCAGTGTGTTTCTGAGGGCTCCTCTGGCACTAGCCATCTACGACTTTTGTTGGGGAATGCAACAATGAGGGTTGAAACTAACTGGCGATACAATCTACTAGTATCTTCAAGTTCGAATTGTATTTTTGAGGAAAAACAGACTTACACAAAAAATGGAATAAAAAGTACTTGAATATTGGGAAAAAAATGGGATAGTTCAACATTAGTTGCTACCTATAAGATCTAATGGAAGTAAATATCTGATTCTTTACAAAACTTGAATCACAGACACACTCCGTGGTTGGCACACACTGGAAGGAAATCACCATCACTAATGTAGGACTCCCATTGCCAAATGAGGCAGCCCAGGGCCCAGCCCTGTCCTGAATCACAATGGCATGGTCATTCCAGCAGGCGGACAGGTCTTCATCACCTGAGCCCTTTCCGTCTGCACCCTCACCGTTCCTCTACTCTCACTTCCTGCTTCAGCTGCCCCCAATTCCTTCTCTTCCCATATACTCCCCCATGCCTTTGCTTACACTGTTCCCTCTGCCTGGAATTGCTTTCCTCCTTTATTCTCCAGGGTGATTCCAATTTCTCCTGCAAGATTCAGTGCAGGCATCACCTCCTCTGGGATCTGTCTCCCAATTCCACCCCTCAACACAGGCTGGTTCTCCTTATTCCTATAGCAACCTGTGCTGCCTTCTATGGCAGCCCTTACCATGCATAGTAAGGTATGCAATCAAAATCATTGTTAGAGGTCTGTCCTCTCTCCCCTCCTCGACTGGCCTCTGAGAGCCAGAAGACAAATGAAAGTCTTCCTTTCCTGTCTGCATGAGCACAAAGGGCACATTCACAGGACCTTCTGTCCGCGCACACCAGCTTCGACACCCAGAGTCAATGCCCATGGGTCCTATGCCAGGGCCCATGTTCCAGGGGAAGGTGGGGAGGACTTGAAAGAGGGTATCTTGGCAGAGAATGGCTGTTGGGGGCAGCTAGTTGAGGGAGCTTCCAATACATAATTTCCCCTAGTCTCTGAGGAAGATCAGGGCCGGATGAATTGGGGCCAGTCACTGTCCAGCGCAGGAGTACACACTTTTAACATCAACCAAACCATCACTGCCATCAGCAAAAATGGGAGTGGCCACCACTTGCTGGGCCAGCAGTGAGCTCTCATCTCTTACTTGCTTTCTATCATCGGACCTTCACAGCACTTTATAGACGAGGAAGTACAGAACCTGGGGAAACATTCTGGGACTCAAACTGAGGTCTTCCTGCCATGTGTGATGGAAAGACCCCTGGACCTGGAGTCAGGCAGACTGGTAATCCTGGCTCTGCTACTTGCTAGCTGAATGTCTTGGGCAAATTACTGACATTTCTGATGCTCAGTCTTTATTGGACAAGTGGGAATATAATAGTTTCCTAGTAAAATTATCTTGAGAATTAAATTAATTTCCTCGTGGAAAGAGCTCAGCCTGGAGTTTGGTATATACTTGCTCAATAAATGGGAGTTTCTTGTCGCTTCACCAGAGCACCAAGTCCTGTGTTAACCTCCTGTGCTTATTCTTCCCCAAAAGATTAACACTCTCAAAGCTGAAAATGCAAGGGCTGGGATGCCGCCTCCCACAATTCATTAGATGCCCCCAGGAGAGAGTCCCGTACCTCCTCGGGGAGGCTTAGCTACCCACCACCCTTCCCTTTCACCCCAGGACCCCTTGGACGATCACCTGAGTGGCTGGAAGCCGCAGAAGCAAGGCTGAGGTCCGGCACCAGGGGGCCTCTTGCTGATGATAGGAGTCAAAGACAAAAGGTGAGCAAGTGCAATTCCACTAGCCTAGGATTCTTAACTTCTGCAGTTTGCAAAGCACCATCTGAAAAGCACTCACACAGAAACGTATTAACGCTCTTAACGAGGTTCCACGTCCAATAACTTTGAGAGATTCTGGATTGAACAATGTTAAGTCAGGTTCTTAAAGCAGGACTTCTCAGAGCCATTTTCCAAAATATTTTGTGAGGAATAATAAGAGATTTTGCCGACGTGGACCTACCTAGACCCGCTCTGCTCTGAAGGAGGATCCTCTTTCTGGCTTTGGGGATTGGGGCTTTAGGTACACATTTCAACATGCACCATCTCAGTCCTGTTTTTTCTTTGGGTGTGTGGGGGCAGGGGCGGTGCAGGGAGTTTAGTAGCTGCAAACCAGTTGATTGGAGAAGCAATGCTTTAAAATCTTTCATCCGAGCCTACGTGTGAAAACGTGTCTACTCGTGATACGTCTGGGGTCCTGAATCACAATATGCCCGTTTCCACCACCTTCCATAACTGTCCCTGTTTACGTAGCATGCTGGGAAAATTCCTGGAGCCCAGTTCTTTTGCACACTGAACAGAGGAAGAATCATTTCCATAGACAGAATTTAACACATTCCTGTTTGGAAACCACTTTTTGATGCCAAGGATGTATTTGTAGAGATTTCTTATGTTCTGGCTCTGGTTGGGATTTGTGCTTGTCTTCACAGGACTCACGGTCAGTGTTCACATGTGAGCTGCCATCCAAAAAGGATATTGTCCAAGCTGAGAACACAATGGGAGAGGTGGAGGCAGAACGTGCATAGATAGGAGGATATTGGTTTTGGAAACTTCCAACCCTAGGAAACCTCTCTTCGTGCCCCTAATGCCTACAGGACCTTGCCTTATCTCTCCTTGGGAATGTTGCTTAATGTCACAGGGCCAGATCATTCCAATTTGTAATGGAATTCTATTTAGATTTTAGCCCATTAAAGTAATTCTGTGGTTTGCCTATCAAATGACTATTTATTTTTGGCCACTTGCCTTATTTTGTTTCCCATGTGGTTGGATCCCCAGGAATCACCTGGGGGTCTTGCTAAAATGCAGATACTGATTCAGTAGGTCTGGTGGCTCCTAACAAGTTCTAACAAGTTCTCAGGGGATGCTGCTGGTTCACAGACCATACTTTGAGTAGCAAGAGTCTAAGAAACTCAACTTCTAGTGCCTTGGAGCAGAGCAGGCTCACAATCATGCCTGTACTGTGGGTTTGAAGAGAACAGGACCTCAACTCTTTTTCAGATCTGCACTGCACTTTACAGTGTAGAAGCCCTTTTGCATGCATGACTCAGCAAATCCTCACCATGAGACTGCAGAGGACGTGGGCTGAGTGTTTTCAGTCCCTTTTTACAGGTAAAGAAACTGAAGTTGAGCGACATCCCCTAGGTTTCAGAGCTAAAAACCAGTTGGAGAGCCCTGGAATTCCAATCCAGACTTCCCAGGTGCTTTTCTATCATGCGTCAGTTCCCGCTGGAGAGAGCACCAGGTGGACGGTCGCCAGACACGAATGCTCATCTCAGCCCCACCACCAATGTGCAGGGTGACATGGTAAGTTATGTAAGCTCTCTGGACCCCCAAAGACATGATACACAGACAGGATTCAGTGATATCTCGGAAAGCACTGGCATTTTGTGATTCTGTGTGGCTGGAAGAATTTCCCGAACTTTAAAGAGCACATGAATTACCTGGGGCCCTTGTTAAAATGCAGTCTGATTCAGTAGGTCTTTAATGGAGCCCAAGACTGCATTTATAACAAGTTCCTAGGTGATACCAATGCAGTAGATCCATGGGCCATGCACTTAATTCTGGCTGTATCTTGGGATCACTTGAGGAACTAAATCTCTGGGTCCCATCCCCAGTGACTGACTCAATTGATCTGGGGTGGGGCCCAGAGTTGGCATTTCTTGAAAGCTCCTAAGTGATTTTAACGTGCAGCCAGAATTGAGAATCACTGTGCTTTAGGGTTGGGCTCCTCACTGGAAGGAGTTTGCACCAACAGGTAATACACTTTCTGATAATAGTTGAGCTCCCCTCCCAGAGTTTCTGATACTGGATGAGTCATGTTTTCAAATTTTTACTAGGAGAGGAACTACCTTCCTGCCATTGTTTTCTTTCTTCTACTATTCTAACTCCCATGTCCTTTGGAAATCCCATTGGAGATGAATCTAGAAAGTCACTCTCTTGGCTACAGCAGAGAGTAAAGTGTCAGCTTCTTTGTACCAGATTCTAGTTGGGGTTGGTGGTAGGAAAGCGGTGCCCAGAAATCCTCTCCTCACATCAGTCCCCATCTGGATCAGACAAAGTCATTGCTACAAGGTTTTCTTACCTTGTTAGGACATTTGGAGGTCTCATTTATCCCAATTATTCATTTGGACGAGTGGTTCCCAGAGTGTGCACTGATGTGCCTTGGAGTGCCTCACTGCATCACAGGGGTGCCATGGGATATTTTAAAGTTTTGAGGAAACGTGGACATCCGTTAGACTCATGCAAACCACTACCGTTCAGTTGTTTCCACCTGAATTCTTAAACAGAGCTGTCAGGCATTTCTTTTGTCTTAGAAGCTCTGTGAAGAAACTCCTCAGACACTAAGGGCACTGTGAACTGAGAAAGTTTGGGAACCTCTGGTTTAAGTAGCATCCCTTGGGCGGAGTACTGCCTTGGGATTAGTAAATACTTTTGACAGTGCATTCAGGTGTGGAAAGAAAGCTCATAGAGTGGGATTGGGATGTGCTAGGAGACAGAGATGACTAGATTGACCTGCCCAATAAAGAAGAACAAGTGATGCTTCCACAAGCAGCTCGAGAAGGACAAGGCAGGGGAACTAAGAATAGGGAGGAGCCAAGGGAAATGAAAGAAGAGAGAGCTGGGACCAGAGGAATAATATGTCCTCTGGGAAGTTCCTGATGGTGGTGACATTGATGGATTTCTACCAGGAAGGGTATAAATTTCTTGCTGGGCCGCTGTCATCCCCTGTGGCTGCTAGCTCCTTGCTACTCAAAATGTGGTCTGGGGATCAGCAGCATCAGTGTCACTTGAAAACTTGTTGGAAATTCAGAATCTGGGGCCCCACTCTAGACCCAGAAACAGACTGCATTTTTTATTTATTTTTTGTGAGGAAGATCAGCCCTGAGCTAACATCCATGCTAATCCTCCTCCTTTTGCGGAGGAAGACCGGCCCTGAGCTAACATCTATTGCCAATCCTCCTCGCTTTTTTCCCCCTAAAGTCCCAGTAGATAGTTGTACATCATAGTTGCACATCCTTCTAGTTGCTGTATGTGGGATGCGGCCTCAGCATGGCCGGAGAAGCGGTGTGTCGGTGCACGCCCGGGATCCGAACCTGGGCCGCCAGTAGCGGAGCGCACACACTTAACCGCTAAGCCACCGGGCCAGCCCACAGAATGGATTTTAACAAGATCCCCAGATGATTCTCATGCACACTGGCATTTGAAAAGCACCGTGCTAGCTGAGAGATTCTCAAGCCTTGGGACATTGAAATAAGGAGTTAAAAAAAATACTGAAGCCTGGGTCTCACCCCCAGAAATTCCTATTTAATTCTTCTAGAAAGCAGGCTCAGCATTAAGATATTTAAAAGTCTTCCAGGTGTTTCTAAAGCCAAGGTTGAGAACTACTGGGCTGGTACAACTGGTACAACCCATTTGTGACAATGGGTTTTTTGGGGGAGGAAACCAAAGTTCTGGGTCAATTTGGAACCAACATAGGAAAAAATCGAAATATATGAGCCATGAGAGAGATCAGCAGATATTAGAAATCAGTGACTACAAGAGATATCCCTGAGGTATTAGGGAATAGGGTTGGAGAAATTGGGTTTCCATCATATGTTGGATAGAGGATGAAGCCAATTCCTACTTAAATGTTGCGAAAAAGATAACCTCAACAGCCTGGAGGACTTGGAGACATCTAGATGACTGACATCCAGTTACGGACAGAACTGGCTCACAAGGCTAGTGAAATTCACAACAGATTTTCAGATGGTTTCTGCTCAGATGGTATCCACAGATTCACCCCCAAAAATGCTATATTCAGCCATCAAGCAAAGAATGCTCGAAGCAGTGGATTCCAAAAGCACTTTCCTAAGACAAATTCTCTATTTGCCTTCAAAATTAGTCATTCCAGCCCCTGGAATAGAGGAGTGAGTGTCATCAGTGGTACCCTACTACAATGCACCAAGGTACCTATGTTCTTGAGTTCCATTCCCTCCTTCCCCCTATATCATTCACAACCCATTGATTTCTAGGGCAAGCCTTCCTGGGAGAAAATGTCTGTTCTTGTACTGGAGCAAGTTGCTCAGAGTAGGTCTTAGGGGTAAAATTTGGAAAAGTTTGAAAGGCCATAAGGAGAGGAGGTCCTCCTAGTGAGAAAACAACCAGGCCAAGCCAATGAGTGCTATTTCATCTCCCCAACCATGCAGGTCCGTAGCTAAAGAAGACGGTTAGGCTTGGGCCAGAGGGTTGAGAAGGGCCAAAGAGGCTGGTTCCCTCAGCCCAGAGGGATATTCCAGAAACCAGGGATGTGCCGTGCCTGTGGCTCTGAGTGGATGTTGGAGCCCTGGTGTGTCTTGTATACCACTGAGACTGTGCTCATCAGGAATGGATAGCAGATGGGAGTGGATGGGAGTGGATAGATGTGAAATTATGACAGCAACAATTAGTCAATAGCTCACTGGTGGGGCAGATTAAATATGACTGCAAATTCTTTGATATTCTTCTCCTTGAGTGGTGTAGTCTGTGTTCCCTCCCTTTGACTCTGGGTAGGCTCTGTGATTGCTCGGCCAAGAGAAAATAGAGTGCAGTGGAATTGTGCCCATTTCTAGCCTCTTCTAGGTATTGAGGACTGGCAGCTTTTATTTCCTTTCTCTTGGAATACATGTTCTTGCAACCCAGTCATCATACGGTAAGAAATTCCAAGCAGCCTCACTAAGGGGCCCAAGTGGAAAGGAATTGGGGCCCCACTGACAGCCCCAGCTGAGCTCCTAGCTGACAGCCAGCACCAACATGCCAGACAAATGAGTGAACCTCCTGGAAATGAATTTTCCAGCCGCAGGTGAGCCACATGAAACAGAGTAAACCATCTCAGCAGAGCCCTGCCCATATTGCAGAATTATGAGCAAAATAAGCCACAAAGTTTTGGAGTGGTTTGTTATACACTAATAGATAAATCGGAACAGAACTTGGTACCAGGAGTGAGGTGCTACAGTAAGTAAAGCTTAAAACGTGGTACTGGCTTTGGGTTTGGGTGGCAGGTGGAAGTTGGAAGGCTTTGAGAAGAATGTTAGTGACAGCTTGAAGGACAGTGAGTAAAGTGCTATTGAAAACTGGAGAAAAAAATGATGTGTGTTGTGTAGTGGTGGGAAGGTTGGCAAAACTGTTGCCTGAAGTAATGTGGAAAATTGTAAGACCTCAGAAAGATTTATGGGCATGCCTAATAGGTCCTTTAAAAAACTTTAAGGTCTTGTGCCATGGAAGTCTCACAGCTGACCCAAGGGAGAGAGGGCTGCCTTGAAAGGAAATGTAGGTGTGTTTTTTTTGTCTAATAACATTGATTATAAATTGATAATGCAAAACCTTTTTAAAGGAATTGTACTAGCTTGGATTGAGAGGGACAGAAAAGTAAAAAAATAAAAGGATGCCTTACTATATAAAACATAATACATATAACAAAAATAATGACCACAAGGGTGTCTACATCCTAATTCCCAGAACCTGCGACTATGTTACCTTTCATGGAAAAAAGGACTTTACACATGCAATTAAGTTAAGGATCTTGAGATGGGAGAGAATTCTGGATTATCCAGGTGAACCCAATGTAATCACTAGGGTCCTTATAGGTGACAGAGGAAGCCAGGAGGATCAGAGTTAGAGGGATGCACCATTTAAAAAGACTCGACCAGCCATTGTTGACTTTGAACTTGTAAGGGGGCCATGGAACACGTGAGCATGGCCAGATTTGGCCCACAGGCCATAGTTTGCCTGATTTAGATGAAGGCCTGGAATCCAAGCTGATGCCTTAACCGGATGAGACTTTTAGGGCCCTTGGGAGGGCAGAAGTGTATTTTGCATAAGGGAGGAGTTGAAATAATCTGTGGCCAAAAAGCAGACCGTGATAGATTAAAAATAAATGCATATTCCTTGACATTTCTCCCATTGAGAGATGGCATTTATGTGTACTCCTCTTCAGTCAGTGCAGCTTCTGTGATGGATCAATAGAATATGCCAGAATTGAAGTGTTGCCAGTTCCTGGACCCAGGCCTTAAGAGACTAGCAACTTTCCCCATTCTTCCACTCTTCTGTAGAACCCAGCTGCCATTCTGTAGAGAAGCCCAAGCAGGCCTGAGGAGAGTCCATGAGGAGAGGAACTGGGCGCTTGGCCAGTAGCCCTGGCCGAGCTCCCAGTCAGTAGTAAGCACCAACTTGCTAGCCACTTGAGTGAGCTACCTTGGATGTGAATCCTTCATCTCAGCTAAACTCCCTGACACTGCATGGAGCAGAGCTGAGCTGTTCCCATGGATCCCTGTCCAAATAGCAGATTTTTGAACAAAATAAATGATTGTTGTTGTTTTAAGCTACTAAGTTTTGGGACAGTTAGTAAGGCAGTGGTAGATAACAGAGATACTTGGCTTTCTGTGGTCTTTTATTGTAACCATCGTCAACTGCATGAAACCATTAAACCGTGATGAAGGCAGTAGAAGACGATGAGGTGGCGGCACATCCACTTCTATAACAAGGTGTCTGTGGAAAGTAGCCATGAGTGCAAGAAAAAAGGGAAAGGGTAGGTGAGTCAGGAGTGAGACTGGGTTAGGCAAGACTTCTGCTCTCATTTGCTTTTTCTTAACAATCCAAGGAGTCCAGGCAGAAGTGGCCTCTCCCATCTCTTCTTCCAGGTGCTCACTCAGACCCAACTAACCTCGAACTCCACCTCCTCCCTGTCCCCTAATCTTTAAAACCTGAAGCACCCCCAGGACCTTGACCAAGTCCCCCAAGGACCTACTTCTTCCTACAGCCCATTGGCTATTTGATTATTTATTTCACTTTCCTCATTTTTCTTTGCAAACATTCCTTAATATTTTAAAATAATTTATTAATTTTTAGCATGACTATGTTTCACGATGACACAAATAGATGGTTAATTCAGGGAAAAATACATAAGCCAGCTTGGAACCTAGCACAACAATGAGTATAATGATGGACATTTATTGAGCACTCGATACGTGTTACACACTCTCTCTGTGTTATTGCACTTAAGTCTTACACCTGCCCCAGCATACAGACAAAGGAGGGATTTGGAGGCTGAGGAAATGGCCCAAGGCCACATGTCTGGTAAGCGGGAGACGGGCTGTAGCTCAGGTTTTTCTGACTCCAAAGCCATGTTCCTAACCATCCTACTACACTGCTGCTTAATCACTATGAATGTTTAATGTCTATCCTTCTAGTCTTTTATTTTCATATATATTTATTTATAATTACAAATATAGAATCATGCAAGAAAAGTTGATTTATTTTTGTCACTAACAGTGTATCTTGAATTCCTTTCCATGTCACAAGATAGGCTTCTACAAGATCATTTGTAATGATTACATAATGTTCCATTGAATGTGTGAGGATATGTAGACAACTCTCTTCCCTTTTCAGCCATCATAGGAGTTTTTAGTAATGAGAGACCCATCTTTCTTGGGAGAATTCCTTGTTAGTCCTTCCATGGGGTACAAGACTCCCCAAATCATACCAAAAGGACAAAATATGGTCATTAAACTGTAATCTAAGGAGCATCTGTTCTGTTTACTGTACTGGTCTTTCTTTTAGTAAACTCTGAAATAGATAAGCAAGGAAAATTTGAAAGGAATGGGGATGGAGAGTTGAGCAAAACGGTGTTCAGTAAGAAAGGACCAGACTAGAGCTGGTGAAACTTTGATGGGAGGAAAGGAGTGGAGGAAGGAGGAGAGCGAGGAAAGCAGGGGAGGGGAGGGAAGAAGGAAGGGCTGGGAGGGGAGAAGACACCTAGTGGCTTCACGACTCGGAAAGGGGCATGCAAAGAAGGGACATTGGAGGATGGGGTGATTAAGTTGTTTCTGGGGGGTTACACTGTAAACCTTCTCCATGTCTCCTTCAAGTCTCCAGTACCTTCCGTATTGCTAACACATATTTGGGTCCAAGTGGACTCTTTTTTGGCATAAATGGCTCAAAGTTGAGGAAAAGGACAGCTTCCGTATGGGTTATATATGGACATCCCACAATTTATTGAAATGATTTCATATCATTGGACATTTAGGTATACCCTATAAACTCAGCAGTGGGGTGAATATTTCCTTAGAAGCCTTACACGAGGAAGTTCTAGGTTAAAGAGTAGGCATAGGGTAAAGCTTTTAATGTATTTGAAAACTTTAGAAATTTGTTTGGTAACATGCAGAAATTGCAACTTTTTTTGATTTGTTGTCTTAACATTTCACTTCTCTAGCCTATTGTGACATCATATTGAAAGAAGACTTTGTGGTAGATCGTGAGCTCCTCCAGGTGTGTGGGCTGGGATGCTACTTCCTTTCCATCTGTGCAGCCCTAGACAGGACCCAGCACAGTGAGCATTTCAGGCTCATTTCCGAGGGCTGCATCTCTAACCATTGGCCTTACCTGCCACTGCTGTGGATTCGACCACCCAACTTTGTAAGTGCCTCTCATGCATGTAGTTGTTGGCAGCGTCTGTGGTTGTTTTACCTGAAACACAAGATAACTCCCCAACAGAACTGCTGACCTGATAGGATTTTGGTCACGTTGCTTCTCAGTCTCTTCATTTCTGAAAAGGTTCAGTTTCACTGAGTGACTCCACGTTTCCCAGATTAAAACGTCCTCGTGGCTACTTAGCAGAGATAATGGCCCAACCTGTAGGTAGAGTAGGTGACAGTCCATATGTGGAGAAAAGAGGGAACAAGAGTGGTCCGGGTGATGTTTCCTGTGAGGAAAAGGGTGATGACAGGTGTTTCTGCACATAACTGTTCATAGGTAAATCTGGGGGGGAGGCGGCCTCCAAACCCTGCTTGCAAGGTGTTGAGGCGTCCTGATAGAGTGACACTATACTGTGGAGTGATGCGATCTTGTGGGCATCTTGTGGTGTGGTAACTCTAGGTACCAAACCAGAAACCATGCCAGGTACTGAGCAAACTCAGCCACAGCATGGGTCACATGAGTGTTTGTGGCTCTATCCATTGCCTTAGAAACAGACCTTGGGACGCAGTCTGTTCCTACCTCTGGATTTGGGCGTGCCTTTAGATTGTGCCCAGTGAGTGGCTGCAGCTTGGAGCCCGAACCTACAAGGCTATGAAGCCCAGAGGTGTGGCCGGGAACAGGACAGGAGACACAGTAGCCCTTGCTGGGTGATTCTGATGATACGCTTATATAAAGCAGTGCATTTTCCCCTGAAGTCTTGCTTTAATTCATCAGACCCTTTTAACAACAGAAGTAAAAACGGGCAGGATTTACTCGCCGTTTAACAAATGAAGCACAGGTGGAGTCCAAGCTTGGTTAGGGGCAGGATGGGCCCAAAGGACTCTTTTCTCCTAGTTCCAAGCTGGGCTCATTCTGTGTGGTCAGCCCCTGGAGGAGATGAGAAGGGACCTGTGTCCTCTAGAGCCAAATGCCAATGATCTATGTTTTCTCCCAGCTCTGATTCTAGGACAGTGCCTTATCAACTGTGGGCTGAGCTCTGTAGTGAGTCATAAAAATCAATTGAAAAACAGAAAGGAATACAACATAAAATATCAGAATCCATTAAATATAGTAAGGGTAAGTATTGATTGTACCATGAAAGGTCGATTCTGCACTTAGCTCACAAATTCTTGGTGAAGTTCTCCTTTTACTGTTCAGCAGAGATATTCTGCTCCCACATCTTAACCAGGAGCTGAAAACAGATTGGATAGAAACAGTTGAGTTTCATAAGACACACCAATGTTTTAACATCATGTGGTGTGAAATTCAGATGTCCAGGCAAGATCTTATACCCCAGATCTTCCCTGTGAGTTCAATAATCATCCAGAGTGTCTGAATCTCAGCACTTTCAGAAAGAACTTGATATAAAACCACGACGCCATTCTGTTACTGCAGCCTCATCACCAGGACACAAACTTCTGCAGTGCTTCTAGAGTATCTTATTTATTTTAAAGCATTTATTTACTCATTGAATATTTCACCCCTGGTAGCTTATCTTGTAGAATTTCTTTTCAGTGATCTCAACTATTGTATTAACCGTGCACAACTATTGTATAACTGTGTATTGATAAACATAATGTTTATCAATCTGCAATGAAAACTTTAAAAAGTTTATTGGAAAGTGGAAGCTTTTGTTTTTGCTCTATTGGTCTCAAATAGTGCAAACTGCTCTCACACAGCTGTTAAGGGAATGATTCTGCTGCCCCGCGAGCCATTTTGCCTTTAACAGTTAACCGTACCACTTTGTGACTCCTCCAGCTGGTCCATCTGACACTGTTACTAAGCTCATAAATTATACTCTTTCCAGTCTGGCCCAGTGAGCAACGGTTAAGTGCACGCGTTCCGCTGCAGCGGCCCAGGATTCACAGACCTGGATCCCAGGCGCTGTGCGCTGCTTGTCAAGCCATGCTGTGGTGGCGTCCCATATAAAGTAGAGGAAGATGTTAGCCCAGGGCCAATCTTCCTCAGCAAAAAGAGGAGAATTGGCATGGATGTTAGCTCAGGGCTGGTCTTCCTTACCAAAAACAATATATAGATATGTTCTTTCTTATCTTGCATTTGTAGACACTTACGGAAGTCTCATTCATCTAACAAGGTGTCCGTGCAGTTTGTTTCCTGCTCCCGCTCCTTGTGATGACGTTTCCATGAAACAAGACGTTTAAATTAAGGAAGAGAATTATTTGGAGCATGAATCCAAATATGAGATAATTATTACTATGTTTGTTAAAAAACAACAGACCCAGTATGGAGTCACTTTTGCTAAGCCCCACGTCACCAAACCAAGACTTGAGCATAATTTCGGCTCTCCCAGAAATGGAGTCGTAAACCAGTCCATCAGGAATTGCACTAGTTAGGTTATCTGCCTGAGAGATTCCTGCCATCCTTAAAGGAAAGTGCCTTGTAATAACCGACTTGCTTTGTGCCTAGTATAACTTGCTTGTTCCTCTTCCCTTCTGCCTATAAAACTCCCTCGTTTTGTACAGCTCCTCAGAGCTCCTTTCTATCTGCTAGATTGGATGCTGCCCAATTGAATCAATTTTCTGCTCAAATAAACTTAAAATTTTTAATATGCCTCAGTTTATCTTTTCACGTGTTACAGAGTTGATGGCGAAGTTTTGTCCCTGTGAATGTCCACTGTGAATGACTTGTGAATCTGATAACTTTCTAGTTTTAATTAAAATGTTACCACTCTGCAGCCCAGAAAATAAATAACTCATGAAAATTAATTGAGTTTCGTTTTAAGGAGACTGTAGACCTTTATGACTTTACGCAGTCAAATTTCTATAATTTTTTAATCTATATTTTAAAGAACGTTTCAAAATGAGATGCATTGAAAAATTCCAAAAAGCTAAGCACGCAGTAAGAAAAATATGATGTACTGATATAGTAAATTTCATGCGTTCAATAGCTAAAAATATGACTATTTCATAAACTAACGGCTTGAGACACATAAAAGCAAACTATTTAGAAAACTAGTTTACTGAAGGTACAAAGACCAAGAGTCCAGTTTAATTAATTTTGTTAAAAGTCAATAATAAATATACAAGTATGTGTGAACTGGGCTGCAAGGTAAAATGTATTTCAAACAGTGGGTTGCAGTAAAAAAAAAAAAAAGTTAGGAAGGCACAGTTCTATGGTTATGACAAAAGTCCTGCCTGCAGGGGCCAGGCTGAGCTCAGAGCTCCCGCAGCCGCGCGCCCAGGTGTGGTCTCCAGAGGCCCAGCCATGCGATGTCATTCGATGTCATGGTGCCCTCTGCTGGTCCCGGAAGGCATGGCTGTGATAGTAACTCAACCAGGGCTCAGGTAGAAGTCCTGAAGGTGTTCTATACTGACCACAGGGCGGTCTCTGGATTCCCTGGTAGCCAGGCCCTCTCTGTGGCAGGATCCAGGAGGGTCAAGGGCTGAGGACGGCTCTTTAAGGGGCTTGTGATAAACCACACATTTCCATTTGCTAAGCTATGCAAGGAGTGAGTGAGGAGGTGAGCAGAAGAGCTCATAAAAGGTCTCGTGGTCTCACTACAGAACTTGGACTTGCTGGGTAGACAGTGCAGGGGTTTACTCAGCGGGTGGTGTGATCGGGTCTGTGTTTTAGAGGGCTTTCTTGGCCAGAATGAAGCGGGCAGCTGGAGCAGGGAGCGGCTTGAGGTGGGTGGGCAGTTATGGGCTAGGCCAGGAATCCAGGTGATAAGTGGTGCCCTTGAACCTCAGGTGGGCTTGCCACGTGTCTCACCTGGTCCAAGTCTGTAAGACAGACCTTGTGGGCTGCTTACACGGTGCCCTGTCCTCTGTCTCCTGGTTGGGCTCAGGCAATGGGCCATCAGAGGGAGGGAGGAGAGTTTGGTGAGGGTACCCCCCCCCAGGTTGGCAGTGGCTGCATTGCCATATAGAAGGCCACAGCTCCAGCTCTCGCTGTAGTGGCCGCCGCCCGGTCCCCTTGCCCCTTGTCCTCAGGAGAGAGGGTGCTTCACCGTCTCTTGTTGCTTTCTCTGGACCTGCCTGTGCCTTGTCAATACTGCCTCGCTTACGTTCTCCCCAGTGTGCACCTCCGGGTGCGTGCTCTATCCTTTGTCGGAACCTGACCCACGTCGGAGTTTTAAGTGTATTGTCCTGGCAATAGGGAGTCACTGAAGGTTTTAGAGTGGACAGTGGCAAGAGCAGATGTGCATTCTGAAAATATCTTTCTTACGGAAGTGAGCAGAACAGCCCGAATCAGCAAGGATTTGAGGCAAGCAAACCATTAACAGACAGCAGCAGGAGACCAGGTGATAAACCAAGACACACGCTGAAGCCCACAGCGTTGGGTCAGGGAGTGGAGAGGGAAGCCAACCCATTAGAAGAGCGTTCAGTTACACATATAACTTGGTGATTAGCTTTAAAAATCTGGAGATTTACAATTTTGGTTTTTTAGCATTTCGGGTTGCAAAAATGAGTGTGTTAAAAGTGTCCACCAAAATGTCCCGCTTTGTCCTGTCCCTCAGCCTCTGCCCCTTCCACACAGGCTGGGCGAGCGGCTACCCCTTCTCTCATGCTGTCCCTGGGCTTTTCTGGCACCACAGGGGCATCCTTAGATGAGTGTCCAATTGAAATATAATGCAAGCCACACATCCGGGCCACATTCGGAATTTTCAATTTTGTGGTAGGCATATTAACCAAAGTGAAAAGAAATAGGTGAAACTCTAAATATACAAAAAACTCTAAAACTCAATTATATGAGAACAAACAACCAAATTAAAAATGGGCAAAAATCTGAACAGACACCTCACCAAAAAAGACATACAGATGGCAAATAAGCATATGAAAAGATGCTCAACGTCATATGTGATTAGGGAATTGCAAATTAAAACAACAAGGAGATGCCACTACACATCTATTAGCATGGGGCCAAAATCTGAAACACTGGCAACACCAAATGCTGGCGAGGATGTGGAGCAACGGAAACTCTCAACCATTACTGATGGGAAGACAAAATGGTACAGCCACTTTGGGAAGATGGTCTGGAAGTGTTTCTTTTTTTTTTTTTTTACAAAGCTAAACATAGTCTTACCATATGATCCAGCAATCACATTCCACACAAAAACTTGCACATGAATGTTTATAGTAGCTTTATTAATCATTGCCAAACCTGGAAGCAATCAAGACATCCTTCAGTAGGTGAATGGATAAACAAAATTTGGTACGTGACTACAATGGATTATTATTCAGCCATAAAAAGAAATGAACTATCAAGCCATAAAAACACTTGGATGAATCTTAAATGCATATTGCTAAGTGAAAGAAGCTAGTCTGACAAGGCTACCTACTGTATGATTCCAACTATATAACATTTTGGAATAAGCAAAGCCACAGAAGTAGTAAAAAGATCAGGGGTTGCCAGCGGTTGGGGGCGGGAGGAAGGGATGAATAGGGGGAGCACAGGGAATTTTTGGGCACTGAAACTATTGCATATGATACTGTAATGGCAGATATATGTTATTATGCATCTGTCAAAACTCAGAACTGTATATAGCACAGAGTGAAGCCTAATGTAAGCCATGGACGTTAGTTAATAATAATGCATTATATTATATGTGGTTATACGTACATAATACTGGTTCATCAATTATAACAAATGTACCACACTAATGCAAGATATTAATAACAGAGGAAACTGTGTGCAGCTGTGTTGGGGGAGGAGGGTATATGAGAACTCTCTGTGCTTCCTGCTCAGGTTTTCTAAAAACCTAAAACTGCTCTAAAAAAAGCCTATTAATTAAAAAAAAGAGAAATAGGTTACAGTAATTTTTAAAATGTATATTCTTTAGCTCAGTATCCAAAATATTATCACTTGGACATGTAATCGGTCTAAAAATTATTGAAACATTTTACATGATATTTTGCACTAGGTTTTCAAAATCTGGTGTGTGTTTTACACTAGAGCACATCCCAGTTTGGACCAGTCTCACTTCAGGTGCTCGATACCCACTTGTGGTACCTGGCTGCCGTATTGGGCAGCAGTGTTAGACTTCTGCAGGGATTGTATACAACTTCTCAGCTTTTTTTTCCCCCCACCTGAGTTAGAAAGACAAACTAAATACAAACTCCTACAGCCCTAGCACCCCTGCCCCATCCTGAAACTGGCCCCAGGTCAGACAGTGGGATGCTGTTACCTGGCTCCTCCTCAGTTCTGCAAAGCTTAGCACACAAAAGCATTCGGTGCACCAGCGTCCCCACCCCTGTCAATCAAGCTCGTGAAGAGTGTCTCTACTCTTTCATTTCCTTATCGCCCACTCAGTGTCCTGCCATTTCAGCGCATTAGCCTTTGCTAAGAGCACCAGCCACTCTATGGATTTACATAGTGGATATTTTCAGTGCTGAAGCACCTTGACCTCCCAGCAGCATTTACGATGGGTCTCTCTCCCTCTTGTCGAGATCTCTGCCCTGGGCATCCGTGATAGCTACTCTCTTTGGTTCCTTCCAACTTCTTTGGAGGTTCTCCTCCATTTTCTTTGTTAGACCCTGGGCTGAGCGCTACGGTGCAGCTCTTCAGGACTCAGCTCTAGGCGTCTCTTCACTCCATCCTTTCTTCCTAAGTAATCACATTCACACGCTGACTTAGAGGGATCATTTATCTTGTTGACTCCCTTGTTCATGTCCCCCGTGCAGCTCTCCTCTGAATGCCAAACAGCCGTGTGTTCGTAACAAAGCTCATTCTGGAAAGAAGGTGTTATTATGACCATACCCATTTTAAGTTGAGAATTTGCAAGACTTGCCCAACATCATACAGTTGGTAGCACGGACCACCGGCCAGAGCCTGTCCCTATCAGGGTCCTCTGGCGTCTGAGAAACCCTTGAGGAGTTCAGCATGTGGGGCTCTGGCTCCTTGTTGCTCCACAGGTTGTGCAGGATCCTAACGAGAAAGTGTGACAGACGTGAGACTCGTGATGGCAGAAGGAGGGAGGGAGGAAGCTGGTAGCACCTAGCTAAGAGAGGGATCAGGTCTAAACACCTGGAAATCATAAAATGTATTTTTTTTCATTCATGGAGAGAAAAGGGAGATTTGGGGACTAATTGGAATACGTACTTCTCATTTTTAGCATCACTTAGAGATCTAATATTACTGTATTCACTTGCAAGCATAAAAGGTACTACATATAATTAGGAGGAATAAGGAAGGATATTTTAATTCTCTACAGTTGCTAAGCTTCCCTGGCGACCTCACTTTTTCAAGAAAATAATCCTCATCATGTCCAACCTCCATTTTAAATCTACTTTTTGACAATATAACATTTATTTAAATTTATTTTTTGCTTTCGTTCCCATTTCACTTTTTTTATTTTGTAAAATTTTAAAATCATGCAAAAAAATTATAAGAACCTTATTTCCACCTCCCAGATTTTACAACTGTCAATTTTATTTTTAATAAAAGAGAGCAAATGTTACAAGGGGCATTTTTAACTCTCATCCTCTTCTCCTCTACCCTTCCCAGGAGCAGGCACTAGCATGAATTTAATGTGAGTTCCTTCTGCTCATTAAAAATCTGAATACACATTTAGGTGTATTTACATTCATAACCAAATGATATCTTGAATATTTTAAAAGGGGAGTAAACATATCAGATTATTTTGTAGTTTTATGGATAAGTAGTTAATGCCCAATAAAGTGCATATATTTAAGGTATATAATTAGATGAGTTTTGATCTATGTATACACACATTAAACTATCACCACAATCAAAATAAGGACATATCTGTCATCTCCCAATTTTTTTTGTGCTACTGTGTAATCCATCCCTTCCTCCTCTCTGCCTTGCGGAGATCAGGCAGCCACTAATTTGCTTTTCTGTCACTATAGATTAGTTAGCATTTTCCGTAGACTATGTATGTATGTATGTAGATAAAATCATACAGTATATAACTTTTTTGTCTAGCTGCTTCCACTCAGCATACAGTCATGTGCTGCATAACGACATTTCAGTCAACAATGGACCGCATATACGACAGTGGTCCCCTGAGATTATAATGGAGCTGGAAAAGTCGTATCACCTAGTGACATCATAACCGTCATAACGTTGTAGCGCAATGCATTACTCATGTGTTTGTGGCGATGCTAGTGTAGACAAACCTACTGCGCTGCCAGTCATAAAATTATGTACAGTACATAATACTTGATAATGTAATAAACAACTGTTACTGGTTTATGTGTTTATTATACTGTACTTTTTGTCACTATTTTAGAGTGTACTCTTTCTACTTATAAAAAAAAAAGTTTACCGTAAAACAGTATGCTGTGTTACGCCTGCAGCAGCCTCATACATCTCATGTTTACCACGTCTCTTGATTGCGTCATTTTCTCTTGTGCTTGATTTAATCTTATGTTGTTTTGGTCAGCACGGCCCCTAACCATACAATATCCACTGCTAATGTTTCCAGTAAGAGGCCACGTTGAGTGACTGACTTGGAAATGAAATTATAAGTGATTAAGGACTGCAGAGGTGGAAAATCAGTGATGGTTATTGCTCACCAGTCAGGCATGTCCCGTTTCATCATAGCTACGATCTTGAAGAACAAGAACAAAGTGACAGCAGCTGTTCAAGGATCTGACTCATTGAAGGCAACAAGACTAACAAAAATTCGAGAAGGGCCTATATCAGACATGGAGAAACTTCTAATGATCTGGATTGAAGACCAGACATAGAAGCATATCCCTCTCAGCACCATGACGATCACAAGCAAAGCAAAAAGCTTGTTTGTGGTATTGAAAAAAAAGGGTAGACCCGACTACGATGTTGAATTTACTGCTAGCTCTGGGTGGTTTGAATGATTCAGGAATCATTGTTCGTTACATAACCTGAAAGTGAATGGTGAGTCTGTGAGTGCTGATGTGAAGGCAGCTGAAGAATTTTTGGAAACTCTAGATAAGCTGATTATGGAGGAAAATTACCTGCCAGAGTAAATATTCAATATTGATGAAAACTCTTTCTTCTAAAAACAAATATCTGAAAGGACTTTCATCCCTAAGGAGGCCAAGTCAATGCCAAGTTCAAGGCTTTTAAGGAAAAGATAACAGTCTTGCTTGGGGACAATGTTGCAGGCTACAAATTGAAGCCCTTTGTGATCTGGCTCAGTAAGAACCCCAGGGCCTTCAAGCATGTCAGTAAGCACACGCTGCCAGTGTCCTACAGGAGAATTAAGAAGTCATGGATGACCCATCTCTTCTTCCAAGATGCCCTCCTGCATTGCTACGCCAGCAAAATGGAGAAGTACTGTTTGGAGAACAACATACCTTTCAAGATTTTGCTTATTGTTGATAATGCTCTGGACATCCTCCTTTTATTGGAGATCTTCAGTTTTTAAGGCCTACTACCTGAGGAGGACCTTTGCCCAGGCTATTGCTGCAACTGAGGAAGACGCTGATGCAGTTCTGGAAGAATTACATCTATGACTGCAACAAGAACCTTGCTTGGACTTACAGTTATGTCACCAAGGAGTATATGAATGGCGTCTGGAAGAAGGCACTCAAGAAGTTCATCCACGACTTCAAAGGATTTGCCAAGGATGAGGAAGTGCAAAAATCAACAAGGCTGTGGTTGAGATGGCAAACAACTTTAACCTGGGTGTGGATGAGGATGACATTGAGGAGCTCCTAGAGGTGGTTCCTGAGAAAGTGACTAATGAGGAGTTGTTGGAACCGGAACAGGAACACAGAGCTGAAGAAGAGGCAAGAGAAAAGGAAACTGTAGGAGAAGAAAAACAAGAACACCCAAGAAGACTCACAGTGAAAGGTTTAGCAGAAATCTTTGCAGACCTCAACAAGCTCTTTAAAAAGTTTGGAAACATGGACCCTAACACAGAAAGGTTTTCATTAATACAGAGGACTGTTCATGGTGCATTATCTGCTTGCAAGTAACTCTATGATGAAAAAAAGAAACAAACCAAGCAAGCCATCATGGACATATTTCTGAAAAAACTGACACCTCCTCAGGAAGAGCCTCAGGAAGGTCCTTCAGGAGGTAATCTAGAAAAGGCACTGTTATCCTAGGGGATGACAGCTCTATGCAGGTTATTGCCACTGAAGACCTTCCAGTGGGACAAGATGTGGAGGTGGAGACAGAGATATTGTTGATCCTGATCCTGAGTAGGCCTAGGCTAATACGTGTGTTTGTTTCTTAGTGGGTTTTTTTTTTTTTTTTGGTGAGCAAGATCAGCCCTGAGCTAACATCCATGCCAATCCTCCTCTTTTTACTGAGGAAGACTGGCCCTGGGCTAACATCTATGCCCATCTTCCTCCACTTTATATGGGATGCCTCCACAGCATGGCCTGACAAGTGATGGGTCAGTGCGCGCCCGGGATCCATACCCAGGCCGCCAGCAGTGGAGTGCGCGCCCTTAAGCACTACGCCACGGGGCCGGCCCTGTTTCTTAGTTTTTAACAAAAAAGCTTAAAACGTGAAAAATAAAATAAAATAAATTAAAAATAGAAAAAAGTTTATAGAATAAGGATATAAAGAAGGAAAATATTTTTGTACTGCTGTACAGTGTGTTTGTGTTTTAAACTAAATGTTATTACAAAAGTCAAAAAGTTAAACAAAATAAAAAGTTTATAAAGTAAAAACGTTACAGGAAGCTAAGGTTCATTTATTATTGAAGAAAGAAAAATATTCTTTTATAAATTTAGGGCAGCCTAAGTGTACAGTGTTTATAAAGTCTACATTAGTGTACAGTAATGTCCTAGGTCTTCACATTCCCTCACCACTCAGTCACTCACTTGGAGCAACTTCCAGTCCTGCAAGCTCCGTTCAAGGTAAGTGCCCTACCGTATGGTTATCTTTTGTACCATATTTTTACTGTACCTTTTCTATGTTTAAAGATGTTTAGATACAGAAATACTTACGATTGTGTTACAATTGCCAACAGTATTCAGTGTAGTAACAGCCTCTATAGGTTTGTAGCCTAGGAGCAATAGGCTAGACCGTACAACCTAGTATATAGTAGGCTCTACCATCTAGGTTCGTGTAAGTACACTCTATGATGTTCACAGGATGAAACTGCCTGATGACATATTTCTCAGGATGTAGCCCTGTCCTTAAGCGATGCTTGACTGTACAGGTAACAACCTGGACTCGCGATTGGCATCCTGAGTTGGAGGGGGTCATTGCGACCTCCAATTTGTAGCCAGTTGATCAGAAGCACAGGAAACAACCTAGGCTTTCCAGAGGCATCTGAAGTAGGAGTGGGGGAGGGCAGTCTTGTAGCACTGAGCCCTTTACCTGTGAAATCCGACCTATCTCCTGGTAGATAGTGTCAGAATTGAGCTATCAGAAGCCCTGTTGGTGTCTGAGAATTGCTTGTTGGTGTGGGGAAGCCTCCACTCACATATACTTTGGAGTTGGGTCCAGGAACCCTTTTAGCCCCCAAATTCCATTTCAGGTCTCATCAGCCCGTAGTTACAAATGGGGTTACCTTCCAGTCCCCCGTAATGTGCTCCCTCTTTATCTTGAGTGTGGGCTTGCGCTCATGACCAGTCCACTCTTACTGCTCCTGGTGTCCCTGGCGTTGCCTCTGCTCTGCAGGTGCTGGCCAGCCGTGGTGACTGAGGGACCTGCATCCTTAAGGGGCCAGAGCTGCATGGTGGCTGGGGATATAGTCAGAGAGGGATGCTCAGATGGGAGTCCAGTGGGAGCTGCTCCAGGAGATAAATCTGAGTCACAGATGCCATATTAAACTCAAAATCCCTCCTCCCAGTTAATAACTAAGCCCCTATTACTGGGTTAAACTCACTAAGCCTTGTTTTGTCTTCCCTCAGAAGATTTCTTGATTCCTTCTGGAGTAGGCTTCTAGTGAATTCAGACAACTGGACCAGATATGTCTAGAAATAGCTGACTCTCAGGTTTGACTTAGGCTGCATCCCCAACTAAGTCCCCGTTTTTCATCTGCATAAATTATTCAAGCTCACAATGGTATTAAGTGACTCCTGATGAATCCTAATGTATTTCATCACCACACCCCTTGTGGGGTGTGCGTGTGAAGGAGCGTAGGCATGGGTAGATTGTATCATTTGCCCATGATGCCTCCTTCTCTCCCTGCTCTTGCTATGGCTTCCTTACCATATGGGTGGAGTGTAGGTCCCTGTCCCTTTATGCTGGGCTTGGTCATGTGACTTTTGGCCAGTGGAATGTGGGCAGAAATGACAGTGAGCCAGTTCTGAGCTAAGGCCTTAAGAAGCATGGCAAGTCTATGCCAGAAACCTTGGATTCCTGCCCTTGGCCATGAGAAGAGAGTACCCCGGATTGCACCCTCAGCCTGTGTCCTGGAATGTGAATATGTGGAGGAGAACAGAACCTGACTCAAAGCCTGGAGAGAAGCTGGGCCTGGTGAGATCAGCTGAACTGCAGGTGACCTGCAGACCGAGAGTGCAATAAACAACTGTTCTACGTTTCTAAGATTCTGTGTTTGGTTGTTATGTAGCAGAAACCTAAGCAATACTGGGGGCTAAATACAGTGGACCAGTGATAGCACAGAATGGTAACATGGAGTGATGGGCACTTAGATTGCAACCTTGGTCTCTGTTGATAAATATCGACTAAAAAAAGTGGCTGTCATTGAGAGTTGAGAGTGACTGAGAGTTGAATCCTATCCATTTAGAACCTCTGACAGATGGACCTCTGAATAACTATGGGGATGTGTTCCTCCAGCTTCCTCAGTTCAGGTAGATAAACCAAGGCACAGAAAAGAAAAGTGACTTGTGGAAGGCTTCCTTGACATTTAGCAGCAGAACAAGAACCAAAGAATGAGTCTCTTGTCTCCTGCCTTTCAAGTCTCGTTTCCTGAAGTTAGGATGTTGGGAAACATTACAGAGATATCAGCACCAGGGATGTGGAACAAGATGACTGGCTAAATGAAAGCCTCAGTTTCTACCCCTGCAGCTCTCTCCACCTACCAGGGCATCTCCAGACAACTCACCTGGCAAGGGCAGCCTTACCTTCTGCAGACAATTTGTCTGTCTGGCCACTGGAGAAAGTGTCCTTTTATAATGGCTAAAGGGCTGAAATGTGCCTCCCAAACCTTTCATGTGTGAATCACCTAGGTCGTCTTGTTAAAATGCAGGCAGACTCTGATTCGGTAGGTCTGGGGTGGGGCCCAAGATTCTGTGTTTCTAACAGAAGGACCACACTTAGAGTAGCAATGCATTAGATCATTCCAGTGGAATCGTGTGTGAATGATTGACATGAATTAATCAAGGCCAGGTAAGTGAGGCACTAATACATGAATATTAAGTTGAAGTGAAATTCCCATCTGAAATGGTAGTTTTGCATTGACTTACTATCCCAAGATTGTTCCCTTTTGAGTGGTTTGGAAGTGAATTGAGTCAGCCAGGGGTAGGTCTGGGGGTTGTTGTGTGATTAGAAGCCCTGGTCAAGCTTTGTGCTCCTTCCAATTCCTCAAACATGCAGTGGCCCCCTAGAAATTTGTCTTTTAGTCTCCCCATGGGCCGTCGGCCCCAATATCATCTGCTCAGCACGTTTCCTGGGTTAGGGAGGGAGTCAGGGACCGGGAAAGGTGGAAAATCCAGCCAGGCCGTGAAAAGCTCTTATGTTAAAATGATAAATTATATTTCTAGATATTGTAATACTGGACTATTTATGGACTTATGAAATTTCGTTCAGGACACGTATTTTTTTTAAAACAAGACTCATTTTTTGTTGTGCAATGTTTATCAGTTCTTGGTATTAAGTTTTATACTCACTTCATAAGAAGAATTTGAGAATTTCCCTTCTTTCCCTATGCTGTAGAACAGTTAAATAGCACTGAAGTTAGATCATTGCATTTTTGGTAGAATTCCTGTGTTAAACTCCCTGGGCCTGTACTTTCTGGGGGAAGCTCATTGACTTTGTTACTTCTCGGGAAATCGGTTACACAAATTAAAAAAAATCTCTTCTAGGCTATTTTGATAAATTACATTTTCATAGAAAATTGTTTATTTCATTCAAGTTTTGCACAGAAATGAACAAAGTAGCCTTTTATGAATCTTTTAATTTATCTTATCCTTTCATTAATTTCCATTAATTTATTCTATCCATTTCATACTTTTTTCATACTTTTCCCCTTTGTTTTACTTTGTTTTATTTCTAATGTTTTGAATCAGGCTTGATATTTGTTTTCTTCTTTTTCATCAAGGTAGCTATTTAAGGCTTTGAACTTTTCTGAGACGTGGCTTTAGCTATAGCCTATAACTTCTTATATGTAGTCTTTTCATTATATTTTTCTAGAAATTCTGCAATTTTAGTTTGCATATAACCTCTTTGTCTAAGAGAAAATGTTTTAATTTCCTATTGGAAGGGCCCTTTCATTTTCTGATTTGCTTATTAGTTTCTGATTTTATTGCTGTGATCAGTGCATTGTTATCTGTAATCTAGCTGACTTTGTTACTTAGGTGACTTATTTTATTGTTCACCTGATCCATTACACTCAGGCGCCCTTCTCTCTCCACTTACCCACCCGCTCTAAATGGCACAGTGGTGCGGAAGTTAAGATTTTATCTGGAGACACTGTCTCTAAGCACTTGGCCAAGGCACTGAAACTTGTTGCATTGCTCTTTATTCAACTTTAAAATGTAGATGTTGTTGGGGTTCCTTATTTGAATCTACCCTGAGATTCAGGAATTTCTCGGTATATATGACCAAGTGGTAGGATGGTTTCATTAGAAGCCTATTTTCAGGAGAGTAGTCAGTCAAGGAGAAGAAGAAATATGGCTTGGGGAGGTTAATTCAGTAGCAACAGCAAAGTTTTGTAGCAGAGGAGTGATTTGGAACACACTATAATTTGTTCACTTCGTTTTGTCTCTGAGCCAACCCTTTTTGGACCTGTGTTAGACTCATTTAGCGAAAAAAAGATGGATGTCATTAGGAAAAGAGCCATTTATCTAAATGTTCTGTTTGACATTAGGACACTGGCAAAACTACAGACAACAGAGATTTAAAAATAAAAATTATACTGAAAAACTACTCTCAAAAATTTGAAAGCCTAGATGAAGTTTTCTATGAAGTTCATAGAAAATATAATTCTGAAATAACATAAGAAGAACCATAAAATTTGAATACGCCAATAAGCGTCAAAGAAATTGAATGGCACTCTAAAATCTCCTTTTCCCAGAAGTCCTAGGGATAATTTTAGGGTCAATCCTACCAAATTTCAAGGGACAGTTAATTCCTGTTGTATACAAATTGTTCCAGAAACAAACAAACAAACAAAAGTTGCTCAACTCACTCTATGATGAAAGTATAATTTTGATTTCAGAAGCAATTCAGGATACTACTACTACTAGAAATTATAGTCCCATTTCATTTATAAATGTCAACGAAAAATTCTAAATAGAATATTAGCTCTCCAAATCTAACAATGTATTAAAAAAAATGTTATGATCATGTAGAGTTTATCCCAAGAATGTAAGGAAGGTTCAGCATTAGAAAATCTGTCTAGGGCCGGCCCCCTGGCTTAGCAGTTAAGTGCGCGCGCTCCACTGCTGGCAGCCCGGGTTCAGATCCCGGGCGCGCACCTACGCACCGCCTCTCTGGCCATGCTGAGGCCGCTTCCCACATACAGCAACTAGAAAGGATGTGCAGCTGTGACATACAACTATCTACTGGGGCTTTAGGGGGAAAAATAAATAAATAAAATCTTAAAAAAAAAAAGAAAATCTGTCTAATTCACTTTATTAATAAATAGTAAAAATTACATAGTTATCGCAATAGATGCAGAAAAAGCATTTGATAATATTCTGATTTTTTAAATTTCTTAATTTTAACTTAAAATTAGGAAGAGTAGGAGAGTATTTCTTAAACTTGTGAAAAAATATATATCCCAAATCTATATCAAACATGAAATCTAATAGAAAAACTTTAAATTCATTCTCTTCACAATAAGAAGACAAAAGTGCTCACTACTATTTAATGCAATAGTGGGGTTCCTGGGTAACTCTGGAATAAAAAGAATTGAGCAATGTAAGCATAAGAAACAAAGATAAAAAATTGCCATTATTTGAAGATGATATTATCATAAGGAAAATCAATAGAAAGCTGTTAGAACTAATAAAAGAGTTCATTAAGGTTGTTAGATATAAGATAACTTAGAAAAACCAGCATTTCTTTCTGTCAGCAATAACCAACTAGAATATATTACCAAAAAAATACTATTCATAATAGCAAAATATTGTAATTTGCAGCCAAATATATGCAACAAAAAATATGCAAGACTTATTTGGAGAAAATTTACAACTCTAACAAAGGATACAGAAGAGAATCTGAATGATTGAAGAGATGTATTCTTTTGAATGGGCTGACAATATTATCAAGTGGTCAAACTTCTCCCAAATTAATCTATAAATTCAATTTAATCCCAATAAAAATTCCAGTTGGATTTTTTAAAGAAAATCAATAAGCTTATTTTAAATGCCTGCAAATAGCTAAGTTTACTTTGAAAAGAAAGAGTAAGTAGAGATAATTTAATTAGATCAATTCCTTAAGGGAGTGCTATAGCCTTTAGGGTTTCAGAATGTTATTTTTTTCAAAATAGTGTCCAAAATGTTGTAGTATTTATGTCTTGTGACTATTTTGGAAATTCAATTCTTGAATAAAATAAATTTGTTACCAAAATTTTAATTTATCAAATATTTCATGTAATTTGTTTTGAAACATCCTTAAGAATAAAGATAACCTAAATTTTTAAAGATTAATTCTCTGAACTCATAAGGCCTTTATGTATTTATATGTAAATAGATTTACTGCTTTATAGATATTTATTTTCTGGCCAGCAAACAGATGAATTTTGGTTAAAGCTGAGAAGTCTCAGATTCACAAGCATTGTTTTTTTTTGGGAAAAACAAAACAAAAAGAAACTAAAAATCTAAATCACCGATTAGATAATATATTAAAGTATATCTCAATTTGGATTTGCCTACCCCAATAATTCTTCTCTTCATTATCCTAAGCGTCTTATTTGGATGGAAAAATTAGCAAAATAATCAATAGTACCAAACCAACTACTCTAGCATTTTACCATATTATATTCATTTTACTTTTTTAAAAAACTGTTTATTTGAAATAATAATAGACTTACAGAAAAAGTTGAAAAAACAGTACAGAGAGTTTGCATACATTATTCACCTAGCTTTCTCTAACATTAAAAATCTGCGTACCATAGTATAAT
Organism: Diceros bicornis minor; assembly: GCF_020826845.1. NCBI lineage: Eukaryota > Metazoa > Chordata > Mammalia > Perissodactyla > Rhinocerotidae > Diceros > Diceros bicornis. The sequence goes on from NC_080779.1 coordinate 19,702,410, forward strand.
AATCAAATCCAGGAAATTAACATTGGTAAAATACCGGTAATTAAGCTACTGACCTGACTTGAACTTCACCAGTTTTTCCTCCTTATGTCCTTGTTCTGTTCCAGGATCCAATCCAGGACCACACATCATGTTTAGTTGTTGTATCTCCTTAATCTCCTCCAATCTCCGCCTGTTCCTCAATTTGTCCTTGTCTTTTATGATCTTGACACCTTTGATGAGTATTGGTCAGTTGTTTTATACAATGTCTCTCTAATTAGATTTGTCTGATGTGTTCTATTAATTTCATTAAGGTTATATATTTTTGGCAAGAACACCCCAGCAGTAATGTGTCCTTATCAGTGCATCATATCAGGGGTACATGATGTTGATGTGTCCCATTATGAGTGATGTTAACCTTGATCACTTAGTTAAGGTGGTGTCCACTGAGTTTCTTCACCATAAAGTTATTATATTTCCTTCCATAATTGGTAAATATCATGAGAGATACTTTGAGACTATGTTAATATACTATATCTCCCCAAATTTTGCCTGCCGATTTTAACATTTTTTTAGTGGATCTTGCCAGCAATGGTTGTTACTGTGGTGTTTGCTTAATGGTAAATTTATATTTCCCTCATTCCTTCTACGTTTATTAATTGGAATTCTTCTATAAAGAAGAGCTGTTATTTCTCCCTGATTTATTTATTTGATTATTTATATCTGTATGGAATCATAGTTTTTAAAAAATTATGTATTTTCATTCCAAATTTGTTAAATATAACATTCTTATAAATTGATACATTTCAAATGTATTTATATAAAAAAGGCTGTATTTTCCTGTCCTTACCAGTGAGTTTTATACTTTCATGTGTTTTCCTATTGTTCACTAGTATCCTTTTGTTTCAGCTTGACGAACTCCCTGCCTCTAATTCTGAAGGACAACTTTGCCAAGTAGAATATTCTTGGTTGGTAGTTTTTTTCTTTCAGCACTTTGAATATATCATCCTGCTCCATTCTGGTCTGCAAGGTTTCTACTAAAAAATCTGCTGGTAGTCTTATGGGAGTTCCCTTGTATGTAACAAGTTGTGTTTCTCTTGCTGATTTTAAGATTCTCTCCTTTTCTTTAACTTTTGACAATTTAATTATAATGTGTCTGAGTGTGAGTCTCTTTGATTAATCTTGTTTGGTACTCTCTGGGCTTTCTGGATCTGGATGTCTGTTTCTTTCCACAGGTTAGGAAAATTTTCAACCATTATTTCTTTGAATAAGCTTTCTGCTTCTTTCTCTCTCTGTTCTTCTTCTGGGACCCCCTATAATGCATATATTTGTCCATTTGATGGTGTCCCTGGAATCATGAGTATTTATTTCATTCTATGGGTTATGACACTCCATCTTAATTTTTAAAGTATAAATAAAAGATTATAATTTTAAAAAGTGACTACAAGTGCAAAATAAAAAACACAGTTCTTTTGGGAGATTAAACTCAAGATGCTGGTAGGAGAGTGCCATAACTAGTAGCTAAAGGCACAATGGCAGAATTGCTTATTTACCAGCCTGCATAAGAGTTGTTGGCACCATGTTTGGTACCAATGAAGTAAAAGAAAGAGAGAAAGGTGCCATTTTGCAATAGTGCTATTGGCAGACTCGTGTCAGATGTTATAGAAATTCATAATCCCAAAGATTATTAAATAAAAAGTGTTCACTGTAAATTTATGAGTCAACAGATATTAGTATTGTACTCAGTTAATAACACTGATTAGATTGTTGAAGAGAAATGCTTGGAAGTATATTATTTATTCTGCAAAAGAGTACCAAATAAAATTCCTGGGCACTGACTATGAAAAGTGGTAAGTTAACACTTTGAAACTAATAGGATATGAAGCTCTGTGGAGGTTTATGTAATGGTGGTGTGGCTTCAATGACAGAGAAGTGTAACATTATATTTGTCAATAAAAGAAAAGAAAGGGATATAGATTTAAAGAATGATTGCAACCTTGAAGTATAAATTAAATATATCAAACCATCCAGAGTAGTTGTAAGAAAGTTTCTGCCAATCAGGAAAAAAGTAATAAATACTCTTTGCCATTTGCTACCACCTACTTGTGTGATCAAAATTTCTTATTGATGGTGGCAATCAAGATTTGAAGATATAGATAATTGTTAAAGAAAAGCTTGATCAGGAATTATCTGTAGATATTTTGAACATTAAATCTGTTTTCAAATAAGTATGCTCACAGAAGCAAGCTCAAATTTCTCAGTAAAAATTTAAAACATTTTATTTAGACAATTTATACAAATTCAATATTTAGTGCTTCCAATAATATTTTGTATTTTAACTTCATGCTATTATATAATATGAACAAGCAGTATAGTGCAATTTTCCACAGAGCTTATGTAGATGTCCCTGAATCCTCTTCAGTTTACTTCCATGTTGAAACAATGAAAAAAGTTGGCTGACATTGACCTTAAAATCTCGAAACTCAGCCCTCTTCATGAAGTTGTGAGTACACTGGACAGGAGCATTGAATAGTAGAAGGAACAGAGGCAATTATGTTAACCACTGTAGATTCCAGCCCCGTCTCAGTTTTTTAGTGGTGGAGAGAGCCCCAGTGATGGCTGAGATTTGCTTCCTTTACCATAAATCAGTAGCTGTGGGGGAATCAGTGAATGGATTTAGTTTGATTTAGGTAAATAAATGATTATGACATTTCTTATACCTGAATGTAAAATGCAGTGGTATTACAATTATTCAAATTATCATGGTGGCATGGGATAAAGTACGGGTGGATGGCAAGCATCAGGAAATTAAATGCTCTGGTGACAACAGTGATTTCACAGGTGTTGGAGCTAGCTGGCTTCTTTGGACAGTTTTAGAGAGCATGCATAGGGAAAAGAAGAAGTTGAAAACTGTGAATGTCCCACTGAGAAGAACAAAATGGACAATCACCAAGATTTAATGGCAGAAGGAGTCCCTCATTTCCTGCAATTACAGGGCAGAAATAACTGAAAACTAAGTCCAGTGCCTGCTGGTAAGGGTTGCAGTCTTGCAGGACCAATTAATTACTTAACCTGCCAAGAGATCTCTTATGCCGAGGTCAGGAATGGTGCTCTGAGACATGAGATGAGGACATTTGAACAGACACAATGAGCTAAGGACTTTGAACCTTCATCTGCTCCCAAGCCTCCATTGACAGCTGAGGTAGACAGTCCCCTCTGTTCCCCACCACATGTGAAGGAAGCACTTCAGCGACTGCACCTGAGCCATTTGCCTCATAGGCCAGAGCTCCTCATTACCCTAGTAGAGCACTGATAAGGAAGTACAAGGCCTAGTCTGAAAGGAAGTGGCCTAAACTCCAAAAGAGTTGAAGGACCTTGCCATTTGAGTCAGGACAAGCCTGAATAGTATGCATGGGAGGAAATTCTAAATGTGTTAGATCAAGATTGGGCTGAATTTGTTGACAGAGGTAGATTTATTAGGATTAAGGAAGTAATGCACTGACTTGAGTATCTTGGGGTGATGTTAGTCATCTGCTAGGTTGACTAATTGAAGCCTAGATTTGGTGGTGAACTACAGTCAGTGAAGCTGAAATACTGTAATTTCCCTGGAATAATGTAGAGTAATGATTTTCAAACTTGGCACTTTGAACAATACTGATGCCTGGATCCCATTCCTAGAGATTCTGATTTAACTGTTTGTGTTGCTGTATGGACATGGGTTTTTAAAAAGTCTCCTCAGGTGATTTTCACATGTGGCTAAGGTTGAGTCATTGCTGTACAGGAGGCTCAGGGAGATGGTGAGAATCTTGGAATACATCTATTATGTGCAACTTACTCAGATGCCCACTGATTATACACCTTGGGATGACCCAAGGGACCAATAGCAAATATGTTGGTGAGGGGCCCACCAATCTCCTGGGGAACTCATTGGTAGTTGCCCTCTTTGTGCTGCAGATGATGGTGAGGGTACTGCAACGGAACTGGGTTGCCAGCTCTGACAGGGAATTGATGAGATCCCAGAGCAGAAGAGGCCAGATGGTGGCACCTATTGTCAGACACCAGGTGGGTGCAATTGTCATAATAATGACATTATTATGACACAGGGACAGAATGTTAACCAGAGTATTTTGAACATCACGACTCTGTAGCAATGACTAATTCATTGTAGGATTTCTAGAAATGAAATAGAGAAAATGGAGAAGCATCTAAGGTGCTGCTTAACATATATGAGAAGAAAATTTCTAGGTCCAGTAAGCAGAAAACCTAACTTGAATTGCTGTAGTGAGGATTTGTGGCCTTTTACCCACTTTACAGATCTAAGGGAGATCACAGACCTGAAGCCCTTTGACAGAGGTGAAGGCCAGGCCCTTTGAGGAAGCACTTTGCATAGTGGTGTATTATGGAGTGAATTGCTCCCCCCCACGTCCCCCCTGGCCCCAAATTCACATGTTGAATCCTTAACTCCCATTGTGACTGTATTTGGAGATAGGGCCTTTATTTATTTTTAAAGATTTTATTTATTTATTTTCCCCCCAAAGCCCCAGTAGATAGTTGTATGTCATAGTTGCACATCCTTCTAGTTGCTGTATGTGGGATGTGGCCTCAGCATGGCCAGAGAAGCGGTGCGTCGGTGCACGCCCGGGATCTGAACCCGGGCCGCCAGCAGCGGAGCGCACACACTTGACCGCTAAGCCACGGGGCCTGCCCGAGATAGGGCCTTTAAAGAGGTAATTAAGGTTAAAGGGTGGGGCCCTAGCGTAATATGACTGCTGTCCTAATAAGAAGAGGAAGAAATATCAAGGATGCGTATGCACAGAAGAAAGGCCATTTGAGGACTCAGCAAGAAGGAGAGAGGCCTCAGGAGAAACCAACCTGCTAACACCTTGATCTTGGACTTCCAGCCTCCAGAACTGTGAGAAACAAATTTCTGTCCTTTAAGCCACCAGGTCTGTAGTATTTTGTTATGGCAGCCCAAGCAGACTAATACTTGGTGACAGGTAAATAGTAGGACTCTTTCCCTAAGTCTTCCCCAGAGATACTTGTGGCCATTTACCAGAGGACTGTGCATTGGGAGAAAGAAAGAGTCAGACCTTCTGGGGGTTTCAAATACTGGCTCCACACTGATGCTTATCCCCAGAAACACAGAATGCCACTGTGGTCCATCAATCAGGGTAGAAAATTATTAAGGTCAGGACACAGATAGACTCTGGATCAGAGTCTGTCTGAAGACCCAGCCTGAGACTATTTCCCTAGGCTTAGAATTTATCTAATTTAAATAGATAAATTTACTGACTGGCAACATGCTCATATTGAGCTCCGTCTCATAAAGTGAGGGCTACTATGGAAAGAGTACAAAGGGGAAGCCCTTAGAATTCTTCCTCCCTCCCTGCCAAGATAATAAACCAAAACCCAAAAGCCATACTACATCCCTGGGGAAGTTACTAGAATTAGTGTCATCATCAAAGACTTGAAAGATGCTGGGATATTAATTTCACATCCCAACTTAATTTGCCTTTTTGGCTCTGCAAACCATGTAGGTTTGCAGAGAATGCCAGTAGATCATCACAAACTTAACCAGCTTGTAAAGCCAATTGCAGCTGCATTTCTGCATGTGCTGTCTTTACTGGAGCAAATAAACACAGCCCTTGAGACTTAGAATACAGCTATTAACCTGGAAAATGTTCTTTAAACCCTATATTATGAGCAAAGATTACCAGAAGGAATTTACCTTCACAGGCAGGACTGTATTGCTTCATGTCTATACCAACTCTCCAATTCCCTGTCATAATAAGTCCTGGGGACCAGGTGCTGGTCCATTATATTAATTACATTATATAACTGAATCTGGTAAGCAAGAAAGAGCAAACACACTAGATGCCTTAGAAAGATAAATGCATGCTAGAGAAATCTATTCAGGGGTTTGCTATATTGGTGAAATTTCCAGAGATCCAGTAGTCTAGGACGTCTCAGAATATCCCCTAAAAAGTGATGGACAAATTCTTGTACTTTGTATTTCCCAGCATGAAAAAAGAGGCACAATACTTGGTGGGCTTCTTTGGATTTTGGGGTTAACACATTTCTCGTTTGGGCATGCTGTTTTGGTCCATATACAGTGTAGCCCATGAAGCTGCTAGTCTTGGTGGGTCCTAGAGCCAGAAAAGGTTATGCAGAGGATCCAGGCTGGGATGTGAGCTTATTCGTCCCTTAGGCCTTGTGATTTAACAGACCCAATGGTTTTAGAAGTGTTCGTGGCAGATGGAAGTGCTGCATGGAGCTCTTGCAAGCCCCAGTTGAAGACTCACAGGGCATATCCCTAGGGTTCTGAAGTAAGGCCATGTCCTCTTCTGCTGTACTGAAAATCAGCTCCTGGATTGCTATTAGTCCATTACAGACACTGAACTCCTAACCACAAAACTTGAAATGACTATTCAACTTAAACTGCCCACCATGAGCTTGGAATGACTTGATCTACCAAATCATAAAATTGGACATGAACAGGAACATTCTATTAAAAAAATAGTGGTATATAGAAGACCAGACCTAAGCATACCTGAAAGGCAAAAGTAATTTCATAAGCAGGTAGCTCAGATACCCACAGCATCTGCTCCTACAGCTTTTCTACCCATTTCTTAATCCACACCTATAGATAGTTTCATAGGGATGTCTAGAACAGAGAAGAAAAAGTGTAGGCCTGATTTACATATGAATCTGTATGCTATGCTGGCCCTAGCTGGAAATAGACGGCTACTGCCATTTCACTGTAGCCCACTGAAGTGGCCCTGAAAAAACAATAGTGAAGGGAAATCTTCCCGTTGGGAAGAACTTGAGGCAGCATATTTGGTTGTTCATTTCATGTTGGAGGAAATCTGAGATACAGATCTATAGTAATTTATGGGCAGTGGCTAATGGGTTGGCTAGCTAAGCAGGGATTTGGAAAGAAAAAGATTAAAAAATTGGCTACAAGGAGGTGTAGAGAGTGGCACGTGGATGAACCTCTCAGAATGGGCACAGACTGTGAAATTGAAGATATTTGTGTTCCAAATAAATGCCTACCAAAGGGAATCTACTGCAGATGAGGCTGTCAATAAATGAGAGGTCAAGATAACCCAACCTGTGGATGTCAGTCTTCCCCAGTCACTTGCCACTCAATGGGTCCATGTCCAAAGTGACCATGGTGGCAGATATGGAGGTTATGCATGGGTTCATCTGCTTGACTTCCCCTCAACAAATTAGATTTGGTTATTGCCACTGATGAGTGCCCAAACCAGCAGAGATCAACAGAAAACCCCTAATATGGCACTATTCTCTGGTAAAACCAGCCAGCTACCTGGTGACAGACTGATTATATTGGTCTGTTCCATCACAAAGAGGTCAATGCTTTCTTCCTGCAGGGATAGATATACTTTCTGTGTAGTGATTTGCCTTCTCAACTCATGGCACTTCTGCCAGTAACATCATTTGTGGACTTACTGAATGACTTTATCTAAGGTGTCCCACATAGCATCATTTCTGACTAGGGGATACATTTTTCAGTAAGGGAATTGTGGCAACAAGCTCAACTCATGTAATTCATTGGCTTTACTACCTGCATCATCATTGGCTTTACCACATGCAGCTGTCTTGATAGGACAGTGGAATGGTCTGTTGAAAACTCATGTGTAGTGCCAGCTGGAACACAACACTGCAAGGGTGCTTACTGGAAGCAGTATATTCCTTAAACCACTGGCCGATCGATGCTGCTATCTTCCTTGTGACTGGAATGCACAGGTTCAAGAACTAAAGGGTTGCGGGGCAGGGTTTGGGGAGTAGCTCCTCTTTCTTGTAAACGAAATAGCCTACTGTAGGAATTTTTTCTTCTTGTTCTGTGACCTTAGCCTCCATGGATTGAAGTTTCTAGTGCCCAGGAATGAAATGCTTCCTCCAGGGAGTACAGTGAAGGATCTGAGGGATTGGAAGCTGAGATTGCCCGCTGGCCATTTTGGCCCCTCCTGTCACTGAATAAACAGAAAGGAGTCACCTTACTGGTTGAGGTGATTGATTCTGATTACTGGAAATCAATTACTGGGAAACTGGGATGCTGCTACTCAATAGGGGTAAACGGGGCTATGTCTAGAACCCAAGGGATTCCCTGGAGCATGTCTTGTTACTCCCTTGCCCAGTAGTTTTAGTGAATGGAAAACTGCAGCACCCAATAAAGAAGAGCACCAAAGACTCAGGTTCCACGGAAATGAAGGCTTGATTCACCCTCAAGGTGAGGAAGAGTATCCAGCTGAGGTACTGGTAGGGGGTAAGGGGAACATGGAGTAGATGGAAGAAGAAGGCAGCTAGGATTAACAAATTAGACCTTGTGAGTAGCTATAGAATCAAGGAGCATATCAGCTGCCTGCTTAACTATTTCCTCCCCACTCCTGTCTTTTCCTCTAACCACCTTATATGAATAACACTGGGAATGGCTTAAAAAAAGTTTTAGTTGGGAGTATGACCACATTGACCTAACTTATGATGGATGACTCAGAAGCTGATGTCTTTTTATATTTCACTTGGGATAGGGAAAACAGATTTCTCACTCATGGAGGAAGAAAAAGGACCTGAGGGGCAAAAGGCTTGGACTATGCTGAGTGGCTTCCCCTGACCTTCAACATCAACTGGAAGGAAATTGGAGGATGAGAAGGGAGTGAAGTCAGGGTATTTATAGGCTGACTGTTTTTCTTGACAAAGGTCATAGCTTCTATTAAGTGTCCCTCTCCACAAAGCTCTCTCTCTCTGGGTTCTGGTAACTACATCCTTCTCTTGTGCCTTCAGGCCTATGGGTGGTAAGGGGTGTACCCTACTGAAACTAGCCCTGCGATTCTGCACTATGCTTTGGGATTTCCGTATACTCTCCCCACATCTTTGTAAATAACTCCTTTATTACATCTACCTCAAGTTGCCAAATTTGAGTGTGTCATATGTTTCTTGTTAGGACTTGATTGACACAGCATGGCTCCCAAGTTGGGCCAAACAGACTTGAAAGACTTTGATGTGAGAGAGACACTCTTTGTATCATAAGATATAAATGTCCGAGCATGCAGTTCTGATCATCATAGGCAATTATCTTACAGACTTGTAGGAACCTGGCTTTAAGTTATGAATGTCAGTTCAGAGAGAATTAAAAAATGCTGATTCTTTCTGACATCATAGAATTTTCAGAACAACAACCCCGATCCTGTACTACTTCTGGACTTCCAATTATATGATCTAGTAGACATTTTTATTGTTTTAGCCACTTTGAATCGGATTTTTCCAACTTTTGAAGCTGAAAGTAACTTAACCGATAGATTCTTGTAAGTAGAATTGATGGGTCAAAGGGTACAAACATTTAGATTTTTAATAGCTCCTGTGAAATTGCTTTCTAAAAAGGCTGTGCTGATTCACGCATCCACTCATACAGTGAGTGAAGCTGGTTCCTTACACCATTGCCCATCGTCTTTTTTTTTTTTTTTATTGATGTTTTAATGGTTTCTAACATTGTGAAATTTTGGGTTGTACATTTTTGTTTGTCCAGCACCACATATATGACTCCCTTCACCCCTTGTGCCCACCCCCCACCCCCACTGCCCTGGTAACCACAGTCCAGTTTTCTCTGTCCATGTGTTGGTTTATATTCCACATATGAGTGAGATCATACAGTGTTTGTCTTTCTCTTTCTGGCTTATTTCACTTAACATAATACGCTCCAGGCCCATCCATGTTGTTGCAAATGGGACGATTTTGTCTTTTTTTATGGCTGAGTAGTATTCCATTGTATATATATACCACATTTTCTTAATCCAATCGTCAGTCCCATTGTCTTTTTAATTTGTACCTTTCTGATGGGTGGAAACTGAATCTTGTTATTGCTTTGATTTGCTTTTGCTAATTACTAGTATGATTAACTAGAATTAGTTCTATTTATTGGATATTTATGTTGTTTTCTCAGTGAAATGCTTTTTACATTCATTGCTCACGTAGAATTATTTGCATTTTTCTTATCGATTAGTAGGAACTATTTAAAAGCTTTGGATATCAATTATTAACTTGTTAGATGTGTTGCAAATATTTTCTCCCAGGTACCTTATCCTTTAACTTTCTTCCGTGGTGTGTTTTGTGCAAAATTTTAATTTGGATGATGTTCAATTTATCATCTTTTCTTTCCTGGCTTTTGCATTTTCTGTAATGTGGATCACTGGGCAAAGGCTAGAAGTTCTCTGTCATTTGGCTCTTTGTCCAGGAATTTCAAACTTTTGGCATTTAACCTACAACTTTTCCTTAAATGTCATACCGTGAGCTGTTAAGGCTTTAGCTGTTCGCTTTTTATTTTTTGGTTGCACGTAAGTGTACAATTTGGTCCTTAGTTGTTTTAAATTTAGAGAAATGTACATTTGTGTTGGGCCTGTAGAGTTGGGTTCTTTAGTCTTAGTGCTTTTAATGCTTCTATTTATTTCTGCCATTTTGGTGAGTAGTTTGGGGTTATTTTTGTTAATTTGTCCTTCATTTTCACATGAGGGAGAGGAAGCTGTTAAACAGCATGTTGGCTCGTATCCTAAAGTCTGGAGTTTCCTGGAGAAACCAGCTGCAAGGAGACGTGATTGGTCAGCCCACAAGGAAGAAAGTCTTAGACAATGGGCTTGGGCTGCTTGGAGGAGCAGAGGTCTGGGCATGTTCAACTACATCATCCCACCCACACTGGGTAAAGGCTGTACTGCAGAGGCTGCCCTGGCAATTTCCTGGACATTTTCCCAGATCTACTAGAGTACAAATGGCTCCACACTATTCTCCATGGTTCATGGTGCACGTCATGTTGCCCCATTAGTTCAACTGAGGTAAGTGCTGGTTCTTTTCCCGTAGCAATGCCCAGGCCAGACTGCCAGCCCTGCTTGTAGGTCGCCCTTGATAGGATCTAAGCTACAGTGGCTTTGGTCCTTTTAGGAGCCCCAAGGGAGCTGGTGGGCACTGTAGCAGAGAGCCCTGGATTGGGGAGTTGGGAGTTATAGATTCTAAGTTCAACTACTAATTTGATTCTGTGTATTTGTCAACTGCGGGGACCAGATAACCTCTACTACTTCGTGGTGCCTTCTGCTTTATTAGTCATGATTGTCAGCTTGGTTATATGAATAAGTTATGGAGATTGTGCATCTATGAACAGATTCTAGAGATTCTAGTGGTGGTGAATGCTCAAGCGCTCTCACCCTACCTGGTTTCCACTGATATTTCCTTGACTTATTAAGATCATGGACATGTTACGTGAGCAAACTAGCAGGACTTGTTGTTACCAAGCAAGCATGGATGATCATATCATAGAGCTTGAAAATTGGAATCTGGACTTATTAATGATCTCTTAAAATTATTTCCATGTCTAGGATCTTTGGCTTTATGAGTTCTTACCTGAGTTCAATTCAAGCCACACTTAATGATATGCATAATTTTCATTGTTCTATGTGACAGTAAAACATTAATAGAAAGAATCTGGCAAATTGAGTTATGTTTATATAGCAGAACCGCATTCTTTACTTTTTATAACCAGCATTAACATTGATAGTCTTCTCAAATTTCATTTAATCATATTATTCATCCTTTATACTCTAAAACAAAAGTGCTGGTCCATTTCTTCCGTAGATGGGCTCTCTGCTCTTCAATTATCCACCCCAATGGTTCAGTTCTTCCCTCTTTTCGCCATCACTCCTATTACCTTTAATTTCTCTGATACTCATTCACACTAAAGTTTAAACTGGGGACTTCAGAGTGGATGCTGATTGCTGAGAATTCTGGGATGTGCTGGATCCTCTGAATGTTAGGAAGCTAGGGAAAAGTCAGAATCAAGGGGAATAAGGGGCTGAGGCTAAAAAGGACATGCTATAATACATAGGTTTTTGCAACCTTCATCTGGGCATGAAAAATTCAAGCTATACCCAAAGGCTTTTGGATCAATGAAAATAAAGCTCTCTGGGTTGTGTCCCTTGGATCCTCTGAGCATCTCCTGGGCTGACTCCTCTCCACCTTTATGGTTCATGCACTCACTAGACTATACTCTCTTTTCAGAGATCTGAGCATCAATTTGGCATAGGACCACTCCTGAGGTCTGGGCGTCAGTCCTACAAGGTCCCTCCTTTGAGCTCCTAGGTTCTTTTGTTCCCTCTTGTTTCCTTCCCGCAGTTATTACTATCTGAGATACCTCAGCAACTCCTTTTTACTCTTTAGCCTTCTAACATGTGTAAGCAATTCTTTGTGTTCAATTTCCTTGTGTGGGTTCTGCTTTCTAATTGGGCTCCTGATTGAAACAGAGACCTAAGGAATTTGGAAGCCAGATGATGGGGTCTTTTAGATGCTATTTAGTGGTGAGCATCCCAAGAAAGGGGATATGTTGACAGATACAGAATGGAGGGGCTCTTCAACTGGGCAGAGGGGACTCAAGAGGTGACACTGGCTGAGGCTGACTTTGAACAGAAGTGTGTCTGAATTCATTATCACATTCTCTCCTAGGGTAACAGATAAACTGGAAGCCAAAAGTATGGGATTGGGACCTTAACAGGAAAGGACTATGTTCCTCCAAGGCCAAAAAAGAGATGGGGGTGGAAAGTATGATAGGTTGAGCAAAGAGACTCTTTTCAGGGTGGGAAAGAGGGGCTCACAGAGGTGCTTGCCTAGAAGGTTCTGTCTTATTCTTTGCATTTTTTTTTTCCCAGCTAGACAGTTGAATATGAAGTTGTAGGTGCTTCTAGTCTGTCTCATGAAATTCACTTCAGTCAAGTTAACTTGTGTCTCCCAAAATTTTTATGCTTGACTTCAGCAGATGGGGTGGGGGGTGAGTGTAACAAACATGATACACACAAAAATAACAATTACCATTTATTGAGAACCTACAAATGTCCTGAAATACTAGAGCAGAGGGAGAGAGATAAGTTGGGATCTGGGGCTCAGTTTTTAGAGAAATCACTGCCTACCTGTATAGTCCTTAGGCGGTTCTGAAGTCCACTGTATTTTGGGGACACCAGGGACCAGGCTTGCCTCAATTAAGGGTGTGCTTCTCAGTGCTTGTTGCTCCACAAGGGAATGGAGGCGCATCTCTGAGGGGCTGCAAGAGTGTAGGTAGGGGAGATTTCAGCCTAACCCTCCATTCAGGGCTGGCCTGAGATGGAGCTTTTGGATGACCAGGAATGCCATATGGATCTGGCCTGAAGCACACAGCTAATTTTGCAATCACAGGACTCCCTTAGTGGGACTGTAGAAGGTAAGCTTCCCAGCCCCAGGAGATGGACTCCCTCCATGAAGGACCTGACATTTCCAGTCCTAGCTCCAGAGTAACATGGCAGAAGAACTGAGCTCTGGAGAAATCCCTCAGTCTCCCCTTTCTGAGAAGCCCAGGGTCTGTTCTCTATTTCCTTGTAGGGCTTGGCTCAGTGCTTACTGCTCGGGAAGCTCAGATAGGTCTGATAAATAAATGAGAAGCAATAGTATAGGTTGGAGTATATATTATTTGGAGGGAGCCATTTGGTTTAAAACTAATTTGGCCTAATCTTTTTCCAAAAGGGCCTGATGTGGCCTGTTGAGCATGCATTGTACATCTGCTTTAAACGTTTACTCTGTCCCAAAGACAAGAATGATGCCCTTAAAGATAGAGATGTAACTTTCCCCCATATTGGCATTTCTTTAAGGATATGCATCTCTTCCTGGAAACTAAGGATTAATTACTGACCTGCTGTGCTCACCTTGTGAACACTGCCCTGCTGGCCACCGACCTGCTGTGCCAGCCAAGTATCTCATCACAGTAGTAAAAGGGACATTCCTATCATATGTGATCTATGTTCTTTGTTCCAAGACGGTTATATACCCCACTTCTTTGATGCACTTCCTTCCTTGGGGAAGGAAGGCCCAGGGCTATAGTCCTCAAACCTGGCTCATAATCAACTCACCCCAATTTTGATTTGTAGATTAATTATGGATTATTTGTGTCGACAAGTCATACTCATGCTGATGCTGTGATTTCTTCATCTGAGCCTCAGGGGATCTTCTGGCAGGAGGAACTGGCTTTCTTTCATGTCATACACTTGTCACACCCCACCAAGGAAGCTGGTACCACCCTATGTTCACCAGATAAATAACCCAAGTTCTGTCAGAGCTTGTCACTCATCTTGGGAGCTGCTGGAGCTGTGATTCAGTCCACTGGACTTTCAATAAAGGTCTTTCCTTGCTAGCCGATAGCTAGAAAGTCTTCTGACTCTGGAGGCCTCCCTCTCAGTGAAGGGATGTGGCCATGCCAGGCTGGCTCTGAGTCTTGTCCTGTGTGGGGCTAGTTGCTTCTCACTGGGGAGCTGCTAGGGTCCTGACAGAGCCGCCCTGGCACGGGACCCTCCCCTGCTCCTAGGCAGAAGCAGATGCCGTTGAGAGGAGGGAGGGCTGCTGGGAGGAGGAGACACAGGTATCAGGGCGGTGTGGGGTATTTAAGGCCAAAAGTCATGCTGGCCTTGGAACTTCTAGCGAGATACTGTCACCGGCTGGATCTCTATGTGGAGGAAATTCTTCCTGATCTCCCCTCCCTCAGGCTGCCTTGAAGTTTATTCTCAGGAGGTGGCTCAGATTTTTCTGACTAGAGCTTTGTGTCAGGCCAGGCTTCCCAGCTCCCTGTCCAGAATGAGGACCTTGGGAACCAGTGTCCTGGGAAAGTTTTGGAAACGTCTCCTGAGGCTCATATCTCTTATTGCTGTCCCCACAGGTGTTGAGACAACTCCACTATGACAGACGTTCGAGGAGTCCCTATCCCTGAAAGAACCCATGAAGCAGGTGACGTTGGGATGGAGCCCTAGAGGCCCAGGACAAATGCACTCAGACCTGTCTCTACTGAACACCTCAGCATTCTCTGCCCCTCCCTGCATACAGCCTTTACCACCCAGTGCTGTCCATCTCCCACTGGACTGTGAGCTTCCAGAGGGGGGACCAGTGCTTAGTCACCGCTCTAGCTCCAGACCCAACATTGGGCCAAACACAGAGTAGGCTTCAAAAAGCATGGCTGGGCCTTGACACACATGTAGTATGGGACTGATGGTTTACCCTCTTAGACCAGTTACAGCCCTTGCCCTCCTCACTAGAGCCCACAGCTTTACTGGAAAAAAAGGCTAGACTGATAGGTTACGTGAGTGCTGCCAGTTTTGGTGTGTAAACCCTGGACCTTCTGTCCTGAAGGGCCTGGATTAGATGATCTTTCTCCTAGCATCTAGTAAAGCAGCCTAATCGTAATATTTCTTCATTATTCTTTTCCATTTAAACCTCAGTGAATAAACCTCAGACTGGGAAGGTCTCCGACTTGAGTCAGCAGGTGTGGATCCTTCAGGGTCTGACCCTCGTGACGGTTCCACGGAGTGACAGTGTGGTTCCAGGTGAGTGGTCATGGTTGAGGGGGGCGCTGCTGCTCCTCAGAGGCAGCTGCCTTGCCTTGGTGCAGCTGGAATGCTGGCACTCAGCCTTTTGTTAAAGTGTGACTTTACAATGGGCCCGCCTGGAGGGAGGAGAATTTCACACCTGCCTGGGAAGAGATGTCTGTGTTGTTGTTACCTGCGGTCAAGACAGCTCCAACTTCTGGTGACCCTAAGAATGAGTGGTGTCCGCAATGTCCTGTCCTCAACACACCTACTCAGCTTCTGTAGACTCACGCCTATGGCTTCCTTTATGGAGTCAATCCATCTCATATTTGGTCTCCCTCTTTTCCTGCTGCCTTCTACTTTTCTTAGCATTATTGTCTTGGACCAGGGTAAAGAAAACAGAGAGGGTGGAGCAGCCTCCTGGGGAGCAGGAGAGTTCTGTCCAGTGAGCTGAAGGCCTGTCCTGTGGAAGAGGCGTAGCTTGTTCTGCCTGACTTCAACGTGTCCTGAAAGGACTAAATGGGTGGATACTACAGGAAGGCATATTTCCATATCACATTAGGCAAAACTTGCTAATGGACAGACCTCTCCGAGACTCAGAGGGGCTGCTTGGGGTTGGAGCTTCCCACCTCCAGGTGTTTAAGCCGAGATGTGAAAATCTTACGGACAGGGTCTGCCGTCTGTTTAACTCTTTATGTTTGCTCCATTTCCTAGGGCAGTGATTGGCACATGGTGTGAATGAATGAATGAATGAATGAATATGGTGATTGGCCATTTGGTAGGTCTAGGGTAGCAGGGATTACACTCTTAAGGTCTCTTCCAGACCCACCTAGAATATACTGGTCTTTTTCTGACTGTTAAAGGACGCCGACACCATCTCCTCTCTTATCTTTATAGTCACTGTCACCGGTGGCCCCTTGTAAGTATCCAGAGTCTCTTGAGCAAGGCAAAGGGGTTCCCATTTATTTGGGAATACAAGATCCAGAAATGTGTCTGTCTTGTGAGGACGTTGAAGGGCAACCCACATTGCAACTGAAGGTAAGTGACTAAGAAAAATAATGTAAAAAAAAAAAGCCAATTTCTTTTACAAGAAGTGCATTTGGTAGAAAATATAATTGTAAAATTAAAAACGAAATATTCTCTTGTTCTTAAGCATATTTATTCCTAACTCCTTTTGAGTTATGTGCATGTAATAGACTTTTCCCTGATTTATCCTGCCCCTCACTAGTTGAGGACTCTTGTCTTTCTTGAATATTGAGATGTTCTCAGCCATTGTTTCTTCAAGTATATTCTCTCTTTCATCCTGCGTTATCTCTCCTTTTTGAATTCCTATACGTCAGTCATTGATCTCAGTTTAATATCTCATCTAGTTTTCCATACTTTCTATCCATTCATTGTTTCTTCTTTACTTTTCTTTTGCGTGTTGCCATCTGGGAGAATTTCTTGGTTTAATCTCCCAGGTCATGATTACATTTTAAGTCTTGTCCCATCTGCAAAATCATCTTTCTATTGTGTTTTCTGAAATTTCAATCTTTACCATGTTCAATTCTCAAGCTCTCTAGTTGGTTCTTTTTTGTTTGTTTGTTTGTTTTTATAACTGCCTGTTATAAAAAAAACTATCCTTAAACTTCAGTTTCATAAACTTCAGTTTAATTCAATTCAACTCAGTCCAATTCAGTTCAGTTCAGCAAAGATGTGGATTCTTACTGGCCTCCAGCACTGTTGTGGGCATTTGAGATACATCAGTGCACAGAATGGCCAAGAGCCCTGCCTGCATAGAGCTTGGATTCTAATGGGAGGAGAGCAATGGTAAACAATAAGTATAATAATAGGTAATTTTGTGATATGTTAAAGGGTGTTATGTCCCCTGGAAAAGAACAATTAGAGCAAGGTAAAGAGACTGGCAGTGCCAGAGACAGGTGGAGTCAGGCTGCCCCAATAAATAGCGCAGCAGGCATCACTGGGAAGGTAAGATTTTAGCAGAGAGTAGATGCAGGCAAGGGAGTTAGCCAGCAGGGTGTCCAGTGAGAGCAAGTTCCGCTTGTAAAGAAACCAGTGTGGCAGGAGTGAATTGAGGAAGGAGGAGTTCACAGAGATAAAGGCAGATCATGAAGGGCCTGGCTGGCCTTTGTAAGGACTTTGCCTTTCAATCTGAGTGAAATGGAAAATTATTAGAACGTTTTGAGCAGAAGAGTGACTTGAATAGACATAGGTTTAAAAAGGATAATTTTGGCTGCTAGTTGAGAATAGACTGTGGGGCGCAAGGGTGAAAGTCCTGTGGGAGGCTTTGGGGTGATCTAGGTGTGATTTGATGGACAAGCAGATAAGAAGGGAGATAGGGAGAAGCCAGTCAGATTCTGGAAATTTTAAAAATTGAGGCAACAGGATTTGCTGACAGAGTGAATGGGGAGTGTAATCAAGAAGACGAGGGCTGAGAATTACATCTTCAGCTATGTCCTGTCTGCTAAGCCGCCCTTCTGTTGTGATTTTGTCCTCAGATGGACTGAGAATTGACTGTGGCGTTCAGCAATGTAGAGGTTATTGGGGACCTTAGTGAGAACAGTGTTGGTGCAGTGTTGGAGGCCAAAGTCTGGATGGAGTGAGTTTAAGAGAGGAATTGGAGGAGAGAAATTAGAGACAGCAAATATAGACAACTATTACAACGAATTTTCTGCAAAGGGGAATTGGGAGAGGTGGTGGGCAATCAAAATAGTTATTCTTTAAGATAGTGGAATGACAGCAAATATGCTGATGGGAATGATTGAGTAGAGACAGCAAAACTGACGGAGTATGGGAGAGCAGGGAGGATGGCTAGAGGAGCATCCTTAAGTTGGTGAGTGCAGATGGGGCCCGTCACCCAGTCCTTCCCAGGCAGGAAGCTGAAAGTCAGGCTAGAAGGGGAGGTATTGGAGTTCGAAATGAGAAAGTGTCCTTTCATTTATTAAACAGTCAACATCTCTCTACTGAGTTTGTACCTGTTAAGGAATACAGTGATGAACAAGTCTGGCAATAATTATATGATTGGTGGATAAATATGCTAAGTTCAGAGATGGATTGGAATTAATGGAGAAAATAACCTGGTTATGAGATAGTCATTGGTGGGAGGAGGGGTTTTTAGACCTACTTTGGCTAGGCTGTTCAGTGAGGTTCTCCCCAAGGAGCTGGCATTTGAGCTGAGAGCTGAGTAATGGGAAGGAGCCAGCCACGGGAAGATGCCAGATGCTGGGCAGAGCATCCAGGTGGAGTGAGAGTAAGTGTCAGGGCCCTGGGGCAAGAATACCTTGGTGTCTTTGAGGGGAAGGAAAAAGGCAGATGTGGCCAGAGCGGAGTGAGCATGCAGAGGAGTGAGAGGAGGTAAGGGCAGCAAGGGAGGCAAGAGCTGAATGGTGTAGACCCTGCAGGCTTTGTTAAAGTGTTTGGATTTTATTGTAATTACAATAGAAAATCATACAAGACATTTAAGCCAGAAGGTAACACAACCTTATTTATTCAATGGTTTCAGTTTAAAGTTCACTCACCTGCTTTGTGGAGAATGGATGGTAGGGCATGGAGCAGGTGATAGATTGGGGGTTTGGGAGTGTGTGGGGGTGTGAGAAGTGGCTTGTTCAGGAAATATTTTGGAAATAGAGTTCACAGGCCTTGCTGCTGGGTTTGATGCTGAGGGATCAAGGAAAGCAGCATCAAGGATGACTCCTAGGGTTTGGGCCACCCACAGAATTGGAGAAGTTAACTAGAAGTCATTAACTGAGTAAAAGAATCCTATGGGAGAACTCCCCCACTCAGGGTGGAATGTGGCTGAGTCATGGACCATTCCTATGTCTCTCTGGAGATCTTACACATGTGTGATTTTACTTAGATACGTTTATTTTACCTAAATATACAATATATGCATATACACATATGTACATATGCAAAATATACTTCTATATAAAATAAAGAAGACATTCTGATTGCTCTATTTGCTTTGTTCCTTTGGATGCAAATTCTTCGATTTGTTAGACCCTCTTGTGTCTTTTTCGTGGCATTGACCTTTCTCACATGTTGGCAGTTAGTCAGAGACCCACTCCCCCAGCTGCCCATGCTTTGTCAGAGCAGTGCTTCTTGCAGGGTGGTGGCTCTCGCTGGGCAGCTTTGGTAAGGGAGGTCCTTGGCTTACTATCGCAAATTTGCATGCGCTTCCTTTTTCTGGGAGGACCACGCAGCCTCTTTTGTAAGGAGAATTCCAATTTATTGTTCAAGGGTGGCCACTTGTTCATTAACCTGTCTCCTGTGTCTATCCTATGCCATCTCTAGGTTTGAGGCTGGGGGCTGGAAAGGTGAGGTTTCTTGCGTGTTCACTCTGCTGCTCCTTTGAAATGTGTTTATCTAGGCCTGCTCTGATAGATGGGTAAGGCTTTCTCAAGCTTTGCAACACTTAGTAGTTGTGTACAGGCAACCTTGAACTACACAGCCTCTGCTTCTCTTCCTGGGCCTTCTCTGTCACACTACAGGATCAGAAGATACTAGATCTGTACAACCAAGCTGAGCCCGTGAAGCCCTGCCTCTTCTACCATGTCAAGACTGGCGCTACCTCCACCTTTGAGTCCGTGGCCTTCCCCGGCTGGTTTATCGCCTCCTCCAAGAGAGGCCAGCCCATCTTCCTCACTTCCGACCAGGGGAGAATGTACAACACTGCCTTCAACATAGATTTCAGTGTTGAACTCAGCTGGGAGGTGGCAGCTTAGTCAGAGGTTTTTGTCTTACATTTTCTAGTTCCCAGTGTGTTTTCAACTATATTATGACCATGTCATTTCACATCAGTGCTGAGAGGTGAGCTGGGCTCTTTTCTCTTCTCGTTTATGAATGGAGAAGAAGCGATGCCTTCCTGAGAACCGAGGAATAGAATGTGGGCTCAGAGCAGGAGGGAGGGGTGATGTAAGGCTCTCCTCTCAAGCTGAAGCTTTCCAGCCCACAGGCCATTTGCATGAGCATGTAGGGACCCGAAGACGATAGAGCCTTCTCCCGGGGTGGACATGAAGAAGAGCTCATGCGTCTTACCCAAGATCGCGTGGCCAGCGTGGAAATGATCGTTGTGTTTTTTTGCTTTCTTTTCTTTCCTATATGGATTACATTTTCCATATTCCTTATTGGTTGCCAGTACACCTCAAAGTGTGTAATACGTCCTTTTAGGGGTTAGGACCTTTTAAAGAAAAATAATTTTTAACAAAAATTAAGTTAAATTATTTTTGTCCTAATTCTAACGTGTAAACATAAAGCCAAATAGAAACGTCATGTGTTCATACCGTAAAAAGACTAAAACAATTATAAAATGAAATAGAAAACAAAGAGTAACCTGAAATGAGCAGGAGGAGTTGAATGGGGACGTCACAGGGGGTGAGCCCGGGACTGGGGTGAATCTGGGGGAGAAGTGACAGGGATCCGTGGTGATCGGGTAGGTGGGAGGTTAAGCATGTGAAAGGCACTGCTAGCTGACTGCTTTCTTTACAGTCTCCCACCTTTGCTTTCCTCCTGCTTCCTCTAGTCTTTTCCTTTTAGGTAGACTCACAATCCATATACTTTCTTTAAAAACTGCAGTGAAGTTGCCTTTTTCGGGAACAGACAGCCTAGCTTTCCCCCCAGCCATGCTTCACATGATGTATTCTGATGAAATTTAATAACTGATTTGTCGGTATAACTGGAGAAAGCTGTAGCTCAGGTCTGGCTCTGTACGTGATAGATTTCTTATTTCCACTCTGATGCTACGAATGCAGAATATTCTGTTTGCTTAAATACAGTCTCCGAAATAGCACTAGTAACTTAAGTTTTTTTTTTCCCTGCTTTTGGACAATCAGACCACATACTCTATTAAGCATGCCAGTAAGCAATCAGTAAGCATTGATTTAATGGCATGCCTCTTGATTCTTTAAAGTGTTCTTCTTTAATTAAATATATTTTTAGGGGGCTGGCCTGGTGACATAGTGGTTAAGTTCGTGCGCTCCACTTTGGCGGCCCGGGGTTCGCAGATTCGGATCCCAGGTGCAGACCTACGCACCACGCATCAAGCCATGCTGTGGTAGGTGTCCCACATATAAAGTAGAGGAAGATGGGCACAGATGTTAGCTCAGGGACAATCTTCTTCAAGCAAAAAGAGGAAGATTGGCAACAGATGTTAGCCCAGGGCCAATCTTCCTCACCAAAAAGAAGTATACATATAATTTTAGCATTGAAGTTTTATAAAAATCAACATTAAAATAGGCACTAAGCTAATTAGTTTTAGAATATCAAATAGAAGAATTAGTCACTGGGTGTTTACTACTGTACTCACTGCTAATAAATGGTGGCAGATTGTTACATCTGCCAATTTACATAGATATGTTGTCAATTGTTACCCCTGACAATCGGGATCTGATGACACATTTGCTGTGACATGATTATGGTTCTGAGTGCTACAGCATGGCCATCCTACCACAGGCTATGTGATGATTCAGTTTCCCCATCTCCTTTCTCTGCTTTGAAAACTTTCTTTACACAGTCACTGTGACTCCTTGGATTGTCACTTGGCATAGAGGTGAGCTCAAACAAAACTTCAAATATGAGTCCTGGTGTCATGTAGCTGGGTTCAAAGGTGAAGTGGTCATCCATCCTGTTGATCCAGAAGAGGTTCTGATAACATATTTTGAGTGTAATTAAAATGAAAACAGGGGCCGGCCCAGTGGCACAGAGGTTAAGTGCGCGCTCTGCTGTGGCGGCCTGGGGTTCACAGGTTCGGATCCCGGGCGCCCACCAACGCACTGCTTGTCAAGCCGTGCTGTGGCTGCGTCCCATGTAAAGTAGAGGAAGATGGGCACGGATGTGAGCCCAGGGCCAATCTTCCTCAGCAAACAAGAGGAGGATTGGCATCGGATGTTAGCTCAGGGCTGATCTTCCTCACAAAAAAAAAAAATTGAAGACACAATAATCTCATGGCTTGTGGAACCCAGAGAAGAGATTTCTGTGGACTCCTGGTTTACTCATCACATTTGAGAAACACTACAATATGGCACAGCGTATGAAATCACGGAGGGCCCCTGTGACTAGCAACACCCTCATTTCCAGATGATTGCCTGTGCACATCTGGTTTTCACACATTTGCCATATCAAATGCTCTTGCATTTGAGTACCAGGAGCTCCAGGCGAACATTGACTGAAGGATTTGGTTTGTTGGGGGAAGAGGGAGAATCCCCCTCTGCCCTTTTCCTTAAGGTTCTGCTGGCTGGCCAAATAATTAACAAGACAGGCTAGCAGGAGAAAATAATACCAAGTTTAATAACATGTATACATGGGAGAAACTCAGAAATGAGCAACTCATCCCTCTATCTAAGCTGCTTGCTTAAGTATTACAGCTAAAGACGAGGAACGTGTTGGGGGCGGGTAGTGGCCTGGGACTTCAGAGGGCAGGAAGACAATTCTTTTCAGGGTCATCTATAGATAATGTGGTCAGGGAGAGACAGAGTTTTTGATAAAAGGGGCTTGGTGCCTTTTCTATTGTAACCTCTATCCTACATTATCTTTACAGCCATCATGATAGAAGATCTGTTCCAGGAAGGAGCCACCATGTCAAATTCTTTAGGCAGTTAGTGGGGGAGGTCAAATGTCCCTCAGAGAAAACAATCAAGGTAAAGACATATATTTCAGGGTGGCCAAATCTTGATCTCCCACAGGTTCCTTTGGATCTTTAGCAGCTAGGTGCTGTTGAGGGCCTGATGCAGTGGGCGAGGGGCTTTTGAATTCTAGAGGAGGAATCAAGAACCTTGCTACCAAAATCACAATTGCAGAGGAAACAGTTGAGTGGGATATTTCTCTGTCAAGCTGCTTTGGGGCTAATATCTCCTGGCACCAGGACCACTGAAGGGCAAAGGCTGCTTCCTGAAGCTGGACCTGAAGACACTGTCCTTTAACTCGTGAACAACTGGCCGTGGGGACTGAAGATGCTGCCCCCAGCACCCTGAGGACAATGGTTGTACTTAATAATTCTTCATGTCAATAAAACATTAATTTTTATTTCTGAGGCTCTAAAAAGTTGTTTAAAAGAATATTCTTACCAAAATAATACATGTCTGTGGGTAAAAGCAATATTCTCCTGTCCCAGTACTATTTCCGTGAGGCAACTGCTAACTCTTTTCAGCTCTTTTTCTGTTCTCCTCCAAGCGTCTAGGTATATGCTTTGTTAAAAACAAAATTTCAACCACGTAGATTTGAAGATCTAAGTGGCTTCATTCAACGATTCATGAATGGGGCAGCATCCCATCTAGCAAGCAGAGAGATACTCCGAGGAGTTGTACAAGTTGGAAGCTTTCATAGGCAGAAGGAGGGTGGGGTAAGGAAGTTATTAGTGAAACAAAAGAAAGGATTGTTTCAGGCCAGGACATCTTCTTTTGGCGGGAAGGGAAAAGCAGGGGTTTTTTTCATGCAGATTACCTCACCAGTGCTCATCAGGAAATTTCAGATTGACTGTTAACAAGGTCACATTCCTGGGATAGGTTGAATCTGTCATTAAGTCTTGATTTGCTGTCCAAATGACTGCATTTGGGGCCTGTTATTTCTTTTTTAACAGCTTGCACTTCTATTTCTTTACTTTTCTTTCTTTTTTTTTTTATGAGGAAGATTAGCTCTGAGCTAACATCCGATGCCAATCCTCCTGTTTTTTTTTTGCGGAGGAAGATTGGCTCTGGGCTGACATCTGTGCCCATCTTCCTCTACTTTATATGGGACGCTGCCACAGCATGGCTTGACAAGTGGTGCGTTGGTCTGTGCCTGGGATCTGAACCCGCAAACCCCGGGCTGCCAAAGCAGAGCACGCGAACTTAACTGCTATGCCACCGGGTCGGCCCCCCGCAATTCTATTTCTTGAAGTAACAACTTTAGACATTATCTTTTCTACTAGATGGATGTCATTTGCATCTCTACTGAACAAAAATCATATGCTCTTTGCCTGTTAATAGTAAGCAGTAAGTCAAATAAAGTTGCTTTTATAGAGAGTGAGGTGAACCTTGGGTGGGCCTGTTAGACAATGCTCTAGTATGACATTGAAAAGGCACGCAGTGATCTTTTTGCCTTTTTTTCAAGATTTGGATAATTTTCTTAGGGACATAATCTCCTCCAGCCTTTTCATTTTATGAGTGAGAAAAGAGAGGTACGTGGAGTAGACATGACGATGAGGGTGGCACTGACATTTAGTAACAGAACTGGAAATAACGGTACTCTTGATTTTGGTCTTTCAATTTCTGTCTCCTGGACCTGGGATGTTACGAAACACTGTGTGAGAAATCAGCAGCAATTACCCAGAGCAAGACAGCAGAGCAAATTGTGAGCCACCCTCTCCCATCATTGGGGCTGTCTTTATCTAGCAGGTGTCAGCAGATGACCCAACCAGGGCGGAGCGCCCTTGGCCATCTAAACATATGTGTGTATGCATGTATGTTATTGTGGGAGATCAAGAGTTGGCCACCCTGAAATCTATCTCTTTACCTTGATTGTTTTCTCTGAGGGACATTTGACCTCCCCCACTAGCTGCCTAAAGAATTTGACATGGTGGCTCCTTCCTGGAACAGATCTTCTATCTGATGGCTGTAATACAATGTAAAATAGATGTTACAATGGGAAAGGCACCAACAAGCCCATCTTATCGGAAGTTCTGTCTCTCTGGCCACATTCCCTGGATGGCCCTGGGAGGAGTTGCCAGACAAACATTTACATTTATAAGGGAAATCTCCATTTGTAAAGGTATCTCCCTCTCTGTATTGGGAAGAGGGGGGTATGACCTCATTTCTAGAGACTTATCAATGTGGAAGGTGAGGCCTTAAATCTGCATAATAACCTTACTCTTGTTTACTGTGTTTTAGTGGTAATCTCCTGTGCTTCTACGGAAATAGAGAGATACATAGAAATTTATACTTTTTGCTGATTTTGTTGACATTTACTTCTCTAAGGTTGTTGTCACTTGAGTGATTTAACAGTGAATTGAACAAAATGACTTGTATAAAAATATTCAAACTCTCAAATAAAATTTCATAATATCTCAAGCTGGAAAGAACCTAAATTTCCATTAGTGAGTGGATGGATATGTGATATATCCATACAAAGGAATACTACTTAGCAATAAAAAGAAATGAACCACCAATAGACATTCAACTAGATGAATGCCAAAAACATTATTGAGGATGCCAGAGGATGCTCATATTGTATGATTTTGTTTATAAGCAGTTCAAGAATAGGTAAAACTAATCTATGATGATAAAAATCAGAACAACAGTTGCTTTGGCAGGGGTGAGGACAAATAGAAGATTCCAAAAGCTGCCATAGAGCTAAAACTGATCACATTCAAAGAAAACCCACAATGGCTTTGCACTTCTCTGCAGCAGCACGGTAAGCCAGAAGTCAATGGAGCAAAGCTTTCTACATTCCGAAGGAAAATGATTTCCATTGTAGAATTCCACTCCCAGTCAACCTATCAATTAAGTATAACAGTAGAATAAAGCTATTTTCAAACAAGCAAGACTTATCTCCTATGTACTTGTACTTGAAGAGCTACTAGAGAATGTGCTCTGCCTGAACAAAGGATTGAGCTAAGAAGGACAAAGATACAGGCTCCTGGAAGCAGGGATCCCAACCAGAGAAGAACAACACGAGCCTGCAAGATGGTTGTAGAGGGAGAGCCCGGGAGACAGGCAGGCGGAGTGAAGCTATTCGTGGCTCAGGGGCATCAAGGCAGTCAAGCTGATAGCACACCTGACATGTCTGAATGACTTGAGATTTCAGCAGTGGGGAAAAATTGGGGGCTGATAAATTACACAGAAAAATAAATAAAAACCAACAAAAATAAGGCAGGTCTTAATTCCAGGGAAAACATTAAGTTATTCAGGGGAGGAAATATAATCATAGGTTACTATATGACCCAACCGTCAATAGTGTTTACATTGTAATAATAATATAAACTCTGTATGTGATCTATTCAAAAGTACGACGTAAATATTTTGGGAGAATGCATAGATTGAAGGGTGTGTGTGTGTGTGTGTGTGTGTGTGTGTGTGTGTGTGTGGTAGCAGGGGGCTAGGTGAGTTGTATATGAAAGTGTTAAACCTTTATCATTCATATAAGGACGTCACACATAATGACCAAAACTGAAAAGGCAAGAAGTAGCAGCATATTCATGGTATTTAGAGATATGGAGGTAAATATAAAAAAGAATCAGTTAAGAGAATTAAAAGTAGTTGTCTCAGAGTAGCAGGAAATAGTAACTGTTCTGTTTTATAATAAGACTTGTATTACTCACTGAGTTTTTAAATTATGTGCAAGAACAATTTTGATAAAACTAAAAAAATCTATGGTTCCATATAGGCTAGACAGCCCTGGTAGTCTGGTGGTTAAGAATAGCACATGTGGCTGTGATGCTGAAAGCTATGCTACTGTATTTCAAATACCAGCAGGGTCACCTATGGTAGACAGGTTTCAGTGGAGCTTCCAGACTAAGACAGACTAGGAATAAGGACCTGGCCACCCACTTTGAAAAAGCTGGCTATGAAAACCCTGTGAACAGCAGCAGAGCATTGTCTGATACAGTGCTGGAAGGTGAGAGGATGGCACAAAAAGACCAGGCAGGGTTCCACTCTGCTGTACACAGGGTTGCTAGGAGTCAGAATCCACTTGACAGTGACTGTATTGGCTGGGCTGTGTCTTGAAAAGGCAAAATAATATTTAGCTGAGTACATGAGATGCCAGGAGGCAAGATTCCATGTACAGTCTTTTGTCCTTACCTCTCTGAAATCTCCCTCTATCCTATGGGTTGGTAACCAAATCTCATTCCTAGGCTGCAGGGGAATAGGCACATATATCCATGGGGTGGCGGCAGGGGTGGGAGGAGAGGACAGAAAAAAAAAGGCTAGCTCTTCTCAGCATCACAGTGGTGAACCTCCCCCACCCATACCTTTGTGTAAGTCAGCTTGTAGAAATGAGTCATCACTGTTGGTGAGACCCCTTCCTAGAGGCTGGTGAGGCCTGGAAAATCAAGGGCAACATTTAGATGAAACTTTTGTTCTTGGAAACGAAAAGATCAGAGTCAAGAGGACTGGTGGAAAATTTTATTTTTCTATGTGTTCACGGTCTTTCAAAAATGATGTTTTCAAGTACATCATCAGTTGTCTAACACTTAACATTTGAATTTAAAATAGTTGTCCTTGGTCAATATACTCTCTTTGTTTTAAGCGAATCATGATTGTTAATTTTGCCAGTGGGCTGGAGGCCATAGACTGGGGAAGTGGTCTTTCTTTTTCCACACTGGAAGGATGTACCGTCGCTCTGCCTGCAGGACCTCACCCTGAGGTTACCTAGATTGAGGCCCAAGTCTATGGAGAGGGCCCAAATGATTTCATTCTTCATGAATCCATGTCTTTGGATTGTAATATCTGGATATCTATACTTAAAACTTTCATAAATGATTTTATTTTATTTTTTCTCTTTGTAAAATTTAGATAAAAGAATTTCTGGCTTTCCCATATGGGTGAATTTACTTTTTCAAGTAAATTCTTTTTTTTAGTGATGTCTGGTTTATTTCTACCTTTTAAGTAATTAATATTTTAGCTTATTTTGTTTTGTTTTATATATGGCTTTAAAAATAATTGTTACATACGACTTTTAAAAAAATTTTTATAAGAATTTAACAAAAGAATGAAATTATGGTAAACACTCTATAAATGATAGCTATTGTTGTTGCTGTTGTGTTATTCTTATTGTTTCCAGGAAATCTCTTTCAGACCACTTTCTATGTTTTACAATAAATATTGAGTAGGTATGAGGGAATATTTATAACAAATATATCCAAGATATGAATAAAAGGGACCCACATGAACGCATCACCAGCTGAAAAAAGAGAGCGAGGACCTTTGGCACCCACATGTGTTCATCTTCCGTCATATCCCCTGCCCTCCTTCCCTCAGATGTAACTGTCATCCTAAATCCGATGGTTGTTATTCCCTTGCATTTTGGTATAGTTTCATCACGTATATATATGTCTCTAAAATAGATATTATTTAGTTTTTCATGCTTTAAAACTTCATGTATGTGAAATCATACTGTTGGTATTCTTTTTTTTTCTGAGGAAGATCAGCCCTGAGCTAACATCCATGCCAATCCTCCTCTTTTTGCCGAGGAAGACCGGCCCTAAGTTAACATATATTGCCAATCCTCCTCCTTTTTTTTTTCCCTTTTTCTCCCCAAAGCCCCAGTAGATAGTTGTATGTCATAGTTGCACATCCTTCTAGTTGCTGTATGTGTGACGCCGCCCCAGCATGGCCAGACAAGCAGTGTGTCAGTGCGAGCCCAGGTGTTGGTATTCTTTAATAGCTTGCCTCACGTTCCTGGGGTTCATTCATGGTTACATCACATCACTTTGGGTAATCTGAAGAAAAGACGCCAAGGTTAATTAGAGAGGCAGGAAATGTATTGGAAGAAAAGCATGAAAGATAGAGGGGAGAGGGCTCAGGAGTTGGCAGACAGAGCCTTCAGACCACAATGCTGGACTGACACCAATGATAGGAAAGAGGGAAGAAAGATGTGGGTAGGAAAAGCCTCAGACTGAAGTGCTGTGGTGAAAACTCTGAGAAAGTCTTGACCAGACTGATGGGGACCCCTGAGCAAAGCTTACCTGTAGAGGCTTCCATGTCACCAGGAAAGGCCTGGCTCTAGTACCCATGCTGCTGTCAGTCATTGGCTGGGAGCAGCCCATGGAGAAAGTCACCCTGCAGTGGATCCAAAGTTGTGGCAGCCTGAGGCTGTCTGCCAAGTGTTCCTCTCATAACACATTCTTCTAAAGGGAGATCTGAGAGGCACACCTCTGTGGCCACCACACTCCACTCTTGTGCGGCATGGATCCTCTCCTCTACACACGTTTGGGAGCAGATCCTCCATGGTTCCCATGAGTCTTTTTACTGAGGGGAACTTAGAAGAAGCACGTTAATGAATGGACTACAGGACCCATTTCTACAGCTGATTCCAGGGCTGTGAGTGGTTCTCATCATCTTCCTTCTCCACTATCTATTCTAAATTCCCTTTATCCTCAGCCATCACCTTGGCAGGTCTTAGTGGCTTTCATGGTGCTGTGACCTAAACCCTCATTCCTGAGGAATCTGACCATTTGGTAATCATGCCCTTTTTAGGCTGGGGTTGCTGTGTGTGTCCATTCACAGTTACAGTTAGGCAAAGGAATACAGAGAGGTGCCTGAGTGGATCACCTGGGTTCTACAAGTATTACACGTGTATTCCTCCCTGCCTTCACATGTAAAAGCAACCCTGCCTCCTCCTGCATATGCTGCCTCCTGAAGAATGGAATGCCATCCTCCCAGAGTTTTTCCACTTAGATGGTACTTTAGTTATACCCTCAGCTGGCCATCCAAGGCTCCGTCAGGTTGGCTGCTTCTGGATGGTCGAGTGGATCCAGGGAATCAGGGGAGTTGGCTCTTACTGGCTTACAAGGGTCAACTGTTACATTTTCAGGATTTTGAAAGCCAGTTGGTATCTCAAAATTGCCCGTGGTGAAAGTATTTACACCATGGAAATTGACAAATACTACAGATCATGACTTTTGTTTTGTTTTATTTTATTGTTTACTTTCTGGAAATCCAGTTGTTATAAATTTACCAGCATTCTACTGAGTGGATTCAATGGTCATGGACCTGTTTTAGCTCCTCCTCACTATAAAATGAGTTCTCTGTTTGAATACTATATTGAGTGACATGCCTGTAGATCAAGCATTCCATAAGCCCCCGGATAGTGGTTATGGCTGAGGCTCGGAAGACAGGAAAGGCAAACCTATACCCAATATATGTGTCTATCTCTGTGAGGACAAACTGCTGCACTTCCAAGAGGGGAGATACCTGATGTAGTCAACTTGCCACCACGAGATCAGTTGGTATCCTTGAAAAATAGTGCCACTCGGGGGCTCAGCATTGGTCTCTGTTGCTAGTAAGTTGCACCGTCATCATTGGTAAGTGGGAGTGCATTCTATTGGGCCCATGTGTAGCCCCCATCTCTGCCACCATAGCCACTCTGTTTATGTGCCATCATGCCAGTTCCGGGGTGGCTGAAGACAAAGGCTGGCTAACACCGACTAGCAGGTTCATTTTATCTGCTCGGCTGTCCAGTGGCTCTTCTGTGGTTGATGCTTTCTGGTGGGCATTAACATACGATACAAACGCCTTCACACTTTGTGCCCACTCTCATATGTCCATCCATATGCCTCTACTCCATATCTCCTAATCTTTCAGGCTGCAGACCAGTGAGCCAGGCCATTGACTACTGCCCAAGAATCCAGATGTGTTCTCCGTTTGGGACATTTTTATTTCCACACAAAGTGGATGATCAATTGTACCACTCATAGCTACTCCAACTGAAGATTTCCCCTCTTCACTATTTTTCAGAGACACTGCCAGGTGTAGCTGTAACGCAGCTGCCATCCATTTTTGACTTGCATTCACATACTGAGCTGACCCATGTGTACATGTAAACGTTCTTGGGCTTTTTTCTCCTCGTTCAGCAGGTCATAGGGAACTCTCCATACAAGCAGATGCATAAGCTAGGGGAAGACCACTGGTGCCGCTGTGCTTGGTGACGTGGGAGTCTGGGTTACCTGCTCACATAGCTGACATGTACCCTCTGGCCTTGCTCAGGCTCAACTGTGAATGTACCATTTCTGTTTTATAGTGAACTGCTGCCGGGCATGTCTAACTTTATGACTTGATGGTCTGACATAATTCAAATCAAAATGGACAGTTTGGGATGAATGGCCACTTGGTGCCTCATATTAAAGCATTCTGTCTCCACTAGGGCTCAGTGACACATCAAGAGCTATTTCTCAAAAAACATGCAATTCTCTGCTACAGAGAATTCTGTGCTCGAGGCACCTCCTTTATTATTCCCTTAAATGAGCCTCTTCTCATGACGAGCTTTGTTTTCATCTGAGAATGTGCTTGATTTGCCTTTAATCTGGAAAGAAAATTTGAAGAGTGTGGAATTCCATTGGAAGTTTCTTCTTTTAGCCTTTTGAGATGTCATTCTATTGTCTTCTGACTTCCACTGTTGTTATTGAGAGGTTACCGAGAGGTTAATTGTCAGTATTTTGCTCCCTTGAAGGGAATGTCTTTTTATTATCTGTTGCTTTTACTGTTTTGTCTTTGTCTTTGGTATTGTGCAATTTTAGTCTGATGTCTATTTATTTTATTTGATCTTACTTGGAGTTTGTTGTGTATCTTGAATCTGTGAACTGGTGTCTATATCGGTTCGAAGAAGTTCCTAGCAATTCTTTCCTCAAATAATGTCTCTGCCTCACTTTATCTTTCCTTTAGGGACTCCAATAAATGTGATAAACCTTCTCACTGCATCCCCCACATCTTTTCCACCCTCTTCTGTATTTTCCATCTTTCCTGTGTTTGTGCTGCAATTTATTTTTCTTCTCATTTATTTCCAATTTACTTAATCTCTCCTGTTTTTTTCAGCTTTGTTTAGACATAATTGACATATAACATTGTGTATGCTTAAGGTGTACAATGTGATGAATTAATACATATAGACATTATGAAATGATTACCACAATAAGGTTAGTTTACACCTTCATTACATCGCATAAATACCATTTTTTAATGTGTGGTGTGAACATTAAGGATTTACTGTCTTAGCAACTTTCAGGTATATAATACAGTATTGTTTACTATAGTCACTATGCTGTACATTAGATCTCCAGGACTTATGCATCTTATAACTGGAAGTTTATGTATTTAGAATTGTTATATCTTCTTGATGAATTGATCCCTTTTTCATTGTATAATGACTTTCTTTGTCTCTCATATAGTTTTTGACTTAAAATCTATTTTCTCTGATATAAATATAGTTACCCCTGCTTTCTTTTGGTTTCTATTTGCGTGGAATATCTTTTTTCATACCTTCACTTTTAATCTATGTGTATCCTTAAAGCTGAAGTGATTCTCTTATAGGCAGCTTATAGTTGCGTCTTGTTTTTTATCCTTTCAGTCACTCTATGACTTTTGATTGGATAATTTAGTCCATTTACATTTAAAGTATTTATTGATAGGTAAGTACTTACAAATGCCATCATATTAATTGTTTTCTGGCTTTTTTTAGTTTCCTTGTTCCTTTTATCCTCTTCTGCTGTCTTCCTTTGTGAATTGATGATTTTTTCATAGTGATGTACTGTGATTCTCTTCTCTTTATCTTTTGTGTTTCTACCACAGGTTTTTGCTTTAAAGTTACTGTGAAGCTTACATAAAACATCTTATAAGATATAACAATCTATTTGAAGCTGATAACAACTTAAATTTGATCACATACAAAAACTCTACTCTTTTACTCATCCTCTGATATTTTATATTTTTGATATCACAATTTACCTCTTCTTATATTGTATATCCATTAAGTTATTGTAGCTATAGTTATTTTTAATATTTTTGTCCTTTATCCTTTATACTAGAGTCAAAGGATTAACACACCATCATATTACGGTATTAGGGTATTCTAAATTTACTATATACTTATCTTTACCAGTGTGTTGTATATTTTTATGATTCTAAATCAGCGTCCTTTCATTTCAGCTTGAAGAATTTTCTTCAGCATTTCTTGTAAGGCAGATCTAGTGGTGATGAACTTCTTCAGCTTTTGTTTATTTGGGAAAGTCTTTATCTCATCTTCACTTCCAAAGCACAACTTTGCTGGGTGAAGTATTCTGGGTTGTCAGCTTTTTTTCTTTCAGCCCTTTGGAGATATCATCCCACTTTCTCCTGGCCTGCAAATTTTCTGCTGACAAATCCACTGATGGCCTTATGGGGTTTCCCTTGTATGTGAGGAGTTTTTTTCTCACTGTTTTAAAAATCTCTCTTTGTCTTTGATTTAGACAATTTTATTTTAATGTGTCTTGGAGAAGATAGTTTGGGGTTGAAATTTTGGGGACATCTATGAGCTTCATGAATTTGAACTTGGATGTCCAAATCTCTCCCCAGATTTGGAAAGTTCTCAACCATTACATCATTAGATAAGTTTTCTGTCCCTTTCTCCCAGGACTCCAATAATGCATAGTTATTTCTCTTAATAGTATCCCATAATTCACATAGGCTTTCTTCACTCTTTTTCATTCTTTTTTCTTTTTGTTCCTCTGTCTGAATAATTTCAAATGACCTGTCTTCTAGGGCACTAATTCTTTCTTCTGCTTCAAGTCTGCTGTTGAAACTCTCTATTGAATTCTTCAGTTCAATCATTGTATTCTTCAACTCTAGGATTTCTGTTTGATTTTTATTAATGGTTTCTATTTCTTTGCTGAACTTCTCATTTTATTCATGCATTGTTTTCCTAATTTTGTTTAGTTGTCTGCCTGTGTATGTTTGTAGTTCACTGAATTTCTTTAAGATGATTATTCTTAATTCTTTTTCAGGCAGTTCATTGATTTCCACTTCTTTAGGGTCAGTTGTTGGAGCTTATTCATTTCCTTTGGTTGTGTTGCCTTTCCTTGATTATTTGTGATCCTTGCAGCCTTCATTGGTGTCTGCATTTTTGCAGTTTTTCAGTCTTTACAGACTGGCTTCAGCAGGGAAAGCCCTTTACCAGTCAGCCCATCCAGAGATTCTGGGTGAACCAGCTGGTGGTGTCTGTGGGAAGGCTTGCTGCTGGAGTCCTTGGACAGGTAGATCTGGTGCCTGGGTCAGCAGGTGGGCAAGCCAGGTGTTAGGTGCACAGGGGCTGGCCTGGTGCTGGGTTCATTGAGACAGGCCTGCTGTTTGAGTCTGCAGTGGTAGGCTTGCGATCCGGGTTTGTATGGGCAGGCCTGGACCCTAGGTCCATGGGGGCCAATCAGGTGCTGGGCACCATGGGGTGGGCCTGGCATCTGGGTCTACAGAGGCTGGCCTGGTACTGGGGTGGGCTAGGAGCCTGGGTTTGAGGGAGCTGGCCTGGGGTCTGGGGCCACAGACGCTACCTTGACACTGGGGTAAGCCTGAAGCCTGGGGCTTTAGGAGTTGTCCTGGAGCCTTGAGAGGTGTGGGGGCCAGCCTGGAGATTGGGTCCATGGGGGCCAATCTGAAGGCTGGGGCCACAGGAGCTGGCCTTTTGCTAAGGTAGGAGGAGCTCATGTCTGTGGGAGCCCACCTGGAGCCTGGGACCACTGAGACCAGCTTGTACTGGGGCAGGCCATGAGCCTGGGTCTGCAGGCTAGGTCCATGGGGACTGACCTGGCACTGTGGTAGGCCAGGAGCCTCGGTCCATGTGACCTGGTCTGGAGGCTGGGTCCATGGGGGCCAGCCTGGTGCTGAGGCAGCCTGGGAACTTGGGTCCATGGGAGCCTGCCTGGAGTCTGGGACTGTGGGGGCTGGCCTGGTACTGGGGAAGGCCAGGATCCTGTGTTTGTGGGAGCCAATTGGGAGCCTGAGGCCACAGGAGTCAGCCTGGAGCTGCCGTAGACCAGGAACTTGGGGTCCCAGGCATCAGCTTGGCACAGGGGAGGGCTGGGAGCCTGGGTTCATAGGATCCTGCCTAAAGCCTGGGTTGCTGGGGCCCACTAGGAGCCTGAGGGCAATGGGAGCTGGCCTGGTGCTGGGGTGGGCTGAAAGTTTGGGGTCACAGGAGCCAGCCTCATGCTGGGGCATGCCGGTAGTCATGGGGGTGCTCGGGAGGGCTGGGAATCTGAGGCCACAGAGGCTAGCCTGTTAATGTTGTGGGCCTAGTGCTGGGTCTGCAGTGAAATTGGGTACTCAATTCTCTCTCCTTTCCCACAGAGAGGGTGTCTCTTTCTACTAGGTTGCCCTGGTTTAGGAAGGGGGGTAGGGGTAATGTGAAACTGTCTTTCCTACCCTCTTCAATGCATCTTTTCTTCTTTCTGTGCTCCACCAAGGTGCTGTAATCCCTCACCTGGAATCTTGAGCTCTTGCGAAGGTATTTTCATGCATGGATAGCTGTTCAAATTGATGTTTCTGGGAAGGAACAAGTGCTAGAAATTCCTATACTGCCATTGCGCTGATGTCACTCTCTTCTGCTGTGTGCTGTCTGTTACCAAATACAAATATTGGCTTATTTTACTTTATTTATTGTGTCATGTAGTTCTAGAGATGCTGTTTGACTCTTTCAAATCTGTCACTTTCTGTACATTGCTATTTTAGAAAAATACTTTCATTTTGGCATTTGCTTCTTAAACGTGTTTAGGATAGCTGTTTTAAGCTCGGTGCATAATAATTACAAAATCTGAAGTCTGTGTAGGTGTGTCTCTGCTATCTTGCTTTATTTGTTTGGTTTCTTTCTTTTTTTTTGTGATCTTTACTTGTATGCTTGGTAATATTCAACTACTTTTGTCTTGTTGCCTTTGTAAAATTATTTGAGAGGCTCTGCCCTCCTCTAAAGAGGCTTTCTCTTTGCTTCTGGTGGAACACGTTTGGCCTATGTTAACCAAATACCCTTTGAGAGTTCTTGGCTCAAGCAAGCTGTGAGTACGCAAAGTGAAAATCCTTGTGAGGGCTTGTTTACGGGCGCGGCGTTCCAGGAGTGACTTTTTTTTGACATCTTTCCCTCTCCCCCTTTGTTCAGTGCCAAGACAGCCCACTTCGCGGGTCCCAGAGATTGGGGACAGGTGAGGGTGGATCTAGACCTGGTTTGCTTGTCCCCTCCCCAGCCTCAGGCGGACTCTGAGCCCTGACCTCTTTTTTTTTTTTGTACTGGTGTGATTAGACTACCGGCATGGGTGTGTGCTGTATCAGCACAGAGCATAGAGTGGTTTCAATGTTCCTTTATTTCAGAACCTGACTCTGTAAATCTGGGGTGGGGCCTGAGATTCTGCATTTCTGACAAGCTGCCTGATGATGCAAATGCTGCTGCTCCATGGGCTACACTTTGAATATCAAGAATGTACCTAAGCGGGACAGTTCCATCTAATGATTTGGCAATATGTGAACAATAGCCAAATTGAATGGTAGGAATTGTGCTACAGGAGTTGGGAAGGATTTGTGGGGCTGAGTTGACTATATTAGACCTTGAGCTGAGTAGTGAAGGATAGATATGGATGGACAAAAGAATGAAATCCCAAGGCAGATCTAGTTTTGGCTAGCTGAAGAGAGAGGGGAGGCTGTATCTGTAGACTTTATGAACTCAGTGGAGTTCTTGTCTTTCAGAGAGGGAAGTTTCCTTCTTCATATTTGGCACAATGTCCCTTCTCAGGAGCATCTAACTCCTTGGCTGTAAAGGATGTCACCTCCACACTAGGGAGAGATAAGTACAGATCTTGGGCTGTTTGGTATCACCAAAGCCCCCATTACCTCCACTAATGGCACTGTGGACTAAGTGTCCAGGCCGCATAGAGTTTCATACATCTGTAGGATGAAATGAGGAATATGAAAGGACCCACATCTTATCAGCTGTGTTTATGAATGAGTTTGCATTAATATATGCAGCATTCATACCAATGTATGAATTGGTGGATGTTTACTTCTTTGTACCTTATGGCAGGACATTGAGCTGCTCCCCTCAAGATATCCAAGTGTGTCCAGTCCTGTATAGCGAGCATAGGGGTGATGTTGAAGGCTCTGGACTTTCTTCTTAGAGCACAGAAATCAATTCGTGCTAATGGACACCTGTGGGAAGCTCCTCTTCATAGACTCAGCTTGATTCTGAATGCTAGTTTTGACTCCGGGACACCTGCTGCACATTTAAATGTGAGTACTTCACGATTCCACACTCCTGAGGGATGGCTGTGAGGCTACCCTGGGCAAGATTATAATGGTCTTTACATCCCACTATGGGATGAGAATCCCTGGGAAGGGTATAAGGTGTGAACATGAAGGTGTCTTTATGTGGCTAGGTAGGTTGATGAGGCAGCAGAAAGGTCAAGGGCTAGGATGGTCTATTGGTGGTCACTGCAAAAAGGCTGATGGAAATAAATAGGCTAATCTGGGGTGTGGTGACAGACATAGGGGAATCACTAGGCCAGTTGTTCCAGGAAGTTGTCGTGTATTGGGAGATTTTGCATACTTGTCTTGAACTCACATTACAGTCCAGCAAGGTACAATGCATTTCATACAAGAGTCATCTGAGGATCAGAGATGTGAAAGGACTTTGCCAAGGACACAAGGCTGAAATTTGCAAAGCCTAATTTTGAATGCATATCTTTTTTGTGTGTGTGTGAGGAAGATTAGCCCTGAGCTAATATCCACTGCCAGTCCCACTCCTTTTGCTGAGGAAGATTGGCCCTGAGCTAACATCTGTGCCCATCTTCCTCTGCTTTATGTGGGATGCCTGCCACAGCATGGCTTGATAAGTGGTGCATAAGTCCGCGCCTGGAATCCGAACCTGCGAACCCAGGGCTGCTGAAATGGAGCGTGCGAACTTAACCACTACGCCACGGGGCCGGCCCCTGAATGCACATCTTTTGAATACAAGTCTCTTGCTTTTGCCACTAAGCTATCATCTTAGTTTGGGTTCTCTCTAAGATAGAAACGGGGAGTTCATTTAGAAGATGATCCCAGGAAAGCCAACAAAAGGAACTCTAGTGAGCTGGTTACTGTTGTGGGCAACTGGGCTGGGTCCCACTGGGAACCTTCTGAGAAACCCTAGCATTGTCTCACCAGAGGCTGCGGAGGCTGGGACATTCATCCACCAGTCCTTTCCCCCATTGGTTCAGGTTGCCCCTGAGAGGCAAGCCCTGGAGGTGTGAAGCTGACAGGTGCTGGGAACTGCCATAGTGGAGTGGGAACTGAGGTGGGCTGAAGGGATGGGACAGAGCATCGACAGCATTGCCTCAGCTTCTCTTCATGGAAGACCTAATGAGCCTCTGCTAGCTCAGGGCACTGCAGCATCTGGGAGCCAGGCTCCCTGCTTCACTAGTCTAGGGTAGTGATCCAGGTAGTCCATGAGGGGCAGTGTGCCCAGGAGCTGGTCTTGCCCAGGTGAGGCTCCCTTGAGTGGAGAGGCAGCGTGCACAGTGGCTCTGAGAAGCTGGAGGAGCATACACTGGGTTGTTTTTCCCTGTCTGGGGTTGGCAGAGAGTATGGTGACCGTGGACTAGGAGTGGTTAGAAGCTACACAGGTCTTAGGGGACTCATCCCTTCCTCAGTCTACTTTGCACCTACTGGGAGCTTCCACTCTTAGAAATTACATTTCCATGTCTCGTTTTGCAACATCAGAGTCCAGTCATCGGCCCTGGGCCAGTCCCATAATTTTCCTTTCTTCAAAATCAGTGTTGATGAGTCTATTTCCTGCTTGTTGCACTTAAAGGCTTAGCACGCCCTCCTTTTGCAGGGTGCACAGACATGTCACAACCATGCTGCGATTTGCGTTTATTTACAAAAAGCCTTACTGAATCCTCTGACACCAGGAACCAGCGAATAGCCAGGGTGCCGGGCAGTCCCAGCCCCAGTGAAGCAGAACCCCTTCCTTGACCATGTGGATAAAAGGCTTGGGCCTTGTTAGAGTCGGTCAGAGCATCTGAGTGCAGAGGAAGACATAGGCCACAACGGCAGGGACACGGGTTCCTCTGTAACCAGGTTACAGGTGCAGCCTGTAGCTGTGAAGTCTGCTGCCCTTTGATCTTCTCTTGCTTCTGGGCCTCTGGCCTTGGCCCTCACTGTCTTCTTAGAAATCTGGGTCTAGGCCTGAACGAGATTCACAGGTACAGCCGCTTCTGCTTGAAGGTAGGCTGTGTCTAAGAAGGAGAGCAGGTGAGGGAGTGAGGTGAGTTCTGGGAGTGTAGATTCTGACTGGCATCACCATTGGGCTGGTCACTAGCCCTTCTGACTCAGGGTCAACCTGTGGCTCAGGACTGACTCAGGCCCTCTTGTGGAGTGAGTCTGCATGTAAATATCTTCGCTCTTCGGCAGTTCTGAAACACCACCACCATAATGCAAAGAGGTAAAGATCCACATGAAAGGGCAAAAAATGCGAAAGGGTATATTCTGTGCCCTTATCCTTACATTTGCATTTTGACTTTCTCTACAGGGCTTTCCGTTATAAGACCTATTGTGGGGAATATTCAGGATAACAATCATCTGGTGTGGGTCCTTCAAGGCCAGACCCTCATATCAGTCCCAGGGAAGCATGGCAAGGTTCCAGGTGAGTGGCCAAGGTCCGTTGAAGGCAGCCCCTGTGGCTAGAACTGTTGTGTGTTTTGTGCTCAGCTTTTCATTTCATTATTAAGAGGCTTGTTAACTGGCCCCATCTGGAGAGAAGAGCATCTCACAGGCAATAATGAGCTAGAGGGTGATCAGAGGGTTATTCTGTGACTATGGTCATGAAGTCAGAGAAGAGAGAGAATCGAGGGAGACTGAATGGTTGGCCTGTGGAAAATGGCAGAAGACTCTCTGTGAAACTCCAAGGAGTAGGACTAGGACAAAAGAGTGGGATCTAAGGGCAGACCAGTTTTTGAATCCATGAAAGGCTGACTTTCCTAATGGAAGGAGTTCCCCAGGGATGGAGATGAAGGTCTATCTGGGTTAGGTGGTGGGCGACGGAGTGACCACTCTGTGAGTATCTGTTAGCAGATTCCAGCTCTATTGCCCTTATAGCCCTGGGTCAGGGATGCTGCCTTGGAAACAGCAACTGAATGCCACTCTTCGTGTCATGTTCGCAGTCACTATCGCCTTAACCCCATGCAAACATCCGGAGGCTCTTGAGAAAGACAGAGGGAATCCCGTGTACCTGGGACTGAAGGAACCGCAGTTCTGCCTGTTGTGCACGAAGGTTGAGGATCAGCCCACGCTGAAGCTCACAGTGAGTGTGGAAAACAAGGGTCTTGTCAACGCCTGTCTAGGAGAGGAGAGCCAACTTATTTTACAAAGTGCTCATTACAAAGTGCTCTAGATTTTATAATCTTTTAAAGGACAATTTATTTATTATCCTTATGCATATTTATTTTTGGTTCCTTTTGGGTTGTATGTATTGTGAAAGAATAAGAAAAAATTACAGGGATGTTTTGAAACTCATCTGCTAAAATCACTGATTATTGTATTTATAAAAATAATTTGGCAAGGAGGAATGCTTTTAGAGTTATTCCTAACTCCAATGGAATATACATAGATAAAGAATATATAATAGAATATATATGTATATATATACACATATACATGCATACACATATATACATACATGTACACATACATACATATGTATATATACACATAATGTGCAGGCAAACAAGCAAGGACATTTTTAGAAGTTAATTTTCACAAGGTGGATAAGCATATTAAAACATCTTTTTGACAAAAAATAGTTTGCAATTTTAAGTGAACAAACATAATTCTCTGAACAACCATTTTAATAATTGCTAGTCTCCATTATTAAAAAAATACTTTAAGTCGTAGGAGGATCACAAACCAGGTCTTTGTGTTAAAGGAAATCTTTTGACCTTTTTCAGCAAACAAGCACAGGCAGACACTCAATTTAATGATGAGATATAAAACAGTGGTTTTCAACCAGGGACAACCCCCCCCCCCATTTGTCAATGTCTGGAGATACTTTTGGTTGTCGCAACTGGGGGCTGAGGGTATATTAATCACATCTAGTGCGTAGAGGCCAAGGATGCTACTAAACATCCCATCATACACAGGACAGCCCGTGACGACAAAGGATTATCCTGTCCGGAAAGTCAGTAGTGCTGAGGTTGGAGAGACCTGACATAAAACAATTGTTTTAATTCAAAGTTCATGGCAACTGTTATGTCAATAGTCTTTGGGTTTCTCCATTTCCAAGCAACAGGTAATGGCTAAACTAGTGCTTTGCATTCTCAAAAACTTTTATGTCAACAATGTCTTCTTTCAAAGCCTCACATTAAGAACCATGGAAATTTGTGGCCTAAGGTTTTAACCATCATCTTAGCAGATATAAAGTATTTGGGCCTATGATTCTTTTTTATTGAGGTCACATTGATTTATAACATTATGTAAATTTCAGGTGTACATTATTATATTTCAACTTCTGTGTAGACTACATTGTGTTTACCTATAATTTTTAATCCCAGGGTATGAAGTAGAGGTCTCCAGGGCTGCTTTAATGCATGGGGAAGGCTATCTTGGACAGAAACTATCAGGGTGTAAAGAATGTGGAAAAATTCAAGCAGTCATGTTTCTCCCTGGGGCCTCTTTCTCACCCTTCAGGAACAGAACATAATGGATCTGTACAACCAAGCTGAGCCGGTGAAGCCCTTTCTCTTCTACCACAACCAAAGTGGGACGACCTCCACCTTTGAGTCCGTGGCCTTCCCTGGCTGGTTCATTGCCGTCTGCTCCAAAGGAGACTGTTCTCTCATTCTTACCCAAGAACTGGGGCAAACCTATACCACTGACTTTAAATTCACTGTACTGGCTTAAGGTCAGTCTGGAGTTGGAGAGTGCTCTCCATGCAGAGAATCTGGCCTTGGTTTCCTCCATTCTAGCTCTTAAAGTGCTTCTGAGATGAATGTTGCCATACTGACCCACTCAACAAGGGGGAGCAGAGTTGCCACAATTATGTCTAATTTTCAGAAGTAGAAACCAGGTTAAGTGGAGAGTAAGCAGTCAAATCTTAGCCTAGAATAGGAAGGAAGTACCTGTGGTTGGGCTTTTCACACGAGGATATCTTGCTGTACCCTAAAATATTCATGCAGTGACCTAAGTGTTGGGCCAGGCTATATGCCTTTTTCCAGGGGCCACATGGAAAATATTTCAGGGATATTGAGGGTCTTTGCCATGGCCACATAGCAAAAATGTGGTACAATTACAAAAATAATAAAGAAAACTCTACTTAATACATTTGGTAATAATATTTTGAATAAGAAATGAGGGTGATTCTTTCATTTGTAGTCCAGGTCTCTGGATTTTCAGATACGTTGTTCTGCGGTGTTGTATCAAGACCTTTCAGATCAGGATGGGAAGAAGCAGACATAGAAGTTCCATCAAAAGAAGAGATCCAAAGGAAAGCTGAGCCCCTCCAGGCTTGGCTTATGTCTCAATGAAGTTATATATTCTGCTGGTTTGAATGAAGAACTAGTGTTGTTTATGAAACTGTCACCTAAAGCATTATCACTGGATCTCAGGAAGAGTTCATGTGTGAAATAAAACTTTTGTCCTTTCAGTTTCCCTGTTATGAATGGAATGACTTTATGAAATATCATGGTCATAATAAGTTTTATAGTTTGCATTCCTTGCATTCATAATAAGTTTTATAGTTTGTAAAGCAGATTCTCATGAACTCTCTCATTTCTAAAAAGAACCCTACTGGGGTTGTTGGGGAATACGGTATCCTCCTAAACTCAGGTTTCCCCAGGACTCACAACTGGGGTGAGTGGTACAAATAAGGCCTCATTAATAGAAAAAATACTCCATATTTCAGTGCATAATGCTGGTGCACAGCTAACTGAGAAATTTCCCCATCCTACTCCAGCAAGGGTTTCTGAGAGTCTTTCATGGATTTTTCCCATGAACTCACAAAACTTAACCTGACAAGGCTCCCATTCATCTAGAGTGTATTTATTACAAAGGCTTATCTGTTCTTCTACCTTTTTATGAAGTAAGGTTTCTTCCCACATAATATGAGTGAATTTCTCTGTAATATAGAGATTTTTAATGTCTGTAGTCTTGTTGTGAGTTTTGACTTTCCATCATATTTTTACTTATCTCCAAGATTTGGGGACATATGTGAGGATGCTATTTTCACAAACACATTGATGACTTCCAGGGCCCTACAGGCAAAGCCCCAACCTCCTCATCCCATCCTGATATCTTGTGCCTTTCAGCACTGAGTGACCACATTGGTGTCAGAGATTAGATTTTTCCTGGCTATAGCACAGCACTCCCCGAGCTTTTCATTTCTCATGGTTTCTACAAAAAGGTAGAACTGTTTCTCCTCTGCCTTTCCATATGTAAGTGATTTACCTAGAGCTGTGGGATGACCAGGACACTTAGGAGAGTGAAAAAGCTTCTATTAATAATTACACCGGGATGATGGGCATAAACTTGGATGCTCTAGGACCAACTGGGGTGTATAGTCTCCTGGGTGCAAGGCTAGAACCCATATCAGGCTCTCCCCAGAATTCTCTCCACATACCTGCCCAGCCGAGGAGCCAGGGTGAGCCCACGGGTGTCTCGGTACATCAATCATCCAGCAGGAGGTGAAGCTCCCAGTCTCCCCCCTTGTCTGAGAGATTCTCTTGGGGCAATCCATCCCTAATATGGGATGGGATAGCATCCCCCGACCCTCTTCACAAGGAGGGCAGAAACTTGCCACGTCTCACCACAACTCATACAAGGTAGCCCACTCTCTTCCCAGTCTTCCTCTTACTCATGAGAATACTTAATTCACTCCTTTGTTTATTCAACAAATATTTATGAATTCCAGTAACGGACCAGACACCGTTCCAGACATTGAGAACATAGTTAACAAGACAGACAATTTCCCTGGCTCCATGGAGCTGGCATTTTGGTGATGAAGATAATACATAGATATAAGCCTGCATACATGCATGCGTACTTACATACACATCCATGGCCATGGAGGCATACATTTTATGAAAAAAATAATAGAGAAGAATTAGGGATTAGAGCATGAGTGGGGGGCGGGTGGCTCTTGTAGATAGGGCAGTCAAGGAAGATCTCATCTAGAAGTTGGCTTTTTTGCAAATGCGGGGAAGAAGTAAGGGAGGGAACTATATGATGCTCTGGGGAAGCCCATTCTTGCAGAGAAACAGGAAAGGCTCCTGGTGGGGATGAGCTGTCTGGGTGGGAGAATCAGCAGGACCCCAGTGCAGCAGGAGCAGGAAGAGTCAGAGGGCAGGGATAGACGCTCTGCAGAAAGACAAGCATCACGTGGGCTTGTGCGAGCCGTGGTGAAAGCTTTGGTTGCTATTCTGGGTGTGATGTGAAGCCGTTAGAGAGTTCTGAGCAGGGGAGCGACGTGACGGCATTTTACGTCTTTGATCCTCCTCACTGCTGGGTGGAACTTTAACTCTAGGGAGATAAGAACAGAAGCAGCAACACCAATTGGGGACCATTGTAATACTCCAGGGGAGAGAGTTAATGTTGGATCTCAGAGAACAGAATCATGTCCAGTGGTTGTGAGTTAAATGGAAGCATAGAATTTGGGCACAGAATGAGTAGAATTTTTTAATATTTGGGACTGACCAACAACAACGGGTTTGAAGGGAATGATTCCCTTTCACTGCCAATGTTGAGGCTGAGTCTGATTCCTAATTCAGAGTTAGGAGACCACAAGACCTCCAAAGTCCCTCCTATGGCATAAGTCTCCTCTCTTGGACACAGTGCAGGTTTCAATATATCTACCGCTGAACCCAAGGCCTCCTATGTTCCTCAGTTAGCACAA
The DNA here is from genome assembly GCF_020826845.1 of Diceros bicornis minor. Classification (NCBI taxonomy): domain Eukaryota; kingdom Metazoa; phylum Chordata; class Mammalia; order Perissodactyla; family Rhinocerotidae; genus Diceros; species Diceros bicornis. The sequence continues at coordinate 19,747,091 of NC_080779.1, forward strand.
AGTGCAAGAGACAATGACCCAAAGGAAGCACATGGTGGTTAAGAACAGAGAGACTTGGCTTTTAACTTAGCTAAATTTCTTGGTAGCTATGTGACTTTGGGTAAGTTTTGTCGTCTCTCAGGGCCTCTGTTTTCTTACATAAGAAATAAAGATTAACAGCCTGTAAAGGGTTGTTGCGAGGATTAAAAGCTTAATCACGTAAGTCTCTTACGACTTTATCAGACACAGAATAGCTCTCAATATTGGTTGTGTGAAACTCCTGAAAGAAGAACTGTGAATTGTCCAAAATCAGATGTGAACAAGGCTGTGGTTCACACAGTCAGCGAATCGAGAGAGCCACACCTCTGCCTCCAAGGCAGACCAGAAGGAAGCTCTTCTCCTCAACTCAGCATCTGGCCTCATCTGTATTTACTGTATTTCCTCGTTGTTGTTTCCTGACATTTGCTCTGCTCTGGTTTCTCTGGGACCCCAGATGGGTGACGCCTCTGTTGCCTCCCAGTGACCCATTGAAGCCTCAAGGGACGTGTAGGGCCTGGGCCATGCTTGCTCAGCAAGAACCCACATGCCCCACTGCAACCAGGGGTCCTCCTGGCTCCCTTCTGAGCAGGACGCCTAGCTGCTGGGATTTGTAACAATCTGGGGCCTGGCCATCCGGGTCCTAACTTATCTCACTTAAAGAACATCATGTCTTAAAGGAGCACAGAGCCCCTCCAAGTGAGCTACTGTTCCTGGGAACGCTGGCCGAGCCAGGGACAGCCCCTCTTGGCAAGCAATAGCCTTTGTGCCTCCTGCTTATATAAGCAACCCCCTCCCCTCCTGCAGTAGTGGTGTGCATGTCTGTCCAGTGGGCCATCACTGGACATTCCCCCTAAGTAACTCCCAGTAAACCCTTATGTCTCGTTCACTGTCTCCGGGTCATTTCTTCGGTCTCTTTGCAACCTATCCCGCACTGCTTACCCAACTAGCCGTGTGGCTAGACAGGACCTCTGTGCCAAACCAGTTTTCTTGTCAAAGTGGGCACACCCAGAGCCAGGAAATAACCCTCATTCCTTGCTCATTAAAAGGCCTGGGAGTCCTAGATAGCTTTCGAGAGCTCTTGGATGCAGATAGAGCCTCATCGTTGGACCCGGGGACAAGAACATCTCTTTGGACAAAGGTAACTTTTGTGGTTCAGAAGCCATGTACGGGGAACCTTCTTTCACTGCTCTCAGTCTAGCCTTGAGGAGCCTCCAGGGGCCTTGGACTAAAGCACAGGGTATCAGAGGAGCTGGGGCTGCTTCTAAGAGTGCAGATGGTCGCTTGCTTACTCCCTTTCTAGGAATAACTATTGAATTAGGCACCGAGGATTCTGAGGCAGGCAGGATGTGAACAACTGGTTCTCATTGTAGGGAGTTTGTGATCTTCTTGGGGAACTGTCCTGGTGCCCTAACCAGAAACCCACAGACAGATGTCCTCTGACAGTCAAAACACCTAATGGGACCTGTGGGTGTCCACGTGCAGGATCCTTAGAGGTGCCTCTTTGGATGAGGAATCTTTGGGGAAGATGGGGGCTGGAGAGAGACAAGTTTGCTGCCAGTAATTTAGGATGTTCAAGCTTGAAGTGAGGATAATTTGATGACTTATCAGCTGTGTGGAGGGCTAAATGGAGATAGACACATACTCTCCCTTCCTTCCTGTAAACCCAGAGACTTGCTGTACTAGAAGGTGCCTGGGGTGATGGTCTGGAACCTCCTAACAATCCCAGATGTGATGGATGGAGGGCATCCAAAGGCTATCGCAGCCTGGAGAACCAGGACCACCCAGCCATGACAGAGATGGGAGATGCCATTTGGGGTTTTCTGGTATTAGAACATGCTCTTCCCATCCTTAATCTCAGTTGTGCATCTGGAACAGGATCTCAGGGCAGAATTTTTACACGAAATTCCAGGGAGGAGGGAAGAGAAACAGATAACATATTTTTCTTCTCCTCTTTTTCCAGAAGACCAACTGCTGACAAACTCCTCTCCACCATCTTCTCTACCTTGTCCTGTTCACAAAAAGCCCTGAGGCCAGCATGGCCACCCCACAGTGTAAGTGATGAATTGCAAACCAGCTTGGAAATATCTCCATCTGGCCTCACCAAAGACAATAGAGTACAAGGGCCCCTATCATTTGCTCAGCTACAAGTGTATTTGCTCTTGCTAAAATACTCAGATCATAAAATCCACATTTGAAAATCTCAGAGCATTTAGCTCTTATTATGTGTATTTAGAATTGCTGATTTATTTTGATAAAGAGGGTAAAGAACAAACAACAAACATACTGATGACCAATTTAAATATTTTTGGTTTTGTTACTACCTGGAAACTATCAATTAGAAAAAGACAAGTCACTGATAACCCTAGAGATAAGGCGAATCCTGAAAATCTCTTGGGATCATGAATGCATGCGGATCCTTTCAGATGCTTTGATCCACAAACCAGCTTCTGCCTAATTTCTCCTCCCTTTCTCCTTGAAGCCACCTTTCTCAGAGCAGGAAACCTACTCCCAGGACTTTAAAAGCCGTTATTACCAGAATGCAACCGGAATCCTGAAGTTGGTAATAACCTCATGTGTGTTTTGTGCTTTTCTGTCATTTGGCAGCTTTGGAAACTCCCCAATTCTTGCATATTCGTGATTCTCTACAGATGGTGTGGGTCCTGAAGGGAAATTCTTTAATAGCAGTTCCATCTAGCAACAATGTCAAGCCTGGTGAGTGAAGGTTGAAGCCACTGTTGCCTCTTAAAGGGACACCAGCTCCACTGGGGACAGGGCTGAACTTGCATGAGCCTGGCCTTGGGCCTCTCCTACTTCTGGGCACCAGCCCAATGTCCACAGGAAGGGCAAGGAAGGGTGAGATGGTTCCCTTCCACAAAGGAAACCCCATACCTAGAAATGAGGATGTGAAGGATTGGTAGCTTTCCTTACCAAAAAAAAATGTCTTCAGATAAGAAGGGATTGTCCATTCAACAGCAGCTGACCTTCTCCTTGGAGTTTCTCTTCTTTAAATTCCAACCATCACTACCTATGTCCTCAGATTCAAACTCCATCCTCTTTCCACCACCAAACCTACAGAATTTTTTAACTTGGTGTCCTTTCTTCTAGTAATGGGGGAATAGTCCTTCCTTCCATCAAAAGTCAATTCATCTCAGCTTCTTTCCCTTTCTCTAGGACTTCAGTGTTTAATTAAATTAAATTAAATCAATTAATTAAATTCTACTCTTCCCTGCATGTTCCACCCTTGTCTGTCTACTGGGTCCTTTCTATCACTGACAGACTTCCTCTAATATAATATTTCCAAGCTTACTACTAAAAACCTTCTCTTGGTTCCCACATTTCATTCCTACGACTGTTATATTTTCCTATATACCAATCTATATACTGTTCTTTATACAAATCATAGCCAAACTTCATGGAAGAATCGGCTGCACAACTCTCCTCCATTTCACCTCCTGTTCATGCTTACATCAAACAGTGTGACTTCTGAACTGTTCTTCGACCATTCCCCTCAAGCTCCTCTTTCCAAGGTCAACAAATACACTTCTCTGTTCTCATGTTTGGTTCCTCAGCTGCAGTCAGCATAATTGATAACTCTTTCTTTCTTGAACACACTCCATCTTCTCCTTCTGTAAGAACATTCTCTGTGGTTTGCTGGCTCCTCTTTTGCACTCTCCTTTCTGACTCTACTTTCTCTATAAAATCTCCAAATGCTGGGGATCCTCCGAAGTCAGTCTGCAATAATTATGCAACCCCTCCGAAGGGATTGCGAGCTGTTCTCTTGGATTGATGTCTTGCATCTTCGCTCTGGCATTTATGCTTCCAACCCAGACGTCTCCTCTGGACATTTTACCCATGTCCTCTTGATGTCCTCTCCGTCAAATCTAACTTCATCTATCCCAAGTGGATTTATGGATCTGACTTCTCAAAACTGCTGACGGACCCAGTCTTCCCCATCTCTGTTAGCTACCACCACCCTGTTTGCTGGAGCCAGAAATACAGGAGACATCCTGGATTCCTCCTTTTCCTCAATCTCCATCCAATCCCTCAGCAAAAACTGATGACTGTATGTGCAAAATATGCCTTATTTCTAAGATGATATCATCTTTCACCTGGACCACTACCATCACTTCCTCCCTGCCCTCCCTCTCCCTTCATTTGTGGAGTCTCCCATGCATCCTCCACAAGGCATCAAGAGTGACCTTACAATGCTGATTGAATACTATCATTCCCTTGTGTTTGTGTTTTGGGGGTGGGAAGTGTGGGGTAGGGGACAGTGGGGAGATCTCAGGCACATCAGTCTTCTTTCAGAGCCTTGAGCTCACCAAGCTCTTTTCCATGGAGGGGACTTTCTTTTCCTTTCCTGCCTCCAAACCCCTTCCACAATCCTGTTCCCATTTCTTCAGATGCTAGCTTCCTCTTAGCTTTAAGAGGAAGGAAAGGAAAGAAAGACCTCTGCAGAGAGGTCTTTCTTGATATCTCTATCTCAATTTGGTCTCTCTCCTGCTGTCCCAGGCTTTAATCGTTTCCCCAAGGCAGGTGCTACAATTTATTGTGGTGCTTGTCATTTTACTGCTTACATTGTTTCGTCTCATTTTTCATGGGGGCAAAGACAATGTCTATCTTGTTCTCAGCTAAATCTTCAGTGCCTTGTCCTGAGTGGGCATTCAATCAAGTGGGCTGAGTGGATGAATTCCCTGCCCCCTGCCCAGAAGGACAGATGCAGAACACCGAGGCTACTGGGAATCACCTGCTAAATTAGCTGGGAATTTAATTCAGCTGATAGTGACAGAAAACCCTACATAACTAGGACTTAAATAAGATAGAAGTTCATTTCTTTCTCATGCAAAAGAAGCCTGAGAAGGCAGGCTGAGGCTGATATGCTGGCTCCATGATGCTACCAGAGTCCAAGGAGTCTAGCTTTCTCCTTTATCAACCTTCAGGTCACCTCAACCATCATCTAAGTATTTAAGGAGGGCAGTAAGAAGCACAGAGTATAAGAAAGGAACTCCTCCCAGCAGAGTCAACTCTTTTTAAAGAACATTCTTAGAAATCCCACACAATACTTCCACTTATATCTCATGGGCTACAACTTAAGCATATGGTCAAAATTAGCTGTAAATGTGGTGGGAAATTTTATTTTTATTTTGGGGAAGCAATGTGCCCTGGTGACAATTGGAGTTCTGATATTAAGGAAGAAAAAGGAAATGCGTTTCAGACAATGAGGAAGGGTGTTTGCCACATGGCTAATGGGAGGAACCTTCTGGAAGAATCTTGGCTGCTCAGTATCCCCCTGGCTGTGCGGAGTCACTGAGAGTTAGGCCAGATGGACTGGCCTTTCTGCTGCTTGGAGCCTGATGACTGTTTCTATCTTCCCTTGTGTTTCCAGTCATTCTTGCCTTAGTATCATGTACAGACCAAAAATTGAAAAAGGAAGAAAAAGATAATCTGGTTTACCTGGGAATCCGCGGCATGAATCTCTGTCTCTTTTGCGCAGAAATTCAAGGCCAGCCTACCTTGCAGCTTAAGGTGAGTGGTTGTGCAGCTCATGAGGGAAGTATCGTGAGATGGACTTTTTGCTTCATTTAATATGTTACTGAATGAAAATAGCATTTTTTCAATGCTGGATGCTCAGCGTAAGAAAGAAAACCTGAGCTGGCTGATCCCCAAAGCAATAAATGCTACCTTCGGAATGCTCCTTAACTGCCTCCCAGCAACACTCTGAGATGATGGAGTGCTTCCATTTAAGCAAAAGCCACTGCATGGCACAGGGCACAAGGGGGGAGATTGTTAATCTGGATCTTGCATATTACACGCCTATGGTCCTTGCACCAAAAGCAATATTTGTAGTCATGAAGCTAATCCTTCTGCTTATGAGGGAAGCTGTAACTTATCAATCCCCCTGGAGGTTGGGAATCTCATAAGACCGGCCTGAACCTGCAGATGGGGGCATACCAGGAGCACCCACGAAAGAGAGTTACACCTCCCTCTGTTCTCAGGGAAGACGGTGCTGTCTCAAAGAATCAGGAGCACCTTGTGTCATGGGATCCTGGGGTGGAGCCAAGCTGTTGGGAACCACTAGGTTGCCTGTGTTGACACCTAGTGTCCTCCTTTCTTCTGCCTCTGTCCCTGGCTTCTGTCCCTCCCTTTGGGAAAAGCAGTCACTCCCAGGGCTGGGTTAGTTTAGCTCCCTCCTTCCCATAATCCTCTCTAATGAGCCTCTTTTCTACTCCTAGGAGAAAGACATCATGGACCTGTACCATATGAGTGAAGGGCAGAAGCCTTTTCTCTTTCTCCACATTTTAGAGGGCTCCACCTCCGCCTTTCAGTCTCTCTCCTACCCTGACTGGTTCATAGCCACCTCCTCCATGGCTGGACAGCCCATCACTCTCAGCAAGGAGAGGGGCAAAACTGACAACACTAACTTCCATTTAGAGGTTTAGAACTAAATTCAGCCTGGGCTGTGGGTGTCTGATTCCAGGACAGAGGAGCAAGCAGTCAGAGACTCTTCTGTTTGAAACACAACAGGGCATCTTAAGAGACCGCCGTGCACTGATGCCCATCCATAGCCCACCTCATTCTCGTCACCCAAAAACCACCTCCTCCTCTCGACATCCATTTCCACACCATGTCCCCCATTTGAACGGCATCCCAATATGACACCTAAGAGTCAGTTTTTGTTCCTTCCTGAGCTTGTTCCACATCCACTTAGCTACCAAGTCCAGTCAAGTCAACATCCCAAAAGCTTCTTGTACACAACCCTCTCTTCCTAATCCTTCTGAAAACCTATGGCCTAGAGATGTGAACTTCAAACATTTTTGTTCATACAACCCTATTAATAAAAGAATTTATTAATTCTATGTATGTTTATTATAAATATTATAACATACTCTCAAAGATAAATCTAAAGGATAAGATGAATGTGAAATAAAAATTTTGTATGTCTTGATAATCAGGATGGATTCCTAATATCATTAGTTAATAATTTGACACACAGTGTATACTTGGTTAAGATTAATTGTTAAACATAATGAAAGTAAATCAATCCATATTTCAAAGAACCACTTATATCACTTTGAATTTTTTTTAGGCAACTTCTCAGAACTTATTGTACTATCCTTGTTTTTATTTTATAAAGTGACTGGAAGTAGAAGTGTCAGCTATGATATTTTCTTGTTGTTATTCATGATTTTTGGAATTTTAATAGAACCTTCAGTCAACAGTTTCTTTATTGGGATGCTTTTAAGCCAGTTGTGCATTTTGTGAGGGTTACTTTAATTAAAGTCTGTAATATAATCTAAAAATTCACTTAACCTATCACATGTAAACTGCAATTTACTATAGTGTCCTGAACATTAATGTGGGCATAGCAGGCTCTCCTCCCTCGAGAGACCTTGCCTTTCTTCGCACAGGACAAACAAGGGTATCAGGTTTTGCAGTGGGTACCCATTGCTAACCAAGTTCAAATTTCTCAGCCAGGCATAATCTGTTTCCAAACCTATCCTTCTGGCATTGTCTCCTGTTGCTTCACTGCCCGTGATTCAGTTTGAGATAATCCTGGAACCCCACCTTACATCCTGTTAACCTGCCTTTTCATTGCTGTGCAACTAGCTTTGAGAAGGTGTAACCTGACAGCATGTCGTCTCTGCTACACCAAGCATCTCTCTCTGCTCTGGGGCTCCTAGGACACCTGGGGACAGACACTTGCAGGAATCTGCTTGGCACTCATACATGCACAAACCTGGAAATAAGGGGGAGCTGCTCCATCAAGAACTCTTGACCAATGGGGGATGGGAGTGGGTGGGGAAAGGCCACTCTCTTTGATCATTCTGGTAGACAATTCTGAGATGCATTCTATCTACATGGTTCCCACTGGGTTCCTACATGAGGGGCCCAGCAGGTTTGAGTCATAGTCACCCACCACAGTGCTGAGCTCAAGAACACATCCTTGCATTGACTTTCCTCATTTCTCTCCTTCAATTTCCCCAGTCCCCACTCCTGTTCCCTGGGGACGCTTCTCATCATCCTGCATTCAAACGCTTGTCTCAGGCTCTGTTTTCTGGTGTAAACTCAGGCTAAGACAGATTGAACCAAGTGAGCTTCTGTTCTTTACTGACTACTCTCAACACATTGATTTCTTCCCTCCCTGCCTCTGCTCATGCTTTTGCAAACATCTCAAACACTTTCATGACTATGCTTCTCACCTGCCTATGTCTTACTAACATCCTACATCTGTCTGAAGTGTTTAGAGGCCGCTCCTCACCTTCCCAACCAAATACAACATCTTACCTTCTTTGAGGTCTACATCACTTTTGCCTTCTCATGTGACATTTCCCTTGTTAGAGTTTGTGCTATAGTTTTTTCTCCTCCTCTTGGCCTCTTTGCTCTCTTCTCCTCAACCAAATTCTAGTACACAGAGGGCAGAGATAGTGTCTTTTACATCTATACACTCCATTTAGATGCCAAATCTTGCCTCCTACATAACAGTTCCTTAAAAAAGTTTTCCTGAAATAAATGAACTCTCATTGCATGTATTAGCAACTTCCCAATGATACTGAAATGTGTCAGAGTAGAACTTGCTTTATGATGTCAGGGCCAGACCAGCAAGAAGGGTCCAAGGAATTGCAAAGCTCCTCAAAGAAGATAGAGAAGGAAAACACAGGATGGCTGGTTAGGAACTTCCTTGTCTCAACTCCGCTTCCTCTTCCCCATACGCCAATCTGACCCTAGGGGACTGTGACTATGCTAGGATATCCATTCAGGAGGGGATGGCTATAGAAACAAAACACAGCCTAGAGAGCATCCCAGAGGGTCTCCAGCCAGCGTCCACTGCCTCCACGGCATCTCCCTTCTGAAGGACTCTGTGCACTGCCTGAGGCTTTGTATTTTTGTCCAAACCCTCACCCACATGTATTCATGCATATTCACAACACATCATATTCATGCATGTTCTGTGCCTAAACAGGGTACAGAAAAGGATACCACGGGAATTCACAGTTGCAATTTTACTCTCTGAGAAGGTCAGGGCTAAGGTCAAGATGACCCCCAGGATGGCTATGAGAGATGTGTGGTGATAATGAAATTGGACGCATAGTAAGCAAGTTTTCTGGGAAGGGCTACAAAGACTGTGAGTTCTGTAAATAACAGAATGTGTAGAAAGAACAGTAGATGATGATGAAAAACAATGTAATTCTAGGCTGTGCATATAAATATTAGCTTCCCAGCACTCCCAAGAGCCCTGGAGATGAGCAGGAGATAGATGGCCAGTCCACTGTACACAGCATCACTTGTTCCCTCTGACAGAGGAGGTGAGGAAGTGGTGACGGTGGAGGGGGAGGAGAAACCATAGAAGGAGGTGTCCTCAGATATTTTATTGGCTTTCCTGTTTTGAGGGATGTTTTAGTCTGTTTGGGCTGCTATAACAAAATACCATATATTGGGGGCATAATGCCAACAAACATTAATTCCTCACAGCTCTGGCTGGAAGTCTGATATAAGGGTACCAGCATGTCAGATGAGGGTCCTCTCCTGGGCTGCAGACTTCTTGTTGTATCCTCACATAGTAGGAAGGGAAAGAGAACTCTCTGGGGCCTCTCTTATAAGGCTATTAATCTCATCCATGAGGGCTCTGCCTTCATGACCTAATCATCTCCCAAAGGCCCCCACCTCCTAATACTATCACATTGGGCACTTGGATTTCAACATATGAATTTTAGGGGACACAGACATTCAGACCATAGCAAGGAATATGAGGCTCTTTGCTTGAATCTAAGCTATGAACCGTAGGAAGAGGCACAGGAAAACAGATTTCTGTTCAGTCAACATCAGAAAGCACTTCTTAAAAGTGTAGTTTCCTTAAGCCTTCTAAGCAGGCAGACTAGGCCAGTTCCTTGTCTACCTGTAGCATGGAGAGAATACGGCAAACACATACACACACGCACACACACGCACACACCCCCGCACACACACACCGTAGACAGATGGAGAAAAAGTCCTAACAGTGTTATTTCCCCTGTTCTAGTCTCTGAAACACTGGTTTCTATGACTTTTTCCTCCAGTCTTTGAGGTACTCTAATACTCAGGGTGTTGATACTATTGTTGCTTTCTTAAGCTAGAGTTATAGTGGCCTTACTCAGATCCAGGACTGGTAAATGGTGGGTTGACCACAGACTGGCAGAGAGTGGGTTATACACATGATCCTTAAAGACAGCTTTTCTCCTGAATCTCTTCCATTCAGCAACCTGAACTCCCAAATGCAAGTCTGTTTCAGCCTCCTACTCCCTCCCACCTATCATTCTTTTCCAATTTGTGTCAGCATTCATATCTACTCTTCCCTTCCTTCAACTCCAGGTTCTTTCATTCTTTGGAAGGGAAAATTTAAAAGGCTCTATAAGCTTGCAACTGAGAATTTTTGTCTCTTCATTAGGTCAAGAAGTTTAATTTTGTTTATAATCTAATGTGAACTTGAGGCAAGAAACAACACATGCGTAGTCAATGAGAAAGAAGAAGTGCAGAGAAATATGCAGAAAATAAACTGATCAATTAACTGTCACATTATTTGAGTCATTTACAAGCAGAAGAGTCCTCATTATTAAAAAAATACTGCAGAGTCAACTCTAAGCCATGTGATTGGGTAACGACTCTAGGAATAAGTGGACAAGCCACAGAAAACCCATAATGCCATTCCTAATTGGTTCTCTACTTGGCCAGGGATGCAATTAAAAATGAGACAAAAACTAGCAAAGATTGTGCAGCTGATAGATTGCTACCTTCCAATATCCAATGCCAACCATTAAAAGACCAAAACCCACACGCTAATGTTCTTTACTCTCGTGAAACTTAGAAGCTCTTTGCAGATTAAAGCTCTGATTCTCTCAAATCAGCTTCATCTATGCCTATGATTGCAGCATAGCCATCATAAAAGCTGTAACTAACTGACCAGGGTCAATGCCAACAGCAATGGCTTCCCCAAACTCATCATGTAGTTTGAACGCCAAATACCAGAACTTGTGTTTATTCTCAAGGGGAGCACCAAGATCAATAATTTCAATCAATCACTAAACAAATATTTTTTGAGCACCTACACTGTTCTAAATGCTGGAGATACAGTAGTAAACAAAACAGGAGAAAATTGGACATATTTTGGAACTGTTGTTAAATTTTGAAGATTTGGGGGTAACAGTCCATCACCCCTGGTCTCTGTCCACATGCAAACATGTAGAGAATATACTGATGACAGAATAAAAATCAAAGCAGTGCCTTTATTATCGTGGCAGCCAGATTAGAGAAATGGGAGGCGACTTCTAGTCCTCCCCTTAACCTTTGGGGCCTAGGCTGTGCCCATCAACTCTGATGTCATATTCTCAAGCCACTGTGATGAGCTGTCATTTGCTAGCAGAACCAAGAGAATAAGGCAGAGTGGTAAACTCCAAGATGCTCTAGGCAGCCTCAGTGTAGAGTAGGTTCTCTTAACCACTGCTCCATTGGTGGTCCAGGGAATATCAGGGTCTTGTTAATCAGAGGAGCTTCTTCTCCTCCCATGGGGGGACCCTTTGAGAAACTCACAGCCTCTGCTTAAACTACTTTCCTCACAAGCCATTTACTCTTTCCCCTTTAAAAAATATTAATTTTCGGGGCTGGCCGGGTGGCGCAAGTGGTTAAGCGTGCGCGCTCCGCTGCGGCGGCCCGGGGTTCTCCGGTTCGGATCACGAGCGCGCACCGACGCACCGCTTGTCAAGCCATGATGTGGCAGCGTCCCATATAAAGTGGAGGAAGATGGGCATGGATGTTAGCCCGGGGCCAGTGTTCCTCAGCAAAAAGAGGAGGATTGGCAGATGTTAGCTCAGGGCCGATCTTCCTCAAAAAAAAAAAAATTAATTTTCAACTATGTTATTAATACAGTGATGCATTCTCCTTGTAAAAAAAAAAAAAAAGTAAAAACATAACAGATAAATCCAAATCCCTTTCCCCAAATCCTCATTCTCCCTTTCCTCATCCCAGTGGTAAGCACTGTTACTGTTGGCATCATTCTTGTCCATTTCTTATGCATTTACATACTCATATGTACCTACTGGAAACATATAGAGTTGTTTTGTGTGGGCCTCTGTGTATGTGTGTGTATGTTTTCCTAACTGGTATGATACGATACATATTTTTCTCCAACTCATTTTTTCACTCAACAATATGTTCAAATAGCTCTCTGTGCTGGTGTGGATTGGTCTACCTCATTCTTTTACAACTGCTGCAGAGTTTTCCACAGAATGGTTTTTACCGTTGGTTGTTTAGCCGTTCCTTCATTGATGGAATGGTTAGGTTGTTTCCATTTTTTCTTGTTTGTTTTTCTTAACAAACAACATGTCAATGAACATTCCAGTATATGCCTCCTATGCACACATGCAAGACATTGTTTAGAATAGATAAGTCAATTGCTTGACCACCGAGTAAGTGCGTTCTTTATTTTCAACAGACACTGACAATCTGCCCTTCAATGTGGCTTTTCTAATTTATACTCCCAATGATGTGTTCATTCCTCTCTACTTCAAACTTACTTTTAAATGAAAAAAAAATTTTGCTCATCCAGTGTATAAAGAACGATATCTCACTGTTATTTTGATTTGTACATCCCTTGTTACTAGTAAGCCATTCACTATTCAGCACATTGCAGTCTGACCTCTGACTTCTGACTTTTCCACCAAAATCTTTCTTTTGAGTGTCACCAATGAAGTCTCTGTTGCTAAATCCAATGGACACTTTGCTATCCTCATCTTACTCAGCATTGAACACAGCCTGCTGCTGTCTCCTCATCTTAACACTCATGTGCTGGGGGTTCTGCAGCTAGTTGCTTCTGGTTTCTCCCAACCTCACTGCCTTTTCCTTCTCAGTCCCCTCTCCTGGTTCCTCCTCACATGACTTTTAAGGTTGAAGTTCCTCAGGGCTCATCCCTGAGTCCTCTTCTCCTCTCTACTGTTTCAGTGGATATTACTTGTTCTCATGAATTTAAATTCCAGATGGATATTGACAATTTGATCCGGTCCAGAGCTCTTGTCAGAACTCCAGATTTGCGTTTGCAGCTACGAATTTAATTGTCTCAGCACTTGCAAATTGAATATGTCCTAAGTAGCACCCTTGATCCTTGCCCAACATGCCCATTCCCACACCCAGTCTTTTTCATCTCAGTTACTCAAGATAGAAACCTAGGAGTCATCCTTGATTCCTCCTTTCCCCGAAGCCCTACACCCAATCCATCAAGTCTATCTCCAAAAAGTCTATATCTTCAAAATACATCTCAAATTCACCCATCTCGCTCCAACTTCTCTGCCTCTCACCACTGCACACTGGGCAAACACCATAGCTCACCAGTACTGTAAATCAGCCTCCTGACTGGTGACCTCCATCTACTCCTCCATCCAGTCATTAAATCCATTCTCCGTGAGCCAGCCAGGATTATCTCCATAAATGAAAATTCAGCTATGTCATTCCAATGTTTTGACTCCTTTGATGTATCCATTTGTACTTAGGAGGAAATGCAAACTTCCTACCATAGTTTACAGGCTTGCCTGGATGGTCTGGCCCCTGCTTCCAACCTCTCTTCCAGGTCACTCTTTCCCTCCATTGCTATCTTCAGTCTTGCTAATCTTTCAGTTCCTTGAATATGCCAAGTTCTTTATAGCCCCAGTACCTTTGCATATGCTATGCTCATGTACATCCCTGTTACCTGTATTGGTTTATTCTTATTCTTTGCATTTCTAGCTCCTTCAAGTCACCTCTTTATATATTACCTCCTCAAGAGGCCGTCTCTGACCACCATGTCTGAAGTAAGCTGCTTCCTCTACCCCCTGAAATTTCTGCCTCCCGTTTTTGATTGTTTCATTCACACAATTTGTAATGACTTTTTTATCTGCCTGTATCTTTATTCCCTCCTTACATTATAATGTCCTTGATTGCAGAGAAGTAGTGTTTGTCTAGTTCACCATTATATCCCCAGCCCCTAGCACAGTGTCTGTGTTTCATAAATATATGTTGAATAAACAAATTAAATATTAATAAATTGATAAGTGAATGAATGAATGAGGAGCTGATCTCCTCCCCAGGCAGACCACCTTCCTTTGCAAGATCAGCCTCATTCAGAATAAAACTTACCTTCCTGTTCCTAAGCCTCGATGTCACAGAGAACGGAGCTCCCATGTCCACACAAGTCCTTCAGCTTTGCGAAGGCAGCTTTCGCGGCCCTCTTTAATCTCCTTTCCCCTCTGACATAAATCACCAAAAAAGGGAGAACAGTCCTTCCACACTCCTGAAGTTCCCTTCCATTGCACACCTGGCCTCCTTCCTCCCCTCACCCACTCTACCCAAGTGGAGGGAAGACCATACCTCCTGGTGCACATCCATTGTCCTGGTAAAGCTGCTGATACTACCTCCTTCCACTCTCACAAGTGCCGCATTGTATGATAAATTATGTGGTCACCTTACTTAGTAGAAACTGGGATTGTGTGGCTCAGCTGCTATTTACCTACTTTCCTTTGGGGGCCAACTGAACTGAAGAAAGCATCTATTCTGCTCTGTTCCTTCATGATTTACATTTTTATCAGACCCGTCCTTACACGAGGAGGCCTGTGGCTGTCCAGAGCTGCCTGTGACTGTGTGTGATTCTGATTCTCGGGGTCTGACTCTGTGCTTCATTTTTTTGCAGAAAAGAATCCACACTCTCCAATATCAACTTTATCAGTCACAAACTTATCAGTAAGCAAAAAAATATTAGACTTTGTCATAATTCTCAATTGTTTCATAACTCAAGTGGGAAAGAGGGATGCTACCTATTACCCCACCCCTCAACTCTAACAATCAACACGGCAAAAATCCAATTGTCGCCGCAGTGCCAAGGTCATTGGTACCAATGGATGCATCCCACTCCAGAGAGACCTAGTATTTGGGTTCAGCCTGAAATGACAATTAAGCATAAGTGTCACAGCAGCACTGGTGAAGGAGGAGGCTGGCACATTAATCAGGCAGCAGCTCATACTTTAGTCACTCATCTAGAACATCATCATGTATTCTTGGATCTGCCATTAGGGTCCAACTGTGAAGGAGCCATGCCTGATTGTCACATTGTCCTCACCCTGGCAGCCTAAAACCACCAGGAGCAATGGTGTCAGGTTAATTGACTTATTGCAATTCAGGAGACTGTCCACCTGTGTGCCACCTCACCAAACAAAGGAAGATAGACAGCCATTGTAAGATCTGGGGCAAGGGTAATGTTTAGGTAAAATTTAAGTGAAGCAGTGTTCTGATGGGCCCAAAGCAAAAGGGCTTTGTGGAAAGGGGTCAGCATCAGGTCAGGAATGTGACAAGGATCCAGGGTCTGTGTCCTTTGAAAGTACAAAGCTAAGACAGATGTAGAATGCTGTGTCCAGAAACCCTTTGTCTGAGGCTCTGTGTCTGGGCTGGGAATCGAGGCTGCTCCTCGGTGTCAAAACGACTTATATCCTTCAGGCAAAAGTGGGCTCTTTCATTCTTGCTGTTTTAATGCAAACAGCCAAATTTCTGGTAGTCCGTGGTTTTAAAGAACAAAGTCTCAGTGAGTAAGAAAGTAGCAGTCACTCAAAGAAGTGGGATGTTATGCCACTTTACAGCTGTGGCATATCCTCAGGAGAAATGTTTCCTGTTAAGGCTTTACCTTTGCCTTGCTATTCCAGCCTGATGAATGTCCCGGCAGAGTTTACTTTCTCACTATGCACAATGTCTTCCCAGCAGAGTGCCTCTTCTTATTCCTGAATGGAAGGATGAAGCTTAGGACAACCTGTGAGGCCTGGGAGAGCTACAACTCACGGAAACTAGCCTCGTCAGCAGTCATGTGGGATGTTCTCAGCTTGCGGGTATCAGGGAAGGATCCTGAGGCCTTTCCAATCCACCAGCTCCTCTGAGCCTCAGCCACAGAAGCCAGAGGGACTATTCTGTAATGGGCCAGGAGATGAGCATCACAGGTGAGCAGGTCCCCCTGTTTAGAACTTGCCATTCTCTGGCTCTGGATCAGCGTGCCCTCTGTGTCCCACTCCAGGACAACAAGGAACAACTATGGAGAATTGGCATTGTCCCCTCTTAGAGACCAGTGTCTCCAGTCCTGTCTGCTCCCTGAGGGTCCAAGGCCAGTCCAGGGCCAAATTTCCTCAGTGCCCTCCTACGCTGTCTCCAGTCCTGCCCCTGCCCTACCCTTGTTGTGAAGAGCACGGTCCCATCGACTCACTGTCCCTTTGATTCTAGCACAAGCTAAGACCCTCATCCATGGCCAGGGCCAGGCCAAAGGCACAGCAGTGAGCTTGGGATCAGGGGCCAGCAACTTCCTAGCACAAGCTGGGCTCAGGGGCACAGACACCAATGTGGATCAGGATCTCCGTGCTCCCATGGACACACCGGTGTCTCTTACAGCCCGCTAGACTCAAACTGGCTCAGGCTAGCCTTCTAGGCCTTCAGCCAGAGAAGCATGCAGAGGCTCCTCTCTCTAGAAGCTGCTTCCTGGTGAGGCTTTGGGTGGGGAAATGACGGTGGCAGCACAGGTCAGATTGCTTAGAGCTGCTCACGGAAGGAAGGCAGGGGAAATCCTCAAAGCAGTAAAAATAAAGACACGATGTGACGGAAACATTTTGTGGGACTGCCCTGAGTCAGGTGCCCGGATCCTGTTCTGTCTGAACATGGGCGCTCCCTGGGGTCAGGGAGAGCACTGTCTAGGGCTGAATGAAGGAGTTCTAGTGAAAAGCACTTCCACCTAAGTCCCCAGCTCCTCAGAGCCCAGGGCAGGCCGCCGTTGTGGGCATCCTGGTCCCTGAAGATGGACACAAAATCCCTCCATCCCGAGTCCAGAAGAGAGGCAACCCCTCCAAAGCTGAAACTCTGGCTTACAGCTTTTCCCAGTGCCCTTTTCCCAGTTCTCAATGCCTGGAAAGTGCGGGGTGTTCTACAGATTTATCCTAAAGACAGAAGACTCTCTAGCAGTCTCTATGCCAGCAGAGCCTAAGGGGATTGTGAGGCAACATTCTTGGGAAGCAGTTGGTGGAAACCCCCCCAACTCAGAACTTTGAGATACTTAGCGGGGTGGAAGATAATCCCAGAGGCTCTCATGACTCCAAGTGAAGAAGCCTGAGGTTGGCAGAAGGCTTGGAACCATGGGATTTTTCTCAAAGGGATCAAGGGGTCAAGTGATAAGATGCTCAACGCTGAAAAGAGTTGGAGCCTGGGAACTACTCAGGTCCCTCTGAGGGTACTTAATGATGGGGAGAGTCACAGTGACGCTGATGGTCACACTCTCCCCAACAATCACACACACCGTCTACCGAAACCAGATGAAACCATACTGCATCAGAGGATGCGGGAACACCTTCCCCTGCAGACCTGAGGCCAGTGCCATAAGAAGAACTCTGCCTTCCCTACTCTTGCTCTTTGCCCCCCAACATCTCTGCACTAGGCCTGGTGAAAAAAAGGGGAATAGCTTCCTTGGAGCCAAAATATCATCTTCCCATCCGCCCACCAATCTGAGGAAAATGACAAGAAAGTTATGACACCTTGACTGGAATGGTATTAGGGGACCTGATACCCAATGGGAAAGGTGGAGTGAATACAGTAAGATCTAAAGCAGTGATTGCAGAAAAGGAAAAGAAAAAAAAAAGAAATATTTTGATGTTTATACCTAGATGATTTGATGGTTCTTTATAAATGGGTTAGAATAGGAAATAGACCAAGAAGAGGGAAGACCCAGGAGTCACAGGTTAGGACTTCAGGCCAGAAGAGAGGTGTGGGGTCCCTGGGATGACCCTGTCTCAGGCATAGAGAATACCTTTCCTGAATGGATCTGAGGATTGGGCTAAAGGAAGGAAAATGGCTGCCTCGGGGGCGTGGGAATTGGGGGAAAGGGGTGGGCAGGGATCTGTTGTTTGTAGTTATGCAGTTTTTAAACTCTATCTGACTTTTTAAAGCAATATGCAATTATTACTATGATAAAAATTAAAATGAACTAAAATAGTATGATTCTGTGCCCTTGTTTTACTCATCTGAACATCTTTGTTTTTTCACTGGAGTGAGGACTGAGTCTCCTTTAATGAGATAAATATAGAAAATCCAAGAAGGTTTATCCAAAGCACAAACCATGGCACCTTTCCTCTTTCCTCTTAGAGAGGAAACCAAACATCTGATGTATGCCCTTGAGGGAATCAAGCTCATTTTTCATGTCCAGGGTGGAGATGCTGCCTCAATCCCTGTCCTTCCTGATGACAAAGTCAATTATGAACTAGAACTTCCATCTCCTGCCCCTGGAAGAATGCACTTATGTGGGTGCTCAACTAGCTCAATTCCTGGGTAGGTCATTCTCAGGTTTTCAGAGGCCCTTGGGTCACAGAACGAGTCAGCGCTTGATCCTGCCCAGAGTTCCTCATCCTGATTTCTCAAAGCTGAAAACCCAGAAGATGTCCCTTTTCTGGTTTAGAGGGAGGTGGATGATGTTGGAGGCCCAGCCTTGGTGATTCAGGCCATCAGAGGAGGCTACATCTGGGCAAGACAAAATCTAGGGCTGCCCTGCCCTGTGTAGATTGCCCTCCCTGCCTGCATTCTGCCTTAGGGAATTTGCCCTTCCCTAAGTTTCTCTAGTTGGGAGAATATAATGGAATCACAGTAACTGTAGCAAAATGATTGCTAAGACTAAACCTAAATCTATAGAGTTGGGGGCTCCGAATTCCTCCCTCTGACACTTAGGTATGTTTACAAGTGCTTGAGAACCAGGTGTCTCCCTCTAGCCCTCCCCATGATGAGCATGGGTGTCTCTGTGGATCTGTGACCACAGATGGAGATACGGCTCTCAACCTCCAGGATGCTGTGTGTCTGCCATGTCCAGGTTCTTCTCTGTTGTGGGCCCCCGAGGATGTTCCAGGATCAAGACTCTGTGCTATTTCTGGGAGTTCCCTTAAGACTCAGGTGTGAATTCTCTCTACAGACCAGAGAGTGCAACTTTGTGTTCTTTTAGAAGACCTAGCTCCTGTAGAAGACCCACTGGTCCATACTTTCTGTTTCTGTACATTCTTCAAATGATTATATGAATGACGGGATTCTTTATGTCCTAAGAGTTGTCTTTGTATATTTTATCTAATTTTGAACACAATTAAGCATCCTTCAGGCAATGGGCCTTAGTAAATTTTATCCTTTACAGGTAAATTCTCATCAAAATTATATACTAAATTTTATATGCTGATTTGACCCTAGGTCAGATCAATTAAAGGGGTGGATGTTTGGTACTACTAAATTTGCATGGATAATTTTGTGTTTCTTAGTCCTGTTTATGAGTCATAATTAGGGTAGATCTGCAATGAGACAACTTCTCTGGGCATGTCCCTCCTTGAGAGAATAAATAACAGAAGTTTTGGTGAGACTTTGAAGCTGACATTTGAAGTCCAGTAGTACTGCTCCTCCTCAGGTTAAATGATAGCTTGAGAGGTTCCTCCCTCCCCTCCACTAGAAAGCCTTAACTGGGGCTGAGATCTCCCTGGAGGATAGATTGTATTGATAACTTGGACCAGGAGACAGGTTGGGATTTGGGCTTTGCACTTCCCAAACAGGAAAGATGTTTGCCTTCTTGCTACAAGGTGGTAGAAGGGAGGACTTCAGAGAACAGAGTACCCAACCAGATCTACAATCCCAGCTCCAGAGGGCTTCTCATTGCAGGCTGAGCTCAGAGATATGCCCAATGTCCACTATGGTCATTCTGGACCAGACTCTGTCCTGCGGTACTCCTATTTTGTTGAAGGTAGAGGAATTTTCATACTGGGAAGTCTGAAATGGTCTGGGGACACCCATTTGCTTTCAGCAAATCTCTGCTCCGTGCTTCTTCTCTAGAAGGTCCAATTCCTATAAGAAAGGTAATTTCCTGGTAGAAGATATCAAACCCAGCTGTGACCTCTAGTTGCTCCACTGTTGTAGTTCATACAGAGTGAGATGTGTGGTACTGGGTGACATCCCTGAGTCTCAGTCCAGTTTGGCCACAAACCGAGGAGGTTGGTTGATGTGGAGGCAGATGTAGAATAGTAAAGACTTCAAGCCTTAGGCTCAGATGAGAGGTTTTGGAATTGGTTAATTAAGGAGGGCATGATCCCAGAATGCCAGGAGAAGAGATAAGCTTCATGACTTCAAAGGACCAGTCGGGGGAGAGGAAGATGA
This sequence comes from Diceros bicornis minor, assembly GCF_020826845.1. Lineage (NCBI taxonomy): Eukaryota > Metazoa > Chordata > Mammalia > Perissodactyla > Rhinocerotidae > Diceros > Diceros bicornis. Next base: position 19,767,296 of record NC_080779.1, read on the forward strand.
AGAGGCATAGATGAGGACAAAAGATTGAGCTGCAGAGAGTCTATGGATTTAGGGACAGGCTGGCGAGAGCCCATCCCCTCAACCACTCAGTCTCCATCTATGCTTGTGTTTCAGGTGAAGAACTCAGTAATGAGAGTTATTCAGTGGGAAACCGTCCATTCCAGACTGTACAAATCATATTCTCTTGTGATATACTCCATTTATCACCAGACTGAAGACAAGTAGTTGTGGGTTCTGTCCTTTAAGTTCAACAGCTGAGGAGGAAGGAAGGGTGGGTAGCCTTCAACTAGTCCAGATTGGTCCCTGATGCCAGACTCACTCCGTTCATCTTGGATGTCCAAGGATGTAGTAGTGTTTGTTTTGTAGAATGAGGCAGGTGTCAACTTTGAATTCTGCTCTTGCTTGCCCCCTCACCAAGGCCATTACAAGCCACAGAGTGGAGAGTCCCACTCTACCCTCATCACAAAACTCAGGGAACACTCAAGGAGGGAAAGATCAGATACCCCAGGCAGTGGTCACCATCCTACCCCTGTGGCCACTCTCACTATGGCACAGTTCGCCAGCTAAAAATACTGATTAACTTGGTATTTAGTTAAGTCAAGAAAGATTGTTAAAATAGCTGGAGTAACTATCAAATTAATAGAGAGTATGTAACTTCCAAACTTGAGGGGAGGATGAGCAAAGGAAAAACAAACAAAACTGCCTCACTCAATCCAGTTGAAGGCACTAAAGGAAGGATAAAAAAAAAGAAAACAGAAAAGAGACGTGAGAAAGAAAACAAAGGGAAAATGAAGGATGGTAGAAATAAATTGACATATTTCTGACATTGGTCAATTTAAATTAACTTATTTCTCCAGTTAAAAGAAAGTTAACAGAATAGAAAAAAAAAATACTGCAATGTGCTAATTACAAGAGATGATCTTAAAACAGAAAGGTATGAGTTTCTTTTGGCGTCACTGAGTAAGCTCCCATTGGACCAAGACTTCTGCAAAAACAACTAGGAGAACTGGTGGGGAGGGAAGCTGAATGCAGTGGTGAGTGAGCACAGGCAAACACATGCAGACAGATTCTGGAGCCGAGTAGCCACTTAGAAAAAATAATCTGCAAGGATCAATTTCCTGTTTTTACAGTTTTTAGACTGAAGGCAAGCCCAAGTTGCATAGTGTGAAACAGTTAAAACTGATAGAAAACTCTACAGTCTTTCTTGAAGAACCAGGGGACTCATTTTGAGACAACCACAGCCACTGGAAAGTGAGGAGGCAACATTAGAAGGAGAGAGGTGGGGCCGGCCCCGTGGCTTAGTGGTTAAGTGCACGCACTCCGCTGCTGGCGGCCCCGGTTTGGATCCTGGGCGCGCACCCACGCACCGCTTCTCCGGCCATGCTGAGGCCGTGTCCCACATACAGCAACTAGAAGGATGTGCGGCTATGACATACAACTATCCACTGGGGTTTTGGGGGAAAAATAAATAAATAAAATTATTAAAAAAAAAAAAAGAAGGGGAGAGGCAGTAAGGAAGAGCCACAAAGTTCTGTGTAAAAACTGCCCAAGTCTCTGGCTGCCCCTTGAACTGTGCCTAGAAGCCCAGATAAAGATAAAAGAACTGATGTGAGACAAATCCTGCCACTTGAGAGGCAGAATTTGCATTTTAAGTCTAACTAAGTTAATTGCATGCTAAGATAGAAATACAAACTTCTTCAGAGGAATGTAACAGAATACAGAGTCTTTATAATATAACATTTACAATGTCCAGGGAACTATCCAAAATTACTCAACATATGAGGAACAAAAAATATGTGACCGTGTGTCAAGAATGAAAATAATCAATGAAGATCAACCCTGAAATAACCTAGCTGTTGGAAGTAGCAGACAAGAATTATAAAACAAAACTATATTGAAAGAATAAAGGAGAAATACCATGTGATTATTTCAACAGACACAGAAAAAGCATTAGGCCAAAGTTAACACCTACGCATGATACACATCCTCAGCAAACTAAGAATAGAAGAAAATTTCTTCAATATGTTCAAAGGGCATCTACAAAAAAATCTGCAGCTTCTACTTAGTTGTGAAAGACTGGATATTTTTCCCTAAAATTGGTAACAAGTCAAGAACGGTTGCTCTTTCCACTTGCGTTCCATATTTTACTGGAAGTCCTAGCCATTGCAAAAGGTCAATTAAAAATAGATAAGGAATAAAGACCAGAAAACAAGGAAAACTGCCCCTATTTGCAGATGATATGATTGTTTAAGTAGAAAATACTAAGGAATCGACAAAACAAGTACCAGAACTAATAAATGCAAGATGGCAGGATGCACTGTTAATGTAGAAAAGTTAATTGCATTTTCTTAAACAAACATTTTTATTGGAGTATAACAGACAGAGAGGACACTGCAAGGCTCATCGGTATCCTGTTTGCTGAATTTTCCTGTTGCACATGCACATGTATCCAGAAGCAGCCCTGTGCCCCTTCCAGCCACCTCAGGGTGAGGTTAACCCTCAGCCTATGGCCAATACCATGGACTAATTTTGCTTAGTTTTGAAATTTATGTAAATGAAATAATACGGGATGCATTCTTTTTGTGCCTGGTTTTTCTCGCTTAACATTATGTGTGAGAACTACCTTTTAAAGTTAAGTAAAAAAATAAACTTTAAATAAATAACATATTTAAATGATTTTTTAAAAAAATAAGGTAGGATGAAAGAATCTGTGATAATCAGTTCTATCTTCCAACCAGGTTCTCCATCTCCCTTCCCTAGAGGTATCTAATGTTACCAATTTCTTGACTAGTTTTGGAGAGAAATTTTAAGCACAAACAGGCCTCTGAATGTATACCTTTTTCACATAAATGATAGCGCATGGTACACATAGAAGAGAACTCTTCAGGAAACGTACTGTTTAAATATCTTCTGAATCAGCCTACTTTTTCTCTATCCCTACATCATTATTCGATTCATTGTTGAAGAGTATAGGAAGTCATTGTTGGTGATACAAAGTGATACAGGGCTGCCAATTTGTAACTTTCCCTCAAGTTGGATTTGTCTCATGTTTCCTCATGATTAGATGGAGCTTATGCACTTTTGGCAGAAATACTACAGAGGAGATATTGTGTCCTTCTCAGTGCGTCATCCCCAATAAGGAGGCACCTTGTGTTGGTTTCTGTCATTACTAGAGAAGTAAATTTTGGCTACTTGGTTAAAGTGAAGGCTGCCAGGTTTCTCCACTGCAAAATTACCAATTTTCCTTTTGTAATTGGTAAGTAATCTGTGAGGAGATTCTTTAAGACAATGTATATCTTGTTCTTCATCAAACATTCACACAAAGGTTTTAACATCCATTGATTATTTTTGCCTGAATCAGTCATTACTATGATGATTGCAAAATAATATTTATTCTTATTATCTTTGAAGTTAACTGTGTTTTTATATATTAGTAGCAAAAAGTTAGAAATTGAAATAAAAAATCAATTCAATTTACAATAGCCTCAAAAAACATAAAATACTTAGGAACAGATTTAACAAAGGGTGTAATACATCTGTACACTGAAAACTACAAAACATTGCTGAGAGAAATAAAGAATATCTAAATAATTGAAGAGATACCATGTTTACAGATCAGAAGACTCAATATTTTTAAGATGCCAATTATTCCCTAAATTGATCTATGGATTCCATGAAATTCCTACCGTAACACCAGCAGGAATTTGTTGTAGAAATTACTGAGCTGATTCTAAAGTTTATATAGAAATGCAAAAGACCTAAAATATCTAAATTAAGCTTGGAAAAGAAGATCCAAGAAATCACTACCTGTACTATAAAGTGATAAAAATCAAGACAGTGTGGTACTGGCATAAGGACTGACAAATAAAATAATGCAACAGAATAGAGAGCCTAGAAACAGACTCACACTTCTTAAACAAAGGTGTCCAAGTGATCCAATGGGGAAAGGAATATCTTTTCAACCAAAGTGCAATACAATTAGATATCCATGTGGAAAAATGAATCTGAAACCCTACCTCACACAATACTGAAAATTTAATTCAAGATGAATCATGGGCCTAAATATAAAAGCTAAAACCATAGTATTTTTAGAAAAAAACATAGGCTAATGTCTTTGATACTTGGGGAGGAGCGAAGGTTTCTTAGGTCACAGAAAATAATAACCATAAAAAAAAAATTAGATTTTATTAAAATAAAAACTTCTGCTCATCAAATGACACTGTTAAGAAAATGAGTTGCAAGTCATAGACATATGTCTGACAAAGGGATCATATTGAGGATATATAAAGAACTTGTACAATTGGACAATAAAAAGTTAAACGATCCAATTTGAAAAATGGGCTGGCTCCCTGGGACAAAGGTGCAGGTATCCCAGGGGCTGGGAGAGAGCTGACTCCACCCTCAGAGGATGCTGGGAGGCTTTTTCCAGGGAGGTGAGTGCACTGACACAGCCTGCTCTGGACACCAAGGGAAAGAGAGCAGCCCTTCACTTCAAAAGGACAACAACCAGGAAGTACATCTGATGCCAGACATGAGTTTCAGCAATGAAAGTGTTTTGAGGGACGTTTCTGAGGCATTTGCTCATTCACCTGGAGCCTCATGTTTGTATCCAAAATGGCATCTCCATTAGGACAAGGGTATTCTCTTCTTTCCAGGGCTTCGCTATACTCAGGGACACATAAAATGTCACCCCTAGAAAGTCTGGATTTCCTAATCTTGCTACATCCCCAATTCCTGCTCTCAGGATTTAAAAAAGTCAACTTTATGGAGGAAAAATTGGTATACAAAAAACTGTACATATTTAAAATGTACAACTTGGTAAGTTTTGATATACGTACATGCTTGTGAAACCACCACCACAATCAAGATAGTGAACATATTCGCCGTCCCTCGAATTCCTGCATGCCTCTTTTAATCTGCCCCTCGTACTCTCCCTACACCTCCTTCACTAGGAAACTACTAGTCTGCTTTCTGTTACTATAGGTTAGATTTCAGCTTTTACAATTTTACATAAATGGGGTCATGCAGGATGTAATCTATTTTTTCTAGCTGCTTTCACTCAACATAACGTCCTTGGGATCCATTCAAGTTGCAGTGTGTGTTAATAGTCATTAAAAATTGCTAAGTACTATTCCATTGTACGAATATACCACAATTTGTTTATCCATTTATGTATTGATGGCCATTTGGTTTGCGTCCAGTTTTTCACTATTACAAATAAAACTGCTATGCACATTAGCTTATAAGCCTTAGTAGGGGCATATGCTTTCCTTTCTTTTGAGTAATATCGAGGAATCGTATGGCCAGATCATATTTTTGGTGTATGTTTAATAGAAATTGCCAAATCTTTTGGACTTTACATTCCCATCAGCATTGTTTGAGGCTTCCAGTTCTATCACATACTTGCCAAGACTTAGTGTAGCCAGTCTTTTAGTCATCCTAACAGGTGGGTGGTAATAGCTCATTGTGATTTTAATTTATATTTTCCTAAGGACTAATGATATTGGGCATCATTTCATGTGGTTATTTGTCATCTCTATATATTATTTGATGAAATATCTGTTCAAATCTTTTGTCCATTTAAAAAATTGTGTTAGTTTCTTATTATTGTGTTCTGAGAATTCTTTATAGATTGTGGGTACAAGTTCTTTAGTGGATATATGCATTACAAGTATTTCTCCCACTCAGTGGCTTTTCTTTTCATTCTATTAATAGAGTCTTTCAAAGCGCAGGTGTTTTTAATTTTGATGAAGTCTAATTTAGCAATTTTTAAAATCTTATATATTGCCCTTTTGGCATTATATCTAAGAAATTTTCTCTTACAAGGTCACAAAGATTTTCTCCTACATTTAATGTTATGGGCTAAATTGTGTTCCAAATTCATATGTTGTGTCCCAAAAACTGTGTCCCAAATTCATACGTTGAAGCCCTAACCAGAGCTCAGAACGCAGACTGTATTTGGAGATAGGGCCTTTAAAGAGCCATTAAATTTAAATGAGGCCATTAGGGTGGGACATCTGACCGATGTCCTTATAAGAGGAGGAGATTAGGACACACAGAGAGACATCGGAGGTGCCCATGCACAGAGGAGCGAGCTTGTGAGGACGCAGCGAGAAGGTGACCATCTACAAGCCGAAGAGAAAGGCCTCAAAAGAAGCCAACCTTACCAACATGTAGAATTAGGACTTCTAGCTTCTAGAACTGTGAGAAAATAAATTGCCGTTATATAAACGACCCGATCTAGTGTTTTTTATGGCAGCTCTCGCAAACTAATACGTTTAATTACAGAAGTATTACAAATTTAGGTTTTACATTTAGGTCTATGATCCATTTTGAGTTATTTTTACATATAGCACAAGAAATGGAGTGTAGTTTATGTTTTTCTTTTTTCTTCCTCTTCTTCTTCTCCTTCTTCTCTTTGGTATACGAATTTCCAATTGTTCTATCATCATTTGTTGAAAAGATTTTTTTTTTCTCCACAGAAGAGTATTTGCATCTCTGTTGAAAATCAGTTGTTCATATATGTGTGGGTCTCTTTTTGGACTCTCTCTGCTGCTCCGTTGATCTATTTGTCTGCCTGTTGTGTCTGTTTATGCCAGTGTCACATGCTACTTAGTGGTATAGCTTTACAAAAAGTCTTAAAATTAGGCAGTATAAGCCCACCAACTTTTTTCTTCTTCTTTTTTTTTTTTTTTGTGAGGAAGATCAGCCCTGAGCTAACATCCATCATCCATGCTAATCCTCCTCTTTTTGCTGAGGAAGACCGGCCCTGAGCTAACATCTATTGCCAATCCTCCTCCTTTTTTTCCCCCCAAAGCCCCAGTAGATAGTTGTATGTCATAGTTGCACATCCTTCTAGTTGCTGTATGTGGGACGCAGCCTCAGCATGGCCGGACAAGCGGTGTGTTGGTGCGCGCCCGGGATCCGAACCCGGGCCGCCAGCAGCAGAGTGCGTGCACTTAACCGCTAAGCCCCGGGGCCGCCCTGTTCTTCTTTTTAAAAGTTGTTTTTGTTATTCTGAACTTCCATATGAATTTAAGACTCAACAAATCAATTTCTACAAAAAAAAGCCTGCTGGAATTCTGATGGAGATTGCATTGAATCCATGGATCAAGTTGAGGGAAAAATTGATATCTTAACATTGTTGAGTCTTCCATCCCATGAACAAGACATATTTCTATTTATTTAGGTCTGCTTTACTTTCTTTCAGCAATGTTTTATAGTTTTCAGTGTATCAGTATATCGTTTATCATTGTGAGATGACTGTCTTTACTCTTGATAGTGTTTCTAAAATCTACTCCAGTTTTCTTTTGATTAGTGTTAGCATGGAATATCTTTTTCCATCCTTTTACTTTTGGCATATTTGCTTTTTGATATTTAAAGTGCATTTCCTTAAGTCAGAGAGACAAAGTCAAATACCATATGATCTCACTCGTAAGTAGAAGATAAAAACAACGACAAAGAAACACACAGAGACAGAGATTGGATTGGTGGTTACCAGAGGGGAAGGGTGGGGGAAGAAGGTGAAAGAGATGATTAGGCACATGTGTGTGGTGATGGATTGTAATTAGTCTTTGGGGGGTGAACATGGTGTAATCTATACAGAAATCAAAATATAATGATGTACACCTGAAGTTTATATAATGCTATAAACCAATGTTACCACAATAAAAGAAAATCACGACTAGGAAAAAAAATAAAGTGCATATCTTGCTAGGTAGCATAGAGTAGGGTCTTGCTTTTTATTCACTCTGACAATCTCTGCCTTTTAATTGGACAGTTTAGGCTATTTAGATTTAATGTGGTTGTTGCTATGGGTACATTTAAGTCCATCATCTTATTGTTTGTTGTGTATATTTCCCATTTGTTTTTTGTTTCCTTTTCCCTTTTTTTCTGCCTTCTTTTGGATTAATTTGGTATTCTTCTATGATTCTATTTTAGCTTCTCTGTTGACTTATTAGTTATAACTAATTATTTTGTTGTTTTAGTGGTTGCTTTATGGTTTATAGTATCCATCTTTAATTTACCAGTCTACCTTCAAGTAGAACAATATAGTTCCATTTCTCTCCTCCTAGACTTCATGCTATTTCTTGTCATTAATTTTATTAATACCTATATTTTAATCTGAAAGCTATCTTATTTTTTTAAAAATTGTCTTTTAAATAAATTTAAATATTTATTAAGTTAAAAATCTCATATATTTATAAATATAGTTATAATTTACAGTGCTTTTCATCCCTTTGTTCAGATCTATATTTCCATATGGCATCATTTTATTTCTGTGTGTATATAAAGATATCTTTACTTAATCTTCATTTTTGAAAGATATTTTTGCTAGTTATAACTGCAAAAATATAGTTGATAATTTTTTTCAATACCTCAAATATGTTGCTCCATTGCCTTCTCATTGGCATTATTTCTAAGGAAAATAATCTGCTGTCATCCTTATCATTGTTTCTAGATACGTAACATCTTTTTTCCTCTGGCTGCTTTTAAGATTTTCTCATTATCTCTGGTTTTGAGCAATTTTATTATGATGTTCCTCGTGTAGTTTTCTTCATGTTTTACATGCATGGGGTTCATTGAGCCTCTTGGATTTATGGTTTTATAGTTTTTATCAAACTTGGGAAACATTTGGCCATTATTTCTTTAAATTTTTTCATCCCTTCTCCTTCTCTTCTTGAAGGATTCCACTTACATATATGTTAGACCACTTGAAGTTGTCCCACATCTCAATGATCCTCCATTGTTTTGTCTTCTTTATTTCTATACTTTACTTTGAATAATTTCTATTACTATGTCCTCAAGTTTACTAATCATTTCTTCTGCAATATCTAATTTGCTATTAAACTCATGCAGTGTATATTTCACTCTAAACTGTAGTTTTCATCTTAAAGTTACTTGAGTCTTTTTTAAATCTTTCACACCTCTCCTTAAATTTTTAAACATATGGGCTTTAGTTATAATAATTGTTTTAATGTCTTTTATTTGTTGATTTTAACATCTGTGTCAGTTCTTGTTGGTTTCAATTTATTTTTCTCCTCATACTGTGTTTTTTTTTTTTCCTGTCTAGTAATCTTTGATTGGGTGTCAGACACTGTGAAATTTACTTTCTTGGGTGTTGGTTATCTTCTAAATAAACTTTTAATTTTAGAAAATTTTTAGATTTACAAAATCATTTCACAGATAGTACAGAGTGTCCTATATACCCTGCACTCAGTTTTTCCTATTATTAACATTTTACATTAGTATGGTACTAATTTGTTACAATTAATATAGCAATACTGACACATTATTATTATCTAAACCTTTAGTTTTTACCTAACATCCTTTTTCTGTTCCAGAATCCCATTTAGGATACCACATTATGTTACTCATCACAGATCCTTGCTTTTGATTATTGTGACAGTTTTGGTGAATACAGGTTAGGTATTTTGGAGAATAACACTCAAATGGTATTTGTCTGACATTTTTCTCATGATTAGACTATGGTTATGGGTTTTTGGGAGGAAGACCACTGAGGTAAAGTGCCATTCTCATCACATCAAATCAGAGGTATGTACTATCAAAAAAACTTATCATTCTTAATGTTAACCTTGATCACTTGGCTGAGGTTGTGTTTACTAGGTTTCTCCACTGTAAAGCTACTTTTTTTTTTTCTCTTTTCCATACTGTGATCTTTGAAAGGAAATCACTACATACAACCCATACTTAAGACATGGGGAGTTATGCTTCAATTCCTTGAGAGTGGAGTATCTACATAAATTATTTGGAACTCATCTGCATGGGAGATTTCTATGTTCTCTGCCATTTATTTATTTAATCATTTATTTATATCAGTCTGGTTTCAGGAATATTTATTTTATACTTTAAGTTATAATCCAATGCTACTTTATTTATTTTGTTGCTCAAATTATTCCTGCTTTGGCAGCTCTTTCAGTTAGCTCTTGTGTCTCTTTGATATACCCCATCATTGTGGTTTTTTGGTTTTGTTTTTTTTGGTGAGGAAGATTGGCCCTGAGCTAACATCTGTTGCCAATCCTCCTCTCTTTGCTTGAGGAAGATTGTCGCTGAGCCAACATCTGTACCAATCTTCCTCTACTTTATATACGGGATGCCACCACAGCGTGGCTTGATGAGCTGTGCATAGGCCCATGCCCAGTATCCAAACTCCTGAACCCTGGGCCGCTGAAGTGGAGTGCACAAACTCAACTACTATGCAGCTGGGCTGGCCCCATTGTGGATTTTTAAAAAAGCATTTCATTACTTTCTGGCACTACAGGATGCTCCAGGCTCGTCTTCTTGCCTCAGTACTAAAATCAGTCATTTTGTCAAGGGTGTGAGATATTTTTTATTCCTATAAATATTCTTATACTTTGTTCTAGAATCTGCAGTTAAGCTCCATGGAAAGAGTTTAACCCTTTTGGGTCTTGATTTCAGAGTTGATAGGTGGGACCAGAGCAGTATTTAGTCTAGGTCTAATTATTTTCCCTTTCTTTAGCCAGGTCCTTCTGAGTACTACACCCCAATGCCTTGTGAATTATGAGGTTTTCCAGTCTGGCTGGTGGGAATGTGTATTGTTCCTACTAATCCTTTAGAATGTTTTTATCTTCAGCCTTGGGTAGGTTCCTCACCTACATACTCTGGTGATTATGCAATGGGGATCTATAGATCTACATTCTTTCTACGCAGTTCTCCCCTTTCTGGCACTATTTTGTGATCTCCAACTACCTTTATCTCCATGGACTCTCTGCTCCATTTCCTCTACTCAGAAAGAATGCTGGGCCCTCCCTGGGTGTCTCCTCCAAAGTGGGGGTAATTACTTGGTCACCTCATTTGGTTCTTGTCTCTCAGGGATCACTCTCCTTCACTGGCTGATATTCAGTGCTTTAAAACCATTGTTTCATAGATTTTTTCATTTTTCTTTTTTTTAGTTGATTCAGGTGGGCAGTTAAATTTGGTTCTTATTCCCTCATCTTGCTGGTAGCTGAACTCAGTACATTTTAATACTACAAAAGCAACATTTATATTTATAGAAAGAGCTTCCATATGATGCAGTATGATTGAGGCTCTCAATGTGCCTGATGAACTACTTTTCTTAAGATTTAACTATATAGCTGGAGAGACAATTCACATGCAGATGAAACCGTTACCAGAAATGTCAGATCACAGTTAGGATGCAGGTGATAATTCCAATAGATGTTTATAGCAAAATATAGTCTTCTAGTATAGGTGGTGTTCAGGTATGAAGACATACAAAAATACTAAGATCAGTCCCTGCCCTTGCCTATTATTGACCTGGTGGGGGAAGCAGGCCTATGTTCACTACTACATAAAAAGTGAACAATGTGTACTCTGAACTAAGGGAGCCTGGAGAGCCAACATTTGACTGATGATCTAGGGGTTGTCACACTTTTTCTGTAAAGGGCCAAATAGTAAATATTTTAGGCTTTGTCAGCCATACAGTCTCTGTGACAACTATTCAACTCTGTTGTAGTACCACAAAAATAGTCATAGACAATATGCACGTCAATGAGCAAAGCTGTGTTACAATAAACCTTATTTATGGACACTAAAATTTGAATTTCATACAAATTTCACTGCTATGAAACATTATTATTTTTTAAAAAGTTTATTTCACCCATTTAGAAATGTAAAAACCCTTCCTAACTCATAGACTGTACAAAAATAACTGTTAGGCCAGATTTGGTCCATGGGCCAAAGTTTGCTGACCCCTGGTCTAAACTGACCTGAATATTTTACCCTCACTTTCTTCTAAGAAATAAAAATCTAATTTATTTATAGCACATAAAATTGGATCTGAGTTAAGTCATAGAATACAACATGCTGAATAAAAAAATGAACATAAATTTTTAGAGAAAAAAATGTTTGTGTATCAAAAACTCAAGTTAATCAGTAGAAGCATAAAAATAGGATTGTATGCCTCTAACATACTAGAAGAAAATTAAGTGAAACAAAAAAAGAATAAATCAATCAAACAAAAAGCACGAATGGAACAAAACAAACATCATGGTAGGCAGACAATCTAAAATAAAATCACAGAATAAGCCCAACAAAATACATCAACAATCCCAATAAAAGAAAATGGATTAAATTTATCGTCCAAACTAGGCTACTTTAAAAAAGCACATATAAACACATACTAGTAATACTTGTGCTGAGATAACAGGAGTAAAACTAAGTTGTTCCCAGCAAACTGGGGACATATTAAAAAGCAGATAGTGGTTGCCAAGGATTAGGGATTGGGGGTGGAGGCTGGATGTAGCTATAAAGGGAAAACATGAGAGAGACTTGTGCTGATGGAATAGTTTTGTATCTTGATTGTGGTGGTGATTGTACAAAGTTACAGGGTGATGTCATTGCAAAGAAACATATATATGCTATATATGTATCTGAGTGTATATACATGGGTACATATATGTATACACACACAAACACACACAAACACAAATGAGCGCTTATAAAACTGGTGAAATATGAAAAAGCTCTGTGGATTGTACCAATCCTGGTTTCCATAGTGTACTGTACTTATGCGAGATGTTACCACTGGGAAAGGCTGGGTGAAAGATGCCTCCCTGTTTTTTTTGCAGCTTCCTGTTAATCTATAATTATTTAAATATAAAAAGTTAAAAAAAAAGCAAAGACTCTCAGAGTGGATAGAAATAAAGTAAATCTAGCTATTTGCTGTGTACAAGAGGCACTCCTAAAACAAAATGTCAGAGAAAGATAAAAAAGAAAGAGACGAAAGACTCGTGGTAGGACTGCATTGGCAGATTAGTTTTAAATCTTCCCAGTCTTGTGCTGGAAATTCTATAGAGCTATAAGGGCGGTTAAAAAAATAAACATTTTCAGAAAAACTGTAAAACAGAAAACATGCAGATTCCAAATTACATTTTAGTTTTTTTAATGTGACTGAGGAACAAAGGTTTGCAAGTATGATAGCCAGATTTAGCAAATAAAAGTAAGTGATGTCCAGCTAAATTTGAATTTTAGATAAACAGCAAATACTTTTTTAGTATAGGTACGTCCTGCACAATATTTGCTAACCCCTGGTCTAGACTGATGTGAGTGTCTAAACTTCTCTTTTTCTTCCAAGCAATTTAAATCTCATTTATCCATATCCTCCAAAGAGCAATATTTGGGACACACATATGAATAAGTTATTCATTATTATCTGAGATTCAATTAACTGGATACCCTGTATTTTATCAGGAAACTGTACTTACAGGAAGCCTCGTAGAGAGTGCAGGGAATAGTGAAGAAGCCTGGTAGTAAGAGAGCTCAGCAATGACCAGCAAATATATACGCCCCCAAATAGAGAAAACCACTCTGAGAGCAACTGCTGTGAGCACAGCTGTGATCATGCAACATGTGGGTGCTAAGGGAGGTGGAGAACGGAGGCACTGAGAGTCCCAGGCGTACGTGGGAAAGAAGTGGAGATGGGGAAAGGGCCAGTAAAAATGTATCTTCTAAAAGTGACTAAATAACCTGGTAATAGTAAGGTAGAGGCTGTGTTTCTTAGTGGGTGAAGCTGATAAAAGGATCAGAGTAGCGCAGGGATGGTGGCAGAAGCCCTGTGACTCAAAGTCGGGTTCTGAGAGGCAGATTTGCTCCTCTTGGAGATGCCCAATTTAAGAGAAGCTGACCTGTAGCAACTTGTCACTGCAGTAAGAAAGGAGAGAGCCCTTGCACTGTGGAGCCAGATGCAGGTCCTGGTCCCTCCCCACCTCCACAAGAACCTCCTACCAACAACTGGTCCAAGACAATCCAATCAATTCAATTAAAAACAGCAAAAAGAGAATGGACAAATTTATCACATACCAGACACTGTCAACCTTTTTAGAGAGTAGCGAAACAATTTTCTTTTTTTATGAATGAAGGATGTCACCAGAAAAGTATTGCCGTAAATAAAAAATGTAATCCAACATTCCAGCACAATTCCAGTACATTCTAAACCAAATAAAGCAATTTCAGCAATAAAGGAAGATCATGAAGTAGAACTATACGAACCAGAGAAAAAAATACCAAAGAGAGGATGTAGTGAAAGAAGTGATCGAGTTGAGAAATAAAATAGAAGAAAGTATATAAGCATTTTCAAAAATCAAAAGTAAATTATAAGACATTGTGCAGTGTAGATGTTGGGGGAAGCACTTCAAGGGAAATGGTATATAGTAATAAGTAAAGCAAATAAAACAAAGTAGAAATAAAGAGATAAAATTATTAGAGAAATACGGTTCCACCCATTATTGGAGCCCTCTCCGTTTTCATATCACCATTGGAGTTGTGTAAAATCTCAGGCTTCATATGTAATCCAGAGAATTCAGGGAGATTTTTGGTCTATCCTGTTCAGTGCTGATATATCCCATGTTCAAGAATCTTTGGATCCTTGAAGGTGTATGCCAAGCCTGGGCGTGGGGATCTTTGCTGCTGAGCCTTATGTATGTTGGGAGAGGTACAGAAAAAGAATAAGAGCTTGCAAAAAGACCCTCTCTGAAGTACAGTACTAAGGGAAAACCTAAAACTTTTGCTCTGGTAAACCATTTGCTAAACAAGGTATCTCTACAAGAATGTAAAGTCTGTGGTGTATTGAGGTCACCCATAGCAACAGCATATCACAAACCCAGCCCAACTCTTAACTAGACTAATGCAAACCTGCATACTAAATGCCTAGCAGATGACAAGATGTGCCTATATCCAGGCATTAAAAACTATTCACTTCAGTCTCTACTATCCTATACAACATTTCCAGCTTTCAACAAAAAAATATGAGGCGTATAAAGCTATAAGAAAAACCAACAGAATCTCAAGGTAAATAAAAAACAATATTCAAAATCAGTTTAAAATGTGGCACAGATGCTGAAAGTGTATAATGTGAAATTTAAAATAACTATGATTAGTATGTTAAAGGCACTAATAAAAAAGGTAGATAAAATAGAAGATCAGATAACGAATTTCATAGAGAGATGAAAACTATAAGAAATAAACAAATAGAGGTGCTGGAAATAAAAAAACCACAGGAAAGATATGAATAATGCCTTCAAAGGGCTCATCAATGGAACTGACACAGCTGAGGAAAGAATCAGTGGACTTGCAGATAAGTCAATGAAAATTCCCCAAACTAAATCACAAAGAGAAAAAAGAGTTAAAAAAAAAAAGAACAGAACATCCAAGAACTATGTTAAAATACCAAATGTTCTAACATATATGACCTTGGAATCACAGAAGGAGAAGAGAGAGAGAATGGGGCAGAAAAAAAATTTGAAGAAATAGTGGCTAAGAATTTTCCAAACTTAAATGAGAGTTACCAAACCGTGATCCAGGAGGCTCAGAGAACACTTAGCAGGATTTAAAAAAAAAAAAGAAGTACAGCTAAAAACTATGCTATGCCTAAAACTAAAGATGGAGAGAAAACCTTGAAGGTGTCCAGAGGAAAATGGAAACATTGCATATAGAGAAAAAAGATAAGAATTAGATCAAACTTCAGAAATCATGCAAGCCAGGAGACAATGGGATGACATCTTTAAAGTACTAAAAGAAAACTGTTAACCCCAAATTCTATTCTCAGTGAAATATCTTTCAAAAATGAATGGGAAATGAAGACTTCCTCAGGCAAACAAAAATTGATGGAATTCAATGCCAGCAGACTACTCTACAAGAAATGTCAAGGAAAATTCTACAGGCAGAAAAAAATATGTAATTAGAACAAAACTTGGATTCACAAAGAAATGAAAAGTCCTGAAAACAGAATAGATGAAGATAAAAGTACATTATTTTTTTCTTATTCTTATTTTCAATTACTCTAAAAAGTAACCAACTGTCTAAAGCAAAAATAGTGGCAACATATTATGCGTTTATAGCAGATGTAAAAGCAGAGGGTATGACAATAATAGCACAAAGGATGGAAGGAGGAATTGGAAATACACTGTTGTGAGGTCCTTATATTACACTTAAAGGGGTGTAAAATTATTTCAAGGCAGATTCTGTTTAATTAAAAACATATATTGTAAGTCCTAGGGAAACCAACAAAAATATTTAAAGGTATAGATAATAAGTCAATAGAACAGATAAAGCAGAGTCAAAAAATATGTTGTTAACTCAAGGGAAGGCACAAGAGGAGAAAATAAGAAACAAAGAACAAAAGGAACAAATAGAAAACAGCAAGATAGTAGATATTAATACAACCACATCAATAATTAAGTTAAATGTAAATGCTGTAAATACACCAATTAAAAGATGAGATTGTCAGATTGGATAAAAAAGCAGGACCTTATTATTTAGTATCTACAAGAAACCCTGTTAAAATACAAAGACATAGACAGTTAAAGGTAAAAATATGAAGAAAGTTATACCATGCAAATACTAAACAAGAGAAAGCTGGAATAGCTATATCAATATTCAACAAGCAGACTTAAGAACAAAGAATTTTATTAGTAATAAAAAGGGACACTCCATAATGAGAAAAGGGTCAATTCTCCAAAAAGACATAATGATCATAAATGTGTATGCTCTTAACAACAGAGCTTCAAAATACAGGAACCAAAAACTGATGAACTGAAAGGAGAAATGATATATCTCCAATTATAGTTGGAGAATTCAACACTCTTCTCTCCATAATTGATAGAACAAATAGACAAAAAGTCAGTTAAGAAATAGAAGACTTGAAAAACACTATCAACCAACTAGACCTAACTGACATGTAGAGAACAGTTTACCCAACAACAGCAGAATACACTTTATTTTTCAGTGCACACAGAATATTCACCAAGATAGGTTATATTCTGGGCTATAAAACAAATCTCAACAAATTTCAAAGAGTAGAAATCATGCAACGTGCATCCTCAGACCATAATTGAATTAACTAGAAATCAATAACAAAAAGATTTCTGGGAAGACTCCAAATAGTTGGAAATTAAACAACATACTTCTAAATAATCCGTGGCTCAAAGAGGAAGTCTTGAAGAATGTTAAAAATATTTGAATTAAATGAAAATAAAAATAAGGCATGTCTAAATTTGTGGGATGCAACTAAAGTATCCCTAAAGGGAAATTCACAGTGTTAAATACATTATAAAAGAGGAAAGATGTCATATCAGTAATTTAAGCTTCCACCTTAAGAAACTAGAAAAAGAAGAGTAAAATAAACTCAAATCAATCAGAAAAAAGAAAAATCAAAAGGTTAGAGCAGAAATCAATGTAATTGAAAACATAAAGCAATAGAGAATATTAATGAAACTAAAAGCTGGTTATTGAAAAAATCCCCAGGCTGACTGATCAAGAGAAAAAGAGAAAAACCAAATTACCAGTGCCACGGACTACACATACTTTAAAAGGATATAAGTGAATACTATAAACAGCTGTATGCCCATAAATTTGACAACTTAGATGAAATAGACCAATTCTTTGAAAGACAAACTACCAAAACTAACACAAGAAGAAGTAGATAACCTGAATAGTCCTATAACTATGAAAGAAATTGAATTTGTTTAAAACGCTAGCTATCTTTATTACTATTGTTAATGATGATGAGGAAGAGGAGGATCACACAACGATAACAATGATGATGATGATGACGGTGGTGGTGGTGATGACAGTGGTGGTGAAGGGAGAGGTGATGGTGGTGGTGGTTAAGATAATGGTAGAGTGGTAGTGGTTGTTATGGTGTTTATGAGGGAGAAGGTGCTAGTCCCATGGGTGCCATGGTAGAAGTGGTGGTGCTGAAAGTAATGGTAGGGATGGTGATTGTGGTGGAGGTGGTTACAGTGGTGACCGTGGAGAAGGTAGTGGTGGAGGTGACGAAGATGATGGTGATGGTGGAAGAGATTGGGGGAGGTGGTGGTGGCGATGACAGGGGCAGTGGTGATGGCAGCAGAGGTGGTAAAAGTGGTGATGTTAGGCTGCAAACATCCTCCACCACCGAGTCATTCTAGGTCCTGAGGCTGTGGTGTCTTTTTTTCCTCAGCTGATCTCAATCCTTCAGTTATACTCTAAGAAAGTGTTGTTTATCTCTCTGAAGACCTCCTAGCCCCTCTTCAAATTTGCCCATTCCTCCCCAGCAACCAAATAATTCTAAAATTTATACAGAAAGACACAGGAACTAGAAGAGGTAGTGTCTGTTCAGCCCAAATAAAATTTTTAGAAAATAAGACTCTTCTTCCAGAACATTGTTTTAAAACTACTGAAACAAAATGGTCTGTTTAAGCAGTTCTTTAAGCATTAAACAAAGAAATCTCTGTAGGGTTTGTCAGTTTTCTCAACAACAGAAACATGAGTGGCTGCTAACCTGTCAATGGCAGTTTCTTATACTTAACGAAATGGTATAAAATAAAATACAATAAATTAAAGTGAAGTAAAATAAGTCTTATCACTGGATACCCTGCTGCATGGATGTTTTTTCAATTTTCAACAATGAGCTTCTATATTTATGATAAAAGTGATACTAGTACAAAACTATGATGAAAAGAGGAACAAAGTTGGAGGTCTCACACTTCCTCATTTCAAAACTTACTACAAAGCTGCAGTAATCAAAACGGTGTGGTATTGGCCTAAAGATAGACATATAGACCAATGGAACGGAATAAGGAACCCAGAAATAAACACTGACATATATGGTCAAATGATTTTTGTAAGAGTGCCAAGATGCTTCAATGGGGAAAGGATAATCTTTTCAACAAATGGTGCTGGGAAAACTGGATATTCACATGCAAAACAATGAAGTACGAACTTTACCTTATACCAGATACAAAATTTAACTCAAAGTGGATCAAAGACCAGAATGTAAGAGCTAAGATTATAAAAACTTTTAGAAGAAAATATAGGGGAAAACTTCAGGACATTGGATTTGGCAGTGATTTCTTGGATATGAGCACCAAAAGACAATGAAAGAAAAAATAGATAAATGGAACCACATCAAAATAAAAATAAAAAACCTCTGTACATCAAAGGACACAATCAAATGTCTTTTGAATGAAAGAATAAAGAGGGATTCATATATCTGATAACAAATTAATACCCAGATTATATAAAGAACTCCTACAACTGAACAACAGAAAAACAAACAACCCAATTAGAAAAAAGGCAAAGGACTTGAATAGACATTTCTCCAAAGAAGATATACAAATGCCCAATAAGCACACGAAAAGATTCTCAACATTACTAGTCATTAGAGAAATGCAAATCAAAATTACAATGAGCTATCACCTCACACATATTAGGATGGCTTTTATTAAAAAGACAGGAGATAATAAATGTTGACAAGCATATGGAGAAAAGCGAATCCTTATACACTGTTGGTAGGAATGTAAATGGTACATCTATTATGGAAAACAGTGTGGATGTTTCTCAAAAAATTAAAAATTGAACTACCATATGATCCAGCAATCCCACTCCTGAGTATATATTCGAAGTAGTTGACATCAGTATCTTGAAGAGATACCTGCACACCCATGTGCATTGCAGCATTATTCCCAATAGTCAAGATATGGCAACAATCTAAGTGCCTGTCAATGGATGAATGGATAAAGAAGATTCCAATGGAAAATTATTCAGTCATGACAAAGAAGGTAATTGCACCATTTGTGACAACGTGGATGGACCTTGAGGGACCTAAGTGAGATAGGTCAGACAGAGTAAGATAAATACTATGTGATACAGCTTATTTAAGGAATCTAAAAAAACTGAACTCATAAAAGTAGAGAGTAGAATGATGGCTACCAGAGCCTGGGGGGTGGAGGAATTAGGGAGAAATCGTTTAAGGGCACAAACTTGCAACTAGTAGATAAATAAGTTTTGGAGATCTAATGCACACTAGAGTGTTTATAGTCAACCATACTGTATTATAAACTTCAAAATTGCTAAGAGACTAGATCTTACTTGCTCTCACCATAAAAAAGAAATGATAATTATGTGACATAATAGAGGTGTTAACTAATGTTATGGTGGTAATCATATTGCAATATACGAATGTACTAAATCAACCTGTTGTACACCTTAAACTTAAACAATATTATATGTCAATTATATCTCAATAAAAAACAGAATGGTGGTCCCTTAAAAAATTAAAAATAGAATTACTATATGATCTAGCAATTTATTTCTGGGTATATACCCCAAAGAATTGAAAGCAGAGACTTGGACAGATATTTGAACACCCATGTTCCTAAGAGCATTATTCACAATGACCAAAAGATGGAAGCAACCCAAGTGTCCATCAATGGATAAATGGATAAATAAGGTGTAGTATATCCATACAATGGAATATTATTCAGTCTCAAAAAGGAAGGAAATTTTCACATGCTACAACATGGATGAGGACATAGTGTTAAGTGAAATTAACCAGTCACAAAAGGACAAATACTGTATTATTACACTTATATGAGGTACTTAGAGTAGTCACATTCAGAGGCAGAAAGTAGAATGGTGGTTTCCAGGGGCTAGGGGGAAGCAGAAATGGGGAATTAGTGTTTAGTGGGTACAGAGTTTCAGTTTCGCAAGATGAAAAATTTCTGGAGATGGATGGTGGTGATGGTTGCACAACAATGTGAATGTACTTTAACGGCAATGATCTATGCACTTAAAAATGGCTAAGATGATAAATTTTATGTTATGTGTATTTTACCACAATTCAAAAAGATTAAAAAATTAGAAAGACAAATGTGCAAACACCTATGTAATAATTGTTACCAAAACAGCAAAAAAATTGATATTAATTTTAAAAAAAAGAAATAGTCTCTGTTCTTGAGTTGCTCATGAAAGGGGATGATTCCACCCCCTCGGTGACATGCACCACTGACAGAGCCAGGGAAAGCTTGGGGCCTCCTCTGGGGGAGCTCTGAAGTAGCTCGCCTTATCCTGTCTAGTTCTGTCGTATCCTGTCTAGCTCGCCTATCCTGTCTAGCTCAGCGCCTGGGCGAGCTGTTCCAAATCCTTTGTGACAAGAGACAGAGAAACAGAAGGAAAGACCGCATGGATTGGTCCTGTGGACGTTTGGAAGCGATGCATCCAGGTGTGGATGGCCAGATCCAGCCTGGCCGAGAGCGCTCTCTCTGGTGAGGTCATAGCCATGCACACAGAACCTACACTCTGGCCAGGCAGGAGGAGGGGACACGGAGGGAACAGGAAGAATGGAGCCAGACCAGCACTCTTCCCGACCTTTTGGCTTTTCCCTTCCTCATTTGGTTTATTTCTAATTTCATGCTCAGAATCTGGCTCAAGTCCTAACTGTTCTGGGGAAAGAGGTCCAGCAATGGTCAAACCACACATTCTGTGGGAGGTGAGTCCCCAGGTTCTGAAGGCCTCTGAGGTACAGACCAGGGAACCACCTGGACCTGCTCGGGAGGGTCTCACCTGGATATGAGGTAAGGAGGTTGCCAGTGGCTCTGGCCCCGCCCTCGGTGACTCAGTCAAGAGAAACTGCCTGTGGGTATGACACACACCAGAGCCTCGCCCCGCCTTGTGGGTTGCCCACACTCTCTCCCACATCCTAGCTTGCAGAACTGGCCCCACTTTAGCCCCCGACCCTGGAAGATGTCGTGAGACTAAGCAAGGACAACACAGCAACACGTTTCTGGCTCAGCACCCAGCTATAGTGCTCTGACCCACAAACCTCCCTATGGTTTCACGGGGATTCTAGTGTTTCTCCAACGTGCTATGTGCCAGGTCACATTTTATGTTCCCCACAAAGGCCATAAGATGTGGCTGGGGTGGAGGTGGGAGCCCAGGGCCATAGTAGGAGGTCCCCTTCTGCTCACCGCTCCCCAAAGGCTGTGCGTCTGTACATCCCCAGCAACTCTCCTATAGGCAGGGCCTTCATAGATGTTCTAAGCCACCAAAAGTCACCCCAGGGACTGAGGAAGTCCCTCCATCCTGATGCATGCCACACTCTGCTGTGGTGAACCCTTTGTCTCTGGACCAACTCTGTTGGTTTCTACTGTCTTTCCCAAGGCCTCTGTTCTTCTCAAGAAGTCCCTCGGTCCTTCCTGCAAACAGACTCCTGACGGGGAGATCCCCCAGCCTCCAGCTCTGCCCTCTACACCCCTATTGCTTGAATTGATAAGCATTACATGGTTTGTTCGTTCACAGTGGGGACTGGGGGTGAGTTAGTGTGGAACTGAACTATCAGAGGATCAATACCAGGTCCACCCCTCATTAGTTTGTGACCTTGGGTGAGTTACTGACTCTCTCGAAGCCTCATTTTGTCTCATCAGTTAAATGGGAATAAGAACAGCACTCACATCACAGGACTGATGGGACAAAGCCCAGACTGACACAGTGAATGAGCAGTAAACCTTTCTTGTAAGTAACTTGAAAATCCCACAGCATGTTCTACAGTCCTTCAGCCAGGCTAAGCTGGGACGATCTTCCTCTCTGGGTCAGGTAGGCTGCTCTAACACATGCGAGGAAGTGTTTGGTCTTGAACCAGCCTCAGACTTAGGTCAATGATAACTTAGCCTCTGCCATGTTCTCAGTGTCCTCTTTACATGCCCGGGGAGGAGAGCAGGGGAGGTGGGCCACACAGAGGCAGCAGGAAGCAGGTGTCTGTGGGTTCATGCTAAGTGCCTACCCTGCTCTTTACCGTCTCTGTCTCTTCCAGTCCTCATGACAACCCAGTGACGTGGATATTACTCTCCTCTTTATAGAGAAGGCTTTAACGAGGCTGAGACAAATCATCAAATCAGAGAGATGAAGCAATTTCCCAGGGCCACTTAGCTAATGATGATGATGATGATATAGCTGACATTTAAGCACTGACTATGCACCAGGCACTGTTCTAAACACTTCACATATATTAACTCATTTAATCTTAACAACCACCCTTGAGTAAGTACTATTTTTATCCCCATTTTACAGATGAGAAGTCCAAAATACAAAAAGGTTAAATAACTTGACCAAAGACACGTGCGAATAAGTGACAGATTCGGACTTGAATCAAGACAGTTTTGACCAGGGTTCAGCAAACTTTTTCTATAAAGGACCATGCACTAAATATCTTAGGCTTTGCTGACTATGCGGTCTCAGTCACAAATATTCAACTCTGCCACAGTAGTGCAGAAGCATCCACAGACCGTGTAAACAAAGGAGCATGGCTGTGTGTTCCAATAAAAATTTATTTATAAAATAAACAGGGAGCCCATCTTAGCCCATAGGCCAAAGTTGGTCCACCCGTGGTCTTAACTGCTACCTTAAGAGAACGAGGACCCAGAAGCATCAAAGCTCTCTGAGAAGCAAAATCGTAATTGTGAACAAAATGTTTGACAATTCTCTGGCCTTTCAGTGTGATACAGTATACAATTCATTCAATGTCAATGCACCATTATTTGTTGAAGACGTACTGTACACCGGGCCCCATCTTATGTGCTTGAAATACACCAGTGAAAAAAATAGACAGCATCTCCCTTTGTATGAGCTTATCTTCCAGCAGGATTGAGTGGGAGCGCTGACAAATAATACACGCAATAACAGCTGAATTATATAATATGTAAAAAAATGGTGAGTGCTGTGGAAAGAAATGGAGCATGGTTAGGGGAATGTGGGAGCAAGAGAGCAGCATAGGGTGGTAAGTGTAGGTCTCACTGAGAAGGTGACATTTTAGCAAAGACTTTAAGGAGGTAAGGGAATGAGCCATGCTGATATCTTGGAGAAGAGCTTTCCAGGCAGAGAGAACAGCCAGTGCAAAGGCCCTGAGGCAGGAGTATGTCTGGCTTGTTCAAGAAAGAGCAAGAGGTCTGTGTGGCATGAGTGTACTGCATGGTGTGGTGAAAGGATGAGGTCAAGGGTTAATGATAGCCTGATTTTGTGGGGCCTTGGAAGTGTGGTGAAGACTTGCCTTTTACTCTCAGAGACATGGGGAGCAGAGGAGTGACATGATCTGACTCAGATTGTAAAAAGATCAGTCTGACTGCCATGTTGTGTCTTGGGGTCAAAGCTTTAGACTCAAGTTTCCTGGATTTGGTTCTGACTCTCATACTAATTACTGGCCCAATATCAGGCAACATAATTCATCTTTCTGTGCTTGGTTTCCACATCCATAAAACAGAGATAATAATAGTATTTACCACATAGGACAGTTATGAGCATAAAATGAGAAAATTTAGGCGAATGATTAAACGTAGTTCTAGGCACATATGAACACCAAATGGATATTGGTTATCTGCATTACTGTTAAATTTACCTTCCTAATAAAAAATTACCATTTTACTGTAATAAACTGTGAAAGTGTGCTTACACAGTGACACAGGTGTAGACACTCGTGCTGTTTGATTTCTCATCTCTACAGCAAGCATAGGATCCACTCCCACCTCCAGGGCACTGCCGCTCTCACAAGGGAGGTGAGAAGTCACCGCGGGGAACATTACGCCTCTGTAGGTGGGACAGCTTCTGGGGCACCTTCTTGGTCATATAAAGTGCGTGAAGAATTGATATGTTTCCTAAGAAGGGAGGGTACCCAGTGAAGATGGTGGAGAAGAAAAAAACAAAAGGAAGACAAACCGCCAATAGTGATGCCAAGGTATCAAATAGGTATTGTCACCTATTTCTGTGTAACAAATTATCCCCAAACTTAGCAGCTTAAAACAACAAACATTTATTATTTCACGCAGATTCTCAGAATCAGAAGTCAAAAACGTGGCATTAGCTGGGTGGTCTGGCTCAGGGGTTCTCATGAGGTTGCAGTCAAGGTGTCAGCCAAGGCTGCATCATCCGAAGGCTTGAATGGGTCTGGAGGGTCTGTTTCCAAGATTGCTCACTCACGTGGCTGTTAGCGGGAGGCCTCAGTTCCTCACCACATGGGCCTCTCCACAGGCTTCTAGAGCCCTTATGACATGGCAGCTGGCTTCCCCCAGGCAAGTGATCCAGGAAGATCAAGGAGGAAGCCCCCATGCCTCTTATGATCTAGCCTCAGAAGTGGCACTGTCACTTCCACCGTATAGCATATTCTTTAGAAGCAAGTCACTAGGTCCAGCCCACACTCAAAGGAAGGAGAATTAAGCTCCATCTCTTAAAGGATAAAGTATCAAAAAATTTGTGGACATATTTTAAAACCACCAACCATGGTGTGTGATCTTGGGTCAAAATAACATTGTCTTAGATGGTGCCAGTTTAATTTTCAAAAGTCCAAAACGTGACTCTCATGCAAACGCATAGCTAGCATGTGTCAAAGATTTATCATTAGTATTAAATGAAGGAACCAGCAAGATGATAAAACTGATTCAAAAGATAAGTCAAGGAACAGAAGATTATATAATCAGTCAGGAGAGAAATGGTAGAATAGTTTGGCTAACTTAGATTTAAAAAAAATTGCTTAATGAATTGCAAGTCAATAAAACTGCACCCTCTAGGGCTATCATTTCTATCAGGCAGAAATATTTTGCAATTTATCAATCTCCTCTTAGTTCACAACTAACCTTACAGTCTGGTATCTAATCCATAGTAATTAACAAGTCAAACTAAGGTATACGTTCCCTAGGGAACTGAGTAATTGTTGGTGGGGTCTATTTGATGATTCTCCAGTATGACGTTGAAAGCACATGCAGTCATCATTTTGTTTTATTTTCAAGACAAGAGCTTTTCTTAACAGGGGTTTATTTGTCTCACTTTCGCCTTCTTAGTTCCATCCGTTTGCATCCAGTTCGATCCATGCATTGCTCCATCCATTCATTCTACATCCATCCCCATTTAAGCACATTGCAGAGCACACAAAGCTGGCGGAGACATGCCCCTGGACCCTCAGCAGGCTTGCCCCATTTTGGGGGGCGGCGATTTACTGGCCTCACTCTTTCTTCAGCAGAATGAGAGAAGAGCTTATGAAGCCCCACAGCAGTGTCCCCCGGGCACACAGGTGCAATTCACTGGGGTCAGGGGGTCAGAGAAGGCAGCCTGGGCAGCCTCCATTTCACCCTTTTAGGTGAAGCAATATCTACTTTATCATCACTTTGCAAGTGAAAGCCTTTCTGCTTAAAACCACTTTGCCTATGGGCCACCTCCTTCTGGAGTTTCTTTTTTTTGTTTTGTTCTTTTTTGCAACCAATTCAGTGTCATTTCTATTTGCTCAATTTATCATCAATTTAATAAATTTGCATAAGGTAGCCTCAACATCTTTCATTTTTATGAAAGGTGTTTATCACATTAGTGGCATTAGGTGAGTGGTGGGTTATTTCCTATCCTTTGAACAACTTGGTATTTTATTTCTTCTTGAACACTTTAAGGACTTTTTAGCCCATAAGCCTGAACACAATTCTTTAAAATTTGTGACTTAACAATATGTGGTTTCCAGTGGTCCTCAAGACATAATGAAATTGTTTGTTATTATACACTGATCGTTACCTCTAATTCAGATCCATCACAGAGAGTGTATGGATGTATTAAAATTGCAAGATGTATTAAAACACAATCATATATTATTTTACCAATTAGGTGCTAAAGAAAGATCATTCACAGATGGCATGAGCTAGATTTTAGTTCCTAAGGAAATAATCAGACACATGAGCAAAGATGTTGATACAAAGGTGTTTTCATGATCATGATCATGAAAATAATGATCACATGATTTTCAATAGGAAATAATACTAATAATATAAAGGACTAATAATGATTGATTGCTATAAGTAATTGATGCTGCATCTACACAATGAAATACTAGACAGCTACTCAATGGTATCATGTCAGTATTCATGTTTGTTATGAAAAGATACGTTGCTTCTTTGTTACATGAAAAAAGCAGGTTGGAAAGAAAGTGAGTTCTATGATGCAGTTGTGTGAAAAGCTGTCCATAGTTAACGTGTATATGTGCGCAGAGGAAAAAGTGTTGTCGTTGGTTTTCTGATCCTGTGCTCACAGAAGATGAGTATTCATGTTTTTCTTTTTTTGTCAGTCTGGATTTTCAGGTTTTTTGACAATGAATACGGAGCTTAAACATCACTTAAGCAGGAGAGCCCCACCTTCAACATCTTCCACAGGCCTGGCAAAGGCAGGAAGGATGGAAGGAAGGAAGGAAGCAAGGAAAAGGAGTTTTAAAATCTGCTTTCCTTGAGCTGCTATCTGCACTGACGCCTCTGGGTCTGAAAGTGCTTGGAGGAGCTGCGTGCTCATGAAGAACTGGAAAGCCCCTGGGAAGTTCTCCAGAATTGCTGGAAGAAGACTGTCTCCAGAATCTTCCTTCCCTGCAAGAGGTAGTGAGTAGCAGGCGTTTCTGGAGGCTTAGGGTGACGTGAAATCTCTCTGGGAAACCCTGCTCCTCCACAGGTCGCGGCAGTTTCAGGAGCCCCTCCCTTGTGCATCATTAAAAGGGCTGAGGCATCCTCGGAAGAGCAGGCAGGCACCGCAGGCTCTGTCAGGAGAAGGGAGGATCTGAGGTGTCCTTTGGGGAGCTGGGCTTCATCCTCCCCAGCAGTGCTGGGGCTCTCTGTTCACAGGCTGGGGGTGTGGGGTCGGGGTCAGGGGTCAGGAGGCTGCTTGCTACCCAGGCTCCCACCAGCTCAGCCTCTGTCTCCACCTAAGATTTTCTGTTATTTCAAAATAGGAGAATCTACACACTGTGACGCTCAAGATGGTCCTGAGTGGAGCGCTGTGCTTCCGGTGAGTAACAGAGCCACTGATTTGGCCGCGTCCTGTGGGGGAGGTGAGTTCCAGGTAGACCTGTTGTCCGGCCTTTCCAGGGAGGGAGGAGCTGTGATGGCCCTGAGCTGGGACTCTCAGAGGTGGGGGGGCAGCTGGGAAGTTGTGAATGGCACCTCACTGCCCTGAGAAAAGTTCCTTCAGCCTTCTTCAGACTGGGGCAGGTCCCCTCAAGGGAGTTCCCTGATGCGAAGGGGGCACAAGTGAACCGCCCTGTGTAGAGAGGGAGCCTCATCTATTCATAATGAGAATGGAAGTCAGGAGACCTGGCCTGCAGCCCTGCTGTTACCACCCACTGTGGCGATTTGATGTCAGTCCGGCTATTCTGTTCCTCCTTCCTGCCCTTTGAGACAGAACAACAACAACAAAACTATTCAGTCAATCAGTCTGTCTGTCCACTGGCATGTACTGAGCCAGGCACTCTGTTATGCTCTGGATTTTGCAACAGTGAATGAGAACGGTCCTTGCTCTCACTGAACTCAGAGTCTAGTAGAGTTTTTCCCAATGTGTCTTCTGCGGAACCCCAGTCCCATGAGTTGTTTTATACAGTGGCACTCCTTGATTAAGCAAATGTGGGAAATACCTCATTCTATGTCTCCTTAAGAGAAAATCAGGGTGCAATTCAGCATATTAGTAACTTTGAAGTAGAGATTTAGTTGTGTTTAGCCAATATGGAATCAATTTGTACACAGCATACTTTTTACCGTATAACATCTGG
This sequence comes from Diceros bicornis minor, assembly GCF_020826845.1. Taxonomy (NCBI): domain Eukaryota; kingdom Metazoa; phylum Chordata; class Mammalia; order Perissodactyla; family Rhinocerotidae; genus Diceros; species Diceros bicornis. The sequence goes on from NC_080779.1 coordinate 19,795,641, forward strand.
AGAAATCCACTTTAGGCTACATCTTTCAGCTTTTTCGCAGAATGTCAGCAGATCAACTGAGATCATAGAGGCAAAATAAATTTGAAAAGTAAAATGAAAGAATTTTAAATTTCAAGAAGTTCCTCACTTCGTAGGGAATATATGGCCAAGCGGAAGTAAATGTACCTTGATGTCTTCAATAATAATTGAAGAATCAGATTTTAATCTGGATGAGGCCTGGGCATTATCTAAGTCATCGTCTTAGCTTAGCAGTGGGGAGACTCAGGCTCAGAGAGGGCGAGGGATGTGTCTGTTGTGACTCGGCAGTAATGGTGGCTGAGCTGGACGAGACCCCAGGACCCTGACTCACAGTCTAGTTTCTTTTCCAACATAACACACAGAGGAGATGAGTTGGTGCAAAAAAGATTGAGTAGGGTGAAGGAGCAAATCCCAGCCTCAGATTGGAGACTGTGGGGTTGTCCCATTGGTAGGGCGTGAGCACAGCAGGGTGGGAGAGGAGGTTGTGCCGTTAGTGCTGGAGGAGAGGAAGACAATGCCTGAGATGGGGGACTCCAGAGCTCGGGCAAGCGGAAGCACCCACGCCTCCCCTAACTGAGTGTCATCCCGTGCTGATGTTTCAGAATGAAGGATGCGGCATTGAAGGTGCTTTATCTGCATGATAACCAGCTTCTAGCCGGAGGGCTGCATACAGGGAAGGTCATGAAAGGTTGGTGGCAAAACATGACCCTACTATCCCAAGTCTCTACACACTCTTGGGGGGGGGGCCTACACTGTCATGCGAATTGGCACAGGCCTACAGACCCTAGGCCTGACAGGGTAGATGGGGCATCGTAAAACCAGGCTCTGAGCAAGGACAAATAAAATACTACACCTTCCAGCAAAGTGAGGACCCGTGCCCCAGTGCCCCCGGAAGCCTCCCTGCAGAGATGGGAATGTTTTCCAAGATGGATGCTTTGCCATTCCCTCCTAGGTGGACTGGGGTCAAACATTCTTTTTCCTGGGAGCCAGTGTTAAGGACAAAACCAAAGCAGGCTCTCTGTGCCTTTATTCCCATATGGGACTAGGTTTCTGCCCCTTTGGCCTGGGTCCCCTCTGCTCTCAAGATCTTTGGCCACTCAGAGTGGTGGCACCCAGAGAGCAGGTGGCACCAACTGGCCTCGTGCTTACTCATTCTGCCTCCCCGCCGCTGGAACAGATCCTTCTCTCTAAAACAGCACACACCTGCCCACCCCGAACACCCTTACTGGGTGCTAGGGCTAGGCAGATCCCTTTGCGAGGATGTGTGTATGCACATGTGTATGCATGTACGTGTGTGTGCATATATGCATATGTGCATGTGTGTGTGAGAGTGTGTGTGTGTGGTGGGGGTGGGATGGTACAGGGAGGAGTGATATCCTCTCCTGTTCTCAGGAATCTCACAGGGGTTAGAAAGATGTTCAAATAACTCTAATGGGAGGCTTATCTAGACAAGTTTCAGAAAAGAGGCCGGAAGGTTGAGGGGCATTAAAGGAGGTCCAGTCTCCCTTAGGGGTTAGAGAAGACTTGAAGGTTTGACCCTGGGGATGGGAAATGGTACAATGTGCTTATGTGCCTTGATGTCCACTGGGCCAACTGGCAGGAGACCATTCTTCCCTTTATGACAGCCGCTAAGAGGCTTCCCTTCTGCCCAGCCTGGGGACAGGACGTCTCACACAGGTCCTGCTCCCCAAAGTCCACGACTTGGGGAGAGAGAAGGAAGGGTGGCCAAGGCCCCTGCATCTGGCCTCCCTCCTCTAGGTGAGGAGATCAGCGTTGTCCCCAATCGGTTTCTGGATGCCAAGCTCTCTCCAGTCATCCTGGGCGTCCAGGGAGGGAGCCAGTGCCTGTCGTGTGGGACGGGGCAGGAACCAACTCTGAAACTAGAGGTGAGTCCTTTTGGGAATCCTCGCCATCTGGCAACTAAATCAACAGACGTTGAACCCACTGAGGCCTTGCAACCTGTGGCCCAAGTGCCTCTCCTGGGGATGCCCTTGCAGGGTTCTGTGGATTGCAGCCCTGTCTCCATGTGCCCTTGGCCCAGCCTCCTCACTGCCCCCACTTCTGCCCCTCACCTGCTATGCCCCTCTGCTTGCAGCCAGTGAATATCATGGAGCTCTACCTCGGTGCCAAGGAATTCAAGAGCTTCACCTTCTACCGGCGGGACACGGGACTCACCTCTAGCTTTGAATCGGCTGCCTACCCAGGCTGGTTCCTCTGCACTGTGCCTGAAGCAGACCAGCCTCTCAGACTCACCCAGCTTCCTGAGGACGCCAGCTGGGATAACCCCATCACAGACTTCTACTTCCAGCAGTGTGACTAGGACAATGTGCCCCCCAAAACTCCCTGGGCAGGGCCAGCTCCAGTGGGGGCAGGAGAGTGGAGGAGGAGACCCATGGCAATCACCCCTTCCCTGCTCTCAGGGCCCCCACCACTCACTGGCTAGGCACATGGCCACCTTCCCAGTTTGGGTAAATTTTTCTGAGACTTGGAGCTCAGTCCATAGTTTCCTTCCTTGCTGGGTGGTATTACTGTTGTGGAACTTGGCAAAAACCATATGAGATAAACTGGAGTCACATAAGAAGATTCCTAAGGGATCAGGGTAGGGAGACTGGCAGGGATCCTTCATAATCCGTGGTAACTTATCCCATACCCTGAGCCCCACAGGCCAACCCATTCCCAGTTGAGCTTGTTAGGGCCACCAGCTGCCCAAAGGAAGTCCTATCACCCACCACTGTGCAAGAGAGGGAGGGTGGTCATAGAGTTAGGGACCCAAGGCCCAGCCCCCTCCCTCTTCCCTTTAATTCGGCTGCCATCATATGCTGCCCTTTCCATCTCTACTCTCATGCTCTAGCCACGGGCAGGGGAGGGTGGTGGTGTCCGAGGACACGGCTCCAGCTCAGAAGACCAAAGATGGGCAGGGCATGTCATACCTTTTGAAACTCAAGGTACAATTAAAATCCAAGATGCTGGTGTCTATTCACCTGAAAAGATGGTCGTGACATATTAAGTGAGAAGAGCAAGTTACAAAGTAGCATATCTTATAATTCTATTTTAATTTAAAAAAATACCTATTTATATATTTCTTCATAGAAAAAAGTCTGAAGGAGATTACTTCAATTCTAGCAATGTCAGGGTGGTGGTATTATAGGAGATTTTTCTTTTTGTTCTTTTTATTTATCTGTGTTTTCTAATTGTTCTACAATGAAGATGGATTACTTGTGTAATAATAAGAAAAATTAATCTTGAGGTAAGCAGAGCAGACGTTATTTCTTATTGTTCTCAGCCTCCACTTCCCTGGAGTGAAATGCAAATTGAATTGAGCTCTGCTGCTCTGGTCGGCAGAATCAGAATAGTGATCTCAGCAAAGCTGCAAAGAAGGAAGATATGATGGGTTAGTGTGGCTGGAATATTCCAAGGAAGGAATTTACAAAAAGAAAAATCCCATACTTTGACCTGAAGTGGTCACAGCCCCCTGAGATTCCAAGATGTGGGATCCAGCCTCCAAAGGGGCTCCTGTGCTGGCCGAATAGTGTTACCTCCAAATTCATGTCCTTCCAGGAACCTCGGACTGTGACCTTGTTTGGAGATAGGGCCTTTTACATGCAATTAGTTAAGAGCTCAGCTGTATTAGGGAGGACTCTAAATCCAATATGACTGTGTCCTTGTAAGAAGAGGAGAGGACAAACAGACACAGAGGGGACCCAGGGAGGAAGTCCACGTGAAGACGGAGGCAGAGGTTGGAGTTCTGCTGCAATAAGGCAAGGAACGCCAACGATTGAGGCAACCACAGAAGCTAGGAAGAGGCAAGGAAGAATTCCTCTCCAGAGCCTTTGGAGGGAGCATGGCCTTCAAGTCTCCTAAACTAAGAGAGAACAAATTTCTGTTGTTTTAAACCACCAAGTTCATGGTAACTGGCTACAGCAGCCCTGGGAAATTAATACAGCTGCCAATGATCCTGTCTCTTGGTATTCACAGCCTGTGCCACGTTGTACCAGAGTTGTTTCTGTGGCCAACAGAATACGGCAGAAGAAATTTATGCCACTTCTGAGATTATGTTATAAAAGACACTACAGCTTCTGTCTTGGTCTCTCTCTCTATTTCTTTGCTTACTTGCTCTGGGGGAAGCCAGCTGCTGTGTTGTGAACAGCCCCATAGAGAGACCCATGGGGTGAAAAATGAAGCCTCCTGCCAACTGCCACATGAGTGAGCTTGGACGCAGCTCCTCCAGCCCCAGTCAGGCCTTCAGATGATGCAGCCCTGGTCCACTGCTTGACTGCAACCTGATGAGAGACTCTAGAGCAGGACACCCGCACCAAGCTGCTCTAGATTCCCAACCCTCAGAAACTGTGTGACATAATAAATGTTTGTTGCTTTAAGTTGCTAAGTTTTGGGGTCACTTATTATGCAGCAATAGGTAAATAATATGCAAGGTAAGAGAAACAAATGCATTTATTTTATTACAATAGTAATTTTCTCCAATATTTTCATTTTCCTTCTCAAAATCAACATGAGCCCTTTTACTTCCCAAATATTCTATTTACAAGCTGATCATACTAAATTTGTTGAGTATTCTTTGTTCCTACAAGGTTTAGATCTTCTTTAACTACCTTTGCACCTCCAGTCGTACCTGCCAGGGACTGTGACTCCACTGTCTCTACCCTGGGGGATAAGAGCAGAGGCCAGAGGAAGGCCCAAATCTGAGCCCCAGGAATTCCCCCTGCACCTCACCCATCAGACCAGCCTGGCAGGTTCAGATTCTGCGGAGGACTAGCAAGGGGGTGGCCAGGCCAGAAGGGTCTGCCTCAGTGGACCTCAGAAGCTCCTGAAGTCCTTGGGCTGCAAGCCGCACAGGGCTGCTCAGAACGTGGGCTCCAGGTACCGGGCTGTGTTTCTGCAGACCCAGCTCACTCTCTCTTTTTGCCCACAGACCCAGCCATAGTCTCATAGTGTCGCCTTCTCTGAGAAGCCTTTGCTGAGTTGAGATCCCTGGTCATCTTCTCTGACAGTGCTTTGTGCACATCTCTTTGGTAACTTGACCTCATTGTAATTGACTTGGGGTCTGTGGTCCCTAAAATGACATCAAGGTCAAGGCTATATCAGTTTGTGTCCAAGCACCTCAAATAGTGTTTGGCAAACAATTGGAATCCAGTGAGTGTAGAATGTGGAAACTATTTCTCCACCCTGGAATATTCTTTCTTTCTTCTTCACCCATTTAAATGGGCCCACCTTTCAGGGAACAGCTGAAATTCCACCTCAGTTTTGAAGCTTTCTCAAACCTGAAATGATTGCTTCATCATTTGTGGGATGATAGAATTTAAAAGGGCCTTAGCAGGGATGAGCTGACACGAGTCAATTGAAAAAGGAGGAACATAAAATGCTACCTTTAAGAATGGATTGGGCTGGAGGACCTGGCATCATGACTGTTCAAGTGAAAAAAATCTGGTGGTTTTAGATTTCTGCAATTTCAATATAAGCTCCCAGCCTAGGCCTATATTTACTGAGGTGCGTGCCTGTATGAGGTTGAGTTTGTGCCAGTTACAGGCATTGGGGACTAATAGTGTGTCCTGAAGAGGAGGGAGGGTCCTAAGACCAGGTCGTAAAGGAGGAGGCTAAGGAGCTGAGAGTCTTTATCCTGATGAAGCATACACAGAGAGCCCCCTTCAAGTACTCAAAGGCCTGCCTAGTAGAATATACTTGTTCTGTGTAATTCCAAGAAACACAAGCAGGACAGATGATTGGAAATTACATGGAGGCTGTTTTTCCTGTGTGACCCGAAAATTTTAACCATAAGGACCACATACACTGTTAAGGTTTCTTCAAGAGCTTGTGAGGTCCTTGACACAGGAGGTGTTGAAGCAGAGCCTGATTGACCTATTTCTCAGGGATGCTATAGCTCAAATTTCTCCATTTGAAGGGAGACTATGATGTCATGTCTAAGGCCCTTTCAAGTCTAGGAATTTGTTTCTTTACTCAAGGAGATTCTCTGCCCCTATTGTCTCCAGTATGCCCGTGACCTATTTCTCACTTTTGAGGCATCTGAGTGTTGGACTGACCTCTCCCACTTCCTCACCAAGCCCTTTGTGGAACTTTGCAAATGACCTAAGAGGGAGAATTACAATAAGGTGCTTGGTCCCCACAGAACACTATGCCTAAGCTTCTCTGCCCTCGTGAGTAGGTGGATAGATGAGTGGATGGATGGACTGAGTTGAGTAATGTCAATTAGAGGCCTGAGTGTTCTTTACCCCTGCCCTGCTCACACTATGTCGTGTGCCCTAATAGTCCAGGGCACATGGCACCTGTCTAGCCCCAGGATGGATCTAAGGGCAATGTCCTCTGTAGGTGGGTTTCCTTAGATCTTCTGTCTCATCAAGCTGATACCCACTACTAGGACCTGTTGTAAAGACAGAGACTTCCCTTTTGTCTTTCCAAACAGGGCCCTACTCACAATGCTGTCAATGCCCTGTTCTCATTTGCCTGGCTGGCCACAGCCAGCCTGGCTTCAGACATCAGAGGTCCTGATGCCCTGTCCTTAGGCCCCTCAGACACATTCACTCTTGCCTCTTCCACCTCTCTAAGCCTAGAATGGAGCCCCATGGGGCACCAAAGGGAAGGTGGTATGAAGATATCTGACCCCAGCACTGTTTATCTGGCTGCCAAAACCACCAATAACAATGTCAATTATAGTAGCTATGAGCAGGGGCCCTGAGCCTGGCTTCTGCCAAGGCTTTATGGGTGACTCTCTCCCCTTCCAACAAACACTCATTAATGCCCCCACCTTCTTATTATCCATACTGTGCTGAAGACATTGTGAAATCCCTGGGCTCTTCTTTTCCATCCTGGAACCAATTATAAAGATTGCTGCAGGCCTGACCCACCCTGACGGGACAGTATAAACTCAGTGCAGATGCCCAGGATAAATCAGTCGGAGGTTCCAGGTACCCAGGATCTGCAGGTCAGTGGTGGACAGGCAGTATTCTCTCTTTTCTTCTCCCTTCTGTTAATATCTCTGATATGCCCCTTCCCTTAACTCCTCCTGGCAAGATCTCTAGATAACAAAGTATCCCCTCCACAGAACACTGAGGGATGCTAAATAAGTCTAGAGGCACATGGAAGGAATTTGAAGAGAAGGTATGGTTAAGTCAAGTCAAGATCTTTAAATATTTAGAATCATAGATTGCAGAAAGTAATTTCAGAGGAAATCATCTAGGCCACTGGGATTCAGCAGTGTTTGGTGAGGCTTGGGGGTTCCTTAGAGATGTTCCAGTGCCTGCTTCAGTGGTCAAGGAAAATGCTAGCAGGGTTCTGGTGTCTCCATCACTTCCTGATTCAACAAAGGCAGGTCCCTTTTACCCATTTTACTTTCATTAGGTTTCTGTGAAAAATATCATTGTGAAATTTAGTTTTGAAAAATATTAACCTTTCCCAGCCTCTCATTCCAATGATAGTAAATTGGCAGCCCGGGGACAAAAGGGGACTTTCCAAGATGGCAAGATAAATTTGTAGCAGAGCTAGGTCTGGAATCCAACCTTGCCATTCAAATCTGCTGTGTATGTTTCTATGTCCTGCTTGCAAGAACCACGTGAGATACACTCATACAAGTAAATCAGGGCCAGATGGTGGTGAAATGGGCAGCTACTGTGGATTCTACAGCTGGACGGGGATGTGGTGAAAACAATACTTAGAACATGAGTCCAGGTACTCCACAGTTGGGGCTGGATTGAAGGTAGGAAAACCAGGAATACAGGCACAGGTATTATGGCTATAGTGAAAACAAAGTTATATTTTAAAGAATAATCTGTCAGAACTTGTTGATAAATCAGACGCAGAGTCAGGAGAAGTGGGAGAGATTGTCAATGATCCCTAGGTTTCAAATCTCACGGACTAGAGGAAGGTTACGGCAGTGAGAGAAATGAAGTTGGGAGGGATGAATGGGCAAGGAGGAGGAGAAGATTAATTTGACCTTAGATATATTTAGTTGAGTGTGATGGCAGGATGTTCAGAAGGCATGTCCTTTAGACTGCTGGAGATAAAGCAGGTTGCTCAGTCTGGATTTGGGAGGCATTAGACCAAGATGATCGCTGCAGCGGTGGAAATGGATGAATTGCAGCATATGAAAGAGAAGTGCTTTGGACTTTGACTTGTGATTTCCAGCCTTAGGGATGCCCCCAAAAGGAAGGGAGAATCTACAGTGGGCCTGAGAAGGGGAAAATGGAAGGGAGTTGATCAATGTCAAGGGTTCTGAGGAGGCAGCAGCCAAATGTCAGAGGAATCGAAAATGAGTCTTTGGATTTGGTTCCACAGAAGTTAATATTGGTCTTGGAGAGAGCATATTCCATATAGATAATGTGTAGGAGAACCAGGAGAGAGTAGGGTGTGTGATGTGCAAAGAAACACGGAGAAAGCCCAGGGCTACTTGGTGGTGGTGTTTGATCCAGGACAGGTGAATTGAGGAGGTCTGAGACAGCCAGAGATGGCGTTCAGCGAGGAGTACAGGCTACAGTCCAGTGAAAGGTCACTTGGGGACAAGAGAGAAGGGAAAGCTTTGGAGATAGAGTATGTGGTGCATTGGGAGGGACCGTGGCAGACACTCAGCACCAGACCCCCAGGCTCTCTGATGGACTAGAAGCCAGCTTCTCACTCCTACTCGCCCCATCATGATCTAGCCAGACCCCAGGCAAGGGGAGACTGTTATGGGAGTCTGTAGGAGAGACACTGGGATCTGGGGCTGGGTCAGGACATGAGGCGTCTGGGGCCCCAGGGATTCCCACTGGACTGGACCGGCACTGAATTTCCGCCGGCCCTGTGAACTGATCCCGACCAAGAGTGGGAGTCATCAGCCTACCTGCCCAGCTTTACACAGGGACCCTCCGCTTAGTCTGCCCTGGCCAGATCTTGGCACAGCTGCCAGGCTGCCCATAGTTCTTCTGCTACAGCCAAAGGAGCCCCAGTCATCCGGCAGAGAGAGAGCACACCACGAGTGGGCTTGCACTGAGGCCTTGCTGCTGTTGGGCTCTCTGCTCTGGGGGATCATCTGGTCCTTTGCTACTCAAAGTGTGGCCAGGGACCAGCAGCATTCACATCACTTGGTTGCAGGTTTGAAATGCAGAGTCTCAGGTCTCACTGACCTAGGGAATTAGAATCTGTATTTTCATAAGAGCTGCAGGGGATGTACATGTTCATTAGAGAGAGAGAAGAACTGAGCTAGTACAGCAGTTCCAAGCCTGGCTGATCACTGGAATCCTTCAAGTCCTGCCAAATCAGAACCTTCAGCCCAGGACATAGCACTTAGCAAGAGTGCTCCAGGTGATTTGATGGGCAGGCACGCTTGGGAGTCAAAGACTTTAACTGAACACTTCATTTTGTAAAAAATTAGAACTTATTTTATACTACAAAGGAAATTTATGTTCATGTAGGAAAAATGTTAAAAGATGTTAAAAAATAAAAATAAAAATCACTTGTAGTCTGTCAGCCATAGATAAGTACCAAAGCCGCAGCAATATTGGCAATCTTTGTTTCTATGTACGTGTGTCTCTCAATGTGTGTAGATTTAAATGGAATTGTAGTGTACACATTATCTATAACCTGCACTTTTCAATTAATGTATTTTTAATATTTTTATATCATAGAATGTTTTTCTATGATATCATCTTTAACGTACACACACTTTCTTAGTAGTTACTAAGCCTGCCATTACTTTTTAACCAATCACCTATTATTTGGCATTTAGATTATTTCCAACTTCTTGCTATTGTAAAAAACGATGCAGTGAACATCTTTATAACTAAACATTTGGGCAATCCATTATTTTTCCTTGGAATAAGGACAGCAGATGAAATTACAAAGTACATAGAATGCTTGAAGACTTTAATTCACGTAACAACATCCATCCAGAATTTGCACTCCTGTCGGTGCCCTGCTATCCTGCAGTCTGACCAACACTCAGACTCCCACTGAAGAGCCCAGGGATAGGAGATGACTTGTCTAAGGTCACCGAGTGGCAGATCTAGTACTAAAAGCCCGCACAGCTGCAGCCCCCTTTCTTCTAACACCCAGGCCAGGGAGCTCAGTGCTGCTGTGGTGACTGGAAGTCCTGCTGTCAGCATCAGCCTGTTCCTCCTTACCCACTTCCCAAAATGTCCCTCAGTGTCCCTCTCTCTTTCTCTCATCTCTGGTCCTTTCTTCCCACCGTCCTTTTTCCCATTCCGTCTTAGTTTCTGCCTTCTTATCTTTTTTCTTCTCTTTTCTCTTCTTACTTGGTGAGAATCAGATCTACTGCATAAACTCAGTCTTAGCCATCCTTGCATTTTACTTTTCTGGGCTGTTTTTTTGACCCCTACCATCCTCATGACCTGATTAGCTCTGGGTTTATTTCCATGGTAGATTCTATATTGGCCTTGTTGAAGGTAGTCGTTTGAGGGAAAAGCTCTAAGGGCAGGATAATCCAACCAGAAGGAGCAGAGCTATAGGAAGCTTTGTGCTCTGAGATTTATACGGGGACAGTGGCTTCAGTTTAGATCTGTCACCCTCAAAAACACAAGTGTCTCTATCTCAAGCCTGTTTTCCATTTGGAGCAGAATAGGGCATTGGGAAGTTTAGATAGTTTCACAGTCTTGGCAAACCCATCCAGTCGCTATGAATGATAATTTCTAACTCTGCAGGGCGACCTGCTCTTCCCTGAGCTCTGGGTCCTAACCCCTGCTAGGTACGGGATGGCAGGAGTATGGTGACTCTAGGGCCAGGCTGGGACGTGGGACAGGGTTTGAGCTGGGCTCGTCCTCAAACTGTGAGAGTAGAGCACACCCCATGCCACTGTCAGCCCTGGGAAGTGCTCCTGGCTAACCTGTTTGCTGGAACCTGTTCTCTGCTCTCCCAGGGCTCGCATCAGTGCACACGTCAGGCTCACACCCTGCCAGCTCGACTTGTTCCTGGATGGCCCCACATGAGGATCATCTAGAGCTGCCTGGAGCTTGTTGGGCTGGGGGAGACCTTGATGGATTCTGGCTGGCCAGTTATGCATAAGCAGGCTAGTGGGACCTTACCACCGTGTGACTGGGTGACTCGGGGCCCAGAGAGTGTCTGCCCTCCGGCTCCACTGCCCTGCTTCTCTGACAGCCCTTCTCTCCTTCCGCCTCAGCAAGAACCAGTCACTCCTGATTGCAAGAATGTGCTCCCTCCCCATGGCAAGATACTACATGTAAGTCTTCCTGGAGTCCTCCCTTACCTAATCAGGAGTCTGGGGATGATAAGGGAAGAGGGAAAGAAGGCCAAGTCAGAGGGATGAGGCTCCCTCTTACCCTAGAAATCTCAAGTGCCCCACAATTAAGCTTAATCCTCATTACAACAAAAATAGCTCTCTTTACTGAGCATCTGCAAGACACAGGTCATTCTACTGCCTTGCCTCCATCCTGAGAAATCTACAAGGGGAGCATTGCTAAGCCCCTTTTACGGATCTGGAAACTGAGGCTCAGAGAGGTTAAATAAATTACCTGATGCCACACAGAGCCAGGACTCTGATTCCACATTCTCTGTGCTGCTCCATCCTCCTCTCTCTAAAAGCTCAGAGACAATTTTGAATCTCGGTGACAGAGGTTGGCCTCTGTGGCCTTTACTCCCATTCTGGGCTTCCAACTCTTACTTGTATTTTACCTCATTTGACATTCGGGTCTTTACTTATAGTTTACCACTTTACGGTCTGTAATTTTTGTTGTAAACTACCTCAAGCCCTTCAAGGAATGAGATGAGACATAGTAAAGATAAAATAGGATTGACCTCTAGGATGCATTTCCTCAGCTCCTCCCTGGGCTTGTCCTGCCCTAGACATGGAGGGGCCAGTCGGGGCCTCCAAGAAGTTACATCTCAGCTGGGAAGGCAGGACATGAGCACAAAATACGCAAATGACAAAACAGATATCAGCCCTTTGGGGAATCTAGTTTGGGTTCTGGTCTCCAAATAGACTGTTGCTGACAGATAAGTTATCTACAAGTCCTGGTTGTCCAGGCTTGGGGGAGAATCCCAGTTGTCAAGCCCAAGCTCTTTTCAGATCTTGATTTTTATTGCACAAGTGAACCTGCTTTGAACACATACGATCATTAGCTAAGGCTATTATAATTAGCTGTTATTGAGAGAGAAAAATCTCCTGGAGGCGCAGCATTGGCCCAGAAGTCTTGCCCTGGAAGTTAAGGTGGGCTCCCCAGGGCCTGAGAGCAGCTGATGAACAACTTTGAAACCAGCCAGGCGACAGAGCTAATAACCTGCATGACTTTGATCTTGCACACGCTCACCACTGTTTCTCTCCAGCTTCCCCGGCACGTATTTACCCTCCCAGGCTGATCACTAGAACCGCAGCCAACCTCAAATGACTGTCATCAGGCCCCGCTCCAGCTCTCTGCTGACTTCCTTGATTTGGCACCCATAATGCGGGCCCACCCCAGAGCACACCTCGCCCAGAGCAGGGTGGCCACGTTGGCATACTTACCATCATATAGGATTTTTTTTTTCTGATTTGTGGATTTTCTTCTATAGAAAGTCTTTAAAATATCTGAAAAGCAAATCACACTTCGTTGTACACTCAACTAACCCCCTTACTGAAGAGAATAAACATCTATGAAAAATTGGGGCAGACCCAGAAAATCTGAGATAAGGCTCGCTGTATCCCAGGTACATCTGAGCCTCATTAGGAAATCTCTCAGGAAGTCACGGAAAAGGGTCGGCGTAGTCAGGCAAACTCTACCCTTCAGTGAGAAGGCGCCAGTTCCCCTCACCGCCCTAAGGGCCCTGACAGGAGCCAAGCCTAGTAAGGGAGGAGCCATGGCCTTGGGAAAGCACGAGCCCCAGGAGGCCTTCCCTTGCCTTAAGGCTGACCTGTTCTTTACCTGTGCTGGGGTGGAGCGGGGCCCCCTTCTCACCTGTGGAAGGGAGAAGAACTCCCATGTGCTCAGTGTGATAATTCAGAGCATGGGACAGGGGAAAGCTGGGGGACTCAGTGGCTCCTGAAGGGAGTGGGCCATCAGTGCTGCCATCCTGTTCCAGAATTAAGGATGCAGATCAGAAGACTCTATACTCGAAAGCCAACCAGCTCCTGGTGGGAGATCCTGAGGTGGACAACTGTTGTGCAGGTGAGCATCTGGGGCCTCTATCCCCTGGGACTCACCCATGCTCCATCTACCACAGGCTCTCCCTTCTCCTCTTGCCTTCCTCCTGCCTCCAGTGGCAGTGAGAAGAGGCAGGGAGCGGCAGAGGACCTCTCCTAGTGAGGAATCATCACCTCTACAGGAGTTGCAGCTCACCCAGCAGCCTGCATGCAGGGGCTAAGCCAGGTACACCCTGGCCTGTTCCTTCCTGCCTGAGCCTTAGCTCACCTACAAGCTTGTGATCTGGGGTCCCCTAGTCTCCTGGCTCTCTTCTCTCTTCCTTCCTAGAGAAGATCTGCATCCTTCCCAACAGAGGCCTGGACCGCACCAAGGTACCCATCTTTCTGGGGATCCAGGGAGGCAGTCGCTGCCTGGCATGTGTGGAGACAGGAGACGGGCCTTCCCTGCAGCTGGAGGTGAGAGATTGCACCCCATTCTAGGGCAACCTGTAGACCCGGCCTGACCTCCAGGATGGTCTGGAATCTCTGCGCCACATGTCCCTCTCCTTCAGGTTTCTACCATCTCCTTCTGCACCCAGTGCTAAGACCCTTGCCCTCCAGAACCTGCAGAAGGTAGTTCCCCGGGTAAGGACCCACACTGTCAAAGCCCTCATTGGCCAAGCCCCAGAGGCCTCTAGGGCTGACATCTCAATCAGCAGCCTCATTGACCTCCAGAACCTGCAGAAGGTAGTTCCCTGGGTAAAGACCCACACTGTCAAGGCCCTCATTGGCCAAGCCCCTGCAGCCGGCTGCCTTGTCCCCACAGGATGTGAACATCGAGGACCTGTACAAGTGCGGTGAACAGGCCACACGCTTCACCTTCTTCCAGAGAAGCTTGGGCTCGGCTTTCAGACTTGAGGCTTCTGCCCGGCCTGGCTGGTTTCTCTGTGGCCCGACTGAGCCCCAGCAACCAGTACGACTCGCCAAGGAGAGTGAGCCCTCCGCCCGCACTGAGTTCTACTTTGAACAGAGTCGGTAGGGAGGTGGCAGGCTGAGTTCCAGGCTGGTGCCCCAAAACCAGCTCATCCTGCTCCGGGTCTGTGGTAGGCAGAATAATGGCCCCCTAAAGATGTCCCCATCCTAATCCCCAGAATCTGTAAATATGTTACCTTACAAGGCAAAAGCGTCTTTGCAAATGTGATTAAGTTAAGGATCTTGAAATGAGGAGACCATCCTGGATGATCCCAGGGGGCCCAATGTAATCATAACGTTCCTAATAAGATGGAGGCAGGAGGGTGACAGTCAGAGAGACATTGGAAGATGCTATGCTGCTAATTTTGAAGACAGAGGAAGGGGACTGTGAGCCAATGAATGCAGGCAGTTCCTAGAAGCTGGAAAAGGCCAGGGAATAGATTCTCTCCTAGAGCCTCCAGAAGAAACACAGCCCTGCTGACACCTTTAGTCCAGTGAAACCCATTTCAGGTGTCTGATCTCCAGAACTATAAAATAATAAATTTTTATTGTTTTGAGCCACTAAATTGGTGGTGATTCGTTATAGCAGCAGTAGGAGACTAATACAAGGCCTTAGGAGGCCTTAGTGGGCAATGATTAATGCAAGGGGCATGAGTAACTTGGTGAGTTCTTCTTCTCCCTTATTTTTTTAATCAAAAAAGGAGATTCATTGGCACAAGAACCCCAGTTTGTTGGCTTCAGGCATAGCTAATCCAGGTCCTCAACCATATCAGAACCATTATTCTCACTCTCTCTCTTCCATTCTCTCCCACCTCGTCTTTGTTCCACCTCCTCTGGAACTCTCTGGCATACATTTATATGTTATGACAGCAGCAATTCCAGGCTTGTATCCTCAGAAGTCTAAATCCAAAAGCAAGATTTCTCAACCTTGGCACTACTGACACGTTGGGCCAGTTAATTCATTGTGGTGGAGACCGTCCTGTGCATTGTAGGTGCAGCACAACCCTGGCCTCTACCGACTAGGTGCCATTAGTGTCTCTCATCCTCCAGTTGTAACAACCAAAAATGTCTCTAGACACTGCCAAATGTCCCTTGGGGGGCACAATTGCCCCTGGTTGAGAATCATTGGTCTTAAGCAATAGCAAGTTTCTTCCTTCCTATCAAACCCATAAAACACTTAGACCTACCTGTCCTTGGTCTGGGTTGGGTTATGTGCCCAACCCTGAACAGATTACCTAGTGGGGTGGGGTAACAGAATATGCTGGTTGGCTTAGTCCAGGGTTGCCACTCCACTCGCGAACTGGGGCTGGGCCTGTGTGTCCCACCTAACTATTGGAATGGGAGTGCAGTGAGGTACTATTTATTATCAGAGGAAAGGGGGATGGATGCCATGTAAGACCAAAACAAAGGAAAAGAAAAAACTCCCAAACTAAAACAAAAAAAAACATGTGGACCACCACAGGGACTGGGAAGTCATTTTTTGTTTGGATTTTTTTGTTTTTGTTTTTTTAAAATGCAAAACTCGTTTTATTTGAGAATGCTGTTGAAGGCAGCATGTATTGAGAATATCATTGGTTTTTTGTATTAGATGTTTTTTTTTTTTGGTTTATAACATTGCGAAATTTCAGGTATATATTACTACATATCAATTTCTGTACGGACGACATTGTGCTCACCACCAGTATTCTAATTTTTATCTGTCACCGTACATATGTGCCCCTTTACTCCTTTCACCCACTCTCCCCCCACTTCCTTCCTGTCTGGTAACCACTAATCTGTTCTCTTTATCCATGAATTTGTTCATCTTCCACATATGAGTGAAATCATACGGTGTTTGTCTTTCTCTGTCTGGCTTATTTCACTTAACATAATACCCTCAAGGTCCATCCACGTTGTTACAAATGGAACGACCATAAAACTCCTAGAAGAAAACATAGGCAGTACACTCTTTGACATCATTCTTAGCAGTATCTTTTCGAATACCATGTCTACTCAGGCAAGGGAAACAAAAGAAAAAAATAAACAAATGGGACTACATCAGACTAAAAAGCTTCTGCAGGTCAAAGGAAACCATGAACAAAATGAAAAGACAACCCACCAACTGGGAGAAAATATTTGCAAATCATATATCTGACAAGGGGTTAATTTCCAAAATATGTAACGAACTCATACAACTCAACAACAATAAAACAAATGACCCGATCGAAAAAATGGGCAGAGGATATGAACAGACATTTTTCCAAAGAAGATATACAGATAGCCAACAGGCACATGAAAAGATGTTCAGCGTCACTAATCATTAGGGAAATGCAAATCAAAACTACAATGAGATATCACCTTATGCCTGTCAGAATGGCTATAACTACCAAGACAAAAAATAACAAATGTTGGAGAGGATATGGAGAAAAGGGAACCCTCATACACTGCTGGAATGCAAACTGGTGCAGCCACTATGGAAAACAATACGGAGATTTCTCAGAAAACCAAAAATAGAAATACCATATGATCCAGCTATCCCACTACTGGGTATTTATCCAAAGAACATGAAATCAACAATTCAAAGAGATTTATGCACCCCCATGTTCATTGCAGCACTATTCTCAATAACCAAGATGTGGAAGCAACCCAAGTGCCCATCAACTGATGATGAATGGTTAAAGAAGATGTGGTATGTATACACACTGGTGAGTTCTCAGAAGGCTGGCCACAGCTTTTCCTCCAGTCCATTTGCTCCAGTGCTTCTAGAAACAGCCAAGAAGCTCCAGGCAGAACCCAGCTGTCCTCTTCTGTCCATGGACAATGCCTTGATGCTTACAATTTTAGTTTTAGTTCAAGTCTTATGATTTTCCTATGGATATTTCACAATGAATCAGTCATTCAACCAGGTGATCAGTACCATCGGTTGTCTTTCAGTTTAGATGTGTGAAGAGCAAGGAGGGGCAGTGAGGGAGAGGCAGTGAGTTTGTACTGGATGTGTTGAGTTTAAGGTTACAGTGGAACTGATGTGCCGAGGTGACTTCTTATAGCTGGGACACGGGGCTGGAACTCAACTGAGAGTTTGCAGTTAGAACTGACTATCGTCCTCAGAGCCCAAATCTCTCTCCATTTCATAGAGAATCTGTGGTCGGGCTCCAGGTAGAGCAGAGAGCCCCTGGTGTCAGGGCTCGGATGAATGGCTGCCGGTACTCTCCCTCTTTTGTACAATTACTCAGCATCCAGCCAACATGCGCCGTGGAGTAGGGCACGTAAGAACAGCGTGTCTTCCCCTCAGAACAATCCTGTAAGGCAAGCATTCTTATCTCCACTGACAGATGAGGAGCCTGGGATAAGAGAAGTGACATAACTTGCTGAATGTCATGTAGGTTGTAGGTGTTGGAGCTCAAGACAAAATCTGGCCCATCTGACCCCAATGTCATTCCACAAATTTTTATTCCACTCTTATTCTAGGAGCTGGGCATGGAATGGCAAACAAAACCTAGCTTCCTTGGAGCTGAAAAGTGAGTGGAAGAAACACTAAACAAGCAAATAAACAAACAAGACAACAAATAAGGGCACTTTACATGGTAGAGGGTGAGGGCAGCAGGTACTCAATGGTAACATTAGAGAGGGTGGCCAGGGGAGGTGACTCTGACTATTTTGAGGAGGTGACATTTGAGCTGAGGCTGAAGGACAGCAAGGAGCAGGACTAGGAGAGATCCAGGCAGAGGAAGAGCAAATGCACAGGCCCTGGGATGAAAGGGGCTTGTTGAGTTCAAATAACAGTGGAAGGCCATGGGGCTGGAGCCTGGAAAGCGAGAGAGAGGATAGGAGGTGAGCAAGACCAGCGAGTCCTGGATCCAGGGGGCTTTGAAGGCAAAGTAAGGGCTTCAATTATTGTTGAAGGGAAGCAAAGGAAAGCTACAGGAAGGTTTTAAGCAGAGGAGAGACATGCTGGGCTTTATGGCTCTAGTAAGTTTAGGTTCTTTCCCTGCCTCTCCGTGATCTGTGTGTGCCCTGATCACTTTATCACCTGGTTATTACGTCATAACTATATTTGTGTATTGAGACTACTCTGTGCTTTTGAGGGCATATTCTGTTCAATTTTGTGTCATGGGTGCCCAGAGCAGCTGCTGGTACACCGGAAGGTGCTGAGTAAGTGCAAAATCTTGAATGAATTAGCTGATGATCACTTGGTTCTTCTTGGGATTCAGGATGCAGTGTGAGGAGAGCCATGACAGCAAGGAGAACCGATGCCATTGCAGCACGGAGGTGGAACTGGACAGCGCTTCACAAAGGAAAGGGCATTTAATCCGGGCCTCAAAGAAAGAGTAGGAGTTTTCCAGCAGAGAATGTGGGGATGGGCATTCTAGGCAGAAAGAACAACTCAGAAAGCTGTGATGGAAGAGTACTCCCAGCACATCTGGGGCATGGGGAGTCATGCATGTGGCGGAGACTCAAGGTTTGCGGCTGAGGAGCTGCTGAAAATTAAGATGAGAAGATAGGTAGGGCCTCATTGTGAACGCCTTGCGAAAGAGGTTAGACTTTATCCAGGAGGTCCAGAGGAATCATTCCAGTATTTCAAGTGGACCTGTACATTTAGCCTGGGCCCCTGAGGTCAACACTGGGTCAACCCAGCTGCTACGTGGGCTTTAGCTCATCTCAGCTTCCTCTTCTCTTCGCCTCTCACCCACTTGCCCTCTGTTTGGCACTGCCCTGGGGTCAGCTTTGGTGCTCTGGTTCCCAGGTTGGCCTAACTCCTGCTTCATCTTCCCACGCCAGCTCATTTCCTTCACTCACAGTCACTCAACTTGACCCAACTTGGAGCAGGGCCCACAAGTGAGAGGAGGCCTGGGTGGCTCCTGGGCACAGCTCACAAGAGAAGGGGAAGCAAAGCTGAGGTGGATCAAGTAACGTAAATGTAAAATCATTTTGAGCATCTAGTATGGGCCAATTCTGCATTAGTGCTTGGGAGAGGAAGAGGAGACAAGAGATTGAGAAGACCCAGTCCCTGCCCTTTAAAGACACACAGTGTGTGTGGGGAGCCCAGATGTTATGAATGAAAGCCAATGTTTGTTGACTGCTTTCTACAGAATAACTATGAGACACCACTACAAACAGCACTCAGGGAGATGTAGATAGAAATTCTGTAGGGCTCTGGCAGAAATAATGATGGGATGTTCTGGCACTTGGGATTTAAGAGTAAGAAATGGGAGTAACTTCTGATAGGTGCAGTTCAGAGATGCCAGGAATATTCTTCTCCCACTTCCCAAAGCTTGTCCCTTAAATTCTTCCTTCTCCTCGGCAACCACATGAAAGGCTTCCTTCCATGACCAGCCTATCAGAGCTATTGTTATGTAAATTCCCGGGAGAGGCACACTTTTGGTCTCATTCACTACTATTTACACCTCAGAGTGAACTGGTAGTCTTGGAGCCGGAAACTAGTAAACATAATTGGAACACACTATGATGATCACTTATTCGGGCAGCTGGGCTGGTGGGGAGGGTAGGTGGGCCCATCCAAGGGGGTGGGGAAAGGCTTTAGAGGAAGTGAGGCATGCACGGGGGCCAGCGAGGGGCAGGGGGATGCATGGGGGCAGGTGAGGATGTTCCAGGCAGAGAAGACAGCCACGTATAGGGCTGAAGGAAGTCCTGAGTGTGGGTGTTTGCGTGTGTTAGTGCACGCATGTTTGTGTGCACTCATGAGCATGAATGTGCACATGTGTGTGTGGTGTGCATGTATGCATGCATGAACCTATGTCCGCATGTGAGCACATGTGAGCTGTGTGTGTGCATGAGTGCCTGGGTGTGCGTGTGTGCTGTGTGTGTGTCTACAAGGGGCTCCAGACACAGGCAGCGGTTGATGCATAAAGGGCCTTATCTTTATTGTGAGAAGCTCTGGAGCAACTTTGTAC